>NC_038251.2:35295262-36662140 GCF_000004515.6 Glycine max
AGACTATGTCAGTCTCTGCATGCTATCAGCGTCTGTCTACAGATAGCAAAAGAATGTTTATACGGATAACCACTCGGGTATTTCGCATATCATCGAGCCCGCCGCCTCTGGATGATACAAGGGTGCAGAATGACCTAACTTGGTCTCTGCTTGTCATCGGGCCCGCCGCCTCTGGATGACAAAAGGGTGCGAATAACCGTAAGGTATCTCCGCGTATCATCGGGCCCGCCGCCTCTGGATGATACAAGGGTGCGAATAACCGTAAGGTATCTCCGCGTATCATGGGTGCAGAATGACCAAACTTGGTCTCTGCTTGTCATCGGGCCCGCCGCCTCTGGATGACAAAAGGGTGCGAATAACCGTAAGGTATCTCCGCGTATCATGGGTGCAGAATGACCAAACTTGGTCTCTGCTTGTCATCGGGCCCGCCGCCTCTGGATGACAAAAAGGTGCGGATAACCGTAAGGTATCTCCGCGTATCATGGGTGCAGAATGACCAAACTCGGTCTCTGCTTGTCATCGGGCCCGCCGCCTCTGGATGACAAAAAGGTGCGGATAACCGTAAGGTATCTCCGCGTATCATGGGTGCAGAATGACCAAACTTGGTCTCTGCTTGTCATCGGGCCCGCCGCCTCTGGATGACAAAAGGTGCGGATAACCGTAAGGTATCTCCGCGTATCATGGGTGCAGAATGACCAAACTTGGTCTCTGCTTGTCATCGGGCCCGCCGCCTCTGGATGACAAAAAGGTGCGGATAACCGTAAGGTATCTCCGCGTATCATGGGTGCAGAATGACCAAACTTGGTCTCTGCTTGTCATCGGGCCCGCCGCCTCTGGATGACAAAAGGGTGCGAATAACCATAAGGTATCTCCGCGTATCATGGGTGCAGAATGACCAAACTTGGTCTCTGCTTGTTGTCATACCCTAATTTCGTCCGGGGACCTTTGCTTGATGACATGCGACCATTCTTTGGTCCTTGTGAGGTGCTTGGCACCCATCCTTAGGCAATTTATGAAATTCCAGGACATGCCGAAAAACCAAAAAAATGTTGATGCACAATCCGTAAGTTTTCGTGACACATCGGAAATCAAATGGACGCATCGTTGCATAAATAAGTGAGGTTCCGTAACATTCCGTAAGTCAAAAAGGGGATGATTATGTAATCCGCAAGGTTCCGTAACATTACGGAAAGAAAACAAGTATCGTTACGAAATTCGTAAGTTTCCGTAACTTTACGAAAAAAGAATCACCAAAAAAACAGCAGAGGGGGTGTACTTAGTAAAAATGGGGGTGCAAATAGCACCCAGGCCCATTTGGGCCCTCCAGAAGATTCCTCCAGAAGGCGGTTGCTTCTGGAGGAAGCAACCCTGCTCGCCTGGGCGAGCTGAGCTCGCCTGGGCGAGCTGGGCGGCAACCACCTCCCCTATTTTGCTATAAATAGGGGAGGAAAGCAAGAAGGAAAGGGTCCAGCCCCTTAGGCACTTCTCTCTCTTTCGAATTTGCTTGGAAAAATTGTTTCCGTGAAGAAAATCTAAGCCGAGGCGCTTCCGAAACGTTTCCGTAACGTTTTCCGTGAGGAATCTCGCAAAGGTTTCAACCGTTCTTCGACGTTCTTCATTCGTTCTTCATCGTTCTTCGATCTTCAACGGGTAAGTACCTCGAACCGAGCTTTTCGATTCATTCTATGTACCCGTAGTGGTCCACATTGTGTTTCGTGCATTTTTATTCTCGTTTTGTTTACTTTTTATACCCCCTGTTGACGTGCTTAAGCCATTTTACTTAAGTCGTTTCTCGCTTAACTTAAAAATAAAATAAATTTCCACCGAACGTTTGAATTGTATTATCCATTAACTTCGGTTAAAATCAATTCCGACCGTTCGGTCGTGCCGTAACCACGTTGGAAATCAAAAAGAGGTAAAAAATAATATAATAATCAAAAAATATCTTTTTAGTAAAATAAAGTGGAAAATCAATCGGACGTTTTCTCTTTGGGATTTCTCATTCTTAATCGAATT
This sequence comes from Glycine max, assembly GCF_000004515.6. Classification (NCBI taxonomy): domain Eukaryota; kingdom Viridiplantae; phylum Streptophyta; class Magnoliopsida; order Fabales; family Fabaceae; genus Glycine; species Glycine max. The sequence goes on from NC_038251.2 coordinate 35,297,279, forward strand.
GATTAATAACTAAAGTGAAACTAAGGCTAAAATCAACTCGCCTAGTCAAGCTCGTCCACAAAAATAGGCTTTTGAAGTTTGTCATTTCAATTTCTCACTAAGTAAAATGGATCATTTTTAAGGTCCAACGCCTTAAAATGATCACCTCTTAAGTAAAAAAGAATCACTTGATAAGAAAGAACTACGTAGGTCTGAGTTCCTCATTGAGGATACGTAGGAGCAAAAGCCTCGCTTTTGTCGACCACCCCAAGAGATCGTTAATGGTCCAATGCCTTAACGTTTCTCTCCTTTCAAAAACAAGAGATCGTTAATGGTCCAAAGCCTTAACGTTTCTCCCTTTTCAAAAATCAAAAGACCGTTTCATGGTTCAACACCTTAAATGACCTTTTGTTCAACAAAAACATATTTTGCAAAAAAGACAAAAACAACTTAACCAAACACTTTGTTCCAAAAGAACTACGTAGGTCTGATTTTCTCATCCCAAATTGAGGAATACGTAGGAGCAAAGGGAAACACCCTTGTCGACCTCAAAAAAGGAAAAATATAAAAAGGGTATAAAGGATATAAGAACATAAAAGGGAACATAAAAATCAAAGTCATGTTTGCACATTCGATTAAAGGCTGCCGTCCCTTGGGACGGGCGTGTGGGGTGCTAATACCTTCCCCGTGCGTAAATACAACTCCCGAACCTTTCACTAAAAAGTTCGTAGATCGCGTCTTTTCCGGTTTTTCCGACGTTTTCCTCAAATAAACGTTGGTGGCGACTCCGCGCGTATTCCTTTCGTGGAACACGCATCCCGCGAGTCACGCGTCGCCCTCCCGCCGAAGGGTAGGTTGCGACAGTTGGCGACTCCACTGGGGACTGTTTTTAGAGAGTTAGGCCATTTAATCTTGTGCAATGTTTTACCGTGACTTTCTCCTTTGTTGGTTTCCCTTTATTTGTTTTATGTTCTTGTGTATATAAACTATTTGTTGCTTTTAGTGAGTTTTAGAATGTATGCATGAGGTAAATATTTATTCATTTGATGCACACAAACACTAACACTATTTGCACACACTGTAAGTGAAAAAGGGCCCTATACCCGGGTTCATGGGAGCATAAGGAGTGGAGGTGAATCTGTGATCATGCTAGGTCTCCGACTTGCTTGATTACAGTGAACCCTCATCTAGAGCTTTTCTCTTTGAAAACCTATTGTTGCTAGTAGTCCCTACTGCTACAATATGTTCTTCAAAGGGGATGATACCTCTAGAAACCATCAAGAGAGATATAACTACCTTGGGGATTATTGCTAAAAGCCTAGTTAGTTCTCTCCCTTATAGGTCCCTTAAATAGGGGCACGAAGCAAACACGCTGCGTGCCATTTTTCACACTGCCATGCATGAGTATCATATACCCTTTTGCTTATGTTCAGTAAATATTGTCATACTGTGTACGTTCCCGCATTGTGTCTTTTGCACAGGCATTGCCTATGGGTTCTGTCTTGATCCAACGGAGGGTCCGTGTCGCCTTCTTAAAAACGTGCGTTGGGGCATTTTGCTACCCCTAGACGTCGTATCTAAGAAGGGGACAAATTCCCCGGACCCCCGCATTCCTAGATTGCATCTGTGTCATATGCATTCCATCATGCATTCATCCATTCCACCCATGAGATATCGGAGTTTTGATTTGCACCAGCTTTTATCTCACTTTAGTAAGCATGGGAACAAATCAAACCGGCAAGAGGTTCTACCAAGTCAAGGTCAAAAGCCCAGATACCACCAGCATCAAGGAATTAGGGCGGTTGATGGAACCCCTCCAAATGCAAGCCTTCCGCAAGACTTACGGAAAGATCTTAGAGTTGACCATAGCAGAGGTGTCCATAGAAGCCATTGCATCACTTACCCAATACTACGACCAGCCTTTGAGGTGCTTCACATTCGCAGACTTCCAATTAGTACCAACCATTGAAGAATTTGAGGAAATTCTAGGATGTCCTCTCGGGGGAAGAAAACCATATCTTTCCTCCGGGTGTCTCCCCTCTTTGAGCAGAATTGCAACTGTGGTCAAGGATTCAGCAAGAGGTTTGGACCGCATAAAACAGACTCGGAATGGCATAGCGGGCCTACCACAGAAGTACCTAGAAGACAAGGCGAGGGGTATGGCCAATCAAGGAGACTGGGTCCCGTTTATGGATGTGTTAGCTTTGCTAATTTTTGGGGTCGTCCTCTTTCCAAACGTGGATGGTTTGGTAGACCTAGTAGCAATCGACGCTTTCCTTGCCTACCACCATAGCAAGGAAAGTCCGGTGGTAGCTGTCTTGGCAGATCTATTTGACACATTTGACCGAAGGTGCGAAAAGAGTAGCGCACGGATCATCTGTTGCTTACCCGCCCTCTGTGTTTGGTTGGTTTCACACTTGTTCCAACAAGACACAAGACATCCATGTCCGCTCCTGAGCCATCGCTCGTGTACTGAAAAGAGGAGAATAGATTGGGACCAGCTCTTGGCCGGGATAGGAGGTAGAACAATCAGTTGGTTCCCCCGATGGAAGGAAGGAAAAGAAGGAGTCCTTTTCTCATGTGGAAGATACCCAAACATTCCGTTGGTAGGAACGAGGGGTTGTATTAACTACAATCCCGCGCTCGCTATAAGACAACTAGGGTACCCCATGAGGGGAGCACCGACGGAAGAAAGCGTGTCTCCTTTCCTTGTGAGGGATTTCGGCGCACAAAATTCCAAGACTATACAAAGAATCCATAAGGCATGGGAAACCCCGTTAAGGAAAGATCAAGAGCTTAGAGGCATTCGTAATGGCATCATTGGTGGGTACCACGAATGGCTGAAAGTTCATATACGAGGTTTAGATTGGCTCGCCAAGTTAAAAGTCGTCAGCGAAGAGAATTTTGAAGCACCGGAAGAAGACAAAGAAGTCCAAGCTCTCAAAAGCGAGTTAGGAAAGGCAAAACTTGCCAAGGAGAAGTTCAAGTTGGCCGCTACACACGTTCGGAAGGAGTGTGCCGGGTTACGGGAAGAGAATACAATTACCGCAAGAGCCCTTGAACAAGAGACCAAGAGGGCTCGCAAGGAAGAGTATGGCCGGAACAAATTTCGCGGAGCTCTATGGGGTAGCAATAGTGAACTCAAGTTGCGAAGGGAAGAAAGGGACCAGTCGCGAGCACATGGCATGGTTTTGAAAGAGGAGTTAGTTGCCTGTTCAAGGTCCAAAAGAAGCTTGTCTCAGCGTTTATGCGAGACGGAGACCAACATGCTAGCTATCATCGCCAAGTACCAAGAAGAGTTAGGTCTAGCCACGGCCCACGAGCATAGAATCGCGGATGAGTATGCTCAAGTGTATGCGGAAAAAGAGGCTAGAGGAAGGGTGATCGACTCTTTACACCAAGAGGCAACCATGTGGATGGATCGGTTTGCTCTTACTTTGAACGGGAGTCAAGAACTTCCCCGATTGTTAGCCAAGGCCAAGGCGATGGCAGACAGCTACTCCGCCCCCGAAGAGATTCATGGGCTTCTCGGCTATTGTCAGCATATGATAGACTTAATGGCCCACATAATTAGAAATCGTTAGGAAACTTGTATGGTCTCTCAGACCTTGACTAGATACGACTTCCTTTTTGAAATAAAATGAGTTGGTCCCATGTTTCTACTCCAAAAAGCTTGTGCAAATCAAGTCACTCCCGCATTTTATCTCTAGCATGCATTGTATGTTGGTCTCGTCCTTTGTCACGGGAAGCCGGAAGGTCCATATCACCTTCTTAATTGTACACATGGGGCACTGCGCCCCCAAATGCGCAAGTAAGAAGAGATAATTTTCCGGGCTCTCGTGTCCGTAAAATGCATTCATATCATGCATCGCATAAGCATCTCTTCATAACATTATAATGGACATATCCTGCATTTGTCCGTTATCATATTTCCAGCCTCACATTTTGCATGAGTCATGGCATCATCATGCATATGCGTTCAACAAACTTTTTGATCTGCAAAATTGCATACCATTTGTTTTCATGTTTGCTCATCCTTGTGTTTTCCTCTACAAAAACAAAAAAGGGGAAGCGTGAAACTTCACACTACATTCTTAGTTTCATGTGTTAGGCACCACGAGCCAACCATGTTGGGATCATAAACCCGTTTCACTTAAAAACAAAATAATTGAACATGGTACCTAATGCATGGTTAACTAGGAAATGGTGTTTCTTCGGGCATCTCAATTTCATAATTACATTTTCCATGCATAAGCTTAAAGTATGCCCGAGTCATTCATCCCTATGAGATGTTGTTAAAGTATTGGCGATCAGAATTGCCATTCCTTGGATTATAGGGTTGAACCAAGCTCATGCTTTTTCGAAAAAAGTTCATCAAATCAAGTTGAAGAATGGAAGTAACTATCTTGCAAAAATTGGGGCAAAAGATGAATCGAGTCACATCACTGCTTCGTCTACTGCCAAACATATTTAGGATTGTTGATGTCCTTGTTACTTCCAGTTTCACCTTGACAAAGATGTCATAGACCATGTGGAAAATCTAAATTGATTCAACCCCATATCCTGCACAATACTTCAACTGTACATCATTCGCATACATCCATGCTTTTCATTGGTTGCATTGCTCATTGCATTCTTTCCTTGAAAAAGAAAATAAAAATAAATAAATAAATAAATAAAATAAAAATGATCTTAATCATTGTTATCAAAAAGAAAAGGTCACGCTTTACGGCGCCCTTACCGAACTCGTGCTAGAGCTAGAGTAATGGGTGAAGCAGAGGAGGTGCAAGAGAAGATGAAGGCCGACATGGAGGCCATTAAAGAGAAAATGGCCACAATGATGGAGGCCATGATGAGCATGAAGAAGGTAAGGGAAGCCAATGCGATTGCAGTTGCCGCTACCAGCGCTGTTGCTAAGGTGAACCCGATGCCCCCATCTGGCCTCAACCAAGTGAGTCATCCAACCTCAGATATGGTAAGCAAAGATTCAGGAAGTACGGGCAGCCCCCATTATATGAAAATTCAAAACAAGCACGCCTTCCCGTCATATGGCTTGCCTCCCAACTATACACCACCCAATGTGACGTACACTCCCAGTGAGATTGTCAATAACTCCACTCCCATACTCATTGAGAGCCAACAACATCAATCTGATCATGCACGTGTCTCTCAAACCATGGGGGAGATGCATGAAATTCCCCATCGCAATCTAGCCGACTTCGAGCCTTGGCTCAAATATACCACTGAAGGGCAAGCAGTTGGTGGTATACCCTTTGAAAACACTTTGGAGGGCCCTCAATTTCGCCCACAACCACAACCATTGCATTTTGCGGTGGGAAGAGCCCCTCCTGCTATGGCCGAAAAGGGAAAGGCGAATCATCTAAAGGAAAGGCTCAAGGCCATTGAAGGAGGTGAAGATTATGCCTTTGCTAACCTAAAAGAGTTGTTCCTAGAACCCAATATCATCACCCCTTCCAAGTTCAAAGTGCCGGACTTTGGCAAGTACAAGGGGACTACTTGCTCCAAGAACCATCTAAAGATGTATTGTCAGAAGATGGGGGAATACGCAAAAGATGAGGAATTGCTGATACATTCCTTCCAAGAAAGTCTTACTGGGGTAGCTGTTACCTGGTACACTAACTTGGAACCTTCCCGAGTCCATTCTTGGAAGGACCTAATGGTTGCCTTTGTTAGGCAGTATCAGTACAATTTTGATATGGTTCCGGATAGGATGCAACTACAGAACATGTGCAAAAAGGGGGACGGATCATTCAAAGAACACGCCCAAAAGGTGGAGGGATCTGGCGGCCCAGGTGGTACCCCCAATAATGGAAAGGGAGACGATAATCGTGATGATAGACACATTATCGATACTCTATTATGAAAAGATGGTGGGCTGCGCACCTTCAAGTTTTACAGATTTGGTCTTCGCCAGCAAAAAGATCGAAGTGGATCCGAAAAGAGGCAAATTTGATCATCCTACTAGGACGACTGAGAAAACTGGGGCAAATGAAGAGGGTGAGAAAGAGGGAGAAACCCATGCTGTGACTGCCATTCCTATACGGCCAAGTTTCCCACCAAACCCGACAATGTCATTACTCAGTCAATAACAAACCTCCTCCTTACCCACCACCCAGTTATCCACAAAGGCCATCCCTAAATCTACCACAAAGTCTGTCTACCGCACTTCCAATGATGAACACCACCTTTAGCACAAACCAAAAACACCAACCAAGAAGTGAATTTTGCAGCGAGAAAGCCTGTAGAATTCACCCCAATTCCAGTGTCCTATGCTGACTTGCTCCCATATCTACTTGATAATTCAATGGTAGCCATAACCCTAGCCAAGGTTCATCAACCTCCACTTTTCTGAGGATACGACTCGAACGCAACGTGTGCTTATCGTGGAGGAGCCCTGGGGCATTCCATTGAGCATTGTATGACCCCGAAGCATAAAGTGTGAAGTCTAATTGATACGGGCTGGCTAAAATTTGAGGAGAATTGCGTGTAAATCCTGACATTGACAAGAGATGCCACACATGGGGCAATTTTGAAAGCTGTTGTTAGGTGTCCCTAATGACTCATCAGGGTTTCCAAGTTTATGCCATTATTGTAAACCACAGCTACAATGTTAAATGAAATGGATAAAGTTGATATCTTTGTCCCTCATCCTCTCACAAACGCATGTTTGCTTATTCAACTTTCACCGGAATGTGGGTGTAAGCCATTGGTCTGTTTGCTCAAGCAACCTGCGCTTCTGAGTGTTGACTTCCAAGACCGTTCAATCAGAGATTACTCATCTTGAGATTACTCATCTTGCACGTTGGTGGGGGTGCCGTAAAACAACGAGCAAAGTTCAAAACAAATAAGTTTAAAAAAATAAAAAGGCATTTGATTGACTGTGTTTTCAAGTAAAAATATAGACATTCATGTGACCTCATTTTGTCTTTTTAGAGAGAAGTGAGTTATCAAGAATAGGATGTTGGACAAATGGCCTCAGTTACCTTAAGAAAAAGGGGGGTTGAATTAAGATGGAAAGACTATTCCCCAATTGAACTATCAATCTCTCTTTTCGGATTAACAATGCACACAGGGATAACCCTTCCCTTGTGTTCAAGAATCCTCTACAACAAGAGACCCACGGTCTCTTAATCCCTTTTCAGAAATAAGAAGAAGAGAAGAAGAGGTCTCTCGTAAAAGAGGTAGATTGTAAAATGAAGATCAATCAAAAAATTCCTTATTGAATAAGCAAGTGGTTGACCAAGGAATCTTTTTGAGAGGATAAGACATTTCAGTTCAGAAAAACTCTTGATCTTTCGAGAGGATAAAACTGTTTGGGCAATGAAAACTCTCTTTAAAACATTTGAATGGCCATTCATAAAACATTTGAATAGATATGTCTCTTGGAAATTATTTTCTGAAAATACCCTTTGGTAATCAATTACAAGACTTATGTAATCGATTACAGGTTTTAAAAATTTGAATTAAAACATTTTCAAACTGCTAGTAATCGATTACCAGAGAGCAAATCTCAATTTGAAATGATAGAATTCTTTGGTCAAACCTTTTGTTTTTTCAAATTGGAAACTTCTTCCAAAAGATTCTAGAAATCAACTTGATCATATATCTTGACTTTCTTGGATTCTTGTCTTGAATAAAACTTAGAAGCACTTGATCCTTTAGCATCATCAAGACATCAAAACATCTTGCTTCTACATAGGAGTCATTTGACTTAATCCATCAGCTGAAAAATCCTTCAACTATTTCTCGTCCTTGGAAAATTCTTTTTGCAAGAATCAATTGCGTCTTTCATTCTTCCTCACTACGAGGTTGTGAAAACAAGACAACAATTGGTACCTCTAAGCCCTACACTGGGGCAATGAAAGGCCCCATGCATAAACCTCAAACGAACCTAGGGGCAGATTAGAAGTTCTCACTTAATAGGTTCCCAGCTACAAGGTCATGACGAAAGACAACGATTGGTACCTCAAAGCCTTACACTGGGGCAATGAGGGGCACCGTGCATGAGCCTCAAGTGAACATAGGGGCCGATCAAAAGTTCTCACCCATCGATGTTTTTAACAAAAAAAAAGGGGACAAACCCTAGGATTTCAATGGATTGATTAAACATCAAACGACTCCATTGCCGTCACTCCAAAATGGTCAAGTGACTAAATCAAAAAGAACATACACTCTGAGGGAGTTCCCGGAGAGATTTGCAAAAAGATAGGATGAGGTTGCATGAATTATCAACTCTTTCAAAAGGACAGTCAATCTGTGTTTTCCAAAAAAAATTTAAATCAAAATCAAAATCACAAAATAGGGAAAGAATGCCATGAACATTGTACAACTTTTCCATTACATTGCATTGTTTCATACAAAGTCCGCATTTACCCAAATTTCACAACAAAGGTTGCATGCATTTGCATCCCTCAAAATCATGTTAACTACATAGATTCCCTACATCTAAATGTCCAAATCTTTTGAATTTGGGATGACCGGCTCTCTCGATGAGGATCTCTTGCTTTCTCATAAGGATGGACCCTCGGGTACTAGTACCCTGGTCTTCAGAGGACTACACGTCCTCGCCAACAGAGGGCTGCACGCCCTCACCTTAAGAGGACTGTGTGTCCTCACTTTCAGAGGACTACATGTCCTCGCCATCAGAGGACTTCATGTCCTTGCCATCAGAGGGCGGCACGCCCTCACCTCCAGAGGACTACCTGTCCTCGCCTTGAGAGGGCTACACGCCCTCACCTTGGGTATTAGTTACCCTCACCAGTAAGAGGACTACACGTCCTCGCCATCAGAGGGCTGCACGCCCTCACCTTCAGAGGACTACGTGTCCTCGCCTTGAGAGGGCTACACGCCCTCACCTTGGGTACTAGTTACCCTCACCGTTGAGAGGACTACACGTCCTCGCCTTGAGAGGACTACACGTCCTCACCACTAGAGGGCTGCACGCCCTCACCTCCAGAGGACTACATGTCCTCGCCTTGAGAGGGCTACACGCCCTCACCTCGGGTACTAGTTACCCTTACTGTTGAGAGGACTACACGTCCTCGCCTTGAGAGGGCTACACGCCCTCACCTTGGGTACTAGTTACCCTCACCGTCAGAGGACTACACGTCCTCACCTTTAAGAGGACTACACGTCCTCGCCATCAGAGGACTACATGTTCCCCATTTTCAAAGGGGGGCATGCCCTCACCTTCAAAGGATTGCACGTCCTTGCCATCATAGGACTACACTCCCTCGCCTTCGAAAGGCGACACGTCCTGAACTTCAGAGGGCTACACGCCCTCGCCTTTAGAGGACTACGCGTCCTCATTTTCAGTGTGCTCGACATCCACACCTTAAAAGAATTTAAGGTCCTCTGCCCTTAAATGCTTAACCGAGACTTGCACTTCCGGTTAAGGGGCCAGTAGTTTCCTTTTAACGATTCCTGGGCCACCCCCTGATATTGGAGGAGGGCCAACTGTGCGAGCACAACCAGGGAGGGAGGCTATCACACAGCTACTATGCATACCGGGGCAAGATTTCACCTGTGCCGCTGCAAAGAGACAAGTGCGGATCATGCGCACCAACATGACCACTCTTACACAGATATAGATGACATTGCTACTTAGCAACATTCTGCCCAGCGACCGCAACGCCAATCTCCCCCTGCAAGAGTATCAGTTGGTCTGTGTCGTCCCGACATGGGTAAGTATGCATATAGTTCAACTGATTTCTGATACCATCTATTGTTTGCAGGGATCGCACCCACAAGACACCCAGTGGACCCGGAAAAGTCCAAACAGGGCCCTGGGGTTTCCAGCTCTGGTTACGGGCCTCTATCAGTCCTACAGGATGCCCGTACCCCCCCGGCAAGGTTATGTCATCATAGGTAAGTATGCACATCGCTCAACTGATTTCTGATTTCATCAATTGTTTGCAGGGATCGCACCTACAAGACACCCAGTGGACCCGAAGAAGTCCAACAGGGTCTTGGAATTGTCAAGCTCTAATTACGGGTCTCTGTCAGTTCTACGGAGTACCTGTCACCTCCAGCAAGGGCATCAGGCCCCCTACTGATCGAGCTTTCATCAAGAAGTACTGCGCCCCAGACAGGCGCAGGGCGAAACACCACAGCAGCATTGGGATGGTCGGCAGCGGGAAACAGACGCACCGCCACCACCTCTAGAGTTCACCTCAGCTCATCCGCAAAAAGGTTAGAGCGTTGCCTACAACACATGGCCGACCAGCGGGCTACCAAGTCCAAAGCCAAAGGTAAGCAAAGTACTAGGTCAGTGACCGACAAGTCATAAGGCGTCCAGCTAAAGACGTTAAAGAAGCACTACTAGGAGGCAACCTAGTACCTTTTGAATCTATGCTTGTTATTTGATCACTTTTTATAGTAGGACGCACCTAGTTGCTCATGATCCTGGGGATTTAAATAAAACAAGCGCAAGCTCGGAAGGTAGTCATACCTCACAAAATATATATATGTATGTTTAGGTAGTGAAAATACCTCAGATATGCATGTATGTAAACAAAAAAAACACTTCACAAAATATATATATGTATGTTTAGGTAGAAAGATACCTTAGATATGCATGTATGTAACAAAAAATACTTCACAAAATATATATATGTATGTTTAGGTAGAAAGATACCTTAGATATGCATGTATGTAAACAAAAACACACTTCACAAAATATATATATGTATGTTTAGGTAACAAGATACCTTAGATATGCATGTATGTAGCAAAAAGATACCTCACAAAATATATATATGTATGTTTAGGTAGCAAGATACCTTGGATATGCATGTATATAGCAAAAATACCTCACAAAAATATACACATGTTTAGGTAGCAAAATACCTCATGAAAAAAAAGAAAAAAAAAACAAAAACAAACAAGAAAAAGAAATAAACAAATAAAAAAAAAAGGAAAAAGAGAGAAAAAAGAAAAATAAGTTGTCTAGCTGAAAAGCCAACATGCTTTTGAAAAGAGATGACTTCCAACTTTTCTTTAAAGAAAAATTCGCTGATCATAGCTAGTTTTTGAAAAAATGTGTATACACCTAAAGGGTGAATGCTGTGAAGATTTTCCCAGACGCCCAAAATGGACTCGGATGAATGCACAAATTGATAAAAGAACATATTTTGGAAACATTGGGTTGATTTAAAATAGAGGAAATGAATCCTGAGCCCTAGCATCCCATGACCATAAAAATTTGACACTTGAGCGTCCACATAGGTGCATGCATGACCAGTTTTGCATAAAATTTCCAAATCATCATTTTTGCATTTGTGTCATGGAAATAATGTGGGGCATCCCTTTTATCCTTGAACCAAACCAAACCCTGACATGTATCATGTCTAGCCATTCTACAAGCTTTGAGCCAAAATCCTGACTCACCATAAACCTTGACCCAGGGTGAGAGTGTCAATTCTTACCCTCGGAAGCAAAAAAGGGGAGAGGGAAAATTTCCAATCAAAGAGGAAGCAAAAAAGGAAAGAAAGGAAATTCCCAATCAAAGAGAAAGCAAAAAAGGAAGGAAAGGAAATTCCCAATCAAAGAGTGGGAGAAAGAAAAAAGAAAAGAAAGAAAATTCCCAACCAAAGAATGGGAGAAAGTAAAAAAGGAAGGAAGTTCTTGATCAAAAAAAAAAACCAGAAGAAATGTGCAGAGAGGTCTTTGGACCAGACAATATCTGAACAGTACAGAATTGTCACCAAATGAACAAAAAGGAAGGAAAGGAAACCACGACCTAAAATGGTCTTCTCCCTTTGATTACCAACCAAAATCTCGTACGCTGGCGACTTTTTTCCTAGCCCCGCACTAAACAAAAAAAAACAGAAAAAGAAAAAGCCAGAAAAAGAAAAAGCCAGAAAAATCAAAAGCCAAAAACACACAAAAGCCGAAAGAAGAAACCACCAAAGGAACCCATTCCCAAGGGAAGCCCTATTGATCCATGATCACGCGTGTAATTTTTGATTTGATAGGAAATAATTTGCAAAGTCAAGTCATGACATATCTATGGTCCGGAATTAGGATGAAACACTTACCTGTGCGAGATTGATACACTTTGAGTGATTTTCTTCTATTTTGTCGAACCCAGTGTTTCCTCTAAATGTTCATTTAGAAACGAAATGCTAACATCCAAAATCTCATTTATGGTTATGGGGGATTTCATCAGCAGACTCTCCTTCCCCGGTAAACGCATTGTTTTCCACTCAAAAAAGCGTATGCTGCTCTAATCAGTTGGAATATTTATCTCTTTACTAAAGCATGTTTGCATTTTTAGCGAAGAAAACACCGAGACTTTTTCAAGTCTCACAAGTTATCCACCTTTTGTCATCCAGAGGCGGCGGGCCCGATGACAAGCAGAGACCAAGTTTGGTCATTCTGCACCCATGATACGCGGAGATACCTTATGGTTATTCGCACCCCTTTTGTCATCCAGAGGCGGCGGGCCCGATCACAAGCAGAGACCAAGTTTGGTCATTCTGCACCCATGATACGCGGAGATACCTTACGGTTATCCGCACCCCTTTGCCATTCAGACACAGTCGTGTCCGATGGCACGCAGAGACCAAGTTTGGTCATTCTGCACCCATGATACGCGGAGATACCTTACGGTTATCCGCACCCCTTTGCCATTCAGACACAGTCGTGTCCGATGGCACGCAGAGACCAAGTTTGGTCATTCTGCACCCATGATACGCGGAGATACCTTACGGTTATCCGCACCCCTTTGCCATTCAGACACAGTCGTGTCCGATGGCACGCAGAGACCAAGTTTGGTCATTCTGCACCCATGATACGCGGAGATACCTTACGGTTATCCGCACCCCTTTGCCATTCAGACACAGTCGTGTCCGATGGCAAGCAGAGACCAAGTTTGGTCATTCTGCACCCATGATACGCGGAGATACCTTACGGTTATCCGCACCCCTTTGCCATTCAGACACAGTCGTGTCCGATGGCACGCAGAGACCAAGTTTGGTCATTCTGCACCCATGATACGCGGAGATACCTTATGGTTATTCGCACCCCTTTTGTCATCCAGAGGCGGCGGGCCCGATGACAAGCAGAGACCAAGTTTGGTCATTCTGCACCCATGATACGCGGAGATACCTTATGGTTATTCGCACCCTTTTGTCATCCAGAGGCGGCGGGCCCGATGACAAGCAGAGACCAAGTTTGGTCATTCTGCACCCATGATACGCGGAGATACCTTATGGTTATTCGCACCCTTTTGTCATCCAGAGGCGGCGGGCCCGATGACAAGCAGAGACCAAGTTTGGTCATTCTGCACCCATGATACGCGGAGATACCTTATGGTTATTCGCACCCATTCTTTTGCTATCTGTAAGACAGAACGCTTGATAGCATGCAGGGGCTGACACAGTCTTCTGCACCTTTTGTTCCTCCGGGAACAACAAAGTCATTTACATGCGGAAATTTCATGGTCGCCCGCGACTCTCGTCAACCGAGAGGAGCGAAATTAGTGTCATACACTGATTTTCGGGGACCTTTGCTTGATGACATGCGACCATTCTTTGGTCCTTGTGAGGTGCTTGGCACCCATCATTAGGCAATTTGTGAAATTCTGGGAACAACAAGTCATTTGCATGTGGAGATTTTATGGTCACCCGCGACTCTCGTCAAATCGAGAGGGACGAAATTAGTGTCTTATCTTTACTTTTCTTTTATCTCCAATAAAAGACAAGTAAAGAGGGGCAACTGTCATACCCTAATTTCGTCCGGGGACCTTTGCTTGATGACATGCGACCATTCTTTGGTCCTTGTGAGGTGCTTGGCACCCATCCTTAGGCAATTTATGAAATTCCAGGACATGCCGAAAAACCAAAAAAATGTTGATGCACAATCTGTAAGTTTTCGTGACACATCGGAAATCAAATGGACGCATCGTTGCATAAATAAGTGAGGTTCCGTAACATTCCGTAAGTCAAAAAGGGGATGATTATGTAATCCGCAAGGTTCCGTAACATTACGGAAATAAAACAAGTATCGTTACGAAATTCGTAAGTTTCCGTAACTTTACGAAAAAAGAATCACCAAAAAAACAGCAGAGGGGGTGTACTTAGTAAAAATGGGGGTGCAAATAGCACCCAGGCCCATTTGGGCCCTCCAGAAGATTCCTCCAGAAGGCGGTTGCTTCTGGAGGAAGCAACCCTGCTCGCCTGGGCGAGCTGAGCTCGCCTGGGCGAGCTGGGCGGCAACCACCTCCCCTATTTTGCTATAAATAGGGGAGGAAAGCAAGAAGGAAAGGGTCCAGCCCCTTAGGCACTTCTCTCTCTTTCGAATTTGCTTGGAAAAATTGTTTCCGTGAAGAAAATCTAAGCCGAGGCGCTTCCGAAACGTTTCCGTAACGTTTTCCGTGAGGAATCTCGCAAAGGTTTCAACCGTTCTTCGACGTTCTTCATTCGTTCTTCATCGTTCTTCGATCTTCAACGGGTAAGTACCTCGAACTGAGCTTTTCGATTCATTCTATGTACCCGTAGTGGTCCACATTGTGTTTCGTGCATTTTTATTCTCGTTTTGTTTACTTTTTATACCCCCTGTTGACGTGCTTAAGCCATTTTACTTAAGTCGTTTCTCGCTTAACTTAAAAATAAAATAAATTTCCACCGAACGTTTGAATTGTATTATCCATTAACTTCGGTTAAAATCAATTCCGACCGTTCGGTCGTGCCGTAACCACGTTGGAAATCAAAAAGAGGTAAAAAATAATATAATAATCAAAAAATATCTTTTTAGTAAAATAAAGTGGAAAATCAATCGGACGTTTTCTCTTTGGGATTTCTCATTCTTAATCGAATTGATTAATAACTAAAGTGAAACTAAGGCTAAAATCAACTCGCCTAGTCAAGCTCGTCCACAAAAATAGGCTTTTGAAGTTTGTCATTTCAATTTCTCACTAAGTAAAATGGATCATTTTTAAGGTCCAACGCCTTAAAATGATCACCTCTTAAGTAAAAAAGAATCACTTGATAAGAAAGAACTACGTAGGTCTGAGTTCCTCATTGAGGATACGTAGGAGCAAAAGCCTCGCTTTTGTCGACCACCCCAAGAGATCGTTAATGGTCCAATGCCTTAACGTTTCTCTCCTTTCAAAAACAAGAGATCGTTAATGGTCCAAAGCCTTAACGTTTCTCCCTTTTCAAAAATCAAAAGACCGTTTCATGGTTCAACACCTTAAATGACCTTTTGTTCAACAAAAACATATTTTGCAAAAAAGACAAAAACAACTTAACCAAACACTTTGTTCCAAAAGAACTACGTAGGTCTGATTTTCTCATCCCAAATTGAGGAATACGTAGGAGCAAAGGGAAACACCCTTGTCGACCTCAAAAAAGGAAAAATATAAAAAGGGTATAAAGGATATAAGAACATAAAAGGGAACATAAAAATCAAAGTCATGTTTGCACATTCGATTAAAGGCTGCCGTCCCTTGGGACGGGCGTGTGGGGTGCTAATACCTTCCCCGTGCGTAAATACAACTCCCGAACCTTTCACTAAAAAGTTCGTAGATCGCGTCTTTTCCGGTTTTTCCGACGTTTTCCTCAAATAAACGTTGGTGGCGACTCCGCGCGTATTCCTTTCGTGGAACACGCATCCCGCGAGTCACGCGTCGCCCTCCCGCCGAAGGGTAGGTTGCGACACTTGTCATCGGGCCCGCCGCCTCTGGATGACAAAAAGGTGCGGATAACCGTAAGGTATCCCCGCGTATCATGGGTGCAGAATGACCAAACTTGGTCTCTGCTTGTCATCGGGCCCGCCGCCTCTGGATGACAAAAAGGGTGCGGATAACCGTAAGGTATCTCCGCGGATCATGGGTGCAGAATGACCAAACTTGGTCTCTGCTTGTCATCGGGCCCGCCGCCTCTGGATGACAAAAAGGGTGCGGATAACCGTAAGGTATCTCCGCGGGCTACCAGCTCTTGAGTCATGGCAACAAAAGGCGGTGTGGTCGACAAAAGCGAGGCTCTTGCTCCTACGTATCCTCCCATGAGGAATTCAGACCTACGTAGTTCTGGATAACTTGTGAGACTTGAAAAAGTCTCGTTGTTTTCTCCACTAAAATGCAAACATGCTTTAGCAAAGAGACAAATATTCCAACTGACTTAGAGCAGCATATGCCTTTTTTGAGTGAAAAACAATGCGTCTACCGGGGAAAGAGAGTCTGCTGATGAAATCTCCCATAACCATAAATGAGATTTTGGATGTTAGCATTTCGTTTCTAAATGACCATTTAGAGGAAACACTGGGTTCGACAAAAATAGAAGAAATCCACTCAAAGTGTATCAATCTCGCACAGGTAAGTGTTTCATCCTAATTCCGAACCATGGATATGTCATGACTTGACTTTGCAAATTATTTCCTATCAAATCAAAAATTACATGTGTGATCATGGATCAACAGGGCTTCCCTTGGGAATGGGTTCTTTTGGTGGTTTCTTCTTTCGGCTTTTGTGTGTTTTTGGCTTTTGATTTTCCTGGCTTTTTTTCTTTTTCTGTTTTTGTTTAGTGCGGGGCGAGAAAAAAGGTCGCTAGCGCACGGGATTTCGGTTGGTAATCAAAGGGAGAAGACCATTTTAGGTCGTGGTTTCCTTTCCTTCTTTTTTTGTTCATTTGGTGACAATTCTGTATTGTTCAGATATTGTCTGGTCAAAAGACCTTTCTGCACATTTCTTCTAGTTTCTTTGATCAAGAACTTTCTTTCCTTCCTTTTTTTTACTTTCTCCCATTCTTTGGTTGGGAATTTTCTTTCTTTTCTTTTTTCTTTCTCCCTCTCTTTGATTGGGAATTTCCTTGCTTTTCTTTTTTTGCTTTCTCCCACTTTTTGATTGGGAATTTCCTTTCTTTTCTTTTTGCTTTCTCTTTTTTTGATTTCGAGGGTAAGGATTGACATTCTCACCCTGGGTCAAGGTTTATGGTGAGTCAGGATTTTGGCTCAAGACTTGTAGAATGGCTAGGCATGGTACATGTCAGGGTTTGGTTTGGTTCAAGGATAAAAAGGATGCCCCACATTATTTCCATGACACAAATGCAAAAGTGATGATTTGGAAATTTTATGCAAAACTGGTCATGCATGCACCTATGTGGACACTCAAGTGTCAAATTTTTATGGTCATGTGATGCTAGGGCTCAGGATTCATTTCCTCTATTTTAAATCAACCCAATGTTTCCAAAATATGTTCTTCTATCAATTTGTGCATTCATCCGAGTCCATTTCGGGCGTCTGGGAAAATCTTCACAGCATTCACCCTTCAGGTGTATACACATTTTCCAAAAATTGGTTATGATCAATGAATTTTTTCAAAGAAAAGTTGGAAATCGTCTCTTTTCAAAAGCATGTCATTTTTAGCTAGACAACTTATTTTTCTTTTTTCTCCCTTTTTCCTTACTTGCCTTCTTCTTTTTTCCTTATTTGCTCTCTTTTTCATTTCATTTTCTTTTCTTTTGTTCTCTTTTCCATTTCATTTTCTTTTCTTTTCTATTTTTATTTTTATGATGATTTTTTTTGTTTATTTTACATATATGCTTTCGAACGATGTTCCTAAACGAAGAACTCTACACAGTTCCAGAATTTCAAACATCATTGATAGTAATGATATATAAATACTAACGCAACAATCTAAACAAAAATGTATGCGCTGTACAAATGACAATCGAAACAGCAAAAACAAACGTTAGTCTCTCAAGTCAAAATAATAACATAGAATAAAAATGACAAAAGAAATATGAAAGAAAACATGAATCTGGGGATCTCCTAGTCACGTATCTCCACTCCCTCCCAAGAAGTCAAGCAAATCGGCCATCTCCTCATCCTCGTGGGCTTCTTCTCCATCGCCGGGAGCTTCTGGGGGTGCCTCTCCTGCTTGGGCCTCGGGCCAATCTCCGGGCCATGCAACCTCTGCCCTGAACTGGTCTGGAGTAGGGCATGAAAAAGGAGCGAAGCCCTGGCTCTGCATGCTAAGGCTCATCTGGTACAGACAATCATGGGTCCGTACATGTGCTCGGTGGTTGGCCGCCTGCTGGCGAACCAAATGCCGTAAATACTGCTCCATGTCAAATGCCCCAGCCTGGCCAGCCTGATGAGGTGGTGGGGGCGCGCCTGCGGCCTGTGGAGCATCACCCTGAGCCTGTCTCTGGGTACAGTACTTCTCGATAAAAGCCCGGGTGATGGGCGGCCGAATCACCTTGGTAGGTGCAACGGGGACTCCGAACGACTGGCAGAGTCCTGTGATCAGTGCGGGGAATCCCAGGGCCCTATTGGACTTATCTGGGTCCAAAGGGTGCCTAGTGGGCGCCATACCTGCAAAAATATAGATGGCATCAGCGATCAACTGAGCCACATGGATGCTCATCCGTGTCAGGATGGCGTACACCAGCTGGCACTTCGGCATGGGGAGGTCGGAATTATGATCGGTGGGCAGGATGTTGCTGAGCAGCAGAGTCATCCATATCTGAGTCAGGGTGGTCATGTTGGTGCGCATGATCCGCACCCGTCTTCCGGCAGCAGTCCAGGCAAAATCCTGCCCCGGTATACATAGCAGCTGGGCGATGGCCTCCTCATCGAACCCATCAGACCGGTTCCTCCTCTGGCCATATTCGCATTCCTGGCCCTCTTCCAATACCATCGGATATCCCAGGAGCTGGCTGATAGCGTCGGCATCGAACGGGATCCACTGACCCCTAACCCAGGATCTCATGTCACGCACGCCCTCCTCTGTTGGCCAAGCATTGGCATAAAACTCAAGGACTATTTCTGGATCAAACTTGGCCATGGGAGTAACCAGTGGTGCCCACCGCCGGCGCCCTATTTCCTCCTGGAAATCAGTATACTCGTCGTCCCTGAGCTGGACGCGTCGCTCCCGGAGAAACGACCATCCCTTGATGGCTTCGAAGCGCTGCTGGTGCACAATGCTCCTAAAGCGGTGACTGTCGTACTCCGGGGCGGAACTAGTTCCTTCGGCCGCCTTGTCCTTCCTGGACCTCTTTGAGGCAAGCTTCCTCGGGGCCATTCCTGCGAAGGCAAACATTTGGAAAGTTAGTTTTACCAGTGGGACATTACTCTTAAAGCAAAAATGGCATATAACCTCCTCCCATAAATACAAACACCAATGTAAATTTAGAGCAAGCTTATGCGCATATTTCCTTACATACGTTCTCTTGCACAAGACATTTAACCGAAAAAGTGCACCCATATACAATCAAGGCGGCTTCGTTACCTAGATTATTTACACGTACTGCCAAGGTGTATTTGTTACTTACATCACACACATCTCCTTGGCTGAATTTACATACATGCATACTCAAAGTATTTTGGGGTACCAAAAATTGCACATGTGCACATCTTGGTATTTCTAATACCTATACATACACAAACTTCATGATGAATCTTGACTATCTACACAATAAGGTGCTACATTTCATCCCTTTTTTCAAGTTTTTGCTACCTAAAGCCGCATGCAAATTCAAGCATATTTTCCTTTGCGGACTAAAATTGTATTCAATTAAAAGGTATACATTTTTTTGGTAATGTATCTTCTTTACATAACATGCAACATATTTATGTATATTTTTTTGTGAGACATTTTGACTACCAAAAATTATATGTACATACATCCAAGTATTTTGCTACCATACCCAAAGTGTAAATTGCCAAAGGTATTTTGCTACCTATTCTAAACCTACACATTTATGATGAGCAAAATTCCTAACCATCTAGGCATAGGGAAAATATTGTAGCGTGGCCCATAGCTGATTGCTGGCCAAAAAAAGGGTAACTTTACTCAATATGCACCTCCTTTTGTGCTCTTTTTGCATAAAATTTCAGTTTCTAGGACTAGGATATATGTGGGGCAATTACTCTAGCCTTTTTCGGGAATGAATACATATTCCAAAAAAATAGAAAATATGCGCAAACCAAAATACCCCATGGGTTGTCTCCTTACAAAAGTCACGCGCTAATGCCATTGAGGCATTTCACCGAACACTTGGTGGGCGCGCGTTTAGGCATTAATAGCAAGAGAACGGGGACAATGTGGCATGTCCTATTGTTTCAAAATGCATTATAGGCCTAGGGCCATCTCATACCAACCCCTAATTCAACCTAATCAAGCAAGAAAACAAATCAAAATTGCCCCATATATTTGAGCACACTCCCACAATTTAGAGCACAAAAAGGAGATCAAAATACACCAATGAAAAGCTAGAAAGCTTAGGGATGGAATACTTACTTGTTGGTGATGAACAAAAGCGCAAAACGGAATCAAAAAATGCGAAAAAGGATGACCCTAGGGCTGCAAATTCGTCAATCCCGTGGGTATGGCTTTTGAAAGGGGGGAAAAGAAGTTTTTGAATGTAAAAACGCCCCCCCCTTCGTCATTTTTATAATTTGGTGCAGGGGTGGCTCGCCCAGGCGAGCCCAGCTCGCCCAGGCGAGCTAACCTGCACACTTTTTTTTTTTTTTTTTTTTTTTTTTTTTTGAGGGGAACATTGACCATGTCCCCTCCCTTCTCATGGATTAGCATTTTGCCTAACTTGAACTTACTTAGGTTAGAATTAGGCGTTGATTACTTATCTTATTATTACTCTTTTCCTTTTTAAAACAAACAAATAGTAAAAGAAAGCTGCAAAATACAAAGGATACGGGGCTGCCTTGCAGCGACATTCCCTGCTTGTTTCGCACAGAGAAGAGCAACGATCGGTCGGTCGTGACCCCATCCCCGCTTGCGTTCATCCTTAAGTGCCTGCAAGTAATAAACAACCAGGTATGGCCAATCTTGACCGCATCATTACCCTACCTTGATTGGTTTCTGCCATTCGTGTTTTGTCTCCACTCCAGAAGGTAGCCCAAGGTGATCCTGCCCCTGTTTTACCACAACAATATACATGCGTATGCGTATGCGTATGCATGGATGTTTTCCAACGCAGAAAATTTAGGGAAAGTTGGTTCAGGTTCAATTCTAATTAAGCGCTTGGGGGATCCCATGAACTGAGCGGAAGGGCTCAGGCGATCACAAATTAACGCAAGGTGTGAAACTAACGTGAGGACTAAAAGCCTCAAATCCACGTTCATTTCTTTGAAAGATTGTAACGAGAGATACAACAGACAGGAAATCCCTGGGGGAAATCCAGAAAACGCATAAAGATAAAGAACATGCAGCGACATCCTTAATTGCCCCAGCTTCTAAGCATAATATCGTTTGACGACATCAGAGTTCACGGGTGAAGGTAGCTCTTCGCCATCCATGTTGGTAAGCACCAGGGCTCCTCCGGAAAAAGCCCTCTTCACAACAAAAGGCCCTTCGTAGTTCGGGGCCCATTTCCCTCGATGGTCCTTGACAGCATGGGACATTTTCTTTAGCACAAGGTCTCCCTCATGGAACTTGCGTAAGCGTACTTTCTTGTCGAATGCACTCTTCATTCTTTGCTGGTATAAGCGCCCATGACTCATGGCCGTTAAGCGCTTACCCTCAATGAGGTTGAGCTGATCGTAGCGTGTTTGAGCCCATTCTGATTCCTTTAATCCGGATTCTGCCAAGATCCTTAATGACGGGACTTCTACCTCAAATGGTAACACCGCCTCCATCCCATATACCAATGAGAACGGCGTTGCCCCAGTTGACGTTCGTACTGAAGTCCGGTAACCGTGTAACGCGAATGGGAGCATCTCGTGCCAATCCTTGTATGACACGGTCATCTTTTGGATAATCTTTTTGATATTCTTATTGGCTGCTTCCACGGCTCCATTCATTTTTGGCCGGTAGGGTGTGGAATTGTGATGCTGGATTTTAAACTCCTCGCACATTTCCCCCATCATCTTGTTATTCAGGTTGGTGCCGTTGTCCGTGATAATCTTCCTTGGCAAACCATATCGGCAGATAATCTCCTTCTTAATGAACCTGACCACCACATTCCTCGTGACATTGGTATATGAAGCCGCCTCGACCCACTTGGTGAAATAATCTATTGCTACAAGGATGAAGCGATGACCATTCGAGGCCTTGGGCTCAATGGCCCCAATGACATCTATTCCCCACATGGAGAAAGGCCAAGGGGCGGACATGACATTCAGAGGATGCGGTGGGGCATTGACATTATCCGCTAATGCTTGACATTTGTGGCACTTCCTCACATGGACACAACAATCGCTTTCCATGGTAAGCCAGTAATAACCTGCTCTTAAGATCTTCCTGGCCATAGCATGCCCGTTGGCGTGCGTTCCAAACGAGCCCTCATGGACTTCCTCGATCATGTGATTTGCCTCCTTGGCATCCACACATCGCAGGAGTGTCATGTCGTGATTTCTCTTATACAGTGTGCCTCCGCTCATGAAGAAACTGGCTGCCAACCTCCTCAATGTCCTTTTATCGTTGTCGGCAATCTCTGGCGGGTATTCTTTGCCTTCGACATATCGCTTGATGTCGTAATACCAGGGCTTTCCGTCCCGTTCCTCTTCCACTTGGCAACAATGTGCGGGTTTGCCACGACACTGAAATTCAATGTAGGGTAGGTCCCCGTGCGGTGTTAGCTGGAACATAGATGCCAATGTAGCAAGTGCATCCGCCATTTGATTTTCCTCGCGGGGAATATGATGGAAGGAGATCTCATCGAAAGTCTCAGCCAACTCCTTGATGTAGGCTTTGTAGGGTATCAGCTTGGGATCTCTAGTTTCCCATTCTCCTCTCAGCTGATGGATTACCAACGCTGAGTCGCCGTACACCTTGAGCAGTTTGACATCGGAGTCAATTGCTGCCTGGACGGCTAGGGCACATGCTTCATATTCGGCCATGTTGTTGGTGCAGTCGAATCCTAGCTTGGCTGTGAAAGGTACACTTTGATTGTCCGGAGAGATCAACACTGCCCCAACGCCATGACCTAGAATGTTTGACGCTCCGTCAAACCATACAGTCCATTTGTCCCGATCTTCGTCCAACTTTTCCTCGAACAAGGCCATGATGTCCTCATCCGGGAATTCCGGATGCATGGGCTGGTAGTCGTTAAGAGGCTGTTGAGCCAAATAATCTGCCAAAGCGCTTCCTTTTATCGCCTTTTGGGTGACGTAGACTATATCAAACTCAGATAGCAAGACTTGCCACCGGGCGATTCGTCCTGTGAGAGCTGGCTTTTCAAAGATGTACTTAACCGGGTCCATTTTGGATATCAACCAGGTAGTATGGCTCAGCATGTACTGCCTTAGGCGATGGGATGCCCATACTAAAGCACAACACGTTCTTTCGAGCAAGGAGTAATTCATCTCACAGGTCGTGAACTTCTTACTTAGGTAGTAAACAGCGCGCTCTTTCTTCCGGATTCGTCATGTTGCCCCAGCATACACCCCATTGACTCGTCCAAGATTGTCATGTACAAAATGAGAGGCCTTCCAGGTACTGGTGGCATAAGCACGGGAGGATTCATTAGGCACTTTTTGATCCTTCCAAAAGCCTCTTGGCAATCCTCATTCCACGATCAGTTTGGTTTTTGCGCAAGAGTTTAAACAACGGCTCACAAATGGCGGTGAGCTGCGATATGAATCTGGCAATATAATTCAAGCGCCCAGGAAACCTCGGACTTGCCTCTCTGTACGGGGTTCTGGCATCTCAAGGATAGCCTTCACTTTTTCGGGGTCTACCTCTATCCCTTTCTGGCTTACAACGAAACCAAGCAATTTCCCTGATTTGACCCCAAAGGTACACTTAGCGGGGTTCAACCTTAATTGATATTTCTTAAGCCTTTCGAACAACTTCCGCAGGTTGACAAGGTGTTCTTCCTCGATTTAGATTTAGCAATTATGTCGTCCACGTAGACCTCGATCTCTTGATGCATCATATCATGGAACAAAGCTACCATGGCCCGTTGATAAGTTGCCCCGGCATTCTTGAGTCCAAAGGACATCACCTTGTAACAGAACGTCCCCACAGGGTGACGAAAGTAGTCTTTTCCATATCCTCGGGCGCCATCTTTATCTGATTGTAACCAGAGAAACCGTCCATGAAGGAAAATAAAGCGAAATTGGCCGTGTTATCTACGAGGATATCGATGTGTGGTAAAGGAAAATTGTCCTTGGGACTGGCCCGATTCAGGTCCCGGTAATCTACACACATTCGTACTTTCCCACTTTTTAGGAACTGGTACGATGTTGGCAACCCATTCTGGATACCGAGCGACGGCCAGAAATCCAGCGTCAAATTGCTTCTTCACTTCTTCTTTTATCTTCAAGGATGTTTCGGGCTTCATCCTCCTCAATTTCTGTTTTACTGGGGAACACCGGGATTTAGAGGTAATCGGTGCTGCACAATGTCAGAACTCAAACCGGGCATATCTTGGTATGACCAAGCAAAGATGTCTTGGTAGTCTTTTAGCAGGATTATTAATTCTTCACGGATAGGTGCGGTAATGCCTGTACCTATCTTTACTTCCCTCTTTCCACTGCCAATTCCTAAGTCTACTAGCTCTGTTTCTTCTTGATGAGGCCCCATTTCTTGGTCCTCATGGGCGACCATTCTTTCTAGTTCCGGGAAGTCCCACATCCTCATTCCTTCATCTTCCGTTTGATTCATTTCTTGCTCGAAGTTGATAGACGGGTCCCAGGTATTAGTACCTTCGGGGGACTCGTCATCGATCTGCCGTTTCAGAAAAAGAAGTAAACATGCAAATGAATGAGAATGGGTAGAGACCAGGAACAGATGAAGAAAGATCCTTGTATTATAAATTCAAAAACAAAAGACACAAAGCCTTAACAAAAGAAAACTCTAAAGCCTAGGCCCAACTATAGAGCTTTTAAAACCGTAAAGGTTTACATTATGCTTGTTGCGTAAATGCCGGGGCGTTCCTCCACTCGCCAATTTCCCAGCTGGAAATCAGGAGGGCATGGTCGGACCAAATCCAAGTACTCGGAACATCATCTTCACATATCGCGAACACTTGACCTTCGTCTCCCAGACCCGCACTTATAAAGCTTCTACTTATGTGGCAGGGCGGGCTTCCTTCACTTTCTTGTCTCCAACGCGAGCTTGACCACTGTCTTCCTTCCCGCGATGCTTCTTTTCATGTCCGCCTGAGTGGGCTTATAGCCTAAACCATACTTCCCACGATTTCCTTGGGTTTTTATCAGGCTAGTTATGCCGCCATTGTCTTTGCCTAAACCCATCCGGGTTCATAACCGTTCCCCAACATAACTCGGGCCATCATTACCGCTGCATCGGACAGACAAGGTTGCCCAAAGAGGGAGTCCACGGAGGAAATGCTGACCACCTCAAAAGACTGGAAAGCGGTTTCTAACGATTCTTCTGCGGCTTCCACATAAGGCATGGAGGATGGGCAGCTTACCAAGATATCTTCCTCGCCTGACACGATGACCAAGTGCCCCTCCACTACGAATTTCAGCTTTTGGTGGAGTGTAGAAGGCACAACTCCCACTGAGTGGATCCAGGGCGCCCCAACAGGCAGCTGTAGGGGGGGTTAATATCCATTATTTGGAAGGTGACTTGACAGGTGTGAGGGCCTATTTGTACTGGGAGATCGATCTCTCCCCTAACCTCTCGGCGAGTGCCGTCGAAGGCCCGAACCACCATTGAACTTGGTTTTAAATGGGAAGCATTGAATGGTAACTTGTCCAAAGTGCTCTTAGGCATCACGTTTAAACTGGAACCATTATCGATGAGTACCTTGGCCACGATATGGTCCATACACTTGACTGATACGTGTAAAGCCTTATTATGCCCTCTCCCCTCGGCGGGGATTTCTTCTTCGGCGAAGGCAAGATAGTTGTTGGCAGTGATATTGTTGACCAGCCCTCCGAAACCTTCTACCGAAATATCTTGGGCCACGTGAGCCTCGTTCAGCACTTTTACTAGCAGAGCCCGATGAGGCTCGGAGCTCATAAGTAACTCTAACAGCGAGACCCTAGCCGGGGTTTTGTTGAGCTGTTCGATAACCTTGAATTCGCTCTGCTGAATTATCCGAAGGAACTCGCTGGCTTCCTCTAGCGACACCTCCTTTCTACCATCCTTTTTCTCTGGGGGCCCTTTGCTGGAATATCTTTATTCGAAGCGTGGGGTGCTTCGCCATCTTGTTCCTCCACCACTTTTCCTTTTCCTTGACGTCGGCGGGTTGGACTGGTAGGTCCGGAGGTGCGAACACACGACCACTACGGGTCACACCACTCAGTCCCGTGATATTTGTTACTTTAGCTGACAGCGAGCTGACGTCAGTGACTTCTTCTTCCTTCTTCCCCGGAGGTGTATATCTCCACGGGACCGCGTGACTATTTTGGTACGGGAAAGGAACAGGTTTGGCCATTAAGGGGCCGGGCTTTTGCGAGCTGCACTTTTAGTGAAGTATATCACCAAGGGTTTGGGCTTCGCAACACCGCTCCCTCCGTAGATTGCATGCATATATGCTGCTCTTCTTTTCCTTCAATGCCGACTTCTAGTCGACCTTGGTCTATCATCCGCTGTAACAATTCCTCTACTTCCAAACACGTCTCCATGTCATGCATCTCGCCGGAATGTAGCAGACAGGAATCCTCCTTACACCCACTATGGGGAATTACACCTCCCTTTTGTAGGGCCTCAAAGATAAACCTCCTAGGGGTTGCCACATCTTTAAAGGTTTAGACCTGTGGGCCTATCGGATTCAACTGCATTAACTGCTCCCCTCCATGATTGGCGAGCGGGTTGGTCTCACATTGGGCCGATCCTCTTGGAAAGTCAGCCATCCGGCATCCATTAGATGTTGGACCTTGTATTTAAGGGCCAAGCATTTTTCGACGGAATGCCCCGGGACACCCCCATGGTACTTGCAAGTTGCATTAGGGTCATACCACTTCGGGAAAGGGGGTTCGAGGACCCTTCCGGGAGTTACCACGGCCAAATGATTGGCGATGAGGGATGGTAGAAGATCTTCGTACGTCATTGGGAGCGGGGTGAATTCCGGCAATGGCCTCGGAGGGAAGTTCCTTGTCGTGTTGGAATTACCGGCCGGTCGAGTCGTGTTCGGAGTTGGAACTTGGGGAGCTTCCCTCTGGGTGGGTGCCTTAGGCTGCACGGGTGTTGAACTAGAGGCGTTCCCAGCATGAGCCGAGAAGCTTGGGTGATGTTGCGCGTACTGATGGGTACCATGAGGTGTTTGCTGGGGTTTGACCCATGCGGGTGTTGAAGAGACGGCATGGGCATCTCCTTCCTTCCTTTTTGCCCCTGTTGCCCCGATTCTTTTGGCGTTCACGTTTGTGGAGGAAACGTAATCAAACTTTCCTCTCTTCAATCCAACCTCGATTCTTTCCCCGGCAAACACCAGATCCGCAAAGCTGGACGGCATGTAACCCACTAGCTTCTCATAGTAGAACACTGGCAGAGTGTCTACCATCATGGTGATCATCTCTCTCTCAACCATGGGAGGAGCTACTTGTGCCGCCAAATCCCTCCATCGCTGCGCATATTCTTTAAAGGTTTCACCCTCTTTCTTGAACATATTCTGCAGTTGAGTACGGTCAGGAGCCATATCAGAATTGTACTGATACTGCCTTAGGAAGGCGGTAATCAGATCCTTCCAAGTACGGATACGGGAAGCTTCCAAATTAGTGTACCACACTACCGCAGCTCCGGCCAAGCTATCCTGAAAGAAGTGTATCAACAGCTTTTCATCTTTAGAATGGCGCCCATCTTACGGCAGTACATCTTGAGATGGTTTTTGGGACAAGTCGTCCCTTTATACTTGTCGAAGTCCGGCACTTTGAACTTCGGGGGAATAACAACATCGGGTACTAAGCAAAGATCCGTCATGTCTGCAAACGGATAGTCCCCAAATCCTTCCACAGCCCTCAATCTTTCCTCAAGGAGATCGAGCTTCCTCCTTTCTTCAGTTGCCGGGGGCGGCCCTTCCATAGACAAAACTATTGGCGATGCTGCGATGTTGGGTTGGGGCAACGTGCCTGGTGCCGGCCCTTCGGGGATCGGGGGATAAAACTCGACATCCCTCGAGCATAATCTTGAGGGTCTTTATGGACTTCGTCGGGCTGCTGAGGAGGCTCTTTTTCATGGACGGGAGAAGCAATGTGGCCCGCATCTTCTTGCAAGATGGGTGGTGAATAGTTGGGCGGCAATCCATAAGGGTAAGCCGCTCGGTTGTATCCCAGGTGAGGGCTGCCATCGTGCCCAGTGTGTCCCTTCCCCGTCCTACTATGTTTGAGGGAGGATGGTGCGTAGTTGCCAAGAGAGTCGGGTCTGCTTCGGCAGCCGAACTGACAGCGGCGGCAGTGGCCGCGTTCTTCTCCATGAGCTGCTTCATACCTAACATGGCCTCCATCATGGAGGCCATTTGTTCTTTCAGAGCCGACATGTCGGCTTTCATCTGTTCCTGCGTCTCCTCTTGATCACCCATCGTTCTAGATTTGGATCTGGTGCGATAGGGATCCCTTGCGGCGCGTTTAGTTATGGTGTTTTTCCCTAAAAAACCAAACGTGAGGAGTGGGTAAAGAAAGAAAATGCATGCTAGAGATGAGATGTAGGAGTGATTTGATTTGCACAAGCTTTTTGGAGTAGAAACATGGGACCAACTCATTTTATTTCAAAAAGGAAGTCATATCTAGTCAAGGTCTAGAGACCATACAAGTTTCCTAACGATTTCTAATTATGTGGGCCATTAAGTCTATCATATGCTGACAATAGCCGAGAAGCCCATGAATCTCTTCGGGGGCGGAGTAGGTGTCTGCCATCGCCTTGGCCTTGGCTAACAATCGGGGAAGTTCTTGACTCCCGTTCAAGGTAAGAGCAAACCGATCCATCCACATGGTTGCCTCTTGGTGTAAAGAGTCGATCACCCTTCCTCTAGCCTCTTTTTCCGCATATACTTGAGCATACTCATCCGCGATTCTATGCTCGTGGGCCGTGGCTAGACCTAACTCTTCTTGGTACTTGGCGATGATAGCTAACATGTTGGTCTCTGTCTCGCATAAACGCTGAGACAAGCTTCTTTTGGACCTTGAACAAGCAATCAACTCCTCTTTCAGAACCATGCTATGTGCTCGCGACTGGTCCCTTTCTTCCCTTCGCAACTTGAGTTCACTATTGCTACCCCATAGAGCTCCGCGAAATTTGTTCCGGCCATACTCTTCCTTGCGAGCCCTCTTGGTCTCTTGTTCAAGGGCTCTTGCGGTAATTGCATTCTCTTCCCGTAACCCGGCACACTCCTTCCGAACGTGTGTAGCAGCCAACTTGAACTTCTCCTTGGCGAGTTTTGCCTTTCCTAACTCGCTTTTGAGAGCTTGGACTTCTTCGTCCTCTTCCGGTGCTTCAAAATTCTCTTCGCTGACGACTTTTAACTTGGCGAGCCAATCTAAACCTCGTATGCGAACTTTCAGCCATTCGTGGTACCCACCAATGATGCCATTACGAATGCCTCTAAGCTCTTGATCTTTCCTTAACGGGGTTTCCCATGCCTTATGGATTCTTTGTATAGTCTTGGAATTTTGTGCGCCGAGATCCCTCACAAGGAAAGGAGACATGCTTTCTTCCGTCGGTGCTCCCCTCATGGGGTACCCTAGTTGTCTTATAGCGAGCGTGGGATTGTAATTAATACAACCCCTCGTTCCTACCAGCGGAATGTTTGGGTATCTTCCACATGAGAAAAGGACTCCTTCTTTCCTTCCTTCCATCGGGGGAACCAACTGATTGTTCTACCTCCTATCCCGGCCAAGAGCTGGTCCCAATCTATTCTCCTCTTTTCAGTACACGAGCGATGGCTCAGGAGCGGACATGGATGTCTTGTGTCTTGTTGGAACAAGTGTGAAACCAACCAAACACAGAGGGCGGGTAAGCAACAGATGATCCGTGCGCTACTCTTCTCGCACCTTCGGTCAAATGTGTCAAATAGATCTGCCAAGACAGCTACCACCGGACTTTCCTTGCTATGGTGGTAGGCAAGGAAAGCGTCGATTGCTGCTAGGTCTACCAAACCATCCACGTTTGGAAAGAGGACGACCCCAAAAATTAGCAAAGCTAACACATCCATAAACGGGACCCAGTCTCCTTGATTGGCCATACCCCTCGCTTTGTCTTCTAGGTACTTCTGTGGTAGGCCCGCTATGCCGTTCCGAGTCTGTTTTATGCGGTCCAAACCTCTTGCGGAATCCTTGACCACAGTTGCAATTCTGCTCAAGGAGGGGAGACATCCGGAGGAAAGATATGGTTTTCTTCCCCCGAGAGGACATCCTAGAATTTCTTCAAATTCTTCAATGGTTGGTACTAATTGGAAGTCTCCGAATGTGAAGCATCTCAAAGGCTGGTCGTAGTATTGGGTGAGTGATGCAATGGCTTCTATGGACACTTCTGCTATGGTCAACTCTAAGATCTTTCCGTAAGTCTTGCGGAAGGCTTGCATTTGGAGGGGTTCCATCAACCGCCCTAATTCCTTGATGCTGGTGGTATTTGGGCTTTTGACCTTGACTTGGTAGAACCTCTTGCCGGTTTGATTTGTTCCCATGCTTACTAAAGTGAGACAAAAGCTGGTGCAAATCAAAACTCCGATATCTCATGGGTGGGATGGATGAATGCATGAAGAAATGCATATGACACAGATGCAATTTACGAATACGGGGGTCCGGGGAATTTGTCCCCTTCTTAGATACGACGTCTAGGGGTAGCGAAATGCCCCAACGCACGTTTTTAAGAAGGCGACACGGACCCTCCGTTGGTTGGTTTACAGCAGGGATCAAGACAGAACCCATATGCAATGCCTATGCAAAAGACACAATGCGGGAATGTGCACAGTATGACAATATTTACCGAACATAAGCAAAAGGGTATATGATACTCATGCATGGCAGTGTGAAAAATGGCACGCAGCGTGTTTGCTTCGTGCCCCTATTTAAGGGACCTATAAGGGAGAGAACTAACAAGGCTTTTAGCAATAATCCCCAAGGTAGTTATATCTCTCTTGATGGTTTCTAGAGGTATCATCCCCTTTGAAGAACATATTGTAGCAGTAGGGACTACTAGCAACAATAGGTTTTCAAAGAGAAAAGCTCTAGATGAGGGTTCACTGTAATCAAGCAAGTCGGAGACCTAGCATGATCACAGATTCACCTCCACTCCTTATGCTCCCATGAACCCGGGTATAGGGCCCTTTTTCACTCACAGTGTGTGCAAATAGTGTTGGTGTTTGTGTGCATCAAATGAATAAATATTTACTTCATGCATACATTTAAAACGCACTAAAAGCAACAAAGAGTTTATATACACAAGAACATAATGAAAGGAAACCAACAAAGGGGTAAGTCACGGTAAAACATTGCACAAAATTAAATGGCCTAACTCTCTAAAAACGGTCCCCAGTGGAGTCGCCAACTGTCGCAACCTACCCTTCGGTGGGAAGGCGACGCGAGACTCGCGGGATGCGTTTTCCACGAAAGGAATACGCGCGGAGTCGCCACCAACGTTTATTTGAGGAAAACGTCGGAAAAACCGGAAAAGACGCGATCTACGAACTTTTAAGTGAAAGGTTCGGGAGTTGTATTTACGCACGGGGAAGGTATTAGCACCCCACACGTCCGCCCCAAGGGACGGCAGCCTTTAATCGAATGTGCAAACATGACTTTGATTTTTTATGTTCCCTTTTTATGTCTCTATATCCTTTATACCCTTTTTATATTTTTTTCTTTTTGTGGTCGACAAGGGTGTTTCCCTTTGCTCCTACGTATTCCTCAATTTGGGATGAGAAAATCAGACCTACGTAGTTCTTTCTTATCAAGTGATTCTTTTTTACTTAAGTGGTGATCATTTTAAGGCGTTGGACCTTAAAAATGATCCATTTTACTTAGTGAGGAATTGAAATGACGAACTTCAAAAGCCTATTTTTGTGGACGAGCTTGACTAGGCGAGTTGATTTTAGCCTTAGTTTCACTTTAGTTATTAATCAATTCGGTTAAGAATGAGAAATCCCAAAGAGAAAACGTCCGATTGATTTTCCGCTTTATTTTACTAAAAGATGTCTTTTTGATTATTATATTATTTTTTACCTCTTTTTGATTTCCAATGTGGTTACGACACGACCGAACGGTCGGAATTTGTTTTAACCGAAGTTAATGGATAATACAATTCAAACGTTCGGTGGAAATTTATTTTGTTTTTAAGTTAAACGAGAAATGACTTAAGTAAAATGGCTTAAGCACGTCAACAGGGGGTATAAAAAGTAAACAAAACGAGAATAAAAATGCACGAAACACAATGTGGACCACTACGGGTACATAGAATGAATCGAAAAGCTTGGTTCGAGGTACTTACCCGTTGAAGATCGAAGAACGATGAAGAACGAATGAAGAACGTCGAAGAACGGTTGAAAGCTTTGCGAGATTCCTCACGGAAAACGTTACGGAAACGTTTCGGAAGCGCCTCGGCTTAGATTTTCTTCACGGAAACAATTTTTCCAAGCAAATTCGAAAGAGAGAGAAGTGCCTAAGGGGCTGGACCCCTTCCTTCTTGCCTTCCTCCCCTATTTATAGCAAAATAGGGGAGGTGGTTGCCGCCCAGCTCGCCCAGGCGAGCTCAGCTCGCCCAGGCGAGCAGGGTTGCTTCCTCCAGAAGCAACCGCCTTCTGGAGGAATCTTCTGGAGGGCCCAAATGGGCCTGGGTGCTATTTGCACCCCCATTTTTACTAAGTACACCCCCCTCTGCTGTTTTTTTGGTGATTCTTTTTTCGTAAAGTTACGGAAACTTACGAATTTCGTAACGATACTTGTTTTCTTTCCGTAATGTTACGGAACCTTGCGGATTACATAATCATCCCCTTTTTGACTTACGGAATGTTACGGAACCTCACTTAATTATGCAGCGATGCTTCTATTTGATTTCCGGTGTGTCACGGAAACTTACGGGTTGTGCATCAATATTTTTTTGGTTTTTCGGCATGTCCTGGAATTTCACAAATTGCCTAATGATGGGTGCCAAGCACCTCACGAGGACCAAAGAATGGTCGCACGTCATCGAGCAAGGGTCCCCGGACGAAATTAGGGTATGACAATGACAAAGATATTGAACAAATAGGTTTCAGAGAAAATAATGTTTACATGATTGATTTAAAACAAAAATCTGAAAATGATAGATGCTTTCTAAGTAATGATTGTGATCCATGGTTATGGCATAAGAGAATTGCTCATACTAACATGGATCATCTAAATAGATTAATTTCAAAAAATTTAGTTATTGGTTTTCCAAAATTAAAATTTGAAAAAGATAAGTTATGTGATGCATGCCAAAAAGGTAAACAAACAAAAGTATCTTTTAAATCTAAAAATATTGTTTCTACCACTCAACCATTACAATTATTGCACATGGATTTGTTTGGACCATCTAGGGTCATGAGTTTTGGTGGAAGTTACTATGCATTAGTAATTGTTGATGATTATTCTAGGTATACTTGGACTTTATTTCTTACTCATAAAAATGATGCATTTCATGCATTTAGAAGACTTGCCAAAGTCATCCAAAACAAGAAAAATCTCAAAATTATCTCCATCAGAAGTGATCATGGAGGTGAATTTGAAAACAATGATTTTGAAATGTTTTGTTATGAACATGGCATAGAACACAACTTTTCTGCACCTAGGACACCCCAACAAAATGGAGTAGTAGAAAGGAAAAATAGAGCCCTAAAAGAAATTGCTAGAACTCTTTTAAATGACACACCACTTCCAAAATATTTTTGGACAGAAGCTGTCAACACCGCATATTATATTATGAATAGAGCCTTAATAAGACCCATTCTTAAGAAAACCCCATATGAACTTTTTAACAATAGAAAACCAAACATTGCTCATTTGCATGTTTTTGGATGTAAATGTTTTGTCCTAAACAATGGTAAAGAAAGCCTAGGAAAATTTGATGCAAAAGCATATGAGGGCATATTCCTTGGGTATTCCTTACATAGCAAAGCCTTTAGGATATACAACAAAAGAACCATGACAATTGAGGAATCAATACATGTTACTTTTGATGAAACTAATGTTACGTCTCCGAGAAAGGAATTTCTTGATGATATTGCAGAATCTTTGGAAGATACACACAATGAAGAAAGAAATCTAAAAAGGAAGAGAGATGAAGGAAAAAAGGATGATCAAGATGACACAGCCCAAGAAAATGATAATCTTCCCAAAGAATGGAAAACTTCAAGAAATCATCCTCTTGACAACATCATCGGAGATATCTCAAAAGGGGTAACAACTAGACACTCTCTTAAAGATTTATGCAATAATATGGCTTTTGTTTCGTTAATAGAACCTTAAAACTTTAAGGAAGCCATTATAGATGATCATTGGATAATAGCTATGCAAGAAGAATTAAATCAATTTGAGAGAAATGATGTATAGGAATTAGTAGAGAAACCTTCAAACTACCCAATCATAGGAACTAAGTGGGTTTTTAGAAATAAATTGGATGAAAATGGTATAGTAATTAGAAATAAAGCTAGACTTGTAGCAAAAGGATATAACCAAGAAGAAGGTATAGACTATGAAGAAACCTTTGCACCTGTAGCCAGATTAGAAGCCATTAGGATTCTTTTAGCCTATGCATCTATTATGAATTTTAAACTATATCAAATGGATGTCAAGAGTGCCTTCTTAAATGGTCTAATTCAAGAGGAGGTATATGTAGAACAACCTCCTGGGTTTGAAGACTCACAAAAATCAGACCATGTCTATAGATTAAAGAAAGCACTCTATGGGTTAAAACAAGCACCTAGGGCTTGGTATGAAAGATTAAGTAAATTTCTATTAGAAAAGAGTGTCACTTAAGGGAAGGTAGATACCACCTTATTCATAAAAAAGAAGGATAATGATATCTTATTGGTACAAATTTATGTTGATTATATAATTTTTGGATCTACTAATGAATCTTTGTGCAAGGAATTTTCTATTGATATGCAAAGTAAGTTTGAGATGTCCACGATGGGTGAGTTAAATTACTTTCTTGGACTACAAATCAAACAAACAAATGATGGGATCTTTGTCAACCACGCAAAGTATTGCAAGGAACTCATTAAGAGATTTGGAATGGAAAACTCAAAACACTTGGCTACTCTTATGAGCATCAGTTGTTACCTTGACAAAGATGAATCTGGTCAACCCGTTGATGCAAAGCAATACAGAGGTAGGATTGGATCTCTACTCTACTTATCTGCAAGTAGGCCAGATATTATGTTTAGTGTATGCATGTGTGCAATATTTCAATCAAATCCAAAGTTCTCACATCTAATGGCAGTACAATGAATCATAAGATATCTATTAGGAATAGTTAACTTAGGATTATGGTACCCTAAGAATTCTTTATGCAATTTAGTAGGATATTCAGATTCAGATTTTGCTGGATCAAGAACATATAGGAAAAGCACTAGTGGCACATGTCAATTCATAGGGTCTGCTCTTGTTTCTTGGAATAGCAAGAAGCAAAATAGTGTAGCATTATCCACAGCAGAAGCAGAATATATCTCTATTGGTAGTTGTTGTGCACAAATTCTATAGATGAAACAACAACTATCTGATTATGGAATTGTATTAGATCACATTCCCAAAAAATGTGATAACACAAGTGCCATAAACATATCTAAAAATCCAGTTCTCCACTCTAGAACCAAGCATATAGAAATTAGGCATCATTTTATTAGAGCTCATATTCTAAAAGGAGATGTTGTTTTAGAATTTGTAGATACTAAAAATCAACTTGCGGACATCTTCACAAAACCACTAAACAAAGATTCTTTCTACACTATTAGAAGAGAATTAGGACTGCTAGATGCTAGCGACTTGTCTAAATGATCTATATTTTTACGACATTTGAACATTTAGTATTTCTTTTACTATTTGCTTAGTATGACTGAACATCTATGATCTATGTTATAAGACTATGTGGTTTATATTTGAATTTGGGTTATTCATGTTTTTGCTTCATGATTGGTTTAGATTTTTTCAATGAATGTCTTGTGTATGATTAGTCATTTATGTATGTTTTATATTTGTTATGCACTTTGGCTTTTTGTTGATGCCAAAGGGGGAGAGAAAATAGGGATTAAATCAAGAACTCACATAATTAAATAACTTAATTCCAAGTAAAGCTTAAACTCAAAAACAAAGGGGGAGAATATGTAGGATTAAGTGAGTGATCGACTAGGAAAAAGAATGTGTATGTATTTCTTGATTTTAGGGTTGTCATCATCAAAAAGGGGAGATTGTAGAAGCAAGCTTCATGATGATGAATCAAGTTGATTCAAGTAGTTTTGATAATGACAAAGATGATGACAAAAAGCCCACAAAATGATTCCAAGATTGAGTCAGCAAGTTCAAGATCAAGTTTAATTTCAAAGTTTCATGAAGAAAAGATGAATTCAAGTTTCAAGAGAAGAAATCAAGAAGACTTCACAAAGGAAGTAGTGAAAAGATTTTTCAAAAACAAACATAGCACAGTTTTGTTTTCAAAAGAGTTTTTCTCAAAATTTTCTAAGTTACCAAAGTTTTTACTCTCTGGTAATCGATTACCAGTTTCCTGTAATCCATTACCAGTGGCAAAATTTGATTTCAAAAGCTTTCAACTGAATTTGCAACGTTCCAATTGATTTTAAAATGGCGTAATCGATTACAAGATATTGGTAATCGATTACCAGTGTATCTGAACATTGAAATTCAAAATCAATTGTGAAGAGTCACATCCTTTCATAAAAAGCCTTGTGTAATCGATTACAAGGATTTGGTAATCGATTACCAGTGACAAGTTTTGAATAAAAATCAAAAGATGTAACTCTTCCAATGGTTTTCAGGTTTTTCTAAAGGTTATAACTCTTCTAATGGTTTTCTTGACCAAACATGAAGAGTCTATAAAAGCAAGACTTTGACTTGCATTTTAAAAAAAAACAATCATTACAACCTTTTCATATATTCTTTTACAACCTTTAAATCTCTTTGAACATCTTCTTGAACTTCTTCTTCTTCTTCCTTTGCCAAAATCTTTCTGAGTTTTCTGGTTTCCATACTTTCACAGAAAACAAAAGTGTGTTATTCATCTTTTTTATTCTCTTCTCCCTTTGCCAAAAAGAATTCGCCAAGGACTAATCGCCTGAATTCTTTTTGTGTCTCTCTTCTCCCTTTTCCAAAAGAATGAAGGACTAACCGCCTGAATTGTTTTGTGTCTCCCTTCTCCCATGTCAAAGAATTCAAAACGACACAGTCTGAGAATTCTTTTGATTCTTCCCTTTCCCTTAAACAAAATATTTCAAAGGACTAACCGCCTGATATATCTTTTGTTTCCCCTTCACAAAGTTTCAAAGGACTAACCGCCTGAGAACTTTGTCTTAACACATTGGAGGGTACATCCTTTGTGGTACAAGTAGAGGGTACACCTACTTGGGTTGTTGTGACTGAGAACAAGAGATAGTACATCTCTTGTGGATCAGTTCAAGTGGAGGGTACATCCACTTGGTTGTTCAAAGAGAACAAGGGAGGGTACATCCCTTGTGGATCTTTGCTTTTAAAGGTTTTTACAAGGTTGAAAAGAAATCTCAAGGACCGCAGGTCGCTTGGGGAGTGGATGTAGGCACGGGTTGTTGCCGAACCAGTATAAATTCTTGTGTTTGTTTTCTTCTTCCCTACACTCTTTAATTTCCGTTGTGCACTTTAATTATCGCTTTTACTTTTGGTTAAGTTTCTATTTATGTTCTTTACTTTCTTAACATTATAGTAAAAACCTAATTGAATTTAGTAACATTAAGAAGGATAGAATTTTAATTAGTAAAGGTTCATTAATAATTAATTCAACCACCCCCTTCTTAAT
This sequence comes from Glycine max, assembly GCF_000004515.6. Classification (NCBI taxonomy): domain Eukaryota; kingdom Viridiplantae; phylum Streptophyta; class Magnoliopsida; order Fabales; family Fabaceae; genus Glycine; species Glycine max. The sequence continues at coordinate 35,335,101 of NC_038251.2, forward strand.
TATTTCGAGGCCATTTGATCCAACAAGCGCGAGTTAGTGAAGATCCACTAAGTGAGCTGAGCACGCTTAGCACAAAAAGAGACAAGCGACTCGCTAAGCGAGTTGATGACGCGCTAAGCGCATAGATGATTCTCAGATTCTCCTCTTGATTCTTCCAACTCGCTTAGCGCATGATTCTCACTAAGCGCAAAAGCCTCGCTTAGCGAGACACCAGCTGCAAGCCTTCATAATTTTCCTCCTTTTTACCTGAAACTGAAGTTAAAAACACATTAAATTCACACTGTTGGGCATTTCTACTGATCAAAAGCAAACTAAACCTAAAATATGTACAATCCTACGAAAAGAACCATAAATAGGGGAAAAGATAAACATTTTATAAAACTTTTCTATACAAAAGTTAGTCGTAAATGACAACTAATAGGCAACACCCTTGTCGACCCAAAAAAAAATATAAAAAGGGAAAAGAAAATCAATTTTGAAGTCATGTTTTGCACACTCGATTAAAGGTTGTCGTCCCTTGTGATGTTGGGGTGCTAATACCTTCCCTGTGCGTAAACAACTCCCGGACCCTCATTTTCAAAATCCGCAGACCTTCATCTTTTTGTTTTTTCTAATGTTTTCCTCCAATAAACGTTGGTGGCGACTGCACTCGGTTTCTCCCTTGGAGACAAATGCTTTGGCCCATCTGTTTTGGCCTTTTTGCACCCCCGTCGAAGGGTAGGTTGCGACAGCTACTAATAGTTTCAAAATATGAAGATGACTCACTTTGATTGCTTGGTTCTCCATGTTTGTGAACATCGTGTTGTTGCTCATCATCACTGAACTCACTAACATTATCTCTTATTATGGGTTCTTCACTTGCCATCTTTCAAAAAACACAAAAGTAACTTATTAGTGAAAATGTAAAAAATTTAGTGTGTCTAACATTAAATAAAAAAACCCCATACTGGGGAAAAATTAAAAAAAATACACCCTTGTGGTAAAACTCCCAAATTTTGTGTATCTAGAATTAAATAAAAAAACCCTTATATCGAGAAAAATGAAAAAAATACACCCTTTTGGTAAAACTCCCTAATTTTGTGTATCTAACGTTAAATAAAACATATACCGGGAAGACGGTAAGAAAAAGGTGAAAATGAAATGCCTTTTTGTATTATGATAAACATGCAAGATTGTTACTTCGTGAAATTCAGTGTGACCTAGACCTCCCTTCTATAACTTACATAATAGTGAATAGTGAATAGTGCAACATATGTTTGTATCAATGAAAATAAAATATTTTTGCAAGAAGACTTTTCATTTCATGTATAATGTGCATATAATTAACTAATAAAATTTTTGTATAAATAATTGTAACAACTCTAAAATATTATTATCTAATAGCTTACTTAAATTTCTAAAACCCTAAAATAATATTAACTTAACACTTATAACTTATTAAAGACTAAATCCTAAAATAATAATCACTTAAAACATATTAAAAGACTAAATCCTAAAATAATAATAATTAAATCTTATAACTTATTAAAACACTAAACCCCAAAATAATAATAACAGTTATAATATTCTAATATATAATAACACATAATATTTTAAAATTACAATATACTATTTAAAATTACAATATATAATAACACATAATATCTAATAGTGAAGTCATGACATGTTTCATGAATTTAAAGCCTCCATCCACCGTCCATTTTCTTATGAAAGTGAATCCAAGCCATGCACTGGAATAGTGAAGTCATGGCATCCTTCACGACTTTGAAGTCATGGCCCAGTGTTTGACTTCCAAGCTGCACCATTTTGGCCATTTACTAGTGAATCAAAGTGCAGGAAAATTGCAGAAAAATATTGCACTATTTTGACACTATTTTGGCCATTTGCACGCAATGAATAGGTGAGTCAAAGTGCAGAAAAAATGCAGAAAACTGTACCATTTTGGCCTTTTGCATGAAGTGAATTGTTGAATCAAAGTGCAGAAAAAATGTAGCAACTTAATGTCTCGTGAAGCATGGCACATGCATGAATAGTATAATAGTAAAGTTGTCTCATTAATGGATGCACAACTATTCAATGTGTGGCATCCCTAAATAATGACGGGTTTAATAGTAATAAATTTAATAGCAAAAACCATGGGAATTTTTTTTTCTTTTTCTTTTCTCTCTCTTTTTCACAGTAATTAAATTCAGAAGGAAAATTATCACTATAGAGTCCTGAATGGCCAGTTCACAACTCTATTCAGAGTCATTTCTTTCTAATCACTCATAACCTCTAAACTATTTTGCTCTTTCAAAAAGAAAAACATACCAGCCATCATTTTAGGTCGTCACGTGAAAAATAATAAAAAGTGGTCGATAAACTCTTTCAATAAAGTTTCTTAACACTTCCTTTTCAAATAACAAGATTAAACATAATTACATTCATAATCTAAAACTGTCCAAAATATGGGAGTTTGCAAAATATATAGTGACATCCAGAGCAAATGTATCAACTGTGGTGGCTTTAGCCACATATATACAATCATCAAAATTTCTATACAATAGGTCTACCCACCCAAAAATCAAAAGAGTAAGCCTAGCAGTCTGAACTAGATACACCCACCCACAAAAAAGTATGTACTCCTAGTCTAAAGAGCCGTCTGCTACGATGAAGAGTCGTCACTATTCGCTGTCCCTCCAGGGCCGCTCTCCTATGTGGAGTCTACCTCAGATGCTGACATGATATCCTCTGGAAAATCAACATCAAGGAGTGGGTCTTCATCATCCTTAGATAAGTCAAGGGCATCCACAACAGGTTCAGGAGGTAACTCCTCTGGGTCCTCTTCAGGATCCTCTTCAGAGGATGACACCTCTATCACTTGAACTGGCTCCACTAGTCGATATGGAGTAGGTGTAGGTAGTATCCACTCCATGTTGGACCTTGTGGCCTCAATAATCTTAAGAGGGATAGGCTTAGAATGCAGAAGAAGCAACAACAATCAATTTAATAATGTTCTATAAACATGCAAGGCAAAATTGATTGCAATAACATAAATGAGATAAGGGAAGAGAGAATGCAAACACAGTTTTATACTGGTTCGGCCACAACCCGTGCCTCCGTCCAGTACTCAAGCAACCCACTTGAGATTTCCACTATCTTTGTAAAATCCATTACAAAGTCTAAACCACACAGGGACAACCCATCCCTTGTGTTCAGGAATCCTTTACAACAAGAGAATCACAGTCTCTTAACCAATCTCATTGAATAAGAAGAATGAAAGAAGAATTCTCTCTTCAAGAGAAGAATATTGCAATGAAGATCATGTAAGAATCCTTATAGATTTTGCAAGTGTTTGATCAAGGATTTCTTGAGAGAGCATTTGACAATGAAGTTCTTTTGGAATCTCTCTCATTGTCTTTTGAGAGGATAAGACATTTTTGCCAAGCAAAACTCTCTTAATCTTTTGAAAGGATAAAACATTTTGATCAATCAAAACTCTCTTATAAAATTTGTGCCCAAGTCACCTATTTATAGGCCTTTGATGGTCATTCACAAATCTAATGAAAAGATGTGACTGTTGGCAGATTTTCTAAAAACTTTCCACTGGTAATCGATTACAATGTTTGTGTAATCGATTACACAGTTATAATTTGAAGGGTTATGACTTTTGAATTTGAATTTCCAAAGTTCCGTTGCTGGTAATTGATTACATACATATGGTAATCGATTACATGTTGAAAATTCAAATTCAAAACATTTTTCAACAGCTATTTCTCAACCCTATCTTCTGGTAATCGATTACACTTCCTGGTAATCGATTACCAGAGCCTTGCATGTCTTGAAAGCACTTTGTTTTAAGGCAAGGCTTGGTCTTTAGTGAATCTTGAAACAAGGCTTTGTTTGTTGAAGCAATCTTGAATTATTCTTGAAGCAAATGCTTATCATTTGAAGCAGCCTTGTTAGATTCTTCTTTGACATCATCAAAATCATGTATACATACATTCACACTCCACAGGCTGCTGAAGCGTGCGTGCGGGTTCCTCCGGATGTACTAATAAATTAGCAGTGAGTCGAATTGTGTCACGGAATCGGCACCTCTCATTGCCTTCGAGGGTCTCCCAAACTCCCTCTAGGCACTCCATCACCACGTGATCATGGATTAACTGCACTGCCATCGGGATCTACAAGAAATAAAAGAAAGAGGGTAGACTCTTTCACATGAAATCTAACTACAGGTAACAATGCAACGCGTCCCATAACCGCTACGTATAGTCAAAAGGTCTTTCTTAAGGGATTTCTTCTCTGGTAATCGATTACCAAAGTATGTAATCGATTACCAATGTCCAAACTCGAGTTACACAGCTTTTGCACATGGAAACCTACAAATTACACTGTGTAATCGATTACACCTAAATGGCAATCGATTACCAGTGTCCTATCTCCCTGTGTAATCGATTACACCCAACTGGTAATCGATTACCAGTGCCCTGTTACTCTGTGTAATCGATTACACACAATTGGTAATCGATTACCAGAGGCCATTTTAACATCCTGTCTCCATTTTTAAGCCTTGTAATCGATTACACACCCTTGGTAATCGATTACCAGAGGCCAAATTCTAGATACCACTCAAGATTCATAGCTGGCCAGCCGCCACACAAGCCTCCTTGCTTCGTGGTCTTTGTTCTTTTATTGGTTGACTGCCAGGAGCTTGCCTGTTTAGGTACGTCACAAGTTCTCACTGACTGACTATGCCCGGGTTGGGTCGGGATTGATCAAGCTTGGTTTTGGGCAATAGCAACCCACCTGAAGTCCCCAAGGTCTCCTGACCCCCGTGACATATCTCCAGGTACCACTCTGTGGTCAACAAACAAAAGTAGGAAGACTGACTCTTCCACGCTTTCTCACATCAAGCTTGTTGGATTATGGGGTACCCGTCATATGTGGTACTAGGTGGCGATCGAGCGATGGCGCAAATCAACTCTCCCACTTCCACAAATCAAACATGAACCCACCATCCCCAGTTGCCCACCTTCAAATTGAGCTCACGCACTCCCACGTAGCCCTTGTCCTCGTTCCTCTCAACACCAGGTCCCCATCAACCCCTCCAAGCTTCCACAATATCCAAGCAATTCAATTCCAAATATCATGAAACTACCCTAAACCAAGAAAACAGGGTAGAGGCAGAAAACTCTGCCCAAAACACATTCAAATACCACAGCTTTTCTTACTCATATACCCCAGTAACATTCTCTTCGTTCCGATTCTTTAACCATTGGATCGACTTGAAAATTTTACTGGAGATTCCTAGTACATAAATCTACATTTTGACCGTTGGGATCTGCTAGAAAATGTCTAGAACCCAATGTGTACTACCTTTCCCATAACCAGCAATGCACAAACATTTTTCTGCAGACATTCAAAAATCTGTTGCACAATTCAACAACATTTTTCTGCATAATAGGGCAGATTTCGAAATCCATCTTGCCCACATCCAATTTTGCTCAAATTGGATCCTACAAGTCCTAAATCATGTATAAATCATATTTAGACCAAAAACAAGCTTCAGACCAAAGCAATTCAAAATCTAGGTATCCAAAACCCATCAATTTAGTGGATTTTCAAGGTTTGAGAAGTGAAAATGAGAATTGGTTAATTTTGGGGTAAACTCTCATCTCAAACAAGTCTATAACATTAATTTAGTCTTGCTCAAACTGATTTTAAGGTGAAAACTCCACCGATTCATAATTTGACCCCTCAACACCCAATTTACCCTAGAAATGGCTCTTGCTTTCACCTTTCTCACTCATTTTTCTCATTTGCTCTGCCCAAGCTTACCTACAAGTCCTAATTGACATTCTAAACTAGAATCAACTCACTTTAGACTCCAATTTACACTAACCTCAAATTTAGCTTCTCTAACACTCAAAATCTCACACTTTTCTACCTACAACATTGTCATTCTCACATTTAACCCTAAATTAACTTTCCCCATCATCTCTACCAGTTTTCTATCAACAATTTCAGCACATAAACATCACAAAGCATCATCATAAAACCCTAAAACAGAATGGGTAGCTTTACTCACATCAAACATGTCAAGTTTAGCATGCTTTCAACAAATTCCTTCACAAATAACTACCATAAGGCATAAACCTAGTAGAACTACCCATCATATCTCCCAAAAACCCAATACCCATGAATTTCATGTGAGAAGAAGTCCACCCATACCTGAAATTCGAAGTCCCACAATGTAGAGGGGTGCTTCACGACTCCGAAAATGGCTTCCCTTTGCAATTTGGAGTAGAAATGATGAGCAATTTTGGAGCTTTAATGGAGGCTTCAATGGAGAGGAAGAAGAAGAGAAAAACAATGTGGGAAGGGGGAGGAAAAGCTTCTGAATTTTATTTTTTTGAAGGAAGAGAGAGAATTTGGCTTTTATTAAAAAAAGATTTTCTCTTTCCTTTTTCTAAAAGCAATTGCCACATGTCTCATTTTGAGTGGAGCAAAAGGGGCCCACCTCTTCCCCTTGATGTGACATCATACACAGCCACAAGGAGAGAAAAATTTGACCTTTTGAATGCTAAAATCCTGCCTCGGTTTGCATGTCGCCTCTATGGTTCCAGTTCCTCATGTTTCTCTACACCCGTCGAGGCCCGTTTTCGAAAGTATACAATATATATATATATATATATATATATATATATATATATATATATATATATATATATATATATATATATATATATATATATATATATATCAAAACGCTCAGAATGAGACCCTGAGCGTGGTTCAGAGGTTGGTTTTGTTAAATTTTAATTTGCATGCAAAACGATAATTTTTAGACTAATTAATTGAGGATTAATCTATAACTGTCCAGTTATGGATTACTCTTCGCTAATTAGTCTAACCCGCGTATCTTTCCCCCAATGTACATACATCTACCAAGAATACATATATACACTGAATAATACACATATATGTATAGTTATTTAAAATGTAATGCTTACAAAATTTCGGGTAGAAATTCTAGGATGTCACAATACTCCCACCCTTTAAGGAATTTCGTCCCCGAAATTAACTACTCTAGGAACAGACTTGGATACAATTCCCTCACCCTATTCTCTAACTCCCAGGTTGAATCACCCTCGTCGGGTCCCCACTGCACTTTCACCAATGCGATCTCTTTTCCTCTCAGCGACTTCATTCTTCGATCAGTAATCTTATGAGGTCGTGCTTTATAGGTGAGGTTATCCTTCACTTGTACTTCATCCATTGCGAGTACATGTGATGGATCCGGTTTGTATCGTCTCAGTTGAGAGACATGAAACACAGGGTGCAAATTCGATAAACTCGGAAGTAAAGCGATTTGATAAGCTACAGGTCCAACCTTCTTCAAAATTTGATACGGACCCAGATACTTGGGCGTCAGCTTCCTAGATTTGAGAGCTCTTCCGACTCTGGTTACAGGAGAAACCTTCAAAAACACATGTTCTCATTCCTGAAAATCTAATGGCTTTCTCCTTCTGTCATAATAGCTCTTCTGCCTATCCTGGGATGCTTTTATTTTCTCTCGAATCAATTTCACTTGTTCGGTAATTTGTTGTAGCATTTCAGGCCCAAGGAGTACTGCTTCCCCATCATCGTACCAACAAAGAGGAGTTTTGCACTTTTGTCCGTATAGAGCTTCAAAAGGAGTCATACCAATGGTGGCTTGGTAGCTGTTGTTGTAAGTAAATTCAATCAATGGCAAACATTCCATCCAACTACCTTGTTGCTCTATAATACACACCCGGAGTAGATCTTCTAGAGTCTAAATGGTTCATTCAGTCTGACCATTTGTTTGAGGATGATAAGCTGAACTGAGTTTCAGCTTTGTCCCCAATGCTTCATGTAGACTTGTCCAAAATCGCGAGGTAAACCTCGGATCCCTATCTGATACAATACTGGAAGGAATTCCATGCAACCTTATTACTTCTTTGATATACAACTCTACTAGCTTCTCCATTTTATACTTCATATTCATCGAAATAAAATGAGCAGATTTGGTGAGTCGATCTACTATGACCCACACAGCATCGTGTCCACGACTAGTCTTGGGTAAACTAGATACAAAATCCATAGATATGCTCTCCCATTTCCATTCCGGAATTTCTAGTGGCTTTAATTCTCCTTATGGTCGCTGGTGCTTAGCCTTAGCCTTTTGACATGTCAAACATCTTGCTACATATTCAGCTACATCTTTCTTCATGCCATGCCACAAAAAACTTCTCTTCAAATCTTGGTACATCTTAGTCATTCCTAGATGGAAACTAAGACGGCTTTTATGTGCTTCTTCCAAGATCTTAACTTTCAAATCATCTAAAGGTGGTACACATATCCTCCCCTTGAATCTAATTAACCCAGTTGTGTCCTTCTTAAACTCCACATCCTTATCTCCCATTGCATCTAACACTTTGCCTTGCAGAAATGGGTCATCCTCTTGAGCCTCGCGTATGTGATCTACGAATTCATTGGTAATCTGAAACACTCCCACAAATAAGCTCTTGGGTCGCATCTCGATTGCTAGATTCAGATCTCGAAATTCCTCTATCAATCTCTATTCCAGACTCATCATGGTCGCAACATGTAAGGACTTCCGGCTTAGCGCGTCGACTACTGCATTAGCCTTTCCTGGATGGTAGGAAAGACCAAAATCATAATCCTTGAGGAACTCCATCCATCTTCGTTGCCTCATATTGAGTTCCTTCTGATCGAACAAGTATTTGAGGATCTTGTGATCGCTGAAAACTTCAAAACGAGTACCGTATAAATAATGCCTCCAAATCTTTAAGGCAAAGACCACATCTACTAGTTCCAAATCATGGGTCGGATAGTTAACTTCATGAGGACGCAATTGGCGTGAAGCATAAGCCACTACTCTTCCCTCCTGCATTAATACGCACCCCAAGCCTTGCCCGCTCGCATCGCAATACACTTCAAATGGTCTCTTAGGGTCGGGAAAAATTAACACTGGAGCTGTTGTCAATCGCCTCTTCAAGTCTTGGAAGCTTTGATCACATTTCTCATTCCAGACAAACTTCTCATTCTTACGAGTCAATTTAGTTAGGGGTAGCGCTAACTTAGGAAATCCTTCAATGAATTTCCTATAATAGCCGGCCAACCCCAAGAAACTTTGAACTTCTGTTGGAGTTGTCGGTTGTTGCCACTCCATAACCGACTCCACTTTAATCGGATCCACCGCAACCCCGTCTTTAGAAATCACGTGCCCCAAGAACTGCACTTTCTCTATCCAAAATTCACATTTCGACAATTTGGCAAACAATTTCCTATCCCTCAGGATATGCAACACAATTCTCAAGTGCTTTTCATGCTCCTCCTTATTCCTTGAATACACTAGGATATCATCAATGAACACAACCACGAACTGATCTAAGTAATCATGGAATATACGGTTCATATAGTCCATGAAGATAGCCGGAGCATTAGTCACTCCAAATGGCATGACTAAATACTCATAATGCCCATACCGAGTCTGAAACGCAGTCTTTGGGATATCTTCCTTCTTAACTCGGATTTGATGATACCCCGATCGCAAATCTATCTTCGAAAATACTGTTGCTCCCCTCAATTGATCAATCAAGTCATCTATCCTCGGTAGGGGATATTTGTTCTTGATAGTGACCTTGTTCAGTTGCCGGTTGTCTACGCACATCCTCATACTTCCATCCTTCTTTTTAACTAGTAAGACCGGCGCTCCCCACGGTGATACGCTTGGGCGAACAAATTGTTTACTTAAGAGATCCTGCACCTGTGCCTTCACCTCTGCTAGTTCTACTGGAGACATCCTATAGGGCGCGATCGACACTGGATTCGCCCCAGGCACCAAGTTAATAATGAATTCCACTTCTCTCTCAGGTGGTAATTCACAAATGTCATCAGGAAAGACTTCTGGAAATTTTGACACTACCGGTATACTGCTAACTTCAGAGACCTCCTCCACATTCATGGAGAACAACACCATGTAAGTTCGAGCATCCCCCACTCCATCGGTGGCAGCATTCTCTTTCAATGGTTCATTTGGAATTACATTTCCACCAAATACTAGCATTTTCTCTTTGCAGTCTAGAAAGATATGGTTAGTAGATAACCAATCCATCCCCAAGATCACATCTAGATGAGCTAAAGGTAGGCAAATCAAATCCGCCATAAAAGATCGACCCTCAATAGTTATAGGACACTTCAAACACACCCGAGAGGTGGTTACAGGCTCGTTAGTCGGAGTAGACACCACCATATCATATGGTAACTTCATCGTACATAACCCCAACCTCTCCACACATGCATGAGATATGAACGAATGCGTGGCACCCGAATCATAGAGTACATCTAGTAGTTTATCAGCAATGAGACACTTACCCTGTATCAAATCGTCGGAGGCAGCAGCTTTTGATCCACTCATAGCAAATACCCGGGAGGGTACCTTTGGTCTTCCACCACTAGTGTTGTTGTTGTTGCTAACATTACCGCTCCTTGTGGGATTAGTAGACCCACGATTGACTGTGTTGGAATTGGCAGTTACCGTCGGTCTCCCAGTCATCCTACACTCTCAAGCATAATGGCCTACCTTGCCACAAATATAACAACGATTCTCTTGTGTCTGCTGGAGTTGTGGGCAATTCCTCCTAAGATGCGGTCCTCCGCACTGAAAGCACTGTACCCCAGTCCCCCTTGACAAGCTCATGTTGGACGTAGCCATAGGTTGTTTCCCCTTGTTGCTAGAATATGGCTTCATCCTCTTATTAATGTTTCCTCTAAAAGGATGGCTTCTCTGTGGTCCTCCAAAGCCTCTAGCTTGCCTCTCCTTCATCTTGTCCTCAAATATTCTGCACTTTGTCACCAGTTGATTGAAATCCGTGATCTGCATGTAGCTAACTGCTTGTTGAATCTCCAGTCGAAGCCCATTCTCAAACTGAGCTCATAAGTCTTCTTCGTTCCGAGCATCTTGGTATTAAGCACATACTTCTACCAAGAATACATATATACACTGAATAATACACATATATGTATAGTTATTTAAAATGTAACGCTTACAAAATTCTGGGTAGAAATTCTAGGATGTCACACAATGCATCATGCTAGTAAACATTAGCTTGTTGAATATTGCAGAGGGTAACTTACATGAAAGGATGTATCATACTCGTGAAGCATGGCAAAAAAATAGTTGGTGGAAAGACTAAATGCATGTTTTACAACTAGTGAATAATAGTTGAAGACACAAAGACTGCGTGTTCAAAAAATTCCAAATCTTAGTTGGTTGAAATTTTTTATAGTTGTACTAAATTCAACATTAACTCAAATGCATGTGAGTTTGTCATCACGCCAAATGAAACCATTAAGTGTGTGAGGTCCAATCAAGTTAGCTAAAGACAAATATTGCATGCCTCTTAAAACATCAAACCCATGAATAACATGGTGTTGCGTATACTACACTCCACGTGATGCATATAGACTTTATACAAGTTAAGTTATCAGAATCCTACACTTTGGTAAAAAAAACAATACTCATTAAGTGTGTCTACATCCCAGCCTTTGGTAAAATTTTACTTGCACCTTCATTCTTCTTTAGTCTTATTTTCATCCAAACTAAGTTTCCTCACGAAGCTTGTTTTGTTTCTCAACATCCCATTTTTTCATCCTTCTATCCATTTCTTGTTTTCTTCATTGTGAACCAATGATACATGCACAACCTGTACCTATTGATGGCTCGTTGTTGCGCTTACAAGACAACCATATTTCGAATCATATGTGGGAAGGCCAACAAAGAATCATTCGTCTGAGGTATAATTTTGTCGGTGCTTTTACACATTTGGATTGGATAGATAATCGTATCAAAAACCTAATCACTTTAGTTTTTTTTTGTCATGTTATAAATGTCAAAAAAATTGATATTAACCATCATTTGGTTAATGCGTTGGTTGAACGTTGGAGAACTAAAACTCACACATTTCATTTTCCACATGGAGAGGCAACCATAACTTTACAAGATGTGACCTGGGTCTGAAGATTGATGGATTGCCGGTAACTGGTATCATCACCTGTGATGTATTTGTTGCTTGTCAGGCATTACTAGGTGACACTCCACCTGATAAGTATATAAAGGGTAAAATGATTCATCTAAGCTAGTTGCATCAAAATTTTCAGCAACTTCCAGTCGATGTTGATGATGTTTTCATTGCACAACATGCTAGAGCTCATATCATGATTTTGATAAGTTGATGTTTGATGCCAGATACATCAGGTGCAAGATTTCATTTTATGTATCTCCTTTTATTATCAAATTTGACTGAGCCAGGTCATTATAGTTGGGGTGCAGTAGTATTATCATCCTTTTTTTTTAGCTCTAGATCGGGCTGTGAAGCCTGAACAAACGAAAATTGGTGAATGTTTGTTGTTGCTATAGTCATGGGCGTGAGACCACATTAAATGTATTGCCCCGAAGATAGATCACTTATTTGTGGAAGAAGTACAAGAAGGACTTGGATTTCCTCTTGCACGAAGGTGGTTTCCTCCAATGACCGAAACAAACATTCTCACCAATTTAGTTAGATTGATACACGTCATATTTGATAAACTGCATATGAATGAGGTTCATTTCTTAATTTTCATGTTAAGTATTTTTTTGTTTCCTATTCGAACTTAAATATGTGACAATAATGATGTATGTCTTGCAGTTCATGTGAATTCCTTATGACACACCGGAAATAAGGCCATTAATTAATAATGTTAAGGTATCAATGATTGTTCAGGAAAAAGTCTCTCTCATATGTTTTGCAATTATGGAATGGCATCCAACATACAGGGTCATGAGACTGCAGCAATTTATTCCAGATGACCCACCAGACCTAGATAAACTCCATGACATAGATATGAGAGGGAGAACATATATTTTTTTGCCTCACCATCATCGTAAATGGATTGCCAGTAATGAGCGGGCTTTCTAGATACATGCCTCAATGATGTCAACAAAGTTTTCAACCATTAGGGTTCTCATCATATATGCCTCAATACTCATTTAAAGTTGCTTCTACCTCAAATGTTTTTTAATGGAGTCTCACAAAGGTTTGGCACTACTTTCAACACTCTGTCATCTGCATATAATCTACCATCATCGAGCTCTTGTTATCGTCCATCATTACCTACTAAAATGCGTGACATGGGTCATGAAGGTGAGGAGAAAAATGATGATAAGAAAATACCAACAATAACAATGATGATGACAATGGTGGTAATGATGCTCCTCAACAACAACACACAATTACACGTGATCATCCTAGAACAAGAGGAGGTAGAGGTCATAGAACAAGAGAACAACAAACACATATAAATCTAGTCCAACAAGATGAGAGACCTCGACACATATCTAGAAGAAATCATTATGAGACATCGTCTCATTATTAATCTTTTTGTAAAAAAACATGTAATTTTCATTAAAATGTCTTAGTTTTTAAAATTAAAGTGCTTTAAAATTTGAATATCTCCTTTTAATTCTAGTATCTATTTTTATTAAAAGATTACCTAAATTTTAAATATACAAAATATATTAAATAAAACAATATTTAAAAAATAAATTTTAAATAAAATAATATTAAAAAGTATAACATATTAAATAAAACCATAAAAAATATACAACATATTAAATAAAACTAATAACAACTAAAATTAAAAATATTTATTTAATAATTAAATAAATAAAACTATTTAAAATTTTTAAAACATTGAAAACCAAACAAAATAAAATACAAACAAAAGAAAATAAAATAGCGTGAAAAAAAAGCATTACAACTTCAAAGTCATAATGCATTAAAAAAAATCTTACGACTTCAAAGTCATAAAATCAAACAAAAAAGTAACTAATGACTTTGAAATCGTAAATAAAAAAAATTAAACTGAAGTCATAAAATTATTTACGATTGTGGTTAAAAAAATTATAAGTTGTAGCAGATATTAGAACTTCTAACTCAGAAGTCGTAGCACCTGTTACAACTTATTCCCTTTTCAAAAATAATTTGAAAAAATAATTTGAAAAGGTCCCATATGAAAAAGAAATACCCTTGAATGGTAAAACTCCCGCAATTAGCCATTCTTTCTAGCACTGATTATTGTATTGTTGAAGCATTTAATCTTGAAAAAATATTTATTAATTAATTATGACTCGTGCAGGTGTTAAAGAACTTTCAATCAACAATTCATTTAGATTATTAGTAGTCATAAATATTTCTGTGATTTATGATTATATCATGGATGGCACAATTTTGCATCTCCTAATAAACCATTTCCATTTTAAATGTCTCAATTAACTAATGCCCTTAGCAAGGATATTGGCTAGCATTTGTCTTTTTTTTTTAATAACTCGAGGTTGTGCCTCTTGCTTGATGTCCTCTATAACTCAATTTAATGTAGGTATTAATTCAATATAATGTTTTTTCTTTTTATTTATGTAATTCTACTATTCTCAAAATACAACCAACATTTCTTAACCTGCAAAACATAAGCCGATATCTAGGTTTTGTTTTCTAATTGGTACATGTACTGTCTGGGGTTCACAAAGTTGACGTAGACAGTAACGTGATGCTCAAGTTTGAACATCATTCCTAACACAAGAGAACAAACACAACGCCCTTAGCAAGGAGGCTACTGGACTGACAAGTTATTACTAAATACCTCAATATTTGAATATTAATGATATTGTTACTATTCCTTTATCAAGATGAAGCAGGTACTTAAATATCTATAAGCTATAATTTATCTCCTAGATATTATCTACAAGCTAGGAATTATCTACAAGAAATGTTACACCACAGTAATAGTCTCTACAATCAAGGATCTAAAGCTCCTTTCCCACTCTATAAATACCAGGTTCTATCTCACTCTTTAATCTCGTTCCCAACTCACTCATGTACTTACTTGAGTGCTAGAGTTCTTTGTTTTGTAGGTTCTTCCTCATGTTCTCCTAACAAAGGGTACCTATAGTCCGACGTATGAAGTCGTGGAGTCCATTCGGGTTACGTCTATCTTGATGTCAGCCTACTCCATATTTATTTATAATATTAAAAAGTTGAGCTCCTTACTATTACACAGTCACGTTAGCACAATTGATGATTTGGAGGAAGTAAAACATTCTTCTTTTGTGTCTATCACTTTTCTTTTCCTCCTCCCTTCTTCAATGTTACCCACAACTTCAATGCTACTCACAACATAACAAAGCCCTATACCAAAAGAGTAAATATACTATCCTTACTTTATCATTTATTATAAATTTTGTTTAAATAATAATTTGGTATAATTCATTAATATATATTTCTTTACACAATAAAAATATTATATTTTCATCTCCCTTTTTAATTGGTTTTTTTAGAAATAAAGTTATTAAACACTGCTAAAAAAAGGGTTTTTACGAGAGTTTTTACAATGGTCATTATGACACCGTCTTAAAAATTTAAGCGGTGGCATTTTTGTAAATTTTACCTGCTATACGAAGACGGTGTTATCCAAACCCTTCTTCAAATGAGTGCTTCAAGGACGGGTCGGTTAGGACATACACTGTCTTTGAAGCGAGGGATACAAGGACGGTCATACTATGGAGACCGTCTTTAATTTTTAAGTTTAATTAAAATAGGACCTTTGGACCTCTCAAGCTCATAACCCTGATTGTACCTTGCACCGTCGGTTGACCCAAGCTCTCGTCGTGCCCTCACCCTAGGTCGCATCATAGTGTTTGTAGCTCAGGTCGCACCAGAAGAAGAACAACAGTTTTGCCTCATACCGCATAACCTAACCTTTCCTTATTCTCCTCTCCGTTCTCTCTTTCCCCAGTCACCCACCGGCAACAGAGGCACATAGAACGGTATGACATTTTTTCTATTCATTCCTTCATTGCATTAATTAATTAATTAATTAAACACATTCATTTGATTGTTCTGATTCATTTTTCCGTAGGGGTTGAGAAGCTGTGCTGCGTTTAGCGTGTTATGTGAATAATGTGGCAGACAAAAATGGATTGTGTTGTTGTGACAATCGCAATCGTGCTTGTAAGGCGAATAATGCGTTAAGTGATTGTGAAGACGAGAGATACAGCAACGTCAATGACGGGCGTCATAAAGGAGTAGGGAAACATGGCTCTGTCAAATGCCCAGGAAGAGAGAATTAAGGCCTTTGAACGAGAGAGAAAAGGCCAGGCATTATACAAGAACAACGGGCATGCGGAACTGCGACCACTCTCAATGGATACCTATGCCTTTGGTGCGTAACAAATATCAAAATGCTAGGTTATTTGTTTTCTCTTTAACATATTTTTATGGATTTTTTATTTATTTATATCACAATTCCTGTTTTATTGGAAACAGATAGGGTATTTGGGAAGAAGTGCAATATGAAGCAGGTTTATGAACAAGGGATTAAGGAAGTTGCTCTTGCAGTAGTTAGGGATTTTTTATTTAACTAAATATGCTGTAACATATAAATGCACTATGTTATGGATTTTCTCTTTAACTTATTTTTATGGATTTTTTTATTTATTTATATCACAATTCCTGTGAGTAATCTTTTTTCTATAATTCTTGATTGTGTTAATATGTATATTGTTGTGTTGGCTTTGAGGGGTTTCTCTTTCTCATTGGTGAAACTGAAACATAATCTCAGCTAGCATTTTTGCATACGGGCAAACAAGCAGTGGAAAGACACACACCATGTCTAGAATTACTGAATATGTTGTAAGGGACATATATGAATACATAGAGAAGGTATAAAACCATTCAAATCCTGGTTTCACCTTACAGTGAAATGGATGATGTTCTTTCATTGTGGCTGAAATTTTGACAATTTGTTGTTGCTTTCAACATAAAGATAGAGAATTTGTTGTAAGTAATTGAGTTGGTATTTATTTTATCATTAAATTACTAAGTAATTTGGATAATTCTTC
Source organism: Glycine max (assembly GCF_000004515.6). Classification (NCBI taxonomy): domain Eukaryota; kingdom Viridiplantae; phylum Streptophyta; class Magnoliopsida; order Fabales; family Fabaceae; genus Glycine; species Glycine max. Next base: position 35,352,067 of record NC_038251.2, read on the forward strand.
TCATTTTTTATTTCTAAGTAATTGAGTTGGTTTCTTTGTAAAAAAATTTGTTGATCTAGCAGGAAGTGAGCGTGCTTCTCAAGCAATGACAGCAAGCACAAGATTGAGAGAAGGTGGCCACATAAATCACAGTTTACTAAGCCTTGGAACTGTAATTCGAAAACTAAGGTAGAATTCCATCCCGTGTACTGAGTTTAATTTTGGATAATTATTGGTTTAACATCACAAACTGTTGGGTTGTGACCAAAATCCATATGGAAGTTTATTCTGTTATTTTTCTGTTTTGTCCTCTACTTATATAAGGCAAGGATGCCCTGTATTTTTAACAGCTTCCACTTGTATATTGCATCAGTAATAAAAAGCTTTTTGTTTCTCTCTCGTGGATGTAGCCTTGATCAAGGGTGAACCACGTAAAACTGAGTGTTGTTCCTCATCTTTCTCTCTTTCTTTTTCTCTGCAAAAATTTGTGTGTATGACATAGCTTTTTGCTGCTTCTGTTGCTGCTATTCTTGTTTGTTCTTCATCACTTCCATAATAAACTGGTATCAACAGATCAAGTTGCGATCAAGGGAATTCAAGATTCTTGTCTGAATACGAAGATCAAGCTGTGGGAGTCTTGTTTCTGGTTCTTTTGCTGCTTCACTGTGATCAAGAACACTCAAGAAATCATGTCAAACACAATCAAGATTGAGAAATTCAATGGAAAGAGAAGTTTCAATCTGTGGCGCATCAAGATGCGTGCTTTGTTGAAGGAAAACCGTGTTTGGGCTCCTGTTGCTTCTGCATCTGTGAAGAAAGAAGTGGCTTCTTAATCAAAAGAAAAGGCCTCTGTTTCAAAGACTGAAGAACTTGTGGAACAAGAAGAAAAGGCTCACTCAATAATCTTGTTTTCCTTGTTTGATGAAGTTTTGTATGAGGTTGCAAATGAAGAAACTGCAAGTGGCTTATGGTTCAAGTTGGAAAAGCTATATATGACCAAGTCAATCTGCAACAAGCTCTTCTTGAAGAGGCGTCTGTTTGGTTTACATATGAAAGAAGGTACATCTCTTAAGGATCATCTTGATGAATTAATTTCTATTTTGATGGAATTAAGAGATATAGATGTTAAGATAGAGGATGAAGATGTTGCCATGATTCTATTAGCCTCTCTACCACCATCATATAAGAGCTTTGTCAATTCTCTTAGTGTTGGTAAGGAATGTGTCACCATGGAAAAGGTGAAATCCGGCTTATACTCAAGGGAACATCGATCTAAAGCACCTGGAAATTCTGAAGAATCGAATGGATCAGGTCTTGTGGTCTCAAACTCTAACAAGAACATCAAGAAAAATGTGTTTAAAGGAAAGAAGAAGACTCATGTCAACCCAAAGGACATCTGTAACTACTGTAAGGAGCCAGGTCACTGGAAGAAAGATTGTCCTAAGAAAAAGGGCAAACCATCTGCTGTTGTTGCCAAGGAAGGTTCCACATCTGAAAATGAGCTTGTTCTCTTAGCTGTTGATCATCACCAACATTCTGAAGATCAGTGGATATTAGACTCTGGTTGTTCCTTTCATATGTGTCCTAACAAAACTTGGTTTGACACCTATGAAGAGATATTGGGTGGAAATGTCTTCATGGGAAATGATGTCTCATGCAAGACAGTTGGAATTGGCACAATAAAAATCAAGATGCAGGATGGAATTATCTGAACACTCACTGAAGTTAGACATGTTCCAGAGCTGAAGAAGAATCTAATCTCCATAGGTATTATGGATGGAAAAAGGTTCAAATGCAACACTAAAAATGGGGTCATGAAAATTCAGAAAGGCTCTACAATGGTGATGAAGGGCATAAAGAGGGGTAATCTCTACATACTTCAAGGTACAACATGTATTGATGATGGTCTAGTAGCTGTTGCATCAAGATCCAATAAGAGCATACCTGACTTAACTCAATTGTGGCACATGAGGCTAGGTCATATGAGTGAGAAAGGTATGATGATACTTCAAAAACAACAGCTATTGGGAAATCAGAAACTGGATGAACTTAAATTTTGTGCGCACTTTGTTTTCGGCAAGCAACATAGGATTAAATTTCCTAAAGCAATTCATACCACCAAAGGAACTCTTGTTTATATTCATGCTGACTGCTGGGGGCTTGCAAGAGTACCTTCACTAGGTGGTGGAAGGTATTTTCTGTCCATAATTGATGACTACTCAAGGATGACATGGATCTACATCATGATTCAGAAGAGTCAAGCTTTCAAATGCTTCAAAGAATGGAAGGCACTGATTGAAAAACAAATTGAAAGGAAAGTTAAAAGACTCAGAACTGATAATGGCTTGGAGTTTTGCTCGATAAAATTTAACAAATTCTGCAAAGATGAAGGAATTGCTAGACAACTTACTGTTAGGAACACTCCTCAGCAAAATGGAGTTGCTGAACGAATGAACAGAACACTTCTGGAAAGAACAAGATGCTTATTGTCTAATGTTGGTCTCAACAGAAGTTTTTGGGGAGAAGCTATCAATACAACTTGTTTTCTGATCAATAGAACACCCTCTACTGCTATAGGACTTAAAACTCCTATTGAAATATGGAATGGAAAAACAGCAAACTACTCAAGTTTAAGAGTATTTGGTTGCAATGCTTATTATCATGTCAATGAAGGAAAGCTGGTACCTAGATCAAGAAAGGGTCTGTTCATTGGTTATGGTGATGGGGTGAAAGGTTATAGGATCTGGTCACCCTCTGAAAGGAAAGTTTTTCTCAGCAGAGATGTAACTTTTTATGAATCACATCTGCTCCATCCAAAAATTGAGGTTCCAATTGCTGGAACACAGAGCTGCCACTCTCCTCAAGAAAAAGATGTAGAATCTACAGCCAAAGACTCAAAAAAGGGGGGTTATACAGATACATCTCTTGTTCTTCAAGAAGGTGAGCAATCAGAAGATTCCAGTGCAAATGAGCCTCATCAGAATGCTGAACCCGAGCTTGCACAGGTTAATCCTGGAATCAGTTAGAGATCTAAGAAGGTCATTAAGCCTCCTAAGAGATACGGCTTTGAAGACATGGCTGCCTATGCATTACATGCAGTTGAAGAAATAGATTCAAGTGAACCTGCCACCTACAAAGAAGCTATCAATCATCCTGAAGCTGAAAATTGGTTGTCAGCTATGAAAGAGGAAATGGAATCTTTGTGAAAGAATCAAACCTAGAACTTGTTGAACTACCTAAAGGAAGACATGTGGTAGGTTGCCAGTGGATATTCAAGAGGAAACCCGGTCTTTCAGAAAAGGAAGGGATAAGATACAATGCTAGGTTAGTTGCCAAGGGATTCAGCTAGAAAGAAGGAGTAGATTTCAACGAAATCTTTTCACCTGTGGTCAGACATACATCCATCAGGGTTTTGCTTGCTATAATGGCAAACCAAGATTTGGAACTTGAACAACTTGATTTCAAGACTGCTTTTCTCCATGGAAGATTGGAAGAAAATATTCTAATGAAACAACCTGAAGGGTTTGAAGTTCAAGAAAAAGAAAGGTATGTTTGTCAACTGCAGAGGTCCTTGTATGGATTGAAACAATCTCCAAGGCAATGGTACATGAGGTTTGACAGCTTTATCACCAACCAAGGATTCAAGAGAAGTCTCTATGACTGTTGTGCTTATCACAACAAGGTGGAGGATGGATCAATGATCTATCTTCTACTCTATATAGATGACATGCTTATTGCAACAAAAAGAATGTGTGATATACAAAATCTGAAGATCCTCCTGAGTGGTGAATTTGATATGAAAGATCTAGGGGCTACAAAGAAAATCTTAGGAATGGAGATCTATAGGGACAAAACCCAGAAAAGACTATTTTTGTCTCAAAAGGATTACATTCAGAAGATACTTGTGAGGTTTGGAATGGCTGATTCTAAACCTATCAGCACTCCCCTTTCAGAAAAAGAGAAGTTGTCTGCTATGATAAAGGTTCAAGCTCAGGCTTATCAGGACTATATGTCAAAGGTTCCATACCCAAGTGTTGTTGGCAGTCTCATGTAAGCCATGGTCTGCACTAGACTTGACCTTACTTATGCTATTAGCATGGTTAGTAGGTTCTTAAACCAACCTCAGAAGCAACATTAGAAGGTTGTGAAGAGAATTTTCAGATATCTTAAAGGGACTGCAGATGTAGGGTTGATCTATGGATCTAACTCAGATTGCTGTCTCACTGGCTATTCTGATGCTGATTTTGTTGTTGATCTTGTCAAGAGAAGGTCCCTAACAGGGTATGATTACGCCCTTGGTGGCTGCTTGGTGAGTTGGAAGGCAACACTTCAACATTTCGTTGCCCTCTCAACTACTGAGGCTGAATATATGGCTCTTACTGAAGCTGCAAAGGAAGGGGTTTGGCTGAGAGGTCTGATAAATGATCTCGGAATTAATCAAGAATATGCTAACATCTATTGTGACAACCTTAGTGCTATCTACTTGGCCAAGGATCAGGTTCATCATGATAGAACCAATCATATAGATGTTAGATATCACTTCATTCGGTCAGAAAGAAGAATTAAGGTTCACAAAGTCAGTTCCAAAGAGCAAGTTTGATCACTGTTTAAGCTTGCTCAATGTAGATTGTTGGGGTTAAGTTCATGTATGCTTGGAGGGTGCAGTTTGTGTCTTATATAGATGTTAATTCAAGGTGGTGAATTGTTGGGTTGTGACCAAAATCCATATGGAAGTTTATTCTGTTATTTTTTGTTTTGTCCTCTGCTTATATAAGGCAAGGATGGCCTGTATTTTTAACAGCTTCCACTTGTATATTGCATTAGTAATAAAAAGCTTTTTGTTTCCCTCCCGTGGATGTAGCCTTGATCAAGGGTGAATCATGTAAAACTATGTGTTGTTCCTCATCTTTCTCTCTTTCTTTTTCTCTTCAAAACTCTGTGTGTATGACATAGCTTTCTGCTGCTTCTGTTGCTGCTGTTCTTGTTTGTTCTTCATCACTTCCATAACACAAACACTATTAAGAGTTATCATTTATTTCTATCTTTCTTTTTCCCATCAGGTTGTATATACAACTAAAAAACACATTCTTATAGAGACACAACACATAACACATACACAACATATATAATGAACATGTTGGGGAGGTGTCGGTGTTGAGTTTATGATTGATCGTACTTGTACTACATAAACACTATATTCAATTGCTCATGATAGAATTGCTCAGTGCTCAGATATCATGAGTTCCAGAGTAACAGATAAATGTACTATGTTATGCACTTATGCTAACCAACATTAATTAGGTTCAGAAACATTTAGGGATAATTACCTTTACATATAAAGTCTTAATGTCTTTATCATTGAAGGGTAAATAATCAGCCAATAGAATAGAAACATTTAGTGAGAATTGTCATACCCTAATTTCGTCCGGGGACCTTTGCTTGATGACATGCGACCTTTCTTTGGTCCTTGTGAGGTGCTTGGCATCCATCATTAGGCAATTTATGAAATTCCAGGACATGCCGAAAAACCAAAAAGATATTGATGCACAATCCGTAAGTTTCCGTGACACACCGGAAATCAGATGGAAGCTTCGTTGCATAATTAAGTGAGGTTCCGTAAACATTCCGTAAGTCAAAAGGGGGATGATTATGTAATCCGCAAGGTTCCGTAACATTACGGAAAGAAAACAAGTATCGTTACGAAATTCGTAAGTTTCCGTAACTTTACGAAAAAAGAATCACCAAAAAACAGCAGAGGGGGGTGTACTTAGTAAAAATGGGGGTGCAAATAGCACCCAGGCCCACTTGGGCCCTCCAGAATATTCCTCCAGAAGGCTGTTGCTTCTGGAGGAAGCAACCTGGCTCGCCTGGGCGAGCTGGGCGGCAACCACCTCCCCTATTTTGCTATAAATAGGGGAGGAAGTGAAGAAGAAAAGGGTTCAGCCCCTTAGGCACTTCTCTCTCTTTCGAATTTTCTTGGAAAAATTGTTTCCGTGAAGAAAATCTAAGCCGAGGCGCTTCCGAAACGTTTCCGTAACGTTTTCCATGAAGAATTTCGCAAAGGTTTCGACCGTTCTTCGACGTTCTTCATTCGTTCTTCATCGTTCTTCGATCTTCAACGGGTAAGTACCTCGAACCAAGCTTTTCGATTCATTCTATGTACCCGTAGTGGTCCACATTGTGTTTCGTGCATTTTTATTCTCGTTTTGTTTACTTTTTATACCCCCTGTTGACGTGCTTAAGCCATTTTACTTAAGTCATTTCTCGCTTAACTTAAAAATAAAATAAATTTCCACCGAACGTTTGAATTGTATTATCCGTTAACTTCGGTTAAAATGAATTCCGACCGTTCTGTCGTGCCGTAACCACATTGGAAATCAAAAAGAGGTAAAAAATAATATAATAATCAAAAAGACATCTTTTAGTAAAATAAAGCGGAAAATCAATCGGACGTTTTCTCTTTGGGATTTCTCATTCTTAATCGAATTGATTAATAACTAAAGTGAAACTAAAGGCTAAAATCAATTCGCCTAGTCAAGCTTGTCCATAAAAATAGGCTTTTGAAGTTTGTCATTTCATTTCCTCACTAAGTAAAATGGGTCATTTTTAAGGTCCAACGCCTTAAAATGATCACTTCTTAAAGTAAAAAAGAATCACTTGATAAGAAAGAACTACGTAGGTCTGATTTTCTCATCCCAAATTGAGGAATACGTAGGAGCAAAGGGAAACACCCTTGTCGACCACAAAAAAGGAAAAAATATAAAAAGGATATAAGGACATAAAAGGGGACGTAAAAATCAAAGTCACGTTTGCACATTCGATTAAAGGCTGCCGTCCCTTGGGACGGACGTGTGGGGTGCTAATACCTTCCCCGTGCGTAAATACAACTCCCGAACCTTTCAACTTAAAAGTTCGTAGATCGCGTCTCTTCCGGTTTTTCCGACGTTTTCCTCAAATAAACGTTGGTGACGACTCCGCGCGTATTCCTTTGGTGGAACACGCATCCCGCGAGTCACGCGTCGCCCTCCCGCCGAAGGGTAGGTTGCGACAAGAATTACCTTTACATATAAAGTCTTAATGTCTTTATCATTGAAGGGTAAATAACTGGCGAATAGAACAAAAGAGAATAACACCACATAACGATATATTAGCGTGTGCACCCTCATAGCCAGTGATTCTTGCCACCTATATAATATATGATCAGAGACAACAGTAATATTATTAATTACCGAAAGAAAGAAACTGAATTTGAAGTTTAAGACAGATAATATTAGTATACCTCTGAGGCCATATAATGTGGGGTACTGCATGGTGTGTGAAGCTAATAGTAAGAATAGGATAATCTGGTATCACTACCAACATCAACAATGAGCTTCATAGTAAGGTAATCCACTTTTAGCTTCTTAAAACACCACAAGACCTTTTATTTTTCTGGGGTGGTAAATTAATTAATTAATAATTATTACATTTGTGATTCTACAGAGGTAGGTAACTTGGTGATGTATTAATATTAGTATTTTTAGATTTTAATAAATCCATAGGTTTAGGATTAAAGTAACTCTTCTATTCTAGCTACTTCACATCACATTCCCTGCTAATATCTGAGCTATTATTTTTCACATTTTGGTACTTAATTCTTTCTCGGTTTTTCTATCGTTGCTTTCTATTATTACTTTCAAATACTTTGGAATCCAAGGGGCTTCAAAGTTTGACCTTATGGAACATTTTTCTTTTATTCTTGCTTTTTTTAAAATAAAAAAAAATTGATGCTAATTTTTTTTTTTTTATAACTACCTACCTTTGGCTTTATTATTTTTCTTGTCCTATGATTTGGCCGAATGGTGCAAAAGCATATATATATAGAATAGCAAAGGTGGTAGCAAGTGAATACCCCTGCACATGGCACATTAGTGAAGCCAAGAATCAATTCATTAAATGCAGACCCCACGTTGGGAAGTTTCACCTGCCACAACATGCATGATCATACTTTTCCTTCTATTGTGGTGAAAATCTCTCTCGACAAATTGTATATGGCTATACAGATGTCCTTTATCCAACAGCTTCCTAATGAAGGGAATTAACTTATGTAATGCACACAATCCATTGAGTGTGGAATCTCATTTTTTTTATTTCCATCTAATTGCTTTTTCTTATTTTTTTTCTTCCATTCAACAGGCCAGTGATTTCTTTAATTGCCAATTGTCATAATGACACAATGTTGCCAAGCATATACTGCAACTCTGCAAGGAAAGCATACGTACGTATGACTATGTATTAAAAAATAATTAGAAATATGTTTAAAAGGAAACTTCCAGTTAGTTTCTCTCCCGTTTTCCTACTGCAAGGAGCTAGGGTAATGTTATCTGCATCTAAATTAGGGGAGAAACTTGTGCTTCTGCCACTACTATGACTTTAGATGCAACTACCATGACTTCAGATGCAAATCCAATATCTATTGGGCTCAAATTTTTCAAAAAGATGCTCTGATTAGTTTAGTGCACAAACTGACCATAATATCTCCAAACTTCAAGGGATTAATCTGAATATTTCTCCTTACTAGTTTTACCACTATTTTCATTGGAGGTGACAAATCTAATTTGGCTCAAAGTTTTCAAAAAGGGAAGTTGTGATCTTGTTGAATTACCATATGCATGTACTATGCTGTAATCACATTTGACTTCTGACAATTCATGCAATCAGATTATTAGGTTGGTGGTCAATTGATAGGGAATCGAGAAGAACAAGCACAACTATACCATGAGGGAGTAATTGGGTAATCCTCATTTCATTTTATTACTATTTTGGCGTGTACCATCAAACAATATAACATGAATGCTGTCTCATTCATATCCACGACAATGTCTCTAGTCAATTCATCTGGCTTGCTTGTGAGTGCTTAATTTTCAGTAAGTCTTATTTTATTGGTCTGATCGAGTTTGTTCTTTTTTTATTATTTTTTTAAAGTCTTGCCATATACATAGGGTGTACGGAATTATGGATAGACCAAATTGAGATGAGTAAAATCAATCAAGTACTCAAGTGAAATATTTAACATGGGAAACAATTTGGGCTGACATTTTATCTTTTAAGTACCAGAATAGTAGGTTTCTGTTTTTCTTTTTCCCGTTTGACAGTGACACTAGATTTGTTTGACTATAATATATACTGTACAAGTTCTATACTATATGAAGACATTCTTTTTTGCCTCTGCTCGTGATACATTAAGCTAGTTTCAATTTTATTGTTTTATGTTCACCTTGTAGTTGTTTCTAATGATCTTGGTACATTTTGACTTCCCACTGCACAGGTATAATACATTTTCTGGTTATCCTCCTGAGATTGTTAAGAAAATGCCAAAAAAGGAACTTGCTAAGGAGGTGATGCCAATTCTTATAATATATATATTGTGTAGCATATTCAAGTCTATTTGTCTATGCATATAGATGAATATGACCTTGTGTAGTATGTTTGAAATAATATGCATAGGTTTCATTTCCTTATGTTCTTTGTTCAATATTAGGAACAAAAATAAGTCAATAACTTTGTTTTCCTTCGTTAGCATGCTTAAAATTTTTGAATGTCAGCTTTGGAGACTCCAGGTAGCTCTTGGTGAACAAATTGAAATTACAAAGGGAAATCATGGTGTGGTGATTAGGGAAAATAAGAACCCAACAAACCCCTCCTTGTGATGCAACTGCATCAAGGTTCTTAATTAGCTACATTTTACCATTTTACATTTCTTCGGTATGATTTGCTAGTGCAATTTGCTCTCATTCTTACTTGTTTAAAAAATATTTCATGACTTACATTAGTTAGTTTCATGTAGTATTTTTTTGTTTTTTTAAATTTAGTTAAAAATCTATAAATACGAATTTGTTGAATTTTTAAATATTTTTTCATCTAGTGTTTTTTTGTTTTTTCAGCTTCTCTTTGTCTATGTTGTAAGAGATAATATCATCGATCCTGTCAAAGACAAGGTACTTGGTCCTCTGAATTTTTCTAAAAAATAATTATTTAATTTTAGAAATTTGTCTTAGGAATTATAATAACTTTTTATAAAAAATTATAATAACTTATATTTTGTATGAAATTGTCTTAGGAATTTTTATTTTCTTAATCTCTTGTAATTAATATTAAAATTTATTTATAAAATTAATATTTAAATGATAAATTAAATATAAATAATACATAAATCTCTTATTTTGATTTAATCTATCATTTAAATATTTATTTAAAAAATAAATTTTACTATTAATATTAATTACAATCATGCTAATATTAATTATTTTTAATTATTTATATTTTTTCTGATGGGATATCAAGCAGAAAAAAATATCAATAATTAAAAATAATATTTAAATTCAAAGACGGTACTGACGTAAGCACTATCTTTGAAAGTTGGTGTTCTAACACGGTACTTACATCAACACCGTCTTTGAAAGTAAACATTCTAAGACGATGCTTATTTTAATTGCATGATATTCCCAACATGTTATTTTAATTTATTTTATTTTGCTGCTTAACTTGAGATTTTTTGTAAACTTGGATGACCTTGTTTTGAGTCGGAGATGATTTTTATAAGTTTTATTCAGTGAATAAACAATTTAGTCTCTGAGATTGTACTCATTTTGCATATTAGTCCCTAACTTAATATTAAATTTAAAATAGTCCCTATCTTTGCATAAGTGTTGCAAAATAGTCCTTCCGTTAAGTTCTAAAGTAATGCCGTTAGTGAGGTCAATTTTAGTGCCACGTGAACTATCCACGTGGCACTAAAGGATGACGTGGCATGACACGTGGACGTGCTGATGCCACGTTATTTGATGATAACAAAACAAGTAAATAGGTAATTTAGTCCCTGACTTTGTACCCATGTTGCATATTAGTTCCTAACTTAATGAAAAATTCAAAATAGTCCATATCTTTTGCATAAGTGTTGCAAAATAGTCCCTAACTTAAAAGATGCCAGAAATCATGCTTAAAGTGTCCATGCATTGCAAAGGTTGTGCCTAGCACGATTTCTGGCAGCGCAGATTCCTCCTTGGATTCCTTGTCATCTTTTGATTCTTCTGGTTTTTTCTCTTCTTCTTTCTTTTCTTCTTCATTTGCTTTTTTCTCCTCCACTTTGTTTTCCTCTGGTTTTTTCTCTTCCTATTCAAAACACACAAAAAATCAGAACCCAGGATGATACATTGATGATAATTGAAGTAAAAAAAAAGAGGAAAAGAGAATGGTTATGCAGACCTCGCCCATTGGTGTTGACAGCTACAGAGATAAGGTTGTTGTTGTGAATTTTTGGTTCTTTTTATTTGTGCAAGTGTGTGTGAGTTCTTTTTCGTATATATGTCTCAATTGGTTTAAAACCATCAAATTTGAAGAAGTCACTCATTCTATCATCATCAAATGACGTGATACTAAAATTGAACTTACTAACAACATTACTTTAAAATTTAACGGAATGACTATTTTGCAATACTTATGTAAAAGATAGGGACTATTTTGAATTTTTCATTAAGTTAGGGACTAATATGCAACAGGGGTACAAAGTTAGGGACTAAATTGTCTATTTACTCATTTTGTTATCATCAAATGACGTGGCATCAGGCACGTCCACGTGTCATGTCACGTCATCCACGTGGATAGTCCACGTGACACTAAAATTGACCTCACTAACGGCGTTACTTTAAAATTTAACGGAAGGACTATTTTGCAACACTTATGCAAAGATAGGGACTATTTTGAATTTAATATTAAGTTAAGGACTAATATGCAAAATAGGTACAATCTCAGGGACTAAATTGCCTATTCACTCAAGTTTTATTTGGTAAAAGTAAAACGGATGTGACTTTTTTAACCATGTGAATTTGTTTAGGTGACATGAATAAAATTGATTTAACAAAATTTCATATTTTTTATATGTTTTTCTTAATTATATGTATGTAGAGGAATCACAAAAATAACATTATTTTACTTCATCAAACAAAATCATCTTTAAGAATTCACAATATATGTAACAAATCAATTGTTACGTAATCATTTAATTGTCACAAATCAATTATCATATGATCATTTAACAAAATTTTTTGACGGTAATAATAAAAAATGAAGCAAAAAAATAGTTTGAGAACAAAGATCAATCAACGTTTAATTTAACAACTCAAAACAAAAACCTTAAAAGTTGATAGAATAAAACATTTTAACAATTTATAGTAAAAGCAAATTTGCTAAATAAAAATATAAGAATTCAATTGGCTTGAAAAATAATTAAGATGACCAAAATCATGGTGTAAATTAAAGGAATCAAATGCACAGTTAAACCGAAGATATTTTGCATATATATCAGTATAGTAGTACTATGGAAGTAGTCCAAAAACAAAATCCACAGGAAATTTGACATTCGACTTACCGTTATGTGGGGTTATGTTGCCTGTGTTCTCCAGCATGTAAAACTCTACACCAGCAACACTAGTGTCAACAATATAATTTTTCGATGAATTCCAATGATAGAATTTACATCCAGTTTCATTCCTCCAGAATGCTCTGAATCCATCGCAACTACAATTGCTCCAGCAACTGGCCTCACAATCACTGTAGCCAAAAGCCGGATTTGTTTCGTAACTTACACTTTCATAATCGGGGACAAGAGTCTTTTTCACAAACAAATCGCCAGGATTCCTACACTTTGGTAAATCTTGCCATCTTTGGCACCCTCCAGTGTTGGTATATCCATAACACAGATCAGCCTTTACATATCTTCCGTTGCAAGATAACCGCCCACTTTCCCCAAAAAACCACCGTGGTGTAAGCTTGTCATTCGTAGAGTTGAAAGAGAAGGAGTCTTCATCCCCATTAGACACAATAGTGTACTTCAACATGCGTTGTGCTTCCTCCGGAATGTACTCAAATCTGTTGTTTCTCAGTTTCCCACTTCGCCAACAAACTTTTCCGCGTCTCCTTATGACCAGTTCTTGTCCCTTGGGTTCCCATTCAAGACTAAAGGCACCGGGATCCAAAACAAAATCAGTCAAAGGTGAAACCAGTACCCATTGATGGCCTTTTTTTTAGTACCTCAAGGTTGCGCTTCTTGCTTGATGTCCTCTATAACTCAACTTAATGTAGGTATTAATTCAATATAATGTTTTTGTTTTTTATTTATGTAATTCTACTATCCTCAAAATACAACCAACATTTTCTTAACCTGCAAAGCGTAAGCCGATATCTAGATTTTGTTTTCTAATTGGTACATGTAATGTCTGGGGTTCACAAAGTTGAGGTGTACAATGATGTGACGCTCAAGTTTGAACATCAGTCCTAACATAAGAGCACGAACACAACGTCCTTAGCAGGGAGGCTACTGGACCGACAAGTTATTACTAAATACCTCAATATTTGAATATTAATGATATTGTTACAATTCTTTTATGAAGATGAAGCGGGTACTTAATTATCTATATATAAGCTACTATTTATCTCCTAACTATTATCTACAAGCTAAAAATTATCTACAAGAAATGTTACACTACGGTAATAGTTTCTACAATCAAGGACTTGAAGCTCCTATCCCATGTTATAAATATCAGGTTATATCTCACCCTTTAATTTCATTCTCAACTCACTCGTGCACTTACTTGAGTGTTAGAATTCTTTATTTTGTAGGTTCTTCCTTGTGTTCTCCTAACAAAGGATAACTAGAGTTATTAAAGTTATTAAAGTTACTTTGTGAACAAACATAACATCAAAAAAACATATCTTTTCTTTTCTTTATATATATATATATATAGATAGATAATTTGGATAAAAATAAGGATAACTAGATAAATGGATGGTTAAATTATACTTAATGTTTACATTAAATGATTGCCATATGTCATTTCACTATGAAAATTGAAATTATTTTTCTAAATTTAATTTTTATATTAAGTTATATATATATATATATATATATATATATTTATATATATATATATATTTATATATATATAATCTTTAAATAACATTTGAATAAAAATTGACCCATAATTTCCTATGTCTTTATTTTTATATTAACATGTTTATTTAATTTGATATTTATTTATTTATTTGAGATGTTTCTTTACTATCTTAATTATTATTTTTACCTCAACTTATTTAATAAATAAATAATTTTAATTCAATTATGTCTATATCATACTATTTGCTTACAATAATTTTTTTTATTTTGTTTACTATAATAATTTTAATTTACTAACAATTATATTTTAATAAATTTTTTTCAAATGAGTATTCAATCAACTCAACTTCAAGTACAAATATCTATATCAACCTAGACAATCCAGATTTTGCAAATTTCAAGATAGGGTAAAATGAACTTCCTTCTTTTATTTTATTTTATTATACACATTTTGTAACATTCAAAAACCAAAATCATTAGTTTATTCTAATTCTTTGATTGATGTAGTTAAAAAATTATAAATTTTATTCTGAATAACTACTTTGAAAAAAAAATGGAGCAACATCAAATCAAAGAACTATCTTCTTCAAGTTCTGCAAACATTGATCTTGACAAGAGAATGTCAAAAAATAGAAGCTAGATTTTTGCAATATATAATGTCCATGAAATGGGTATCAAAATCACATGTATGCTAACCTACCATGACCTTCATATTCATAATATTCAATAATACTTGATTTTTTTCTTAGTTTTAACATATATAAAATAATAGGATAAGTCAATGACATCTACGATACGTTTGGTTGAACTTATGTTGCATGTGAGAGATGCCAAAAGAAAGTTACAAAAGAGGGAAATCAATACACTTGTAGAGAATGCAAACAACCATCCAAGTACCCACAAAGATTTGATATTTGTATATAATGAATTATTTTTTAGAACAATTAAATAAATATTACAATTTTTAAAATCTTTTTTAAGTTCAAAATACAATGGAAAGTCTCTTATGATACCAGTATAGCAACATTCACAATGTTCGATGAAGATGCACAACAAATTTTAAACACAATAACATCTGAACTCATTCATACCCAGAATGCAAATAAGGTTGACATACCCTCATGTATACCCTTTGCAAACACACTTTTAATTTTGAAATCAAGCTCACAACTTGAAGGAAGGATTTCAAACCTATATCATGACAAGGACTTTTATCCCAAAAAATATCATTTAGCATGATCATCTCCTCAAAGAAATTAATTAAACAAGTAACCATGTTTATAATTTATTTACATTTTTACTTCTTTTACAAAATATTAATAATTTTGTCCACTAATTAATAATTTTATTAAAAAAGGAGTCCACTTCACCACGACAAATATCATCAAATGAGTGAGATGAAAAACTAATTATGAGTAAAAGCACAAAGCTACAAGCATCCAACAAGTCAAAATGTGCATCTTCATCATCTAATGAAAAAGTTTATCAAATCTGACAAAGTCCATTAAGAAAAAAGGCGAATAAATAAATTGTCACAAGTCAAAAGATGCATCTTCATCGTCAAAAGAAGAAGAAGAAAGTTCATTAAAGAAAAATGTGAAAAAAAAACAATCTCTCATAAGTAAAAGCTCAAAGCTACAAGTATCCAAGAAGTAAAAAGATGCATCTTCATCATCAAATGAAGTTTATTCAATCTCATAAAAAGTTTAAAAAAAAGCACACAAAAGAAAATAAAATTCAACAACAGGTCACCAACAAAAGAAAATAAATACAAAAATTTTATTTAAATGAACAATTTTTTTATATTTTATTCGCATCATTTTTATGTGTTTTACCATTATGATTGATTTTTTTCTTTCATTAAATATATTTTTTAACTGTTTTATTATGTCAATTTCACTTTATTATTATATTATTCTTATAAAATTTATATATAACACTTACTTTTATGTTCACATTAATCAACTTTAGTTGAATAATCTACCTCAAATTTTAAAATATTTCATTATAAATATATTGATAAATAAAAAATATCTTAATTTATATGTAATTTTTTTATCTCTTTTAACAAAAAATAATATAAGATATCATTGACAATTATATTTTAAAATTTGATTTATCAAACAAATAATTTATTTAATTTTTTTTAATTATTTATAAACCTGCGTAACACATCATATTTGTCTAGTTCGGTAATAACAATTAATACGTAAATAATTAACCCTGATTTATTTCCAAAGAAGTAGCAATTTCTACGGTAGAAGTAGTACACAAATCTGTAGAAGATAAATTTTCATCAAGGATCTCTCTTTGAACATAGAATGCTGGTCTTTGAGGTAAGGACACTGTTGCACTCTTGTTTGTCAACATTGATATAATGTCAGACATTGTGGGTCTATCATTTGCATAGTGTTCAACGCACAAGAGACCAACATGAATGCACCTTTGCACTTCATCGCGATCAAACAACTCATTTAATGATGGATCCACTAATTGAAGATATTTGCCATCTTTCCATAATTCCCATACCTGTTAGAATCTTATTCAAATTAATAAGCCAGAGAATATTACACCAAATAAGTAACTCAGTGAGGCTAATTTCACATACATGTCCTATTAGGTTTAATGGACGGTCATCATCATAAAAGCTAGTGTTTTTTCTTCCACTAACAATTTCCAGCAGCAGAACTCCAAAGCTATAGACATCCGACTTTGTAGCGAAAGTTCCTTCCATGGCATATTCTGGAGACATGTAGCCACTGCAAGATAATTTAATTTATAACATGACAAAATACAATTTATGTATATATTGATCAACAACACTTGGAATAAAAAGTTTAGCAAGCTCACTATGTCCCAACAATCCTGTTGGTATTTGATGCAGATTCTTGTTGTGTGAACATTCTTGCCATTCCAAAATCTGAAATTTTTGGGTTCATATTTTCATCAAGAAGTATGTTACTAGTTGTCGCAACCTACCCTTCGGCGGGAGGGCGACGCGTGACTCGCGGGATGCGTGTTCCACGAAAGGAATACGCGCGGAGTCGTCACCAACATTTATTTGAGGAAAACGTCGGAAAAACCGGAAAAGACGCGATCTACGAGCTTTTAAGTGAAAGGTTCGGGAGTTGTATTTATGCACGGGGAAGGTATTAGCATCCCACACGTCCGTCCCAAGGGACGACAACCTTTAATCGAATGTGCAAACATGACTTTGATTTTTACGTTCCCTTTTATGTCCTTATATCCTTTATACCCTTTTATATTTTTTCTTTTTTGTGGTCGACAAGGGTGTTTCCCTGTTCTCCTACGTATTCCTCAATTTGGGATGAGAAAATCAGACCTACGTAGTTCTTTCTTATCAAGTGATTCTTTTTTACTTAAGTGGTGATCATTTTAAGGCGTTGGACCTTAAAAATGATCCATTTTACTTAGTGAGAAATTGAAATGACAAACTTCAAAAGCCTATTTTTATGGACGAGCTTGACTAGGCGAGTTGATTTTAGCCTTAGTTTCACTTTAGTTATTAATCAATTCGATTAAGAATGAGAAATCCCAAAGAGAAAACGTCCGATTGATTTTCCGCTTTATTTTGCTAAAAGATTTTTTTTATTATTATATTATTTTTTACCTCTTTTTTTTATTTCCAACGTGGTTACGGCACGACCGAACGGTCGGAATTTATTTTAACCGAAGTTAACGGATAATACAATTCAAACGTTCGGTGGAAATTTATTTTATTTTTAAGTTAAGCGAGAAATGACTTAAGTAAAATGGCTTAAGCACGTCAAGAGGGGGTATAAAAAGTAAACAAAACGAGAATAAAAATGCACGAAACACAATGTGGACCACTACGGGTACATAGAATGAATCGAAAAGCTTGGTTCGAGGTACTTACCCGTTGAAGATCGAAGAACGATGAAGAACGAATGAAGAACGTCGAAGAACGGCCGAAACCTTCGCGAAATTCTTCACGAAAAACGTTACGGAAATGTTTCGGAAGCGCCTCGGCTTAGATTTTCTTCACGGAAACAATTTTTCCAAGCAAATTCGAAAGAGAGAGAAGTGCCTAAGGGGCTGAACCCTTTTCTTCTTCACTTCCTCCCCTATTTATAGCAAAATAGGGGAGGTGGTTGCCGCCCAACTCGCTCAGGCGAGCTCAGCTCGCCCAGGCGAGCTAGGTTGCTTCCTCTAGAAGCAACAGCCTTCTAGAGGAATATTCTGGAGTGCCCAAGTGGGCCTGGGTGCTATTTGCACCCCCATTTTTACTAAGTACATCTCCCTCTGCCTTTTTTTGTGATTCTTTTTTCGTAAAGTTACGGAAACTTACGAATTTCGTAACGATACTTGTTTTCTTTCCGTAATGTTACGGAACCTTGCGGATTACATAATCATCCCCTTTTTGACTTACGGAATGTTACGGAACCTCACTTAATTAAGCAACGATGCTTCCATTTGATTTCCGGTGTGTCACGGAAACTTACGGATTGTGCATCAATATTTTTTGGTTTTCCGGCATGTCCTGGAATTTCACAAATTGCCTAATGATGGGTGCTAAGCACCTTGCAAGGACCAAAGAAAAGTCGCATGTCATCAAGCAAAGGTCCCCGGACGAAATTAGGGTATGACAGTTGCCCCTCTTTACTTGTCTTTTATTGGAGATAAAAGGAAAGTAAAGATAAGACACTAATTTCATTCCTCTCGATTTGACGAGAGTCGCGGGTGACCATAAAATCGCCACATGCAAATGACTTGTTGTTCCCGGAATTTCACAAATTGCCTAATGATGGGTGCCAAGCACCTCACAAGGACCAAAGAAAGGTCGCATGTCATCAAGCAAAGGTCCCTGGACGAAATTAGGGTATGACACTAATTTCGTTCCTCTCGGTTGACGAGAGTCGCGGATGACCATAAAATTTCCGCATGTAAATGACTTGTTGTTCCCGGAATTTCACAAATTGCCTAATGATGGGTGCCAAGCACCTCACAAGGACCAAAAAAAGGTCGCATGTCATCAAGCGAAGGTCCCCGGATGAAATTAGGGTATGACACTAATTTCGTTCCTCTCGGTTGACGAGAGTCGCGGGTGACCATAAAATCTCCGCATGTAAATGACTCGTTGTTCCCGGAGGAACAAAAGGTGCAGAAGACTATGTAAGTCTCTGCATGTCATCAGGCCCGCCGCCTCTGGATGACAAAAGGGTGCGGATAACCGTAAGGTATCTCCGCGTGTCATCGGGCCCGCCGCCTCTGGATGACAAAAGGGTGCGGATAACCGTAAGGTATGACAAAGATTATGGGGCGGCCGACAAAAGCAAGGCTCTTGCTCCTATGGATCCTCCAATGAGGAACTCAGACCTACGTAGTTCTAGATAACTTGTGAGATTTGAAAAAGTCTCCACCAGAAGATGCCTACATCTCCGGAAAGGGCGCAGATGACCATATTGGCCTCCGCTTATCAATCACACTCGAGGTGCGGATAACCGTAAGGTGTCTCCGAGGGCTACCAGCTCTTGGGTCATGGTAACAGAAAGCAGTGTGGTCGACAAAAGCGAGGCTTTTGCTCCTACGTATCCTCCAATGAGGAACTCAGACCTACGTAGTTCTGGATAACTTGTGAGACTTAAAAAAGTCTTGGTGTTTTCTTCACTAAAAATGCAAACATGCTTTAGTAAAGAGACAAATATTCCAACTGATTAGAGCAGCATATGCTTTTTTTTTTTTAGTGAAAAGAACAATGCGTTTACCGGGGAAGGAGAGTATGTTGATGAAATCCCCCATAACCATAAATGAGATTTTGGATGTTAGCATTTCGTTTCTAAATGACCATTTAGAGGAAACACTAGGTTCGACAAAAATAGAAGAAATCCACTCAAAGTGTATCAATCTCGCACAGGTAAGTGTTTCATCCTAATTCCAAACCATAGATATGTCCTGACTTGACTTTGCAAATTATTTCCTATCAAATCAAAAATTACATGCGTGACCATGGATCAATAGGACTTCCCTTGGGAATGGGTTCTTTTGATGGGTTTTTTGGCTTTTGTGTGTTTTTGGCTTTTGATTTTTTGTTGGCTTTTTCCTATTCTGTTTTTGTTTAGTGCGGGGCAAAAAAAGGTTGCTAGCGCACAAGATTTTGGTTGGCAACTAATGGGGGAAGACCATTTTAGGTCGTGGTTTCCTTTCCTTCTTTTTGTTCATTTGGTGACAATTTTGTATTGTTCAAATATTGTTCGGTCCAAAGACCTCTCTGCACATTTCTTCTGGTTTCTTTGACCAGGAGCTTTCTTCTTTTTTTACTTTCTCCCATTCTTTTTTTTTTTTTGACTTGGAATTTTCTTTCCTTTCTCTTCGCTTTCTCCCACTCTTTGATTGGGAATTTTCTTGCTTCCTTTTTTCCTTTGATTGGAAATTTTCCTTCCCTCTTTTTTTTGCTTTCTCTTTGATTGGAAATTTTCCTTCTCTTTTTCTTTGATTGGAAATTTTCCTTCTCTTCTTTTTTTGCTTCCGGGGGTAAGGATTGACATTCTCACCCTGGGTCAAGGTTTATGGTGAGTCAGGATTTTGGCTCAAGACTTGTAGAATGGCTAGGCATGATACATGTCAGGGTTTGGTTTGGTTCAAGGACAAAAAGGGATGCCCCACATTATTTCCATGACACAAATGCAAAAATGATGATTTGGAAACTTTATGCAAAACTGGTCATGCATGCACCTATGTGGACACTCAAGTGTCAAATTTTTATGGTCATGTGATGCTAGGGCTCAGGATTCATTTCCTCTATTTTTAGTCAACCCAATGTTTCCAAAATATGCTCTTTTATCAATTTGTGCATTCATCCGAGTCCATTTTGGGCGTCTGGGAAAATTTCACAGCATTCACCCTTCAGGTGTACACACATTTTTTTCAAAAACTAGTTATGATCAGTGAATTTTTTCAAAGAAAAGTTGGAAGTCATCTCTTTTCAAAAGCATGTTGGTTTTTCAGCTTGACAACTTATTTTTCTTTTTTCTCTTTTTTTTTTCATTTGTTCATTTCTTTTTCTCGTTTGTTTTTTTGTTTTGTTTTTTTTTCTTTTTTTTTCATGAGGTATTTTGCTACCTAAACATGTGTATATTTTTTGTGAGGTATTTTTGCTATGTACATGCATATCCAAGGTATCTTGCTACCTAAACATACATATATATGTTTTGTAAGGTATTTTTGCTCTATACATGCACATCCAAGGTATCTTTCTACCTAAACATACATATATATATTTTGTGAAGTATTTTTGCTACATACATGCATATTCAAGGTATCTTTCTACCTAAACATACATATATATATTTTGTGAAGTATTTTTTGTTTACATACATGCATATCTAAGGTATCTTTCTACCTAAACATACATATATATATTTTGTGAAGTATTTTTTGTTTACATACATGCATATCTAAGGTATCTTTCTACCTAAACATACATATATATATTTTGTGAGGTATGACTACCTTCCGAGCTTGCGCTTGTTTTATTTAAATTCCCAGGATCATGAGCAACTAGGTGCGTCCTACTATAAAAAGTGATCAAATAACAAGCATAGATTCAAAAGGTACTATGTTGCCTCCTAGTAGCGCTTCTTTAACGTCTTGAGCTGGATGCCTTATGACTTGTCGGTCACTGACCTAGTACTTTGCTTACCTTTGGCTTTGGACTTGGTCGCCTATTGGTCGGCCATGTGGTGTAGGCAATACTCAAACCTTTTTGTGGGTGAGCAGAGGTGAACTCTAGAGGTGATGGCGGTGCATCTGTTGCCCGCTGCTGGCCATCCCCAGGCTGCTGTGGTGTTTCGCCCTGCGCCTGCTTGGAGACGCAGTACTTCTTGATGAAAGCTCGATTAGTAGGGGGCCTGATGCCCTTGCTGGAGGTGACAGGTACTCTGTAGAACTGACAGAGACCCGTAATTAGAGCTTGACAACTCCAAGACCCTGTTGGACTTCTTCGGGTCCACTGGGTGTCTTGCAGGCGCGATCCCTGCAAACAATAGATGAAATCAGAAATCAGTTGGGGGAGGTGCATACTTACCTATGATGACGTGACCTTGCCGGGGGGGTACGGGCACCCTGTAGGACTAATAGAGGCCCGTAACCAGAGCTGGAAACCCCAGGGCCCTGTTGGACTTTTCCGGGTCCACTGGGTGTCTTGTGGGTGCGATCCCTGCAAACAATAGATGGTATCAGAAATCAGTTGAACCATATGCATACTTACCCATGTCGGGACGACACAGACCAACTGATACTTTTGCAGGGGGAGATTGGCATTGCGGTCGCTGGGCAGAATGTTTCTAAGTAGCAATGTCATCTATATCTGTGTAAGAGTGGTCATGTTGGTGCGCATGGTCCGCACTTGTCTCTTTGCAGCGGTACGGGTGAAATCCTGCCTCGGTATGCATAATAGCCATCTGACAGCCTCCCTCTCTGGTCGTGCTCGCACAGTTGGCCCTCTTCCAATATCAGGGGGTGGCCTAGGAACCGTTAAAAGGAAACTACTGGCCCCTTAATCGGGAGTGAAAGTCTCGGTTAAGCATTTAAGGGCAGAGGACCTTAAATCCTCTTAAGGTGTGGATGTGGAGCACACTGAAAATGAGGACACGTAGCCCTCTAAAGGTGAGGACGTGCAACACTCTCAAGGCGAGGATGTGTAGTCCTTTGGAGGTGAGGGCGTGCAGCCCTCTGATGGCGAGGACGTGTAGTCCTCCCAAGGTGAGGGCGTGCAGCCCTCTGTTGGCGAGGACGTGTAGTCCTCTCAAGGTGAGGGCATGTAGCCCTCTGAAGGTGAGGACATGCAGTCCTCTGATGGCGAGGGCGTGTAGCCCTCTGAAGGTTAGGGCGTGTAGCCCTACGAAGGTGAGGACATGCAGTCCTCTGATGGCGAGGGCGTGTAGCCCTACGAAGGTGAGGACATGCAGTCCTCTGATGGCGAGGGCGTGTAGCCCTCTGAAGGTGAGGACGTGTGGTCCTCTAAAGGTGAGGGCGTGTAGCTTACGAAGGTGAGGACATGCAGTCCTCTGATGGCGAGGGCGTGTAGCCCTCTGAAGGTGAGGACGTGTAGTCCTCTGAAGGTGAGGGTAACTAGTACCCAAGGCGAGGGCGGGTAGCCCTCTGAGGACGTGTAGTCCTCTAAAGGTGAGGGTGTGTAGCCCTACGAAGGTGAGGACATGCAGTCCTCTGATGGCGAGGACGTGTAGTCCTCTCAAGGCGAGGACGTGTAGTCCTCTAACGGTGAGGGTAACTAGTACCCAAGGTGAGGTCGTGTAGCCCTCTCAAGGCGAGGACATGTAGTCCTCTGGAGGTGAGGGCGTGTAGCCCTCTGATGGTGAGGACGTGTAGTCCTCTCAAGGCGAGGACGTGTAGTCCTCTCAACGGTGAGGGTAACTAGTACCCAAGGTGAGGGCGTGTAGCCCTCTCAAGGCGAGGCATGTAGTCCTCTGATGGCGAGGGCGTGTAGCCCTCTGAAGGTGAGGACGTGTAGTCCTCTCAAGGCGAGGACGTATAGTCCTCTAAAGGTGATAGGTACAAGTACCCAAGGGTCCACCCTTATGAGAAAGCAAGAGATCGACTCATCGAGAGGGCCGGTCATCCCAAATCCACTTGACTGGATATTAGATGTAGGAAATCGATGCAGTTAACATGATTTTTAGGGATGCAGACGCATGCAACCTTTGTTGTGAAATTTGGTAATGCTGACCGCACATGAAACAATGCAATGCAATGGAAAGTTGCACAATGTTCATGACATTCTTTCCCTATTTTGTGATTTTGATTTTGATTTAATTTTTTTTGGAAAACACAGATTGACTGTCCTTTTGAAAAAGGTGATAATTCATGCAACCTTATCCTATCTTTTGCAAACCTCTCCGGGAACTCCCTCAGAGTGTATGTTCTGTTTGATTTAGTCACTTGACCATTTTGGAGTGACGGCAATGGAGCTGTTTGATGTTTAATCAATCTATTGAAATTCCAGGGTTTGTCTCCCTTTTTTTTTATTTGTTTAAAAACATCGACGGATGAAAACTTTTGATCTGCCCCTATGTTCACTTGAGGCTCATGCACGATGCCCCTCATTGCCCCAGTGTAAGGCTTTGAGGTACCAATCGTTGTCTTTCGTCATGACCTTGTAGGAGGGAACCTATTGGGTGAGAACTTCTAATCTGCCCCTAGGTTCGCTTGAGGTTTTTGCATGGTGCCTTTCGTTGCCCCAGTGTAGGGCTATGAGGTAACCATCGTTGTCTTGTTTTCATAGCCTTGTAGCGAGGAAGAATGAAAGAAGGAGTTAATTCTTGCAAAAAGAATTTTTTCAAGGACGAGAAATAGTTGAAGGATTTTTCGATGGATTAAGTCAAATGACTCCTATGTAGAAGCAAGATGTTTTGATGTTTTGATGATGCCAAAGGATCAAGTGCTTCCAAGTTTTATTCAAGACAAGAAATCAAGATATATGATCAAGTTGATCTCTAGAATCTTAAGAAGAAGTTTCCAAATTGAAAAACAAAAGGTTTGACCAAAGAATTCTATCATTTCAAATTGAGATTTGCTCTCTGGTAATCGATTACCAGCAGCTGAAAATGTTTATAACAGTCACTAGAAATTTGAACTCAAAATTTATAATGTGTAATCGATTACACATGGATGGTAATTGATTACCAGCAGTTTTTTTTTTTTTTTTGAAAATTTTAAAATCTGTAATCGTTTGCACAAGTCTTGTAATCAATTACCAGAGGGGATTTTCAGAAAATAATTTCCAAGAGTCACATCTATTCAAATTTTTTATGAATGGCCATTAAAAAGAGTTTTCATTGCCCAAAAAGTTTTATCCTCTCAAAAGATTAAGAGAGTTTTTCTGAACTGAAATGTCTTATCCTCTCAAAAAGATTCCTTGGTCAACCACTTGCATATTCGATAAGGAATTTTGATTGATCTTCATTGTACAATCTATCTCTTTTAAGAGAGATCTCTTCTTCTCTCCTTCTTATTTCTGAAAAGGGATTAAGAGATCGTGGGTCTCTTGTTGTAGAGGATTCCTGAACACAAGGGAAGGGTTGTCCCTGTGTGGTTCAGACTTTGTAAAAGGAGTTTTACAAAGAGAGTGGAAAATCTCAAGTGGGTTGCTTGAGGGCTGGATGTAGGCACAGGAAGTGGCCGAACCAGCATAAATCAAGTTTGCATTCCTCTCTTCCCTTAAACTTCTTTTATTTATTGCTATTTATCTTTTGCTTTAAAGAAGTTTATTTTGAATTATCTTTTGAGTAATTCATGTTTAAGGGTGCATTGTTAATCCAAAAAGAAAGAGTGATAGTTCAATTGGGGAATAGTCTTTGCATCTTAATTCGACCCCCTTTTTTTCTTAAGGTAACTGAGGCCATTTGTCCAACATCCTATTCTTGATAACTCACTTCTCTCTAAAAAGACAGACTTTCCGGAATGAGGTCACATGAACGTCTTGAAAACACAGTCAATCAAATGCTTTTTTTATTTTTTATTTTGAAACTTATTTTTTTTATTTTGAAACTTTTTTGTTTTGAACTTTACTCGTTGTTTTACGGCACCCCCATCAACGTGAAGGACGAGTAATCTCTGATTGAACGATCTTAGAAGTCCAAACTCAGGAGCACAGGTCACTTGAGCAAACAGACCAATGGCTTGCACCCACTTCCAGTGAAAGTTGAAAATCCTGATGAGTCATTAGAGACATCTAACAACAGCTTTCAAAATTGTCCCATGTGTGGCATCTCTTGTCAATGTCAGGATTTACACGCGATTCTCCTCAAATTTCAGCCAGCCCATATCAATTAGACCTTGCACCTTACGCTTCAGAGCCCTACAATGCTCAATGGAACGCCCCGGGGCTTCTCCGCGACAAGCACACGTTGCGTTCGAGTCGTATTCTTGGAGAAATGGAGGTTGATGAACCTCGGCTAGGGTTATGGCTACCATTGAATTATCAAGTAGATATGGGAGCAAGTCAGCATAGGACACTGGAATTGGGGTGAATTCTACAGGCTTTCTCGCTGCAAAATTCACTTCTTGGTTGGTGTTTTTGGTTTGTGCTAAAGGTGGTGTTTGTCATTGGAAGTGCGGTAGGTAGGCTTTGTGGTTGATTTTAGGGATGGCCTTTGTGGATAAAATGGCAGTAGGTAAGGAGAAGGTTTGTTATTGGCTGAGTAATGACATTGTTGGGTTGATGGGAAACTTGGCCGTATAGGAATGGCAGTCATAACATGGGCTTCTCCCTTATTCTCTCCCTCTTCATTTGCCCCAGTTTTCTCATTCGTCCGAGTGGGATGATTAAATTTGCCTCTTTTCAGACCCGCTTTGATCCTTTCACTGGCGAAGACCAAATCTGCAAAGCTTTGAGGGTGCGTAGCCCACCATCTTTTCATAGTAGAGTACCGATAATGTGTCTACCATCACGATTATCGTCTCCCTTTTTGCACATGTTCTGTAGTTGCATCCTATCCGGAACCATATCAGAATAGTACTGATACTGCCTAACGAAGGCAACCATTAGGTCCTTCCAAGTATGGACTCGAGAAGGTTCCAAGTTAGTGTACCAGGTAACAGCTACCCCAGTAAGACTTTCTTGGAAGAAATGTATTAGCAATTCCTCATCTTTGTGTATGCCCTTATCTTCCGACAATACATCTTTGGATGGTTCTTGGGGCAAGTAGTCCCCTTGTACTTGTCAAAGTCTAGCACCTTGAACTTGGGAGGGGTGATGATATTGGGTACTAGGAACAACTCTTCTAGGTTAGCAAAGGAATAATCTCCACCTTCTTCAATGGCCCTGAGCCTTTCCTCTAGATGATCCGCCTTTCCCTTTTCGGCCATAGCAGGAGGGGCTCTTCCCACCGCAAAATGCAATGGTTGTGGTTGCGGGCGAAACTGAGGGCCCTCCAAAGTGTTTTCAAAGGGTATACCACCAACTGCTTGCCCTTCAGTGGCATATCCGAGCCAAGGCTCGAAGTCAGCTAGATTGTGGTGGGGAATTTCATGTGTCTCCCCCATGGTTTGAGAGATATGTGCCTGATCAGATTGAGGTTATTGGTTCTCAATGAGTATCGGAGTGGAGTTATTGAGATTTTCATTGAGAATGTATGCCACATTGGGTGGTGTATAGTTGGGAGGCCAGCCATATGGTGGGAAGGCATGCTTGTTTTGAATTTGCACATAATGGGGGGCCGCCCGTACTTCCCTAATCTTTGCCTACCATTTGCTCTTTCATGGCCTCCATGTCGGCCTTCATATGCTCTTGCACCTTCTCTACTTCACCCATTATTTTAGCTCTAGCATGGGTTTGGTAAGCCGCACTGACCTCCACCATCTCCTTTATGCTCATCATGGCCTCTACCATTGTGGCCATTTTCTCTTTCAAGGCCTCCGGGTCGGCCTTCATCTGCTCTTGCACCTTCTCTATTTCATCCATTACTCTAGCTCTAGCACAGGTTCGATAAGGGCGCCGTAAAGCGTGTTTTTTTCTTTTTGATAATAACAATTAAGTTCATTTTTATTTTATTTTATTTTATTTTATTAATTTTTATTTTTATTTTCTTTTTCAAGGAAAGAATGCAATGAGCAATGCAACCAATGAAAAGCATGGATGTATGTGAATGATACACAGATGAAGTATTGCGAATTTTTACGCAGGACATGAGGTTGAATCAATTTTAGAGGACGTGCAACCCTTCACTTCAACTTCAGAGGACTACACGTCCTCGCCTTCAAAGGGTCATGTGCCTTCACCTTTGTAGGGCTACACGCCCTCACCTTCAAAGGGGGACATGCCCTCACCTTTAGAGGATTGCACGTCCTCGCCATCAGAGGACTACATGTTCCCCATTTTCAAAGGGGGACATGCCCTCGCCATCAAAGGACTGCACGTCCTCACCCTCAGAGGACTACGCATCCTCACTTTCAGTGGGCTCCATATCCACACCTTAAGATAATTTAAGGTCCTCTGTCCTTAAATGCTTAACCGAGACTTGCACTCCCGGTTAAGGGACCAGTAGTTTCCTTTTAACGGTTCCTGGGCCACCCCCTGATATTGGAGGAGGGCCAACTGTGCGAGCACAACCAGAGAGGGAGGCTATCACACAGCTACTATGCATACCGGGGCAAGATTTCACCCGTGCCGCTGCAAAGAGACGAGTGCGGATCATGCGCACCAACATGACCACTCTTACACAGATATAGATGACATTGCTACTTGCAACATTCTTCCCAGCGACCGCAATGCCAATCTCCCCCTGCAAAAGTATCAGTTGGTCTGTGTCGTCCCGACGTGGGTAAGTATGCATATGGTTCAACTGATTTCTGATACCATCTATTGTTTGCAGGGATCGCACACACAAAGACACCCAGTGGACCTGAAGAAGTCCAACAGGGCCCTGGGGTTTCCAGCTCTGGTTACGGGCCTCTGTCGGCCCTATAGGGCGCCCGTTCCCCCCAGCAAGTTCATGTCGTCGTGGCATAGGTAAGTATGCACTTCCCCCAACTGATTTCTGATGTCATCTATTGTTCACAGGGATTGTGCCCGCAAGACATCTAGTGGACCCGAAGAAGGCCAACAGGTTCTTGGAGTTGCCAGCTCTAAATACGGGTCTCTGTCAGTTCTACGGAGTGCCCGTCGCCCCAACAAGGTCATTAGGCCCCGCATTAACCGGGCTTTCAGCAAGAAGTACTGCGCCCCCAGACGGGCGCAGGGCGAGACACCACAGCAGCCAGGGGATGGTCGGCAGCGGGCAACAGACGCACCACCACCACCTTTAGAGTTCACCTCTGCTCATCCGCAAAAAGGTTTGAGTATTGCCTACACCACATGGCCGACCAATAGGCGACCAAGTCCGAAGCCAAAGGTAACCAAAGTACTAGGTCCATGACCGACAAATCATTAGGCGTCCAGCTCAAGACGTTAAAGAAGCGCTACTAGGAGGCAACCTAGTAACTTTTAAATTTCTGCTTGCTATTTGATCACCTGTTGTTTCTCAAGTCTTATTGGGACACACCTAGTTGCTCATGATCCTTAGAATTTAAATAAAACGAGCACAAGCTCGGAAGGTAGTCATACCTCACAAAATATATGTATGCGTGTTTAGGTAGTGAAAAATACCTTAGATATGCATGTATGTAATTTAGGTAGCAAACAACTACCTCACAAAATATATATATGTATGTTTAGGTAGCAAGATACCTTAGATATGCATGTATGTAGCAAAAAGATACCTCACAAAATATATATATGTATGTTTAGGTAGCAAGATACCTTGAATATGCATGTATATAGCAAAAATACCTCACAAAAATATACACATGTTTAGGTAGCAAAATACCTCATGAAAAAAAAACAAACAAGAAAAAGAAATAAACAAATAAAAAAAAAGAGAAAAAAGAGAGAAAAAAAGAAAAATAAGTTGTCTAGCTGAAAAACCAACATGCTTTTGAAAAGAGATGACTTCCAACTCTTCTTTGGAAAAAAAAATTCGCTAATCATAGCTAGTTTTTGGAAAAAAAAAATGTGTGTACACCTGAAGGGTGAATGCTGTGAAATTTTCCCGAGTACCCAAAATGGACTCGGATGAATGCACAA
The DNA here is from genome assembly GCF_000004515.6 of Glycine max. Lineage (NCBI taxonomy): Eukaryota > Viridiplantae > Streptophyta > Magnoliopsida > Fabales > Fabaceae > Glycine > Glycine max. The sequence goes on from NC_038251.2 coordinate 35,381,598, forward strand.
ATGGATAAAAGAACATATTTTGGAAACATTGGGTTGATTTAAAATAGAGGAAATGAATCCTGAGCCCTAGCATCACATGACCATAAAAATTTGACACTTGAGTGTCCGCATAGGTGCATGCATGACCAGTTTTGCATAAAGTTTCCAAATCATCATTTTTGCATTTGTGTCATGGAAATAATGTGGGGCATCCCTTTTTATCCTTGAACCAAACCAAACCCTGACATGTATCATGTCTAGCCATTCTACAAGCCTTGAGCCAAAATCCTGACTCACCATAAACCTTGACCCAGGGTGAGAATGTCAATCCTTACCCTCGGAAGCAAAAAAGAAGAGAAGGAAAATTTCCAATCCAAGAGAAAGCAAAAAGAAAAGAAAGGAAATTCCCAATCAAAGAGTGGGAGAAAGCAAAAAGAAAAGAAAGAAAATTCCCAATCAAAGAATGGGAGAAAGTAAAAAAAAAAAAGGAAGAAGAAGAAGGAAAGAAAGCTCCTGATCAAGGATCGAAAGAAAACAGAAGAAATGTGCAGAAAGGTCTTTGGACCGGACAATATCTGAACAATACAGAATTGTCACCAAATGAACGAAAAGAAGGAAAGGAAACCATGACCTAAAGTGGTCTTCTCCCTTTGATTACCAACCAAAATCCTGTGCGTCGGTGACTTGTTCGCCTCGCGCAAAACCAAAACAGAAAAGGAAAAGGCCAAAAACACACAAAAGCCGAAAAGCCCACCAAAAGAACCCATTCCCAAGGGAAACCCTATTGATCCATGATCACGCATGTAATTTTTGATTTGATAGGAAATAATTTGCAAAGTCAAGTCATGACATATCTATGGTTCGGAATTAGGATGAAACACTTACCTGTGCGAGATTGATACACTTTGAGTGATTTTCTTCTATTTTTGTCGAACCCAGTGTTTCCTCTAAATGGTCATTTAGAAACGAAATGCTAACATCCAAAATCTCATTTATGGTTATGGGGGGTTTCATCAACATACTCTCCTTCCCTAGTGGAGTCGCCAACTGTCGCAACCTACCCTTCGGCGGGAGGGCGACGCGAGACTCGCGGGATGCGTGTTCCACGAAAGGAATACGCGCGGAGTCGCCACCAACGTTTATTTGAGGAAAACGTCGGAAAAACCGGAAAAGACGCGATCTACGAACTTTTAAGTGAAAGGTTCGGGAGTTGTATTTATGCACGGGGAAGGTATTAGCACCCCACACGTCCGTCCCAAGGGACGGCAGCCTTTAATCGAATGTGCAAACATGACTTTGATTTTTACGTTCCCTTTTATGTCCTTATATCCTTTGTACCCTTTTTATATTTTTTCTTTTTTGTGGTCGACAAGGGTGTTTCCCTTTGCTCCTACGTATTCCTCAATTTGGGATGAGAAAATCAGACCTACGTAGTTCTTTCTTATCAAGTGATTCTTTTTTACTTAAGAGGTGATCATTTTAAGGCGTTTGGACCTTAAAAATGATCCATTTTACTTAGTGAGAAATTGAAATGACAAACTTCAAAAGCCTATTTTTGTGGACGAGCTTGACTAGGTGAGTTGATTTTAGCCTTAGTTTCACTTTAGTTATTAATCAATTCGATTAAGAATGAGAAATCCCAAAGAGAAAACGTTCGATTGATTTTCCGCTTTATTTTGCTAAAAGATTTTTTATTATTATTATATTATTTTTTACCTCGTTTTTTTGATTTCCAACGTGGTTACGGCACGACCGAACGGTCGGAATTTATTTTAACCGAAGTTAACGGATAATACAATTCAAACGTTCGGTGGAAATTTATTTTATTTTTAAGTTAAGCGAGAAATGACTTAAGTAAAATGGCTTAAGCACGTCAAGAGGGGGTATAAAAAGTAAACAAAACGAGAATAAAAATGCACGAAACACAATGTGGACCACTACGGGTACATAGAATGAATCAAAAAGCTTGGTTCGAGGTACTTACCCGTTGAAGATCGAAGAATGATGAAGAACGAATGAAGAACGTCGAAGAATGGTCGAAACCTTCACGAAATTCCTCATGGAAAACGTTACGGAAACGTTTCGGAAGCGCCTCGGCTTAGATTTTGTTCACGGAAACAATTTTTCCAAGCAAATTCGAAAGAGAGAGACGTGCCTAAGGGGCTGAACCCTTTTTTTTCTTCACTTTCTCCCCTATTTATAGCAAAATAGGGGAGGTGGTTGCCGCCCAGCTCGCCCAGGCGAGCCAGGTTGCTTCCTCCAGAAGCAACAGCCTTCTGGAGGAATATTCTGGAGGGCCCAAGTGGGCCTGGGTGCTATTTGCACCCCCATTTTTACTAAGTACACCCCCCTCTGCTTTTTTTTGGTGATTCTTTTTTCGTAAAGTTACGGAAACTTACGAATTTCGTAACGATACTTGTTTTCTTTCCGTAATGTTACGGAACCTCACTTAATTATGCAACGATGCTTCCATTTGATTTCCGGTGTGTCACGGAAACTTACGGATTGTGCATCAATATATTTTTTGGTTTTCCGGCATGTCCTGGAATTTCACAAATTGCCTAATGATGGGTGCCAAGCACCTCACAAGGACCAAAGAAAGGTCGCATGTCATCAAGCAAAGGTCCCCGGACGAAATTAGGGTATGACAGTTGCCCCTCTTTACTTGTCTTTTATTGGAGATAAAAGGAAAATAAAGATAAGACACTAATTTCGTTCCTCTCGATTTGACGAGAGTCGCGGGTGACGATAAAATCTCCACATGCAAATGACTTGTTGTTCCCAGAATTTCACAAATTGCCTAATGATGGGTGCCAAGCACCTCACAAGGACCAAAGAAAGGTCGCATGTCATCAAGCAAAGGTCCCCGGACGAAATTAGGGTATGATACTAATTTCGTTCCTCTCGGTTGACGAGAGTCGCGGGTGACGATAAAATCTCCACATGCAAATGACTTGTTGTTCCCAGAATTTCACAAATTGCCTAATGATGGGTGCCAAGCACCTCACAAGGACCAAAGAAAGGTCGCATGTCATCAAGCAAAGGTCCCCGGACGAAATTAGGGTATGATACTAATTTCGTTCCTCTCGGTTGACGAGAGTCGCGGGTGACCATAAAATTTCCGCATGTAAATGACTTGTTGTTCCCGGAATTTCACAAATTGCCTAATGATGGGTGCCAAGCACATCACAAGGACCAAAGAAAGGTCGCATGTCATCAGCATCCCTAAAAATCATGTTGACTACATAGATTCCCTACATCTAAATGTCCAAATCTTTTGAATTTGGGATGACCAGCTCTCTCGATGAGTCGATCCCTTGCTTTCTCATAAGGATGGACCCTTGGGTACTAGTACCCTCGTCTCCAGAGGACTATACGTCCTCACCTTCAGAGGGCTACACGTCCTCACCATCAGAGGGCTGCACGTCCTCACCTCCAGAGGACTACATGTCCTCGCCTTGAGAGGACTACACGTCCTCACCACCAGAGGGCTGCACGCCCTCACCTCCAGAGGACTACATGTCCTCGCCTTGAGAGGGCTACACGCCCTCACCTTGGGTACTAGTTACCCTCACCGTCAGAGGACTACATGTCCTCGCCTTGAGAGGACTACACGTCCTCACCACCAGAGGGCTGCACGCCCTCACCTCCAGAGAACTATACGTCCTCGCCTTGAGAGGGCTACACGCCCTCCCGCCGATGGGAACTCCACTGCGTAAAAATTTGCAATACTTCAACTGTACATCATTCGCATGCATCCATGCTTTTCATTGGTTGCATTGCTCATTGCATTCTTTCCTTGAAAAATAAAATAAAATAAAATAAAATGAACTTAATCATTGTTATCAAAAAGAAAAGGACACGCTTTACGGCACCCTTACCGAACTCGTGCTAGAGCTAGAGTAATGGGTGAAGCAGAGGAGGTGCAAGAGAAGATGAAGGCTGAAATGGAGGCCATGAAAGAGCAAATGGCCACAATGATGGAAGCCATAATAAGCATGAAAAAGAGAAGGGAAGTCGATATGGTTGCAGTTGCCGCTACCAACGCTATTGCTAAGGTGAACCCGACGTCCCCATCCGGCATCAACCAAATGAATCATCCAAATATGATAGGCAAAGATTTGGGAAGTACGGACGACCCCATGATGTGCAAATTCAAAACGAGCACGCCTTCCCATCATATGGCTTGCCTCCCAACTATACACCACCCAATGTGGCATACACTCTCAATGAAAATCTCAATAACTCCACTCCGATACTCATTGAGAACCAATAACCTCAATCTGATCAGGCACATATCTCTCAAACCACGGAGGAGACACATGAAATTCCCCACCACAATCTAGCTGACTTCGAGCCTTGGCTCGGATATGCCACCGAAGGGCAAGCAGTTGGTGGTATACCCTTTGAAAACACTTTGGAGGGCCCTCAGTTTCGCCCACAACCACAACCCTCGCGTTCCACAGTGGTTAAAAACCCTCATGACTATGGCAGAAATGGGAAAGTTGGATCATCTAGAGGAAAGGCTCGGGGCCATTGAAGGAGGTGAAGATTATGCCTTTGCTATCCTAGAAGAGTTGTTCCTAGTACCCAATATCATCACCCCTCCTAAGTTCAAGGTGCTGGACTTTGACAAGTACAAGGGGACTACTTGTCCCAAGAACCATCTAAAGATGTATTGTCAGAAGATGGGGGAATACGCAAAAGATGAGGAATTGCTGATACATTCCTTCCAAGAAAGTCTTACTGGGGTAGCTGTAACCTGGTACACTAACTTGGAATCTTCCCGAGTCCATTCTTGGAAGGACCTAATGGTTGCCTTTGTTAGGCAGTATTAGTACAATTTTGATATGGTTCTGGATAGGATGCAACTACAGAACATTTGCAAAAAGAGGGACGGATCTTTCAAAGAACACGCCCAAAAGGTGGAGGGATCTGGCGGCCCAAGTGGTACCCCAAATGATGGAAAGGGAGACGATGATCGTGATGGTAGACACATTATCGATACTCTACTATGAAAAGATGGTGGGCTACGCACCCTCAAAGCTTTGCGGATTTGGTCTTCGCCAGTGAAAGGATCGAAGTGGATCTGAAAAGAGGCAAATTTAATCATCCTGCTTGGACGAATGAGAAAACTGGGGCAAATGAAGAGGGTGAGAAAGAGGGAGAAACCCATGTTGTGACTGCCATTCCTATACGGCCAAGTTTCCCACCAACCCAACAATGTCATTACTCAGCCAATAACAAACCTCCTCCTTACCCACCACCCAGTTATCCACAAAGGCCATCCCTAAATCAACCATAAAGTCTGTCTACCGCACTTCCAATGACGAAGACCACCTTTAGCACAAACCAAAAAACACCAATAAAAAGGAATTTTGCAGCAAAAAGCCTGTAGGGTTCACCCTAAATTCCGTTGTCATATGCTAAACTTGATCCCATATCCACTCGATAATTCAATGGTAGCCATAACCCCAACCAAGGTTCCTCAACCTCCATACGACTCGAACGCAATGTGTGCTTATCATGGAGGAGCCCCGGGGCATTCCATTGAGCATTGTATGACCCCGAAGCATAAAGTGTGAAGTCTAATTGATCCGGGCTGGCTGAAATTTGAGGAGAATCGCTTGTTGAATCCTAACATTGACAAGCAACACCATACATGGGGCAATTCTGGAAGCTTTGTTATGACTCATCAGGATTTTCAAGTTTATGTCATCATTGTAAACCACAGTTACAATGTTAAATGAAATGGATAAAGTTGATATCTTTGTCCCTCATCCTCTCACAAACGCATGTTTGCTTATTCAACTTTCACTGGAATGTGGGTGTAAGCCATTGGTCTGTTTGCTCAAGCAACCTGCGCTCCTGAGTGTTGACTTCCAAGACCGTTCAATCAGAGATTACTCATCTTGCACGTTGGTGGGGGTGTCGTAAAACGACGAGTAAAGTAAAAAAAAAAAAAAAAAGAGGGGGCATTTGATTGACTGTGTTTTCAAGTAAAAATATAGACGTTCATGTGACCTCATTTTATCATTTCGGAAAGTTTGTCTTCTTTGAGAAGCGAGTTGTCAAGAATAGGATGTTGGACAAATGGCCTCAGTTATCTTAAGAAAGGGGGGGTTGAATTAAGATGCAAAGACTATTCCCCAATTGAACTATCACTCTTTCTTTTTGGATTAACAATGCACCCTTAACATGAATTACTCAAAAGACAATTCAAATAAACTTCTTTAAAGCAAAAGATAAATAGCAATAAATAAAAGAAGTTTAAAGGAAGAGAGGAATGCAAACTTGATTTATACTGGTTCGGCCACTTCCCGCGCCTACGTCCAGTCCTTAAGCAACCCACTTGAGATTTTCCACTCTCTTTGTAAAACTCCTTTTACAAAGTCTGAACCACACAGGGACAACCCTTCCCTTGTGTTCAGGAATCCTCTACAACAAGAGACCCACGGTCTCTTAATCCCTTTTCAGAAATAAGAAGAAGAAATCTCTCTTAAAAGAGATAGATTGTACAATGAAGATCAATCAAAATTCCTTATTGAATATGCAAGTGGTTGACCAAGGAATCTTTTTGAGAGGATAAGACATTTCCGTTCAGAAAAACTCTTAATCTTTTGAGAGGATAAAACTTTTTGGGCAATGAAAACTCTCTTTAAATTTGTGTTTCCAAGTCACCTTTGATGGCCATTCATAAACCATTTGAATAGATGTGACTCTTGGAAATTATTTTCTGAAAATCTCCTCTGGTAATCGATTACAAGACTTGTGTAATCGATCACAGGCTTTAAAATTTGAATAAACTGCTGGTAATCAATTACCATCCATGTGTAATCGATTACACATTATAAATTTTGAATTCAAATTTCTAGTGACTATTCTAAACATTTTCAGCTGCTGGTAATTGATTACCAGAGAGTAAATCTCAATTTAAAATGATTTAGATAGAATTCTTTGGCCAAACCTTTTGCTTTTTCAATTTGGAAACTTCTTCCTAAGATTCTAGAGATCAACTTGATCATATATCTTGATTTTCTTGGATTCTTGGATTCTTGTCTTGAATAAAACTTGGAAGCACTTGATCCTTTGGCATCATCAAAACATTAAAACATCTTGCTTCTACATAGGAGTCATTTGACTTAATCCATCAAAAAATCCTTCAACTATTTCTCGTCCTTGGAAAAATTCTTTTTGCAAGAATCAACTGCTTTCATTCTTCCTCACTACGAGGCTATGAAAACAAGACAACGATGGTTACCTCATAGCCCTACACTGGGCAATGAAAGGCACCATGCATAAACCTCAAGCGAACCTAAGGGCAGATTAGAAGTTCTCACCCAATAGGTTCCCTCCTACAAGGTCATGACAAAAGACAACGATTGGTACCTCAAAGCCTTACACTAGGGCAATGAGGGGCACCGTGCATGAGCCTCAAGTGAACATAGGGGCCAATCAAAAGTTCTCACCCATCGATGTTTTTAACAAAAAAAAAGGGGACAAACCCTAGGATTTCAATGGATTGATTAAACATCAAACGACTCCATTGCCGTCACTCCAAAATGGTAAAATGACTAAATCAAACTGAACAACACTCAGAGGGAGTTCTCAGAGAGATTTGCAAAAGATAGGATTGCATGGACTATCACCTCTTTCAAAAGGACAGTCAATTTGTGTTTTCCAAAAAAAAAATCAAATCAAAATCAAAATCACAAAATAGGGAAAGAATGTCATGAACATTGTACAACTTTCCATTACATTGCATTGTTTCATATGAAGTCCCCATTTACCAAATTTCACGACAAAGGTTGCATGCATCTGCATCCCTAAAAATCATGTTAACTGCATAGATTTCCTACATCTAATGTCCAAATTGAAATTCTGATACTGGGGACAGATGTCGTACAGGATGTCACAACATCACGCTTCAGAACATGCAGATTATATTTGACAGTGTGTACAGTTTAAACAAGTAGATAACACAAGAGAATTGTTAACCCAGTTCGGTGCAACCTCACCTACATCTGGGGGCTACCAAGCCAGGGAGGAAATCCACTAAAATAGTGTTAGTTCAAGGTCTAACAGCCCCTGTTTACAACCTTCTCACCTAACCACTACCCGTGCGATCTCTACCTAAGAGCCACTCTTAGATATGAGAACCTCCGCTCACTCCCTCTCAATCACACTCCCGTGTTTACAAACAAATCAAAGACACACCAGAGATCAACTCTGAACAAAAGGGATCAACCCTACACACTAGAGATCAACTCTACACACAAGAGATCAACTCTACACACTCAGGTCCAACACTTGATGTTAGGGTAGCATCAAGGTGGCTCACAAAACACTCAAGTCCCAAAACTCACAAAATAACTCTTCAATCCCGGACTTGGTACAGAACTCGTGCAGCCTCCATGATTATATAGCAATTTGCGTTTCTGGGCTGCAACGGCTTGTGCTGGAGGAGATCTATCTTCTTCTGAAAAAATCTGCAGTTAAAGAACTAAAAGATGACGTTTGATCTTTTAGTTTGAATCTTTAATCTTTAATCTTTAATCCCTGAACGAACTCTTCCACTTTGAAATTCGAACTTTAATTATCTTTTAATTCGTTCCTAAAGATAGATCTTCTTATCTCTTGCTAACTGCACAATAATCTGTTAAAGATATAACAGATTTATGTGTCCAGTATTTTCGGGCAAGATGTCAGGACATCGTATCCGACATCGTGGATCCTGCAGCTTCAATGCTTCATTTGACATTTTATCTTGACTTATGCATTGTGCAGCAACTCCAGTATTTTCGGGCAGGATGTCAGGACATTGTATCCGACATCGTGGATCCTGCAACTTCAATTCTTCATTTGTCATTTTATCTTGCCTTGTGCATTGTGCAGCCCGATCTTATTCCTTGACATAACGTTGGACATCATGTGCAGCAACTCCAGCTTTCCTCCATTGTCTAAGTGCTTATGTTTTAACAAAATCTTAGCCAATCTTTTAAAGCTCAGTAGAGCTAAGCACTAACACAAATCTTGTGGATTTGGGATGACCGGCCCTCTCGATGAGTCGATCTCTTGCTTTCTCATAAGGGTGGACCCTTGGGTAGTTGTACCTATCGCCTTCAGAGGACAGCACGTCCTCACCTTGAGAGGACTACACGTCCTCGCCTTGAGAGGACTACACGTCCTCACCATCAGAGGGCTGCACGCCCTAACCTCCAGAGGACTACCCGTCCTCGCCTTGAGAGGGCTACTGCCCTCGCCATCAGAGGACCACACGTCCTCACCTTCGTAGGGCTACACGCCCTCACCTTTAGAGGACCACACATCCTCACCTTCAGAGGGCTACACGCCCTCGCCATCAGAGGACTGCATGTCCTCACCTTCGTAGGGCTACATGCCCTCGCCATCAGAGGACAGCACGTCCTCACCTTCAGAGGGCTACACGCCCTCGCCATCAGAGGACTACATGTCCTCACCTTTAGAGGGCTACACGCCCTCGCCATCAAAGGACTGCATGTCCTCACCTTCGTAGGGCTACACGCCCTCACCTTTAGAGGTCTACACGTCCTCGCCAACAGAGGGCTGCACGCCCTCACCTTTAGAGGACTACACGTCCTCGCCAACAGAGGGCTGCACGCCCTCACCTTGAGAGGACTACACGTCCTCGCCAACAGAGGGCTGCATGCCCTCACCTTGAGAGGACTACACGTCCTCGCCAACAGAGGGCTGCACACCCTCACCTCTAGAGGACTACACATCCTCGCCTTGAGAGGGCTGCACGCCCTCACCTTTAGAGGGCTACGTGTCCTCATTTTCAGTGTGCTCCACATCCGCACCTTAAGAGAGTTTAAGGTCCTCTGTCCTTAAATGCCTAACCGAGACTTGCACTCCCGGTTATGGGACTAGTAGTTTCCTTTTAACGGTTCTTGGGCCACCCCCTGATATTGGAGGAGGGCCAACTGTGCGAGCACAACCAGAGAGGGAGGCTATCACACAGCTACTATGCATACCGGGGCAAGATTTCACCCGTGCCGCTGCAAAGAGACGAGTGCGGATCATGCGCACCAACATGACCACTCTTACACAGATATAGATGACATTGCTACTTAGCAACATGCTGCCCAGCGACCGCAATGCCAATCTCCCCCTACAAAAGTATCAATTGGTCTGTGTCGTCCTGACATGGGTAAGTATGCATATGGTTCAACTGATTTCTGATACCATCTATTGTTTGCAGGGATCGCACCCACAGAGACACCCAGTGGACCTAAAGAAGTCCAACAGGGCCCTGGGGTTTCCAGCTCTGGTTACGGGCCTCTATCGGCCCTACAGGGCACCCGTTCCCCCATCAAGTTTATGCCATCGTGACCTAGGTAAGTACGCACCTCTCCCCAACTGATTTCTGATGTCATCTATTGTTTGCAGGGATCATGCCCGCAAAACACTCTGTGGACCCGAAGAAGGCCAATAGGGTATTAGAGTTGCCAGCTCTAATTACGGGCCTCTGTTAGTTCTACGGAGTGCCTGTTGCCCCCAACAAGGTCATTAGGTCCCGCATTAACCGGGCTTTCATCAAGAAGTACTACGCCCCCAGGCAGGCACAGGGCGAAACACCACGGCAGCATTGGGATGGCCGGTAGCGGGCAATAGACACACCGCCACCACCTCTAGAGTTCACCTCAGCTCATCCACAAAAAGGTTAGAGCGTTGCCTACGACACATGGCCGACCAATGGGCGACCAAGTCCAAAGCCAAAGGTAAGCAAAGTACTAGGTCCATGACCGACAAATCATTAAGCGTCCAGCTCAAGACGTTAAAGAAGCGCTACTAGGAGGCAACCTAGTAACTTTTAAATGTTTGCTTGTTATTTGATCACCTTTTGTTTCTCAAGTCATAGTAGGACACACCTAGCTGCTCATGATCCTAGGAATTTAAATAAATCAAGCACAAGCTCGAAAGGTAGTCATACCTCACAAAATATATATATGTATGTTTAGGTAGAAAGATACCTTAGATATGCATGTATGTAAACAAAAAAAACACTTCACAAAATATATATATGTATGTTTAGGTAGAAAGATACCTTAGATATGCATGTATGTAAACAAGAAATAATTCACAAAACATATATATGTATGTTTAGGTAGAAAGATACCTTGGATATGCATGTATATAGCAAAAATACCTTACAAAACATATATATGTATGTTTAGGTAGCAAGATACCTTGGATATGCGTGTATATAGCAAAAATACCTCACAAAAATATACACATGTTTAGGTAGCAAAATACCTCATGAAAAAAAAAGAAGGGGAAAAAGAGAGCAAATAAGAAAAGAAGAGAGCAAGAAAAAGAAAAAAAAAAGCAAATAAGGAAAAAGAAAGCAAGTAAGAAAAAAGATGGGAAAAATAAAAATAAGTTGTCTAGCTGAAAAACCGACATGCTTTTGAAAAGAGACGACTTCCAACTTTTCTTTGAAAAAATTCATTGATCATAACCAATTTTTGAAAAAAATGTGTATACACCTGAAGGGTGAAATGCTGTGAAATTTTCCCGGACGCCCGAAATGGACTCGGATGAATGCAAAAATTGATAAAAGAACATATTTTGGAAACATTGGGTTGATTTAAAATAGAGGAAATGAATCCTGAGCCCTAGCATCACATGACCATAAAAATTTGACACTTGAGTGTCCACATAGGTGCATGCATGACCGGTTTTGCATAAAATTTCCAAATCATCATTTTTGCATTTGTGTCATGGAAATAATGTGGGGCATCCCTTTTATCCTTGAACCAAACCAAACCCTAACATGTATCATGCCTAGCCATTCTACAAGTCTTGAGCCAAAATCCTGACTCACCATAAACCTTGACCCAGGGTGAGAATGTCAATTCTTACCCTCGGAAGCAAAAAACAAGAGAAGGGAAATTTCCAATCAAAGAAAAAGAGAAGGAAAATTTCCAATCAAAGGAAAAAAGGAAGCAAGGAAATTCCCAATCAAAGAGTGGGAGAAAGAAAAAAGAAAAGAAAGAAAATTCCCAACCAAAGAATGGGAGAAAGTAAAAAAGAAGAAAGCTCCTGGTCAAAGAAACCAGAAGAAATGTGCAGAGAGGTCCTTGGACCGGACAATATCTGAACAATACAGAATTGTCACCAAATGAACAAAAAGAAGGAAAGGAAACCATGACCTAAAATGGTCTTCTCCCTTTAATTGCCAACCAGAATCAGTGCGCTAGCGACTTTTTCGCCCCGCACTAAACAAAAACAGAAAAGGAAAAAGCCAACAAAAAATCAAAAGCCAAAAAAACACACAAAAGCCGAAAAACCCGCTAAAAGAACCCATTCCCAAGGGAAGTCCTATTGATCCATGATCACGCATGTAATTTTTTATTTGATAGGAAATAATTTGCAAAGTCAAGTCATGACATATCTATGGTTCGGAATTAGGATGAAACACTTACTTGTGCGAGATTGATACACTTTGAGTGGATTTCTTCTATTTTTGTCGAACCCAGTGTTTCCTCTAAATGGTAATTTAGAAACGAAATGCTAACATCCAAAATCTCATTTATGGTTATGGGGGATTTCATCAACATACTCTCCTTCCCCGGTAAACGCATTGTTCTTTTCACTAAAAAAAAAGCATATGCTGCTCTAATCAGTTGGAATATTTGTCTCTTTACTAAAGCATGTTTGCATTTTTAGTGAAGAAAACACCAAGACTTTTTTAAGTCTCACAAGTATTCCAGAACTACGTAGGTCTGAGTTCCTCATTGGAGGATACGTAGGAGCAAGAGCCTCGCTTTTGTCGACCACACCACCTTTTGTTACCATGACCCAAGAGCTGGTAGCCCGCGGAGACACCTTACGGTTATCCGCACCTCGAGTGTGATTGATAAGCGGAGGCCAATATGGTCATCTGCGCCCTTTTCGGAGATGTAGGCATCTTATGGTGGAGACTTTTTCAAGTCTCACAAGTTATCTAGAACTACGTAGGTCTGAGTTCCTCATTGGAGGATACGTAGGAGCAAGAGCCTTGCTTTTGTCGGCCGCCCCATAATCTTTGTCATACTGACCCTGAGGTCATGTGACATGCACCCTTGTGTCATCCAGAAGCGGCGGGCCCGATGACACGCAGAGACAAAATTTGGTCATTCTGCACCCTTGTGTCATCCAGAGGCGGCGGGCCCGATGACACGCGGAGATACCTTACGGTTATCCGCACCCTTTTGTCATCCAGAGGCGACGGGCCCGATGACACGCAGAGACAAAATTTGGTTATTCTGCACCCTTGTGTCATCCAGAGGCGGCGGGCCCGATGACACGCGGAGATACCTTACGGTTATCCGCACCCTTCTATCATCCAGAGGCAGCGGGACCGATGACACGCAGAGACAAAATTTGGTCAATCTGCACCCTTGTGTCATCCAGAGGCGGCGGGCCCAATGACACACGAAGATACCTTACGGTTATCCGCACCCTTTTGTCATCCAGAGGTGGCGGGACCGATGACACGCAGAGACAAAATTTGGTCATTCTGCACCCTTGTGTCATCCAGAGGCGGCGGGCCCGATGACACGCAGAGACAAAATTTGGTCATTCTGCACCCTTGTGTCATCCAGAGGCGGCGGGCCCGATGACACGCGGAGATACCTTACGGTTATCCGCACCCTTTTGTCATCCAGAGGCGGCGGGCCCGATGACATGCAGAGACTGACATAGTCTTCTGCACCTTTTGTTCCTCCGGGAACAACGAGTCATTTACATGCGGAGATTTTATGGTCACCCGCGACTCTCGTCAACCGAGAGGAACGAAATTAGTGTCATACCCTAATTTCGTCCGGGGACCTTTGCTTGATGACATGCGACCTTTTTTTGGTCCTTGTGAGGTGCTTGGCACCCATCATTAGGCAATTTGTGAAATTCCGGGAACAACAAGTCATTTACATGTGGAAATTTTATGGTCACCCGCGACTCTCGTCAACCGAGAGGAACGAAATTAGTGTCATACCCTAATTTCGTCCGGGGACCTTTGCTTGATGACATGCGACCTTTCTTTGGTCCTTGTGAGGTGCTTGGCACCCATCATTAGGCAATTTGTGAAATTCCGGGAACAACAAGTCATTTGCATGTGGAGATTTTATGGTCACCCACGACTCTCGTCAAATCGAGAGGAACGAAATTAGTGTCTTATCTTTACTTTCCTTTTATCTCCAATAAAAGACAAGTAAAGAGGGGCAACTGTCATACCCTAATTTCGTCCAGGGACCTTTGCTTGATGACATGCGACCTTTGTTTGGTCCTTGTGAGGTGCTTGGCACCCATCATTAGGCAATTTGTGAAATTCCAGGACATGCCGGAAAACCAAAAAATATTGATGCACAATCCCTAAGTTTCCGTGACACCGAAAATCAAATGGAAGCATCGTTGCATAATTAAGTGAGATTCCGTAACATTTCATAAGTCAAAAAGGGGATGATTATGTAATCCGCAAGGTTCCGTAACATTACGGAAAGAAAACAAGTATCGTTACGAAATTCGTAAGTTTCCGTAACTTTACGAAAAAAGAATCACCAAAAAAAGGCAGAGGGAGGTGTACTTAGTAAAAATGGGGGTGCAAATAGCACCCAGGCCCACTTGGGCCCTCCAGAATATTCCTCCAGAAGGGTGTTGCTTCTGGAGGAAGCAACCTGGCTCGCCTGGGCGAGCTGGGCGGCAACCACCTCCCCTATTTTGCTATAAATAGGGGAGGAAGTGAAGAAGAAAAGGGTTCAGCCCCTTAGGCACTTCTCTCTCTTTCGAATTTGCTTGGAAAAATTGTTTCCGTGAAGAAAATCTAAGCCGAGGCGCTTCCGAAACGTTTCCGTAACATTTTCCGTGAAGAATTTCGCGAAGGTTTCGACCATTCTTCGACGTTCTTCATTCGTTCTTCATCGTTCTTCGATCTTCAACGGGTAAGTACCTCGAACCAAGCTTTTCGATTCATTCCATGTACCCGTAGTGGTCCACATTGTGTTTCGTGCATTTTTATTCTCGTTTTGTTTACTTTTTATACCCCCTCTTGACGTGCTTAAGCCATTTTACTTAACTCATTTCTCGCTTAACTTAAAAATAAAATAAATTTCCACCGAACGTTTGAATTGCATTATCCTTTAACTTCGGTTAAAATAAATTCCGACCGTTCGGTCGTGCCGTAACCACGTTGGAAATCAAAAAGGAGGTAAAAAATAATATAATAATAAAAAAAACATCTTTTAGCAAAATAAAGCGGAAAATCAAATCGGACGTTTTCTCTTTGGGATTTCTCATTCTTAATCGAATTGATTAATAACTAAAGTGAAACTAAGGCTAAAATCAACTCGCCTAGTCAAGCTCGTCCATAAAAATAGGCTTTTGAAGTTTGTCATTTCAATTTCTCACTAAGTAAAATGGATCATTTTCAAGGTCCAACGCCTTAAAATGATCACCTCTTAAGTAAAAAAGAATCACTTGATAAGAAAGAACTACGTAGGTCTGATTTTCTCATCCCAAATTGAGGAATACGTAGGAGCAAAGGGAAACACCCTTGTTGACCACAAAAAAGAAAAAATATAAAAAGGGTACAAAGGATATAACGACATAAAAGGGAACATAAAAATCAAAGTCATGTTTGCACATTCGATTAAAGGCTGCCGTCCCTTGGGACGGACGTGTGGGGTGCTAATACCTTCCCCGTGCGTAATTACAACTCTCGAACCTTTCACTTAAAAGTTCGTAGATCGCGTCTTTTCCGGTTTTTCCGACGTTTTCCTCCAATAAACGTTGGTGGCAACTCCGCGCGTATTCCTTTCGTGGAACACGCATCCCGCGAGTCTCGCGTCGCCCTCCCGCCGAAGGGTAGGTTGCGACAGTTGGCGACTCCACTGGGGACTGTTTTTAGAGAGTTAGGCCATTTAATCTTGTGCAAAGTTTTGCCATGACTTACTCCTTTGTTGGTTTCCCTTTATTATGTTCTTGTATATATAACTCTTTGATGCTTTTAGTGCATTTTTGTATGCATGAGGTAAATATTTATTCATTTGATGCACACAAACACTAACACTATTTGCACACACGGTGAGTTGAAAAAGGGCCCTATACCCGGGTTCGTGGGAACATAAGGAGTGGAGGTGAATCTGTGATCATGCTAGGTCTCCGACTTGCTTGATTACAGTGAACCCTCATCTAGAGTTTTTCTCTTTGAAAACATATTGTTGCTAGTAGTCCCTACTGCTGCAGTATGTTCTTCGAAGGGGATGATACCTCTAGAAACCATCAAAAGAGATATGACTACCTTGGGGGTTATCACTAAAAGACTAGTTAGCTCTCTCCCTTATAGGTCCCTTAAACAGGGGCACGGAGCAAACACGCTACGTGCCATTTTTCACACTGCCATGCATAAGTATCATATATCCTTTTGCTCATGTTCAGTGAATATTGTCATACTATGTACATTCCCGCATTGTGTCTTTTGCATAGGCATCCCATATGGGTTTCGTCTTTGATCCCCTCACTTTAGCAAACCGACGGAGGGTCCGTGTCGCCTTCTTAAAAACATACGTTGGGGGCCATGCTGCCCAAACGTTGTATCCAAGAAGGAAACAATTTCTCGGGCTCCCGTATTCGTAAATTGCATCTGTGTCATATGCATTTCTTCATGCATTCATCCATTCCACCCATGATAGATGTCGGAGTTTTGATTCGCACTAGATTTTATTTCACTTTAGTAAAACATGGGATCGAGTCAAAAGCCTTCGTTTAAAAAGAGGTTCTATCAAGTCAAAATCAAGAGCTTAGAGGTCACTAGTTTACGAGAGTTGGGGCAATTAATGGGTCAACTTCAACGGCAAGCCTTCTGCAAAGCCTACGGTAAGATTTGGGACCTAGCTAGGGTAGAAGTCTCCATGGAACCGATTGCATCCCTTTCCCAGTATTATGACCTGCCCCTAAGGTGCTTCACATTTGAGGACTTCCAGCTAGTGCCGACTGTGAAAGAGTTTGAAGAAATCCTGGGATGCCCACTGGGAGGATGGAAGCCATATCTTTTCTCTAGGTTCTATCCTTCCACGACAAGAGTTGCCAAGGTAGTGAAAATCTCAGCACAAGAGTTGGACCGTGTAAAGCAAAACAGGAATGGGGTAGTCGGAGTACCAAGGAAGTGTTTGGAGGAAAGGGCAAAGGCCTTGGCAAATCAAGGCGAATGGGCTTTCTTTTATTGACATCTTGGCGCTTTTGATCTTTGGAGTTGTCCTCTTTCCGAATATGGAAGGGTTAGTGGACCTAGCAGCGATTGACGCTTTCCTCGCCTTTCATCATGGCAAGGAAAGCCCGGTCATCGCCATTTTGGCCATGTATGACACGTTCGACTGGGGATGTGAAAGGAGCAGCGCAAGAATTGTTTGTTGTGCACTGGCTCTCTATGTGTGGCTGGTTTCACACCCTTTTCTCCAAGAAGGTAGGCCCGTCTATCCGCTACAAGGTCACCGCTCGTGCGTCGAAAAAGGAAAGGCGAATTGGGACCAACTCTTGGCTAGCATGGAGGGGCGTCTGTTAATTGGTTCCCTCGCTAGAAGGAAGGAAGAATCAGGATTCTATCTTCATGCGAAGGATGTCCAAATGTTCTCTTGATGGGAACAAGGGGTTGTATTAATTATAATCCCGTCCTCGCCATAAGACAGCTTGGCTACCCCATGAGAGGAGTGCCATCAGACGAAAGCATCACGCCTTTCATCGCACGGGGTTTCAGTGACCACAACGCGAGGGTACTCCAAGGAGTTCGCAAGGCATGGGATGCGGCGTGAAAAAAGGACAGAGAACTTAGGGGAAGCAGTAATGGGATCATCGGCGGCTATCATAAGTGGCTGAGAGTCCGAACACAAGGATTGGATTGGCTCCCAAATCTAAAGACTATGAGAGACGATGAGGTTAAAGCTTCGGAAGAAAGTGATGAGGTACAAGCCCTAAAGGCAGAGCTTGAAAGAGCCCGGGTAGTCGAAGAGAAGTTCAAGTCCATAGCCATCAAAGTCTGAAAAGAGTATGATGAACTAAGGGACGTCAATATGGCCACAGCTGAAGCCTTGGAACGAGAAACCAAGAAGGCCCGAAAGGAAGAACACGACCAAAGCAAAGGTTTGAGGGGCTTTATAGGGCAGCAATAGTGAGCTCAAGCTCCGAAGAGGTGAAAGGAATCATCACGGGTCAAAGGCATGATCTTGAAGGACGAGCTAAAGGTTTGCCTTAGGTCGAAAAGAAATTTGTCCCAACAGTTAAGCGAGACTAAAGGGAATATGTGGGCCATCATCGATAAGTGCAAAGAGAAGCTAAATCTAGCGGCGACTCACGAGCAAAGGCTAGAGGATGAGTACGCCAAGATATCAGCAGAAAGGGAAGCAAGGGAAAGGGTAATTGATTCATTGCACCAAGAGGCAACAATGTGGACGGACCGATTTGCTCTTACTTTGAACAGGAGTCAAGAACTTCCCTGATTGCTAGCCAAGGCCAAAGCAGTGGCGGACACCTACTCCGCCCCCGAGGAGATCCACGGACTTCTCAGCTATTGTCAGCATATGATAGACTTAATGGACCATATGATTGGAAACCGCTAGGAAGTTTGTATTGTCGCTCAGATCTTGACTAGTTATAACTTTTTGAATAAGATGAGTTTATCCCACGTTTTTACTCCAAAAATCAGTGCGAATCAAGTCACTCCCGCATTTTATCTCTAGCATGCATTGTATGTTGGTCTCGTCCTTTGTCACGGGAAGCCGGAAGGTCCATATCACCTTCTTAATTGTACACATGGGGCACTGCGCCCCCAAATGCGCAAGTAAGAAGAGATAATTTTTCGGGCTCTCGTGTCCGTAAAATGCATTCATATCATGCACCGCATAAACATCTCTTCAGCATCATAATGAACATATCGTTCCTGCATTTGTCCGTTATCACATTCCCATTTTGCATGAGTCATTGCATCATCATATGCATTCAACATACTTTTTGTTTGCTCATACATGATCCTTGTATTTTCCTCTACAAAACAAAAACAAAAAAAAAGGGAAGTACGAAAATTCACGCTGCATTCTTAGTTGCATATATTCGGTACCATGAGCCAACCATGTTGGGATCATAAACCCATTTCACTTAAAAATAAAATGATTGAACATGGTACCTAATGCATGTTTAACTAAGAAAGGATGTTTCTTCGGGCATCTCAATCTCATAATTACATTTTCCATGCATAGCATGCGTATTCTCGAGTCTTTCATCCCTATGAAATATTGTTGAAGTATTGGCAATCAAAATTGCCATTCCCTGGGATATGGGGTTGAACGAAGCTCCCGCTTTTACGAAAAGGTTCATCGAGTCAAGTTGAAGCATGGAAGTGACCATCTTGCAAAAATTGGGGCAAAAGATGGATCGGGTCACATCACTGCTTCGTCTACTGCCAAACATATTTAGGATTGTTGATGTCCTTGTTACTTCCAGTTTCACCTTGACAAAGATGTCATGGACCATGTTGAAAATCTAAATTGATTCAACCCCATATCCTGCGTAAAAATTCGCAATACTTCAACTGTACATCATTCGCATGCATCCATGCTTTTCATTGGTTGCATTGCTCATTGCATTCTTTCCTTGAAAAATAAAATAAAATAAAATAAAATGAACTTAATCATTGTTATCAAAAAGAAAAGGACACGCTTTACGGTGCCCTTACCGAACTCGTGCTAGAGCTAGAGTAATGGGTGAAGCAGAGGAGGTGCAAGAGAAGATGAAGGCCGAAATGGAGGCCATGAAAGAGCAAATGGCCACAATGATGGAAGCCATAATAAGCATGAAAAAGATAAGGGAAGTCGATATGGTTGCAGTTGTCGCTACCAACGCTGTTGCTAAGGTGAACTCGACGTCCCCATCTGGCATCAACCAAATGAATCATCCAAATATGATAGGCAAAGATTTGGGAAGTACGGACGACCCCATGATGTGCAAATTCAAAACGAGCACGCCTTCCCATCATATGGCTTGCCTCCCAACTATACACCACCCAATGTGGCATACACTCTCAATGAAAATCTCAATAACTCCACTCCGATACTCATTGAGAACCAATAACCTCAATCTGATCAGGCACATATCTCTCAAACCACGGAGGAGACACATGAAATTCCCCACCACAATCTAGCTGACTTCGAGCCTTGGCTCGGATATGCCACCGAAGGGCAAGCAGTTGGTGGTATACCCTTTGAAAACACTTTGGAGGGCCCTCAGTTTCGCCCACATCCACAACCCTCGCGTTCCACAGTGGTTAAAAACCCTCATGACTATGGCAGAAATGGGAAAGTTGGATCATCTAGAGGAAAGGCTCGGGGCCATTGAAGGAGGTGAAGATTATGCCTTTGCTAACCTAGAAGAGTTGTTCCTAGTACCCAATATCATCACCCCTCCTAAGTTCTAGGTGCTGGACTTTGACAAGTACAAGGGGACTACTTGTCCCAAGAACCATCTAAAGATGTATTGTCAGAAGATGGGGGAATATGCAAAAGATGAGGAATTGCTGATACATTCCTTCCAAGAAAGTCTTACTGGGGTAGCTGTAACCTGGTACACTAACTTGGAATCTTCCCGAGTCCATTCTTGGAAGGACCTAATGGTTGCCTTTGTTAGGCAGTATTAGTACAATTTTGATATGGTTCTGGATAGGATGCAACTACAGAACATTTGCAAAAAGAGGGACGGATCTTTCAAAGAACACGCCCAAAAGGTGGAGGGATCTGGCGGCCCAAGTGGTACCCCAAATGATGGAAAGGGAGACGATGATCGTGATGGTAGACACATTATCGATACTCTACTATGAAAAGATGGTGGGCTACGCACCCTCAAAGCTTTGCGGATTTGGTCTTCGCCAGTGAAAGGATCGAAGTGGATCTGAAAAGATGCAAATTTAATCATCCTGCTTGGACGAATGAGAAAACTGGGGCAAATGAAGAGGGTGAGAAAGAGGGAGAAACCCATGCTGTGACTGCCATTCCTATACGACCAAGTTTCCAACCAACCCAACAATGTCATTACTCAGCCAATAACAAACCTCCTCCTTACCCACCACCCAGTTATCCACAAAGGTCATCCCTAAATCAACCATAAAGTCTGTCTACCGCACTTCCAATGACGAAGACCACCTTTAGCACAAACCAAAAAACACCAATAAAAAGGAATTTTGCAGCAAAAAGCCTGTAGGGTTCACCCCAAATTCCGTTGTCATATGCTAAACTTGATCCCATATCCACTCGATAATTCAATGGTAGCCATAACCCCAACCAAGGTTCCTCAACCTCCATACGACTCGAACGCAACGTGTGCTTATCATGGAGGATCCCCGGGGCATTCCATTGAGCATTGTATGACCCCGAAGCATAAAGTGTGAAGTCTAATTGATACGGGCTGGCTGAAATTTGAGGAGAATCGCTTGTTGAATCCTAACATTGACAAGCAACACCATACATGGGGCAATTCTGGAAGCTTTGTTATGACTCATCAGGATTTTCAAGTTTATGCCATCGTTGTAAACCACAGTTACAATGTTAAAAGAAATGGATAAAGTTGATATCTTTGTCCCTCATCCTCTCACAAACGCATGTTTGCTTATTCAACTTTCACTGGAATGTGGGTGTAAGCCATTGGTTTGTTTGCTCAAGCAACCTGCGCTCCTGAGTGTTGACTTCCAAGACCGTTCAATCAGAGATTACTCATCTTGCACGTTGGTGGGGGTGTCGTAAAACGACGAGTAAAGTAAAAAAAAAAAAAAGAAGAGGGGGCATTTGATTGACTGTGTTTTCAAGTAAAAATATAGACGTTCATGTGACCTTATTTTATCATTCCGAAAAGTTTGTCTTCTTAGAGAAGCGAGTTGTCAAGAATAGGATGTTGGACAAATGGCCTCAGTTATCTTAAGAAAGGGGGGGTTGAATTAAGATGCAAAGACTATTCCCCAATTGAACTATCACTCTTTCTTTTTGGATTAACAATGCACCCTTAACATGAATTACTCAAAAGACAATTCAAATAAACTTCTTTAAAGCAAAAGATAAATAGCAATAAATAAAAGAAGTTTAAAGGAAGAGAGGAATGCAAACTTGATTTATACTGGTTCGGCCACTTCCCGCGCCTACGTCCAGTCCTCAAGCAACCCACTTGAGATTTTCCACTCTCTTTGTAAAACTCCTTTTACAAAGTCTGAACCACACAGGGACAACCCTTCCCTTGTGGCTGGTTTCGCACCTTTTTCTCCAAGAAGGTAGGCTTGTCTATCCGCTACAAGGTCACCGCTCGTGCGTCGAAAAAAAGAAAGACGAATTGGGACCAACTCTTGGCTAGCATGGAGGGGCGTCTGTTAATTGGTTCCCTCGCTAGAAGGAAGGAAGAATCAGGATTCTATCTTCATGCGAAGGATGTCCAAATGTTCCCTTGATGGGAACAAGGGGTTGTATTAATTATAATCCCGTCCTCGCCATAAGACAGCTTGGCTACCCCATGAGAGGAGTGCCATTAGACAAAAGCATCACGCCTTTCATTACACGGGGTTTCAGTGACCCCAATGCAAAGGTACTCCAAGGAGTTCGCAAGGCATGGGATGCGGCGTGAAGAAAGGACAAAGAGCTTAGGGGAAGCAGTAATGGGATCATCGGCGGCTATCATAAGTGGCTGAGAGTCCGAACACAAGGATTGGATTGGCTCCCAAATCTAAAGACTGTGAGAGATGATGAGGTTAAAGCTTCGGAAGAAAGTGATGAGGTACAAGCCCTAAAGGCAGAGCTTGAAAGAGCCCGGGTAGTCGAAGAGAAGTTCAAGTCCATAGCCATCAAAGTCTGAAGAGAGTATGATGAACTAAGGGACGTCAATATGGCCACCGCTGAAGCCTTGGAACGAGAACCCAAGAAGGCCCGAAAGTAAGAACACGACCAAAACAAAGTTTTGAGGGGCTTTATAGGGCAGCAATAGTGAGCTCAAGCTCCGAAGAGGTGAAAGGAATCATCACGGGTCAAAGGCATGATCTTGAAGGACGAGCTAAAGGCTTGCCTTAGGTCGAAGAGAAATTTGTCCCAACAGTTAAAGTGAGACTGAAGGGAATATGTGGGCCATCATCGATGAGTGCAAAGAGAAGCTAAATCTAGCAGCGACTCACGAGCAAAGGCTAGAGGATGAGTACGCCAAGATATCAGTAGAAAGGGAAGCAAGGGAAAGGGTAATTGATTCATTGCACCAAGAGGCAACAATGTGGATGGACCAATTTGCTCTTACTTTGAACAGGAGTCAAGAACTTCCCCGATTGCTAGCCAAGGCCAAAGCAATGGCGGACACCTACTGTAACATCCTGGAAATTTCTACCCGGAATTTTTGAAAACGATTTATTTTGAATGATTATATATATATATATATATATATATATATATATATATATATATAAGTATTATTCAGTGTATATGCATATATGTTCTTGGTAAGGGTAGGAAAAGTGGGGGCAAGATACGCGGGTTAGGCTAATTAAGGAAGAGGAATCCATAACTGGGAGGTTATGGGTTAATTCCTAATTAATTAGTTAAAAATCATCGTTTTGCGTGTGACTTAGAATTTAACGAAACCAACCTCTGAACCACGCTCGGGGTTTTATTCTGAGCGTTTTGATATATATATTGGTTACTTTCGAAAACTGGCCCCGACGGACGCAGAGAAACGCGAGAAACTGGAACCAGAGAAACGACACACAAACCGAGGCAGGATTTTAGCGTTTCAAAGGTCAGGTTTTTCTCACTTTTGTGGCTGAGTGTGGGTCACAGTAAAAAGGGAAAGTGGGCTCTTTTGGCTCCACTCAAATAGGGACATGTGGCAGAGCTTGAATAAAATAATAGAAAAAGAGAAAACCCTTTTTATTTAAAACCAAAAAGCTTTTCTCTCTCTTCACTCAGCCCCCACACTTTTCAGACAGCTCTCTCTCTCCCTCACGTTGCCATTTTCTTCTTCTTCATTCTCCATTGAAGCTCCAAGCAAAGCTTCAACCTTTGGCCATCATTTCTGCCCCAAATCGCGAAAGGAGGGCATTTTCGGGGTCGTGAAGTGCGTGGCTACGAGTGGGACTTCGAAAATTCAGGTTTGGGTGGACTTCTTTCTCCTTTGATTTTTGTGGGTATGGGGTTTTGGGAGATATGATGGGTAGTTTTGTTAGTTTTCTGCTGTGTGATGACTATTTGTGAAGACACTTGTTGAAAGCTTGTTGAAATTGCCATGTTTGGATGAGTTGGACATACCCATTCTGTTTTAGGGTTTTTGTGATGATGTTTGTGATGTTTATATGCTGAAATTACTTATGGAAAACTGTTAGAGATGAAAGGTAGAGTTAACCTAGGGTTAGAAAGTGAGAATGTGATGTTATGAGTGGAAAAAGAGTGAGGCTTTGAGAGTTGGAAGGTTAAGTCTGAATTCTGTGGTAAATGGAGGTTAAAGTGAGTTAATCCTAGCTTGAAATGTCATTTAGGACTTATAAGAAAGCTTGGACTATGCTAGAGAGAAAAACAAATGACCAAAGTGAACAAAGAGCCATTTCTAGGGCAAATTTGGGTGTTGAAGAGTCAAATTTTGATTCGGTGAGATTTTAGGTGTAAATCCAGTTTGAACAAGTCTAAATAGATGTTATGGACTGGTGTGAGGTGAGAGTTTGCTTCAAATTTACCTCATTCTAAGTTTCACTTTTCAAACCTAGAAAACCCATTGAATTGAGGGGTTTTGGACACCTAGATTCTGTGTTGCTGTGTTTTGAAGCTTGACTTTGGGTTAGACATGATTGATACATGATTTGGGACTTGTAGGAATTGATTTGGGCAAGATTGGATGAGGGGAAGTGTGATTTTCGAAATCTGCACTTATGCAGAATTTTGCTGTCAAAATGGGTGCAGCAGGATTTTGGCTTGTGCAGAAAAATGCTTGTGTGTGGTTGGCTGTGGGAAGAGTAGTACAGAATGAGTTCTGGATGTTTTCTAGTAGATCCCAACGGTCATAATGTAGGCTTATGTACTAAAGACTTCCAGTAAAATTTTCGAGTCGATCCAACGGTTAATGAACCGGAACGAAGGAATTGTTACTGGGGTCTTTAAGTGAGAAAAGCTGTGATTTGGTTGGTGTCTTGGCAGAGTTTTCTGCCTTTGCTCTGTTTTGCTTGGATGTGATAGCTTGTGCTGTTTGAATGTTGTTTTGCTTTGATGTTGGGAAAGCTTGGGAGGATTGATGGGGACCCGGTGTTGAGAGAAAAGAGGATATGGGCTACGTGGGAGTACGTGAGCTCAGATGGAGGTGGGCAATAGGGGATGGTGGGTTTATGCGCGCATTGTGGATATGGAAAACTTGTTGTGCACCATCGCCCGACCGCCACCTAGTACCACATGTGATGGGTACCCCATAATCCTACAAGCTTGAGATGAGGAAGTGTTGAAGTGTGAAACTTCCTGCTTTTATTGTTGACCACAGAGTGGTACTTGGAGATATGTCGCGGGGGTCAGGAGATCTTGGGGACGTCAGGTGGGGTGCTATTGCCCAAAACCAAGCTTGACCAATCCCGACCCAACCCGGGCATAGTCGGTCAGTGAGAACCTGTGATGTACCTAAGCAGGCGAGCTCCTGGCAGTCAACAGATAAAAGGAACAAAGACCACAAAGCAAGGAGGCTTGTGGTGGCTGGCCAGCTGTGAATTTTGTGTGATATGTGGATTATGGCCCCTGGTAATCGATTACAAGGCTTAAAAGTGAAGACAGGAGGTTAAGATGGTCTCTGGTAATCGATTACCAAGGGGTGTAATCGATTACCAGGCTTGAAAACGAAGTCAGGAAACTAAGGGAGCCTCTGGTAATCGATTACCAGCCTGTGTAATCGATTACACAGAGGGATGGGTCACTGGTAATCGATTACCAGGTATGTGTAATCGATTACACAGTGCATTTTTGCATATTTCATGTCCTGAGGCTATGTAATTCAAGTTTAGCCTCTGGTAATCGATTACCAAGGCTGTGTAATCGATTACCAGAGATGAAAAGCCTTAAGATACTCCTTTTAATTGCATGTAGTGGTTATGAGACGCATTGTGCGGCGGCATAGTTAGATTCTTGTGAAAGAGTCTACCCCTTTCTTTTCCTTCTTGTAGATCGCGATGGCGGCGCAGCTAATCTGTGATCGAGCAGAGATGGAGTGCCTAGAGGGAGCTTGGGAGACCCTCGAAGGCAACACAAGGTTCCGATTTCGGGGCACTATTCGTTTTACGGCGACTTCTTTAGTGCATCCAGATGAGCCCGCACGGACGCTTCAGCGCACGGTGGAGTGGATACTACCCACGCCTACACCATATCGTCTAGTGGAGCCCGTCCAAGTGATCGAGGTAACGTCATCCGAGGAAGACCCCGAGGAGGATCTGGAGGAGCTACCTCCTGAGCCTGCTGTGGATGCCCTTGACTTTCTAGAGGGTGATGAGGATCCACTTCTTGAGGTGGATTCTCCCGAGGAAGTCATGTCGGCATCTGAGGCAGACTCTACGGAGGATAGTGGCCCGGGGGAGATGGCGATCAGCGGAGGCTCTTCATCCTAGTGGACAGCTTTTTGGATTAGTTTTGTATACTTTTTGAGGGTGGGTGTATCTAGGACTGACTGTTAGGTTTACTCTTTTGTTTTTGTATGGGTAGACCTGATGTATAGGAATTTGATGATTGTATACATGTGGCTGAAGCCACCACTATGGACACCTTTGCTCTGGATGACACTGTGTATTTTGTAAAACTCCCACATGTTGGACAGCTTTAAATGATGAATGTATTTATGATCAATCTTGTTACTCGAAAGGAAAGCATTTGCAACTTTATTTGTAAAAGGGTTTATCGACCGTATTTTATTCTTTTATTTTCACGTGACGACCTAAAGTAATGGCTGGTACATTCTTCCTTTTGAAACAACAAATTAGTTTAGAGATTATGAGCGGTAAGAAAGAAATGACTCCGAATAGAGTTGTGAACTGGCCATTCAGGACTCTATAGTGAGGATTTTCCTTCTAAACCTTGTTTTGGTGAAAAGAGAGAGAAATGAAAAAGAAAAAAAAAATTTACCATGGTTTTTGTTAATTAAATCATTACTATTAAACCTGTCATTATTTTGGGGACGCCACACCTACTCCGCCCCCGAGGAGATCCACGGACTTCTCAGCTATTGTCAGCATATGATAGACTTAATGGACCATATGATTAGAAACCGCTAGGAAGTTTGTATTGTCGCTCAGATCTTGACTAGTTATAACTTTTTGAATAAAACGAGTTTATCCCACGTTTTTACTCTAAAAATCAGTGCGAATCAAGTCACTCCTGCATTTTATCTCTAGCATGCATTGTATGTTGGTCTCGTCCTTTGTCACGGGAAGCCGGAAGGTCCATATCACCTTCTTAATTGTACACATGGGGCACTGCGCTCCCAAATGCGCAAGTAAGAAGAGATAATTTTCCGGGCTCTCATGTCCGTAAAATGCATTCATATCATGCATCGCATAAGCATCTCTTCATAACATCATAATGAACATATCGTTCCTGCATTTGTCCGTTATCATATTCCAGCCTCACATTTTGCATAAGTCATGGCATCATCATGCATATGCGTTCAACATACTTTTTGTTCTACAAACTGCATACCTTTTGTTTTCATGTTTGCTCATGCATGAGCCTTGCATTTTCCTCTACAAAACAAAAACAAAAAAGGGGAAGCGTGAAACTTCACACTACATTCTTAGTTGCATGTGTTAGGCACCATGAGCCAACCATGTTGGGATCATAAACCCATTTGTAAAAAAAAAAAAAAAAGCACACAACAACAAAACAAAATAATTGAACATGGTACCTAAATGCATGGTTAACTAGGAAATGGTGTCTCTTCGGGCATCTCAATTTCATAATTACATTTTCCGTGCATAAGCTTAAAGTATGCCCGAGTCATTCATCCCTATGAGATGTTGTTGAAGTATTGGCGATCGGAATTGCCATTCCTTGGATTATAGGGTTGAACCAAGCTCATGCTTTTACAAAAAGGTTCATCAAGTCAAGTTGAAATATGGAAGTAACCGTCTTGCAAAATTGGGGCAAAAGAAGAATCGAGTCGCATCATTGCTTCGTCTACTGCCAAACATTTTTAGGATTGTTGATGTCCTTGTTACTTCCAGTTTCACCTTAACAAAGATGTCATGGACCATGTTGAAAATCTAAATTGATTCAACCCCATATCCTGCGTAAAAATTCGCAATACTTCAACTGTAGATCATTCGCATACATCCATGCTTTTCATTGGTTGCATTGTTCATTACATTCTTTCCTTGAAAAATAAAATAAAATAAGATAAAATGAACTTAATCATTGTTATCAAAAAGAAAAGGACACGCTTTACGGCGCCCTTACCAAACTCGTGCTAGAGCTATAGTAATGGGTGAAGCAGAGGAGGTGCAAGAGAAGATGAAGGCCGAAATGGAGGCCATGAAAGAGCAAATGGCCACAATGATGGAGGCCATGATGAGCATGAAGAAGATGATGGAAGCCAATGCGGTTATAGTTGTCGCTACTAGCGCTGTCGCTAAGGTGAACCCGATGCTCCCATCTGGCCTCAAGCATATGAGTCATCCAACCTCAAATATGGTAGGCAAAGATTTGGGAAGTACGGACGACCCCATGATGTGCAAATTCAAAACGAGCACGCCTTCCCATCATATGGCTTGCCTCCTAACTATACACCACCCAATGTGGCATACACTCTCAATGAAAATCTCAATAACTCCACTCCTATACCCATTGAGAGCCAACAACCCCGAACTGATCATGCACATGTCTCTTAAACCGTGGGGGAGACACATGAAATTTCCCATCACAATCTAGCCGACTTCGAGCCTTGGCTCGAATATGCCACTGAAGGGCAAGCAGTTGGTGGTATACCCCTTGAAAGCACTTCGGAAGGCCCTCAGTATCACCCCCAACCACAACCCTCATGTTCCACAACGGTTTAAAACCCTCATGACTATGGCAGGAATGGGAAAGTTGGATCATCTAGAGGAAAGGCTTAGGGCCATTAAAGGAGGTGAAGATTATGCCTTTGCTAACCTAGAAGAGTTGTTCCTAGTACCTAATATCATCACCTCTCCCAAGTTCAAGGTGCTGGACTTTGACAAGTACAAGGGGACTACTTGCCCCAAGAACCATCTAAAGATGTATTGTAAGAAGATGGGGGAATACGCAAAAGATGAGGAATTGCTGATACATTCCTTCCATGAAAGTCTTACTGGGGTAGCTGTTACCTGGTACACTAACTTGGAACCTTCCCGAGTCCATTCTTGGAAGGACCTAATGGTTGCCTTTGTTAGGCAGTATCAGTACAATTTTGATATGGTTCCGGATAGGATGCAACTACAAAACATGTGCAAAAAGGGGGACGGATCTTTCAAAGAACACGCCCAAAAGGTGGAGGCATCTGGCGGCCCACGTGGTACCCCCAATGATGGAAAGGGAGACGATAATCGTGATGGTAGACACATTATCGATACTCTACTATGAAAAGATGGTGGGCTGCGCACCCTCAAAGATTTCCGGATTTGGTCTTCACCAGTGAAA
Organism: Glycine max; assembly: GCF_000004515.6. NCBI lineage: Eukaryota > Viridiplantae > Streptophyta > Magnoliopsida > Fabales > Fabaceae > Glycine > Glycine max. The sequence continues at coordinate 35,411,261 of NC_038251.2, forward strand.
GGATCGATGTGGGTCCGAAAAGAGGCAAATTTGATCATCCTACTAGGACAACTGAGAAAACTGGGGCAAATGAAGAGGGTGAGAAAGAGGGAGAAACCCATGCTGTGACTGCCATTCCTATACGGCCAAGTTTCCCACCAACCCAACAATGTCATTACTCAGCCAATAACAAACCTCCTCCTTACCCACCGCCCAGTTATCCATAAAGGCCATCCCTAAATCAACCACAAAGTCTGTCTACCGAACTTCCAATGACGAAGACCACCTTTAGCACAAACCAAAAAACACCAACAAAAAGGAATTTTGTAGCAAAAAGCCTGTAGGGTTCACCCCAAATTCCGTTGTCATATGCTAAACTTGATCCCATATCCACTCAATAATTCAATGGTAGCCATAACCCCAACCAAGGTTCCTCAACCTCCATTTTTCTGAGGATACGACTCGAACGCAACATGTGCTTATCATGGAGGAGCCCCAGGGCATTCCATTGAGCATTGTATGACCCCGAAGCATGAAGTGTGAAGTCTAATTGATACGGGCTGGCTGAAATTTGAGGAGAATCGCTTGTTCAATCCTAACATTGACAAGCAACACCATACATGGGGCAATTCTGGAAGCTGTTGTTATGACTCATCAGGATTTTCAAGTTTATGCCATAAACCACAGTTACAATGCTAAATGATATGGATAAAATAGACATCCTCTCAAGAACACATCTTTGCTTATTCAACATCCACCGGAATGTGAGTGTAAGCCATTGGTCTGTTTGCTCAAGCAACCTGCGCTCCTGAGTGTTGACTTCCAAGACCGTTCAATCAGAGATTACTCATCTTGCACGTTGGTGGGGGTGCCGTAAAACAACGAGCAAAGTTCAAAACAATTAAGTTTCAAAATAAAAAATAAGTTTCAAAATAAAAAATAAAAAGGCATTTGATTGACTGTGTTTTCAAGTAAAAATATAGACGTTCATGTGACCTCATTTTGTCTTTTTAGAGAGAAGTGAGTTATCAAGAATAGGATGTTGGACAAATGGCCTCAGTTACCTTAAGAAAAAGGGGGGTTGAATTAAGATGCAAAGACTATTCCCCAATTGAACTATCACTCTTTCTTTTTGGATTAACAATGCACCCTTAACATGAATTACTCAAAAGACAATTCAAAATAAACTTCTTTAAAGCAAAAGATAAATAGCAATAAATAAAAGAAGTTTAAAGGAAGAGAGGAATGCAAACTTGATTTATACTGGTTCGGCCACTTCCCGCGCCTACGTCCAGTCCTCAAGCAACCCACTTGAGATTTTCCACTCTCTTTGTAAAACTCCTTTTACAAAGTCTGAACCACACAGGGACAACCCTTCCCTTGTGTTCAGGAATCCTCTACAACAAGAGACCCATGGTCTCTTAATCCCTTTTCAGAAATAAGAAGAAGAGAAGAAGAGATCTCTCTTAAAAGAGATAGATTGTACAATGAAGATCAATCAAAATTCTTTATTGAATATGCAAGTGGTTGACCAAGGAATCTTTTGAGAGGATAAAGACATTTCAGTTTGGAAAAACTCTTAATCTTCTGAGAGGATAAAACTTTGTGGGCAATGAAAACTCTCTTTAAATTCGTGCTTCCAAGCCACCTTTGATGCCCATTCATAAACCATTTGAATAGATGTGACTCTTGGAAATTATTTTCCGAAAATCCCCTCTGGTAATCGATTACAAGACTTGTGTAAACGATTACAGGTTTTAAAAATTTGAATAAAAACATTTTCAACTGCTGGTAATCGATTACCAGAGAGCAAATCTCAATTTGAAATGATAGAATTCTTTGGTCAAACCTTTTGTTTTTCAATTTGGAAACTTCTTCCTAAGATTCTAGAGATCAACTTGATCATATATCTTGATTTCTTGTCTCGAATAAAACTTAGAAGCACTTGATCCTTCGGCATCATCAAAACATCAAAATATCTTGCTTCTACATAGGAGTCATTTGACTTAATCCATCAACTGAAAGATCCTTCAACTATTTCTCGTCCTTGGAAAATTCTTTTTGCAAGAATCAACTACTTCTTTCATTCTTCCTCACTACGAGGCTATGAAAACAAGACAACACTTGGTACCTCTAAGCCCTACACTGGGACAACGAAAGGCACCATGCATGAGCCTCAAGTGAACCTAGGGGCAGATTAGAAGTTCTCCCCCAATAGGTTCCCTCCAACAAGGTCATGATGAAAGACAATGATTGGTACCTCAAAGCCTTACACTAGGGCAATGAGGGGCACCGTGCATGAGCCTCAAGTGAACATAGGGGCCGATCAAAAGTTCTCACCCATCGATGTTTTCAACAAAAAAAAAGGGGATAAACCCAAGGATTTCAATGGATTTATTAAACATCAAATGACTCCATTGTCGTCACTCCAAAATGGTCAAGTGACTAAATCAAACAGAACACACACTCTGAGGGAGTTCTCGGAGAGATTTGCAAAAGATAGGATAAGGTCGCATGAATTATCACCTCTTTCAAAAGGACAGTCAATCTGTGTTTTCCAAAAAAAATTAAATCAAAATCAAAATCACAAAACAAGGAAAGAATGACATGAACGTTGTACAAACTTTCCATTTCATTGCATTATTTCATATGAAGTCCGCATTTACCAAATTTCACAACAAAGGTTGCATGCATCTGCATCCCTAAAAATCATGTTGACTACATAGATTCCCTACATCTAAATGTCCAAATCTTTTGAATTTGGGATGACCGGCTCTCTCGATGAGTCGATCCCTTGCTTTCTCATAAGGATGGACCCTTGGGTACTAGTACCCTCGTCTCAAGAGGACTATACGTCCTCACCTTCAAAGGGCTACACGTCCTCACCATCAGAGGGCTGCACGCCCTCACCTCCAGAGGACTACATGTCCTCGCCTTGAGAGGACTACACGTCCTCACCACCAGAGGGCTGCACGCCCTCACCTCCAGAGGACTATATGTCCTCGCCTTGAGAGGGCTACACGCCCTCACCTTGGGTACTAGTTACCCTCACCGTCAGAGGACTACACGTCCTCGCCTTGAGAGGACTACACGTCCTCACCATCAGAGGGCTGCACGCCCTCACCTCCAGAGGACTACATGTCCTCGCCTTGAGAGGGCTACACGCCCTCACCTTGGGTACTAGTTACCCTCACCGTCAGAGGACTACACGTCCTCGCCTTGAGAGGACTACACGTCCTCACCACCAGAGGGCTGCACGCCCTCACCTCTAGAGAACTACACGCCCTCGCCATTAGAGGACTGCATGTCCTCACCTTCGTAGGGCTACACGCCCTCACCTTTAGAGGACTACACGTCCTCGTCAACAGAGAGTTGTACGCCCTCACCTTGAGAGGACTACACGTCCTCGCCAACAGAGAGCTGCATGCCCTCACCTTGAGAGGACTACACGTCCTCGCCAACAGAGGGCTGCACGCCCTCACCTCTAGAGGACTACACATCCTCGCCTTGAGAGGGCTGCACGCCCTAACCTTTAGAGGGCTACGTGTCCTCATTTTCAGTGTGCTCCACATCCGCACCTTAAGAGAATTTAAGGTCCTCTGTCCTTAAATGCTTAACTGAGACTTGCACTCCCGGTTAAGGGACCAGTAGTTTCCTTTTAACGGTTCCTGGGCCACCCCCTGATATTGGAGGAGGGCCAACTGTGCAAGCACAACCAGAGAGGGAGGCTATCACACAGCTACTATGCATACCGGGGCAAGATTTCACCCGTGCCGCTGCAAAGAGACGAGTGCGGATCATGCGCACCAACATGACCACTCTTACACAGATATAGATGACATTGCTACTTAGCAACATTCTGCCCAGCGACCGCAATGCCAATCTCCCCCCTGCAAAAGTATCGGTTGGTCTGTGTCGTCCCGACATGGGTAAGTATGCATATGGTTCAACTGATTTCTGATACCATCTATTGTTTGCAGCGATCGCACCCACAAAGACACCCAGTGGAACTGAAGAAGTCCAACAGGGCCCTGGGGTTTCCAGCTTTGGTTACGGGCCTCTGTCGGCCCTACAGGGCGCCCGTTTCCCCCAGCAAGTTCATGTCGTCGTGGCATAGGTAAGTGTGCACCTCCCCCAACTGATTTCTGATGTCATCTATTGTTTGCAAGGATTGTGCCCGCAAGACACCTAGTGGACCCGAAGAAGGCCAACAGGGTCTTGGAGTTGCCATCTCTAAATACGGGTCTCTGTCAGTTCTAGGGAGTGCCTGTCGCCCCCAGCAAGGTCATCAGGCCCCCCCTACCAATCGAGCTTTCATCAAGAAGTACTGCGCCCCCAGGCAGGCGTAGGGCGAAACACCACATCAGCATTGGGATGGCCGGTAGTGGGCAACAGACGCACCGCCATCACCTCTAGAGTTTACCTCTGCTCATCCACAAAAAGGTTTGAGTATTGCCTACACCACATGGCCGACCAATAGGTGACCAAGTCCAAAGCCAAAGGTAAGCAAAGTACTAGGTCAGTGACCGACAAATCATAAGGCGTCCAGCACAAGACGTTAAAGAAGGGCTACTAGGAGGCAACCTAGTACCTTTTAAATCTCTGCTTGTTATTTGATCAGCTTTGTTTCTCAAGTCATAGTGGGACACACCTAGTTGCTCATGATCCTAAGAATTTAAATAAAACGAGCACAAGCTCGGAAGGTAGTCATACCTCACAAAATATATGTATGCGTGTTTAGGTAGCGAAAAATACCTTAGATATGCATGTATGTAATTTAGGTAGCAAACAACTACCTCACAAAATATATATATGTATGTTTAGGTAGCAAGATACCTTAGATATGCATGTATGTAGCAAAAAGATACCTCACAAAATATATATATGTATGTTTAGGTAGCAAGATACCTTAGATATGCATGTATGTAGCAAAAAGATACCTCACAAAATATATATATGTATGTTTAGGTAGCAAGATACCTTGGATATGCATGTATATAGCAAAAATACCTCACAAAAATATACACATGTTTAGGTAGCAAAATACCTCATGAAAAAAAAAGGAAAAAAAAAACAAACAAGAAAAAGAAATAAACAAATGATAAAAAGGAAAAAGAGAGAAAAAAGAAAAATAAGTTGTCTAGCTGAAAAACCGACATGCTTTTGAAAAGAGATGACTTCCAACTTTTCTTTGAAAAAAATTCATTGATCATAACCAATTTTTGAAAAAAAATGTGTATACACCTGAAAGGTGAATGCTGTGAAATTTTTCCGGACGCCCGAAATGGACTCGGATGAATGCACAAATTGATAAAAGAACATATTTTGGAAACATTGGGTTGATTTAAAATAGAGGAAATGAATCCTGAGCCCTAGCATCACATGACCATAAAAATTTGACACTTGAGCGTCCACATAGGTGCATGCATGACCAGTTTTGCATAAAATTTCCAAATCATCATTTTTGCATTTGTGTCATGGAAAAAATGTGGGGCATCCCTTTTTATCCTTGAGCTAAACCAAACCCCTGACATGTATCATGCCTAGCCATTCTACAAGTCTTGAGCCAAAATCCTGACTCACCATAAACCTTGACCCAGGGTGAGAATGTCAATCCTTACCCCCGGAAGCAAAAAAAGAAGAGAAGGAAAATTTCCAATCAAAGAAAAAGAGAATGAAAATTTCCAATCAAAGAGAAAGCAAAAAAAGAGGGAAGGAAAATTTCCAATCAAAGGAAAAAAGGAAGCAAGAAAATTCCCAATCAAAGAGTGGGAGAAAGCGAAGAGAAAGGAAAGAAAATTCCAAGTCAAAAAAAAAAAAAAGAATGGGAGAAAGTAAAAAAAGAAGAAAGCTCCTGGTCAAAGAAACCAGAAGAAATGTGCAGAGAGGTCTTTGGACCGGACAATATTTGAACAATACAGAATTGTCACCAAATGAACAAAAAGAAGGAAAGGAAACCACGACCTAAAATGGTCTTCCCCCATTAGTTGCCAACCAAAATCTTGTGCGCTAGCAACCTTTTTTTGCCCCGCACTAAACAAAAACAGAAAAGGAAAAAGCCAACAAAAAATCAAAAGCCAAAAACACACAAAAGCCAAAAAACCCATCAAAAGAACCCATTCCCAAGGGAAGTCCTATTGATCCATGGTCACGCATGTAATTTTTGATTTGATAGGAAATAATTTGCAAAGTTAAGTCAGGACATATCTATGGTTCGGAATTAGGATGAAACACTTACCTATGCGAGATTGATACACTTTGAGTGGATTTCTTCTATTTTTGTCGAACCTAGTGTTTCCTCTAAATGGTCATTTAGAAACGAAATGCTAACATCCAAAATCTCATTTATGGTTATGGGGGATTTCATCAACATACTCTCCTTCCCCGGTAAACGCATTGTTCTTTTCACTAAAAAAAAAAGCATATGCTGCTCTAATCAGTTGGAATATTTGTCTCTTTACTAAAGCATGTTTGCATTTTTAGTGAAGAAAACACCAAGACTTTTTTAAGTCTCACAAGTTATCCAGAACTACGTAGGTCTGAGTTCCTCATTGGAGGATACGTAGGAGCAAAAGCCTCGCTTTTGTCGACCACACTGCTTTCTGTTACCATGACCCAAGAGCTGGTAGCCCGCGGAGACACCTTACGGTTATCCGCACCTCGAGTGTGATTGATAAGCGGAGGCCAATATGGTCATCTGCGCCCTTTTCGGAGATGTAGGCATCTTCTGGTGGAGACTTTTTCAAGTCTCACAAGTTATCTAGAACTACGTAGGTCTGAGTTCCTCATTGGAGGATCCGTAGGAGCAAGAACCTTGCTTTTGTCGGCCGCCCCATAATCTTTGTCATACTGACCCTGAGGTCATGTCACATGCACCCTTATGTCATCCAGAGGCGGCGGGACCGATGACACGCGGAGATACCTTACGGTTATCCGCACCCTTTTGTCATCCAGAGGCGGCGGGCCCGATGACACGCAGAGACAAAATTTGGTCATTCTGCACCCTTGTGTCATCCAGAGGCGGCGGGCCCGATGACACGCGGAGATACCTTACGGTTATCCGCACCCTTTTGTCATCCAGAGGCGGCGGGCCCGATGACACGCAGAGACAAAATTTGGTCATTCTGCACCCTTGTGTCATCCAGAGGCGGCGGGCCCGATGACGCGCGGAGATACCTTACGGTTATCCGCACCCTTTTGTCATCAAGAGGCGGCGGGCCTGATGACATGCAGAGACTGACATAGTCTTCTGCACCTTTTGTTCCTCCGGGAACAACGAGTCATTTACATGCGGAAATTTTATGGTCACCCGCGACTCTCGTCAACCGAGAGGAACGAAATTAGTGTCATACCCTAATTTCGTCCGGGGACCTTTGCTTGATGACATGCGACCTTTCTTTGGTCCTTGTGAGGTGCTTGGCACCCATCATTAGGCAATTTGTGAAATTCCGGGAACAACAAGTCATTTACATGCAGAAATTTTATGGTCACCCGCGACTCTCGTCAACCGAGAGGAACGAAATTAGTGTCATACCCTAATTTCGTCCGGGGACCTTTGCTTGATGACATGCGACCTTTCTTTGGTCCTTGTGAGGTGCTTGGCACCCATCATTAGGCAATTTGTGAAATTCCGGGAACAACAAGTCATTTGCATGTGGAGATTTTATGGTCACCCGCGACTCTCGTCAAATCGAGAGGAACGAAATTAGTGTCTTATCTTTACTTTCCTTTTATCTCCAATAAAAGACAAGTAAAGAGGGGCAACTGTCATACCCTAATTTCGTCTGGGGACCTTTGCTTGATGACATGCGACCTTTCTTTGGTCCTTGTGAGGTGCTTGGCACCCATCATTAGGCAATTTGTGAAATTCCAGGACATGCCCGAAAACCGAAAAAATATTGATGCACAATCCGTAAGTTTCCGTGACACACCAGAAATCAAATGGAAGCATCATTGCATAATTAAGTGAGATTCCGTAACATTCCGTAAGTCAAAAAGGGGATGATTATGTAATCCGCAAGGTTCCGTAACATTACGGAAAGAAAACAAGTATCGTTACGAAATTCGTAAGTTTCCGTAACTTTACGAAAAAAGAATCCCAAAAAAAAAGGCAGAGGGAGGTGTACTTAGTAAAAATGGGGGTGCAAATAGCACCCAGGCCCACTTTGGCCCTCCAGAATATTCCTCCAGAAGGCTGTTGCTTCTGGAGGAAGCAACCTGGCTCGCCTGGGCGAGCTGGGCGGCAAGCACCTCCCCTATTTTGCTATAAATAGGGGAGGAAGTGAAGAAGAAAAGGGTTCAGCCCCTTAGGCACTTCTCTCTCTTTCGAATTTGCTTGGAAAAATTGTTTCCGTGAAGAAAATCTAAGCCGAGGCGCTTCCGAAACGTTTCCGTAACGTTTTCCGTGAAGAATTTCGCGAAGGTTTCGACCGTTCTTCGACGTTCTTCATTCGTTCTTCATCGTTCTTCAATCTTCAATGGGTAAGTACCTCGAACCAAGCTTTTCGATTCATTCTATGTACCCGTAGTGGTCCACATTGTGTTTCGTGCATTTTTATTCTCGTTTTGTTTACTTTTTATACCCCCTCTTGACGTGCTTAAGCCATTTTACTTAAGTCATTTCTCGCTTAACTTAAAAATAAAATAAATTTCCACCGAACGTTTGAATTGTATTATCCGTTAACTTCGGTTAAAATAAATTCCGACCGTTCGGTCGTGCCGTAACCACGTTGGAAATCAAAAAAGGAGGTAAAAAGTAATATAATAATCAAAAAAAATCTTTTAGCAAAATAAAGCGGAAAATCAATCGAACATTTTCTCTTTGGGATTTCTCATTCTTAATCGAATTGATTAATAACTAAAGTGAAACTAAGGCTAAAATCAACTCGCCTAGTCAAGCTCGTCCATAAAAATAGGCTTTTGAAGTTTGTCATTTCAATTTCTCACTAAGTAAAATGGATCATTTTTAACGGTCCAACGCCTTAAAATGATCACCACTTAAGTAAAAAAAGAATCACTTGATAAGAAAGAACTACGTAGGTCTGATTTTCTCATCCCAAATTGAGGAATACGTAGGAGCAAAGGGAAACACCCTTGTCGACCACAAAAAAGAAAAAAATATAAAAAGGGTATAAAGGATATAAGGACATAAAAGGGAACGTAAAAATCAAAGTCATGTTTGCACATTCGATTAAAGGCTGTCGTCCCTTGGGACGGACGTGTGGGGTGCTAATACCTTCCCCGTGCGTAAATACAACTCCCGAACCTTTCACTTAAAAGTTCGTAGATCGCGTCTTTTCCGGTTTTTCCGACGTTTTCCTCAAATAAACGTTGGTGGCGACTCCGCGCGTATTCCTTTCGTGGAATACGCATCCCGCGAGTCTCGCGTTGCCCTCCCGCCGAAGGGTAGGTTGCGACAGTTGGCGACTCCACAGGGGAGGGCTGCACGTCCTCGCCAACAGAGGGTTGCACGCCCTGACCTTGAGAGGACTACACGTCCTCGCCAACAGAGGGCTGCACACCCTCACCTCCAGAGGACTAGACATCCTCGCCTTAGAGGGCTGCACGCCCTCACCTTTAGAGGGCTACGTGTCCTCATTTTCAGTGTGCTCCACATCCGCACCTTAAGAGAGTTTAAGGTCCTCTGTCCTTAAATGCTTAACCGAGACTTGCACTCCCGGTTAAGGGACTAGTAGTTTCCTTTTAACGGTTCCTGGGCCACCCCCTGATATTGGAGGAGGGCCAACTGTGCGAGCACAACCAGAGAGGGAGGCTATCACACAGCTACTATGCATACCGGGGCAAGATTTCACCCGTCCCGCTGCAAAGAGACGAGTGCGGATCATGCGCACCAACATGACCACTCTTACACAGATATAGATGACATTGCTACTTAGCAACATGCTGCCCAGCGACCGCAATGCCAATCTCCCCCTGCAAAAGTATCAGTTGGTCTGTGTCGTCCCGACATGGGTAAGTATGCATATGGTTCAACTGATTTCTGATACCATCTATTGTTTGCAGGGATCACACCCACAGAGACACCCAGTGGACCTGAAGAAGTCCAACAGGGCCCTGGGGTTTCCAGCTCTGGTTACGGGCCTCTATTGGCCCTACAGGGCGCCCATCCCCCCATCAAGTTTATGCCATCGTGACCTAGGTAAGTACGCACCTCTCCCCAACTGATTTCTGATGTCATCTATTGTTTGCAGGGATCATGCCCGCAAAACACTCTGTGGACCCGAAGAAGGCCAATAGGGTATTAGAGTTGCCAGCTCTAATTACGGGCCTCTGTTAGTTCTACGGAGTGCCTATTGCCCCCAACAAGGTCATTAGGTCCCGCATTAACCGGGCTTTCATCAAGAAGTACTACGCCCCCAGGCAGGCACAGGGCGAAACACCACGGCAGCATTGGGATGGCCGGTAGCGAGCAATAGACACACCGCCACCACCTCTAGAGTTCACCTCAGCTCATCCACAAAAAGGTTAGAGCGTTGCCTACGACACATGGCCGACCAATGGGCGACCAAGTCCAAAGCCAAAGGTAAGCAAAGTACTAGGTCCATGACCGACAAATCATTAAGCGTCCAGCTCAAGACGTTAAAGAAGGGCTACTAGGAGGCAACCTAGTAACTTTTAAATGTTTTCTTGTTATTTGATCATTTTTTGTTTCTCAAGTCATAGTAGGACACACCTAGCTGCTCATGATCCTAGGAATTTAAATAAATCAAGCACAAGCTCGAAAGGTAGTCATACCTCACAAAATATATATATATATATATGTATGTTTAGGTAGAAAGATACCTTAGATATGCATGTATGTAAACAAAAAAAACACTTCACAAAATATATATATGTATGTTTAGGTAGAAAGATACCTTAGATATGCATGTATGTAAACAAAAAATACTTAACAAAACATATATATGTATGTTTAGGTAGAAAGATACCTTGGATATGCATGTATATAGCAAAAATACCTTACAAAACATATATATGTATGTTTAGGTAGAAAGATACCTTGGATATGCATGTATATAGCAAAAATACCTTACAAAACATATATATGTATGTTTAGGTAGCAAGATACCTTGGATATGCGTGTATATAGCAAAAATACCTCACAAAAATATTCACATGTTTACGTAGCAAAATACCTCATGAAAAAAAAAGAAGGGGAAAAAGAGAGCAAATAAGAAAAGAAGAGAGCAAGAAAAAGAAAAAAAGAGCAAATAAGGAAAAAAAAAGCAAGTAAGAAAAAAGATGGGAAAAATAAAAATAAGTTGTCTAGCTGAAAAACCGACATGCTTTTGAAAAGAGATGACTTCCAACTTTTCTTTGAAAAAATTCATTGATCATAACCAATTTTTGAAAAAAATGTGTATACACCTGAAGGGTGAATGCTGTGAAATTTTCCCGGACGCCTGAAATGGACTCGGATGAATGCACAAATTGATAAAAGAACATATTTTGGAAACATTGGGTTGATTTAAAATAGAGGAAATGAATCCTGAGCCCTAGCATCACATGACCATAAAAATTTGACACTTGAGTGTCCACATAGGTGCATGCATGACCAGTTTTGCATAAAATTTCCAAATCATCATTTTTGCATTTGTGTCATGGAAATAATGTGGGGCATCCCTTTTATCCTTGAACCAAACCAAACCCTGACATGTATCATGCCTAGCCATTCTACAAGTCTTGAGCCAAAATCCTGACTCACCATAAACCTTGACCCAGGGTGAGAATGTCAATCCTTACCCTCGGAAGCAAAAAACAAGAGAAGGGAAATTTCCAATCAAAGAAAAAGAGAAGGAAAATTTCCAATCAAAGGAAAAAAGGAAGCAAGGAAATTCCCAATCAAAGAGTGGGAGAAAGAAAAAAGAAAAGAAAGAAAATTCCCAACCAAAGAATGGGAGAAAGTAAAAAAGAAGAAAGCTCCTGGTCAAAGAAACCAGAAGAAATGTGCAGAGAGGTCCTTGGACCAGACAATATCTGAACAATACAGAATTGTCACCAAATGAACAAAAGAAAGAAAAGGAAACCATGACCTAAAAGTGGTCTTCTCCCTTTGATTACCAACCAAAATCCTGTGCGTCGGTGACTTGTTCGCCTCGCGCAAAACCAAAAAGGAAAAGGCCAAAAACACACAAAAGCCGAAAAAAAAAAACCACTAAAAGAACCCATTCCCAAGGGAAGTCCTATTGATTCATGATCACGCATGTAATTTTTGATTTGATAGGAAATAATTTGCAAAGTCAAGTCATGACATATCTATGGTACGGAATTAGGATGAAACACTTACCTGTGCGAGATTGATACACTTTGAGTGATTTTCTTCAATTTTTGTCGAACCCAGTGTTTCCTCTAAATGGTCATTTAGAAACGAAATGCTAACATCCAAAATCTCATTTATGGCTATGGGGGATTTCATCAGCAGACTCTCCTTCCCCGATAGACGCGTTGTTTTTCACTCAAAAAAGCATATGCTGCTCTAATCAGTTGGAATATTTGTCTCTTTACTAAAGCATGTTTGCATTTTAGTGGAGAAAACACCGAGACTTTTTCAAGTCTCACAAGTTATCCAGAACTACGTAGGTCTGAGTTCCTCATTGGAGGATACGTAGGAGCAAAAGCCTCGCTTTTGTCGACCACACTGCTTTCTGTTACCATGACCCAAGAGCTGGTAGCCCGCGGAGACACCTTACGGTTATCCGCACCTCGAGTGTGATTGATAAGCGGAGGCCAATATGGTCATCTGCGCCCTTTCCGGAGATGTAGGCATCTTCTGGTGGAGACTTTTTCAAGTCTCACAAGTTATCTAGAACTACGTAGGTCTGAGTTCCTCATTGGAGGATCCGTAGGAGCAAGAACCTTGCTTTTGTCGGCCGCCCCATAATCTTTGTCATACTGACCCTGAGGTCATGTCACATGCACCCTTATGTCATCCAGAGGCGGCGGGACCGATGACACGCGGAGATACCTTACGGTTATCCGCACCCTTTTGTCATCCAGAGGCGGCGGGCCCGATGACACGCAGAGACAAAATTTGGTCATTCTGCACCCTTGTGTCATCCAGAGGCGGCGGGCCCGATGACACGCGGAGATACCTTACGGTTATCCGCACCCTTTTGTCATCCAGAGGCGGCGGGCCCGATGACACGCAGAGACAAAATTTGGTCATTCTGCACCCTTGTGTCATCCAGAGGCGGCGGGCTCGATGACGCGCGGAGATACCTTACGGTTATCCGCACCCTTTTGTCATCCAGAGGCGGTGGGCCCGATGACATGCAGAGACTGACATAGTCTTCTGCACCTTTTGTTCCTCCGGGAACAACGAGTCATTTACATGCGGAGATTTTATGGTCACCCGCGACTCTCGTCAACCGAGAGCAACGAAATTAGTGTCATACCCTAATTTCGTCCGGGGACCTTTGCTTGATGACATGCGACCATTCTTTGGTCCTTGTGAGGTGCTTGGCACCCATCATTAGGCAATTTGTGAAATTCTGGGAACAACAAGTCATTTGCATGTGGAGATTTTATGGTCACCCGCGACTCTCGTCAAATCGAGAGGAACGAAATTAGTGTCTTACCTTTACTTTCCTTTTATCTCCAATAAAAGACAAGTAAAGAGGGGCAACTGTCATAACCTAATTTCGTCCGGGGACCTTTGCTTGATGACATGCGACCTTTCTTTGGTCCTTGTGAGGTGCTTGGCACCCATCATTAGGCAATTTGTGAAATTCCAGGACATGCCGAAAAACCGAAAAAATATTGATGCACAATCCGTAAGTTTCCGTGACACACCGGAAATCAAATGGAAGCATCGTTGCATAATTAAGTGAGATTCCGTAACATTCCGTAAGTCAAAAAGGGGATGATTATGTAATCCGCAAGATTCCGTAACATTACGGAAAGAAAACAAGTATCGTTACGAAATTCGTAAGTTTTCGTAACTTTACGAAAAAGAATCACCAAAAAAAAAGGCAGAGGGAGGTGTACTTAGTAAAAATGGGGGTGCAAATAGCACCCAGGCCCACTTGGGCCCTCCAGAATATTCCTCCAGAAGGCTGTTGCTTCTGGAGGAAGCAACCTGGCTCGCCTGGGCGAGCTGGGCGGCAAGCACCTCCCCTATTTTGCTATAAATAGGGGAGAAAGTGAAGAAGAAAAGGGTTCAGCCCCTTAGGCACTTCTCTCTCTTTCGAATTTGCTTGGAAAAATTGTTTCCGTGAAGAAAATCTAAGCCGAGGTGCTTCCGAAACGTTTCCGTAAGGTTTTTCGTGAGGAATTTCGTGAAGGTTTTCGACCGTTCTTCGACGTTCTTCATTCGTTCTTCATCGTTCTTCGATTTTCAACGGGTAAGTACCTCGAACCAAGTTTTTCGATTCATTCTATGTACCCGTAGTGGTCCACTGGGAGGACGTAGGAGCAAAGGGAAACACCCTTGTCGCCAACTATCGCAACCTACCCTTCGGCGGGAGGGCGACGCGTGACTCGCGGGATGCGTGTTCCACGAAAGGAATACGCGCGGAGTCGCCACCAACGTTTATTTGAGGAAAACGTCGGAAAAACCGGAAAAGACGCGATCTACGAACTTTTAAGTGAAAGGTTCGGGAGTTGTATTTACGCTCGGGGAAGGTATTAGCACTCCACACGTCCGTCCCAAGGGACGGCAGCCTTTAATCGAATGTGCAAACATGACTTTGATTTTTACGTTCCCTTTTATGTCCTTATATCCTTTATACCCTTTTTATATTTTTTCTTTTTTGTGGTCGACAAGGGTGTTTCCCTTTGCTCCTACGTATTCCTCAATTTGGAATGAGAAAATCAGACCTACGTAGTTCTTTCTTATCAAGTGATTCTTTTTTACTTAAGTGGTGATCATTTTAAGGCGTTGGACCTTAAAAATGATCCATTTTACTTAGTGAGAAATTGAAATGACAAACTTCAAAAGCCTATTTTTATGGACGAGCTTGACTAGGTGAGTTGATTTTAGCCTTAGTTTCACTTTAGTTATTAATCAATTCGATTAAGAATGAGAAATCCCAAAGAGAAAACGTCCGATTGATTTTCCACTTTATTTTGCTAAAAGATTTTTTTTTATTATTATATTATTTTTTACCTCTTTTTTTTATTTCCAACATGGTTACGGCACGACCGAACGGTCAGAATTTATTTTAACCGAAGTTAACGGATAATACAATTCAAACGTTTGGTGGAAATTTATTTTATTTTTAAGTTAAGCGAGAAATGACTTAAGTAAAATGGCTTAAGCACGTCAAGAGGGGGTATAAAAAGTAAACAAAACGAGAATAAAAATGCACGAAACACAATGTGGACCACTACGGGTACATAGAATGAATCGAAAAGCTTGGTTCGAGGTACTTACCCGTTGAAGATCGAAGAACGATGAAGAACGAATGAAGAACGTCGAAGAACGGTCGAAACCTTCGCGAAATTCTTCACGGAAAACGTTACGGAAATGTTTCGGAAGCGCCTCGGCTTAGATTTTCTTCACGGAAACAATTTTTCCAAGCAAATTCGAAAGAGAGAGAAGTGCCTAAGGGGCTGAACCCTTTACTTCTTCACTTCCTCCCCTATTTATAGCAAAATAGGGGAGGTGGTTGCCGCCCAGCTCGCCCAGGCGAGCCAGGTTGCTTCCTCCAGAAGCAACAGCCTTCTGGAGGAATATTCTGGAGGGCCCAAGTGGGCCTGGGTGCTATTTGCACCCCCATTTTTACTAAGTACACCTCCCTCTGCCTTTTTTTTGGTGATTCTTTTTTCGTAAAGTTACGGAAACTTACGAATTTCGTAACGATACTTGTTTTCTTTCCGTAATGTTACGGAACCTTGCGGATTACATAATCATCGCCTTTTTGACTTACGGAATGTTACGGAATCTCACTTAATTATGCAACGATGCTTCCATTTGATTTCCGGTGTGTCACGGAAACTTACGGATTGTGCATCAATATTTTTTCGGTTTTCCGGCATGTCCTGGAATTTCACAAATTGCCTAATGATGGGTGCTAAGCACCTTGCAAGGACCAAAGAAAAGTCGCATGTCATCAAGCAAAGGTCCCCGGACGAAATTAGGGTATGACACTAGCTTTCAAATCTCTGTGAACGACTTTGAGTCTTGAGTACTTGTGAAGATAAAGTAATCCCTGAGCAATTCCTTCTATTATGTTGAAGCGCTTATTCCAATCTAGTAATTTGCTTCTACTACTATCTACACCCAATAAGAATATAATTATATGTGTTAGAATGTATACTATACAAGTGTAACAAACAAAAATGAAATTTTTTCAATAGTATGACTGACGAGTAAAGAAAACCATGATATTTACTTAATTAAGTTCTAGTTAGAAAAGCACAAATCAATATAGTCAATCTATATCATTCACAGCAATTATAGCTGAGAAAGCTCAATGTTTCCTTACATATGTATTCACATATCTGCATAATAACGAAAACAAATTTTATGTATTTGTTCTCCAAAACAAAACATTATTAAACAGTAACACATTCCTCACCGAATAGATAGAAATCCAAGCTTTTGTTGGGCATATATTCGTAAATTAGAATCTTCTCTTCTTCATGAATGCAACAACCAAGTAGTTGTACGAGATTCATGTGCTGAAGTTCACATATAAGTGTTAGTTCATTTTTAAACTCCATAATTCCTTGTGTAGAAGTTTTTGAAAGTCTTTTTACAGCAACCTCCTGCCCTGTTGGCAGAATTCCCTAAAAAGGCAATAAAAAAATCATCAGTCGTCTAAAACAAACTTGTGAACAAATAACTTTAGGGGTTTCAAGTCACCTTGTAAACGGGTCCAAAGCCTCCCTGTCCTAACTTATTTTCAGATGAAAACCCATTTGTAGCCATCATAACTAATGTATAATCAAATACATTTAACTCGTGTCCCTTTTTGAAAACATTTCCAAAATCTTCGATTGAAGATAACCCATCACAAATTGTAGAATGTGGCATCTTCATCACCATTTCTTTCCGTTTCTTCTCTGTTTAGAAGAAAACGAGAAAGATTAATTGAAGTATGGAAAATTGATAGAGATTGTTTTTAGTAAAGCAAGGACAACAATGTTTTTGAAGAATGTAGCTACCTTGACCCAAATATTTTCGTTTCTTCAATAGGCACAGAATGGACAGGAATATTATTAGTAAAGTAGTTGCTATTACTGCACTTAACCATATCCACCTTTTTGTACCTGCATAGAATAGTTACGTAAAATCTTCATGTATCAATCATCCATAGAGGATTGCTTTCTATTTGGAGATAGGAAAAAGACTGACAAAACAAAACTTTTAGTGCAGTGCCCTATATGTCATATATGCTATACATGACTAATTAAATTAATATGTTTATAGATCCTTTCTATTCTGTGTCATTGTAGATATTTAATGAATTTCCGTGGCCACTAAAAAGATGTTAATCAATGGGTTAAAAGGTTAAAATTGAATATGAATCCATTTTGACTAGGTTAATATTTTCTTATCTCTTTAATTTGGACTATATGCAACTTTGGTGATTTAAGTTCGTTTTTTGCCAAGCAAGTCCTTTTTTAGACAGTATGAATTCGGTTCTGTCGTAAATTTTACTCTACTTTAGAGAAAGTCTTCTATAGACACAACTCTAGCGTATCATATTTAGACACATTCAATCAAAAGTTTACATATTATTAAAAATAATATATAGTTTTTTTTTCTCTCCTGTTCATCGATCCTTCTTTCTTGCTCTCTCACTTGCGCCCTCCTATTTTTCTTCCTCCATGAACAAAAACAAGCCACTGCATCACTACCCAAAATGCTTGATTAAATTATTTTAAATCTTCTTCCAGTTAAAATTCACCGCCCAAAACATAAAATCTTGCTAAAAGTTACAAAATAGTATAATGTCATACTTTCCCCCTTTTAAACCGCATTCTCACCTCCTATAAACACTCAATTTTTATTAAATTTTCACTAAATTTATAACTTTTTGCAAACTTTTAAATTTATTTTATATCCCAAACCTATCATACACCCCCTCATATAGTTGGATAAAAATGAATAATATGAGAGTTTAGGGTAGACAAAATTGGATAAAATATGTTTTTAGTGTATTGACTATTCAATGTTTAATTTTTCCGTTAAATGATAACTCAAAAATTGATTTGTGGTGGACTTTTTCTAGTGGTTAAAAATGACTAGAAATTGCTTGGTGAATACATTAGGGGTGTTTGGTTTGACTGTTTTCTGTTTTCATTTTACTGGAAATAGAAAATGATGATGAAAATGTATTTGGTTGGATTTTTGAAAATATTTTGAATGAAAATATTTTCTCAAACGAACCAAAAATTGGAAACAATTGTTGGTTTAGAGGAGGAAATTATAAAAAACAGAGGAGAGAAGAGAGACAATACGTATGTGGAAGAAATATAATTATTTTATTCTAATTCAAATTGTTCTCAGCAGTGATACAATAAATAGCAAAAGATAAACTAATTAGATAACAAGATATTAGCAAAACAAAATATTAAAACTAACTTGCTCCTTAAAGATAGGAACCACTTATTGACTAGGCTAATTCATTAAAACTGCTTTACTCTTAAAATATAGGAAATCAACTTATTTACTAAATCTTATCTTAAAAACTGAAAAATAAAATATTATGCAGTTACAAAAGTATATCTCCAACACTCCTCCTTGCTTTTGGAACTGCAAACTCCAATTCTTTGAGTTCAAGTTTGTTGATAGGTAATGACTTTGTAAACATGTCAGCCAATTGATCTTTAGACTTACAATAAATTAAGTTCACTTCACCACTTTGTTGCATCTTTATCAAATAATAGAACTTGATGTTGAAATGTTTAGTCTTCCCATGACACACGGGATTGTTTGCAATAGCAATGGCTACTTGATTGTCAACAAAAATTTCAGTTTTGTTCTTTTGAGCAAATAGAATGTTTGGTCTTGTTGTAGTGAGATACATTAGACATCCAATCAAGCTCCCATAATATCCTTCATCAATGTTATCGATACCTTCTTCTTTTCTGAACTTCTTCTTTTGATTCATTAGTGTGCTAGCAGATTTGCATTCCTCCATTTGAAACTTCTTCAAATTTTCTTTTGCATATTTCCTTTTTTTCATGTTTAGCATTCTTTCAAGATGGCAATGATCAAGTCTCTTGTGCTTGAATTCCGTGGGTGTGACTTGAGTGAAATAGGTTGTATGCTCCTCTTCTGCTGGATCAAATGAAAAGCTTTTACCTTTCATTTTAACCCTTAGAACTTCCCGGCCAAAATTGTCATAGATAAAGCAATGTTGATGTTCAAAGGACACTTTAAATCCCTTTTTAATCAACTGACCTACGCTTAGCAAGTTTTGGTCAATGTTAGGTACATAAAGAACATCTGATATTAATTTGATACCTGAACACGTTGAAATTGCAACAGTTCCTTTTCCTTTTACAGGAATATAGCCACCATTCCCAATTCTGACCTTTGAGACATTAGTTGGCTTCAAATCCTTGAATAGAGTCTTACCATATGTCATGTGGTTCGTACAACCACTATCAATCAACCAACTTTCACTTGATTCACTACTCAAGAAGCATGTGGCCACAAACAGTTGGTCATCTTCTTATTGATTAGCAATCTGAGCTCCCTCATCATGGTGATTTTTGTTGGCGCAGATCACCGCTTCATGCCCTATCTGGTTGCACTTGTTACATTTTGCATCTGGTCTCCTCCAACATTTGAAAGGTGCATGACCTTTTTTGCCACAATGCTGACAAGACGGATATTTTTTCTTTTAATCCTTACCTTGGTTGTTTGCACTGTTTTTGCTGCTTGCTGGTTGATTCTTCTTGAAAAAATCCTTTTTGCTTTCATCAACTTTATGATGTTTGGCGGGCAAAGCACCTTCGACAACACGATCTTGCCTCATCAACCTTCGCTGCTCTTGAGCTTGCAGGGCATGTAGCACTTCTGCCAATGTGATTTTCGACAGATCCTTTGTGTTCTCCAATGAAGCTATAGATGCTTCATACCTCTCCGGCACCGTTACCAAAATTTTCTCTACAATTCTCGAATCAACAAAATCACTTCCCAACAACTTTATCTTGTTGGCAATACCCAACAATTTGTTTGAGTATTCTTTGATTGTCTCTGACTCTTGCATCCTTTGAAGCTCAAATTCCTTCCTTAAATTCAGCACTTGCATGCTTCGTATTCTATCATCTCCAGCGTATTCCTCTTTCAGATATTCCCAAATTGTTTTGGGTGATTTAAGAGTCATGATTCTAATGAATATCATTTGTGAAACACCAGTGAACAAACATGACCTCGCCTTTGCCTTCTTCATCTTTCTTTTCTTGTGATTTTTAATTTGGGCCATGGTGGGATTTTCAGACAACGGATATATTTCATAATCCTCTTCCACAGCATCCCACAAATCCCAAGACTCCATGTAGGATTGCATTTTCACTTCCCAAAGATCATAATTCTCTCCATCAAAGATTGGAAGAGTTATGTGGGAAAAACTTGCTTCACCTTCCATGGTAGAGGTCCCGTAAGAATAAGGCTCTCAATACCAATTGTTGGTTTTGAGGAGGAAATTATAAAAAACAGAGGAGAGAAGAGAGACAATACGTATGTGGAAGAAATAGAATTATTTTATTCTAATTCAAATTGTTCTCAGCAGTGATACAATAAATAGCAAAAGATAAACTAATTAGATAACAAGATATTAGCAAAACAAAATATTAAAACTAACTTGCTCCTTAAAGATAGGAACCACTTATTGACTAGGCTAATCCTTTAAAACTGCCTTACTCCTAAAATATAGGAAATCAACTTATTTACTAAATCCTATCTTAAAAACTGAAAAATAAAATATTATGCAGTTACAAAAGTATATCTCCAACAATAATAAAATCTCGTTTTCAGTTGAAACCAGGAACCTCATTTTGGATAAAATGAAAACGCGATGGCAAGGAATGTAATTTTAAGCAAATCTAAAAATACATTTCCTTTTGAACACACATTTTTAGTGTTTTTATTTTTTGAAAGCAGAAAACAAGAAGTCAAACCAAACATGTTTTCAGAATTCTAATCTTTTGAAAATGAAAAACAGTTTTCAGAAAATGAAAACAGGAAATAAAAATAAAAAATGAAAATGTAAACCAAACACACCCTTAAAATTTGTCGAACCATTTTCTAGCCGTTAAGTTAAGTGTCAAAATTGTTTTCTTTCGATTTCAAAGACACATCTTTAGACTCAAACAAAAAAAAATGTAACACTCCATTTTTCGTAAAATAAATTAAAAAGGGATTTTATTTAAAAATAAATAGAGTTTTAAAAAAATAATGAAATTTTTATAATTACATAAATAAGGATAAATAATTTTATTAATTAAAATAATAATTTTAAAGTAAATAACATAAATATATGTTCTTAGAAAATAAAAATATGTTTTATTTATTCACTTGATAGAGAGAAAAATAAAGTTTCTTTTTATAAAATAATAAAATGAAGAGAAATAAAATAAATAATAGATTGATAGTACCCTACCTATAAATAGAAACATATTAAGTAAGTTTTTATATATACGATAAGTCTATATGCTCTCTCTTTCTCTCAAATTTGTTTTTGCTTCTTCCTTTTCCAAAATCTTATCTTTTTCCTGCATACACCCAAACATGCCCTAGTAAAATTACGATCCTGAACTCTTTAACCGTCGATCATCATTCTTTTTTTCCCGCATACACCCAAACTTGTCCCAGTAAAAATATGGTCTTGAACTTGTTAACCATTAGATCATCCTGAAATTTGAACACTATGTGTGTAACTTATGTTGGCATATTTCCACAGTTGGGATTTGCGAAATAAGATCTTTGGAAGGAGAAATGTCTCTCGAACGAAGACAATGAAATTGAGGCTCTAATCCCTTCTCATTTTCTTTATCACTTGGAAACCTTAGCAGAGCAATCAAAGGAAAAACTTGAGGAATATTAGGAAACAGCTAGAGACACTTAGAGGTAAGGGATGATTTTATCGCAATTGGAGTTAGAATGAACCTGCGCAGAGATTCTTAGAGGATCAAATTGAGGTTTATTTTGGGATGTTTATTGTATTGTAATTCTTCCTTTACAATTATAATTACGAGATTGTTGTGTTTGACGGGCCAATTGATGCCTTGATGCAAATTGGTTAATAAAATTAAGTGCTCTTGGTGTGTTTTTGTGTTTTTGAACCTATAATTTTGATTCCTTTGATTTTGACATGATTATGTAAAATTGTTTGAGGGTTTTATTCCCCATATTATGAGAAACATTTTTGTATAATTCGTTCGTGTTTTGGACAAGATTTACTATATTAAAGTGATAAATTGTTATATTAGGTTCAAGAAATTGTGATTGAGATTGTGTGTAAGTGATAAATGAAATATGTGATGAATTGTGAGATCGCACATGTATTGAGATGCTGTGTGCATTGAGTTATGAGTTATGAACTGTACAATCACACGACTGTAAGACCTTTTAAGAGCGTTGAGTTAATGTACGATGAGTATTGTGATGGAATCCACTGTGGGAACCCGACGAGTTTAATCACTTTGAGGCACGACGAGTTAAAATTATTTTGTGAACAATTGAAGAGTCGTGTGTTTTGTAGAATTCATAGATAAAGTTTGTGTACTAAAATGTTTTATGGGTTGGATCCAAATCAGGAGGGAGAGGGCCTAACGAACTTTTCGATGTCTAAGCCTTGGGGTAAATGCACCTGGTATGAGTGTTCATTTAAGCTTGTGTCAACCCCACATGGTTAAAGCATTCCCGCAAAATAGCACGACCCTGACTGGTCTACTTATGATTTAGCTAGTAAGAGTGACCTGACTTACCAATGTGTGGTCTGTCTTGTCATGTACTCCTAGGAGCCTATTACGTGAGTTGTATTTAAGTAAGTTGTATTTTATTTATATGATATATATATATATATATATATATATATATATATATATATATATATATATATATATATCTACATGTTGTCATGTTTCTCTCTGTTAGTTAGGAATGTGATAACTCACTCCCCATGTGCTGTTTGTGTTTGGATCATGTGATGATCACGAACCTTGTATTTGAGGTAGCATATGACTATATGGATTGCTTTAAGGAACATTGTGCTGGAGGACGTCATGACTCAGTACTCTGATAGGATGTGACATTAGGACACGAGTTGCTATTTTAATTGCATGATATTTCGAACATATTATTTTACTTTTTTTTTTACTTTGTTGCTTAACATGAGTTTTTTTTTAAACTTGGACGACCTTGTTTTGAATTGGAGATGTTTTTTTATAAGTTTTATTTGGTAAAATTAAAATAGATTTGACCTTTTTATCCATGTGAATTTATTGAAGTGACTTGAATAAAATTGATTTAACAAAATTTCAGATTTTTTTATATGTTTTTCATAATTATATGTATGTCGAGATCGAGAGTGTCATAAAAATCACATTATTTTACTTCATCAAACAAAATCATCTTTAGGAATTTACAACATATATAACAAATCAATTGTCATGTCATCATTTAATTGTCACAAATTAATTGTCATATCATCATTTAACAGAAAATTTTGACAATAATAATAAAAAATGAAGAAAAAAATAATTTGAGAACAAAGATCAATGAACATTTAATTGAACAACTAAAAAAACCTTAAGAGTTGAGAGAATAAAAATATTTTAACAATTCATAGGAAAAACAAATTTGCTAAATAAAAATATAAGAATTCAATTGGCTGAAAAATAATTAAGATCACCAAAATCGTGCATAGTCTAAATTAAAGGAATCAAATGCACAGTTAAACCGAAGATATTTTGCATATATATCATTATAGTAGTACTACGGAAGTAGTCCAAAAAAAAAAAATCCACAGGCAAGTTGACATTAGACTTACCGTTATGCGGGGTTATGTTGCCTGTGTTCTCCAGCATGTAAAGCTCTACACCAGCAACACTAGTGTCAACAAAATTTTTCGATGAATTCCAATGATAGAATGTACATCCAGTTTCATTAACCCATAATGCACTGAATCCATCGCAACTACAATTGCTCCAGCAACTGGCCTCACAATCACTGTAGCCAAAAGCCGGATTCATTTCAAAAGTTACATTTTCATAATCGGGGAAAAGAGTCTTTTTCACAAACAAATCGCCAGGATTCCTACACTTTGGTAAATCTTGCCATCTTTGGCACCCTCCAGTGTTGTTATATCCATAACACAGATCCGCCTTTACATATCCTTCGTTGCAAGATAACCGCCCACTTCTACTAAAAGACCACCGTGGTGTAAGCTTGTCATTCGTAGAGTTGAAAGAGAAAGAGTCTTCATCCCCATTAGACACAATAGTATACTTCAACATGCGTTGTGCTTCCTCCGGAATGTACTCAAATCTATTGTTTCTCAGTTTCCCACTTTGCCAACAAACTTTTCCGCGTCTCCTTATGACCAGTTCTTGTCCCTTGGGTTCCCATTCAAGACTAAAGGCACCGGGATTCAAAACTAAATCAGTCAAAGATGAAACCAGTACCCATTGATGGCCTGTTTTGTGATTAACACCTAGCTTCATGGTGGGGATCAAAGTGCTGGGATAATCAAAACTCTGCCACAACAAAGTGTTTGTCCCATTGGGGTGAAGTTGTTGAAGAACAAAGTTCCCTGTGTCCAACAAGATGGCCATAGTGTTATTGATAGCTTGAGGTGGAGAATAAAGGATTATTGGTTTTTTCCCGTATCGAGATTCTATTTTCAGCACGCCAGAGGTGTTTAGTGATAGAAATTCATAATCCTTGCTAAAAGGTTTTCTAATTTCGACCCAATCAAAATTTTTATCTTTTGACTGTATTCCTAAGTGATATTCATCCTCATCAAGAATACGAAAAATTATTGTTGAATATTTGCCGCTTTTAGAAATTAGTGATTGTGAAAAATTCAGTGAATCACCAGGCTTTAAACGATCATTTTCTGCTTTAACATGAATACAAGTACTCCACCACAACCAAAGGAACACGAAAGCTAGGAGTTTCAGTACCATAAGCTTCATAGCCTGCAGCTTCGAATATGGAAAAACTAATCTGCAAGAGGTTGGTTTGCCAAGGGATGAGAGTGTGATTCTTTGTCAGTACCTTAGAAATAAATAAAAATAAAATAAAAAGCTAAGCTCTGAAATTAAAATTTGGCAGAATAATATATATACTCACAGACGTCAAGAGCGTTATTCCAAATCTTATTACAAGCTTCTCACACGACCTATATGCTCCCCCTTCGAATTCTGCCGCGAATTTAAATATGCCTGGCCGCTGTAAGCACATGTCACTAGGAAAGAAAAAGATTGACCAGTCTACCTCGTTCTCATTTTTTTTTTTCCAGGTCATGCATTTGTTATCTCAGTTATTTTCTCGTAAACATATTTAATAATTTTAAGAATTAAATATATTTTTATTTCTAATAAATATTTTATTTTTATATTTATTTTTTAATAATTTTTTGTTTTGTGATGTGTTCTTAATAAAATAATAATTTTACTTTTTATTTTTTATACTTATTTTTATTGTATGATAAATTAGTAAATTTTATATTTATTCCATGATAAATATTTTTTATTTGTTATTAATACAAATTAAAATAAAATTCACTAATTTATTAAAATGTTAACATAAAATATAAAATTTATTAATTTATTAGAGATTAAAATAAAATATCACGAATAAAAAATAAAAATATTATTTTATTAGAGACTTAATATAAAATAAATATTTTTTTAGAACAAAATAAAATTTAGATATTTATAAAAACTAAAAATATATTTGTCTAATTTTAACGTAAGTTATGTAAGAACTCGGACCTAACTCTACTTAGAAATTAATTTATTCCAGTGAATATGTATTTGAGTTCCGTTCAGTCATTAGTTCATCTCAAACACATGATCAATGATGAAATAAAAAAAAAAAAAAGAAAATTGATCACTAGTAAAAGAAAGGAAATGAAAAAAGTCTAAAAGTTTTGTCGGCCATTTCTTTAAAAAAATTCAATTATTAAAACTCTATGGCTTTCCGCTGTTATAATGCGCTGCCCTTTATATATATCTTTTTGTTTGGGGTTAGACTCAATAACATGTGCTTGATCTTATCTGTTAATTAAAGCCAACAACAAATATAAACACCATAAAACATAAAGAGTACAGAGAAAGGAGAGAGTAGAGTAATTTTTTATTTTGCTGTACAACCATATTAATTTGCATGTTTCCATTCATATTTAAATATAAATACATAAGAAATGACATTCATAATCCTTTATGACTTGCTCTCTTTTTCTTTGGGGGTTGGATATATACCTTTATGACTC
Source organism: Glycine max (assembly GCF_000004515.6). Taxonomy (NCBI): domain Eukaryota; kingdom Viridiplantae; phylum Streptophyta; class Magnoliopsida; order Fabales; family Fabaceae; genus Glycine; species Glycine max. The sequence goes on from NC_038251.2 coordinate 35,437,660, forward strand.
ATTTTTTTCAAAAGACATTTAAACCCGATAATCAAATGGTGGGGTTAGACGAAGGATTGTTTCATACTAATGCAAGATTTTCCATCCATGTAAAAATGGTGCCTTTTGTCTGTTGTTGTTAATGTCAATGGGGTCCCTTTATTGACCCTCTTTTGCTTCATTGATCTTCCCTTTACCGTGAAATATTAGTTTTTGTTTTTGTTTTCCTTTTCTTTTCTATAAATCTTTTGTCATCAATCATCATAGTTAATATGCTTACTTGGAAATTCAATTATTTTCTTTGTATGCACAACAATCTGTAAGTTAGTAAAAGATTAAGTTTAGGGTCAAATTTATGTGGACTATAAGCCTAAGCAGCTATATATTTGGTTCAAAACCATTAAAATAAAGGTAGTCACATTCATTGACTAAAGTAGTGAATTTCTTATTGTATATGAATAAATTATATTACCGTGTACCTAATCTAGAAGTAGCTAGCACAAATGGTGTTTCAAGGATTATGTTTGTTAGGGGGGAAATATAGAATAACATTTCATTTTATGGCTCATTATAGAGTCACTAATTCTTAGTTGTTAACCACATAGTTGATCTAATCATCTTATCTGATTCTTTGTATTCAGTCGTTTTTTATATTCTCTTTTAGTGTTTTTCTTTCATTTGAACCTTGTTTTCTAACATGATATTAGAGCAATGGTATCTACCATGAATTTTACTTTTGCAGCTCTAGAGCTTATCTTTCATCTTGTGATTTTCTTTCATATTTTACCATACTTTCTCAACAATTTTTGTTAGTGGTAGTATTGCCAATTGTGAACTGCTTTGTAATAATGAAATTTCCTTGATTAGTATGTTGAGTGTATTCTTGTATGCTAGCTTGTTCTGTCTATTCAATTTTTTACTCTTCCATTTTCCTATATATGCACATATATGAAGGAAACCTTCCATCGATCATAGGAAATTTGTTTGATATTTGCAACAAAATTGATCCTTATCTTTGGTTCCGCAGGGCACAAAATAAATATATGCTGCTGCCTATGTCGTTTATTGTAATAAAATCGATAAATGTATGTGATAAACATGCAGTGGCAGGTCCTCTTTTTTAAAACCCTAATGATTCTAACAATGCATCTCAAGATTCTATCTCTTGTTTGATTTCCCAATTGCCTCAAAGCTTGAGCCACAAGCAAATACTGCTTCGATGTAGGGTAAATAATTTATTTTACATTATTCCATGAAATATTTGTGCTCTCAAAGAACTATTTTTGCTACTTTCTGTTGTGAACAAGTAGTTGCAATGTTTGTTTTAGTTATAGAGAGAAAGACTACAAATTTTATTGCAGCAAAAAAATCAATTAATGCTAAGGGGACTCTTTTGGACATTCCCCTTGCTTGTTTTGTTGTGTTGGGTAAGTGATTGAGCGTTTTTAGTTTAATATTTTCTTATATATTCTTCTTAGCTTATTTGAATTTTCTTTGACTCTTATTTTTCCACTTTAACTCAATTTTGGTTCTAGACAAATAATTGGGCTTAATTGATAATTGTTGTTTATTTTTGGATTTTATGCTTACTTAGCCTATCTGTCTTGTGCAGGAATTGTAGGATGCTACAAAACTCCAAATGGAGCATTTGAGTAATCCCTGGAAAGTTAAGGAAATGAGATACAATTTTTTCCAAAAATGAGCTCGGGTCAATTCTATCATTTTAAGGGTCATTTTAAGCTTGGAAGGCAGAGTCTCAGCACTTGGATTTTGGGCTGTGAATTTGGGTCTTTACATTGTGTAATTAGCTTAATTAGATAGATTAAATAGTCCTATTAAGGACCCATCCATTACTTCTGAGTAGTTAGAGTATATATTAGTGTAGTTAGTTTGTTAGTTAGTTACCCTTTGCACAAAATAGATTTTAGAAACTTGTAGCGTAAGTTTTGAGATAGGTACCACTTTGTAAGGCCATCCAAACTCTGAGGACTAACTCCTAAACCACTCTTCACTTATGTTTTACTTTATCATCGCTACGCGACCGGACTACACAGGTACAAAACGTCATTGAAAGGTGAACCAAGTTTGAGAATCATCCAAACTTCACATAACAACAACAAGGATCTCATCCACACCTCATATTGGAAATCATCAATCGATCGTCGTCTAGTGAGCTCTAACAACTTCCAGCATGTCCCCCCCCCCCCCAACACACACACAACTCTCTTGAAGGATTTATCCGCATTCCAATGTGAGTCTGTGTCCATTTGCACGACTTATACGTATATTACTTTCTAGGAGAAAACATCCTAGTCACACAACTACTCGCATCTAAGTCCCTATGAACTAACACAAATTTGCACATCATTCGAGACACAAAGTCCACTAGAATAGGGCTCTAGTTGACATTGGGACTCATGTCTGAGTCCCTGCCTCATACAGACAAAAGCACACATCTTTCAAAATGTATTGTGCCCACTAGAATGAGGTCCTAGTTGACACTGAGACTGGTGTCAGAGTCCTTGTAACTACTACACACAAGTCTTAACACAAATCATTATCATCACTGGTTGCAAGCCAACCAGGTCACACACCAAACATCACATGAAACAATGCCCCAAGTCACACCTCCTAGTCTCAAATTAAAACATCACATTCCATAGTTATAGGTGCATAGGATTCACACTTCTTGAGTCTTTCAAACGTAAAAAAACATATTATACTTATAGGAAAATCACCAAATTATCACACAACACTCAGACAAAAATTAACACGACAAATCAACCATACTTAGTCAAAATTTAAACAATAAGTAACATGAATTAAAAAAAACCTAGCTTTCAGAAACAGTCAAATTTAAGCCTATGTAAAACTTTGCAAATAATTTTATTATTGAAAACATTTTATATAGAATTGAAGGAAATTTTATTATCTTTCCAACAAGGTAAAATACACCATTAAAAAAATCTACTAAAGAAACATAAATATTCTTTAAGGCAGTGAATATAGAAAGCATTTGAATTTGGACGTAGTTCAAAGATTTTTTAATTTCTATGTCTCCCCAAAACCAAAAAGACTTATACTTTTTACATTGTGAAGCTACATCATCCTTTTTCAAAAAGGTAAAAATTACACAAATATTCATCCTATGTTGTTCCTTGTGAAATTTTCTTTATAACACTTTTCCTAGACCAAAAACTTTCTTTCCTATAGCAACTATGTTTCACTTGAACCTTTAGAAAATGAAGATGAAATCTATTTTTTTTTTAATTTACATGGATGGAAATTTTTTTTTTTTATCTAGTTTCATAAGTAGTAACCATTTTGTTCATATGATAATGAAAAGAGCCCAAATTTATGAAACACTGATCCTTGCCAGACACTTGCACAACAAGTCACAGATAGGCCTCAAAATGACCTGATCTCTCTATGGATTTAACACAAAAGTTGTTCCAAATTGTGTCTAGAAAAAATCAAAACAAGTTTCATGAAAATCCAACCGTTATATTTTATTCTAGGATCAAAACCCTGAGACTGGTCCAGAGGATCAAACCTTCCAGCCAGCATCTCCCTTCTGATAGCCTAGTTTCGTAAATCCAAACTTGCTTTTTAAAATCTTAACAAAAATTTGGCAGTCTCCTTTTTACTAGGAGCTCTTCCAAAGCACAAAAATGAAGAAAAATTTGAAGGAGAACATGCATGCAAAGAGCAAAGGTTTCAGCTTGGCAAAAGCAATGAAAAAAAATTGAAAACAAAATAGTACTTTGATGCATGCAATGCATTGGAGGATCAATACACCATGGTTTCCTCCTCCCCAAGGCAACCATGGGCAGCTGAGTTCATTACAAAGGCCCCCTTACCATTGAGTTTCAGATTGTAAAAAAAACAGAGTGAAAAAAAAAAAAGCAGGGGGTGTGGGGGTGCGTGTGTGGATGGGTGAATGCTGCCCCAAAAACATTTTTCTATCAACTTTAATAATTAAAACTAATCAACTAAATTTTAATAAACTTAATTCTTAAGGAAATTGACAAGATCAAATCATTTACTTTTTCAAAAAGGATTTAATTGACGGCAAATTATCATACGCAAAATAATTTGCACGCACGCAGGGAAATAATCACACAGAAAGAAATTAATTAAGGAATAAACATTTAACAGAAAAGAACTTAGCATTGTATTTTTAATTAAATCACAATCCGTGGTTAAAACAAACACAAACAATTACTTAAAAAGAACTAATCGCACACACAAATCGAGTTAAAAATTTTCAAGGTGTTACAATGTTTTAGCACCATATTTCCCAAATTAAAAATCGTGTTACAATGTTTTTAGCACCATATTTCCCAAATTAAAAATCCTCAATTGTGTAGGTCCAGTGAGGACCCCAACATGATCATCATAAGAGAGAGATTAGTGATGAGGATAGGGAGAAAAGAAATCCCTAGACGCATTAGGGATGAAGTTATGATTAATAATCTTTGATTTAAGTTTTTAATAAATTGATGATTTTAATTAATTTTATAATTAATTTAATAGTTCTAAAAAACACGTTGCAATAAAAAAAGAAATCAAGCAAATCAAAATTGTGAATTTAAAAAATTAAGACAAAAATTACAATTTAATCTTTTAATATCTTTTGATTTTACTATTATAGTATTTAAAGACTATTTAATTCAATACATTATTAGGTTAAAGAATTTTATACTATTAACTAATAAAATAAGAAAAGGAACTACGCACAACTGTAGAATAATTTTGCACTATCATAAACTACAAACCACTACAAACCATCATATATTTTACTTAACTGTCTTTAAAATTACAAATCACCATATATGAAAAATTTGTTAATTTTTACATAATTATCTTTAAAATTACTTATGCTGTTCGTGCGTCACCAATTCACCATAAACATTGTCAGGTAAGGAAAGAAACAAACACAAATGAATCTCCAAAATTTCCCAACAAACTCGAACCAAAGTCGAGAAAAACAGAAACTAAATGGCTCTAACAAATCATAAAATTGAGGAAAGCAATAAGAAAACACATCTACCTATTAACAAATTTTGAAATGATGAGATAAAAATACGCGTCAACATAATTTATTCAACATTTGTTCCTATGTATTTCAGTACCTCCAACTTGTCAACATGTTTCCCGGTAAAGTTTATGGCACCACCCACCCAATGCCACTTCCACTAGAACGGTGACCTATCAGGAGTAAATTTGAATACAAGCAACCCCACAACTTGTATATATAACAGAAAGGAAACATGGGAATCAAATATGTGCCTAAACCTGTACAGGCTAACCACTAAAAGTTTATACCAGACACAGTAATAGAATAAGCTCCCCTGTCATGAGTAAAAGAAAAGACATGAGGGAACAGATAATGCTGAATATATCATAATACATGGAGAGCCTGATTGCAAATATATCATAATGCTACCACATCGTTATGGCACTATGATAAATATACAAAAGGGGCAGAAACCTCTACCATAGAAGCAACTTGCACTTCCACTTCAGTTTGCTCCAGATATACTCAAGTACAGATACAAAGTTGTACAGTTGATGAAACCTTCAACACAAACCATTATAATTAGGAGGACTTCTCTCCAATCATCTATCAACTTAGCACAGTCTCTGAGTTCACATGACCACTACTGCTCCCAGTATAACTGTTAAATCCAACCACAGGCACAGAGCGCTGACCAAAATCTAGTAGTAATTTCCTCTGGTGATCATTGGTGTGAGGAAGACTTGCTCGCAAGAGTTCAACAGGCATTTCCCTACTGATTGCTTTAGCAGCATCTGATCCAATTACAGACACATTTTCCATCCCTTGTACAAGCAATGATTGCATGATACTCTGATATTTATTCATGCAATACATTGTGAGAAGGCCAAAAAATTCATCAAATGAGGCCTGCCAAAACGAACGATTACCTACATAGCTCCCAGCACCATGGGGATCGGTAAGAAGTTCAGTGGCCCTCTCAAGGACAGATACTAAAATACGGGAGGCACCGTCCCCAGCGGTGCTTCCAAGGGGACGTAGAGGAGGCTGCTCAGACGAACAAACCACTGCTGCAAGACAAGCACCTAGGGCACCAAGATCCATTCCTAGGACACACTGACAAACAACCTTAGCAAGGTCACTTGTAGTCTCTGCAGCTGCTGGATCAGAGGGCAGACCACCAAATAAGAGTCTCAAATGACGGAAAATGGCCATGCAGACTATCCGCATAAGCTCACTACCAGGAACAAGTAACTGAAGATACTTTGCTAGGAGTTTACGCCCTTTGGCTATAGATACTAATCGTAAGAAAACAACATCATCCTTAGCACCAAACCCAACTTTGTGTCCATTCTTTCCCAGTGGGTCAACAAGTTGGAGTGATGTTGCTAGTCCTTCCAAAAGGACCTTCCGTCTTCGTCTTAATTGAGTTCCACCATCTTGCAGTTGATTACACTGTAGAAAACGATCAATATCCTCTACATCAAGAACAAGACATAGACCATCCTCAATTGTCACTCTGGCTGCAAACAGAGGCTCCTGCTCAAGGGCCTTCTCAGAAATATTTCGCTCAGAGATACCACTGTTTGACGGATCAACTTCAAGCAGAGCATGAGGCCGGCGAATAGCCAGGAATGAAACCCTCCCTAAAGCATCCACCTGAAGAAAACCATGAGAGTCTGTATTGGAGCGGGCTCGAGAAGGAAGTTCCTTTATTTGGGTTGGGCAAAATGATTTTTTCAACTTAGCACCAGTTTTTTTAGAAAGACAAGCTAGGTGATAATAGTCATCAACATAGGGATCATTACAATGAGTCACAGCTAGCTGCATTTTAAGAATACTCTCAATTTCATCACTAGTCATATACTTGGACCTAAAGTGTAATGAACCACTTTCATTCTTCTGGCTACTTGCATCGGAACCCTGTTGAAAGACACGATGACTCTGTTTACCCTTATGAGTTGATTTTGGTCTGGGTTCTCTAACATCAGCAAGACCAAGCATATGTTCATATTTGCTAACCATGGATGATCCAGAAGAAAGTTGAGGGTTAATTAAATGGGATTGGAAACCTGACATGTAGCTTCCTGATTGCAGAATGGGATGATGCAATCTATGCTGCTGTTGCTGCAATTGGGTCAACAAATGAGGTGATAATGATCCACTACGATGGTGTAATTGTTGCTGCAACATATTACTGAGGAGGTTTGGATGATCTCCAGAATACAACCCTGATTGGTTGACCCAGGGATTCTGCATTTGATAATTTAGATGGGAGCCGGCAGTAAATTGACCCACCTTTCCACTAAAAAGTGACTCATGTTTCGATCCACTCAACTGTAGAGCAGAATTGAACAAATGAGAATGATTTTGAGACGGCAAAGCCATGTGATCTCCTCCAGCATGAAAGGGAATGTTCAAACGACCTGTACTGTGATTTGGAGAAGACTGTTGGGACCTACCACCAGGGGGAGGATAGGAAGTAAATGAAGATTTTGGTACCAAAATAGGTTCACTAGAAAAACGAGTAAGCTCCTGTCGCTTGTCAGGATATGATGATGTTCTATACAAGGGCTTTGATTCTTGTAAGTGGGCAATGGAGGAATGTGGCTGTGATGACCATCTCTTTCCATCCTCAGTAGTTTCACTATCATTAAAATGCTGATCAAACCAGTTTGAAACAGGTTCACTAGAGCAATGTTGAAGTTGGTGTTGCAGCTGTCGTTGCTGCTCAGGATATGAAGATGTTCTGTACAAGGGCCTTGAGTCATGTAGCTGAGTTAGAGAAGAATGGGGATGTGATGACCATCTTTTTCCATCCTGAAAGCCTTGCCCTTCAGGGTCGTAAGCATGCTGATCAAACCAGTAGGGAATGTCATCCCTTTGTGACCATTCAGAAGCAGAGGAATCTGTAAAATCTAGAATTAGAAATAATTCAGTCAATGGAAACAATGCATGGAGAGAAAAGGGGAATAATACAGCCATAGAGCCAAAATACATATTTCACTCAGAACACTAGATATGCATCATCTCATACAAGTCAAAACAGCATGATGATATCTATCAAATAAATTTCCATGAACCTGACTGGTGTATTGCTTTGTTTCCTACAGCATTCTAAAAAAGCAAATGAATTTTACAGACACTAGAGACCTTGTGAATAACCAAACCAGAGGAAAAATTCCTCCGATACATATTGCACCAATTTGTAACCTTCCCCTATCATTAGTGGGGTTACTACATGAGCCAAGAAAACACCAACTGAATCTCAACCCAGTCAAGACCTAAAATTTCACAGGCCCCTTCTTTAGCAGGTGAAACTTTCTCCACTTAAAAATCATTAAGCTAATAATAAGCTTACAGCAGACACCAACACATTTGCACGGTAATAATTGATAAATCAATGCATATATACAACTTATTTTTCTTGAGAGTATACAGCACAAGATCCCAGAAAAAAAAATACTCTTGATAAGTGACAGCAGAAAGAAAAAAACTACCACAGAATATTTATGATTACCTAGAACATGTTCTCAAGCATCTGGTAATTGGTATCATCACTATAACCCAAAATTCTTTTGAATTACCAGTAAATTGAAAAATGACTTGTATTAATTTTCAAATTTGTAGTGTGTCCTATAAAGATAAGACATTAAATTGCCAAGGCAAAAACATAAAAAAAAAGACTATTTTACAAATGTTTTTACTTTGTACATTTCCGGTGACGAAACCCATCTTAAATTTATTTCAGTACTTCTGACTAACCTCTTTATGAGTTGCGGTCAATTTCTTCCCCTTTGTTGTGTAAAGCAGTATTGATATCAAGAAGTAGGACTAAGACAAACTTTCAAGAAAATTATTAGAAAGGTTCTCACAAACAAGTGTTCTAAGCGCATTGATTAAGGCACTTGTAAGGAGGCATTTAATACACTATTAAATGCTTCTAATTATTTAAAAAATGCGTTAATGGGATTTTGTATTTATGAATAAATACTTTTCTAATAAAAACTCTTTTACTTGTTAAGCGCCCTAATTATCACCTTCCTATCAGAAAATAACGGTACAAAGTAACAAACATTTTCTTACTATGACACCACAATATTAGAATTTGCTATCACAATTTAACACCCCAAATAGATAATAATGTCATATTTTCACACACTGAAATCCAATCCTAAGAACCTCATGTTAAAAATATGCAATTTAACAAAGTGATAAATACATATAAGTAACATCAATTAGCTGAAGCAATTGCTTACTCACTTTCTCTTGATCCCCGTTCACCAATAACTCCTGGACTTCTTGGTCCACTAACAGCCTTGTTCAACTGAAATAAATAAATAAAAAGCTCAATTTGCATAAAGCAGAATATATGACCATAAAGAGAATGACATTATTTTCAATACAATAAAACAGAATCATAAAATCAATCACTGATTGAATTCATGCAAGAGTGCATCGGAAAAGATTTAAAAACTAAGATGAATTATAGAGAAAATTTGTTAATTGTCAAAACATTAAAAATAAATCAGAAATGCCAAATATATATTTGCCAAATAGTTGGAGTAATCATCAATGCGAGAGAAAATTCATGGCAAGCAAAGCATGGAAGCTTCAAAGCAATAATATAGGAGACCCAAATTATTTAAATTGAAGGTGAGACCAATGCATATTGGACAAAGTCATCCAGACTAGTGCACATGGGGCATAGACATGGCCAGTGCATCTTGGACAAAGAAAAGAGCCAGTGCATCATCGAGCGAGACAGGAACCAAAAATGCAACCTAAACAACCCCTTAAAATGTGCAAAAAATAAGGCTCGAGAAACAAAACAGTCTTTGAATGGCCCAAAACCAACTAGGCTTTGTGCGCTTCAGTCCTGTGAGCCTAGAAACAACGACCAAAAAGGTGAACAGACGCGTCGGCAAAGCACCAACAGGAGGAGCTGTTTAGCGTGGCAAAAAATAACCTGTGAGAAAGAGTCAAATGTAGACGCTGGTATGGTTGGGTAGATTGGCGAGGGGTGATCCGGATCCAGTTCATGATCACTGAAAAAGTCATCAAAGTTGTGTTAGTGATCGAAGATAACAGAAAAAGATGTCGAAAAATTTGCTGGAGCGCGGCAACAGGTCACCAGAAGAACAGTCAACCGAGAATAGGGGCCTTGGTGAGGCACAATTTTTGTGATGCAATACAATGAAGGATGTGAAGAGGTGCTTAGCCCAAAACTTAGAATCAAGTGGGAGTGAGGTTGGGGCTTAGACAATGGTGTGATATAGTGATCAAAGCTACTACACGTGTAGGACAAGGGCAAAAATGAGGGGCAAAAAGGTCAGGGCTTGGACACAAAGATGACGGCGAGTGGGAAAGAGGTGAAACCCAGGAACAACCGCAAATGCTCGAGATTAGCAGCGCTACAACCAAGACAATATTTTCATGCCACGACGCAATCTTGGTGAACAATTGTGTCCTTAAACTATGGAGCACTTTTTGTTGGTTTTGTATACAAGTTATTAAAGAAATTAAGGGTTTTAAATGTTGAAGGCAATGTGTTGAGTGCACAATAAACTAAATCATAATAATAATAATAATAATAAGAATAGTAATAAAAATATCAAAACTATTTAAAGCATAATAATATAATAAATTAAATAATAATAGTGCTAAAAATATAATAAACTAAACAATAATAGTAAAAAATGCAATATACTTCTTAAAACATAATAAATTAAATAATAATAGTAATAGTAATAAGAAAAATTCAAAATAGCAGCTATCCCACTATAGCAGTTTTTGAGCCAGGTGCTATGCTCCGCTGTCCAGGATTTAAAACATTGATATTTACATAGTATACATTATATAAATTGTATCCAAAGTTTCAGAATAGCAGCCTGCTATGCATGCCAATATCCAGGATCGCTAACACTGGTTTATGTCCTTTTGGTTTTCAGTATTTAAAGGAGCTGCTCCTGTGATTGGGCAACGTTGCTGTCTAACTTTATTTTTCACTATAAAAAAAGTAAAAAAAAAATCTATCTATTTAACTATAGAGTTGCTGAGGGCGAGCCCTGGTGCAGCGGTAAAGTTGTGCCTTGGTGACTTGTTGGTCATGGGTTCGAATCCGGAAACAGCCTCTTCGCATATGCAAGGGTAAGGCTGCGTACAATATCCCTCCCCCATACCTTCGCATAGCGAAGAGCCTCTGAGCAATGGGGTACGAAGTTTTTTTAACTATAGAGTTGCTCCAATAATTGGACAAGTTTACCACCAAACTTCATCTATCTTGCTATTTATATCAAAGCAACCACTCATTCATCTATCTAAAAACCCCCAGCATCCAGAGAAAACATTATATGTCAGTTTCAAAATCTTACCTTTAAAAAAGTGGTAGTGAGATCATCAATATCGGAAAGAGATCTTACATCCACTGCCTGCAATGTAGAAATCACAGTTAGTAGAAATAATAATAGCATAATAGTAATTAGGAAAATTGTATATTTTTTTTCAGTATATTCACTATGAAAATATAAAATCAGTGGTGTAGTTGAAGCTGAATCATATGGTGTTCAGTATATGCCTCTCTTTTCTACTCTCAACAATCTTCAATATTATGTCTCTAGTACAACATCAACAAACAAAACAGGCATTGTATCACCAAAATTTATTAGAAAAAAATCATATATTGACATATAAAATTCTTTTTATTTCCTTTTTCCAGGACTCTCTACTTCTATTAAACATAACTGCAATTGAAACTCTACCATCTGCATAAAAAGATAAAGAATTTAAGAGTTAAGGGGGGGAAAGTTAACAGCTAACCACCAAAAAACAATCTTTTTAGTTAACCACAGAAAAGCGTGAGTAAAATAAAATGAACCACTTGATGAAATGAGAAAGAAAAAAAAAAAAGACACAAGCTGCAGTTAAACTAAATGCATGAGATTTAGAGCATGGTAGCTGCATAAAATTTAAAATTTAGAAAAAATGACACAAGACTGAAAAATAACCTCTTCTTTATTGAGTAAGAAATCTTCCTCCTTGAACTCAGCAGCAGGCATAGCCTTATAGTCATCTTCATCTTCTAACCCCCTCAACTCAACTTCCTCAGCAACATCTTTACCAAAGAATGCATATTGTGATGCATCAAATACACCTTCTGCATAACAAAAGAAAACCGAATCAGAGACATTTCAGCAGCTTCATACAACCATTTTATTAACATATAGAATACAGTTTGTACATCTACATGGGAATCAACATTTGTCAGGACCACGGCTCACCAAGAAAGACAAACTGACCACCAAATAATAAAACAAAACTATTGATGATAATAGGTCACAAGATTTCATTACACATACAAAAATGGCCTAACAATTGTAATTGTAATATTGTGATATCTTGAAAAATAAGCAAACCCAACAAGTCATTTACCCGAGAATAGAACATTGATTGAGAAGGAATATTTGCAATCTTCTTAGTAGTTATATATCGAAGAAACACTAACATACACTACAACTACCTACTAAAGCAACCAAGAACAGCATAAACCCAAATATAAGAATAAAAATTCTCAAAAGCATTTCAATTCAGACTTTACAATAATCAGGGAAAACTTTTCAAAATTAACAAAACACTAAACCCTAGCTCGGACCTTACGAAAACTCATTCTGTTGCTGTGAAGTAGAGGTATTAAAAAAAACAGAACTTGAAATGCAGAGCAAGTAATTTAATTTCCCCGTCTTTTTTTTGGTGATCAAACTCCTGAGCAAGACTAGATCTACATGCACAAACTGAATCAAAGAACGCGGAACAAGAACGAAGCGATTGTTGTAACTATACAAGAAAAAACGCCAAAAGAATCTCGTAAGAAAATAATAACAACGCAGGGAAAGTGGTATCAAAACAAAATAAAATAAAATAAAATAGTGAAAAAGAAACGAACCTTTGAAAGCGTGTCCGAATTGTTTGTGATCTTCAGTGTTCGGAGCAGCGGCACCAAACTCATCCATGAAGAAAGAGAAAAACGCGAACGATGAAGAAGGGAACTTGAACGCGCTTTGCGGAGTAGTGTGTGCGGAATTGCACAGAGATTAGGTGATGGCGGAGATTGAAGATGGAATGGATTTGGATTGAGAGAGAAGAGCAGAACCCTACCGGAGGAAGAGGATGTGTTATGGGTTTGGATTGCGAGAGAAGAGAAGAACCCTACCGGAGGGAGAGGGTGTGTAATGGGTGGGATAGCGTACCTAATTCTTTTAATTTAACCGAGGGAACATTTTCGGTGTGTTTGTTCGGGAAGGAAATCGGAAATCAGGCCAAAATAAATTAATTTTTATTTAAATTTACATAAATAATTTTATTTAAATTTACATAAATAAAAAAGTAAATCACATCTCTCTCTCAAGTTTTCACTTATTACACTCAATAATATTCCTACATTTTGTGGTCCTACCAAAAAATCTCCTAACTTTTTTTTCTAATATGATTTTGGGTATCCTTTCACATTACTCACTCCCCTTTTGTTTTTATGTGAATTGTACCTAATAGTTATTTGATTTTTATATTTTAGTTTTAGTCTCCACTATTAAGTAACAATGTTAATTGATTGTGTAAGTCACATTGACATCTCATTAATTTTTTTAGATCATCAAAGAGTCTAACCAGATAACCAAGTGTGATTGTTTTTAATTGTTTATCAACTTGTTTGAAGTCATCAACTAGTCTAAATTGATGAGAAATTAAAAACATAACTTACCTAAAAAAATAACACAAGGTTGTCTTGTTAAACTTCTTGATGGTGTGGTAAGTTACTATGTTGTAGTATAGTCATTATGTCATCAGTTAAATGTTTTTACTTAATGACAAGAACTAAAACAAAAAAAAAAAGCAAATTATATTATCACTCAATGAGGTTTTTACAAATTTTGCACAATACTCCTCCTAGATTGATTTAATATTTAATTTTTACAACAATTTCCATCACTGGAGGTATCAATGTAATATATAACAAGATGCAAGTGCAATGTTTTTAAATATTAAGAACATTAGTGAAATAAATAAGTGGTGTTAGTGTAATATTTTCAAACATTAAGCAAGTTAGTGTTGGGATAAAAAAGAGTGTTATTGTGTGTAATTCAAAAAAAACAATCAAGGGTGCAAATGTAATTTGCTAAAAAAATAACAAATGAGTATCAGATGCAATTTGTAACATCCCAAAAAGTTACAAACACTTGACCTAGAGGGACAAATTATGCTTTGCACTTGTATGCTCTTGGACTAGATCTCTTTACCTAAGGAACATACACACTAAACTAATGAGACAGGGTCTTAGTGAGTGCTAAACATACAACATTTCACTTATATGCTTCATGAATGTATCATAATTGTCAAACATTACTTGAACATTTACATGAACATAAATATAACTTAACATTTCATTTATATACAAAACATATATTTGATTATAGTGTCATATATTTTTTATTTAATTTACCATAGTTAATTTAGTACTCAAATGATTAGCAATTTGTGTATATGAAGCTATTAAACATAAAGTTAATACATTATTTTGTAATGAAAAATTATATATTGTTGAGTCATGAAATGCAACTATGTTAAATATTTATAGAAAAAGCTTTGTCATTTATAATGGTGTCAACTAGAATTATCTCCTGTGAAACATATTTGTGATTTAGTTCATAAAAAATTAAAACTAATTTAATTTACGATATTATTGAGTAAGTAATTTAAAACTATTTTCATAAAAATATGTTTAACAAATTATTTTTTATATTTTTATTATATTTTTTGTCCCCGATCAAAGACCACGGATGGGTGCTCTAATCAAATGGGTCAAAGATTAATCCCGCTCATGGTGCTGACTATTGTTGGCTCAAGAAAATTTAACAAACGGAGGGTCGAACACAACTTCTCCTACTAACAATGTTGGACAAATTATTTTTAATATTTTTTGTCCTTGGTTAGAGATCATGGGTGGGTGCATGGGAACACGAACGTCTAGCCCTTAGCAATTAGGCTCTCAACCGACAGATTATCTCTAACCAATTAATTATTCAAATATATTGTCATCTCTTTATCTTTTGGCAAGTATTCAATTATCTACAAAGCTACAAATTATTTGTAGTAATAACTATCTACTAGCTTTTATCTCTAAGCTATATATTATCTCTAATATTATATATAAACCACATTTATCTATTGGTTATTATCTGCAAGCCAGTAATTATCTACAAGAGTTGTTACATTACCGTAATAGCCGCTATCAATAAGGACCTGCAGCTCCTTCTCCACACTATAAGTATCAGGTTCTCTCGTACTCTTTTCATACTCACTCATTCATACTTTCCTAACTCACGTACTTACTTGAGCGTCAAAGTCCTTTATTTTGCAGGTCCCCCCTCTTGTCTTCCTAACAAAGGTCATTCTCAGTCCGATGTGCAAAGTCCAGGAGCCCACCTTAGCCACCTCCACCTTGATGTGTGCCAACTCTGGATTTTGGTAAGTACATTTGGCTCCTACCATGGGGCTACAGTAAAACATACCTTGTGGCTTGTATCTCTTTTTCACCCATGGTTAGTAAGCGGTCTGGCCTCAGATGTGAGACCTCTTTCGAAGGCTCCCATCCTCCCCCAGCAACCATGCCAGATATTGATACCTTTTAACAACTCCAAAACCACATTGTAGAGATGGAGAGACGCCATGAAGAGGAACTTAGAAAGCTAAAGGCTAATCGTGATCAGCTCGAGGCTTGTTTGAGACATCCCCAGGGCGATGAGCACTTTGCTCATACATTGCTTGAGCGCACTCAAGGGGAATCACACCCTTGACACACAGTCAACACTCGTGACTATCCAAGTATCTCCCTCATACACCATCCAACAGGCCGAACAGGAGCTGCCTTTGTTGACCTCATCATGGAGGATGACATACCCCTAGGTTGGAAACCACTCAACCTAGAGCGGTATGATGGGACCACCGATCCAAATGAACATCTAGAGGCTTTCCTCACTAGGCAAATATGTACACCAATGATGATGCAATCATGTGTCGTGTCTTCCCAACATCCCTTAAAGGGGTGGCATTGACCTGGTACGGTGGACTTCCCCCAAGGTCCATTGACAGCTTCGACACTTTTGTTGAGCGTTCCAGTGTGCAATATGCAACCAGTCGGTCACATCGTATGACATCGACTGCTCTAGCCAGCCTGTGATAAGTAGATGATGAATCTCTCCAAAAATTCATGGATAGATTTGGACGTATTGTTGTCGAGATCCGTAATCTCAACCCAGAGGTAGCATTACACCCCATGCTCTTCACTCTAAGGCCTGGTAAGTTTGTGAATTGTTTGTGCAAAAAAAACCCCTAGTAGCATGGATGAGTTGCGTGAACGAGCCAAAGGCTACATCCAAATGGACGTGATGTCTAGGTTCTGGAACAAGGTATGACATGCCGAACAAAAGCGCGACAAGCAGGAAGGAAACACCAAGGCCAACTCACATAAGTTAAACAAGAGGCACAAGCCAGACAAGCGTCAGCCTCTCCCGAAAGGGCCCAGGTACGAGCGTTACACACCCTTGACGACCAATCATACTACAATCCTTAAGAAGGATTTCAACTTGGAGCTACTTGATGGAAGCTTGCTTGAGAAGCTTCTATGGAGGCTGGATCTTTGAGCTTCAATGAGGTCCTTCAATGGTGATTTTCCACCATGGAGATGCAGAGGAAGATAAAGGAGAAGAGGTGAGAGGAGGTGCCATCCACTAGGGAATAAGCCATGGAAGGAGAAGCTTCACCACCAAGAGAGTGCCTTGGATAAGAAACTTAGAGAGGAAGCTTCAATGGAGGAAAAGAATGAGAGAGGGGGGGGGGGGGGGGGGGGCACGAAATTGAAGGAGAAAAAGAGGGAGAGAAATTGAACTTTGAAGTATGTCTCACAAGTTTCACATTCATCAAAGTAATGACAAGTGTTACACATGCTTCTGTTTATAGCCTAGGTCACTAACTAAATGAAAGCTTCCTTGAGAAGCTTCTTTGAGAAGCTTACTTGAGAAGCTAGAGTTTAGCTACACACCCCCTCTAATAGCTAAGCTCACCTCCTTGAGAAGTTAGAGCTTAGCTACACACACCCCTCTAATGCTAAGCTCAAAATACATGAAAATACAAAAAGTCCCTACTATAAAGACTACTCATAATGCCCTGAAATACAAGGCTAAAACCATATACTACTACAATGGCCAAAATGAAAGGCCAGAAAGAAGAAAAACCTATTCTAATATTTACAAAGAAGAATGGACCCAACCTTGGCCCATGGGCTCAGAAATCTGCCCTGAGGTTCATAAGAACCCTAGGGCCTTCTTTAGTCGCTCTAGCCCAATCCTCTTGGAGTCTTCTAGTCAATACCCTTGGGGGTAGGATTGCATCATCCCATCCCCCTTGGAAAGGATTTGACCTCAAATCCAGAGGTTCTTGATACCCTGACCAAGACATTTATAGTAGTCTCATCTTGGCTACTATAAATGTCTTGGCCCTTCATAACCATGGTTTTCCTTGTTGGGCATTGAGAAGTAATGTGTCCTCTTCCAAGACATTTAAAGCACTTTATAGAGCTAGTCTTCTCTTGCATACTAGCCTTAGGGGGCTGCTTTTCTATTGTCTTCCCCTTATCATCTTTGGGCTTAAAAGGTGTCACCCCTAAGATGCCTTGACCTCGGTCTTTCTTTGGATAAGAGTGAGAGCCATAAGATTTTGAAGTAGACTTTCTTTTAAGTTGTTGCTCTACCCTTATTTCCCAATCTAAGTAAGCCTCTACATTATCCTTTCAATGGAAGTATAAGAGGTTAATGTTAGCCTCTTGAGGCTTTCTTTCCTTTTCTCTCCTATGAGAGTGAGGTCTAAGATGTGACCGATGCCTTCCGTCATAATAGTCACGAAGTTCTTCAGTTAGGCTCTTGCAAAAGTCATGACTACTATAGGAGACATATTTTTCTTTTCTTAACTCTTTTAGTATTTTCCTTCTTTCTTCTTCCCTTATGCGTTTCCTCTCATCTTGATTTATTTCTACCATTTCTTTTCCTTTTTCTTTTCTTTCTAGTTTTTCTTTCCATAATTTGAGGAAACTCAACTCATCTAAGATTCTAGATAGAGGGTCCTTATGATTAGTACCCTCACCATTAACACTAGATGAATGATGACTCATGTTGGTTCTTAAGTTGTGGTTCTTTCTTGTTTGGGGTTTGCAAAAGGTAAAAGCTAGGGTTCCAAAAGAACTCAAGATAAGCGTGATAAGCAAGAAGAAAGTATTATGCAATAACAAGATAAACTAGGCACGACTAGTAAAGAAAATAAGCTATGAAAGTAAGCAAGAAATTAAAGTGCAAGAAATGTAAACTAGGAGGATCCTAAGAGTGTTTGGATGACCACATTTAAGGTTCCCAACAAAACACTCACTATCCTAAGGGAAAATTGCGTATAATTATTACACACAAATGAAAGTTTGGTAACCTAACAGAGGCTCACAATACACTTCCAATGAAAGGCCTTTTTGTTACAAAATTTAAAAGCAATGGAGGTAAGTAAATTGTCAATTACAAAGTTACAAAAAAGTCCTCAATTTTGGTGGCTATTCTCTTTGGTGTTTCACTCAATTTGGAGTGTTTCCAATAGCTCTTAAGGTGGGTTTCCCCTTGCTTCTTGACTCAAATTCTTCAAGGGATGGCACCAATCCTCCTTTCTAATTCCCTATATGGCAACTCACTAACAAGGAAACAAGCAGACAAGCAATAACCAAAGACCAAAAAATGAAATAAAAGCTAAACCAATAGAGTTTTAACAAGACAAATTTTCAAGGATTATTCAACAATTAAAGCAATGAAAAACACATAAAATCAAGCTAGGACTCAAAGAGAAACCTAGAATGGCTCTAGAGTAGAGTAAAAAAATTATAAAAAAAGACTCAAGAAACCTCCAGTTTTGGCACTTGTTTTTACACTACTTTTCAATTGAAATTTCAGAACTAATATTGGTATAAAATAGGCACCAATTATAGAACAAATTTTGAGCCAAAACAACAAGCACGCTTCCCTTTCACTTTTTTTCCTAGACACTAATTTTCCTGCCAACTTGTGTGATTTTTCTTAGTTTTTCATTTTATCCAAATCACTTGGTTCTTTTTTCCTAATTTTTATCCAGATATCTAGAAAATTCAGTAAAAATTTAAGCTCGCAGTGACCAATTCCCAATAATTTTTACAAGCTCATATGTTCAAGCTACCCGCACCAGCGATTTCAAACTTCAAAATTTTTAAGCATGGTATATTGATTGCCTTAGGCTTATTTCAACCTTAGTATGTATGTTGAACTCACTAGGCTTGTTTACCACAGTTTTAGGAGTTCAATATTCACTTAGGATCAAAATTTCAACCAACAATTTAATCACCAAAACTCAAATTCACAATAGACACAATCATAAGGAAACCTAAAAGTTCAAGAAAAGGTTCACAATCAAAGACTCTCTAAGAATTTTGCATGAACATGTTAAGGACTAATTAACATGAAAGATTTGACTCAAATCAACTAATAGGCTAAAAGAATTTCATATACTCTTGAACAAATGAGTTAGAAAAAGAAACAAGAAAAATAAAATTTAGCACAACATAAGAAATCTTATGTGACAAGTTTCGTGACTAGACATAACTTCTATGACAAAACTACAATAGGAGAACAAGTCACTCTAGATTTTTGAGGTTTTCTTCTACTTTAATGTTTTTGTAAGAATTTTATGGTTTAGGTTTCAACCACAAAAAATTATCAAGACAAGACTCAAAGGAACCTAAACTCAACACAATTCATGGTTCAAGAATAAGAACAACAAATTTGAACCATAGAAAATCAAATCTAGCTTCTATAGCAAGTTTAATCGGTGGAAATTCTAAATATCATGTTAAAAACATTTAGCACAAGACATGTGAGGAGATACATGGAGAAAAATGAAGAAACAACAATGGAGGAGAAGGTAAAGCTGGAAATTAGTGGAGGTTTAAGGAGCACCTTCTTGAAGCTCTTGTGCTTTGATTACCACTTGATGGAAGCTTGCTTAAGAAACTTCTATGAAGGTTGGATCTTTAAGCTTCAATAAGGTCCTTCAATGGTGATTTTCCACCATGGAGATGCAGCGGAAGATAAAGGAGAAGAGGTGAGAGGAGGCGCCATCTACTATGATGCAAGCTCCATTGGAGCTTGTAGGCCTAGGATCTTCTTCATCAATGGATTCCTTTGCTTCTTGGAAGATAAATGGCAGCGGAATGGAGAAGGAAGAGAGAGAGGAGACGCCACTTCAAGGAGAAGATGAGTCTAGAAGAAGCTCACCACCATAGGAGGCCATGGATAAGAGCTTGGAGGAAGAAGGAGATGAATGAAGGGAGAGGGAGAGAAGAGCACGAAATTTTGTGCTCAAAAGGAGCTCTGAAATCTGAAGTTAATATTCAAATGATCAAAGTTGAAAAAAATACACACACATGACCTCTATTTATAGCCTAAGTGTCACACAAAATTGGAGGGAAATTCAAATTTCACTTGAATTTGAAATTGAATTTGTGGAGCCAAACTTTGGAGCCAAAATTTCACTAATTATGATTAGTGAATTTTAGTTATGGTTCAGCCCACTAATCCAAGATCAATTACAAGATTCTCCACTAAGTGTGCTTAGGTGTCATGAGGCATGAAAAGCATGAAGGACATGCACAAAGTGTGACTATATGATGTGGCAATGGGGTGTAGTAAGCAAATGCTCACCTCCCCCTCTAAAATTTAATTGGATTGGGCTTCTACCAATTCAATTAAATTTATTTCCAACCACACACATCAAATATCCACTTAGTGCATGTGAAATTACAAAACTACCCCTAATACAAAAACTAGTCTAGGTGCCCAAAAATACAAGGGCTGAAAAATCCTATATTTCTAGGGTACCCTACCTACAATATGGAGCCCTATATACAAGGACCAAATATAATGACATCCTAGTCTAATATGTACAAAGATAATTGGACCCAACCTTGGCCCATGGGTTCAGAAATCTACCCTAAGGTTCATGAGAACCCTAGGGCCTTCTTCAGCAGCTCTAGCCCAATCTTCTTGGAGCCTCTTGCTCATGGTTCTAGTGATTGGTCCCTTCCTAGGGAGGATTGCATCATCCCCTTCCCCTTGAAGAGGATTTGACCTCAAATCTGTTAGTTCCTCCTCCTCAATATCAGCTCCACCTGCAAAAGGAGTTAAATCAGAAATGTTAAAAGTGGTGCTGACTCCATACTCTTCTGGGAGGTCCAACCTATAGGCATTGTTATTGATCCTCTCCAAAACCTGAAAAGGTCCATCCCCTCTAGGGCTAAGCTTGGATTTCCTTTTAGTAGGGAATCTATCCTTCCTAAGATGGAGCCAAACCCAGTCACCCTCATTAAGAACTAGCTCTTTTCTTCCTCTATTGCCTTTAGTTGAATACACCTTTGTTTGGTTCTCTATTTGGTTCTTAACCCTCTCATGCATCTTCTTTACAAATTCTGACCTAGATTCCCCTTCTTTATGTATAAAAGAAGTGTCCAGTGGGAGGGGAATGAGGTCTAACGATGTTAGGGGATTAAACCCATAGGCAACCTCAAAAGGGGACTGCTTGGTGGTTCTATGAACCCCCCTGTTGTAGGCAAATTCTACATGAGGAAGATACTCATCCCAAGACTTATGGTTGCCTTTCAGAAGAGCCCTTAAAAGGGTGGATAAAGACCTATTCACTACCTCTGTTTGCCCATCAGTTTGTGGATGACAAGTGGTAGAGAAAAGAAGTTTAGTTCCTAACTTAGCCCATAAGGTTTTCCAGAAGTGGCTAAGGAACTTAGCATCTCTATCTGACACAATGGTCCTAGGCAAACCATGGAGTCTCACAACTTCCCTGAAAAAGAGTTTTGAGATGTGGGAAGCATCATCCACCTTGTGGCATGGTATAAAGTGTGCCATCTTGCTAAACCTATCCACCACCACAAAGATAGAGTCTACACCTCTTTGGGTTCTAGGAAGCCCAAGGACAAAGTCCATACTAATGTCTACCCAAGGTGCAGATGGGATGGGTAAGGGTGTGTATAGCCCATGAGGCATCACCCTAGACTTGGCTTGTAAACAAGCCACACACCTAGTGCAATGCTTATGGACATCTTTCTTCATATGGGGCCAATAAAACTTTTCTTTGAGTAAGACAAGGGTCTTGTCTATCCCAAAGTGGCCCATGAGCCCACCCTCATGGCTCTCTTTCACAAGTAATTTCCTAATGGATCCTTGGGGTATGCAAAGCTTTCCCTCTTTGAACAAATACCCCTCAGCCAAATAGAATCCATCTTGGGCCTTTTTCCCACAACTCTCATAAATGGGAGAGAAATGTTCATCTAAAGCATACAAGTCCCTAATATTATCAAATCCTAAAATTTGAGCTCCTAGGGAGCAAAACAATGTGTGTCTCCTAGAGAGGGCATCAGCTACCACATTTGTTTTTCCCTTTTTGTATTTGATAACATATGGAAATTGCTCTAGGTACTCTACCCATTTTGCATGCCTCTTGTTTAACTTGCTTTGCCCTCTAATGTACTTAAGTGATTGATGATCACTATGAATGACAAATTCCTTGGAAACAAGGTAATGTTCCCAAGTTTGGAGGGCTCTTATTAAGGCATAAAGCTCTTTATCATAGGTGGGGTAGTTGAGGGTGGCACTATGAATTTTTTCACTAAAATAAGCAATAGGGTGCCCACCTTGTAACAATACAGCTCCAACTCCCACTCCAAAGGCATCACATTCTAGCTCAAAAGTTTTAGAAAAGTCAGGAAGAGCTAGAACAGGTGCCTTAGTAAGCTTTTCTTTGAGCAAAGCAAAGGCTTGCTCTTGTTTTTCACCCCAGGTAAATGCCACATTCTTCTTCACCAGCTCATTGAGAGGTGATGCAATTGTAGAGAAATTAGGAACGAACCTTCTATAGAAGCTTGCTAACCCATGGAAGCTCCTAATATCTCCCACACTTTTTGGGGTGGGCCATTCTTGGATGGCCTTGATTTTCTCAGGGTCCACTTGGACCCCATTTCTACCAACTACAAAACCTAAGAAAACTATATTATCTACACAAAAGGTACACTTCTCTATATTTGCATAGAGGGTGTTTTTCCTAAGGACTGAAAGAACTTGTCTGAGATGTCCTAAGTGATCATCTAGGCTCCTACTATACACTAAAATATCATCAAAATAAACAACTACAAATCTACCTATGAAATCCCTTAAGACATGATGCATAAGCCTCATAAAGGTGCTTGGTGCATTAGTGAGCCCAAAAGGCATCACTAGCCATTCATACAAACCAAACTTGGTCTTGAAAGCAGTTTTCCACTCATCACCCTTTTTCATCCTGATTTGGTGATAACCACTTTTAAGATCAATTTTTGAAAAGATATTGGCACCATGCAACTCATCAAGCAGATCATCAAGTCTAGGAATGGGGTGCCTATACTTTACAGTGATGTTGTTGATGGCCCTGCAATCTGTACACATTCTCCACGTACCATCCTTTTTGGGCACCAACA
The DNA here is from genome assembly GCF_000004515.6 of Glycine max. Lineage (NCBI taxonomy): Eukaryota > Viridiplantae > Streptophyta > Magnoliopsida > Fabales > Fabaceae > Glycine > Glycine max. The sequence goes on from NC_038251.2 coordinate 35,461,287, forward strand.
ACACTGGCACAGCACATGGGCTTAGGCTCTCTTGGACCCAGCCCTTCTCCAACAATTCTTTAACCTGAGACTCTATCTCCTTAGTCTCCTGAGGGTTAGTCCTATAGGCTGGCCTATTAGGAAGGCTTGCTCCTGGGACTAAATCTATTTGGTGTTCTATTCCCCTTAAAGGAGGTAGCCCAGGGGGTATCTCTTTGGGAAATATATCACCAAATTCATGTAAGAGTTCTTGAACCTTTGGGGGTAAGGTCTCAAATGTAGGAATTGTGGCAGTGCTAAGGGATGTTTCCCTTGATAGGAGAAGGTAGAAAGATTGTTTAAGAAGCAGTGCTCTTTTAATATCACCTTTTGTTGCAAAATGATTTTCCTTCTTAACAGTCTTCTTGGAGGAATCCTTTCCCTCTTTTTCCTTCCCCCTGGCCTTTGAAGACAAGACCTTACTATCCTTCTTTTTCTTTTGTTTTTCTAATTTTTCTTCCTCATCCCTCTTATCTTTCATAGTTAGTTGATCTTTGGCCACCTGTGAAGGTGTTTGAGGATGCAACACAAATTTAGTGCCAAGATGGGTGAGGCTAATCTCATTAGTTAGGCCATTATAAATGATCTTCCTATCAAATTGCCACGGCCTTCCTAAAAGAATATGTCCTGCCTCCATGGGAACTATATCACAATTAACTTCATCCTTATATGTCCCAATGGAGAAAGGTACCTTCACTTGTTGGTTAACTATCATTTCCCCTTGCTCATTGAGCCATTGAAGTTTATAAGGTTTTGGGTGGGGAATGATAGTGAGGTTCAACTTGGAAACTAATCTTGTGCTACAACAATTGCAACAAGATCCACTATCCACAATGAGAGAACAAGTTTTATCTAAAATTTTGCATCTTGTATGAAAGATGTTCTCTCTTTGGGATTGAGATAAATCACAAGATTGACCTCCAAGGAGCCTTCTAACCATTAAGATGTCACCTTCTTCATGAGGGTAGACTTCCTCACTAGACTCTTCACCCCTTACTTCATCTTCACTTCCACTAGAGGAAGGGCAAGAAGTAGTCTCCTCTTGACTACTATAAATGTCTTGACCCCTCATGATCATGGTTTTCTTTGTGGGGCATTGAGAGGCAATGTGACCTCTCCCAAGACATTTGAAGCATTTAATGTTGCTAGTCCTTTCTTGGGAACTAGTCTTAGGGGTGTATTTCTCTATGGTCTTACCCTTATCTTCCTTGGGTTTTGAAGGTGCAGCCCCTAAAATTCCATGGGCTTGGTCCTTCCTTGGATAAGAGTGAGAGCCATAAGATTTTGAAGAAGGCTTTCTTTTAAGTTGTTGCTCCACTCTTATACAAAGTTGGACTAGCTCATCTAGGTCCCTATATGGAAGGAGTTCAACCTTGTCCCTCACTTCCATATTGAGCCCACTAAGGAACCTAGCTATGCTTGTTCTTTCCTCCTCCCTAAGTCCAGCTCTTAAAAGGAGTAGTTCCATTTGTTGTCTATATTCTTCAACACTCATACTCCCTTGTCTAAGCCTTTGGAGCTTGTTCATAAGCTCCCTTTCATAGTAGGAGGGAATGTGCCTCTTCCTAAGGGCACTCTTAAGATCATTCCAATACTCTACTGGAGGATCCTCATGAATCCTTCGTTCTTTAACAAGGGAAGTCCACCAATAGAGGGCATACCCTTGAAAGCTAAGGGTAGCCAATGGAACTTTTCTCTCTTCGCTAATATGATGGCAAGCAAAGAGTTGTTCAACCTTCATTTCCCAATCTAAGTAGGCCTCAACATTATCTTTTCCGTGGAAATATGGGAGGCTAATGTTAACCTCTTGAGGCCTTCTATCCTTTTCTCTTCTTTGGGAGTGATGTTTAGTATGTGAACTATGACGCCCTCTATAATAGTCGCTAAGTTCTTCACTTAAACTCTTGCAAGAGTCATGACTACTATAGGAGGCATGTTTTTCTCTTTTCATTTCTTTCATTATTTTTCTTCTTTCTTCCTCTCTTATTTTCTCTCTTTCATCTTGACTTATTTCTTCCACTCTTTTTTTACCTTTTTCTTTTCTCTCTTGTTTTTCTTTCCACAACTTAAGGGATCTCAACTCATCTAATATCTTATACAAGGGGTCCTTAGGAGTAGAACCCTCACCATTAACACTAGATGAAGAATGAAGACTCATGTTGGTTCCTAAGTTATGGTTCTTTCTTGTTGGGGGTTTGAAAAAAAGGTAAAAGAAACTATGGTTGAAACTAGCCAAAATAAACACTAAAAAAGGTGTGAAAGATAAGGTAAAAACTAATTGGTAAAAGGAAAGCTATCTAGGCGGTTTGACAATGGAGGGTAAAGGAAATAAGCTATGAAAGTAAGCAAGAAATTAAAGTGCAAGAAATGCAAACTAGGCGGATCCTAAGAGTGTTTGGATGACCTCATTTAAGGTTCCCAACAAAACACTCACTATCCTAAGGGAAAATTGCCTAAAATTATTACACACAAATGGAAGTAGGGTGACCTAGCGGAGGCTCCCAACTTACTTCCAATGAAAGGCCTTTTTGTTACAAAATTTGAAAGCAAAGCAAATTGCCAATTACAAAATTACAAAGAAAAAAGTCCTCAATTGTGGTGGCTATTCTCTCTTTAGTGTTTCACTCAATTTGGAGTGCTTCTTAGTCCAATAGCTCTTAAGGTGGTTGGCCCCTTGCTTCTTGACTCAAATTCTTCAAGATATGGCACCAATCCTCCTTTCCAATTCCCTATATGGCAACTCACAAGCAAGGAAACAAAGAGACAAGCAATAACCAAAGACAAAAAAAATGAAATGAAAGCTAAACCAATAGAGTTTTAACAAGACAAATTTCCAAGGATTATTCAACAATTAAAGCAATGGAAAGCACAAAAAAGCAAGCTAGGACTCAAAGAGAAACCTAGAATGGCTCTAGAGTAGAGTAGAAAAACTAAAAAAAAAAAAAACAAAAACGACTCAAGAAACCTCTAGTTTTGGCACTTGTTTTCACAATAATTTTCAATTGAAATTTCAGAACTAGGATTGGTATAAAATAGGCACCAATTATAGAACAAATTTTGAGCCAAAACAACAAGCACACTTTCCTTTCACCTTTTTTTTTTCCTGGACACTGATTTTTCTGCCAACTTGTGAGATTTTTCTTTATTTTTCCTTTAATCCAAATCGCTTGGTTCTTTTTTTATAATTTTGGTCCAGATGTCTAAAAAATTCAGTAAAAGTTTCAGCTCAAAAAACGTAGTGACCAATTCCCAGTAATTTATACACTTTTGTATGTTCAAGCTGCCTGCACCAGCGATTTCAACCTAGAAATCAAGAGTAGTGTTTATGTTGCTTAAGGCTTGGATAGTTACAATTTGTGTTTGCTTATTGAAATTCTGATACTGAGGACAGATGTCGTACAGGATGTCACGACATCCCGCTTCAGAACATGCAGATTATATATGACAGTATGAACAGATTAAACAAGTAAATAACACAAGAGAATTGTTAACCCAGTTCGGTGCAACGTCACCTACATCTGGGGGCTACCAAGCCAGGGAGGAAATCCACTAGAATAGTATTAGTTCGAAGATCTAACAGCCACTGTATACAACCTTCTCACCTAATCACTACCCATGCAACTTCTACCTAAGAGCCACTCTTAGATATGAGAACCCCTCTCACTCCCTCTCAATCACTCACCCGTGTTTACAAACAAATCAAAGACACACCAGAGATTGCTCTCTGAACAATAGAGATCAACTCTACACACTCAGGTCCAACACTTGATGTTAGGGTAACATCAAGGTGGCTCACAAAACACTCAAGTCCCAAAACTCACAAAATAACTCTTCAATCTCAGACTTGGTGCAAAACCCGTGCAACCTTCATGTTTATATAGCAGTGTACGTATCTGGGCTGCAACAACTTGCGCTGGATAAGATCTATCATTCTCCTGAAAAATCTGCACTTAAAGATCTAAAAGATAAAGTTTGATCTTTTAGTTTTTATCTTTAATTTTTAATCCCTGAACGAACTATTCAAGTTTGTAATTCGAACTTTAATTATCTTTAAATTCGTTCCTAAAGATAGATCGCCTAATCTGTTGCTGACTGCACATTAATCTGTTAAAGGTATAACAGATTTATGTGTCCAGTATTTTCGGGCAGGATGTCCTGGACATTGTATCCGACATCGTGGATCCTGCAGCTTCAATTCTTCATTTGACATTTTATCTTGCCTTGTGCATTGTGCAGCCCGATCTGATTCCTTGACATAATGTTAGACATCATGTGCAGCAACTCCAGCTTTCCTTCATTGTCAAAGTGCTTATGTTTTAACAAAATTTTAGCCAATCTTTTAAAACTCAGTAAAGCTAAGCACTAACAATCTCCCTCTTTGGCAAATTTTGTCTAAAACATACTTAGACACTTCCTGAGCAGGTACGAGCAGTCATGCAAGTGGGATCAACAACTTTCATTATCAGAGTAATCAAGCACAGCAGTCTCTGTAGTGGTGACAGCAAAATTCTGCAAGTTGCAAATCTACAAGTCTTTTCCAGGATGTCAAGACATCTCACGTGACATCAGCTTTCTGCTCCCCCTGTCTCCATGCTCTTACTGCAGCATCTTCTATCAGCTACTAGTTTCAGTAGCTTACATCAATCATCATCAGCAGCAGCAGTATAAATACTACTCCCCCTCAAAATCATAAATCATGCATAATATCCTACATGCATAATCTACTGCATAATCTACATGCATAATATCCTATCCTACTACTCCCCCTTTTTAGACAGAATTTGGCAAAAGTAGAATGCATGAAATTAAGGTGCAAATATTACAGACCAATAGCAATCCATTGTTCAAAGAGACATGCCCCAATAGCTAGTAACAGTAAAAAAATAAAGGTCTGATGGTCATGGGGTGGCATCAGAATCATCATCATCTGATTCTGTATCCTCTGCTGCATCTTCTTCTTCCTCAGCTGCTTCTCCATCATCAATGCCATTGTCTGAGAGTCTTTTGATCAGGCGTTCCAGCTCCATTTTCTTCTCTGTGTTGGCTTTGATGGTTGCCTCCAGCACCTTGCATGTGTCCTTGAGTTCAGCAATCAAATCATCCTTGGACACAGCACCTGAAGCAGCAGCTTTCCCTGATGTCGAGACAATGTCTGGGACATGTGTCCCCTCAAACAGTTTGTAATGCAGGGATAGAGGAGATTCTCTCTTCTTCACAGAGTCAATGTTGTTTAAGATATTGGGATGTTGACTCAACATAATGCCACACAATACAGTTGGGAAGGCAATGGGTAATTTGACAGCAAAAGATTCTGAATGCTTAATAGTTTGATCAAAAATATAGTTTCCAAAATTAAATTTGGACTCGGTTCCAACAGCATACAGAAATTTACCCAAACCTGTGGCAACAGTGGAAGTATGATTGGTGGGTACCCAGTTGGCAGTGCCAATCCTATGCAGGATTGCATACTTCACACTTAGCTTCCCTGCAGAAAGCTTCCCTTTCTTTGGCCAATGCTGGACTTGCTTGGCAGTGATTTCCTTGGCAATTGGATGCTCAGAAACAGCAATATCCACCACTCCTTCAGTTGGTCTACCCAGGTATTTGTTGATTATAGCAGGGGAGAATCTAATACATTTTCCTCTGACAAACACTTTCTGATACTCATCACTCTTTCTGTTTGTTATGTCAGAGGGAATGTTGACAATGAATTCCCTGACTAGGCTTTCATAACAATCTCCCAACTTGGTGACTGTTTTCAGCAGTCCAGCAGCCTTGATGAGGTCCATGATCTCCTTGCAATCCAAGGCATCTCTTCCCAGTTCTCTTTCTACAGCAAGTCTGCGTTGATATACAAATTTCCACCTTTCAACATTGCCAATGGAGTGGAATGAAATGTTGTCCAATGGGGCATCAGGGACATTTCCAGGCACCTTTTTCCCTGATTTCTTGGCTCTCTTGATGTCGGGAACATCTAGTTCGACATCATCATCAGAATCAGATGAGGAAATTTCTTTCCTCTTCTTGGAAGGGATTGCAACTTTGCTCCATCTGGATGTGGTAGGAGTGATTGGTGTGCTCTTCTTCTGTGCAATAGTTTTGATTCGTCCAGACCTAGTAATGGGGGTTTTTCCCTTTCTGCTTTGTAATCTTTCTGCAATGCCAAGTGCCAACTTTTTGACAATGGGTTCCTCATCAGATTCTACCTCTTCTAGATCAATGAGGTCACCTGGAGCAGGTTCTGGTGCCCTTGGTGCAGGGGTCTCCTCTGTGGCTTGATCCTCTTCCTCTGTTGATTTCTCTTTACTGGATGAAGAGAGGACTTCAGCATTTGGGGTGGAAGATGTTGGGACATCTTTATCAGCATCAGGGACAGAAGCATTTTTCAAAATGCTATTCACAAGACTGCGGATCTTCTTATCCATCTCAGTGTCTACTTCCCTAGGGCTTGTTGCAAAGCTAGGGTTTTCAGAAATCTTCACTCCCTGTTGTCTTTTAGGGATCAGTTTCTCAGGAACAGGGCCTGGACCAGGAATCATTTGTATGGGTTGGATATTGAATTCGGGTTGTTCCTGGTTTGATGGAGTTTTGGAGGATGATGGAGATGATGGTACAGAGGGTGAAACAGGGGATGAGGTTTCTTTTGGTGAGGTAGCCATGGAGAAGCAGAGCTTTTGGAGTGGTTTCGTGAATATCTGAGAAGTGTTGGGGAATGCTGATAAAAATGAGATTGCCACGAAAATGTAAGTTTGAATGAGGAGGGACGGAGTTTGAATTTGTTTTGGCTCAGTAGTGAACGTGCTATTAATGTTGAGTGAGACGTTTGAGCACGTTCAGATAGAAGTAGCTACTATAATTCCTCTAGCAGACAAATGCCCAGCTTGCCCCTCAGTTTTTCAAACTGATTTGCATCCAATGCCTTTGTGAAAATATCTGCTACTTGTTCCTCTGTGGCAACATGCTCTAGTGTGATAACTTTATCATCAACAAGATCTCTAATATAGTGATGTCTAATGTCAATGTGCTTGGTTCTGCTGTGTTGAACAGGATTTTTAGAGATATTAATAGCACTCATGTTGTCACAATACAATGTCATGACATCTTGTTCGACATTGTACTCCTTCAGCATCTGCTTCATCCAAACTAGTTGTGAACAGCTGCTTCCTGCTGCAATATACTCTGCTTCTGCAGTAGATAGGGACACACAGTTCTGCTTCTTGCTGAACCATGCAATAAGATTGTTTCCCAAATAGAAACCTCCACCAGAAGTGCTTTTTCTGTCATCTGCACTACCAGCCCAATCAGCATCACAATATCCAACCAGCATTGAATCTGAACAATGACAGTACATAATCCCATAGTCACTGGTGCCATTTACATATTTCAGAATTCTCTTTACTTGATTCAAGTGACTTATCTTGGGATTGGCTTGATATCTTGCACAAACACCTACTGCAAGGGTGATGTCAGGTCTGCTTGCTGTTAAATATAGTAAGCTCCCAATCATGCTTCTGTACAAACTTTGATCAACACTGGTGCCAGCTTCATCCTTTGACAGCTTCAAGTGAGTAGGTGCAGGTGTTCTTTTATGGCTGGCATTTTCCATCCCAAACTTCTTGACAATGTTCTTTGCATACTTGCTTTGTGAGAGGAATATGGAGTCTTCCATCTGCTTCACTTGGAGTCCCAGAAAATAAGTCAGCTCTCCAACAAGACTCATCTCAAATTCAGATTGCATCTGTTGGACAAAATGTCGAAGCATCTCATTCGACATCCCTCCAAACACAATGTCATCAACATATATCTGTGCTATCATCAAGTTTTCAGCATCTTGTTTAACAAAGAGAGTCTTGTCAATTCCTCCCTTCCTATACCCTTGCTGAGTAAGGAACTTTGTTAGCCTTTCATACCAAGCTCTTGGAGCTTGCTTCAATCCATAGAGAGCCTTCTTGAGCTTGTATACATGATCTGGATGAGTTGGATCTGCAAATCCCTTTGGCTGCTCCACATAGACTTCTTCATTCAGGTATCCATTCAGAAACGCGCTCTTCACATCCATCTGATACAGCTTGAATTTGAGGATGCAAGCTACACCAAGTAATAGTCTGATGGACTCAAGTCTAGCAACAGGGGCGAAAGTTTCATCAAAGTCTACACCTTCAATCTGAGTGTAGCCTTGAGCAACAAGTCTGGCCTTGTTTCTGGTTATAACACCTTCTTCATTGGTTTTGTTCTTGAAGATCCACTTGGTGCCAATCACATTAGTTCCCTTGGGTCTAGGAACTAGCTCCCAGACTTCATTCCTTTTGAATTGCTCCAATTCTTCTTGCATAGCATTGATCCAGAACTCATCAGTCAGTGCCTCTTTCACATTCTTTGGCTCAGTTTTGGAGACAAAACATGAATTGGAGACAATCTCAGACTCCCTTGATCTTGTAGTGACTCCTCTGTTTGGATCTCCTATAATCAGCTCCTTGGGGTGCATCTTCTGGATTCTAATGGAAGGACTCTTGTCAGGTTGATTGATGTTTGGTTCATCTGTAGCAGAATCAGAGTTTTCTGCATTTTCTGCATTTTCTGCACTTTTAGCTGTATCTGCTACATTGTCTCCCGATGTTCTGACATCGTCTTCGGCATCCTTCTTTCTTGCTGGAGTTAGATCATCAACAACCACATTGATGGATTCCATCACAGTTCTGGTTCTGGAATTGAATACTCTATATGCTCTGCTGTTTGTAGAGTATCCCAAGAATATTCCTGCATCACTCTTGGGATCCATCTTTCTCCTTTGCTCTCTATCTGCCAAAATGTAACATGGACTTCCAAAGATGTGGAAGTGCTTGACAGTTGGCTTCCTCCCTTTCCAGATTTCATACAGTGTGGTTGGAGTCCCTCTTCTAAGTGTGACTCTGTTGTGGATATAGCATGCTGTGTTCATGGCTTCAGCCCAGAAATTATAGGGAAGTTCTTTGGCATGAAGCATGACCCTAGCAGCTTCTTGCAAAGTCCTGTTTTTCCTTTCAACTATGCCATTTTGTTGTGGTGCGATGGCTGCAGAGAACTCATGAGTGATGCCTTCAGATGTGCAGAATTCAGTAAACTTGCTGTTTTCAAACTCTCTGCCATGGTCACTCCTAATTCTCTTGATGACACAGTCTTTTTCTCTTTGAAGTCTTAGACTCAACTCTTTGAATACTTCAAAGGTGTCTGATTTCTCTCTGATAAAGTTGACCCAGGTAAATCTGGAGAAATCATCCACAACAACATAGGCATACCTCTTTCCTCCAAGGCTTTCAACTTGCATAGGCCCCATCAAGTCCATGTGAAGTAGTTCCAGCACCCTGGAAGTGGTCTGATGTTGAAGCTTCTGGTGGGACATCTTGACTTGCTTTCCAATCTGACATTCACCACAGATTCTGCCTTCTTCTATTTTCAGATTGGGAATGCCTCTAACAGCACCTTTGTCAATGATATTCTTCATGCCTCTTAAGTGCAGATGTCCAAATCTTTGATGCCATATTTTGACTTCATCTTCTTTGGAGGATGGACATGTGGAGGAGTAACTGGTTTCTTGAGGTGTCCATAGGTAGCAGTTGTCCTTTGATCTGCTGCCCTTCATTAGAACTTCATTCTTCTCATTTGTCACCAAGCATTCTGACTTTGTGAAGTTTACATTGAATCCTTCATCACACAACTGACTGATGCTGATCAAGTTTGCAGTCAGTCCCTTCACCAACAGTACTTTGTTCAGACTCGGAAGTCCATCATGGGCTAGCTTTCCCATTCCAGTGATCTTTCCTTTAGAGCCATCTCCAAATGTCACATAGCTAGTGGAGCAAGGTTCAATGTTCACCAGGAATTCTTTAACTCCTGTCATGTGTCTGGAACAGCCGCTATCTAGGTACCAATCTTCCTTAGCTGATGCTCTAAGTGAAGTATGAACAACAAGACTAACAATCTTGTGTTTTGGAACCCACACCATCTTTCTTCCGCTGCTGCTATTTTGAGTTCCATGACGTGGATGGCCATGTAGATGATAACAAAAAGGCTTTATGTGACCATACTTGCCACAGTAGTGACACCTCCACTTCTTTCTGTTGCTCTTTTTCTGCTGCGTTCCATGATGTCGAGACCGATGTTGTGACATCGAGGCTCCAGTGCTGTTTTTGGCAGGAACAAATTTTGTCATGGTTGATCTGCCCGCAGATTTATGATTAAATCCAAGTCCTCTCTGGTTTCCAGCATTCTTTCCAAGCTGTAGCACCTCATCAAGCATATCTGAGCCTTTATTCAGCATCTTTATTGATTTTGTCATGTTTTCCAGTTTAGAGTTCAGAAAACCAATTTCTCCTTTAAGCTCAGAGATTTCCTCTTCATGTGCCTCCTTCTCAGCCTCCAGATTTGCAATGATCTTCTTCAGTTGTGCTTCTTGCTAAAGAATCTTCTCACTTTTGATGCATAGTTCTCTATAGGATATAGCAAGCTCATCAAAAGTGATTTCAACATCAATATCACTTGAATCTTCATCAGATTCAAATATCCCAGTGAGTGCATTCACATCTCTGTCAGAATCACTTTCTTGTTCACTCTCTGTATCATCAGACCAACATACAGAAAGTCCTTTCCTCTGCTTCTTGAGATGGGTGGGACATTCAGCTTTGATGTGTCCGTAGCCTTCACACCCATGGCATTGAATTCCTTTGCTGGGCTTTTCATCTGACATCTTCTGGTGTTCACTACCTTTCCTGATGTCGAAAGGGATGTTCCGGACATGTGGTTTCTGCCTCCTGTCCATTCTTTTCAGCACTTTGTTGAACTGTTTTCCAAGGAGCACAACTGCGTTAGTCAGACCTTCATCAGTATCCAGGTCATACTCATCTTCTTCTCCTTCATCATTGGACAAGAACGCCAGGCTCTTGCTCTTCTTTTCAGTCCTATCCGAGAGTCCCAGCTCAAAGGTTTGAAGGGAACCAATGAGTTCATCTACTCTCATGTTGCAAATGTCTTGGGCCTCCTCTATTGCAGTGACTTTCATGTCAAATCTCTTAGGCAAAGATCTGAGGATCTTTCTCACCAGCTTTTCATCTGTCATCCTTTCTCCCAAGGCAGTGCAAGCATTGGCAATTTCAAGGATGTTCATGTGGAAGTCATGAATGCATTCTTCCTCCTTCATCTTCAGATTTTCGAATTTTGTAGCCAATAGTTGCAATCTGGACATCTTCACTTTGGAGGTTCCTTCATGAGTGATTTTCAGAATCTCCCATGCATCCTTGGCAACTGTGCATGTGTTGATCAATCTGAAGATATTCTTGTCAACTCCATTGAATAGGGCATTCAAGGCTTTGGAGTTTCCAAGTGCCAATTCGTCTTCTTCTTTTGTCCAGTCTTCTTCTGGCTTCAATTCATCAGTGGGCTTTCCTTCTGTGTCCAGCATCTTGGGATGTTCCCAGCCTTTGATGACAGCTTTCCAGGTTCTGCTATCCAGTGATTTGAGGAAGGCCACCATCCTTGCTTTCCAGTATTCATAGTTGGTTCCATCCAGAATTGGTGGTCTGTTCACTGGTCCTCCTTCTTTCTCCATGTTCATCAGAATTTATCTCCCTAGATCTCACTCAGTGATTTAGAGTGCCTGCTCTGATACCAATTGAAATTCTGATACTGAGGACAGATGTCGTACAGGATGTCACGACATCCCGCTTCAGAACATGCAGATTATATATGACAGTATGAACAGATTAAACAAGTAAATAACACAAGAGAATTGTTAACCCAGTTCGGTGCAACGTCACCTACATCTGGGGGCTACCAAGCCAGGGAGGAAATCCACTAGAATAGTATTAGTTCGAAGATCTAACAGCCACTGTATACAACCTTCTCACCTAATCACTACCCATGCAACTTCTACCTAAGAGCCACTCTTAGATATGAGAACCCCTCTCACTCCCTCTCAATCACTCACCCGTGTTTACAAACAAATCAAAGACACACCAGAGATTGCTCTCTGAACAATAGAGATCAACTCTACACACTCAGGTCCAACACTTGATGTTAGGGTAACATCAAGGTGGCTCACAAAACACTCAAGTCCCAAAACTCACAAAATAACTCTTCAATCTCGGACTTGGTACAAAACCCGTGCAGCCTTCATGTTTATATAGCAGTGTACGTATCTGGGCTGCAACAACTTGCGCTGGATAAGATCTATCATTCTCCTGAAAAATCTGCACTTAAAGATCTAAAAGATAAAGTTTGATCTTTTAGTTTTTATCTTTAATCTTTAATCCCTGAACGAACTATTCAAGTTTGTAATTCGAACTTTAATTATCTTTTAATTCGTTCCTAAAGATAGATCGCCTAATCTGTTGCTGACTGCACATTAATCTGTTAAAGGTATAACAGATTTATGTGTCCAGTATTTTCGGGCAGGATGTCCTGGACATTGTATCCGACATCGTGGATCCTGCAGCTTCAATTCTTCATTTGACATTTTATCTTGCCTTGTGCATTGTGCAGCCCGATCTGATTCCTTGACATAATGTTAGACATCATGTGCAGCAACTCCAGCTTTCCTTCATTGTCTAAGTGCTTATGTTTTAACAAAATTTTAGCCAATCTTTTAAAACTCAGTAAAGCTAAGCACTAACACTTATGCTCAATTATCTTGAATAACACAATTCAAGAGAGCTTAAGACTTATTTGATTCACAAATCCAGCCACAACTCAACACCACATCTCAACTTCATCATAGGCATCATGTAGGAATCTTAGAAAACAAAAAAGAGTTCAACAACAAGACTACTTCTTGGAATTGATTTAGAACATGTTATGAACTAAATAACATGCATGAATTAGACTCAAAATTCAAAAGATAGGCTAAGAATGACAAGAATACATGAAAAAATGTATCTAGAATTCAAAAAACAAAATAAAAATTCAACACAAACTTAGAGCATAATGTGACAATTACTATGACTAAACATGACTCTAAGACAACATGGATTAAGTGATTTACACTTAGATTTTTGTGTTTTTTTTTCTAATCAATATTTTGGAACAAAATTTAGATCTAAAGGTTCAGCACAAGAATATTATGAATGAAAATTGATAGAACCTAAAATCAACACAAAAACAAGATTCAAGAGTAGATCTACAAAATTTGAACCATAGAAATGCAAGAACAAGTGTAGATCTAAGATTTAATCGGTTTATTTTTTTTTGAATCTACTCTAAACAGCACCAAACCACAAGACAATGGAGGATATACATGGAGAATAAGATGAAGAACAAGGAATTAAAGAGAATTCACCGAACAAAAAGATAGAGGAAGCAAAAGAACATCACCTAGATGAAGATGCTCTTGATACCACATGATGCAAGCTCCATTGGAGCTTGTAGGCCTAGGATCTTCTTCATCAATGGATTCTTTTGCTTCTTGGAAGATAAATGGCAGCGGAATGGAGAAGGAAGAGAGAGAGGAGATGCCACTTCAAGGAGAAGATGAGTCTAGAAGAAGCTCACCACCATAGGAGGCCATGGATAAGAGCTTGGAGGAAGAAGGAGATGAATGAAGGGAGAGGGAGAGAAGAGCACGAAATTTTGTGCTCAAAAGGAGCTCTGAAATCTGAAGTTAATATTCAAATGATCAAAGTTGAAAAAAATACACACACATGACCTCTATTTATAGCCTAAGTGTCACACAAAATTGGAGGGAAATTCAAATTTCACTTGAATTTGAAATTGAATTTGTGGAGCCAAACTTTGGAGCCAAAATTTCACTAATTATGATTAGTGAATTTTAGTTATGGTTCAGCCCACTAATCCAAGATCAATTACAAGATTCTCCACTAAGTGTGCTTAGGTGTCATGAGGCATGAAAAGCATGAAGGACATGCACAAAGTGTGACTATATGATGTGGCAATGGGGTGTAGTAAGCAAATGCTCACCTCCCCCTCTAAAATTTAATTGGATTGGGCTTCTACCAATTCAATTAAATTTATTTCCAACCACACACATCAAATATCCACTTAGTGCATGTGAAATTACAAAACTACCCCTAATACAAAAACTAGTCTAGGTGCCCAAAAATACAAGGGCTGAAAAATCCTATATTTCTAGGGTACTCTACCTACAATATGGAGCCCTATATACAAGGACCAAATATAATGACATCCTAGTCTAATATGTACAAAGATAATTGGACCCAACCTTGGCCCATGGGTTCAGAAATCTACCCTAAGGTTCATGAGAACCCTAGGGCCTTCTTCAGCAGCTCTAGCCCAATCTTCTTGGAGCCTCTTGCTCATGGTTCTAGTGATTGGTCCCTTCCTAGGGAGGATTGCATCATACTAGGGAATAAGCCATGGAAGGAGAAGCTTCACCATCAAGAGAGTTCCTTGGATAAGAAACTTAGAGAGGAAACTTCAATGGAGGAAAAGAATGAGAAAGAGGGGGTGGCGCATGAAATTGAAGGAGAAAAAGAGGGATAGAAGTTGAACTTTGAAGTGTGTCTCACAAGTTTCACTTTTATCAAAGTTATGACAAGTATTACACATGCTTCTATTTATAGCCTAGGTCACTAACTAAATGAAAGCTTCCTTGAGAAGCTTTCTTGAGAAGCTAGAGTTTAGCTACAACCCCTCTAATAGCTAAGCTCACCTCCTTGAGAAGCTAAAGCTTAGCTACACACACCCCTCTAATAGCTAAGCTCACTCCTATGCCAAAATACATGAAAATGCTTAGCTACACACACCCTAATAGCTAAGCTCACCCCATGCCATAATACATGAAAATACAAAAAGTCCCTACTACAAAGACTACTCATAATGCCCTGAAATGCAAGGCTAAAACCTTATACTACTAGAATGACCAAAATACAAGGCCAAAAAGAAGAAAAACCTATTATAATATTTACAAAGAAGAGTGGACCCAACCTTGACCTATGGGCTCAGAAATCTGCCCTGAGGTTCATGAGAACCCTAGGGCCTTCTTTAGCCACTCTAGCCTAATCCTCTTGAAGTCTTCTATCCAATACCCTTGGGGGGTAAGATTGCATCAGTACCCATCAAGTTACCTCCATCACGTCTTCCCAGGTCAAGGTTAGACACAACCAAAAATTGCAGGTACCATCGTAGTATCAATAACAACACAAGAGACTGCTGGGCCCTAAACCACAAAATAAAAGAGCTCATATAGGTTGGGTATCTAGCCCAGTTTATTAAGAAACCAGACAACCACCGAGCAGAAGTGAGACCTAGAAGACACCAATAGGATCAATATAGGAATCACGACACAGACAAAAGAAGAGAGAGAGAGAGTAGAAGATTGTTAGTCGTTTTATACGACTAACTTTTGTATAGAAACTATTGATAATTATATAGAATTCCTCCAAGTTACAATTCTTTTTGTAGGATTGTAAATACTTTTTGTTAATAAGTTGATCATTACTCATTATAATCTTCCGCTTGTAATTAATGTAAATTTCAATTCTATTTCAGGTGAAAAAGGAGATTTTGTGAAGTGCTGAATCTGGTGTCTCGCTAAGCCTGGTTTGTGCGCTTAGCGAGTGTGTCTCGCTAAGCGAGTCACCAGCGCGCTCAGTGTGACATAAGAATCTGGAAGAGAATCTACCTTGCAAGCACGCGCTCAGCGTGTTTGTTGCTAGCTAAGCATGAGATTGGCGCTGAGCCACAGTTCACTAATGCGCGCTAAGTGCGAGATTGGCGCTCAGCGAGAGGCCACTGACAGGATTTCCATATAAAGCCTGAAAACACAAAATTGGAAGGGAGTTTTGAGTGTGCGGACCCAGAGGCGACTAAGCAGACCAAAGGAGGCATCTTGAAGAGCTTCAAAGGAGTTTTTTTGAGAGATTGTGAGGTTTTTAGAGGTGAAGGAGACATCCCCACCACTTTGTACTTTTTCAATTTCTCTTCTTCTCTTCTTTAAACTTGTAAAAGGAGCTTCCTTGCAATGGAAGGCTAAATCCTTAGTTGGGAACTTCTACAGAATAAATGATGTAAAATCTTTCATATCTATTTAATAGTGTTTTCATGTGTTCTTTGCTCCTATCGGCCTTTAATTCTCGCATGTTTTTGTCTTGATCACGCAAATGCATGTGTAGTTAGGATCATCCTTATTGGGAAATGGTTTGGTCCTTATAACTTGATAGGACAGGGCTAATTTATCGTATATTTGGACACGGAGTGCGGTAACTTGGTTTTTCGGTATGCTGTAATCGTAATGCTGTCTGGTTAGGCTAAGTTCAACAAGAGACATCTGCAAACGAAGTCTAATTAGGATTAGGCTAAACTCATGAGACATCGGGGTTTGGTAGTTAGGACCTCAGCATAGAATACAGGAGCACTGTTAAGTAGAGAAATATCCTTAAATTACATTAAAATACCCTGTAGGAGGAACCAAAATGTTCGCATATTTGTTTTCACACATCGTTACTCACTTTACTTGCTTTCATTTAGACTAGATCATACTTTTATTTCTCTTTTCAACCATTAATAGTATCACCAACGCCTGCTCGCCAAATGACAACTTTTACCAAGTAAAACAAGTTCCCTGAGATCGATACTCTGTATTCTTACCATTTTAATACTACTTGCATGCCCCGGTACACTTGCCGGGCAACGATCAAGTTTTTGGCGCCGTTGCCAGGGAACTTCTTTCTATTTGAGAAAGTTCAGTTCGGTTTCTAAGCGTTTTATTTGTTTGTGAATATTTGTTTTGTGTTTATAATTGTTTTCTTATTGAATTGGATAACCACTGTTTCTATTAGTGTTTTGTATGCGTAGATCTTCTGCAGGTGAATTAGTTCCGTTGGACCTGGAAGTTGAAGCAACTTGTTGAAGGAACAGAGCCGAATGAAGATGAAAAATATTACAAGACATGATAGTAGCTTCCATTTTGGAAGACGAGGCCTAATCCTCTGAATCCCCATCATCATATTCTCCATCAGTAAGGGAATTTGCAACTGATTTGAAATCTGTAACACTGTGAAGATTGTTGGAGTACCAGATGACGCTATAAGGCTCAACTTGTTCTCATTTTCATTAGCAGGAGAAGCAAAGAGATGGTTGCATTCATTCAAAGGCAATAGTTTGAAGACTTGGGAAGAGATAATGGAAAAGTTTTTAAAGAAGTACTTTCTTAAGTCTAAAACTGCTGAAGGGAAGGAAGAAATTTCTTCATTTCATCAATTCCCTGATGAGTCTCTGAGTGAAGCACTTGAGAGGTTCCGTAGCTTGTTGCGAAAGACTCCCACACATGGCTTCTCTGAGCCAATCCAGCTAAACATGTTCATTGATGGGCTAAGACCGCAATCTAAACAGTTGTTGGATGCTTCAACAGGAAGGAAGATAAAATTGAAGACTCCTGAGGAAGCAATGGAGCTAATTGAAAACATGGCTGCTAGTGATCATGCCATATTGTGTGATAGAGTGCATGTACCCACTAAGAAGAGTTTGTTGAAGTTATCATCGCAGGATGTGTTGTTGGCACAAAATAAGTTGCTTTCCAAGCAGCTTGAAGTCTTAACTGAAACCCTCAGTAAGTTGCCAACCCAATTATCAGCTAGTCAACCTTCACCTTCTTCTGTTTTGCAGGTTGCAAGTTGTGCTATTTGTGGCGGAGCTCATGAATCCGGTCGTTGTATTCCCACTGAAGAACACAATTATGAAGTTAACTATATGGGAAATCAACAAAGGCAAGGTTACAATCAAGGTGGATACTCAGGATTCCAGCATGGTCCTAATTATAATCAGCAAGGACAATGGAGATCTCATCCTGGCAACCAATACAACAAAGACCAGGGTGGACCTTCAAACGAGCCACCACAACAAGGGCCAAGTCTTTATGAGAGGACTACAAAGCTGGAGGAGACTCTCACTCAATTTATTCAATTCACAATGTTTAACCACAAGAGCACGGAGTCAGCCATAAAAAACCTTGAGGTCCAAGTGGGATAGTTAGCTAAGCAAATTGCGGAGAAGTCATCAAGCAGTTTTGGGGGCAAACACTGAGAAAAATCCCAAAGAGCAATACAAAGTTGTAATGACCAGAAGTAAGAGGTTTGTGTTAGCCGAGAATGAGGGTAAGGTTACTGTAAAGGAACAAGTTGTTGTGGAGGATGTTATTGAGGAGGAAAATGATGAGAAACAGAAGAGGGAGACACCAATAATTGTTAATGAGAGGAAAATAAAGAGTGACAGAGAAAAAGAAAATGAGAGAGAGAAAAAAAGAAAAAGAGAAAAATGAAAAAATTGAAAAAATAATGAGAAGAAAAAGAGTACGAGTGAGTTAGCAAGAGATAAAAAGAAAGGAAGTAGCTTCTGATGAGGGAAAATAGGTGCCATATCCTTTGGTACCTTCCAAGAAAGACAAGGAACGCCATCTGGTGAGATTCCTTGATATTTTCAGGAAACTGGAAATTACTATGCCTTTTGGAGAAGCTCTACAACAAATGCCGCTCTACTCTAAATTTCGGAAGGACATGTTGACAAGGAAGAACAAATACATTCACAGTGAGAACATAGTAGTGGAGGGTAATTGCAGTGTAGTCATTCAGAAGATCCTTCCACCAAAGCATAAAGATCCTAGGAGTGTATCAACTTGATGCCACTCTCCATGTGTAGAAGGTTAGGGGAGTTGGAAATAATGCCCATAAGAATGACTTTACAGCTAGCAGATCGCTCCATCACCAAGCCATATGGGGTGATTGAAGATGTTTTGGTCCAAGTGAAGCACTTCACCTTCCCTGCAGATTTCGTAGTCATGGACATCACTGAAGATTTAGAGATTCCCTTAATTTTGGGAAGACCGTTCATGTTGACTGCAAAATGTGTAGTAGACATGGGAAGGAAAAAGCTGGAAATGGGATTTGAAGATCAAAAGATCAACTTTGATCTTTTTGAAAAAAATAAACCAGCAACGGATCAAAATGTCTACCTACAGGTGAAGGAGTGTGAAGAGGAGGTTCTGAAGGTTAGGACCAAATTCATTTGATAAACTAATGAGGTAATATGCGTCAAGCTAATGACATTAAAAAAGCGCTTCCTGGGAGGCAACCTAGTTCTGATTTTCTTTACTTTTTATTTTGTTGCATTGCATGGTTTGAAACTTACTCATAATTGTTGCATTAGGGAATATCAACTTGTTCTGTATCAGAAAATTGGGGTTACTTAAATTTTGTGAGAAAGTGGACTGGAATAACTTAGAAATTTTTTTGAATTTAGTCCACTCGCTAAGTGCTTAACTCACGCTGAGTGCATCAATCTTATGCGCTAAGTGAGCATTGCTTGTGCTGAGTGCACAACCCCTGTCTTTCAAGTTGATTGGGCACGCTAAGCGAGCCCTGTGTGAGCTAAGCCCAATTCAATTCGATCTGAATTGGGCTAAGCGAGCATTCACTCGCTAAGCGCACAATGGTTGCTCGCTAAGCATAGACAGCCTGCGCTAAGTCCTATTCCTTGCGGCCAATATACTCAGTGAATTGGGCTAAGTGCGGCCCATTCATGCTAAGCCCATTTTCTTGTGGCCTGAATAGTGCTAAGCGAGCATTCATTCACTAAGCGCGTGCCCACTCTAAAAAAAAGGATGAATCAATTCGCTAAGCCGGCTCGGAGTCCGGCTAAGTGAGAGTTGCAGGCATTCAGATCTACAGATCTCGCTCAACGCAACATGTTCGCGCTAAGCCCAGCTTTATTTCAAAGAAAAAAAGAATTTTGAATTTCAAATTTCAAAGTTGGGTTGAGCGAGTCTGCTTGCGTAGCGCGTGAGTCAAAAAACTCAAACGTCATACTCACTCTCTCAACGAGTTGACGAGTTATGCGAGAAGTGCAAAACTATCAAAAATAAGGTGTAACTGCCCTGGGCAGTTACGTTCCTTTTCTTTTAAAGTCATTTTCCTTCAACTCTCTCTCTCTTAGAACAATTTCATTTCACATCATTTCACACTTCTGAGCTTGCATCCTTCTTCCCTCTCTAATCCATCTCTAATAATCAAGTAAGTTCTCTAACTTTACTTTGTTATTTTATTTTTTAAAACCATAGGGTAGATGACTTTGCTTTTGAAGTTTGATTTTTGTGGATGAAGTGTTGTTAGATTAGTTAAAAATTAGAACTTTGTTAGGGGTTTTGTTCTGTAGATAATGTAGATCATTTTGCATGTTAAATTTTAAGGTTTGAAGGGCTTAATAGAGGCCTACTTGAAGAGGCTAAAGAAGCCTCGTCTGTTTTTCTGGAAATGTCGATAAACTTGCTAAGCGCGCCTGATGCACTAAGCGAGTTCATCAATTTTGGTTGAATTTCTGGATTTCTAGACAAACTCGCTAAGCTAGCCACGCTGCACTAAGCGAGTTCATTTTTTATATGAATATTCATCTTCTTTGTTTTAACTTAGAATTTTTTTTTGTGTTTCTTATGGGCTAAGCGAGCCTATCTCGCTAAGCCCAGATAATTTAGAAAAAATTTGGAATGCCGTCTCGCGCTAAGCGCAACCACTCTGAGCTAAGCGCTATTCCTTGCGGCCTGTATTGGGCTAAGCGAGCCTGAACTCGCTAAGCCCATATAACTTAGACAAATTTTTGAATTTTGCCTTGCACTAAGTGTATCACTCTTGCGCTAAGCACTATTCGTTGCGGTTTGTATAAGGCTAAGCGAGTCATGCTCGCTAAGCCAAATAGTGTCTAGTAGTCGAGTCGTGCTAAGCGAGCACCTCTTTCTAAGCGTATGTTTAAAATTGTTTTGCTCTGAGCTAAGCGAGTGCCTATCTCACTAAGCCAATTATGCAAAAAAACAAAATTTCTGTCATAACTCGCTAAGTGCACCCCTGTTGCCCTAAGCCTATGAGTTATTTCTCATAAGGCGCGCTAAGCGAGCATGCTCTCGCTGAGCACCCACTATGTTTTTTCAGTTTTTAATGTATGTTTTCAATTTAAATAAAAGTTAGCTAATATAGTTTAAATGGTTCTTTTGTCATAGATGGCTTCAAGAAAAGGAAAAACACTACTTCCAGGCCCCAACCTAACTATGATACAAGGAGGTTTACATCAGAAGAAGTGTGGAACAGATACGCCGACAACGTCCTCGGCCAGAACATCCTTCCGGAGAGAAACATCAAGCTCTATATCACGGAGTTTGACGAGTTTAGAAGGGAGTTGGAGAGGCGCAACCTGCACAAGCATTTCACCAACTTAGCTGATGGCAATATTGATGTTGCGGTGGTCAAGGAGTTCTATGCGAACCTCTATGACCCTAAAGATAACTCACCAAAGCAAGTGAGAGTGAGAGGGCACTTGATAAAGTTTGATGCGGACACCCTCAACACATTTCTGGAGACCCCAGTGGTATTGGAACCTGGGGAGACCCTCCCCACATATTCCAGATTTGGCAGACTGAGGATGGATCCTCAAGAGATAGCGACTCGCCTCTGTATTCTAGGCAAGGGATTTGTTCTAAATGATGAAGGCATGCCATGGAAGCTGCTGAGGAGAGACCTCACCACCTTAGCACAGACTTGGAGTGTGCTATCATATTCTAACCTTGCCCCTACATCACATACATCTGACCTGAACTTGGACAGGGCACGGTTAGTTTATGGGTTGGTGACGAGGATGGACATGAACATTGGAGAGCTAATTTCAGGACAGATCTCGCTTATTGCTCAGTCCAACTCCTCTAGGTTGGGATTTCCTGCCTTGATCACAGCTCTCTGCAAGGCAAGAGGAGTCACTTATGATTCCCTATCTTATGAATCGCTAAGCCCAGCCATTAATTTGGCATATATCAAGAAAAATTGCTAGAACCTGGATGAACCTTCGGTCCACTTTCCAGGGACTCATAAGGCTAGGGCCAGAGCAGCTGAGATCCCTTCCTCATCCATTCCTCAAGACCCTCCTGCATCCACTTCTGCTCCACCACCAGCTCCAGCTCATCTAGGACCTTCCACAAACCTTATCTTGGTGATGCTCCATAACCTATACTAGGGACAATACCTATTGATGCAGAATTTTCTAAACTTAGCTCAGTATCAGCCGATCATATCCTTGGAGGATTTCACTCTGTAGGTGGCCTGGCTAGGAGCCCAACCTTCTCCTATTGGAGGGGGAGAGACCTCTGCAGCCCAGGAGCCTCAACCACATCAGGATGAGTCTTCCTCATCTTCAGATTTAGAGATCGCACCACTAGAGCCATTCATCTATGAGGCAGATCCAGGCACCACACTGGAGGAGACTCAGGAGCCTGCTACACTAGAGATTACCCCACAACAAGCAGCAAAACCTTCCACACCAGCTCTAGATTTGTCTTCACCCCAACCATCCCAGGAGCCATCTACACCTGTCCTGGACTTGTCATCCCCCACTACTTCACCAGCAGGCACCCAGTGCTTCACCTCACAGATGAAGAAGAGGATATCATGGACCAAGACCAGCCAAAAGACCAGTGACAAGATTTCTATACTCCTGTCTTTTGAACAATTATAATTATTATTTTTATGTCTTCAGTATAGTTTTCATATAGTTTATAATGGGTTTTTAGTTTATAATTTTGCTTTTTGAATAATCTTGATGCATGTTTTGAAGCATATTGACCAGTTTAACTTGCTTTACAAGTATGCAGTGTTTGGTAAATATTTTTTTTGGGTAAATTAGTGTTTGTGATTGATTGCATGATATAGATGAAGTATGATGGTTAGTCTTAGGTTTCAAATGAGCATGCATTTTTTAGAAGAGAAAGAACAAGAAATTAGGATCATGACTGAAAATGTTAGTTAGTTGCACAGATTGATTGTGAAGGAACGCATTAACCATAACCCGGTGAGTGTGTGAACCTCAAATGTTGAGAGAATGACTAGCATTGAGTAATGATTTTTGAATGAATCTTTGAAATATGGAATGGAATGTATGGAACTGAGAATGATGAAGGCCATGATTGTATGTGTCATACCCTAATTTCGTCCGGGGACCTTTGCTTCATGACATGCGACCTTTCTTTGGTCCTTGTGAGGTGCTTGGCACCCATCATTAGGCAATTTGTGAAATTCCAGGACATGCTGGAAAACCAAAAAAATATTGATGCACAATCCATAAGTTTCCGTGACACACTGGAAATCAAATGGAAGCATCGTTGCATAATTAAGTGAGGTTCCGTAACATTCTGCAAGTCAAAAAGGGGATGATTATGTAATCCGCAAGGTTCCGTAACATTACGGAAAGAAAACAAGTATCGTTACGAAATTCGTAAGTTTCCGTAACTTTACGAAAAAAGAATCACCAAAAAAAGTAGAGGGGGGTGTACTTAGTAAAAATGGGGGTGCAAATAGCACCCAGGCCCACTTGGGCCCTCCAGAATATTCCTCCAGAAGGCTGTTGCTTCTGGAGGAAGCAACCTGGCTCGCCTGGGCGAGCTGGGCGGCAAGCATCTCCCCTATTTTGCTATAAATAGGGGAGGAAGTGAGAAGGAAAAGGGTTCAGCCCCTTAGGCACTTCTCTCTCTTTCGAATTTGCTTGGAAAAATTGTTTCCGTGAAGAAAATCTAAGCCGAGGCGCTTCCGAAACGTTTCCGTAACGTTTTCCGTGAAGAATTTCGCAAAGGTTTCAACCGTTCTTCGACGTTCTTCATTCGTTCTTCATCGTTCTTCAATCTTCAACGGGTAAGTACCTTGAACCAAGCTTTTCGATTCATTCTATGTACCCACGGTGGTCCACATTGTGTTTTGTGTATTTTTATTCCCGTTTCATTTACTTTTTATACCCCCTCTTGACGTGCTTAAGCCATTTTACTTAAGTTATTTCTCGCTTAACTTAAAAATAAAATCAATTTCCACCGAACGTTTGAATTGTATTATCCGTTAACTTCGGTTAAAATGAATTCCGACCGTTCAGTCGTGCCGTAACCACGTTGGAAATCAAAAAAGAGGTAAAAAAAAATAATAATATAATAATAAAAAAAAAACATCTTTTAGTAAAATAAAGCGGAAAATCAATCGGACGTTTTCTCTTTGGGATTTCTCATTCTTAATCGAATTGATTAATAACTAAAGTGAAACTAAGGCTAAAATCAACTCGCCTAGTCAAGCTCGTCCATAAAAATAGGCTTTTGAAGTTTGTCATTTCAATTTCTCACTAAGTAAAATGGATCATTTTTAAGGTCCAACGCCTTAAAATGATCACCACTTAAGTAAAAAGAATCACTTGATAAGAAAGAACTACGTAGGTCTGATTTCCTCATCGCAATTGAGGATACGTAGGAGCAAAAGCCCCGCTTTTGTTGACCACCCCAAGAGATCGTTAATGGTCCAATGCCTTAATGTTTCTCTCCTTTAAAAAAAAAAAGAGATCGTTAATGGTCCAACGCCTTAACGTTTCTCTCCTTTCAAAATCAAAAGACCGTTTAATGGTCCAACACCTTAAATGACCTTTTGTTCAATAAAAACATATTTTGCAAAAAAGACAAAAACAACTTAACCAAACACTTTGTTCCGAAAGAACTACGTAGGTCTGATTTTCTCATCCCAAAATTGAGGAATACGTAGGAGCAAAGGGAAACACCCTTGTCGACCACAAAAAAGGAAAAAATATAAAGGGTATAAAGGATATAAGGACATAAAAGGGAACGTAAAAATCAAAGTCATG
The DNA here is from genome assembly GCF_000004515.6 of Glycine max. Classification (NCBI taxonomy): domain Eukaryota; kingdom Viridiplantae; phylum Streptophyta; class Magnoliopsida; order Fabales; family Fabaceae; genus Glycine; species Glycine max. The sequence continues at coordinate 35,485,944 of NC_038251.2, forward strand.
TTTGCACATTCGATTAAAGGCTGCCGTCCCTTGGGACGGACGTGTGGGGTGCTAATACCTTCCCCGTGCGTAAATACAACTCCCGAACCTTTCACTTAAAAGTTCGTAGATCACGTCTTTTTCCGGTTTTTCCGACGTTTTCCTCAAATAAACGTTGGTGGCGTCTCCGCGCGTATTCCTTTCATGGAACACGCATCCCGCGAGTCTCGCGTCGCCCTCCCGCCGAAGGGTAGGTTGCGACAGTTGGCGACTCCACTGGGGAAAGTTTTTAGAGAGTTAGGCCATTTAATTTTGTGCAATGTTTTACCATGACGTATCCCTTTGTTAGTTTCCCTTCATTATGTTCTTGTGGGTATAAGCTCTGTATTGCTTTTAGTGCGTTTTAAAATGTATGCATGAGGTAAATATTTATTCATTTGATGCACACAAACACCAACACTATTTGCACACACTGTGAGTGAAAAAGGGCCCTATACCCGGGTTCGTGGGAACATAAGGAGTGGAGGTGAATCTGTGATCATGCTAGGTCTCCGACTTGCTTGATTACAGTGAACCCTCATCTAGAGCTTTTTTCTTTGAAAACTTATTGTTGCTAGTAGTCCCTACTGCTACAATATGTTCTTCAAAGAGGATAATACCTCTAGAAACTATCAAAAGAGATATGACTATCTTGGGGGTTATCACTAAAATGCCTAGTTAGTTCTCTCCCTTATAGGTCCCATAAATAGGGGCACGGAGCGAATACGCTGCGTGCCATTTTTCACAACTGCCATGCATAAGTATCATATACCCTTTTGCTTATGTTCAGTGAATATTGTCATACTGTGTACATTCCCGCGTTGTGTCTTTTGCATAGGCATTGCATATGGGTTCTGTCTTGATCCCTTCTGTAAACAAACCAACGGAGGGTCCGTGTCGCCTTCTTAAAAACGTACGTTGGGGCATTTTGCTACCCCTAGACGTCGTATCTAAGAAGGGGACAAATTCCCCGGACCCCCGCATTCCTAGATTGCATCTGTGTTATATGCATTCCTTCATGCATTCATCCATTCCACCCATGAGATATCGGAGTTTTGATTTGCACCAGCTTTTTGTCTCACTTTAGTAAGCATGGGGACAAATCAAACCGGCAAGAGGTTTTACCAAGTCAAGGTTAAAAGCCTAGATACCACCAGCATCAAGGAATTAGGGCGGTTGATGGGACCTCTCCAGATGCAAGCCTTCCGCAAGACTTACGGAAAGATCTTAGAGTTGACCTTAGCAGAGGTATCCATAGAAGCCATTGCATCACTCACCCAATACTACGACCAGCTTTTGAGATGCTTCACATTCGGAGACTTCCAAAAGAAGCTTGTCTCAGCGTTTGTGCGAGACGGAGACCAACATGCTAGCTATCATCGCCAAGTACCAAGAAGAGTTAGCTCTAGCCACGGCCCACGAGCGTAGAATCGCGGACGAGTATGCTCAAGTATATGCGGAAAAAGAGGCTAGAGGAAGGGTGATCGGCTCTTTACACCAAGAGGCAACCATGTGGATGGATCGGTTTGCTCTTACCTTGAACGGGAGTCAAGAACTTCCCCGCTTGTTAGCCAAGGCCAAGGCGATGGCAGACACCTACTCCGCCCCTAAAGAGATTCATGGGCTTCTCGGCTATTGTCAGCATATGATAGACTTAATGGCCCACATAATTAGAAATCGTTAGGAAACTTGTATGGTCTCTCAGACCTTGACTAGATACGACTTCCTTTTTGAAATAAAATGAGTTGGTCCCATGTTTCTACTCCAAAAAGCTTGTGCAAATCAAATCACTCCTACATTTCATCTCTAGCATGCATTTTCTTTCTTTACCCACTCCTCACGTTTGGTTTTTTTTCGGGGAAAAACACCATAACTAAACGCGCCGCAAGGTATCCCTATTGCACCAGATCCAAATCTAGAACGAATGGTGATCAAGAGGAGACGCAGGAACAGATGAAAGCCGACATGTCGGCTCTGAAAGAACAAATGGCCTCCATGATGGAGGCCATGTTAAGTATGAAGCAGCTCATAGAGAAGAACGCGGCCACCGCCGCCGCTGTCAATTCGGCTGCCGAAGCAGACCCGACTCTCTTGGCAACTGCGCACCATCCTCCCTCAAACATAGTAGGACGGGGAAGGGACACACTGGGGCATGATGGCAGCCCTCACCTGGGATACAACCGAGCGGCTTACCCTTATGGATTGCCGCCCAACTATTCACCACCCGTCTTGCAAGAAGATGCGGGCCACATTGCTTCTCCCGTCCTTGAAAGAGAGCCTCCTCAGCAGCCCGACGAAGTCCACAAAGACCCTCAAGACTATGCTCGAAGGGATGTCGAGTTCTATCCCCCGATCCCCGAAGGGCCGGCACCAGGCACGTTGCCTCAACCCAACATCGCGGCACCACCAATAGTTTTGTCCACGGAAGGGCCGCCTCCAGCAACTGAAGAAAGGAGGAAGCTCGATCTCCTTAAGGAAAGATTGAGGGCCGTGGAAGGATTTGGGGATTATCCGTTCGCAGACATGACGGATCTTTGCTTAGTACCCGATGTTGTTATTCCCCCGAAGTTCAAAGTGCCGGACTTCGACAAGTATAAAGGGACGACTTGTCCCAAAAACCATCTCAAGATGTACTGCCGTAAGATGGGCGCCCACTCTAAGGATGAAAAGCTATTAATACACTTCTTTCAAGATAGCTTGGCCGGAGCCGCGGTAGTGTGGTAGACTAATTTGGAAGCTTCCCGTATCCGTACTTGGAAGGATCTGATTACTGCCTTCCTAAGGCAGTATCAGTACAATTCTGATATGGCTCCCGACCGCACTCAACTGCAGAATATGTTCAAGAAAGAGGGTGAAACCTTTAAAGAATATGCGCAGCGGTGGAGGGATTTGGCGGCACAAGTAGCTCCTCCCATGGTTGAGAGAGAGATGATCACCATGATGGTAGATACTCTGCCAGTGTTCTACTATGAGAAGCTAGTAGGTTACATGCCGTCCAGCTTTGCGGATCTGGTATTTGCAGGGGAAAGAATCGAGGTAGGATTGAAAAGAGGAAAGTTTGATTACGTTTCCTCCACAAATGCGAATGCCAAAAGAATTGGGGCAACAGGGGCAAAAAGGAAGGAAGGAGATGCCCATGCCGTCTCTTCAATACCCGCGTGGGTCAAACCCCAGCAAACACCTCATGGTACCCATCAGTACGCGCAACATCATCCAAGCTTCTCGGCTCATGCCGGGAACGCCTCTAGTTCAACACCCGTGCAGCCTAAGGCACCCACCCAGAGGGAAGCTCCCCAAGTTCCAACTCCGAACACGACTCGACTGGCCAGTAATTCCAATACGACAAGGAACTTCCCTCCGAGGCCATTTCCGGAATTCACCCCACTCCCAATGACGTACGAAGATCTTTTGCCATCCCTCATCGCCAATCATTTGGCCGTGGTAACTCCCGGAAGGGTCCTCGAACCCCCTTTCCCGAAGTGGTATGACCCTAACGCAACCTGCAAGTACCATGGGGGTGTCTCGGGGCATTCCGTTGAAAAATGCTTGGCCCTTAAATACAAGGTCCAACATTTAATGGATGCTGGATGGCTGACTTTCCAAGAGGATCGGCCCAATGTGAGAACCAACCCGCTCGCCAATCATGGAGGGGGAGCGGTTAATGCAGTTGAGTCCGATAGGCCGCACAGGTCTAAACCTTTAAGGGATGTGGCAACCCCTAGGAGGTTTATCTTTGAGGCCCTACAAAAAGGAGGTGTGATTCCCCATAGTGGGTGTAAGGAGGATTCCTGTCTGCTACACTCCGGCGAGCTGCATGACATGGAGACGTGTTTGGGAGTAGAGGAGTTGTTACAGTGGATGATAGATCAAGGTCGACTGGAAGTCGGCAGTGAAGGAAAAGAAGAGCAGCATATATGCATGCAGTCCACGGATGGGAGCAGTGTTGCGAAGCCCAAACCCTTGGTGATATACTTCACTAAAAGCGCAGCTTCGCAAAAGCTCGGACAGCCCTTAGCCGCCAAACCTGTTCCCTTCCCATACCAAAGTAGCCACGCGGTACCATGGAGGTATACACCTCCGAGGGAGAAGGAAGAAGAAGCCACCGACGTCAGCTCATTGTCAGCTAAAGTAACAAATATCACGGGACTGAGTGGTGTGACCCATAGTGGCCGTGTGTTCGCACCTCCGGACCTACCAGTCCAACCCGCGGACATCAAAGGAAAAGGAAAAGTGGTGGAAGAACAAGATGGCGAAGCACCCCACGCTTCGAATAAAGATATCCCGCCAAGGGTCTCCCCGAGAAAAAGGATGGTAAAAAGGAGGTGTCACTAGAGGAAGCCAGCAAGTTCCTCCGGATAATTCAGCAGAGCGAATTCAAGGTTATCGAACAGCTCAACAAAACCCCGGCAAGGGTCTCGCTGTTGGAGTTACTTATGAGCTCCGAGCCTCATCGGGCTCTGCTAGTAAAAGTTCTGAACGAGGCCCATGTGGCCCAAGATATCTCGGTAGAAGGTTTCGGAGGGCTGGTCAACAATATCACTGCCAACAACTATCTTGCCTTCGCCAAAGAAGAGATCCCCGCCGAGGGGAGAGGGCATAATAAGGCTTTACACGTATCAGTCAAGTGTATGGACCATATCGTAGCCAAGGTGCTCATCGATAATGGTTCCAGTTTAAACGTGATGCCTAAAAGCACTTTGGAGAAGTTACCATTCAATGCTTCCCACTTAAAGCCGAGTTCAATGGTGGTTCGTGCCTTCAGCGGCACTCGCCGAGAGGTTAGGGGAGAGATCGATCTCCCGGTACAAATAGGCCCTCACACCTGTCAAGTCACCTTCCAAATAATGGATATTAACCCCCCTTACAGCTGTCTGTTGGGGCGCCCGTGGATCCACTCAGTGGGAGTTGTGCCTTCTACACTCCACCAAAAGTTGAAATTCGTAGTGAAGGGGCACTTGGTCATCGTGTCAGGCGAGGAAGACATCTTGGTAAGCTGCCCATCCTCTATGCCTTATGTGGAAGCCGCAGAAGAATCGTTAGAAACCGCTTTCCAGTCTTTTGAGGTGGTCAGCATTTCCTCCGTGGACTCTCTCTCTGGGCAGCATTGTCTGTCCGATGCAGCAGTAATGATGGCCCGAGTTATGTTGGGGAGCGGTTATGAACCCGGAATGGGTTTAGGCAAAGACAACGGCGGCATAACTAGCCTGATAAACGCCAAAGGAAATCGTGGGAAGTATGGTTTAGGCTATAAGCCCACTCAGGCGGATATGAACAGAAGCATTGCGGGAAGGAAGAGCGGTGGTCAAAGCTCGCGTTGGAGACAAGAAAGTGAAGGAAGCCCGCCCTGCCACATAAGTAGAAGCTTTATAAGCGCGGGTCTGGGAGACAAAGGTCAAGTGGTCGCGATATGCGAAGATGATGTTCCGAGTACATTGGATTTGGTATGACCATGCCCTCCTGATTTCCAGCTGGGAAATTGGCGAGTGGAGGAACGCCCCGGCATTTACGCAACGAGCATAATGTAAACCTTTACGGTTTTAAAAGCTCTATAGTTGGGCCTAGGCTTTAGAGTTTTTCCTTTTGTTAAGGCTTTGTGTCTTTTGTTTTTGAATTTATAATACAAGGATCTTTCTTCATCTATTCCTACGTCTCTACCCATTCTCATCCATTTGCATGTTTACTTCTTTTTCTGAAACGACAGATCCGATGACGAGTCCCTCGAAGGTACTAATACCTGGGACCCGCCTATCGACTTCGAGCAAGAAATGAATCAAACGGAAGATGAAGGAAACAAGGATGTGGGACTTCCCCCAGAATTAGAAAGAATGGTTGCCCATGAGGACCAAGAAATGGGGCCTCATCAAGAAGAAACAGAGCTGGTAGACTTAGGAATTGGCAGTGGAAAAAGGGAAGTAAAGATAGGTACAGGTATTACCGCACCTATCCGCGAAGAATTAATAACCCTGCTAAAAGACTACCAAGACATCTTTGCTTGGTCATACCAAGATATGCCCGGTTTGAGTTCTGACATTGTACAACACCGATTACCTCTAAATCCCGAGTGTTCCCCGGTAAAACAGAAACTGAGAAGGATGAAGCCCGAAACATCCTTGAAGATAAAAGAAGAAGTGAAGAAGCAATTTGACGCTGGATTTCTGGCCGTCGCTCGGTATCCAGAATGGGTTGCCAACATCGTACCGGTCCCTAAGAAAGATGGGAAGGTGCGAATGTGTGTGGATTATCGGGACCTGAATCGAGCCAGTCCCAAGGACAATTTTCCTTTACCACACATCGATATCCTCGTAGATAACACGGCCAATTTCGCTTTATTTTCCTTCATGGACGGTTTCTCCGGTTACAATCAGATAAAGATGGCGCCCGAGGATATGGAGAAGACTACTTTTGTCACCCTGTGGGGGACGTTCTATTACAAGGTGATGTCCTTTGGACTCAAGAATGCCGGGGCAACTTATCAACGGGCCATGGTAGCTTTGTTCCATGATATGATGCATCAAGAGATCGAGGTCTACGTGGACGACATAATTGCTAAATCTAAATCCGAGGAAGAACACCTTGTCAACCTGCGGAAGTTGTTCGAAAGGCTTAAGAAATATCAATTAAGGTTGAACCCCGCTAAGTGTACCTTTGGGGTCAAATCAGGGAAATTACTGGGTTTCATTGTAAGCCAGAAAGGGATAGAGGTAGACCCCGAAAAGGTAAAGGCTATCCTTGAGATGCCAGAACCCTGTACAGAGAGGCAAGTCCGAGGTTTCCTGGGGCGCTTGAATTATATTGCCAGATTCATATCGCAGCTCACCGCCATTTGTGAGCCGTTGTTCAAGCTCTTACGCAAAAACCAAACTGATCGCTGGAATGAGGATTGCCAAGAGGCTTTTGGAAGGATCAAAAAGTGCCTAATGAATCCTCCCGTGCTTATGCCACCAGTACCTGGAAGGCCTCTCATTTTGTACATGACAATCTTGGACGAGTCAATGGGGTGTATGCTGGGGCAACATGACGAATCCGGGAAGAAAGAGCGCGCTGTTTACTACCTAAGTAAGAAGTTCACGACCTGTGAGATGAATTACTCCTTGCTCGAAAGAACGTGTTGTGCTTTAGTATGGGCATCCCATCGCCTAAGGCAGTACATGCTGAGCCATACTACCTGGTTGATATCCAAAATGGACCCGGTTAAGTACATCTTTGAAAAGCCAGCTCTCACGAGACGAATCGCCCGGTGGCAAGTCCTGCTATCCGAGTTTGATATAGTCTACGTCACCCAAAAGGCGATAAAAGGAAGCGCCTTAGCAGATTATTTGGCTCAACAGCCTCTTAACGACTATCAGCCCATGCATCCCGAATTCCCGGATGAGGACATCATGGCCTTGTTTGAGGAAAAATTGGACGAAGATCGGGACAAATGGACCGTATGGTTTGACGGAGCGTCAAACATTCTAGGTCATGGCGTTGGGGCAGTATTGGTCTCTCCGGACAATCAATGTGTACCCTTCACAGCCAGGCTGGGATTCGACTGCACCAACAACATGGCCGAATATGAAGCATGTGCCCTAGCCGTCCAGGCAGCGATTGACTCCAATGTCAAACTACTCAAGGTATACGGCGACTTGGCATTGGTAATCCATCAGCTGAGAGGGGAATGGGAAACTAGATATCCCAAGCTGATACCCTACAAAACCTATATCAAGGAATTGGCTAAGACCTTCGATGAGATCTCCTTCCATCATGTTCCCCGCGAGGAAAATCAAATGGCGGATGCACTTGCTACGTTGGCGTCTATGTTCCAGCTAACACCGCACGGGGATCTACCCTACATTGAATTTTGGTGTCGTGGCAAACCCGCGCATTGGTGCCAAGTGGAAGAGGAACGGGACGGAAAGCCTTGGTATTTCGACATCAAGCGATATGTCGTAAGCAAAGAATACCTGCCAGAGATTGCCGACAATGATAAAAGGACATTGAGAAGGTTGGCAGCCGGTTTCTTCATGAGCGGAAGCATACTGTATAAGAGAAATCGCGATATGACACTCCTGCGGTGTGTGGATGCCAGGGAGGCAAATCACATGATCGAGGAAGTCCATGAGGGCTCGTTTGGAACGCACGCCAATGGGCATGCTATGGCCAGGAAGATCCTCAGAGCAGGTTATTACTGGCTTACCATGGAAAGTGATTGTTGTGTCCATGTGAGGAAGTGCCACAAATGTCAAGCGTTCGCAGATAATGTCAATGCCCCACCACATCCTCTGAATGTCATGTCCGCCCCTTGGCCTTTCTCCATGTGGGGAATAGACGTCATCGGGGCCATTGAGCCCAAGGCCTCGAATGGTCATCGCTTCATCCTCGTAGCGATAGATTATTTCACCAAGTGGGTCGAGGCGGCTTCATATACCAATGTCACGAGGAATGTGGTGGTCAGGTTCATTAAGAAAGAGATCATCTGCCGATATGGTTTGCCAAGGAAGATTATCACAGACAACGACACCAACTTGAATAACAAGATGATGGGGGAAATGTGCGAGGAGTTTAAAATCCAGCATCACAATTCCACACCCTACCGGCCGAAGATGAATGGAGCCGTGGAAGCGGCCAATAAGAATATCAAAAAGATTATCCAAAAGATGACCGTGTCATACAAGGATTGGCACGAAATGCTCCCATTCGCATTACACGGTTACCGAACTTCAGTGCGAACGTCAACTGGGGCAACGCCGTTCTCATTGGTATATGGGATGGAGGCTGTGTTACCATTTGAGGTAGAAGTCTCGTCGTTAAGGATCTTGGTAGAATCCGGATTAAAGGAATCAGAGTGGGCTCAAACGCGCTATGACCAGCTCAATCTCATTGAGGGTAAGCGCTTGACAGCCATGAGTCATGGGCGTTTGTACCAGCAAAGAATGAAGAGTGCATTCGACAAGAAAGTACGTTTGCGCAAGTTCCATGAGGGAGACCTTGTGCTAAAGAAAATGTCCCATGCTGTCAAGGACAATCGAGGGAAATGGGCCCCGAATTACGAAGGGCCTTTTGTTGTGAAGAGGGCTTTCTTCGGAGGAGCCCTGGTGCTTACCAACATGGATGGTGAAGAGTTACCTTCACCCGTGAATTCTGATGTCGTCAAACGATATTATGCTTAGAAGCTGGGGCAATTAAGGGTGTCGCTGCATGTTCTTTATCTTTATGCGTTTTCTGGATTTCCCCCAGGGATTTCTTGTCTATTGTATCTCTCGTTACAATCTTTCAAAGAAATGAACGTGGATTCGAGGCTTTAGTCCTCACGTTAGTTTCAAACCTTGCTTTGATTTGTGATCACCTGAGCCTTTCCGCTCAGTGCATGGAATTCCCCAAGCGCTTAATTAGAATTGAACCTGAACCAACTTTCCCTAAAATTTGCTGGGTTTGAAAACATTCATGCATACGCATACGCATACGCATGCATATTGTTGTGGTAAAATAGGGGCAGGATCATCTTCAGCTACCTTCTGGGGTAGAGACAGAACATGAACAGCAGAAACCAATCAAGGTAAGACAGCGATGCGGTCAAGATTGCCCACACCAGGTTGTTTCTTACTTGCAGGTACACAGGAACGGATGCAAGTGAGGATGGGGTCACGACCGACTGATCGTCGCCCCTTTCTCCACACTAAGCAAGCGGAGAACGTCGCTGCAAGGCAGCCCCGTATCCTTTGTATTCGCAGTTTTCTTTTACTTTTTGTTTGTTTTTAAAATAAGTAATCAATGCCTAACTCTAACTTAAGTAAGTTCAAATTAAGCAAGACGCTAAACCATAAAGAAGGAGGGGACATGGTTAATGTTCCTCTCAAGAAAAAAAAAATGCGGGTTAGCTCGCCTGGGCGAGCCACCCCTGCACCAATTTATAAGAATGACGAAAGGGGGGCGTTTTTGCATTCAAAAACTTCTTTTACCCCCCTTTCAAAAGCCATATGCACGGGATTGACGAGTTTGCAGCCCTAGGGTCATCATTTTTCGCATTTTTTTGATTCCATTTTGCGCTTTTGTTCATCACCAACAAGTAAGTGTTCCATCCCTAGGCTTTCTAGCTTTTCATTGGTGTATTTTGATCTCCTTTTGGTGCTCTAAATTGTGGGAATGTGCTCAAATATGTGGGGCAATTTTGGTTTGTTTTCATGCTTGATTAGGTTGAATTGGGGGTTTGTATGGGATGACCCTAGGCCTATAGTGCATTTTGAAACAATGGGACATGCCACATTGTCCCTGTTCTCTTGCTATTGATACCTAAACGCGCGCCCACCAAGTGTTCGGTGAAATGCCTCAATGGCATTAGCGCGTGACTTTTGTAAGGAAACAACCCATGGGGCATTTTGGTTTGTACATATTTTCTTTTTTTTGGGACATGTATTCATTCCCAAAAAAAGGCTAGAATAATTGCCTAGGAACCAAAGTTTTTATGCAAAAGAACACAAGAGGAGGTGCATGTTGGGTAAAGTTACCCTTTTTGGCCAGCAATCAGCTATGGGCCACGCTACAATATTTTCCCTATGCCTAGATGGTTAGGAATTTTGCTCATCATAAATGTGTAGGTTTAGAATAGGTAGCAAAATACCTTTGGCAATTTACGTTTTGGGTATGGTAGTAAAATACTTGGATGTATGTACATATAATTTTTGGTAGTCAAAATGTCTCACAAAAATCTATAAATATGTTGCATGTTATGTAAAGAAAATACATTACAAAAAATACCTTTTAATTTGAATACAATTTTAGTGAGCAAAAGGAAATATACTTGAATTTGCATGCGGCTTTAGGTAGTAAAAACACTTGAAAAAGAGCATGAGATGTAGCACCTTATTGTGTAGATAGTCAAGATTCATCATGAAGTTTGTGTATGTATAGGTATTAGAAATACCAGGATGTGCACGTATGCAATTTTTGATAGCCAAAGTGCTTAGAGTATGCATGTATGTGAATTTAGCAAAGGAAATGTGTGTGATGTAGGTAACAAATACACCTTGGAAGTACATGTAAATAATCTAGGTAACGAAGCTGCCTTGATTGTATATGGGTGCATTTTTCTTAGTTAATAGAATTTCTTGTGCAAGTGAACGTTCGTAAGGAAATATGCGCATAAGCTTGCTCTAAATTTACATTGATGTTTGTATTTATTGGAGGAGGTTGTATGCCATTTTTGTTTTAAGAGTAGCATCCCTTGGTAAAACTAACTTTCCAAATGTTTGCCTTCGCAGGAAATGGCCCCGAGGAAGCTTGCCTCAAAGAGGTCCAGGAAGGACAAGGCAGCCGAAGGAACTAGTTCCGCTCCGGAGTATGACAGTCACCGCTTTAGGAGCGCTGTACACCAGCAGCGCTTCGAGGCCATCAAAGGATGGTCGTTTCTCCGGGAGCGACGCGTCCAGCTCAGGGACGACGAGTATACTGATTTCCAGGAGGAAATAGGGCGCCGGCGGTGGACATCACTGGTTACTCCCATGGCCAAGTTCGATCCAGAAATAGTCCTTGAGTTTTATGCCAATGCTTGGCCAACAGAGGAGGGCGTGCGTGACATGAGATCCTGGGTAAGGGGTCAGTGGATCCCGTTTGATGCCGACGCTATCGGCCAGCTCCTGGGATATCCGTTGGTGTTGGAAGAGGGCCAGGAATGTGAGTATGGCCAGAGGAGGAACCGGTCTAATGGGTTCGATGAGGAGGCCATCGCCTGGCTGCTATGTATACCGGGGCAGGATTTTGCCCGGACTGCTGCAGGGAGGCGAGTGCGAATCATGCGCACCAACATGACCACCCTGACCCAGATATGGATGACGTTGCTCCTCAGCAACATCCTGCCCAGCGATCATAATTCCGACCTCCCCCTGCCGAAGTGTCAGCTGGTGTACGCCATCCTGACGCGGATGAGCGTCCATGTGGCTCAGTTAATCGCTGATGCCATTTATATTTTTGCAGGTATGGCGCCTACCAGGCATCCTTTGGATCCAGATAAGTCCAACAGGGCCCTGGGATTTCCCTCACTGATCACAGGACTCTGCCAGTCATTCGGAGTCCCCATTGCACCTACCAAGGTAATTCGGCCGCCCATCACCCGGGCTTTTATTGAGAAGTACTGTACCCAGAGACAGGCTCAGGGTGATGCTCCACAGGCTGCAGGCGCGCCACCACCACCTCATCAGGCTGGCCAGGCTGGGGCATTTGACATGGAGCAATATTTACGGCATTTGGTTCGCCAGCAGGCGGCCAACCACCGAGCACATGTACAAACCCATGATTGTCTGTACCAGATGAGCCTCAGCATGCAGAGCCAGGGCTTCGCTTCTTTTTCATGCCCTACTCCAGACCAGTTCAGGGCAGAGGTCGCATGGCCCGGAGATTGGCCCGAGGCCCAAGCAGGAGAGGCACCCCCAGAAGCTCCCGGCGCTGGAGAAGAGGCCCACGAGGACGAGGAGATGGCCGATTTGCTTGACTTCTTGGGAGGGAGTGGAGACACGTGACTGGGAGATCCCCAGATTCATGTTTTCTTTCATATTTCTTTTATCATTTTTATGCTATGTTATTGTTTTGACTTGAGAGACTAATGTTTGTTTTTGTTGTTTCGATTGTCATTTGTACAGCGCATACATTTTTGTTTAGATTGTTGCGTTAGTTTTTATATATCATTGCTATCGATGATGTTTAAAATTTTGGAACCGTGTAGAGTTCTTCGTTTAGGAACATCGTCCGAAAAATATGTATGTAAAACAAACAAAAATCATGATAAAAGTAGAAAAGAAAAAAATGAAATGGAAAAGAGAACAAAAGAGAAAAGAAGAGAGCAAGTAAAGAAAAAGAAAGCAAGTAAGAAAAAAGGTGGAAAAAGAGAAAATAAGTTGTCTAGCTAAAAATCGACATGCTTTTGAAAAGAGATGATTTCCAAATTTTCTTTGAAAAAAAATTCATTGATCATAACCAATTTTTGAAAAAAATGTGTCTACACCTGAAGGGTGAATGCTGTGAAATTTCCCCGGACGCCCGAAATGGACTAGGATGAATGCACAAATTGATAAAAGAACATATTTTAGAAACATTGGGTTGATTTAAAATAGAGGAAATGAATCCTGAGCCCTAGCATCACATGACCATAAAAATTTGACACTTGAGCGTCCACATAGGTGCATGCATGACCAGTTTTGCATAAAATTTCCAAATCATCATTTTTTTGCATTTGTATCATGGAAATAATGTGGGGCATCCCTTTTTATCCTTGAACCAAACCAAACCCTGACATGTATCATGCCTAGCCATTCTACAAGTCTTGAGCCAAAATCCTGACTCACCATAAACCTTGACCCAGGGTGAGAATGTTAATCCTTACCCTCGGAAGCAAAAAAAGAAGAGAAGGAAAATTTCCAATCAAAGGAAAAGAGAAGGAAAATTTCCAATCAAAGAGAAAGCAAAAAAAGGAGAGAAGGAAAATTCCCAATCAAAGGGTGGGAGAAAGAAAAAAAGAAAAGAAAGAAAATTCCCAACCAAAGAATGGGAGAAAGTAAAAAAGAAGAAAGCTCCTAGTCAAAGAAACCAAAAGAAATGTGCAGAGAGGTCTTTGGACCTGACAATATCTGAACAGTACAGAATTGTCACCAAATGAACAAAAGAAAGAAAAGGAAACCATGACCTAAAAGTGGTCTTCTCCCTTTGATTAGCAACCAAAATCCTGTGCGTCGGTGACTTGTTCGCCCCACACTAAACAAAAACAGAAAAGGAAAAAGCCAACAAAAAATCAAAAGCCAAAAACACACAAAAGCCGAAAAACCCATCAAGAGAACCCATTCCCCAGGGGAAGTCTTACTGATCCATGATCACGCATGTAATTTTTGATTTGATAGGAAATAATTTGCAAAGTCAAGTCATGACATATCTATGGTTCGGAATTAGGATGAAACACTTACCTGTGCGAGATTGATACACTTTGAGTGGATTTCTTCTATTTTTGTCGAACCCAATGTTTCCTCTAAATGGTCATTTAGAAACGAAATGCTAACATCCAAAATCTCATTTATGGCTATGGGGGATTTCATCAGCAGACTCTCCTTCCCTGGTAGACGCATTGTTTGTCACTCAAAAAAAAGGGGGCATATGCTGCTCTAAATCGGTTGGAATATTTGTCTCTTTGCTAAAGCATGTTTGCATTTTTAGTGGAGAAAACACCGAGACTTTTTCAAGTCTCACAAGTTATCCAGAACTACGTAGGTTTGAGTTCCTCATTGGAGGATACGTAGGAGCAAAAGCCTTGCTTTTGTCGACTGCGCCGCTTTCTGTTACCATGACCCAAGAGCTGGTAGCCCGCGGAGACACCTTACGGTTATCCGCACCTCGTCATTCAGTGACCCCAAGTGTGATTGATGAGCAGAGGCCAATGTGGTCATCTGTGCCCTTTCCGGAGATGTCAGCATCTTCCGGTGGAGACTTTTTCAAGTCTCACAAGTTATCTAGAACTACGTAGGTCTGAGTTCCTCATTGGAGGATACGTAGGAGCAAGAGCCTTGCTTTTGTCGGCCGCCCCATAATCTTTGTCATACTGACCCTGAGGTCATGTGACATGCACCCTTGTGTCATCCAGAGGCGGCGAGCCCGATGATACGCGGAGATACCTTACGGTTATCCGCACCCTTTTGTCATCCAGAGGCGGCGGGCCCGATGACATGCAGAGACAAAATTTGGTCATTCTGCACCCTTGTGTCATCCAGAGGCGGCGGGCCCGATGATACGCGGAGATACCTTATGGTTATCCGCACCCTTTTGTCATCCAGAGGCGGCGGGCCCGATGACACGGAGAGACAAAATTTGGTCATTCTGCACCCTTGTGTCATCCAGAGGCGGCGGGCCTGATGATACGCGGAGATACCTTACGGTTATCCGCACCCTTTTGTCATCCAGAGGCGGCGGGCCCGATGACACGCAGAGACAAAATTTGGTCATTCTGCACCCTTGTGTCATCTAGAGGCGGCGGGCCCAATGATACGCGGAGATACCTTACGGTTATCCGCACCCTTTTGTCATCCAGAGGCGACGGGCCTGATGACACGCAGAGACAAAATTTGGTCATTCTGCACCCTTGTGTCATCCAAAGGCGGCGGGCCCGATGATACGCGGAGATACCTTACGGTTATTCGCACCCTTTTGTCATCCAGAGGCGGCGGGCCCGATGACAAGCAGCGGCCAATGAGGTCATTCTGCACCCTTCGTCAATCGCGGCCGACAAGCCCGTTGACACGCGGAGATTTACACCATCTTCCGCACTTACAAGATCTGTCATACTGACTTTTGAGTCATGCTGACGGGCGGAAATACCCGAGTGGTTATCCGTATAAACATTTTTTTGCTATCTGTAAGACAGAACGCTTGATAGCATGCAGAGATTGATATAGTCTTCTGCACCTTTTGTTCCTCCGGGAACAACAAGTCATTTACATGCGGAAATTTTATGGTCACCCGCGACTCTCGTCAACCGAGAGGAACAAAGTTAGTGTCATACCCTAATTTCGTCCGGGGACCGGTCACCCGCGACTCTCGTCAACCGAGAGGAACGAAATTAGTGTCATACCCTAATTTCGTCCGGGGACCTTTGCTTGATGACATGCGACCTTTCTTTGGTCCTTGTGAGGTGCTTGGCACCCATCATTAGGCAATTTGTGAAATTCCGGGAACAACAAGTCATTTGCATGTGGAGATTTTATGGTCACCCGCGACTCTCGTCAAATCGAGAGGAACGAAATTAGTGTCTTATCTTTACTTTCCTTTTATCTCCAATAAAAGACAAGTAAAGAGGGGCAACTGTCATACCCTAATTTCGTCCGGGGACCTTTGCTTGATGACATGCGACCTTTCTTTGGTCGTTGTGAGGTGCTTGGCACC
This sequence comes from Glycine max, assembly GCF_000004515.6. NCBI lineage: Eukaryota > Viridiplantae > Streptophyta > Magnoliopsida > Fabales > Fabaceae > Glycine > Glycine max. The sequence goes on from NC_038251.2 coordinate 35,501,853, forward strand.
CATCATTAGGCAATTTGTGAAATTCCAGGACATGCCAGAAAACCAAAAAAATATTGATGCACAATCCGTAAGTTTCCGTGACACACCGGAAATCAAATGGAAGCATCGTTGCATAATTAAGTGAGGTTCCGTAACATTCCGTAAGTCAAAAAGGGGATGATTATGTAATCCGCAAGGTTCCGTAACATTACGGAAAGAAAACAAGTATCGTTACGAAATTCGTAAGTTTCCGTAACTTTACGAAAAAAGAATCACCAAAAAAAGCAGAGGGGGTGTACTTAGTAAAAATGGGGGTGCAAATAGCACCCAGGCCCACTTGGGCCCTCCAGAATATTCCTCCAGAAGGCTGTTGCTTCTGGAGGAAGCAACCTGGCTCGCCTGGGCGAGCTGAGCTTGCCTGGGCGAGCTGAGCTCGCCTGGGCGAACTGAGCTCGCCTGGGCGGCAAGCATCTCCCCTATTTTGCTATAAATAGGGGAGGAAGTGAGAAGGAAAGGGGTTCAGCCCCTTAGGCACTTCTCTCTCTTTCAAATTTGCTTGGAGAAATTGTTTCCGTGAAGAAAATCTAAGTCGAGGCGCTTCCGAAACGTTTCCGTAACGTTTTCCGTGTAGAATTTCGCAAAGGTTTCAACAGTTCTTCGACGTTCTTCATTCGTTCTTCATCGTTCTTCGATCTTCAACGGGTAAGTACCTTGAACCAAGCTTTTCGATTCATTCTATGTACCCACGGTGGTCCACATTGTGTTTTGTGTATTTTTATTCCCGTTTCATTTACTTTTTATACCCCCTGTTGACGTGCTTAAGCCATTTTACTTAAGTCATTTCTCGCTTAACTTAAAAATAAAATCAATTTCCACCGAACGTTTGAATTGTATTATTCGTTAACTTCGGTTAAAATGAATTCCGACCGTTCGGTCGTGCCGTAACCACGTTGGAAATCAAAAAAGAGGTAAAAAAAAATAATAATATAATAATAATAATAAAAAAACATCTTTTAGTAAAATAAAGCGGAAAATCAATCGGACGTTTTCTCTTTGGGATTTCTCATTCTTAATTGAATTGATTAATAACCAAAGTGAAACTAAGGCTAAAATCAACTCGCCTAGTCAAGCTCGTCCATAAAAATAGGCTTTTGAAGTTTGTCATTTAAATTTCTCACTAAGTAAAATGGATAATTTTTAAGGTCCAACGCCTTAGAATGATCACCACTTAAGTAAAAAGAATCACTTGATAAGAAAGAACTACGTAGGTCTGATTTCCTCATCGCAATTGAGGATACGTAGGAGCAAAAGCCCCGCTTTTGTCGACCACCCCAAGAGATCGTTAATGGTCCAATGCCTTAACGTTTCTCTCCTTTCAAAAAAAAAAAAGAGATCGTTAATGGTCCAACGCCTTAACGTTTCTCTCCTTTCAAAATCAAAAGACCGTTTAATGGTCCAACACCTTAAATGACCTTTTGTTCAATAAAAACATATTTTGCAAAAAAGACAAAAACAACTTAACCAAACACTTTGTTCCGAAAGAACTACGTAGGTCTGATTTTCTCATCCCAAAATTGAGGAATACGTAGGAGCAAAGGGAAACACCCTTGTCGACCACAAAAAAGGAAAAAATATAAAGGGTATAAAGTATATAAGGACATAAAAGGGAACGTAAAAATCAAAGTCATGTTTGCACATTCGATTAAAGGCTGCTGTCCCTTGGGACGGACGTGTGGGGTGCTAATACCTTCCCCGTGCGTAAATACAACTCCCGAACCTTTCACTTAAAAGTTCGTAGATCGCGTCTTTTCCGGTTTTTCCGACGTTTTCCTCAAATAAACGTTGGTGGCGACTCCGCGCGTATTCCTTTCATGGAACACGCATCCCGCGAGTCTCGCGTCGCCCTCCCGCCGAAGGGTAGGTTGCGACAATATGAAATAGCTACTTGGCCAAAAAGCTTACCTAATACATCAATGTTATATCCTTTGCACCCACATTTGAGCTGAAAAATTGAATTGTTTGAACTTAACCTTAAGCCTTAAAATGTCATCTCCATATACCTTATCTTAGGTTATAGGAGAGCAATAGGGTTCAAAGCAATTTGCCCCATATTTGGGGGAGTTTGTTGGGTAGTCAAGTTATAAGGGTAAGAAATAGCAGCACAGACAACAAATAAGTAAATAGATTGTAATTGTGTTAAAAAAAATATAAGTTTTAAATAAAAGGTGTGTGTGCTATTAGAATAAAGCTAAGTACAAAGGACAAGTGGGTTGAGTTGAAAAGAATGTGAATGGAAAAGAAAAAAAATGGTTAATTTTAGGATTTGTGCTCTCCTATAATTTAAGCTTTTGAATCCTAGAAAAACCATTAGTTATTGCAGCCCAGCCTCACTACAAGTCTATAAAAGTCCTTCTGATTCAATTTATGCATTCCTAACTGTATGCCATGAGATGAAGTGCAAAGGTTGGACCCCATGCTAGTTGTTAATTATTGATTAGCTTAAACACTTGAGCTTGAGTGAAACAGTGACCGTGAGGCACTCGTTAGGCATCCTTCCTTGAAATCTGTCTGCTGATTAATTTCATTCAGTTGTGTTGCTTAGTAAAAATACTCTTATCTCTGAAAAGCTGCATGTCTTGTGAAAAACCATTGATTGAGTCATTTTATAGATTTCTTATCATATGATTGATGTTTTGGAAGCAAACACCCTTTGTAAATAATCACTGCATTATTTTTGCACTTGAGGACAAGTGAGTTGTTCTTTATTTGGTTGAGGACAAGCAAAACTATAAATTTGGGGGAGTTTGTTAGTCGTTTTATACGACTAACTTTTGTATAGAAACTTTTGATAATTATATAGAATTCCTCCAAGTTACAGTTCTTTTGTAGGATTGTAAATACTTTTTGTTAATAAATTAATCATTACTCATTATAATCATCCGCTTGTAATTAATGTAAATTTCAATTCTATTTCAAGTGAAAAAGGAGATTTTGTGAAGTGTTGAATCTGGTGTCTCGCTAAGCCTGGTTTGTGCGCTTAGTGAGTGTGTCCCGCTAAGCGAGGCAACAACATGCTCAACGAGACACAAGAATATGGAAGAGAATCTTCCTTACAAGCATGCGCTCAACGCGTTGTCGCTCGCTAAGCGAGTCATCCGTCATCTTCTAGGCTAAGCGCGAGATTGGCGCTTAGCGAGAGGCCACCGATTGGATTTCCATATAAAGCCTGAAAACACAGAATTGGAAGGGAGTTTTGAGTGTGCGGACCTAGAGGAAACGGAGCATACCAAAGGAGGCATCTTGAAGAGCTTTGAAGGAGTTTTTTTGAGAGATTGTGAGGTTTTTAGAGGTAGAGGAGACATCCCCACCACTTTGTAATTTTTCAATTTCTCTTCTTCTCTTCTTTAAACTTGTAAAAGGAGCTTCCTTGCAATGGAAGGCTAAATCCTCAGTTGGGAACTTCTACAGTGTAAATGATGTAAAATCTTTTATATCTATTTAATAGTGTTTTCATGTGTTCTTTGCTCTTATCGGCCTTTAATTCTTGCATGTTTTTGTCTTGATCATGCAAACACATATGTAGTTAGGATCATCCTTATTGGGAAATGGTTTGATCCTTAGAATTTGAATGGACAGGGCTAATTTATCGTATATCTGGACAGGGAGTGTGGTAACTTGGTTTTTCGGTATGCTGTAACCGTAATGCTGTCTGGTTAGGATAAGTTCAACAAGAGACATCTGCGAACGAAGTCTAATTAGGATTAGGCTAAACTCATAAGACATCGGGGTTTAGTAGTTAGGACCTCAGCATAGAATACAGGAGGACTGTTAAGTAGAGAAATATCCTTAAATTACATCAAAATACCCTGTAGGAGGAACCAACATGTTTGCATATTTGTTCTCACACACCATTACTCACTTTACTTGCTTTCATTTAGACTAGATCATACTTTTATTTCTCTTTTCAACCATTAATTGTATCACCAATGCTTGCTTGCCAAACGACAACTTTTACCAAGTAAAACAAGTTCCCTGAGATCGATACTCGATATTCTTATCGTTTTAATACTACTTGCGTGCCCTGGTACACTTGCCGGGCAACGATCAAAGATCGAGGAAGACAAAGACACCACCAAGGAAGACTCGATCAATAACCTCGGCAACATCAGGAAAATGAACCTGCTCAACAAATCAAAGGTGTAATCAACTTGCAAGCGTCACCTCCATGCCATCCCGAGTATCGACATTAACTATGTCGATACACCATCACCATGAAGTCTCCCTTTTATCACCTTCATTGATAGAGACTTCAAGGGTATCAACCTCATCAACCAGGACGACCCTATAGTTGTGTCCATCGTAATTGCCAACTTCATGGTGTCCAAGGCCCTCATCGACGAAGATAGCTCCACTGACATCTTATACTGGAAGACATTCCATAAACTTGAAGTTTCCCCTGACACCATCTAGCCTCACGCAGGTCCATTCCTCAACTTCGCAGGAGAAAAAGTAGAGACCAGAGGCTATGTCGATCTAATGATCATCTTCGGTCAAGGCCGACTCTCGAGGAGCTTTACTATTAGGTATTTAATTGTCGATGCAAATACCTCTTACTTTGCTTTGATTGGCAGGAAAACACTCAACGAGCTCAGAGCTGTCGTCTCCACGCTGCATCTAAAAATGAAGTTCCCTACCTTGATGAGAGAGGTTGTGACTGTTAAGGCTGATCAAAAGCAAGCATGATAGTGCTACGCTAAAAGCCTGAAGGTGGCACCTTATCCTCCCACTAGGGAGCCTGCTAAGCTTCACCCCACAATGGATGGTACCACTCAGGTCATGAGCATGGACAAAAGGTCTCTAGTCCGAGCTCTAATTGTCTACTAAGAAAGCTTGGATAACAAATTCGATGTTGATCCGCGTGGTGAAACTTTTGACAAAGGTCCAAAGCGTATTGAAGAGCTCGTTAAGTTGCAACTTAAACCCAAACTCGACTAGTGTACATAGCTCCCAGAGACCTCACCAGCCATGAGCACAGACGCATAGCTGATGTCTTACATAGGAATACAAACTTGTTTGCTTGGAAACCATTTGACATGCCGAGAATCCACCCCAGCATTATCTACACAAGCTCACCATTTGTCCCTAGGCCAAACCGGTATCACAAAAGAAGAGAAAGATGGGAGAATAATGACATAAAGCGGTCAGAGAAGAAGTGGACTAGCTTATCAAAGCCAACTTCATCAGAGAGGTTAGGTATTCCACCTAGCTCGCCAACATCATTATGGTAAAAAAGGCTAACGACAAATGGCGAATGCGCATTAACTACATTGATCTGAACAAGGCATGTCCCAAGGGTGCATACGTTCTGCCCAGTATTGATAGGCTAATCGATGGAGCATCTGAGTTTCAAGTACTAAGCTTCCTGGATGTCTACTCTGAATACAACCAGATTTGGATGCATACTCTAGATGAGGAGAAAAAGACATTCATCACTGAAGATGACAACTTTTGCTATAGGGTCATGCCCTTTGGCCTTAAAAATGTAGGCGCTACATACTAGAGATTGATGGATCGAATTTTCAAACAGCAGATCGAATGAAACATTGAGGTCTACATCGACGACATGGTTGTCAAGTCTCATAGCATAGCCCAACACATGATAGAACTGGAAGAGGTCTTCGGAGAGATCTGCAAATACGGCATGCGCCTTAACCCGGAAAAATGTATTTTTGGGGTTGGTGGAGGCAAGTTCCTAGGCTTTATGCTCACACATTCCCGACAAATGCACAACTATATTGGAGATGCATAGTCCTACTAACATCCAGGAAGTCCAGATGCTGAATAGTAGACTAGCATCCCTGTCCACGTTCATCCCCAAGCTTGTTGAAAAGGCAAAGCCATTTTACAAATTGCTCAAGAAAATTGAGCCATTCTTGGGGACAAGACTTGCGAACAAGCTTTCTTAGCCTTCAAGAAGACCATTACCACTCCGCTAGCCTAAACAACCCCGTTGAAATCGAGGAATTGTCGACAAGGAGACTGCTATTTTGGCAAAAACAAAATGAAGAAAACATGAGGGTTGAACTCAAGACAAGAAACGAAGTCTAAGAAATGGTTAGGATCAGAGAAGAAGCTTGTCGCAACCTGCCCTTCGGCAAGAGGGCGATGCGTGACTCACGGGTGCGTGTTCCAAGAAAGGAATACGCGCGGAGTCGCCACCAACGTTTATTTGAGGAAAGTGTCGGAAAAACCGGAAAAGACGTGATCTACGAATTCTTTGTGAAAGGTTCGAGAGTTGTATTTACGCACAGGGAAAGTATTAGCACCCCACGCGTCCGTCACAAGAGACGACAACCTTTAATCAAATGTGCAAATATGACATCAATTTATATTCTTTTCCCTTTTTACGTTCTTATGTCTTTTTTATGCCTTTTTATGTTTTTATCTTTTTGTGGTCGACAAGGGTGTTTCCCTTTGCTCCTACGTATTCCTCAATTGTGATGAGGAAATCAGACCTACGTAGTTCTTTTGTGAACAAAGCATTTTGGTTAAGTTATTTTTTATCCTTTTTTGCAAGATATGATTTTATTGAATGAAAGGTCATTTAAGGCGTTGGACCATTAGACAATCTTTTGATTCTTTTGAAAAGTGATAAAACATTAAGGCATTGGACCATTAATGATTTCTTTATTTTTGAAAGAGGTAACAAAGTTACATATTGATTTTAGGCTTTTTAGAAATCTACATTTAACCAATAAAAGTGGAAAAGACCATTTCAAGGCGTTGGACCTTTGAAAATGGCTTTTTTAGGCGATGACAAAAGTTTGGTTTATGAATTGATTTTAGCCTTAGTTTCACTTTGGTTATTAGTCGATTCGATTTAAGAAAGAGAAATCCCAAAGAAAAACGTCCGATTGATTTTTTTGATTTATTTTACTAAAAGATATTTTTGATTATTATTATATTATTATTTTACCTCTTTTTGGTTTCCAACGTGGTTACGGCATGACCGAACGGTCAGATTTCATTTTAACAGAAATTAACGAATGTTACAATTCAAATGATTGGTGGAAATTTATTTTATTTTTGATTAGGGGAGAAAATGACTTAAGTAAATGACTAAAGCACGTCAAAAGGGGGTACAGAAAGTAAATGAAATGAAAATAAAAGCACGTGAATTGAAAAGTTCGATTTCGGGAACTTACCGGTTGAAGACCGAAGAACGAATGAAGAACGTCGAAGAATGGTTGAAAATCTTCGCGAAATCACACACGGAAACGTTACGGAAGCGCCTCGGCTTGGATTTTTTTCACGGAAACAATTTTTCTCACTAATTTTAAGTGAATCTCAGATACCAGGAGGGTTGAACATTTTTGTTCTTCCCTCCTTCCCCTATTTATAGGAAAAGGAAGGAGATGCTTGCCACCCAGCTTGCCCAGGCGAGCTAGGTTGCTTCCTCCAGAAGCAACCGCCTTCTGGAGGAACATCCTGGAAGGCCCAAGTGGGTCTGGTTGCTATTTGAACCCCTATTTTTACTAAATACACCCCTACCTTTTTTTTTGTGAATCTTTTTCCGTTAAGTTATGGAAACTTACGAATTTCATAACGATACTTGTTTTATTTCCATAATGTTGCGAAACCTTACGGATTACGTAATCATCCCTTTTTTGCCTTCCGGAACGTTACAGAACTTTACGGATTGCGCACTAACACTTCTTTTTAATTTCCAGCATGTCACGGAACTTCACGGATTGTGCTACGACGCTTTTCTTTTGGCTTCCGGCATGTCTCAGAACTTCACAAATTGCCTAACGATGGGTGCCAAATACCTCGAAGTGGTCAAACGAGGGTCGCATCCCAACAACGGATGGTCCCCGGACAAAATTAGGGTATGACAGTTGCCCCTCTTTACTTGTCTTTTATTGGAGATAAAAGGGAAGTAAAGATAAGACACTAATTTCGTTCGAGCGAAACACCATTCGGCCAGTGAACCTCCCTGCCAGCGGAACCTGTAAAAATTTGAAAATGATCAGTACCGACACATTATCCTAATACTGTCGAATTTGTTCCTCTTGGTTGATACAAGACGCAGAATGACCATAATTTGTCTCTGTGTTTTGTTGGACACGATCAAGCCTGGGTGGCGAGACACAGAATGACCATAATTTGTCTCTGCGTGCCACCGGACACGATCACCTCTGGATGGCAAAAAGGTGCGCGGAATGACCATAATTTGTCTCCGCCCACCTCTCGACTTACTGTCCTCGAATGACAAAGGGTGCAAAATCTGTCTCTGCGCGTTTAGCACCCAACTTGTTGTTCCTGAATGATAAAGGGCACATAATTCGTCTATATGCTTTTATCCACTCAGCTTGCTGCTCTTGAACGATAAAGGGCGTAGAATTCGTCTATGCGCGTTTATCACCCAATTTGCGAAATCTGAATGGCAAAGGGCGCAAAATTCGTCTATATGCGTTTACCACTCGACTTGTTGTTCCTGAATGATAAAGGGCGCAGAATTCGTCTATGCGCGTTTATCCACTCAGCTTGCTGCTCTTGAACGATAAAGGGCGCAGAATTCTTCTATGCGCGTTTATCACCCAATTTGCGAAATCTGAATGGCAAAGGGCGCAGAATTCGTCTATGCACGTTTACCACTCGACTCGCTGCTCCTGAATGATAAAGGGCACAAAATCTGTCCCTGCGCGTTTGTCGCAACCTACCCTTCGGTGGGAGGGCGACGCGTGACTCGCGGGATGCGTGTTCCACGAAAGGAATACGCGCGGAGTCGCCACCAACGTTTATTTGAGGAAAACGTCGGAAAAACCGGAAAAGACGCGATCTACGAACTTTTAAGTGAAAGGTTCGGGAGTTGTATTTACACACGGGGAAGGTGTTAGCACCCCATACGTCCGTCCCAAGGGACGACAGCCTTTAATCGAATGTGCAAACATGACTTTTGATTTTTAGTTCCCTTTTATGTCCTTATATCCTTTATACCCTTCTTATATTTTTCTCTCTTTGTGGTCGACAAGGGTGTTTCCCTTTGCTCCTACGTATTCCTCAATTTGCGATGAGGAAATCAGACCTACGTAGTTCTTTCGGAACAAAGTGTTTGGTTAAGTTGTTTTTGTCTTTTTTGCAAAGTATGTTTTTATTGAACAAAAGGTCATTTAAGGTGTTGGACCATTAAACGGTCTTTTGATTTTGAAAGATGAGAAACGTTAAGGCGTTGGACCATTAACGATCTCTTGTTTTTGAAAGGAGAGAAACGTTAAGGCATTGGACCATTAACAATCTCTTGGGGTGGTCGACAAAAGCGGGGCTTTTGCTCCTACGTATCCTCAATTGCGATGAGGAAATCAGACCTACGTAGTTCTTGCTTTTTGTCAAGTGATTCTTTTTTACTTAAGTGGTGATCATTTTAAGGCGTTGGACCTTAAAAATGATCCATTTTACTTAGTGAGAATTTGAAATGACAAACTTCAAAAGCCTATTTTTTATGGACGAGCTTGACTAGGCGAGTTGATTTTAGCCTTAGTTTCACTTTAGTTATTAATCAATTCGATTAAGAATGAGAAATCCCAAAGAGAAAACGTCCGATTGATTTTCCGCTTTATTTTGCTAAAAGATGTGTTTTTTATTATATTATTTTTACCTCTTTTTGATTTCCAACGTGGTTACGGCACGACCGAATGGTCGGAATTCATTTTAACCGAAGTTAATGGATAATACAATTCAAACGTTCGGTGGAAATTTATTTTATTTTTAAGTTAAGCGAGAAATGACTTAAGTAAAATGGCTTAAGCACGTAAAGAGGGGGTATAAAAAGTAAATGAAACGGGAATAAAAATACACAAAACACAATGTGGACCACCGTGGGTACATAGAATGAATCAAAAAGCTTGGTTCGAGGTACTTACCCGTTGAAGATCGAAGAACGATGAAGAACGAATGAAGAACGTCGAAGAACGGTCGAAACCTTTGCGAAATTCTTCACGGAAAATGTTACGGAAACGTTTCGGAAGCGCCTCGGCTTAGATTTTCTTCACGGAAACAATTTTTCCAAGCAAATTCGAAAGAGAGAGAAATGCCTAAGGGGCTGAACCCTTTTCTTCTTCACTTCCTCCCCTATTTATAGCAAAATAGGGGAGGTGGTTGCCGCCCAGCTCGCCCAGGCGAGCCAGGTTGCTTCCTCTAGAAGCAACAGCCTTCTGGAGGAATATTCTGGAGGGCCCAAGTGGGCCTGGGTGCTATTTGCACCCCCATTTTTACTAAGTACACCCCCTCTGCTTTTTTTGGTGATTCTTTTTTCGTAAAGTTACGGAAACTTACGAATTTCGTAATGATACTTGTTTTCTTTCCGTAATGTTACGGAACCTTGCGGATTACATAATCATCCCCTTTTGACTTACGGAATGTTACGGAACCTCACTTAATTATGCAACGATGCTTCCATTTGATTTCCGGTGTGTCACGGAAACTTACGGATTGTGCATCAATATTTTTTTTGGTTTTCCGGCATGTCCTGGAATTTCACAAATTGCCTAATGATGGGTGCCAAGCACCTCACAAGGACCAAAGAAAGGTCGCATGTCACCAAGCAAAGGTCCCCGGACGAAATTAGGGTATGACAGCGTTTATCACTCAGCTTGCTGCTCTTGAACGATAAAGGGCGTAGAATTCGTCTATGCACATTTATCACCCAATTTGCGAAATCTGAATGGCAAAGGGCGTAGAATTCGTCTATGCGCGTTTATCACCCAATTTGTGAAATCTGAATGGGAAAGGGCGCAAAATTCGTCTATGCGTGTTTACCACTCGACTCGCTGCTCCTAAATGATAAAGGGCGCAGAATTTGTCCCTGCGCGTTTATCACTCATCGAGCGTGCGGATAACCGCATGTCATTAGGCCCATCGCCTCTGGATGACAAAAGGCGCAGAAGATGACGTTAGTCTCTGCATGCTATCATGCTTTGAGTCTTATAGATAGCAAAAGGGTGTGGGACCAAATGGTTCCTGCATGTCATCGGGCCCGCCCCCTCTGGATGACAAAAGGTGTAGAAGACGACGTTAGTCTCTGCGTGCTATCATACTTTGAGTCTTATAGATAGCAAAAGAAAGTGTGAGACCAAATGGTTCCCGCATGTCATCGGGCCCGCCGCCTCTGGATGACAAAAGGCGCAGAAGACGTCGTTAGTCTCTGCGTGCTATCATGCTTTGAGTCTTACAGATAGAAAAAATTTTATACGGATAACCACTCGGGTATCTCCGCATGTCACGTGACTCCAGTGTCAGTATGACAGAAATTGTGGGGCGGCCGACAAATGCGAGGCTCTTGCTCCTACGTATCCTCAATGAGGAACTCAGACCTACGTAGTTCTGGATAACTTGTGAGACTAAAAATAGTCTCGGTGTTTTCTTCACTAAAATGCGAACATGCTTTAGTAAAGAGACAAGACTTCCAACTAATCAGAACAACATATGCTTCTTGGATGAAAAACAATGTGTCTACTGGGGAAGGGGAGTATGTTGATGAAATCCCCTCTGAAATTCTGATACTGGGGACAGATGTCGTACAGGATGTCACGACATCGCGCTTCAGAACATGCAGAATGTATATGACTGTATGAACAGATTAAACAAGTGAATAACACAAGAGAATTGTTAACCCAGTTCGGTGCAACGTCACCTACATCTGGGGGCTACCAAGCCAGGGAGGAAATCCACTAAAATAGTGTTAGTTCGAAGATCTAACAGCCACTGTTTACAACCTTCTCACCTAACCACTACCCGTGCAACCTCTACCTAAGAGCCACTCTTAGATATGAGAACCCCTCTCACTCCCTCTCAATCACTCTCCCGTGTTTACAATTAAATCAAATACACACCAGAGATTACTCTCTGAACAATAGAGATCAACTCTACACACTCAGGTCCAACACTTGATGTTAGAGTAACATCAAGGTGGCTCACAAAACACTCAAGTCCCAAAACTCACAAAATAACTCTTCAATCCCGGACTTGGTAGAAAACTCGTGCAGCCTTGATGTTTATATAGCAGTGTGCGTTTCTGGGCTGCAACTTCTTGTGCTGGATGAGATCTATCATTTTCCTGAAATTCTGCACTTAAAGATCTAAAAGATACAGTTTGATCTTTTAGTTTTTATCTTTAATCTTTAATCCCTGAACGAACTATTCAAGTTTGTAATTCGAACTTTAATTATCTTTTAATTCGTTCCAAGAGATAGATCGTCTAATCTGTTGCTAACTGCACAATAATCTGTTAAAGAGATAACAGATTTATGTGTCCAGTATTTTCGGGCCGGATGTCAGGACATCGTGTTCGACATCGTGGATCCTGCACACTCTGTTAAAGATATAACAGATTTATGTGTCCAGTATTTTCGGGCAGGATGTCCTGGACATTGTATCCGACATCGTGGATCCTGCAGCTTCAATTCTTCATTTGACATTTTATCTTGCCTTGTGCATTGTGCGGCCCGATCTGATTCCTTGACATAACGTTGGACATCATGTGCAGCAACTCCAGCTTTCCTTCATTGTCTAAGTGCTTATGTTTTAACAAAATCTTAGCCAATCTTTTAAACACTCAGTAGAGCTAAGCACTAACAATCTCCCCCTTTGGCAAATTTTGTCTAAAACATACTTAGACACTTCCTGAGCAGGTACGAGCAGTTATGCAAGTGGGATCAGCAACTTTCATTATCAGAGTAATCAAGCACAGCGGAATTTGTAGTGGCGACAGCAAAATTCTGCAAGTTGCAAGTCGTTTCCAGGATGTCAAGACATCTCACGTGACATCAGCTTTCTGCTCCCCCTGTCTCCATGCTCCTACATGCTCCTACTGCTGTGAAGCAGTTCACTGCAGCATCTTCTATCAGCTACTAGTCTTTTCCAGGATGTCAAGACATCTCATGTGACATCAGCGTTCTGCTCCCCCTGTCTTCATGCTCTTACTGCAGCATCTTCTATTAGCTACTAGTAGTTACAGTAGCTTACTTCAGTCATCATCAGCAGCAGTCTCCCCCTCAAAATCATATACATACAACTCCCCCTCAAAATCATATACATACAACTCCCCCTCAAAATCATGAATCATGCATACATCGTATCCTTCTACTCAAAATCATGCATCATACTACTATTGCATACATAGTATCCTACGACTCAAAATCATAAATCATGCATAATACTATTACTCCCCCTTTTTAGACAGAATTTGACAAAAGTAGAATGCATGCAAATATTACAGACCAATAGCAAATTAATTGTTCAAAGGGACATGCCCCTATAGCCAGTAAGAGTAAAAAGCAAAAATAAAGGTCTGATGATCATGGGGTGGCTTCAGAATCATCATCATCTGATTCTGTATCCTCTGCTGCATCTTCTTCTTCCTCAGCAGCTTCTTCTTCTTCCTCAGCTGCTTCTTCTTCTTCCTCAGCTTCTTCTTCTTCCTCAGCTGCTTCTCCATCATCAATGCCACTGTCTGAGAGCCTTTTGATCAGGCGTTCCAGCTCCATTTTCTTCTCTGTGGTGGCTTTGATGGTTGCCTCCAGCACCTTGCATGTGTCCTTGAGTTCAGCAATCAAAGCATCCTTGGACACAGCACCTGAAGCAGCAGCTTTCCCTGATGTCGAGACAATGTCTGGGACATGTGTCCCCTCAAACAGTTTGTAATGCAGGGACAGAGCCGATTCTCTCTTCATCACAGAGTCAATGTTGTTTAAAATATTGGGATGTTGACTCAACATAATGCCACACAATACAGTTGGGAAGGCAATGGGTAATTTGACAGCAAAAGATTCTGAATGCTTAACAGTTTGATCAAAAATATAGTTCCCAAAATTAAATTTAGACTTGGTTCCAACAGCATACAGAAATTTACCCAAACCTGTGGCAACAGTGGAAGTATGATTGGTGGGTACCCAGTTTGCAGCCCCAATCCTGTGCAGGATTGCATACTTCACACTTAGCTTCCCTGCAGAAAGCTTCCCTTTCTTTGGCCAATGCTGGACTCGTTTGGCAGTGATTTCCTTGGCAATTTGATGCTCAGAAACAGCAATATCCACCACTCCTTCAGTTGGTCTGCCCAGGTACTTGTTGATCACAGCAGGGGAGAATCTAACACATTTTCCTCTGACAAACACTTTCTGATACTCATCACTCTTTCTGTTTGTTATGTCAGAGGGAATGTTGACAATGAATTCCCTGACTAGACTTTCATAGCAATCTCCCAACTTGGTGACAGTTTTCATCAGTCCAGCAGCCTTGATGAGGTCCACGGTCTCCTTGCAATCCAAGGCATTTCTTCCCAGTTCTCTTTCTAAAGCAATCCTGCGTTGATATACAAATTTCCACCTTTCAACATTGCCAATGGAGTGGAATGAGATGTTGTCCAATGGTGCATCAGGGACATTTCCAGGCACCTTTTTCCCTGATTTCTTGGCCCTCTTGATGTCGGGAACATCTAGTTCGACATCATCATCAGAATTGGATGAGGAAATTTCTTTCCTCTTCTTGGAAGGGATTGCAACTTTGCTCCATCTGGATGTGGTAGGAGTGATTGGTGTGCTCTTCTTCTGTGCCATAGTTTTGATTCGTCCAGACCTAGTAATGGGGGTTTTTCCCTTTCTGCTTTGTAGTCTTTCTGCAATGCCAGGTGCCAACTTGTTGGCAATGGGTTCCTCATCAGATTCTACTTCTTCTAGGTCAATGAGGTCACCTGGAGCAGGTTCTGGTGCCCTTGGTGTAGGGGTCTCCTCTGTGGCTTGATCCTCTTCCTCTGTTGATTCCTCTTTGCTGGATGAAGAGGGGTCTTCAGCATTTGGGGTGAAAGATGTTGGAACATCTTTATCAGCATCAGGGACAGAAACATTTGGGGTGGAAGATGTTGGAACATCTTCATCAGCATCAGGGACAGAAGCATTTTTCAAAATGCTACTCACAATACTGCGGATCTTCTTATCCATCTCCGTGTCTACTTCCCTAGGACTTGCTGCAAGGCTAGGGTTTTCAGAAGTCTTCACTCCCTGTTGTCGTTTGGGGACCAGTTTCTCAGGACCAGGGGCTGAACTAGGAATCATTTGTATGGGTTGGATATTGAATTCAGGTTGTTCCTGGTTTGATGGTGCTTTGGTGGATGATGGAGATGATGGTACAGAGGGTGAACCAGGAGCTGAAGTTTCTTTTGGTGAGGTAGCCATGGAGAAGCAGAGCCTTTGGAATGGTTTCGTGAATTTCTGAGAGCTGTTGGGGAATGCTGAAAACGGGATTACCACGAAAATATAAGTTTGAATGAGGAATGTAAAGGGTCGTGTGAAGCAACGGTCGAATTTGTTTTGGCCCAGTAGAGAACGCGCTATTAACGTTTGAGCACGTTCAGATAAAAGTAATTGCTATAAATCCTCTAGCAGACAAATGCCCAGCTTGCCCCTCAGTTTTTCAAACTGATTTGCATCCAATGCCTTTGTGAAAATATCTGCTATTTGTTCCTCAGTGTCAACATGCTCCAGTGTGATAACTTTATCATCAACAAGCTCTCTAATATAGTGATGTCTAATGTCAATGTGCTTGGTTCTGCTGTGTTGAACAGGATTTTTAGAAATATTAATAGCACTCAAGTTACCACAGTACAATGTCATGACATCTTGTTCGACATTGTACTCCTTCAGCATCTGCTTCATCCAAACTAGTTGTGAACAGCTGCTTCCTGCTGCAATATACTCTGCTTCAGCAGTAGATAGGGACACACAGTTCTGCTTCTTGCTGAACCATGAAATAAGATTGGTTCCCAAATAGAAACATCCACCAGAAGTGCTTTTTCTGTCATCTGCACTTCCAGCCCAATCAGCATCACAATACCCAACCAGCATTGAATCTGAACAATGACAGTACATAATCCCATAGTCACTGGTGCCATTTACATATTTCAGAATTCTCTTTACTTGATTCAAGTGACTTATCTTAGGATTGGCTTGATATCTTGCACACACACCTACTGCATAGGTGATGTCAGGTCTGCTAGCTGTTAAATATAGTAAGCTCCCAATCATGCTTCTGTACAGACTTTGATCAACACTGGTGCCAGCTTCATCTTTTGACAGCTTCAAGTGAGTAGGTGCAGGTGTTCTTTTATGGCTGGCATTTTCCATCCCAAACTTCTTGACAATGTTCTTTGCATACTTGCTTTGTGAGAGGAATATGGTGTCTTCCATCTGCTTCACTTGGAGTCCAAGAAAATAAGTCAGCTCTCCAACAAGACTCATCTCAAATTCAGATTGCATCTGTTGGACAAAATGTCGAAGCATCTCATTCGACATCCCTCCAAACACAATGTCATCAACATATATCTGTGCTATCATCAAGTTTTCAGCATCTTGTTTGACAAAGAGAGTCTTGTCAATTCCTCCCTTCCTATACCCTTGCTGAGTAAGGAACTCTGTTAGCCTTTCATACCAAGCTCTTGGAGCTTGCTTCAATCCATAGAGAGCCTTCTTGAGCCTGTATACATGATCTGGATGAGGTGGATCTACAAATCCCTTTGGCTGCTCCACATAGGCTTCTTCATTCAGGTATCCATTCAGAAACGCGCTTTTCACATCCATCTGGTACAGCTTGAATTTGAGGATGCAAGCTACGCCAAGTAACAATCTGATGGACTCAAGTCTAGCAACAGGAGCGAAAGTTTCATCAAAGTCTACACCTTCAATCTGAGTGTAGCCTTGAGCAACAAGTCTGGCCTTGTTTCTGGTTATAACACCTTCTTCATTGGTTTTGTTCTTGAAGATCCACTTGGTGCCAATCACATTAGTTCCCTCGGGCCTAGGAACTAGCTCCCAAACTTCATTCCTTTTGAATTGCTCCAATTCTTCTTGCATAGCATTGATCCAGAACTCATCAGTCAGTGCCTCTTTCACATTTTTGGGCTCAATTTTGGAGACAAAACATGAATTGGAGACAATCTCAATCTCCCTTGATCTTGTAGTGACTCCTTTGTTTGGATCTCCTATAATCAGCTCCTTGGGGTGCATCTTCTGGATTCTAATGGAGGGACTCTTGTCAGGTTGATTGATGTTTGGTTCATCTGTAGCAGAATCAGAGTTTTCTGCATTTTCTGCACTTTTAGCTGTATCTGCTACATTGTCTCCCGATGTTCTGACATCTTCTTCGACATCCTTCTTTCTTGCTGGAGTTAGGTCATCAACAACCACATTGATGGATTCCATCACAGTTCTGGTTCTGGAATTGAATACTCTATATGCTCTGCTGTTTGTAGAGTATCCCAAGAATATCCCTGCATCACTCTTGGGATCCATCTTTCTCCTTTGCTCTCTATCTGCCAAAATGTAACATGGACTTCCAAAGATGTGGAAGTGCTTGACAGTTGGCTTCCTCCCTTTCCAGATTTCATACAGTGTGGTTGGAGTCCCTCTTCTAAGTGTGACTCTGTTGTGGATGTAGCATGCTGTGTTCATGGCTTCAGCCCAGAGATTATAGGGAAGTTCTTTGGCATGAAGCATGACCCTAGCAGCCTCTTGCAAAGTCCTGTTTTTCCTTTCAACTATGCCATTTTGTTGTGGTGTAATGGCTGCAGAGAACTCATGAGTGATGCCTTCAGATGTGCAGAATTCAGTGAACTTGCTGTTTTCAAACTCTCTGCCATGGTCACTCCTGATTCTCTTGATGACACAGTCTTTTTCTCTTTGAAGTCTTAGACTCAACTCCTTGAATACTTCAAAGGTGTCTGATTTCTCTCTGATAAAGTTGACCCAGGTAAATCTTGAGAAATCATCCACAACAACATAGGCATACCTCTTCCCTCCAAGGCTTTCAACTTGCATAGGCCCCATCAAGTCCATGTGAAGTAGTTCCAGCACCCTGGAAGTGGTCTGATGTTGAAGCTTCTGGTGGGACATCTTGACTTGCTTTCCAATCTGACATTCACCACAGATTCTGCCTTCTTCTATTTTCAGATTGGGAATGCCTCTAACAGCACCTTTGTCAATGATTTTCTTCATGCCTCTTAAGTGCAGATGTCCAAATCTTTGATGCCATATTTTGACTTCATCTTCTTTGGAGAATAGACATGTGGAGGAGTAACTGGTTTCTTGAGGTGTCCATAGGTAACAGTTGTCCTTTGATCTGCTGCCCTTCATTAGAACTTCACTCTTCTCATTTGTCACCAAGCATTCTGACTTTGTGAAGTTTACATTGAATCCTTCATCACACAACTGACTGATGCTGATCAAGTTCGCAGTCAGTCCCTTCACCAGCAGTACTTTGTTCAGACTAGGAAGTCCATCATGGACTAGCCTTCCCATTCCAGTGATCGTTCCTTTAGAGCCATCTCCAAATGTCACATAGCTAGTGGAGCAAGGTTCAATGTTCACCAGGAATTCTTTGACTCCTGTCATGTGTCTGGAACAGCCGCTATCTAGGTACCAATCTTCCTTAGCTGATGCTCTAAGTGAAGTATGAACAACAAGACTAACAATCTTGTGTTTTGGAACCCACATCATCTTCCTTCTGCTGCTGCTACTTTGAGTTTCATGATGTGGATGGCCATGTAGATGATAGCAAAAGGGCTTTATGTGACCATACTTGCCACAGTAGTGACACCTCCTCTTCTTTCTTTTGCTCTTTTTCTGCTGCGATCCATGATGTCGAGACCGATGTTGTGACATCGTGACTCCAGTGCTGTTTTTGGCAGGAACAAATCCTGTCATGGTTATTCTGCCAGCAGATTTATGATTAAACCCAAGTCCTCTCTGGTTTCCAACATTCTTCCCAAGCTGTAGCACCTCATCAAGCATATCTGAGCCTTTATTCAGCATCTTTATTGATTTTGTCATGTTTTCCAGTTTAGAGTTCAGAAAACCAACTTCTCCTTTAAGCTCAGAGATTTCCTCTTCATGTGCCTCCTTCTCAGCCTCCAGATTTGCAATGACCTTCTTCAGTTGTGCTTCTTGCTGAAGAATCTTCTCACTTTTGATGCATAGTTCTCTATAGGATATAGCAAGCTCATCAAAAGTGATTTCACTATCTGTATCACTTGAATCTTCAGCAGATTCAAATCTCCCAGTGAGTGCATTCACATCTCTGTCAGAATCACTTTCTTGTTCACTCTCTGTATCATCAGACCGACATACAGAAAGTCCTTTCCTCTGCTTCTTGAGATGAGTGGGACATTCAGCTTTGATGTGTCCATAGCCTTCACACCCATGGCATTGAATTCCTTTGCTGTGACTGGGCTTTTCATCTGACCTTTTCTGGTATTCACTACCTTTCCTGATGTCGAAAGGGATGTTCCGGACATGTGGTTTCTGCCTCCTGTCCATTCTGTTCAGCACTTTGTTGAACTGTTTTCCAAGGAGCACTACTGCGTTAGTCAGACCTTCATCAGTATCCAGGTCATACTCATCTTCTTCTCCTTCATCATTGGACACGAATGCCAGGTTCTTGCTCTTCTTTTCAGTCCTATCCGAGAGTCCTAGCTCAAAGGTTTGAAGGGAACCAATGAGTTCATCTACTCTCATGTTGCAAATGTCTTGGGCCTCCTCTATTGCAGTGACTTTCATGTCGAATCTCTTAGGCAAAGATCTGAGGATCTTTCTCACCAGCTTTTCATCTGTCATCCTTTCTCCCAAGGCAGTGCAAGCATTGGCAATTTCAAGAATGTTCATGTGGAAGTCATGAATACACTCTTCCTCCTTCATCTTCAGATTTTCGAATTTTGTAGCCAATAGTTGCAATCTGGACATCTTCACTTTGGAGGTTCCTTCATGAGTGGTTTTCAGGATCTCCCATGCATCCTTGGCCACAGTGCATGTGTTGATCAGTCTGAAGATATTCTTGTCAACTCCATTGAATAGAGCATTCAAGGCTTTGGAGTTTCCAAGTGCCAATTCGTCCTCTTCTTTTGTCCAGTCTTCTTCTGGCTCCAATTCATCAGTTTCCAAGAGATAGATCGTCTAATCTGTTGCTAACTGCACAATAATCTGTTAAAGAGATAACAGATTTATGTGTCCAGTATTTTCGGGCCGGATGTCAGGACATCGTGTCCGACATCGTGGATCCTGCACACTCTGTTAAAGATATAACAGATTTATGTGTCCAGTATTTTCGGGCAGGATGTCCTGGACATTGTATCCGACATCGTGGATCCTGCAGCTTCAATTCTTCATTTGACATTTTATCTTGCCTTGTGCATTGTGCAGCCCGATCTGATTCCTTGACATAACATTGGACATCATGTGCAGCAACTCCAGCTTTCCTTCATTGTCTAAGTGCTTATGTTTTAACAAAATCTTAGCCAATCTTTTAAACACTCAGTAGAGCTAAGCACTAACACCCTCATAACCATAAATGAGATTTTGGATGTTAGCATTTCGTTTCCGAATGACCATTTAGAGGAAACACTGGGTTCAACAAAAATAGAAGAAAATCACTCAAAGTGTATCAATCTCACACAGGTAAGTGTTTCATCCTAATTCCGAACCATAGATATGTCATGACTTGATTTTGCAAATCATTTCCTATCAAATCAAAGATTACATGCGTGATCATGGATCAATTGAACTTTGTGTTGGTAATGGTTTGTTTCTTTGTGGGAATTTTTGGCTTTGAGTGCTCTTGGCCTTTTCCTTTTCTGTTTTTGTTTAGTGTGAGGTGAACAAGCCACCGACGCATAGGATTTTGGTTGGCAATCAAAGGGAGAGGACCAGTTTAGGTCGTGGTTTCCTTTCTTTTCATTTTTACTTGGTGACAAATCTGTATTGTTCAGATATTGTCTGGTCTAAAGACCTCTCTGCATATTTCTTCTGTTTTCTTTCGATCCTTGATCAGGAATTTTCTTTCCTTCCTTTTTTGCTTTCTTTCCCTCTTTTAATTGGGAATTTTTCTTTTTTCTTTTTGCTTTCTCCCTGGAATTTTCCTTCTTTTTGTGTTTTCTTTCGAGGGCAAGGATTGACATTCTCACCCTGGATCAAGGTTTTGGGATTTTGGCTCAAGGCTTGTAGCATGGCTGGACATGATATATGTCAGGGTTTGGTTTGGTTCAAGGATAAAAGGGGATGTCCCACACTATTTCCATGACACAAATGCAATAATGATGATTTGGAAATTTTATGCAAAACTAGTTGTGCATGCACCTATGTGGACACTCAAGTGTCGAAAATTTTTTGGTCATGTGATGCTAGGGCTCATAATTCATTTTCTCTATTTTAGTCAACCCAGTGTTTCCAAAATATGTTCTTTTATCAATTTGTGCATTCATCCGAGTCTATTTTGGGTGTTCAAAAAAACTTTCACAGCATTTACCCATCAGGTGTATACACATTTTTTCAAGAACTAGTTATGATACGTGAATTTTTTCAAAGAAAAGTTGGAAATTATCTCTTTTCACAAGCATGTTGGTTTTTAGCTAGATAAATTTTTATTTTTATTTTCTTTTTTATCATTTGTTTATTTCTTTTTCTTGTTTGTTTTTGTTTTTTTTCCCTTTTTTTTTCATGAGGTATTTTGCTACCTAAACATGTGTATATTTTTGTGAGGTATTTTTTCTATATACATGCATATCCAAGGTATCTTGCTACCTAAACATACATATATATTTTGTGAGGTATTTTTGTTACATACATGCATATCCAAGGTATCTTTCTACCTAAACATACATATATATATTTTGTGAAGTATTTTTGCTACATACATGCATATCCAAGGTATCTTTCTACCTAAACATACGTATATATATTTTGTGAAGTATTTTTGTTACATACATACATATCCAAGGTATCTTTCTCCCTAAACATACATATATATACTTTGTGAAGTATTTTTTGTTTACATACATGCACATCTAGGGTACCTTCCTGCCTAAACATACATATATATATTTTGTGAGGTATGACTACCTTCCGAGCTTGTGCTTGTTTTATTTAAATTCCCAGGATCATGAGCAACTAGGTGTGTCCTACTATGACTTGAGAAACAAAGGTGATCAAATAACAAGTCGGGATTTAAAAGGTACTAGGTTGCCTCCTAGTAGCGCTTCTTTAACGTCTTGAGCTGGACGCATGATGACTTGTCGGTCAGGGACCTAGTACTTTGCTTACCTTTGGCCTTGAACCTTGTCGCCTATTGGTCGGCCATGTGTCGTAGGCAATACTCTAACCTTTTTGTGGATGAGCTGAGGGGCTCTGGAGGTGGCGGCGGAGCATTTGTTGCCTGTTGCTGGCCTTCCCCAGGCTGTTGTGGTGTCTCGTCCTCTGCCTGCACGGGGCCACAATACTTCTTGATGAAAGCTCTGTTAGTAGGAGGCCTGATGACCTTGCTGGGGATGACGGGCACTCTGTAGAACTGACAGAGGCCCGTAATCAGAGCTGGAAACCCCAGGACCCTGTTGGACTTCTTTGGGTCCATTGGGTGTCCTGCGGGCGCGATCCCTGCAAACAATGGATGACATCAGAAATCAGTTTGAACCATATGCATACTTACCTGTCATGATGGCATGACCTTGCCGGGGGGTACGGGCACCCTGTAGGACTGATAGAGGCCCGTAACCAGAGCTGGAAACCCCAGGGCCCTGTTGGACTTCTCCGGGTCCACAGGGTGTCTTGTGGGCGTGACCCCTGCAAATAGTAGATGGCATTAGAAATCAGTTGGAAATAATGCATACCTACCTATGTCGGGATGACACAGACCAACTGATACTTCTGCAAGGGGAGATCGGCATTGTGGTCGCTGGGCAAAAGGATGCTAAATAACAATGTCATCCATATCCGTGTAAGATTGGTCATGTTGGTGTGCACGAACCACACTTGTCTCTTTGCAGCGGCACAGGTGAAATCTTGCCCTGGTATGCATAGTAGCTGCGTGATAGCCTCCCTCTCTGGTTGTGCTTGCACAGTTGGCCCTCCTCCAATATCAGGGGGTGGCCCAGGAACTGATAAAAGGAAACTACTGGCCCCTTAACCGGGAGTGCAAGTCTCGGTTAAGCATTTAAGGGCAGAAGACCTTAAATTCTCTTAAGGTGCAGATGTGGAGCCCTCTAAAAGCGAGGGCGCGTAGCCCTCTAAAGGCGAGGGAGTGTGTAGCCCTCCAAAGGCGAGGACGTGTCGCCCTCTAAAGGCAAGGGCGTGTAGCCTTCTGAAGGTGAGGACGTGTAGTCCTCTAATGGCGAGGACGAGTAGTCCTCTGAAGGTGAGGACGTGAAGTCCTCAGATGGTGAGGACTTGTAATCCTCTGACGGCGAGGACGTGTAGTCCTCTGAAGGTGAGGACGTAAAGTCCTCTGATGGTGAGGACTTGTAATCCTCTAATGGTGAGGACATGCAGCCCTCTGAAGGCGAGGGTGCGTAGCCCTCTGAAGGTGAGGATGTGTAGTCCTCTGACGGCGAGGACGAGTAGTCCTTTGAAGGTGAGGACGTGAAGTCCTCTGATGGTGAGGACTTGTAATCCTCTGACGGCGAGGATGTGTAGTCCTTTGAAGGTGAGGATATAAAGTCCTTTGATGGCGAGGACATGTAGCCCTCTGAAGGTGAGGGCGCGTAGCCCTCTGAAGGTGAGGATGTGTAGTCCTCTGAAGGCAAGGACGTGGAGTCCTCTGATGGCGAGGACGTGTAGTCCTCTGAAGGTGAGGACATGTAGTCCTCTGGAGGTGAGGACGTGTAGTCCTCTGAAGGTGAAGGTACATGACCCTCTGAAGGCGAGGACGTGTAGTCCTCTGAAGGTGAGGGCGTGTAGCCCTACAAAGGCTAGGGCGTGTAGCCCTCTGAAGGCGAGGGCGAGCAACCCTCTGAAGACGAGGGTACTAGTGCCCAAGGGTCCACCCTTATGAGAAAGCAAGAGATTGACTCATTGAGAGGGCCGATCCTCCCGAATTCAAAAGATTGGACATTAGATGTAGGAAATCTATGCAGTTAACATGATTTTTAGGGATGCATATGAAACAATGCAATGCAATGGAAAGTTGTACAATGGCATTCTTTCCCTATTTTGTGATTTTGATTTTGATTTAATTTAATTTTTTTTTTGAAAAACACCTATTGACTGTCCTTTTGAAAGAGGTGATAATTCATGCAACCTTATCCTATCTTTTGCAAATCTTTCTGGGAACTCCCTTAGAGTGTATGTTCTGTTTGATTTAGTCACTTGATCATTTTGGAGTGACGGCAATGGAGCCGTTTGACATTTAATCAATCCATATATTCCAGGGTTTGTCCCCTTTTTTTTTTGTTTAAAAACATTGACGGGTGAGAACTTTTTATCTGTCCCTATGTTCACTTGAGGCTCATGCACGATGCCCTTCATTGCCCTAGTGTAAGGCTTTGGGTTATCTTTCGTCATGACCTTGTAGTTGGGAATTTATTGGGTGAGAACTTCTAATCTGCCCCTAGGTTCGCTTGTGGCTTTTGCATGGTGCCTTTCATTGCCCCAGTGTGAGGCTTTGAGGTACCAATCGTTGTCTTTTGTCATGACCTTGTAGCAGGGAACCTATTGGATAAGAACTTCTAATATGCCCCTAGGTTCGTTTGAGGTTTATGCATGGTGCCTTTCATTGCCCCAGTGTAGGGCTATGAGGTAACCATCGTTGTCTTGTTTTCACAACCTCGTAGTGAGGAAGAATGAAAGAAGCAGTTGAACTTAGCTCGCAGATCCCTCTTGTTGAACTTAGCTTAATTTAAACAGCATTATAATCACAACATAATAAAAACTAAAACCCTGCACTTTATCCCTAGCAATGCAGTTATCTAGCCCTGCTTTACCAAGTTCTAAGGAAACAATACATTTCCCAATGCTAAAGTTCCTAACAGCACACACCAATGGGTGATCAGACCAAAAGCATACAACAACAAAGCACTGATAGAAGCAATCAACACATAAAACAACCTTAATTAGATATGGAAAAGAGTTTATATCAACTGCTCCGTAAGAATCCCCAACTAAGGGATTTAGCCCTCCATGGCTCCTTGCTCTGCTTTTTCGCTCTCTGCAATTCACCCTTCAGGCTCTCTGAGTCTCTCCAAAAAGCTCTATTCAATTTTGTGCAAATCAGGCTTAAAAAGGGCTGAAAAACCTAGACGTCGCACTTAGCGCGAGTAAGTGAATTTGAGCTTAGCGCCAATCTCGCGCTAAGCCTGGAAAGCGACAGACGACTCGCTTAGCGAGCTGATATCGTGCTAAGCGCGAGCTTGCGTAGTAGATGCCCTTCCAGATTCCTTTTACTTGCTAAGCGCTCTTGTGCTGGGCTTAGCCGCTGATACACGCTAAGCGCACGGAGCTCGTTTAGCGCGACATCTACTTTGCACTTCTTCAAATTTGCTCATTTTTGCCTGAAATTGAAGAGAATTTAACATTAATTCCATATAAAGAGGCTTTTAATGAACATAGATCAAAACAAAGCAAAATTTATTTACAATCCTACAAAAGAACTATAAATTGGGGATTTATATACATTTTGTAAAAGTTTTTTATACAAAAGTTAGTCGTATAAGACGACTAACATCTGCCCTTGGTGAATCTCACCAAAATCCAGGTCGGACACGTCACTGGTCGAATCTCCAAAGGCTCATAAAACCAAAGGTCCACCCTTGCTGAGTCTCATAGGCTCATCAAACTCAAGGTCCGCCGTTGGTGAGTCTCTCTAAAACCCAAGACAGAAAATTTCCTAGTCGATTCTCCAAAGGCTCGCATAACCTAAGGTCTGCCCTTAGTGAGTCTCACAAGCTTGTCAAACGCAAGGTCAGCCCTTGGTGAGCCCCTTTTTTGCTATGTTTCATCTCTACAGGCACTTAAGGTATGCATGATTTACCCGTTGACAATATTTTATATTCCTAATTTTTATCGGTGCAGAAATACAAGTCTACAGGAACATCAAAAACCTAAGGTCCGCCCTTGGTACAAAAAGCCAAGGTCTACCTTTGTTATTGAAACCCAAGGTCCAACCTTGGTACAAAATCCCAAGGTCCACCCTGGGTACGGACTCCTACAAAACCCAAGGTTTCCCCTTGGTTAGCTCACTTCTTAAGAACCACGATGACCGCAGTCAAAGGTCCAGGTTCCACATGATGAACTGCCACTAGACTGGTCGACAAGACCTTTAATCAGGTGGGAAGTCACATTAACTCCTCACAAGCATCAAAGGAGAAGCTCTACAAAGCAAAAGGAAGCATCATCACATGAGTGAAAAGACCTTTAATCAGGTTGAAATCAAACCCGAGATGATTTCATGTCATCTACTTCTGTACTTCACACAAGACCACCAAGGTCTTTCTTCCTACATCACTAAAAGACTTCACTCTTATTATGTCAGTTTATTAATACTACCTCAAGTAACAGAGCATTACATAGGCAAATGCAAACACACAAGTTATAACGATGGTGCAAATTTCGCCAATGAAGGAAAGGAAATGCATTAGATGAAAATAGTCATAATTACAAAGCCTATGCGGAAAAATTTCAACAATAAAGAAAAAAAAGAAAAGAAAAGGCAGCCTAAACATTGGCAGCATTACCTTGCTCCTTAGCATTCTGCTCCTCACCGATATCCTCCTCCTCAGCGGCAATATCTTCCTCATTAAGCAAAACAGCTTCCTTCACATCCTTGAAAGGGTAAAAAAGACCAAAGTCAAGGTCCTTGGTGAAGAACTCGGCTTGCCTGATGGCCTTGTTAAAGCCCTTTTCATGCTGCTCCCCAACCTCCTTCTTGTAGATTATTAGATTCTCTTCAAGCTCGTTTATGGCCTCCCTCTCTCTAGCCGCCCGCAGCTCAGACTTCTCTAGCCTAGACTCTGATTCCTTCAGCCAAGCCTAGAGGTCCTCCACCACCTGAGCAAGCTCATCCCTCTCCGCCGCAATGCCCTTTACCTTTCCAGCCAAGTTCTTTTCCCTTTCCTACAAATCCTTACAACACTCAAACAATTTATCACCGTCCAACGTGGTGCGCAACAGCTTGGCCAAAACACTACCAACCTTGAAACACAGTTGGTTGTTGGACTTCACAGCTTCAACGAAGGAGACAATGGGATTAGCTACCTTAGGGCGCTTAACTCTCCAAACTGTGTGAGTAGTAGCCCTCCATTTACCGTGTGAGTAGGACGCCACTTTGCTTAGTGCCTCTTGGTGCCTTAGCCCATTTGCTTAGTGCCTCTTGGTGCCCTCCATTTACCTAATCAAAATGCACACACAAGGCCTTTATTTATAGCCTAAGTGTCATACAAAATTGGAGCAAAATTTAAATTTCTATTCAAATTTCAGTTGAGTTCGAATTTGAATTTATGGATCCAAATTTGGAGCTAAAATTTCACTAATTATGATTAGCGAATTTCAACTATGGTTCAGCCCACTAATCCAAGATTCTCCACTAAGTGTGCTTAGGTGTCATGAGGCATTTAAAGCATGAAGGACATGCACAAAGTGTGACTATATGATGTGGGAATGAGGAGTAGCAAGCAAATGTTCACCTCCCCCATGGGCTGGTCCAAAATTTAATTGGATTGGGCTTCTCCCAATTCAATTAAACTTCTCTCCCAACACACACATCAAATAATGCACTTAATGCATGTGAAATTACAAAACTACGCCTAATACAAAAACTAGTCTGAGTGCCCTAAAATATAAGGACTAAAAAATCCAACATTACTAGGGTACCCTCCCTATACTATAGAGCCTTAAATACAAGGCTAAAAAAAATAATGAAACTCTAATCTAATATGTACAAAGATAACTGGGCTCATACTTAGCTCATGGGCCCAAAATTTACCCTAAGGCTCATGAGAATCCTAGGGTCTTCTCCTACATCTTTGGCCCAATCTTCTTGGAGTCTTCTATCCAATGCCCTTGGAGGGTAGGATTGCATTAGGGTGTTTCGGTTCTACTACTAGGAGATGTCATTTTGAAATTTCGACTATGTCAATGTGACTGGGGTTCAATGAAGTCACGAAAATAACATCAATTTTATAAAAAGATAACTTTTACAATGTCTTATTTTCAAGGGTTTTTCAAAGGAAGTGTAAAAACATCCTATTACGATACCAAAAACATAAGAGACACTAAGGGAAGCTCAAACCAATTAGGAGAAAGGCATAGAAGTCAAGATTACCTCAGAATAGCTATGAAAGAAAGGATTGATAGCTTGTTTTCCACCGAATCCTTGAGGTGGATTCTGAGGATTCCACTTCGATTAAAATGTTCCACTCCGTATGGTAGTTCGGCGTTAAGCAACAGCGGCTCGTGGTGGCCAGCGATGGTCGTAGGTGGTGGAAAAGGAGTTTCTAGGGTGGTTTGGCAGAATTTTGAGAGAAGGGGCATGGAAATCGTGTTTTTCACATTGAAAAACATATTTATAATTTGCAAATTTTGCTTAACGAACTCGTCTCACTAAGAGAGAATCTACTTTTGGCGCTAAGCGTGACTTTTCGTGTTGAATACAATTTCCTCTCGGGTTGGGATTTACGCTGATAGCAACAATTCGCGCTAAGAACAACTCTTCTTGCGTTGAGTGCGATTCCCTCTCGGGTTGAAATTGTGCTTAGCTTGCTTCTAGTTCTAAGCTAGATGTCAAAAATTGTTATTTCTCAAATCCCAACAGTCAAAACGTGCCATCTAGGTGATCCAACGGTCAAAGAATCCGAGATCACGGTTTTAGCAGAACACGTTTAGGTGAAACTTGAAATCTCATAATTTCAACGTAAGTCAATAGAACTCCACATAACTCAACATGTACATCAAGCAAATCACACATGGATAATTCACACCATACCTCAACTCATCCAAGTCAATCATATAATCAAATAACATGATAAATAGATTTAAACATCGATTTACAATTAGCGAAATATCAGGGCGTTACACATAGGAGCACAGATGACCAAGCCTTAGCAGCTGGGCTTTCAATGGACAAATTATCTCTAAACATTTAATTATTTGAATATATAGTCATGTCTTTATCTTTTGGAAAGCATTCAATTATCTTCAAAGCTACACATTATCTGTAAGTAACAATTATCTACTTGCTTTTTTCTTTAAGCTATACATTACCTATAACATTATATATAAACCACCTTTATCTACTAGCTATTATCTACAAGCCGATAATTATTTGCAAGGGCTGTTATGTCACTGTAACAACCTCTATCAACAAGGACCTACAACTCTCTCTCCATACTATAAGTACCAAGTCCCCCCTCTTGTTCTCCTAACAAAGGTCACTCTCAGTGCAACATGTGAAGTTCTGGAGCCCACCTTAGCCATGTTCACCTTGACATGTGTTAGCTCTGAATTTTGGTAAGTACAACAATTAATATGGTGGATATATAAATTTTCATGTAGTCACACAGGCCATTTTCCATTTCGAAACATGTATGAAATATATTTATTTATAAAATTAAATATTTTTATTAAGATAAACATCTATAATTAATTAAGTTCTCCAAAATAGTATAAATATTCATAGAGTATTGAAGCAGGAAAAATATATTTAGAAGCCACATATATTTCTAATTTTATTAAAATATTTATAAAAATTTATGAAAAATTTATTTAAGTATAAAAATTTGAATAGGATTTAAACGTCAGCTTCACGTTTAAATGATAAAATACTTCGATTAGTTTATAATATTATAGTTTATATTCAATTTTTGAATAATTTAAAATGTAAAATCAATTTAGTTAGATACAAAATATTGAAACCAATATTACTAAAAATAAAATATTATTTTAATCTCAAAAATAAATTTTATATTATTAATTAGCACCTATGTAACATTTGTTTTATGGGTGTTTGATATTACTGGTGTTCTTTGAGAAAAACATGTACTTCTTGCATATGTTTATAAAATTATGTATTGTTTAGGATCATTCTTATTTTCACATTTTTTGAAATACATATGTTTATAAAATTATGTATTGTTTAGGATCCACAAAATACATGTGGCACCCTACATGGCACACTAAGACATGTGTCAACCCTCCGCATCAGCCCTAGAACAGGAGCACAAAATCACTTCCACCCATGCTGATGGCGGAATCAGACTAGAATGAAGACATGATCAGAGAAATAAATAGCTTGAAGAAGAAAAGAAAATGAACGGAGGAAAATGGAGAACTGCAAGAAGGAAGCAAGGAAGCAAGGAAGCAAGGAAGTTTCAAGAAAGAAGGCAAAAATTTGAAGTAATTGTGACCCAAAACTAAACGTCCACTCCATTTAAAAGGGATACCAACTTTTTGGTAACTGGAGGGAGTAGAATCGGTGCCCTAAATTTTCCCACCACGACGCACCCCTGCTCACCCATGCACCACGACTCTAGTACATGCCCACTCCATGAGTGACATGTACGCAAGAGTATCGCGCGTGCGTCGCACACGCCTGCAGCAACAAACATAATGAAACATTTGTCTTTAATTCATCCTGCAACGGTCAGAAAAAGGGAGAGTTTTCAAATCTATAGACTTCCCTCACCTGACACATCAAACTTTTCATGCAAGATCAAAGACATGTCCATCCTAGACAACTTGACAAAAGTAGCCCAGACAACACTTGTCCAAGCTCGGGGGCTTCACAAGCCTGGTAGACCTATAATTCTCACACTTATCGAGGTTACCACACCCAACTCTGGACAACAGTCGTCCACACTCGAGGGCTCGACAAACTCGTCACCTTCTACTTGTCAAGGCTACTACCCTGGACATTAGATAATCTCCCTCGACATGGGATAATCTCCTTCGACATTGGATAACCTTTTTCGCCCGTAGGCTGGATCAGAGCTTGGGGGGCTTATATACTATCCAGGGTCCATAAAATACTCGTGGCACTCTACATGGCACTCTAAGACACATCTTAACCCTTCGTGTCAGCCCTGGAACAAGAGCACAGACACTCTGCTCTTAGCAGCCTGGCTCCCTAACCGACATGTTATCTTTGACTTATTAATATTTGAATATATTTGAATGTCCTTATCTCTTGGTAGGTAGTTAATTATCTACAAAGCCACACATTATCTACAAGATACAATTATCTACTAGCTCTTATCTCTAACATTATCTATAAGCTACCGGCTATTATCTACAAGTCGATAATTATCTACAAAGGCTATAATAGCCCCTACAAACCATCGAACCCTCAACACACATCTCTCGAGCACTCACTTGAGTTTACTCTTATGCATACATGTTCATATACGCATACACACACTTACTCTCCTAACTCATATGCTTACACATGCTTACTCTTACACATACAACTTTGGATTTTGATAAGTACAAATTAAATATTTTTATTAAGACAATCTGAAAGAATGAGAAAGTTAAATATAGAACACATATTTGATTATAGTGTCATATATATTTCTTATTTAATTTACCATATTGTTAGTTTAGTACTAAATTGATTAGGTAATATATTTATTATTGTAAACATTGTCTTTTGTAAATTTAAGTATTAGAAAACATGATATCATATGAAATGATATTAGTCACAGATGGAGTTGAAGTTTAATATATTATAATCCTCAATTTAAAATCCAAAATAGTTGATAATTAACATAACATAATCTGATTTATAAATCATTATGCAAACAACGGTTAGTAGATGGAGGTTTTGTTTGACTTTGTAGAATATATTGAACTTTGTCTTCCAATTTAACAATAGTATTCAGCCAATTTGGCAAATATATAGATTTCTAGGCATTTGTATGGATTATTCTCGTTTTGACACATGTTGGAAATACATCTATTTATAAAATTAAATATTTTTATTGAGACAAATATTTACACACAAAAGAAATCGAACATAATTTCTCCTGCTAATAGTGCTAACAAATATTAATTTATATTTAATTAATTAAAAATGAATAAAAAAGAGAAAATAAAAACACACAAAAAAGCAAACAAAAAACAAAAAAAGAAAAAAATGAAAAAGAAACAAAATTAAAAAAAGAGAAGAAAGAGAAAGAGTTTGAAGATGAAATGACAAAAAAACACCTTACTTTAGACATGTGTCAAAAGATAAGAAAGGCCATATATGTAATTTTGCTAGCCTAAAAGTTTCACTGAGGACCGTTCCAATATTGAAATCTTGCTAGACTAAAGAGTTTATATATATATATATATATATATATATATATATATATATATATATATATATATACACCGCATAGGATCGACAGAGAGAAAGAAGGGAGATGATAAAACTTTAAATTTATTAAAATTGAAAGAAGCGCTTAACAAAGTTGTCCTAAGTAGAGCACTGCTCTTCTCAGATAGATTCCTGGAAAATGACTAAATGAAAAGGTGCCTCACAACATGGTTGAGGACTCCTTTTATAGACAAATACATTACTGTTTGCTATAGTACCGGTAACTTGACCGGAACTATTATAAAAATTGCTACAGTTCCGATGAAATAACCGGAAATATTTACATTACAATCATGAGACGGTTATGTGACTGCAATTACAATTTAATCTAAGTTAATACCAAAACAATCATCTTCGTTTTGGTAAAATGGATCATCTTCTTCTTCAGACGAGCTTGCTTCTTCCTTCTTTGATGAAGAACATTCTTCTTCTTCTTTTTCTTGAAGAATCTGGAGTACTTTCAAATTTTTAGCTAGATTTTCTTTAGACTTGGAGCTAGCTAGGAAAGCAGCCAACTGTGATTTTTGGTTCAGAAATAATGAAGTCTCTAGATCTGCGGGCTTCAGGAATTCAGGATGGCCTTCAAACCAGATTTTTACTTGATATGGTGTTGCCTTGGAAGTGTCAAATTGTGTCCACCATTTAATAAAAGCATGTCACTGTAAAGGTGGAAACTGCTTGTTGCCTTTTGTTTTCCCATACCTGTATTGCCACGAAAAATCCATGACAATGCAAATGTGGAGAAATACATCAAAATCGCGGGGATTCTTGACTCCTGGGTATTAAACATCTTGCTGAACTGTTCAAATCCTTGTTGGACCTGATTAGGATAAATGGTCGAAGTTGGTCCAAAAAATTCCACCAATGGAGAAACCAATTCGGGAAGTTATAAGATGTATTGGTCTTGAAGTAAATTAGCCATGAGTGTTTGAATTTGCTATTCTGGTGCCAGAAGACATTTGTCCATGCATCAACATAGTGCCAATAGGTATAACCTACTGGGTCAAATGGTGCAGAGAAATTTTTTGGTTGGTTAAGGTTTGATCCTAAATGTCTGGGTTGTAAGACTTTTAGGATTTGAATAATCGAATGTGTATTCAGACTTGGATCATTATTATCTTTGAAATGTTTAATGGAAACCGAATTTGTATCCACTAAAATAAATTCATAAAATTTTCTTGTTTTATTTATGGCTGTTGGCCTGAAATGGAATCCTGGTGGGAAAGCTTTTGCTGTAGCCTTGAAGGGATTTTTGTCCCAAACTTCCGGCTCCATCTGCAAAATAGTAAAAAATTTATTTTTGGAAATATAATTGTTAGTTGATTTTTATGGGGGATTCTGTTGGGATAAAACTTGTTTCCCTTTTGGATTAATAACTGTTTTGGTTTGCTTGGCCATTTGAATATGCTTTTGAAGTTCTATTTCAGAATCGTCATCAGATTCTGAGGCAATTTCTGCCCAAGTCTTTTTGGCTAAGATGGGGGTTTTGGTCAGACCCATTTCTTGGAGGGCCTATAGTGTTTCTACTGACCAAGCATAGTTGGCCGATGTTTGTTTGGCGGTTGCAGGTTTGGGGGTTTCCTGAGTGGATGACTCAGGTTTGACTGAGATTATTTGGGTCGATGACCCTTCCTTTTTGATTTTCTGGGTAGAAGACCCAACCTGGGTTGGTGACCTAGAAGAGTTTGTCTTTGTTTTGGTTGTTGGCTCTAGTAGGGCCAAATTGAGACTTTTGCTTGAACTTCGACCATCCATCAGGGAGGTCCCTACTGCCTTAGGAGGCATTTCCGCTTTTCTGTAAGAATTCACGGGTAAGGTAATCAGGCAGAGAGTTTGAGGTGCCTTTGAGGCAAGATTTTTAACATCTTTTTGAAGAATATCTTTGGCTGACTTACAATAAACCTTGATTAAAAATTTTTGGTTTAATAAATTAGATTGAAACTTCGAAATGCACAAAACAATTGCTAAAACTTCCTTTTTAATAGTTGAGTATTTTAATTGTGCCGGATTCCAATGCTTTGATGTATATGCAATGACATGTTCTTGGTCATGGACTCTTTGTTTGAGGATTCCACCATAACCTATGTCTGATCCATCGATTTCAACAATTTTGAATGCCTGTAGAATGGGAAGATACAAACATTTTATGGATTGGACTTTAAGTTTGATATCTTTAACTGTTTGGGTATGGAGGTTAGACCAAGAAGGCAGATTTTTCTTCAGCCTATAATGTAATGGTTTGATAATATTGTTGAGATATGGAACAAATTCACCCACATAATTCAGACAACCTAGAAATC
Source organism: Glycine max (assembly GCF_000004515.6). Lineage (NCBI taxonomy): Eukaryota > Viridiplantae > Streptophyta > Magnoliopsida > Fabales > Fabaceae > Glycine > Glycine max. The sequence goes on from NC_038251.2 coordinate 35,536,286, forward strand.
TTTGTAACTAGGTTTTGTCTAAAATTTGGTCAGGGAATTTACTGGCAAACTCTATTGATCTATCTATTGGAATGATTGTTCCCTGATGTATATTATGACCAAGGAATCTAATCCTAGTTTGAAAAAGGTTGATTTTTTATTTAGAGACCGCTAAACCATTTTGTTTAATAATATGAATGAAGGTCTAAAGATATTTGAAATGTTGGTCGATATTTTGGGAAAACATTAAAACATCATCTATGTAGACGATAACAAATTTTGAATAAGGATTGAAAATATCATTCATAATTTTTTGAAATTCTAAAGGGGCATTCTTCAGTCCGAATGACATTACATTCCATTCATATTGTCCGAAAGGTATAGTGAACACCATTTTGTACCTATCTGATTCTTCGATTTGGATTTGCCAGAATCCAGATTTCATATCAAATTTGGAAAATATTTTTGCAGAATTTAATCTATTAAGCAAATCTTTTTTGTTTGGAATAGGGTACCTAATCCATTGTAAGGCTTGATTTAAAGGTTTGTAATTTATGACTAGGCGAGGCGTACCCCGCTTAAGTTCATATTGTTTATTGACATAGAAAGCCACACAAGACCATGGGCTCTTGCTTTTTTTGATTAAGCCTTTATCAAGCAAATCTTTAATTTCTCTTTGGCAATATTGAAGGAGTTCTTCATTCATTTGGATTGGCCTAGCTTTTGTGGGAATTTTCTTTTCCCTGAAGTCCTTTTCATAAGGAAGATCGACAATATGTTTCTTTCTATCCCAAAATGCATGTGGTAAATCAGAACAGACAGTTGATTCAATATGTTTTAACAAAGATTGGATTTTTTCTTTTATTTGGGGTTTTTCTAGTTGTATTCAGATGTTGTTAAAAGATACTTCTTCCTTTAAGAAGTTTATTTGGTTAATCTTATTTTCTATAAGATTTATGTTTCTAGAAAATGGTTTAGTAGAAAAATTAAATATCATTTTTCTTCCTAAATGGTTTGTAGTTATTCCTTCTTTAGATATCTGGATGGGAAACAAGGATCTAATGAAGGGAGTTCCTAAGATTTCTTCGTTCTTAAGGTTTTTTACCAGAAGGAAGTTTGTATTAACCCTAAGACCTTGATTTTCAATGATTGCATTGGATAACTTGTAATTGATCTTTAATTTGGATCCACTTGGTGTACTTAGTTTCTCTGAAGTTTTTTCAAAGAATTTTGTGGGAATTAATCCTGCTAAAATACAGTCTGAATCAGCCCCTGTGTCAAATAGGGTCATTGTTTCTAAAACAAAATCATTAATAATAATTTTAATGTTTATGTAGAATTTTTGGATTTTAATCTTGTTGATTAATCCCATAAACATATCATCTTCCAAATTTTTAGTTTGGTTTTCTTCACTATCTTTGACACTTTTGGAATCACTATCTTCCTCAAGTTGAGAAAGGATGATTTGGTGAATTTCTTGTTGTTGATGAAGTTCTTTAACTTCTCTTTTTAGATTATTAATTTTTGTTTGGAGATCTTGGATTGTTGTTGGTTTCACTGAAGTATTTTCTAACCTTTTGAATATGTTACTAACGTCAAATTTATTATTTGTAATAAAATCTTTTTGTCTGGGTTTATTTTCCAAGGTCTTTTTTAATTTTTCTAGAAAAACCTTCTTTTCCTGGGGATCAGGTATAGAATTGATTGCTTGAAACAAGAGATCTTGTTCTCTTGTTAGGGTGTTAATTTGTCTATCATCATCCATTGATGATAGTTGGTCATGTTGTTGGATTTTGCTGAGATTTTTCTCAGAGAGCATGGAGGATGAAGTTTCTGTTTCTTCCTCTGAAGTTTCTATGAGTAAATTATTTATTTGCTCTTCAATAGCGGGTTCTAGGTTAAGATTTCTTAATTTCTTTTTTAACCTACAATATTTGCTAATGCGGCCTTGTTTTCCACAATTGTAACACGTTATTTTTTATTTTAATTTTTTTCGGGGGTTTTCTATTTCTTTACTTGTTGAAGGTTTGTCCGAGTATTTTCTTCTTGGAAATCTCTTTTTGTGGACTGGTTTATTCTCATGGATTTCTTTCCTAGGGGTTTGTTTTCTCTTTTGTTTTGGACAAGCTAGTAGGCCAAATTGTTCGCAGAAAGAACCTAAGTCCCTTTTTGTTTGAGCTTTTTCTTTGGCTAATTGTATTTGGATTTTTTCATCTTGACAAATTTTTAGGGCTACCTTTTGAACATAAGAAATTAATTGACCGTAACTTAAGCTTTCATATGGAATGTCTCCATTAGCAGACTGGCTACGGATTTTATCTCTAACCTTATCTCCTAATGATCTTGGAAGACCGGGTAGAAATTTATCTTTCCAAAAAGGTTGTTGATTGTCTTCTCTAGTGTAGACCCTGGTTAGGAAGGTATCTCTGTACCACCTAAAATCAGCTAAAGTTCTACACTTAAGATTTGACAATAATTCTGCAGACCTATCTTTCCAGAGAGATGGGTCTCCAATGAAATGTTGGGCTATTGTAAATATTAATGTATTAACAACGTAAGGAATTTCTTTATTATTGTCATTAGTAATGACTTTTCGATTGAGATCCATCTTAACTGCGCTGTAAATTTTTTATTTTTCATCATTAGTGAGATAATTATCCCACCAACCTTTTAACTGTCCGGAAAATCCTGCCACTAAAATATCAATAATGGTTTCTTCCGAACACTCATGGGATGTCTGCTAGGCTGTGGCTACCATGGTCATGTGTTGGAGTGTATTCATAATATTATACTCTGTTTGTGCATCTATATTCCATTCATAGATGTTGTTTGCACTAAAACTCTTAAAACAATTTCACCTCTTTCTTTTAATAGAAGGTCAGGGGTAGTTGGACGTTGATAATATAACATGGAGGGTGTTCTCCAGTGTCTGGAATTAATTAGATTTACATTTGTTTTTGATACGGAACCTATCTCAGCTGTGTTTTCTGAGTTTTGGTCACTATCTTCATTAATGGCATTAATTAATTTGGAGGTACTTCTTGTTACCATTTTTTATGTATTTTCATAAGTTTGAGGAGTTTCTGGTATGACTTTAAGTAAACTATCAAGTTTATTTAATAATTCACTATTATTGTCACCTACTCCTTCGATTAAGGATTTTTTTTTCTAAGTTCCCTAATTTTCCATTTAGCTTTATCGCTAAGTTTGAAAGGTTTAAACAAAGGTTTTTCAATGGGAATACTTGATGAAGTTTCCTTGACTGATTTATGTTTGGGAACTACTTTAGTCTTGATGGACTCTCCTAAAACTTGTAAGTATTTGTTGGTATAATTTTCTTGTTCCATTAGGCTTTTAATGTCTTTAGAGGTTACTTCCTCGTTGACATCTTTTGTTTTGAACTGACTAGCCATAACAGGTCTATCGTTATTGTCTCTTAACTTTGGTAGTTGGTATTGGGTTGTGGGAGGTACCTCCGATTGGATTAACTCACCATCCTTAGTTTGCCAGTTTGTTATCACATTTGTTGTTGGATCACCTATGATGTCTTGTTTCCATGGGTAATCTATATCCTTTCTAATGGTATAAGCATGGAACCAGTCAAAGAAAAGAACATTAATTTTGACTCTTTCGACAAATTCATAGACTCGTCTTGAATCTGTTTTCTATTTGTTCCCTTATAATGTTGGAAAAACCATCTCCTTTGAGGTTCATTTTCTGGAGAATAAAAGTCTTTCCTAAGGGTTTCCTTATCAATGCTAAAGTTTTCAGATAACATCATAAGGTTCCATAGAAGAATAAGTTGGGGATTGGATCGACTTTTGGTTGCCCTTTTGTTCTTGGTTGTATGTTGTTCTAGGTATACTAGATGTGGTATCTAAACCTTGGAGATTTACAGTAGGGAACTAGTTGTGTGACTCAAATCTGGTTAATCCTACTGGGATTGAACGGGTTCTAACTGAAAAAGACCTTCTGGTTGACTCATATTCAGACATGGAGGCTTCTATTCTAGATGAAAAAGAATTTATCCTATTAAAGGTTATTTCTACATTGCTGGAGTTATCTTGTTTAATTTGTTCAATGGTCGAAGCGGGTCGGGGAACAGACGGTGTGGCCTTATCCATAACCCATTTTTCAGGAAGAGTTACCTCATCCCATTTTATTGTTCTCGAGAAAGAAACATTGGCCTTTGTCATGTCGGTAATAAATAAAGTTGTCTCTCCTTTTTGAGGTTTTAATAGGACTCTAGACGCACAAGTATTCATGACTTTGTATTGAATCCTATAGATTAAAGCTGCTGGGATTGATCCTTCTTTCATGTCAAGGCCATGAAAGTGGATGTTTAGGAACAGAGAGTCAAGAATGTTTCTGTCCATCAAACTCACTGTTTTTTTTGGATAACCATTGAAATATACCGGACCTTGTCCTAGGCTTGTTTCTACAATTCCTATTAAGGAGTCTTCAAATTTATTATGCCTAATGTCTCTAAGGCACATTAACACTGCTGCATTTATGCTCAGATCAATTAAGGGCTTGATGGCTACTTGTACACAACCGACGTGTAAATATTTGTATTTTTGGCTATGTTCATAAATTGAGTTTTTTGAAAGTAAATGAAATTCTTCCCATATATCTTGTCCTAGAGGAATATTGTTTTCTACGGTTTTGATTATGTAATCAAAGTTGTGTTTATCTTTAATTGTTTCAGGAACATACAGAGTGTCCTGAGGGATTTCTGGAATGTTCCAGTCATCCATGTTTTGATTTATATCTTCGAATCAGACTTCCTCATCGAAGAAATTGTGTTTTGGGGCGACCCTATAGGTCTAGCTTTCATGCTCATTGAGCAAGTTATTATTTTTGGGCGAGTTCATTGAGGAAGAGGATGAAGATGAGTTAGATCTAAAAGTAATGAGAGAGAAAGAACGTAAAAGGCAGGACATAATGAATTCATCCTCTAGTATCTTTGCCTTCATGTGGTTCCATAAGGTAATATGTTACTGAATTATCTAGAGCTGAAAAAAATAAAATTTTAACTCTTTTTTCTAACAATATCGTTTGAACACTAATCCCATAGCCACCAGTATATTACGTCTTTAATATTTTATTTGAACGGTACACCTTAGCCTTGCTGCCCTTCACCACACGGGACTTACTGCTATAGTACTATTCGACTAAAATATCAGACTATTGTGCTTCCAAGAATACTGTTCAAACACATAGTGTTCAGATTAAGAGTATTGCACATTTACAAAAACAGTTACTGTACATAAGTTCAGATCTAGTAAATCAGTTAACATATGTCCTTACGGACAATATTCCTACATCCCCATCTGGCTCTGATACCAGAGACTAGCGGAGGGAGATCAAACGAATAGATAGGAAGTAAGAATGATGGAATATGAAGTATGAGGAAGTAGATTTTGAAAACAGTTATCTAGGGCACATCGGAGACCGGCTTACAAATCCCAGGTTTTCAAAAACGAAGAAGTCAAAGCGGAGGTAGAGTCGCACAGGATCGGCAGATGATTAAACTTGAAATTTATTTTATATATATATATATATATAAACTTACTCCAAAAAGTAAGTTTAAAAACTTACTCCAAATCTGAACCCTTTATTTAAGTTTAAATGAATGACTAGGATTAAATAACTTAAGTTCCTCATGAGACCTCTATTCTCATCACTGGCTAGGTGCTTCTCCAGCTTCCCATTGTTGTCTTGTGCTAGTTCTTTTCGACTATCATACAAATCACTTTGTATGTCGTTGTTGTTGTGGCATCACTGTTGACTAATCTGAGACTACCACCAGTTCATTACATTGTCATAGCTTCCCCTGTCAACTCTGAACAAAATACATTCCGCACTATCATAATCTGTAGTCACTTTTGTTGATAACTTCAAGCTCTATTCGTTACAATTTTTAAATTTGATGTCTTAATGTATATGGGCTACTATGGGATGTAAATTTGATTGTTTTGTTTTTGGTACCCCGTTAGACTTTTGGCATGCGTACCAATTGTCATTGCATGTTACACATTTATAAAAAGAGTTCGTCTCCACAGGGACTTGAGTTGCTTAATTCATTCGGATAAAGGTTATCAGTTCAATAGTCATGTACAAATTTAATCGAATGTCATTGGTTTGGTTTAACTAACTAAAGATAACTTAAAGTAAAAGAATAGTGAAAATAATGGATTTACGGAAATAATGGAATTTCGGGAATAACAAAAATAACAGAATTTAGATTGTCGGAAATAAGTAAAATTACGAAAACAATAATAACAAATTTAATTAATTCAAGAAAACATAGGATTGGATTTCATCGTTCATAACCTTAGTATCCTAATAAGATTAATATATATGAATCATTTACTAACATTACTGATACACACATTAAGTTACCCCAAGTCGATCCCTCACACTTGAGGCCTAAGAATATTTACCAAATATTGATCCCTCGCATATGAAGTAAATACCCTAGCATTACAATTATATTCTCATGCTTTTTGCAATTGAAATGCTATGCTTTATTCCTAGAAATGTAATGTAAAGAGCAAAATCATTTAGTTCTAATTCTAAGATTACTTTCGAGTCACACTAAAAATCCAATTTCATGAAAGTAGTGATCAAATAAAATCAAGCATTACGAGTAGAATGAAATCACCAATAACGAGTAGAAAAGATTCATACATATATAATATAAAAAAAGATACATAGTGGTACAAAGATTACATCCAATCCTTAATAAAAACTAATTAATCATGGTGTAGAGCATAAGACTAACAAGAGAAATGATGAAGGATGTGATCCACGGTCACAACTCTGCAGTGCCTCGACTCCACTTTTCCTTTTCTCCTTCTTCTTTCTTAGCCTCTGCATTTTTCTTTGCTTTTTGAATACTACTAGATGTCCTTTCATCCACAAATGCATGACTATTTATAGAAAACAACCAAGGAGTGTAGACAAATTCGCACAAGCGAGTTGTAGCTCGCCTAGGCGAATTTATTGCTTAATCTTCAAGACTTCCTCTTGTCTAGGCGAGTTGTTTTCTTAGGGCTGAAGTAAGATCTTTAGCCCAGGCGAGCTGGTTGCTAGGTTGGGCGAATTTGGGGTTAGAAATCTTTATGAAATGACTATTTTGCCCTTCCTTTTGGCTTTGTTTCTAGATCTAACAAACTACCATCAAAACCTACAAAATTATGGATGAATGTTTCATATTTAAACAACAACATTAGTAAACGTACAATTTATATAAAACAACTAGATTTAAGGGTAGTTTATAAGAAAACTAATACAATTGAAAGATAAGTGTTAACAATTTAGTCTCAATAATAACTGAAATGTGACACTTATCAACTTCCCCTAACCTATAATGTTGCTTGTCGTCAAGCAAAGTAAATAAAAATTACAAATAACAATAGTATATGTATAAAATAAATATGCTTAAAAAATTATGAACATGCTTTGTAAAGAATCAATCCCTAAACCAATCAAAACATCATTTTTCTCAAAATGCAACAATGAGAAATGAAAGCACAAAGATGAAATTCACATAAACAAAATGAGATTAAGATCAATTCGCATTTTGTTTCTAAAGAACATCAAAGGAAACACTTGATTCATTCAAACAGAGGAAAACCCTCAATGGTGTATAATTTTCACATAGGCAAGTGTTTCATCTCAATTCCAATCATTGATATGTCATAAATCAATTTTTTCAAGTTATTTCGCATCAAATCAAAGATAATTTGCATAACCATCATGGATCAATAGGTCTTTTAAGGTCGGGCCTGGTTTTGAAGGAAATCTTGGTTTTTCTGGATATTCAAACATACCTTGAGAATTAGAGAGCAAACATAAAAATCTAGCTAGTAACTCAAATGAACGATCTTTTCCTATCCCTTTTTCGTTTCAACCAAGTTATCACTTCTTTCAATTCAGATCTTTACAATAACTTTGATAAAATGTACATGATTCAGACATTTATTTATCTACAAAGAACTTGTTTTTCCTTTTCTTTTTCTTTTCTCTTTTCTTTTTTGTTAAATATTTAATTTACTTTAATACCCATAAAAACAAAGTTATTTACATCACATTAGCCATCAAATGATAGAAATCCCCATAAAAACACCCTTGCTCACCTAACCTAAGGTAAGGTAGGAAACTTTAATCATAGGTTAGTGTTCCAACAAAATATAAAGTGTTTGGCTCAAAAGTCTCGCAAATGGTAAAATAATATACATTGGGATAACTTTTTGGCCAGTGGCTTAAAATGTAAAGAAACAAAGAAAGAAAGCCTAAATCATATCCACGAATCATATGTTTATGATTATTAGAAATTTATGCAAAATCGACTATAGAACATATCAATGAGGACACCGAATGTAAAATCTGTGGTTGCACACAGTCACTAAAGCTTAAGGCCTGTTTTCGTATTCAAATCACATCATTGTTTCAAAAGTTGTTCTTTTATCAAGTCCATGCAAAAACATCTGGATGCATTTGGTATTTGGGAAAGTCCTTCATTGTTCTTATTCTCAAATGTTTTTTTTAAAAAAATCCTTTTGTTGTGTTTTGATCCAAAAATAAGTTTAAAAAATATTGGTTGTTGATTCTTTCCAAAACATGTTATGTTCAAGAAAAATTTTCTGTTTGAGTCCCAAAAAGAGTTATAATCTATAACTAAACTAACAAAATATCAAAGCAGACATAAACTAGTCAAAATAAACTAGCGTAAGTTTTTCAAACAAAAAATTCAAAACAATAAATAAGGTAATAAAGTATTGAAATTTAATACAAAGTGATAAATAAACATATAGACAAGTTCACAAATTTTTGAAGATCATGGTTGAGGAGCTTGTTGGATCAAGTGGCCTCGGAATAATTAAGAAGGAGGGGTTGAATTAATTATGAATGTGTCTTGACTAATTAAAAATTTATCCTTCTTAATATTACTAGATTCAATTAGGCTTTACAATTAAGTTATGAGAAAGTAAAGAACAAAAACAATAACTTAGACAAAAGTAGAGCGGAAGTAAAAGTACACAGCGGAAATTAAAGAGTGTAGGGAAGAAGAAGACAAACACAAGATTTATACTGGTTCGGCAACAACCCGTGCCTAAATTCAGTCCCCAAGCAACCACTGGTTCTTGAGATTTCCAATAACCTTGTAAAATCTTTTACAAGCAAAGATCCACAAGGGATGTAACCTCCCTTGTTCTCTTTGAACAACCAAGTGGATGTATGCTCCACTTGAACTGATCCACAAGAGATGTACCCTCTCTTGTTCTCAGTATCACAACCCAAGTAGATGTACGCTCTACTTGTACCACAAAGGATGTACGCTCCAATGTGTTAAGACAAAAAATTCTTAGGCGGTTAGTCCCTTGAATCTTTGTAAGGGGAAACAAAAGATATCTCAAGCGGTTAGTCCTTTGAAATCTTTTGTTTAAAGGGAAAGGGAAGAATCAAAAGAATTCTCAGGCGGTTAGTCCTTTGAATCTTTTGGCAAGAGGGAGAAGGGATGAAAAGATAGCACACTTTTGTTTTATGTAGAATTTCCACTTGCAGAAAAACAAAGTTTTGAAACAAAGTTTAGAAAGCTTTTTGGCAAAGAAAAAGCAATGGGCAATGGTTAGAGAAAGATTGTGAAAAAAAATTGTTTGGAAGAATATTATACATATATATTAAACATGTGCCAAAGTCATGCTTTTATAGACTCTTCATGTCTAGTCAAAGAAACCATTGGAAGAGTTGTGACTTTAGAGAAAACCATGTTAAGAGTTATAACTCTTAACTTTTTCTTCAAAATTGTTCACTGGTAGTCGATTACCACAAAGGCGTAATCGATTACACAATGAGTTTTATGAAAAATTGTGACTCTTCACAATTGGATTTGAATTCCAACGTTCAGATTCACTTGTAATCAATTACTAATATTGTGTAATCGATTACACTATTTGAAAATCATTTTGGAACGTTGCAACCCATTTGAAAACATTTTGAAAACCAAACTGGTAACTGGTAATCCATTACTGATAACTAGTAATCGATTACTAGAGAGTAATCACTAGGGTAACTAAGAAAATTTGAGAAAATTATTTTGTAAAACAAAACTGTGCTATTTGGTTTTTGAAAAAATATTTTAATACTTGATGCAATCCTACCCCGCAAGGGCATTGGATAGAAAACTCCAAGTAGATTGGGCCAGAGATGCAAGAGAAGGCCCTAGGGTTCTTATGAGCCTTAGGGTAGATTTCGGGCCCATGAACTAAGTACGAGCCCACTTATCTTTGTTAATATTAGATTAAGGTTTCATTATTTTTGGGCCTTGTATTTAGGGCTCCATAATGTAGGTAGGGTACCCTAGAAATATAGGATTTTTCAGCTCGTGTATTTTAGGGCACCTAGACTAGTTTTTGTATTAGGGGTAGTTTTGTAATTTCACATGCACTAAGTGAATATTTGATGTGTGTTGGGAAATAAATTTAATTGAATTGGTAGAAGCCCAATCTTGCAAGAGCCTAAGTGAAGCACTTCGTGACTATTATGAAGGAAGGCATAGGTCACATCTTAGACCTCACTCCCATAGGAGAGAAAATGAAAGAAAGCCTCAAGAGGTTAACATTAAACTCCCATACTTCCATGGGAAGGACAATGTAGAGGCTTACTTAGATTGGGAAATAAGGGTAGAGCAAAAACTTAAAAGAAAGCCTACTTTAAAATCTTATGGCTATCATTCTTATCCAAAGAAAGACCAAGGTCTAGGCATCTTAGGGGTAGCATCTTCTAAGCCCAATGATGATAAGGGGAAGACAATAGAAAAGCAACCCCCTAAGGCTAGTATGCAAGAAAAGACTAGCTCCATAAAGTGCTTTAAATGTCTTGGAAGATGACACATTACTTCTCAATGCTCCACCAAGAAAACCATGATTATGAGGAGCCAAGACATTTATAGTAGCCAAGATGAGGCTACTACTTAACCTTCCTCTAGTGAAAGTGAAGAAGCAAAAGGGGAAGAATCTAGTGAAGAAATCTACCCCCAAGAAGAAGGAAAACCTTTAATGGTTAAGGAGGAGTGTAAGGAGGTAAGTGTCTCCTCTAAGAGGTTAGCTAAGAAGGAAAGACATTTTGAAATAAAGACAAATATTAAAGAAATTTCCCCTCTTAAACAACCTCCACATTTTCTCCTTTGTAAAAAGACACTTGTTAGCATTGTCGCACCTCTTAGGCTTGAGTTTATTTCTCAAGTAAATGAGTTGTTGGATGAGGGTTTGGTTCGCAAGAGCTTAAATCCTTGTGCTTTGTTGGTTCCCAAAATAGGTATTATTAGGCACCAAATCCCTAAAATAGGTGGTATGATGCACCAAATCCCTAAAATAGGTGGTATGATGAATGTGTTGAGTGGTGCAACACTCTTTTGTAAAATCACTCATGCAACCAACATCTTCATGATTTGTGTACATAGGGACTCATTACGTAGGTTTGTTCTTATTTTTAGTTTCAATACAAACTTAGGTACTCATATGGGACACCTTAGGTTTGTCATACTTTTTGGTAGGAATAATCAACATGAAAATACAGAAAAAGGTATGTTCTATTGCTTTACTTTTCTTAATTTTTTAAATTGTGATCAAGGGGTTCCTATGAACCCTAAGAGAATAAAGGTCATTCCTGAGTGGCCTGCTCCACCAAGTGTAAAAAAAATTTGGGGCTTCCATGACTTAACAAACTTTTACAAAAGGTTTGCCCCATATTTTTCTATACTTGTAGCACCACTCATTGAGTTGGTGAGGAACCATGTTCCTTCATGGGAAGATGCCCAGGAAATTAGTTTTCAGACCTTACTTTACTTCAACATACTAAACACCACTAATACATATGTTTTTGTTCTTTTTATAGTTGTTGAGGAAAAAAGCCCAAAGTTTCAAGAACCTCGGGATTTGAGGTCAAATCCTTTTCAAGGGGGAGGGAATGATGCAATCCTACCCCGCAAGGGCATTGGATAGAAAACTCCAAGTAGATTGGGCCAGAGATGCAAGAGAAGGCCCTAGGGTTCTTATGAGCCTTAGGGTAGATTTTGGGCCCATGGGCTAAGTACGAGCCCACTTATCTTTGTAAATATTAGATTAAGGTTTCATTATTTTTGGGCCTTGTATTTAGGGCTCCATAATATAGGTAGGGTACCTGATGCAAGCTCCATTGGAGCTTGTAGGCCTAGGATCTTCTTCATCAATGGATTCCTTTGCTTCTTGGAAGATAAATGGCAGCGGAATGGAGAAGGAAGAGAGAGAGGAGACGCCACTTCAAGGAGAAGATGAGTCTAGAAGAAGCTCACCACCATAGGAGGCCATGGATAAGAGCTTGGAGGAAGAAGGAGATGAATGAAGGGAGAGGGAGAGAAGAGCACGAAATTTTGTGCTCAAAAGGAGCTCTGAAATCTGAAGTTAATATTCAAATGATCAAAGTTTAAAAAAATACACACACATGACCTCTATTTATAGCCTAAGTGTCACACAAAATTGGAGGGAAATTCAAATTTCACTTGAATTTGAAATTGAATTTGTGGAGCCAAACTTTGGAGCCAAAATTTCACTAATTATGATTAGTGAATTTTAGTTATGGTTCAGCCCACTAATCCAAGATCAATTCCAAGATTCTCCACTAAGTGTGCTTAGGTGTCATGAGGCATGAAAAGCATGAAGGACATGCACAAAGTGTGACTATATGATGTGGCAATGGGGTGTAGTAAGCAAATGCTCACCTCCCCCTCTAAAATTTAATTGGATTGGGCTTCTACCAATTCAATTAAATTTATTTCCAGCCACACACATCAAATATCCACTTAGTGCATGTGAAATTACAAAACTACCCCTAATACAAAAACTAGTCTAGGTGCCCAAAAATACAAGGGCTGAAAAATCCTATATTTCTAGGGTACCCTACCTACAATATGGAGCCCTATATACAAGGACCAAATATAATGACATCCTAGTCTAATATGTACAAAGATAATTGGACCCAACCTTGGCCCATGGGCTCAGAAATCTACCCTAAGGTTCATGAGAACCCTAGGGCCTTCTTCAGCAGCTCTAGCCCAATCTTCTTGGAGCCTCTTGCTCATGGTTCTAGTGATTGGTCCCTTCCTAGGGAGGATTGCATCATCCCCTTCCCCTTGAAGAGGATTTGACCTCAAATCTGTTAGTTCCTCCTCCTCAATATCAGCTCCACCTGCAAAAGGAGTTAAATCAGAAATGTTAAAAGTGGTGCTGACTCCATACTCTTCTGGGAGGTCCAACCTATAGGCATTGTTATTGATCCTCTCCAAAACCTGAAAAGGTCCATCCCCTCTAGGGCTAAGCTTGGATTTCCTTTTAGTAGGGAATCTATCCTTCCTAAGATGGAGCCAAACCCAGTCACCCTCATTAAGAACTAGCTCTTTTCTTCCTCTATTGCCTTTAGTTGAATACACCTTTGTTTGGTTCTCTATTTGGTTCTTAACCCTCTCATGCATCTTCTTTACAAATTCTGACCTAGATTCCCCTTCTTTATGTATAAAAGAAGTGTCCAGTGGGAGGGGAATGAGGTCTAACGGTGTTAGGGGATTGAACCCATAGACAACCTCAAAAGGGGACTGCTTGGTGGTTCTATGAACCCCCCTGTTGTAGGCAAATTCTACATGAGGAAGATACTCATCCCAAGACTTATGGTTGCCTTTCAGAAGAGCCCTTAAAAGGGTGGATAAAGACCTATTCACTACCTCTGTTTGCCCATCAGTTTGTGGATGACAAGTGGTAGAGAAAAGAAGTTTAGTTCCTAACTTAGCCCATAAGGTTTTCCAGAAGTGGCTAAGGAACTTAGCATCTCTATCTGACACAATGGTCCTAGGCAAACCATGGAGTCTCACAACTTCCTTAAAAAAGAGTTTTGAGATGTGGGAAGCATCATCCACCTTGTGGCATGGTATAAAGTGTGCCATCTTGCTAAACCTATCCACCACCACAAAGATAGAGTCTACACCTCTTTGGGTTCTAGGAAGCCCAAGGACAAAGTCCATACTAATGTCTACCCAAGGTGCAGATGGGATGGGTAAGGGTGTGTATAGCCCATGAGGCATCACCCTAGACTTGGCTTGTAAACAAGCCACACACCTAGTGCAATGCTTATGGACATCTTTCTTCATATGGGGCCAATAAAACTTTTCTTTGAGGAAGACAAGGGTCTTGTCTATCCCAAAGTGGCCCATGAGCCCACCCTCATGGCTCTCTTTCACAAGTAATTTCTTAATGGATCCTTGGGGTATGCAAAGCTTTCCCTCTTTGAACAAATACCCTTCAGCCAAATAGAATCCATCTTGGGCCTTTTTCCCACAACTCTCATAAATGGGAGAGAAATGTTCATCTAAAGCATACAAGTCCCTAATATTATCAAATCCTAAAATTTGAGCTCCTAGGGAGCAAAACAATGTGTGTCTCCTAGAGAGGGCATCAGCTACCACATTTGTTTTTCCCTTTTTGTATTTGATAACATATGGAAATTGCTCTAGGTACTCTACCCATTTTGCATGCCTCTTGTTTAACTTGCTTTGCCCTCTAATGTACTTAAGTGATTGATGATCACTATGAATGACAAATTCCTTGGAAACAAGGTAATGTTCCCAAGTTTGGAGGGCTCTTATTAAGGCATAAAGCTCTTTATCATAGGTGGGGTAGTTGAGGGTGGCACTATGAAGTTTTTCACTAAAATAAGCAATAGGGTGCCCACCTTGTAACAATACAGCTCCAACTCCCACTCCAGAGGCATCACATTCTAGCTCAAAAGTTTTAGAAAAGTCAGGAAGAGCTAGAACAGGTGCCTTAGTAAGCTTTTCTTTGAGCAAAGCAAAGGCTTGCTCTTGTTTTTCACCCCAGGTAAATGCCACATTCTTCTTCACCAGCTCATTAAGAGGTGATGCAATTGTAGAGAAATTAGGAACGAACCTTCTATAGAAGCTTGCTAACCCATGGAAGCTCCTAATATCTCCCACACTTTTTGGGGTGGGCCATTCTTGGATGGCCTTGATTTTCTCAGGGTCCACTTGGACCCCATTTCTACCAACTACAAAACCTAAGAAAACTATATTATCTACACAAAAGGTACACTTCTCTATATTTGCATAGAGGGTGTTTTTCCTAAGGACTGAAAGAACTTGTCTGAGATGTCCTAAGTGATCATCTAGCCTCCTACTATACACTAAAATATCATCAAAATAAACAACTACAAATCTACCTATGAAATCCCTTAAGACATGATGCATAAGCCTCATAAAGGTGCTTGGTGCATTAGTGAGCCCAAAAGGCATCACTAGCCATTCATACAAACCAAACTTGGTCTTGAAAGCAGTTTTCCACTCATCACCCTTTTTCATCCTGATTTGGTGATAACCACTTTTAAGATCAATTTTTGAAAAGATATTGGCACCATGCAACTCATCAAGCAAATCATCAAGTCTAGGAATGGGGTGCCTATACTTTACAGTGATGTTGTTGATGGCCCTGCAATCTGTACACATTCTCCACGTACCATCCTTTTTGGGCACCAACAACACTGGCACAGCACATGGGCTTAGGCTCTCTTGAACCCAGCCCTTCTCCAACAATTCTTTAACCTGAGACTCTATCTCCTTAGTCTCCTGAGGGTTAGTCCTATAGGCTGGCCTATTAGGAAGGCTTGCTCCTAGGACTAAATCTATTTGGTGTTCTATTCCCCTTAAAGGAGGTAGCCCAGGGGGTATCTCTTTGGGAAATATATCACCAAATTCATGTAAGAGTTCTTGGACCTTTGGGGGTAAGGTCTCAAATGTAGGAATTGTGGCAGTGCTAAGGGATGTTTCCCTTGATAGGAGAAGGTAGAAAGATTGTTTAAGAAGGAGTGCTCTTTTAATATCACCTTTTGTTGCAAAATGATTTTCCTTCTTAACAATCTTCTTGGAGGAATCCTTTCCCTCTTTTTCCTTCCCCCTGGCCTTTGAAGACAAGGCCTTACTATCCTTCTTTTTCTTTTGTTTTTCTAATTTTTCTTCCTCATCCCTCTTATCTTTCATAGTTAGTTGATCTTTGGCCACCTGTGAAGGTGTTTGAGGATGCAACACAAATTTAGTGCCAAGATGGGTGAGGGTAATCTCATTAGTTAGGCCATTATAAATGATCTTCCTATCAAATTGCCACGGCCTTCCTAAAAGAATATGTCCTGCCTCCATGGGAACTATATCACAATGAACTTCATCCTTATATGTCCCAATGGAGAAAGGTACCTTCACTTGTTGGTTAACTATCATTTCCCCTTGCTCATTGAGCCATTGAAGTTTATAAGGTTTTGGGTGGGGAATGATAGTGAGGTTCAACTTGGAAACTAATCTTGTGCTACAACAATTGCAACAAGATCCACTATCCACAATGAGAGAACAAGTTTTATCTAAAATTTTGCATCTTGTATGAAAGATGTTCTCTCTTTGGGATTGAGATAGATCACAAGATTGACCTCCAAGGAGCCTTCTAACCATTAAGAGGTCACCTTCTTCATGGGGGTAGACTTCCTCACTAGACTCTTCACCCCTTACTTCATCTTCACTTCCACTAGAGGAAGGGCAAGAAGTAGTCTCCTCTTGACTACTATAAATGTCTTGACCCCTCATGATCATGGTTTTCTTTGTGGGGCATTGAGAGGCAATGTGACCTCTCCCAAGACATTTGAAACATTTAATGTTGCTAGTCCTTTCTTGGGAACTAGTCTTAGGGGTGTATTTCTCTATGGTCTTACCCTTATCTTCCTTGGGTTTTGAAGGTGCAGCCCCTAAAATTCCATGGGCTTGGTCCTTCCTTGGATAAGAGTGAGAGCCATAAGATTTTGAAGAAGGCTTTCTTTTAAGTTGTTGCTCCACTCTTATACAAAGTTGGACTAGCTCATCTAGGTCCCTATATGGAAGGAGTTCAACCTTGTCCCTCACTTCCATATTGAGCCCACTAAGGAACCTAGCTATGCTTGTTCTTTCCTCCTCCCTAAGTCCAGCTCTTAAAAGGAGTAGTTCCATTTGTTGTCTATATTCTTCAACACTCATACTCCCTTGTCTAAGCCTTTGGAGCTTGTCCATAAGCTCCCTTTCATAGTAGGAGGGAATGTGCCTCTTCCTAAGGGAACTCTTAAGATCATTCCAATACTCTACTGGAGGATCCCCATGAATCCTTCGTTCTTTAACAAGGGAAGTCCACCAATAGAGGGCGTACCCTTGAAAGCTAAGGGTAGCCAATGGAACTTTTCTCTCTTCGCTAATATGATGGCAAGCAAAGAGTTGTTCAACCTTCATTTCCCAATCTAAGTAGGCCTCAACATTATCTTTTCCGTGGAAATATGGGAGGCTAATGTTAACCTCTTGAGGCCTTCTATCCTTTTCTCTTCTTTGGGAGTGATGTTTAGTATGTGAACTATGACGCCCTCTATAATAGTCGCTAAGTTCTTCACTTAAACTCTTGCAAGAGTCATGACTACTATAGGAGGCATGTTTTTCTCTTTTCATTTCTTTCATTATTTTTCTTCTTTCTTCCTCTCTTATTTTCTCTCTTTCATCTTGACATATTTCTTCCACTTTTTTTTTACCTTTTTCTTTTCTCTCTTGTTTTTCTTTCCACAACTTAAGGGATCTCAACTCATCTAATATCTTATACAAGGGGTCCTTAGGAGTAGAACCCTCACCATTAACACTAGATGAAGAATGAAGACTCATGTTGGTTCCTAAGTTATGGTTCTTTCTTGTTGGGGGTTTGAAAACAAAAGGTAAAAGAAACTATGGTTGAAACTAGCCAAAATAAACACTAAAAGAGGTGTGAAAGATAAGGTAAAAACTAATTGGTAAAAGGCAAGCTATCTAGGTGGTTTGACAATGGAGGGTAAAAGAAATAAGCTATGAAAGTAAGCAAGAAATTAAAGTGCAAGAAATGCAAACTAGGCGGATCCTAAGAGTGTTTGGATGACCTCATTTAAGGTTCCCAACAAAACACTCACTATCCTAAGGGAAAATTGCCTAAAATTATTACACACAAATGGAAGTAGGGTGACCTATTGGAGGCTCCCAACTTACTTCCAATGAAAGGCCTTTTTGTTACAAAATTTGAAAGCAAAACAAATTGCCAATTACAAAATTACAAAAAAAAAGTCCTCAATTGTGGTGGCTATTCTCTCTTTAGTATTTCACTCAATTTGTAGTGCTTCTTAGTCCAATAGCTCTTAAGATGGTTGGTCCCTTTCTTCTTGACTCAAATTCTTCAAGATATGGCACCAATCCTCCTTTCCAATTCCCTATATGGCAACTCACAAGCAAGGAAACAAAGAGACAAGCAATAACCAAAGACCAAAAAAAAATGAAATGAAAGCTAAACCAATAGAGTTTTAACAAGACAAATTTCCAAAGATTATTCAACAATTAAAGCAATGAAAAGCACAAAAAAGCAAGCTAGGACTCAAAGAGAAACCTAGAATGGCTCTAGAGTAGAGTAGAAAAACTCTAAAAAAAAAAAAGACTCAAGAAACCTCTAGTTTTGGCACTTGTTTTCACAATAATTTTCAATTGAAATTTCAGAACTAGGATTGGTATAAAATAGGCACCAATTATAGAACAAATTTTGAGCCAAAACAGCAAGCACACTTTCCTGTCACTTTTCCTTTTTTTTCCTGGACACTGATTTTTCTGCCAACTTGTGTTATTTTTATTATTTTTTCCTTTAATCCAAATAGCTTGGTTCTTTTTCTATAATTTTTTTCCAGATGTCTAGAAAATTCAGTAAAACTTTCAGCTCAAAAATCGTTGTGACCAATTCCCAGTAATTTATACAATTTTGTATGTTCAAGCTGCCAGCACCAGCGATTTCAACCTAGAAATCAAGAGTAGTGTTTATGTTGCTTAAGGCTTGGATAGTTACAATTTGTGTTTGCTTATGCTCAATTATCTTGAATAACACAATTCAAGAGAGCTTAAGACTTATTTGATTCACAAATCCAGCCACAACTCAGCACCACAACTCAACTTCATCATAGGCATCATGTAGGAATCTTAGAAAACAAAAAAGAGTTCAAGAACAAGACTACTTCTAGGAATTGATTTAGAACATGTTATGAACTAAATAACATGCATGAATTAGACTCAAAATTCAAAAGATAGGCTAAGAATGACAAGAATACATGAACAAATGTATCTAGAATTCAATCAACAAAATAAAATTCAACACAAACTTAGAACATAATGTGACAATTACTATTACTAAACATGACTCTAAGACAACATGGATTAAGTGATTTACACTTAGATTTTTGTGTTTTTTTTTTAATCAATATTTTGGAAGAAAATTTAGATCTAAGGTTCAGCACAAGAATATTATGAATGAAAAATGATAGAACCTAAAATCAACACAAAAACAAGATTCAAGAGTAGATCTACAAAATTTGAACCATAGAAATGCAAGAACAAGTGTAGATCTAAGATTTAATCGGTTTATTTTTTTTTGAATCTACTCTAAACAGCACCAAACCACAAGACAATGGAGGATATACATGGAGAGTAAGATGAAGAACAAGGAATTAAAGAGAATTCACCGAACAAAAAGATAGAGGAAGCAAAAGAACATCACCTAGATGAAGATGCTCTTGATACCACATGATGCAAGCTCCATTGGAGCTTGTAGGCCTAGGATCTTCTTCATCAATGGATTCCTTTGCTTCTTGGAAGATAAATGGCAGCGGAATGGAGAAGGAAGAGAGAGAGGAGACGCCACTTCAAGGAGAAGATGAGTCTAGAAGAAGCTCACAATCATAGGAGGCCATGGATAAGAGCTTGGAGGAAGAAGGAGATGAATGAAGGGAAAGGAAGAGAAGAGCACAAAATTTTGTGCTCAAAAGGAGCTCTGAAATCTGAAGTTAATATTCAAATGATCAAAGTTTAAAAAAATACACACACATGACCTCTATTTATAGCCTAAGTGTCACACAAAATTGGAGGGAAATTTGAATTTCTATTCAAATTTCACTTGAATTTGAAATTGAATTTGTGGAGCCAAAATTTCACTAATTATGATTAGTGAATTTTAGCTATGGTTAAGCCCACTAATCCAAGATCAAGTCCAAGATTCTCCACTAAGTGTGCTTAGGTGTCATGAGGCATGTAAAACATGAATGACATGCACAAAGTGTGACTATAGATGTGGCAATGGGATGTAGCAAGCAAATGTTCACCTCCCCCAATAAAATTTAATTGGATTGGGCTTATCCCAATTCAATTAAATTTATTTCTCAACACACACATCAAATATTCACTTAATTCATATGAAATTACAAAACTACCCCTAATACAAAAACTAATATAGGTGCCCTAAAATACAAGGGCTTAAAAATCCTACATTTCTAAGGTACCCTACCTACATTATGGAGCCCTATATACAAGGACCAAATATAATGACATCCTAGTCTAATATGTACAAAGATAATTGGACCCAACCTTGGCCCATGGGCTCAGAGATTCTTTCCTTTTGAAAAGGATTTGACCTCAAATCCATAGGTTTTTGAAACTTAGAGATTCTTTTCCTCAACACCTGTAAAAAGAATAAAAACATATGTATTAGTGATGTTGGGTATGTTAGAGTAGGGTAAGGACTGAAAACCCCTTTCCTTACCATCTTTTCATGAGAGAACCTAGTTCCTCACCAACTCAATAAGTGGTGCTACAGGTATAGAAAAATATGGGACAAACCTTTTGCAAAAGTTTGTTAAGTCATTGAAGCCCCAAATTTCCCTTATACATGGTGGAGTAGGCCATTCAGGAATGACCTTTATTCTCTTAGGGTCCATGGGAAGCCCTTGATCACTATTTAAAAATTTAAGGAAAGTAATGAAATAAAATATACCTTTTTCTTTATTTTCATGTTGATTATTCCTATAAAAAATTATGACAAACCTAAGGTGTCCCATATGAGCACCTAAGTTTGTATTGAAAAAAAAAATAAGAACAAACCTACCTAATGAGTCCCTATGTACACAAATCATGAAGATGTTGGGTGCATGAGTGATTTTACAAAAGAGGGTTGCACCACCCAACACATTCATCATACCACCTATCATGGGGATTGGGTGCCTCATAATACTTATTTTGGGAACCAACAAAGCACAAGGATTTAAGCTCTTATGAACCAAACCCTCATCCAACAACTTCTTTACTTGAGGAATAACCTCAAGCTCAAGAGGTATGGCGGTGCTAAGGGATGTTTCCCTTGATAGGAGAAGGTAGAAAGATTGTTTAAGAAGGAGTGCTCTTTTGATATCACATTTTGTTGCAAAATGATTTTCCTTCTTAACAATCTTCTTGGGGGAATTCTTTTCCTTTTTTTCCTTCCCCTTGGCCTTTGAAGACAAGGCCTTACTATCCTTCTTTTTCTTTTGGTTTTCTAGTTTTTCTTCCTCATCCCTCTTATCTTTCATAGTTAGTCGATCCTTGGCCACCCGTGAAGGTGTTTGAGGATGCAACACAAATTTAGTTCCAAGATGGGTGAGGGTAATATCATTAGTTAGGCCATTGTAAATGATATTCCTATCAAATTGCCAAGGCCTTCCTAAAAGAATATGCCTGCCTCCATGAGAACTATATCACAATTAACTTCATCCTTATATGTCCCAATGGAGAAAGGTACCTTCACTTGTTGGTTAACTATCATTTCCCCTTGTTCATTGAGCCATTGAAGTTTATAAGGTTTTGGGTGAGGAATAATAGTGAGGTTCAACTTGGAAACTAATCTTGTGCTACAACAATTGCAACAAGATCCACTATCCACAATGAGAAAACAAGTTTTATCTAAAATTTTGCATCTTGTATGAAAGATATTCTCTCTTTGGGATTGAGATAGATCACAAGATTGACCTCCAAGGAGCCTTCTAACCATTAGGAGGTCACCTTCTTCATGGGGGTAGACTTCTTCACTAGACTTTTCACCCCTTACTTCATCTTCACTCCTACAAGAGGAAGGGGAAGAAGTAGTCTCCTCTTGACTACTATAAATGTCTTGACCCCTCATAATCATGGTTTTCTTTGTGGGGCATTGAGAGGCAATGTGACCTCTCCCAAGACATTTGAAGCATTTAATGTTGCTAGTCCTTTCTTGGGAACTAGTCTTAGGGGTGGATTTCTCAATGGTCTTAACCTTATCTTCCTTGGGTTTTGAAGGTGCAGCCCCCAAAATTCCTCGGGCTTGGTCCTTCCTTGGATAAGAGTGAAAGCCATATGATTTTGAAGAAGGCTTTCTTTTAAGTTGTTGCTCCACTCTTATAAAAAGTTGGACTAGCTCATCTAGGTCTATATATGGAAGGAGTTCAACCTTATTCCTCACTTCCATATTAAGCCCACTAAGGAACCTAGCTATGCTTGTTCTTTCCTCCTCCCTAAGTCTAGCACTTAAAAGGAGTAGTTCCATTTGTTGTCTATATTCTTCAACACTCATACTCCTTTGTCTAAGCCTTTGGAGCTTGTCCATAAGCTCTCTTTCATAGTATGAGGGAATGTGCCTCTTCCTGAGGGCACTCTTAAGATCATTCCAATACTCTACTGGAGGATCCCCATGAATCCTTCGTTCCCTAACAAGGGAAGTCCACAAATAGAGGGCATACCCTTGAAAGCTAAGGGTAGCCAATGGAACTTTTCTCTCTTCGCTAATATGATGGCAAACAAAGAGTTGTTCAACTTTCATTTCCCAATCTAAGTAGGCCTCAACATTATCTTTTCCATGGAATTATGGGTGGCTAATGTTAACCTCTCGAGGCCTTCTATCCTTTTCTCTTCTTTGGGAGTGATGTTTAGTATGTGAACTATGGCGCCCTCTATAATAGTCGCTAAGTTCTTCACTTAAACTCTTGCAAGAGTCATGACTACTATGGGAGACATGTTTTTCTCTTTTCATTTCTTTCATTATTTTTCTTCTTTCTTCCTCTCTTATTTTCTCTCTTTCATCTTGACTTATTTCTTCCACTCTTTTTTTACCTTTTTCTTTTCTCTCTTGTTTTTCTTTCCACAACTTAAGGGATCTCAACTCATCTAATATCTTATACAAGGGGTCCTTAGGAGCAGAACCCTCACCATTAACACTGGATGAAGAATGAAGACTCATGTTGGTTCCTAAGTTATGGTTCTTTCTTGTTGGGGGTTTGAAAACAAAAGGTAAAAGAAACTATGGTTGAAACTAGCCAAAATAAACACTAAAAGAAGTGTGAAAGATAAGGTAAAAACTAATTGGTAAAAGGCAAGCTATCTAGGTGGTTTGACAATGGAGGGTAAAGGAAATAAGCAACAAATTAAACTGCAAGAAATGCAAACTAGGCGGATCCTAAGAGTGTTTGGATGACCTCATTTAAGGTTCCCAACAAAACACTCACTATCCTAAGGGAAAATTGCCTAAAATTATTACACACAAATGGAAGTAGGGTGACCTATTGGAGGCTCCCAACTTACTTCCAATGAAAGGCCTTTTTGTTACAAAATTTGAAAGCAAAGCAAATTGCCAATTACAAAATTACAAAAAAAATGTCCTCAATTGTGGTGGCTATTCTTTCTTTGGTGTTTCACTCAATTTGGAGTGCTTCTTAGTCCAATAGCTCTTAAGGTGGTTGGCCCCCTGTTTCTTGACTCAAATTCTTCAAGGTATGGCACCAATCCTCCTTTCCAATTCCCTATATGGCAACTCACAAGCAAGGAAACAAAGAGACAAGAAATAACCAAAGACCAAAAATAAAATGAAATGAAAGCTAAACCAATAGAGTTTTAACAAGAAAAATTTTCAAAGATTATTCAATAATTAAAGCAATGAAAAGCACACAAAAGCAAGCTAGGACTCAAAGAGAAACCTAGAATGACTCTAGAGTAGAGTAGAAAAACTAAAAAAAAAAGACTCAAGAAACCTCTAGTTTTGGTACTTATTTTCACAATAATTTTCAATTGAAATTTCAGAACTAGGATTGGTATAAAATAGGCACCAATTATAGAACAAATTTTGAGCCAAAACAACAAGCACACTTCCCTTTCACTTTTTTTTCCTGGACACTGATTTTTCTGCCAACTTGTGTGATTTTTCTTATTTTTTTCTTTATTTCAAATCGCTTGGTTCTTTTTTCATAATTTTAGTCCAGATGTCTAGAAAATTCAGTAAAACTTTCAGCTCAAAACACGTAGTGAAAAATTCCTAGTAATTTATACAAGTTCGTATGTTCAAGCTGCCAGCACCAGCGATTTCAACCTAGATATTAAGAGTAGTGTTTTATGTTTCTTAAGGCTTGGATAGTTATAATTTATGTTTGCTTATGATCAATTATCTTGAATAACACAATTCAAGAGAGCTTAAGATTTATTTTGATTCACAAATCTAGCCACAACTCAGCACCACAACTCAACTTCATCATAGGCATCATGTAGGAAACTTAGAAAACAAAAAAAAGAGTTCAACAACAAGACTACTTCTAGGAATTGATTTAGAACATGTTATGAACTAAATAACATGCATGAATTAGACTCAAAATTTAAAAGATAGACAAAGAATGACAAGAGTACATGAACAAATGTATCTAGAATTCAATCAACAAAATAAAAATTCAACAAAAACTTAGAACATAATGTGACAATTACTATGACTAAACATGACTCTAAGACAACATTGATTAAGTGATTTACACTTAGATTTTTGTGTTTTTTTTCTAATCAATATTTTGGAAGAAAATTTAGATCTAAGGTTCAGCACAAGAATATTATGAATGAAAAATGATAGAACCTAAAATCAACACAAAAACATGATTCAAGAGTAGATCTACAAAATTTGAACCATAGAAATGTAAGAGCAAGTGTAGATTTAAGATTTAATCGGTTTATTTTTTTGAATCTACTCTAAACAGCACCAAACCACAAGACAATGGAGGATATACATGGAGAATAAGATGAAGAACAAGGAATTAAATAGAATTCACCGAACAAAAAGATAGAGGAAGCAAAAGAACATCACCTAGATGAAGATGCTCTTGATACCACATGATGTAAGCTCCATTGGAGCTTGTAGGCCTGGGATCTTCTTCATCAATGGATTCCTTTGTTTCTTGGAAGATGAATGGCAGTGGAATGGAGAAGGAAGAGAGAGAGGAGATGCCACTTCAAGGAGAAGATGAGTCTAGAAGAAGCTCACCACCATAGGAGGCCATGGATAAGAGCTTGGAGGAAGAAGGATATGAATGAAGGGAGAGGAAGAGAAGAGCATGAAATTTTGTGCTCTAAAAGAGCTCTGAAATCTGAAGTTTAATTTTCAAATGATCAAAGTTGAAAAAAATGCACCCACATGACCTCTATTTATAGCCTAAGTGTCACACAAAATTGGAGGGAAATTTGAATTTCTATTCAAATTTCACTTGAATTGGAAATTGAATTTGTGGAGCCAAAATTTCACTAATTATGATTAGTGAATTTTAGCTATGGTTCAGCCCACTAATCCAAGATCAAGTCCAAGATTCTCCACTAAGTGTACTTAGGTGTCATGAGGCATGTAAAGCATGAAGGACATGCACAAAGTGTGACTATATGATGTGGCAATGCGGTGTAGCAAGCAAATGCTCACCTCCCCCTCTAAAATTTAATTGCATTGGGCTTCTCCCAATTCAAAATATTCACTTAATTCATGTGTGTCATACCCTAATTTCGTCCGGGAACCATTGTTTGGTGGCATGCAACTTTCGTTTGACCGCTTCCAGGTACTTGGCACCCTTTGTTGCACAATACGTGAAGTTTTGAGACATGCCGGAAATCAGAAGAAAGCATTGTAGCACATTCCGTCAAGTTCCGTGACATGCCGGAAATTAAAAGGAAGTGTAAGTGCGCAATCCGTAAAGTTCCGTAACATCCTAGAAACCAAAAAGGGGTTGATTATGTAGTCCATAAGGTTTCGTAACATTACGGAAAGAAAACAAGCATCGTTACAAAATTCGTAAAGTTTCGAAACGTTACGGAAAAAGTATCACCAAAAAAGGGGTAGGGGTGTGATGCAATCCTCCCTAGGAAGGGACCAATCACTAGAACCATGAGCAAGTGGCTCCAAGAAGATTGGGCTAGAGCTGCTGAAGAAGGCCCTAGGGTTCTCATGAACCTTAGGGTAGATTTCTGAGCCCATGGGCCAAGGTTGGGTCCATTTATCTTTGTACATATTAGACTAGGATGTCATTATATTTGGTCCTTGTATTTAGGGCTCCATATTGTAGGTAGGGTACCCTAGAAATATAGGATTTTTCAGCCCTTGTATTTTTGGGCACCTAGACTAGTTTTTGTATTAGGGGTAGTTTTGTAATTTCACATGCACTAAGTGGATATTTGATGTGTGTGGTTGGAAATAAATTTAATTGAATTGGTAGAAGCCCAATCCAATTAAATTTTAGAGGGGGAGGTGAGCATTTGCTTACTACACCCCATTGCCACATCATATAGTCACACTTTGTGCATGTCCTTCATGTTTTTCATGCCTCATGACACCTAAGCACACTTAGTGGAGAATCTTGGAATTGATCTTGGATTAGTGGGCTGAACCATAACTAAAATTCACTAATCATAATTAGTGAAATTTTGGCTCCAAAGTTTGGCTCCACAAATTCAATTTCAAATTCAAGTGAAATTTGAATTTCCCTCCAATTTTGTGTGACACTTAGGCTATAAATAGAGGTCATGTGTGTGCATTTTTTTCAACTTTGATCATTTGAATATTAACTTCAGATTTCAGAGCTCTTTTTTAGCACAAAATTTCGTGCTCTTCTCTCCCTCTCCCTTCATTCATCTCCTTCTTCCTCCAAGCTCTTATCCATGGCCTCCTATGGTGGTGAGCTTCTTCTAGACTCATCTTCTCCTTGAAGTGGCGTCTCCTCTCTCTCTTCCTTCTCCATTCCGCTGCCATTTATCTTCCAAGAAGCAAAGGAATCCATTGATGAAGAAGATCCTAGGCCTACAAGCTCCAATGGAGCTTGCATCATGTGGTATCAGAGCATCTTCATCTAGGTGATGTTCTTTTGCTTCCTCTATCTTTTTGTTCAGTGAATTCTCTTTTAATCCTTGTTTTTCATCTTATTCTCCATGTATATCCTCCATTGTCTTGTGGTTTGGTGCTGTTTAGAGTAGATTCAAAAAAAATAAACCGATTAAATCTTAGATCTACACTTGTTCTTGCATTTCTATGGTTCAAATTTTGTAGATCTACTCTTGAATCTTGTTTTTGTGTTGATTTTAGGTTCTATCAATTTTCATTCATAATATTCTTGTGCTGAACCTTTAGATCTAAATTTTTTTTCCAAAATATTGATTAGAAAAAAAAAACACAAAAATCTAAGTGTAAATCACTTAATCCATGTTGTCTTAGAGTCATGTTTAGTCATAGTAATTGTCACATTATGTTCTAAGTTTGTGTTGAATTTTATTTTGTTGATTGAATTCTAGATACATTTGTTCATGTATTCTTGTCATTCTTAGCCTATCTTTTGAATTTTGAGTCTAATTCATGCATGTTATTTAGTTCATAACATGTTCTAAATCAAATCCTAGAAGTAGTCTTGTTCTTGAACTTTTTTTTTTTGCTTTCTAAGTTTCCTACATGATGCCTATGATGAAGTTGAGTTGTGGTGCTGAGTTGTGGCTGGATTTGTGAATCAAAATAAGTCTTAAGCTCTCTTTAATTGTGTTATTCAAGATAATTGAGCATAAGCAAACACAAATTGTAACTATCCAAGCCTCAAGCAACATAAACACTACTCTTGATTTCTAGGCTGAAATCGCTGGTGCTGGCAGCTTGAACATACGAACTTGTATAAATTACTGGGAACTGGTCACTATGTTTTTTGAGCTGAAACTTTTACTGAATTTTCTAGACATCTGGACCAAAATTATAAAAAAAGAAACAAGCGATTTGGATTAAAGGAAAAAATAATAAAAATCTCACAAGTTGGCAGAAAAATCAGTGTCCAGGAAAAAAAAGGAAAAGTGACAGGAAAGTGTACTTGTTGTTTTGGCTCAAAATTTGTTCTATAATTGGTGCCTATTTTATACCAATCCTAGTTCTGAAATTTCAATTGAAAATTATTGTGAAAAACAAGTGCCAAAACTAGAGGTTTCTTGAGACTTTTTTTTTTTAGAGTTTTTCTACTCTACTCTAGAGCCATTCTAGGTTTCTCTTTGAGTCCTAGCTTGCTTTTTTGTGCTTTTCATTGCTTTAATTGTTGAATAATCCTTGAAAATTTGTCTTGTTAAAACTCTATTGGTTTAGCTTTCATTTCATTTTTTTTTTTGGTCTTTGGTTATTGCTTGTCTCTTTGTTTCCTTGGTTGTGAGTTGCCATATAGGGAATTGGAAAGGAGGATTGGTGCCATATCTTGAAGAATTTGAGTCAAGAAGAAAGGGGCCAACCACCTTAAGAGCTATTGGACTAAGAAGCACTCCAAATTGAGTGAAACACTAAAGAGAGAATAGCCACCACAATTGAGGACTTTTTTTTCTTTGTAATTTTGTAATTGGCAATTTGCTTTGTTTTCAAATTTTGTAACAAAAAGGCCTTTCATTGGAAGTAAGTTGGGAGCCTCCGCTAGGTCACCCTACTTCCATTTGTGTGTAATAATTTTAGGCAATTTTCCCTTAGGATAGTGAGTGTTTTGTTGGGAACCTTAAATGAGGTCATCCAAACACTCTTAGGATCCGCCTAGTTTGCATTTCTTGCACTTTAATTTCTTGCTTACTTTCATAGCTTATTTCTTTTACCCTCCATTGTCAAACCACCTAGATAGCTTGCCTTTTACCAATTAGTTTTTACCTTATCTTTCACACCTCTTTTAGTGTTTATTTTGGCTAGTTTCAACCATAGTTTCTTTTACCTTTTGTTTTCAAAGCCCCAACAAGAAAGAACCATAACTTAGGAACCAACATGAGTCTTCATTCTTCATCTAGTGTTAATGGTGAGGGTTCTACTCCTAAGGACCCCTTGTATAAGATATTAGATGAGTTGAGATCCCTCAAGTTGTGGAAAGAAAAACAAGAGAGAAAAGAAAAAGGTAAAAAAAGAGTGGAAGAAATAAGTCAAGATGAAAGAGAGAAAATAAGAGAGGAAGAAAGAAGAAAAATAATGAAAGAAATGAAAAGAGAAAAACATGCCTCCTATAGTAGTCATGACTCTTGCAAGAGTTTAAGTGAAGAACTTAGCGACTATTATAGAGGGCGTCATAGTTCACATACTAAACATCACTCCCAAAGAAGAGAAAAGGATAGAAGGCCTCAAGAGGTTAACATTAGCCTCCCATATTTCCACGGAAAAGATAATGTTGAGGCCTACTTAGATTGGGAAATGAAGGTTGAACAACTCTTTGCTTGCCATCATATTAGCGAAGAGAGAAAAGTTCCATTGGCTACCCTTAGCTTTCAAGGGTATGCCCTCTATTGGTGGACTTCCCTTGTTAAAGAACGAAGGATTCATGGGGATCCTCCAGTAGAGTATTGGAATGATCTTAAGAGTGCCCTTAGGAAGAGGCACATTCCCTCTTACTATGAAAGGGAGCTTATGGACAAGCTCCAAAGGCTTAGACAAGGGAGTATGAGTGTTGAAGAATATAGACAACAAATGGAACTACTCCTTTTAAGAGCTAGACTTAGGGAGGAGGAAAGAACAAGCATAGCTAGGTTCCTTAGTGGGCTCAATATGGAAGTGAGGGACAAGGTTGAACTCCTTCCATATAGGGACCTAGATGAGCTAGTCCAACTTTGTATAAGAGTGGAGCAACAACTTAAAAGAAAGCCTTCTTCAAGATCTTATGGCTCTCACTCTTATCCAAGGAAGGACCAAGCCCATGGAATTTTAGGGGCTGCACCTTCAAAACCCAAGGAAGATAAGGGTAAGACCATAGAAAAATACACCCCTAAGACTAGTTCCCAAGAAAGGACTAGCAACATTAAATGCTTCAAATGTCTTGGGAGAGGTCACATTGCCTCTCAATGCCCCACAAAGAAAACCATGATCATGAGGGGTCAAGACATTTATAGTAGTCAAGAGGAGACTACTTCTTGCCCTTCCTCTAGTGGAAGTGAAGATGAAGTAAGGGGTGAAGAGTCTAGTGAGGAAGTCTACCCCCATGAAGAAGGTGACCTCTTAATGGTTAGAAGGCTCCTTGGAGGTCAATCTTGTGATCTATCTCAATCCCAAAGAGAGAACATCTTTCATACAAGATGCAAAATTTTAGATAAAACTTGTTCTCTCATTGTGGATAGTGGATCTTGTTGCAATTGTTGTAGCACAAGATTAGTTTCCAAGTTGAACCTTACTATCATTCCCCACCCAAAACCTTATAAACTTCAATGGCTCAATGAGCAAGGGGAAATGATAGTTAACCAACAAGTGAAGGTACCTTTCTCCATTGGGACATATAAGGATGAAGTTAATTGTGATATAGTTCCCATGGAGGCAGGACATATTCTTTTAGGAAGGCCGTGGCAATTTGATAGGAAGATCATTTATAATGGCCTAACTAATGAGATTACCCTCACCCATCTTGGCACTAAATTTGTGTTGCATCCTCAACACCTTCACAGGTGGCCAAAGATCAACTAACTATGAAAGATAAGAGGGATGAGGAAGAAAAATTAGAAAAACAAAAGAAAAAGAAGGATAGTAAGGCCTTGTCTTCAAACGCCAGGGGGAAGGAAAAAGAGGGAAAGGATTCCTCCAAGAAGATTGTTAAGAAGGAAAATCATTTTGCAACAAAAGGTGATATTAAAAGAGCACTCCTTCTTAAACAATCTTTCTACCTTCTCCTATCAAGGGAAACATCCCTTAGCACTGCCACAATTCGTACATTTGAGACCTTACCCCCAAAGGTCCAAGAACTCTTACATGAATTTGGTGATATATTTCCCAAAGAGATACCCCCTGGGCTACCTCCTTTAAGGGGAATAGAACACCAAATAGATTTAGTCCCAGGAGCAAGCCATCCTAATAGGCCAGCCTATAGGACTAACCCTCAGGAGACTAAGGAGATAGAGTCTCAGGTTAAAGAATTATTGGAGAAGGGCTGGGTCCAAGAGAGCCTAAGCCCATGTGCTGTGCCAGTGTTGTTGGTGCCTAAAAAGGATGGTACGTGGAGAATGTGTACAGATTGCAGGGCCATCAACAACATCACTGTAAAGTATAGGCACCCCATTCCTAGACTTGATGATTTGCTTGATGAGTTGCATGGTGCCAATATCTTTTCAAAAATTGATCTTAAAAGTGGTTATCACCAAATCAGGATGAAAAAGGGTGATGAGTGGAAAACTGCTTTCAAGACCAAGTTTGGTTTGTATGAATGGCTAGTGATGCCTTTTGGGCTCACTAATGCACCAAGCACCTTTATGAGGCTTATGCATCATGTCTTAAGGGATTTCATAGGTAGATTTGTAGTTGTTTATTTTGATGATATTTTAGTGTATAGTAGGAGCCTAGATGATCACTTAGGACATCTCGGACAAGTTCTTTCAGTCCTTAGGAAAAACACCCTCTATGCAAATATAGAGAAGTGTACCTTTTGTGTAGATAATATAGTTTTCTTAGGTTTTGTAGTTGGTAGAAATGGGGTCCAAGTGGACCCTGAGAAAATCAAGGCCATCCAAGAATGGCCCACCCCAAAAAGTGTGGGAGATATTAGGAGCTTCCATGGGTTAGCAAGCTTCTATAGAAGGTTTGTTCCTAATTTCTCTACAATTGCATCACCTCTCAATGAGCTGGTGAAGAAGAATGTGGCATTTACCTGGGGTGAAAAACAAGAGCAAGCCTTTGCTTTGCTCAAAGAAAAGCTTACTAAGGCACCTGTTCTAGCTCTTCCTGACTTTTCTAAAACTTTTGAGCTAGAATGTTATGCCTCTGGAGTGGGAGTTGGAGCTGTATTGTTACAAGGTGGGCACCCTATTGCTTATTTTAGTGAAAAACTTCATAGTGCCACCCTCAACTACCCCACCTATGATAAAGAGTTTTATGCCTTAATAAGAGCCCTCCAAACTTGGGAACATTACCTTGTTTCCAAGGAATTTGTCATTCATAGTGATCATCAATCACTTAAGTACATTAGAGGGCAAAGCAAGTTAAACAAGAGGCATGCAAAATGGGTAGAGTACCTAGAGCAATTTCCATATGTTATCAAATACAAAAAGGGAAAAACAAATGTGGTAGCTGATGCCCTCTCTAGGAGACACACATTGTTTTGCTCCCTAGGAGCTCAAATTTTAGGATTTGATAATATTAGGGACTTGTATGCTTTAGATGAACATTTCTCTCCCATTTATGAGAGTTGTGGGAAAAAGGCCCAAGATGGATTCTATTTAGCTGAGGGGTATTTGTTCAAAGAGGGAAAGCTTTGCATACCCCAAGGATCCATTAGGAAATTACTTGTGAAAGAGAGCCATGAGGGTGGGCTTATGGGCCACTTTGGAATAGACAAGACCCTTGTCTTACTCAAAGAAAAGTTTTATTGGCCCCATATGAAGAAAGATGTCCATAAGCATTGCACTAGGTGTGTGGCTTGTTTACAAGCCAAGTCTAAGGTGATGCCTCATGGGCTATACACACCCTTACCCATCCCATCTGCACCTTGGGTAGACATTAGTATGGACTTTGTCCTTGGGCTTCCTAGAACCCAAAGAGGTGTAGATTCTATCTTTGTGGTGGTGGATAGGTTTAGCAAGATGGCACACTTTATACCATGCCACAAGGTGGATGATGCTTCCCACATCTCAAAACTCTTTTTCAAGGAAGTTGTGAGACTCCATGGTTTGCCTAGGACCATTGTGTCAGATAGAGATGCTAAGTTCCTTAGCCACTTCTGGAAAACCTTATGGGCTAAGCTAGGAACTAAACTTCTTTTCTCTACCACTTGTCATCCACAAACTGATGGGCAAACAGAGGTAGTGAATAGGTCTTTATCCACCCTTTTAAGGGCTCTTCTGAAAGGCAACCATAAGTCTTGGGATGAGTATCTTCCTCATGTAGAATTTTCCTACAACAGGGGGGTTCATAGAACCACCAAGCAGTCCCCTTTTGAGGTTGTCTATGGGTTCAATCCCCTAACACCGTTAGACCTCATTCCCCTCCCACTGGACACTTCTTTTATACATAAAGAAGGGGAATCTAGGTCAGAATTTGTAAAGAAGTTGCATTAGAGGGTTAAGAACCAAATAGAGAACCAAACAAAGGTGTATTCAACTAAAGGCAATAGAGGAAGAAAAGAGTTAGTTCTTAATGAGGGTGATTGGGTTTGGCTCCATCTTAGGAAGGATAGATTCCCTACTAAAAGGAAATCCAAGCTTAGCCCTAGAGGGGATGGACCTTTTCAGGTTTTGGAGAGGATCAATAACAATGCCTATAGGTTGGACCTCCCAGAAGAGTATGGAGTCAGCACCACTTTTAACATTTCTGATTTAACTCCTTTTGCAGGTGGAGCTGATATTGAGGAGGAGGAACTAACAGATTTGAGGTCAAATCCTCTTCAAGGGGAAGGGGATGATGCAATCCTCCCTAGGAAGGGACCAATCACTAGAACCATGAGCAAGAGGCTCCAAGAAGATTGGGCTAGAGCTGCTGAAGAAGGCCCTAGGGTTCTCATGAACCTTAGGGTAGATTTCTGAGCCCATGGGCCAAGGTTGGGTCCATTTATCTTTGTACATATTAGACTAGGATGTCATTATATTTGGTCCTTGTATTTAGGGCTCCATATTGTAGGTAGGGTACCCTAGAAATATAGGATTTTTCAGCCCTTGTATTTTTGGGCACCTAGACTAGTTTTTGTATTAGGGGTAGTTTTGTAATTTCACATGCACTAAGTGGATATTTGATGTGTGTGGTTGGAAATAAATTTAATTGAATTGGTAGAAGCCCAATCCAATTAAATTTTAGAGGGGGAGGTGAGCATTTGCTTACTACACCCCATTGCCACATCATATAGTCACACTTTGTGCATGTCCTTCATGTTTTTCATGCCTCATGACACCTAAGCACACTTAGTGGAGAATCTTGGAATTGATCTTGGATTAGTGGGCTGAACCATAACTAAAATTCACTAATCATAATTAGTGAAATTTTGGCTCCAAAGTTTGGCTCCACAAATTCAATTTCAAATTCAAGTGAAATTTGAATTTCCCTCCAATTTTGTGTGACACTTAGGCTATAAATAGAGGTCATGTGTGTGCATTTTTTTCAACTTTGATCATTTGAATATTAACTTCAGATTTCAGAGCTCTTTTTTAGCACAAAATTTCGTGCTCTTCTCTCCCTCTCCCTTCATTCATCTCCTTCTTCCTCCAAGCTCTTATCCATGGCCTCCTATGGTGGTGAGCTTCTTCTAGACTCATCTTCTCCTTGAAGTGGCGTCTCCTCTCTCTCTTCCTTCTCCATTCCGCTGCCATTTATCTTCCAAGAAGCAAAGGAATCCATTGATGAAGAAGATCCTAGGCCTACAAGCTCCAATGGAGCTTGCATCAGGGTGTATTTAGTAAAAATGGGGGTGCAAATAGCAATCAGGCCCACTTGGGCCTTCCAGGATGTTCCTCCAAAAGGCGGTTGCTTCTGGAGGAAGCAACCTAGCTTGCCTGGGCAAGCTGGGTGGCAAGCATCTCCTTCCTTTTCCTATAAATAGGGGAAGGAGGAAAGAACAAAAATGTTCAACCCTCTTGGTATCTGAGATTCACTTAAAATTAGTGAGAAAAATTGTTCCTGTGAAGAAAATCCAAGCCGAGGCGCTTCCGTAACGTTTCCGTAACGTTTCCATGGGTGATTTCACGAAGATTTTCAACCGTTTTTCGACGTTCTTCGTTCGTTCTTCGTCATTCTTCGGTCTTCAACCGATAAGTTCCCGAAATCGAACTTTTCAATTCATTCTCTGTACCCTTTGTGGTCCTCATTTGCTTTCACGTGCTTTTATTTTCATTTCATTTACTTTTCGTAACCCCTTTTGACGTGCTTTAGTCATTTTCTAGCCTAATCAAAAAATAAAATAAATTTCCACCGATCATTTGATTTGTAACATCTGTTAATTTCTATTAAAATGAAATCTGACCGTTCGATCATGCCGTAAGCACGTGGGAAACCAAAAAGAGGTATAATAATAATATAATAATAAAAAATATCTTTTAGTAAAATAAATCAAAAAAATCAATCGGACGTTTTTATTTGGGATTTCTTTTTCTTAATCGAATCAACTAATAACCAAAGTGAAACTAAGGCTAAAATCAATTCATAAACCAAACTTTTGTCATCGCTTAAAAAAGCCATTTTCAAAGGTCCAACGCCTTGAAATGATCTTTTCCACTTTGTCGCAACCTACCCTTCGGTGGGAAGGCGACGCGAGACTCGCGGGATGCGTTTTCCACGAAAGGAATACGCGCGGAGTCGCCACCAACGTTTATTTGAGGAAAACGTCGGAAAAACCGGAAAAGACGCGATCTACGAACTTTTAAGTGAAAGGTTCGGGAGTTGTATTTACGCACGGGGAAGGTATTAGCACCCCACACGTCCGCCCCAAGGGACGGCAGCCTTTAATCGAATGTGCAAACATGACTTTGATTTTTTATGTTCCCTTTTTATGTCTCTATATCCTTTATACCCTTTTTATATTTTTTTCTTTTTGTGGTCGACAAGGGTGTTTCCCTTTGCTCCTACGTATTCCTCAATTTGGGATGAGAAAATCAGACCTACGTAGTTCTTTCTTATCAAGTGATTCTTTTTTTACTTAAGTGGTGATCATTTTAAGGCGTTGGACCTTAAAAATGATCCATTTTACTTAGTGAGGAATTGAAATGACGAACTTCAAAAGCCTATTTTTGTGGACGAGCTTGACTAGGCGAGTTGATTTTAGCCTTAGTTTCACTTTAGTTATTAATCAATTCGGTTAAGAATGAGAAATCCCAAAGAGAAAACGTCCGATTGATTTTCCGCTTTATTTTACTAAAAGATGTCTTTTTGATTATTATATTATTTTTTACCTCTTTTTGATTTCCAACGTGGTTACGACACGACCGAACGGTCGGAATTTGTTTTAACCGAAGTTAATGGATAATACAATTCAAACGTTCGGTGGAAATTTATTTTGTTTTTAAGTTAAACGAGAAATGACTTAAGTAAAATGGCTTAAGCACGTCAACAGGGGGTATAAAAAGTAAACAAAACGAGAATAAAAATGCACGAAACACAATGTGGACCACTACGGGTACATAGAATGAATCGAAAAGCTTGGTTCGAGGTACTTACCCGTTGAAGATCGAAGAACGATGAAGAACGAATGAAGAACGTCGAAGAACGGTTGAAAGCTTTGCGAGATTCCTCACGGAAAACGTTACGGAAACGTTTCGGAAGCGCCTCGGCTTAGATTTTCTTCACGGAAACAATTTTTCCAAGCAAATTCGAAAGAGAGAGAAGTGCCTAAGGGGCTGGACCCCTTCCTTCTTGCCTTCCTCCCCTATTTATAGCAAAATAGGGGAGGTGGTTGCCGCCCAGCTCGCCCAGGCGAGCAGGGTTGCTTCCTCCAGAAGCAACCGCCTTCTGGAGGAATCTTCTGGAGGGCCCAAATGGGCCTGGGTGCTATTTGCACCCCCATTTTTACTAAGTACACCCCCCTCTGCTGTTTTTTTGGTGATTCTTTTTTCGTAAAGTTACGGAAACTTACGAATTTCGTAACGATACTTGTTTTCTTTCCGTAATGTTACGGAACCTTGCGGATTACATAATCATCCCCTTTTTGACTTACGGAATGTTACGGAACCTCACTTAATTATGCAACGATGCTTCTATTTGATTTCCGGTGTGTCACGGAAACTTACGGGTTGTGCATCAATATTTTTTTGGTTTTTCGGCATGTCCTGGAATTTCACAAATTGCCTAATGATGGGTGCCAAGCACCTCACGAGGACCAAAGAATGGTCGCACGTCATCGAGCAAGGGTCCCCGGACGAAATTAGGGTATGACAGTTGCCCCTCTTTACTTGTCTTTTATTGGAGATAAAAGGAAAGTAAAGATAAGACACTAATTTCGTTCCTCTCGATTTGACGAGAGTCGCAGGTGACCATAAAATCTCCACATGCAAATGACTTGTTGTTCCCAAAATTTCACAAATTGCCTAATGATGGGTGCCAAGCACCTCTCAAGGACCAAAGAATGGTCGCTTGTCATCAAGCAAAGGTCCCCGAAAATCAGTGTATGACACTAATTTCGTTCCTCTCGGTTGACGAGAGTCGCGGGTGACCATGACTTGTCGTTCCTAGAATTTCACAAATTGCCTAATGATGGATGCCAAGCATCTCACAAGGACCAAAGAATGGTCACATGTCATCAAGCAAAGGTCCCCGAAAATCAGTGTATGACACTAATTTCGTTCCTCTCGGTTGACGAGAGTCGCGGGTGACCATGACTTGTCGCTCCTAGAATTTCACAAATTGCCTAATGATGGATGCCAAGCACCTCACAAGGACCAAAGAATGGTCGCATGTCATCAAGCAAAGGTCCCCGAAAATCAGTGTATGACACTCATTTCGCTCCTCGAGAGTCGCGGGCGACCATGAAATTTCCACATGTAAATGACTTGTTGTTCCCGGAGGAACAAAAGGTGCAGAAGACTATGTCAGTCTCTGCATGCTATCAAGCGTTCTGTCTTACAGATAGCAAAAGAATGTTTATACGGATAACCACTCGGGTATTTCCGCGTATCATCGGGCCCGCCGCCTCTGGATGATACAAGGGTGCAGAATGACCAAACTTGGTCTCTGCTTGTCATCGGGCCCGCCGCCTCTAGATGACAAAAGGGTGCGAATAACCGTAAGGTATATCCGCGTATCATCGGGCCCGCCGCCTCTGGATGATACAAGGGTGCGAATAACCGTAAGGTATCTCCGCGTATCATGGGTGCAGAATGACCAAACTTGGTCTCTGCTTGTCATCGGGCCCGCCGCCTCTGGATGACAAAAGGGTGCGAATAACCGTAAGGTATCTCCGCGTATCATGGGTGCAGAATGACCAAACTTGGTCTCTGCTTGTCATCGGGCCCGCCGCCTCTGGATGACAAAAAGTGCGGATAACCGTAAGGTATCTCCGCGTATCATGGGTGCAGAATGACCAAACTCGGTCTCTGCTTGTCATCGGGCCCGCCGCCTCTGGATGACAAAAAGGTGCGGATAACCGTAAGGTATCTCCGCGTATCATGGGTGCAGAATGACCAAACTTGGTCTCTGTTTGTCATCGGGCCCGCCGCCTCTGGATGACAAAAGGTGCGGATAACCGTAAGGTATCTCCGCGTATCATGGGTGCAGAATGACCAAACTTGGTCTCTGCTTGTCATCGGGCCCGCCGCCTCTGGATGACAAAAGGGTGCGAATAACCATAAGGTATCTCCGCGTATCATGGGTGCAGAATGACCAAACTTGGTCTCTGCTTGTCATCGGGCCCGCCGCCTCTGGATGACAAAAAGGTGCGGATAACCGTAAGGTATCCCCGCGTATCATGGGTGCAGAATGACCAAACTTGGTCTCTGCTTGTCATCGGGCCCGCCGCCTCTGGATGACAAAAAGGGTGCGGATAACCGTAAGGTATCTCCGCGGATCATGGGTGCAGAATGACCAAACTTGGTCTCTGCTTGTCATCGGGCCCGCCGCCTCTGGATGACAAAAAGGGTGCGGATAACCGTAAGGTATCTCCGCGGGCTACCAGCTCTTGAGTCATGGCAACAAAAGGCGGTGTGGTCGACAAAAGCGAGGCTCTTGCTCCTACGTATCCTCCCATGAGGAATTCAGACCTACGTAGTTCTGGATAACTTGTGAGACTTGAAAAAGTCTCGTTGTTTTCTCCACTAAAATGCAAACATGCTTTAGCAAAGAGACAAATATTCCAACTGACTTAGAGCAGCATATGCCTTTTTTGAGTGAAAAACAATGCGTCTACCGGGGAAAGAGAGTCTGCTGATGAAATCTCCCATAACCATAAATGAGATTTTGGATGTTAGCATTTCGTTTCTAAATGACCATTTAGAGGAAACACTGGGTTCGACACAAATAGAAGAAATCCACTCAAAGTGTATCAATCTCGCACAGGTAAGTGTTTCATCCTAATTCCGAACCATGGATATGTCATGACTTGACTTTGCAAATTATTTCCTATCAAATAAAAAATTACATGTGTGATCATGGATCAACAGGGCTTCCCTTGGGAATGGGTTCTTTTGGTGGTTTCTTCTTTCGGCTTTTGTGTGTTTTTGGCTTTTGATTTTCCTGGCTTTTTTTCTTTTTCTGTTTTTGTTTAGTGCGGGGCGAGAAAAAAGGTCGCTAGCGCACGGGATTTCGGTTGGTAATCAAAGGGAGAAGACCATTTTAGGTCGTGGTTTCCTTTCCTTCTTTTTTTGTTCATTTGGTGACAATTCTGTATTGTTCAGATATTGTCTGGTCAAAAGACCTTTCTGCACATTTCTTCTAGTTTCTTTGATCAAGAACTTTCTTTCCTTCCTTTTTTTTACTTTCTCCCATTCTTTGGTTGGGAATTTTCTTTCTTTTCTTTTTTCTTTCTCCCTCTCTTTGATTGGGAATTTCCTTGCTTTTCTTTTTTTGCTTTCTCCCACTTTTTGATTGGGAATTTCCTTTCTTTTCTTTTTGCTTTCTCTTTTTTTGATTTCGAGGGTAAGGATTGACATTCTCACCCTGGGTCAAGGTTTATGGTGAGTCAGGATTTTGGCTCAAGACTTGTAGAATGGCTAGGCATGGTACATGTCAGGGTTTGGTTTGGTTCAAGGATAAAAAGGATGCCCCACATTATTTCCATGACACAAATGCAAAAGTGATGATTTGGAAATTTTATGCAAAACTGGTCATGCATGCACCTATGTGGACACTCAAGTGTCAAATTTTTATGGTCATGTGATGCTAGGGCTCAGGATTCATTTCCTCTATTTTAAATCAACCCAATGTTTCCAAAATATGTTCTTCTATCAATTTGTGCATTCATCCGAGTCCATTTCGGGCGTCTGGGAAAATCTTCACAGCATTCACCCTTCAGGTGTATACACATTTTCCAAAAATTGGTTATGATCAATGAATTTTTTCAAAGAAAAGTTGGAAATCGTCTCTTTTCAAAAGCATGTCATTTTTAGCTAGACAACTTATTTTTCTTTTTTCTCCCTTTTTCCTTACTTGCCTTCTTCTTTTTTCCTTATTTGCTCTCTTTTTCATTTCATTTTCTTTTCTTTTGTTCTCTTTTCCATTTCATTTTCTTTTCTTTTCTATTTTTATTTTTATGATGATTTTTTTTGTTTATTTTACATATATGCTTTCGAACGATGTTCCTAAACGAAGAACTCTACACAGTTCCAGAATTTCAAACATCATTGATAGTAATGATATATAAATACTAACGCAACAATCTAAACAAAAATGTATGCGCTGTACAAATGACAATCGAAACAGCAAAAACAAACGTTAGTCTCTCAAGTCAAAATAATAACATATAATAAAAACGACAAAAGAAATATGAAAGAAAACATGAATCTGGGGATCTCCTAGTCACGTATCTCCACCCCCTCCCAAGAAGTCAAGCAAATCGGCCATCTCCTCATCCTCGTGGGCTTCTTCTCCATCGCCGGGAGCTTCTGGGGGTGCCTCTCCTGCTTGGGCCTCGGGCCAATCTCCGGGCCATGCAACCTCTGCCCTGAACTGGTCTGGAGTAGGGCATGAAAAAGGAGCGAAGCCCTGGCTCTGCATGCTAAGGCTCATCTGGTACAGACAATCATGGGTCCGTACATGTGCTCGGTGGTTGGCCGCCTGCTGGCGAACCAAATGCCGTAAATACTGCTCCATGTCAAATGCCCCAGCCTGGCCAGCCTGATGAGGTGGTGGGGGCGCGCCTGCGGCCTGTGGAGCATCACCCTGAGCCTGTCTCTGGGTACAGTACTTCTCGATAAAAGCCCGGGTGATGGGCGGCCGAATCACCTTGGTAGGTGCAACGGGGACTCCGAACGACTGGCAGAGTCCTGTGATCAGTGCGGGGAATCCCAGGGCCCTGTTGGACTTATCTGGGTCCAAAGGGTGCCTAGTGGGCGCCATACCTGCAAAAATATAGATGGCATCAGCGATCAACTGAGCCACATGGATGCTCATCCGTGTCAGGATGGTGTACACCAGCTGGCACTTCGGCATGGGGAGGTCGGAATTATGATCGGTGGGCAGGATGTTGCTGAGCAGCAGAGTCATCCATATCTGAGTCAGGGTGGTCATGTTGGTGCGCATGATCCGCACCCGTCTTCCGGCAGCAGTCCGGGCAAAATCCTGCCCCGGTATACATAGCAGCTGGGCGATGGCCTCCTCATCGAACCCATCA
The DNA here is from genome assembly GCF_000004515.6 of Glycine max. Lineage (NCBI taxonomy): Eukaryota > Viridiplantae > Streptophyta > Magnoliopsida > Fabales > Fabaceae > Glycine > Glycine max. Next base: position 35,577,686 of record NC_038251.2, read on the forward strand.
GACCGGTTCCTCCTCTGGCCATATTCGCATTCCTGGCCCTCTTCCAATACCATCGGATATCCCAGGAGCTGGCTGATAGCGTCGGCATCGAACGGGATCCACTGACCCCTAACCCAGGATCTCATGTCACGCACGCCCTCCTCTGTTGGCCAAGCATTGGCATAAAACTCAAGGACTATTTCTGGATCAAACTTGGCCATGGGAGTAACCAGTGGTGCCCACCGCCGGCGCCCTATTTCCTCCTGGAAATCAGTATACTCGTCGTCCCTGAGCTGGACGCGTCGCTCCCGGAGAAACGACCATCCCTTGATGGCTTCGAAGCGCTGCTGGTGCACAATGCTCCTAAAGCGGTGACTGTCGTACTCCGGGGCGGAACTAGTTCCTTCGGCCGCCTTGTCCTTCCTGGACCTCTTTGAGGCAAGCTTCCTCGGGGCCATTCCTGCGAAGGCAAACATTTGGAAAGTTAGTTTTACCAGTGGGACATTACTCTTAAAGCAAAAATGGCATATAACCTCCTCCCATAAATACAAACACCAATGTAAATTTAGAGCAAGCTTATGCGCATATTTCCTTACATACGTTCTCTTGCACAAGACATTTAACCGAAAAAGTGCACCCATATACAATCAAGGCGGCTTCGTTACCTAGATTATTTACACGTACTGCCAAGGTGTATTTGTTACTTACATCACACACATCTCCTTGGCTGAATTTACATACATGCATACTCAAAGTATTTTGGGGTACCAAAAATTGCACATGTGCACATCTTGGTATTTCTAATACCTATACATACACAAACTTCATGATGAATCTTGACTATCTACACAATAAGGTGCTACATTTCATCCCTTTTTTCAAGTTTTTGCTACCTAAAGCCGCATGCAAATTCAAGCATATTTTCCTTTGCGGACTAAAATTGTATTCAAATTAAAAGGTATACATTTTTTGGTAATGTATCTTCTTTACATAACATGCAACATATTTATGTATATTTTTTTGTGAGACATTTTGACTACCAAAAATTATATGTACATACATCCAAGTATTTTGCTACCATACCCAAAGTGTAAATTGCCAAAGGTATTTTGCTACCTATTCTAAACCTACACATTTATGATGAGCAAAATTCCTAACCATCTAGGCATAGGGAAAATATTGTAGCGTGGCCCATAGCTGATTGCTGGCCAAAAAAAGGGTAACTTTACCCAATATGCACCTCCTTTTGTGCTCTTTTTGCATAAAATTTCAGTTTCTAGGACTAGGATATATGTGGGGCAATTACTCTAGCCTTTTTCGGGAATGAATACATATTCCAAAAAAATAGAAAATATGCGCAAACCAAAATACCCCATGGGTTGTCTCCTTACAAAAGTCACGCGCTAATGCCATTGAGGCATTTCACCGAACACTTGGTGGGCGCGCGTTTAGGCATTAATAGCAAGAGAACGGGGACAATGTGGCATGTCCTATTGTTTCAAAATGCATTATAGGCCTAGGGCCATCTCATACCAACCCCTAATTCAACCTAATCAAGCAAGAAAACAAATCAAAATTGCCCCATATATTTGAGCACACTCCCACAATTTAGAGCACAAAAAGGAGATCAAAATACACCAATGAAAAGCTAGAAAGCTTAGGGATGGAATACTTACTTGTTGGTGATGAACAAAAGCGCAAAACGGAATCAAAAAATGCGAAAAAGGATGACCCTAGGGCTGCAAATTCGTCAATCCCGTGGGTATGGCTTTTGAAAGGGGGGAAAAGAAGTTTTTGAATGTAAAAACGCCCCCCCCTTCGTCATTTTTATAATTTGGTGCAGGGGTGGCTCGCCCAGGCGAGCCCAGCTCGCCCAGGCGAGCTAACCTGCACACTTTTTTTTTTTTTTTTTTTTTTTTTTTGAGGGGAACATTGACCATGTCCCCTCCCTTTTCATGGATTAGCATTTTGCCTAACTTGAACTTACTTAGGTTAGAATTAGGCGTTGATTACTTATCTTATTATTACTCTTTTCCTTTTTAAAACAAACAAATAGTAAAAGAAAGCTGCAAAATACAAAGGATACGGGGCTGCCTTGCAGCGACATTCCCTGCTTGTTTCGCACAGAGAAGAGCAACGATCGGTCGGTCGTGACCCCATCCCCGCTTGCGTTCATCCTTAAGTGCCTGCAAGTAATAAACAACCAGGTATGGCCAATCTTGACCGCATCATTACCCTACCTTGATTGGTTTCTGCCATTCGTGTTTTGTCTCCACTCCAAAAGGTAGCCCAAGGTGATCCTGCCCCTGTTTTACCACAACAATATACATGCGTATGCGTATGCGTATGCATGGATGTTTTCCAACGCAGAAAATTTAGGGAAAGTTGGTTCAGGTTCAATTCTAATTAAGCGCTTGGGGGATCCCATGAACTGAGCGGAAGGGCTCAGGCGATCACAAATTAACGCAAGGTGTGAAACTAACGTGAGGACTAAAAGCCTCAAATCCACGTTCATTTCTTTGAAAGATTGTAACGAGAGATACAACAGACAGGAAATCCCTGGGGGAAATCCAGAAAACGCATAAAGATAAAGAACATGCAGCGACATCCTTAATTGCCCCAGCTTCTAAGCATAATATCGTTTGACGACATCAGAGTTCACGGGTGAAGGTAGCTCTTCGCCATCCATGTTGGTAAGCACCAGGGCTCCTCCGGAAAAAGCCCTCTTCACAACAAAAGGCCCTTCGTAGTTCGGGGCCCATTTCCCTCGATGGTCCTTGACAGCATGGGACATTTTCTTTAGCACAAGGTCTCCCTCATGGAACTTGCGTAAGCGTACTTTCTTGTCGAATGCACTCTTCATTCTTTGCTGGTATAAGCGCCCATGACTCATGGCCGTTAAGCGCTTACCCTCAATGAGGTTGAGCTGATCGTAGCGTGTTTGAGCCCATTCTGATTCCTTTAATCCGGATTCTGCCAAGATCCTTAATGACGGGACTTCTACCTCAAATGGTAACACCGCCTCCATCCCATATACCAATGAGAACGGCGTTGCCCCAGTTGACGTTCGTACTGAAGTCCGGTAACCGTGTAACGCGAATGGGAGCATCTCGTGCCAATCCTTGTATGACACGGTCATCTTTTGGATAATCTTTTTGATATTCTTATTGGCTGCTTCCACGGCTCCATTCATTTTTGGCCGGTAGGGTGTGGAATTGTGATGCTGGATTTTAAACTCCTCGCACATTTCCCCCATCATCTTGTTATTCAGGTTGGTGCCGTTGTCCGTGATAATCTTCCTTGGCAAACCATATCGGCAGATAATCTCCTTCTTAATGAACCTGACCACCACATTCCTCGTGACATTGGTATATGAAGCCGCCTCGACCCACTTGGTGAAATAATCTATTGCTACAAGGATGAAGCGATGACCATTCGAGGCCTTGGGCTCAATGGCCCCAATGACATCTATTCCCCACATGGAGAAAGGCCAAGGGGCGGACATGACATTCAGAGGATGCGGTGGGGCATTGACATTATCCGCGAATGCTTGACATTTGTGGCACTTCCTCACATGGACACAACAATCGCTTTCCATGGTAAGCCAGTAATAACCTGCTCTTAAGATCTTCCTGGCCATAGCATGCCCGTTGGCGTGCGTTCCAAACGAGCCCTCATGGACTTCCTCGATCATGTGATTTGCCTCCTTGGCATCCACACATCGCAGGAGTGTCATGTCGTGATTTCTCTTATACAGTGTGCCTCCGCTCATGAAGAAACTGGCTGCCAACCTCCTCAATGTCCTTTTATCGTTGTCGGCAATCTCTGGCGGGTATTCTTTGCCTTCGACATATCGCTTGATGTCGTAATACCAGGGCTTTCCGTCCCGTTCCTCTTCCACTTGGCAACAATGTGCGGGTTTGCCACGACACTGAAATTCAATGTAGGGTAGGTCCCCGTGCGGTGTTAGCTGGAACATAGATGCCAATGTAGCAAGTGCATCCGCCATTTGATTTTCCTCGCGGGGAATATGATGGAAGGAGATCTCATCGAAAGTCTCAGCCAACTCCTTGATGTAGGCTTTGTAGGGTATCAGCTTGGGATCTCTAGTTTCCCATTCTCCTCTCAGCTGATGGATTACCAACGCTGAGTCGCCGTACACCTTGAGCAGTTTGACATCGGAGTCAATTGCTGCCTGGACGGCTAGGGCACATGCTTCATATTCGGCCATGTTGTTGGTGCAGTCGAATCCTAGCCTGGCTGTGAAAGGTACACTTTGATTGTCCGGAGAGATCAACACTGCCCCAACGCCATGACCTAGAATGTTTGACGCTCCGTCAAACCATACAGTCCATTTGTCCCGATCTTCGTCCAACTTTTCCTCGAACAAGGCCATGATGTCCTCATCCGGGAATTCCGGATGCATGGGCTGGTAGTCGTTAAGAGGCTGTTGAGCCAAATAATCTGCCAAAGCGCTTCCTTTTATCGCCTTTTGGGTGACGTAGACTATATCAAACTCAGATAGCAAGACTTGCCACCGGGCGATTCGTCCTGTAAGAGCTGGCTTTTCAAAGATGTACTTAACCGGGTCCATTTTGGATATCAACCAGGTAGTATGACTCAGCATGTACTGCCTTAGGCGATGGGATGCCCATACTAAAGCACAACACGTTCTTTCGAGCAAGGAGTAATTCATCTCACAGGTCGTGAACTTCTTACTTAGGTAGTAAACAGCGCGCTCTTTCTTCCCGGATTCGTCATGTTGCCCCAGCATACACCCCATTGACTCGTCCAAGATTGTCATGTACAAAATGAGAGGCCTTCCAGGTACTGGTGGCATAAGCACGGGAGGATTCATTAGGCACTTTTTGATCCTTCCAAAAGCCTCTTGGCAATCCTCATTCCACCGGTCAGTTTGGTTTTTACGCAAGAGTTTAAACAACGGCTCACAAATGGCGGTGAGCTGCGATATGAATCTGGCAATATAATTCAAGCACCCCAGGAAACCTCGGACTTGCCTCTCTGTACGGGGTTCTGGCATCTCAAGGATAGCCTTCACTTTTTCGGGGTCTACCTCTATCCCTTTCTGGCTTACAACGAAACCAAGCAATTTCCCTGATTTGACCCCAAGGTACACTTAGCGGGGTTCAACCTTAATTGATATTTCTTAAGCCTTTCGAACAATTTCCGCAGGTTGACAAGGTGTTCTTCCTCAGATTTAGATTTAGCAATTATGTCGTCCACGTAGACCTCGATCTCTTGATGCATCATATCATGGAACAAAGCTACCATGGCCCGTTGATAAGTTGCCCCGGCATTCTTGAGTCCAAAGGACATCACCTTGTAACAGAACGTTCCCCACAGGGTGACGAAAGTAGTCTTTTCCATATCCTCGGGCGCCATCTTTATCTGATTGTAACCAGAGAAACCATCCATGAAGGAAAATAAAGCGAAATTGGCCGTGTTATCTACGAGGATATCGATGTGTGGTAACGGAAAATTGTCCTTGGGACTGGCCCGATTCAGGTCCCGGTAATCTACACACATTCGTACTTTCCCACCTTTTTTAGGAACTGGTACGATGTTGGCAACCCATTCTGGATACCGAGCGACGGCCAGAAATCCAGCGTCAAACTGCTTCTTCACTTCTTCTTTTATCTTCAAGGACGTTTCGGGCTTCATCCTCCTCAATTTCTGTTTTACTGGGGGACACCCGGGATTTAGAGGCAACCGGTGCTGCACAATGTCAGAACTCAAACCGGGCATATCTTGGTATGACCAAGCAAAGATGTCTTGGTAGTCTTTTAGCAGGATTATTAATTCTTCACGGATAGGTGCGGTAATGCCTGTACCTATCTTTACTTCCCTCTTTCCACTGCCAATTCCTAAGTCTACTAGCTCTGTTTCTTCTTGATGAGGCCCCATTTCTTGGTCCTCATGGGCGACCATTCTTTCTAGTTCCGAAGGAAGTCCCACATCCTCATCTCCTTCATCTTCCGTTTGGTTCATTTCTTGCTCGAAGTTGATAGACGGGTCCCAGGTATTAGTACCTTCGGGGGACTCGTCATCGAATCTGCCGTTTCAGAAAAAGAAGTAAACATGCAAATGAATGAGAATGGGTAGAGACCAGGAACAGATGAAGAAAGATCCTTGTATTATAAATTCAAAAACAAAAGACACAAAGCCTTAACAAAACAAAAACTCTAAAGCCTAGGCCCAACTATAGAGCTTTTAAAACCGTAAAGGTTTACATTATGCTTGTTGCGTAAATGCCGGGGCGTTCCTCCACTCGCCAATTTCCCAGCTGGAAATCAGGAGGGCATGGTCGGACCAAATCCGAAGTACTTGGAACATCATCTTCACATATCGCGAACACTTGACCTTCGTCTCCCAGACCCGCACTTATAAAGCTTCTACTTATGTGGCAGGGCGGGCTTCCTTCACTTCCTTGTCTCAGACGCGAGCTCTGACCACTGTTCTTCCTTCCCGCGATGCTTCTTTTCATGTCCGCCTGAGTGGGCTTATAGCCTAAACCATACTTCCCACGATTTCCTTGGGTTTTTATCAGGCTAGTTATGCCGCCATTGTCTTTGCCTAAACCCATCCCGGGTTCATAACCGTTCCCCAACATAACTCGGGCCATCATTACCGCCGCATCGGACAGACAAGGTTGCCCAAAGAGGGAGTCCACGGAGGAAATGCTGACCACCTCAAAAGACTGGAAAGCGGTTTCTAACGATTCCTCTGCGGCTTCCACATAAGGCATGGAGGATGGGCAGCTTACCAAGATATCTTCCTCGCCTGACACGATGACCAAGTGCCCCTCCACTACGAATTTCAGCTTTTGGTGGAGTGTAGAAGGCACAACTCCCACTGAGTGGATCCAAGGGCGCCCCAACAGGCAGCTGTAGGGGGGGTTAATATCCATTATTTGGAAGGTGACTTGACAGGTGTGAGGGCCTATTTGTACCGGGAGATCGATCTCTCCCCTAACCTCTCGGCGAGTGTCGTCGAAGGCCCGAACCACCATTGAACTTGGTTTTAAAAGGGAAGCATTGAATGGTAACTTGTCCAAAGTGCTCTTAGGCATCACGTTTAAACTGGAACCATTATCGATGAGTACCTTGGCCACGATATGGTCCATACACTTGACTGATACGTGTAAAGCCTTATTATGCCCTCTCCCCTCGGCGGGGATTTCTTCTTCGGCGAAGGCAAGATAGTTGTTGGCAGTGATATTGTTGACCAGCCCTCCGAAACCTTCTACCGAAATATCTTGGGCCACGTGAGCCTCGTTCAGCACTTTTACTAGCAGAGCCCGATGAGGCTCGGAGCTCATAAGTAACTCTAGCAGCGAGACCCTAGCCGGGGTTTTGTTGAGCTGTTCGATAACCTTGAATTCGCTCTGCTGAATTATCCGAAGGAACTCGCTGGCTTCCTCTAGCGACACCTCCTTTCTACCATCCCTTTTCTCTGGGGGCCCCTTTGCTGACATATCTTTATTCGAAGCGTGGGGTGCTTCGCCATCTTGTTCCTCCACCACTTTTCCTTTTCCTTTGACGTCGGCGGGTTGGACTGGTAGGTCCGGAGGTGCGAACACACGACCACTACGGGTCACACCGCTCAGCCCCGTGATATTTGTTACTTTAGCTGACAGCGAGCTGACGTCAGTGACTTCTTCTTCCTTCCTCCCTGGAGGTGTATATCTCCATGGGACCGTGTGACTATTTTGGTACGGGAAAGGAACAGGTTTGGCCATTAAGGGGTGCCCGGGCTTTTGCGAGGCTGCACTTTTAGTGAAGTATATCACCAAGGGTTTGGGCTTCGCAACACCGCTCCCCTCCGTAGATTGCATGCATATATGCTGCTCTTCTTTTCCTTTAATGTCGACTTCTAGTCGACCTTGGTCTATCATCCGCTGTAACAATTCCTCTACTTCCAAACACGTCTCCATGTCATGCATCTCGCCGGAATGTAGCAGACAGGAATCCTCCTTACACCCACTATGGGGAATTACACCTCCCTTTTGTAGGGCCTCAAAGATAAACCTCCTAGGGGTTGCCACATCTCTTAAAGGTTTGACCTGTGGGGCCTATCGGATTCAACTGCATTAACTGCTCCCCCTCCATGATTGGCGAGCGGGTTGGTCCTCACATTGGGCCGATCCTCTTGGAAAGTCAGCCATTCGGCATCCATTAGATGTTGGACCTTGTATTTAAGGGCCAAGCATTTTTCGACGGAATGCCCCGGGGCACCCCCATGGTACTTGCAAGTTGCATTAGGGTCATACCACTTCGGGAAAGGGGGTTCGAGGACCCTTCCGGGAGTTACCACGGCCAAATGATTGGCGATGAGGGATGGTAGAAGATCTTCGTACGTCATTGGGAGCGGGGTGAATTCCGGCAATGGCCTTGGAGGGAAGTTCCTTGTCGTGTTGGAATTACCGGCCGGTCGAGCCGTGTTCGGAGTTGGAACTTGGGGAGCTTCCCTCTGGGTGGGTGCCTTAGGCTGCACGGGTGTTGAACTAGAGGCGTTCCCAGCATGAGCCGAGAAGCTTGGGTGATGTTGCGCGTACTGATGGGTACCATGAGGTGTTTGCTGGGGTTTGACCCATGCGGGTGTTGAAGAGACGGCATGGGCATCTCCTTCCTTCCTTTTTGCCCCTGTTGCCCCGATTCTTTTGGCGTTCACGTTTGTGGAGGAAACGTAATCAAACTTTCCTCTCTTCAATCCAACCTCGATTCTTTCCCCGGCAAACACCAGATCCGCAAAGCTGGACGGCATGTAACCCACTAGCTTCTCATAGTAGAACACTGGCAGAGTGTCTACCATCATGGTGATCATCTCTCTCTCAACCATGGGAGGAGCTACTTGTGCCGCCAAATCCCTCCATCGCTGCGCATATTCTTTAAAGGTTTCACCCTCTTTCTTAAACATATTCTGCAGTTGAGTACGGTCAGGAGCCATATCAGAATTGTACTGATACTGCCTTAGGAAGGCGGTAATCAGATCCTTCCAAGTACGGATACGGGAAGCTTCCAAATTAGTGTACCACACTACCGCAGCTCCGGCCAAGCTATCCTGAAAGAAGTGTATCAACAGCTTTTCATCTTTAGAATGAGCGCCCATCTTACGGCAGTACATCTTGAGATGGTTTTTGGGACAAGTCGTCCCTTTATACTTGTCGAAGTCCGGCACTTTGAACTTCGGGGGAATAACAACATCGGGTACTAAGCAAAGATCCGTCATGTCTGCAAACGGATAGTCCCCAAATCCTTCCACAGCCCTCAATCTTTCCTCAAGGAGATCGAGCTTCCTTTTCTTCAATTGCCGGGGGCGGCCCTTCCATAGACAAAACTATTGGCGATGCTGCGATGTTGGGTTGGGGCAACGTGCCTGGTGCCGGCCCTTCGGGGATCGGGGGATAAAACTCGACATCCCTCCGAGCATAATCTTGAGGGTCTTTATGGACTTCGTCGGGCTGCTGAGGAGGCTCTTTTTCATGGACGGGAGAAGCAATGTGGCCCGCATCTTCTTGCAAGATGGGTGGTGAATAGTTGGGCGGCAATCCATAAGGGTAAGCCGCTCGGTTGTATCCCAGGTGAGGGCTGCCATCGTGCCCCAGTGTGTCCCTTCCCCGTCCTACTATGTTTGAGGGAGGATGGTGCGTAGTTGCCAAGAGAGTCGGGTCTGCTTCGGCAGCCGAACTGACAGCGGCGGCAGTGGCCGCGTTCTTCTCCATGAGCTGTTTCATACCTAACATGGCCTCCATCATGGAGGCCATTTGTTCTTTCAGAGCCGACATGTCGGCTTTCATCTGTTCCTGCGTCTCCTCTTGATCACCCATCGTTCTAGATTTGGATCTGGTGCGATAGGGATCCCTTGCGGCGCGTTTAGTTATGGTGTTTTTCCCTAAAAAACCAAACGTGAGGAGTGGGTAAAGAAAGAAAATGCATGCTAGAGATGAGATGTAGGAGTGATTTGATTTGCACAAGCTTTTTGGAGTAGAAACATGGGACCAACTCATTTTATTTCAAAAAGGAAGTCATATCTAGTCAAGGTCTGAGAGACCATACAAGTTTCCTAACGATTTCTAATTATGTGGGCCATTAAGTCTATCATATGCTGACAATAGCCGAGAAGCCCATGAATCTCTTCGGGGGCGGAGTAGGTGTCTGCCATCGCCTTGGCCTTGGCTAACAATCGGGGAAGTTCTTGACTCCCGTTCAAGGTAAGGGCAAACCGATCCATCCACATGGTTGCCTCTTGGTGTAAAGAGTCGATCACCCTTCCTCTAGCCTCTTTTTCCGCGTATACTTGGGCATACTCATCCGCGATTCTATGCTCGTGGGCTGTGGCTAGACCTAACTCTTCTTGGTACTTGGCGATGATAGCTAGCATGTTGGTCTCCGTCTCGCATAAACGCTGAGACAAGCTTCTTTTGGACCTTGAACAGGCAACTAACTCCTCTTTCAAAACCATGCTATGTGCTCGCGACTGGTCCCTTTCCTCCCTTCGCAACTTGAGTTCATTATTGCTACCCCATAGGGCTCCGCGAAATTTGTTCCGGCCATACTCTTCCTTGCGAGCCCTCTTGGTCTCTCGTTCAAGGGCTCTTGCGGTAATTGCATTCTCTTCCCGTAACCCGGCACACTCCTTCCGAACGTGTGTAGCAGCCAACTTGAACTTCTCCTTGGCGAGTTTTGCCTTTCCTAACTCGCTTTTGAGAGCTTGGACTTCCTCGTCCTCTTCCGGTGCTTCAAAATTCTCTTCGCTGACGACTTTTAACTTGGCGAGCCAATCTAAACCTCGTATGCGAACTTTCAGCCATTCGTGGTACCCACCAATGATGCCATTACGAATGCCTCTAAGCTCTTGATCTTTCCTTAACGGGGTTTCCCATGCCTTATGGATTCTTTGTATAGTCTTGGAATTTTGTGCGCCGAGATCCCTCACAAGGAAAGGAGACATGCTTTCTTCCGTCGGTGCTCCCCTCATGGGGTACCCTAGTTGTCTTATAGCGAGCGTGGGATTGTAATTAATACAACCCCTCGTTCCTACCAGCGGAATGTTTGGGTATCTTCCACATGAGAAAAGGACTCCTTCTTTTCCTTCCTTCCATCGGGGGAACCAACTGATTGTTCTACTTCCTATCCCGGCCAAGAGCTGGTCCCAATCCATTCTCCTCTTTTCAGTACACGAGCGATGGCTCAGGAGCGGACATGGATTTCTTGTGTCTTGTTGGAACAAGTGCGAAACCAACCAAACACAGAGGGCGGGTAAGCAACAGATGATCCGTGCGCTACTCTTCTCGCACCTTCGGTCAAATGTGTCAAATAGATCTGCCAAGACAGCTACCACCGGACTTTCCTTGCTATGGTGGTAGGCAAGGAAAGCGTCGATTGCTGCTAGGCCTACCAAACCATCCACGTTTGGAAAGAGGACGACCCCAAAAATTAGCAAAGCTAACACATCCATAAACGGGACCCATTCTCCTTGATTGGCCATACCCCTCGCTTTGTCTTCTAGGTACTTCTGTGGTAGGCCCGCTATGCCGTTCCGAGTCTGTTTTATGCGGTCCAAACCTCTTGCGGAATCCTTGACCACAGTTGCAATTCTGCTCAAGGAGGGGAGACATCCGGAGGAAAGATATGGTTTTCTTCCCCCGAGAGGACATCCTAGAATTTCTTCAAATTCTTCAATGGTTGGTACTAATTGGAAGTCTCCGAATGTGAAGCATCTCAAAGGCTGGTCGTAGTATTGGGTGAGTGATGCAATGGCTTCTATGGACACTTCTGCTATGGTCAACTCTAAGATCTTTCCGTAAGTCTTGCGGAAGGCTTGCATTTGGAGGGGTTCCATCAACCGCCCTAATTCCTTGATGCTGGTGGTATTTGGGCTTTTGACCTTGACTTGGTAGAACCTCTTGCCGGTTTGATTTGTTCCCATGCTTACTAAAGTGAGACAAAAGCTGGTGCAAATCAAAACTCCGATATCTCATGGGTGGGATGGATGAATGCATGAAGAAATGCATATGACACAGATGCAATTTACGAATACGGGGGTCCGGGGAATTTGTCCCCTTCTTAGATACGACGTCTAGGGGTAGCGAAATGCCCCAACGCACGTTTTTAAGAAGGCGACACGGACCCTCCGTTGGTTGGTTTACAGCAGGGATCAAGACAGAACCCATATGCAATGCCTATGCAAAAGACACAATGCGGGAATGTGCACAGTATGACAATATTTACCGAACATAAGCAAAAGGGTATATGATACTCATGCATGGCAGTGTGAAAAATGGCACGCAGCGTGTTTGCTTCGTGCCCCTATTTAAGGGACCTATAAGGGAGAGAACTAACAAGGCTTTTAGCAATAATCCCCAAGGTAGTTATATCTCTCTTGATGGTTTCTAGAGGTATCATCCCCTTTGAAGAACATATTGTAGCAGTAGGGACTACTAGCAACAATAGGTTTTCAAAGAGAAAAGCTCTAGATGAGGGTTCACTGTAATCAAGCAAGTCGGAGACCTAGCATGATCACAGATTCACCTCCACTCCTTATGCTCCCATGAACCCGGGTATAGGGCCCTTTTTCACTCACAGTGTGTGCAAATAGTGTTGGTGTTTGTGTGCATCAAATGAATAAATATTTACTTCATGCATACATTTAAAACGCACTAAAAGCAACAAAGAGTTTATATACACAAGAACATAATGAAAGGAAACCAACAAAGGGGTAAGTCACGGTAAAACATTGCACAAAATTAAATGGCCTAACTCTCTAAAAACGGTCCCCAGTGGAGTCGCCAACTGTCGCAACCTACCCTTCGGTGGGAAGGCGACGCGAGACTCGCGGGATGCGTGTTCCACGAAAGGAATACGCGCGGAGTCGCCACCAACGTTTATTTGAGGAAAACGTCGGAAAAACCGGAAAAGACGCGATCTACGAACTTTTAAGTGAAAGGTTCGGGAGTTGTATTTACGCACGGGGAAGGTATTAGCACCCCACACGTCCGCCCCAAGGGACGGCAGCCTTTAATCGAATGTGCAAACATGACTTTGATTTTTTATGTTCCCTTTTTATGTCTCTATATCCTTTATACCCTTTTTATATTTTTTTCTTTTTGTGGTCGACAAGGGTGTTTCCCTTTGCTCCTACGTATTCCTCAATTTGGGATGAGAAAATCAGACCTACGTAGTTCTTTCTTATCAAGTGATTCTTTTTTACTTAAGTGGTGATCATTTTAAGGCGTTGGACCTTAAAAATGATCCATTTTACTTAGTGAGGAATTGAAATGACGAACTTCAAAAGCCTATTTTTGTGGACGAGCTTGACTAGGCGAGTTGATTTTAGCCTTAGTTTCACTTTAGTTATTAATCAATTCGGTTAAGAATGAGAAATCCCAAAGAGAAAACGTCCGATTGATTTTCCGCTTTATTTTACTAAAAGATGTCTTTTTGATTATTATATTATTTTTTACCTCTTTTTGATTTCCAACGTGGTTACGACACGACCGAACGGTCGGAATTTGTTTTAACCGAAGTTAATGGATAATACAATTCAAACGTTCGGTGGAAATTTATTTTGTTTTTAAGTTAAACGAGAAATGACTTAAGTAAAATGGCTTAAGCACGTCAACAGGGGGTATAAAAAGTAAACAAAACGAGAATAAAAATGCACGAAACACAATGTGGACCACTACGGGTACATAGAATGAATCGAAAAGCTTGGTTCGAGGTACTTACCCGTTGAAGATCGAAGAACGAATGAAGAACGTCGAAGAACGGTTGAAAGCTTTGCGAGATTCCTCACGGAAAACGTTACGGAAACGTTTCGGAAGCGCCTCGGCTTAGATTTTCTTCACGGAAACAATTTTTCCAAGCAAATTCGAAAGAGAGAGAAATGCCTAAGGGGCTGGACCCCTTCCTTCTTGCCTTCCTCCCCTATTTATAGCAAAATAGGGGAGGTGGTTGCCGCCCAGCTCGCCCAGGCGAGCTCAGCTCGCCCAGGCGAGCAGGGTTGCTTCCTCCAGAAGCAACCGCCTTCTGGAGGAATCTTCTGGAGGGCCCAAATGGGCCTGGGTGCTATTTGCACCCCCATTTTTACTAAGTACACCCCCCTCTGCTGTTTTTTTGGTGATTCTTTTTTCGTAAAGTTACGGAAACTTACGAATTTCGTAACGATACTTGTTTTCTTTCCGTAATGTTACGGAACCTTGCGGATTACATAATCATCCCCTTTTTGACTTACGGAATGTTACGGAACCTCACTTAATTATGCAACGATGCTTCTATTTGATTTCCGGTGTGTCACGGAAACTTACGGGTTGTGCATCAATATTTTTTTGGTTTTTCGGCATGTCCTGGAATTTCACAAATTGCCTAATGATGGGTGCCAAGCACCTCACGAGGACCAAAGAATGGTCGCACGTCATCGAGCAAGGGTCCCCGGACGAAATTAGGGTATGACACACTTTTATTGGTTAAATGTAGATTTCTAAAAAACCTAAAATCAATATGTAACTTCGTTACCTCTTTCAAAAATAAAGAAAACATTAATGGTCCAATGCCTTAATGTTTTCTCACTTTTCAAAAGAATCGAAAGATCGTCTAATTGTCCAACGCCTTAAATGACCTTTCATTCAATAAAAACATATCTTGCAAAAAAGGATAAAAAATAACTTAACCAAAAGGCCTTGTTCACAAAAGAACTACGTAGGTTTGATTTCCTTATCACAATTAAGGAATACGTAGGAGAAAAGGGAAACACCCTTGTCGACCACAAAAAGATAAAAATATCAAAAGGCATAAAAAGACATAAGAACGTAAAAAGGGAAGATAATATAAATTGAAGTCATATTTGCACATTTGATTAAAGGCTGCCGTCCCTTGTGACAGATGTGTGGGGTGCTAATACCTTCCCCGTGCGTAAATACAACTCCCGAACCTTTCATTTAAAGTTCATAGACCATGTCTTTTCCGGTTTTTCCGACGTTTTCCTGAAATAAACGTTGGTGGCGACTCCCGCGCGTATTCCTTTCTAGGAACACGCACCCGCGAGTCACACGTCGCCCTCCCGCCGAAGGGTAGGTTGCGACAATGTGAAATTAGAAAACTACCCCTAATACAAAAACTAGTCTAGGTGCCCTAAAATACAAGGGCTGAAAAATCCTACATTTCTAGGGTACCCTACCTACATTATGGAGCCCTAAATACAAAACCCAAAAATAATGAAATCCTAATCTAATATGTACAAAGATAAGTGGGCTCATACTTAGCCTATGGGCCCAAAATCTACCCTAAGGCTCATGAGAATCTTAGGGCCTTCTCTTGCATCTTTGGCCCAATCTTCTTGGAGTCTTCTATCCAATGCCCTTGGGGGGTAGGATTGCATCACTAAGGGAATGCCAGAAGTAGCAAAGAGAATACTTGTATAACCAAGAGTGGCAATACAAAATACTTGTTTGTCATCAAAGTGTTGATTAGTAGAATCCTTTGCAGTTGCATAAAGGAGAATTGAACGTAGTTCTATTTAAGTGAACTAGTATAAACTAAGTATTTCTACATCTTTATTTCTCATCAGGGGTGGCTCCTTTATTTCTATCTTTCTACACTTGCGATTAAAGTCTATATTAGTTAAAAGCTATTATATTAGATTAACACATTATTCAATCTCTTTCTAGTGTGATTGTTATTATTTTAGTTGGCATCAGGGCTCAACCTCATGGGTTGAGTATTTAACAAATACAAAAGAAAAGATCCAACAATCACAGAAAGAAATGGAAGAAGGATACTCTACCAACAAACCACCCATGTTCAGAGGTGTCAAATATGACTACTGGAATGAACAAATGACAGCTCATTTTGAGTCCATTCACATTGACCTATGGGACATGATAGAAAATGGAAATCACATTCCATATGATGACAAATTAAACAAAATCCCATGGAACTAGTGGACGGAGGAGCAAAAACTCAAATTTCTGCTCAACTCCAAGGCTTGGAATGTTATGTTATGCACATTATCTAAAGAAGAATACACTAAGGTACATAGCTTCAAGAGTAGCAAGTAGATGTGGGACACTCTTGTTGTAACCTATGAAGGAACACCACAGGTAAAAGAAACAAATTAAGTCTCCTCACTCGTAAGTATGAACTATTTTCTATAGAACAAGGTGAAGACATACAAAGTATGTTTGGATGCTTTCAAACCATTCTTAATGAATTAAGACCTATAGGAAGAACTTACGATAACTATGATCATATTGAAAAAATCTTAAGAAGTTTGTCTAGAAAATGGAGACCACATGTAACAATGCTAGGGGCTCTAAAAAATCGTGACTATATGTACCTTGAAGAACTTGTCAGTACTCTCAAGGTTCATGAATAAGAACTTCAACAGCATGAAGTATCACAACCTGCCCTTCGGTGGGGGCGCGAAAAGGCCTATTGGATGGGCCAAGGGTGCGTCTTCCGTTGAAGGAAAATGCTTGGAGTCGCCACCAACGTTTATTCGAGGAAAAAGTTAGAAAAACCAAAATGGAAAAAGGTCAAAGATCGGCGTATTTTGAAAATGAGGGTTCGGGAGTCATTTACGCACAACAAAGGTATTAGCACCCCACACGCCCGTCACAAGGGACAACAGTTTCTAATTGACTGTGCAAATCATGACTTCAAAATTATGTATTTTCCCCTTTTTATGCTTTTTTATGTATTTTCTTGCCTTTTTATGTTTTTTACTTTTTTGTGGTCGACAAGGGTGTTTCCCTCACTCCTACGTATTCCTTAATTGCGATGAAGAAATCAGACCTACGTAGTTCTTTAAGAACTGAACGTTGGTTAAGTTGTTTTATCTTTTTTGAAAGATTGATTTTAGTTGCGAACAAAAGTCGTTTAATGCGTTGGACCTTTAAACGATCTTTTGATTTTTGAAAAGAGAGAATCGTTAATGCGTTGGACCTTGAAACGATCTTTTGATTTGTGAATTGATTTTAGCCTTAGTTTCACTTGGTTATTTCTCAACTAATTTAAAGAGAACTTCCAAAGTAAATGTCTGATTGAAACTTGCCTTTTTGGTGATTAACTGAGGTTACAACATGAATGATCGATTGATTTTTATTTTAAAGGCTATTAAACGAGATTACAACACAAACAATCGGGTGAAATTCATTTAAACAATAGTTAAGTGAGGTTATGGATTAAACGATCGGTCGAAACTCGTTTAAAACAAAGAAAAAGAATACCAAAAATAGACGAGATGAAGATGAAAACATACAAAGCAAGAATGGACCCCTAAGGGTGCATAGAATGAATTCAAAACTTCGAAATAGAAAACTAACCGGTTGAAGATCGATGAACGACGAAGAACGAACAAAGAACGACAAAGAACATTCACGGAATTAATAACGGAAACGTCATGGAAGCGTTACGGATGCGTCTCGGCTTGGATTTTCTTTTTCTTTCTCCCTTTTTTCACTAATTTTAAGTGAAATATGCTTGTCCAGGGTGCTGAACCCTTCATACTTAGCCTCCTTCCTATTTATAGCAAAATTAGGGGAGGTGCTTGCCACCCACCCAGGCGAGCTGAGCTGGTTGCTTTCTGATGAAGCTTTCTAATGGGCCCTGATGGGCCCAATGCTGAAGGACACCCCCCAGTTTGATCAGTTCACCCCCATTTTTCATATTTTGCTCATTTCCTTTCGAAACATCGCGAAACTTTACGGATTACGCGGCGAAGAGTGTTAAGCATCTCAACTCAGCTGACCAGAATTTAAATGGTTGTAAACAAACGTCCCCGGACGAAATTAGGGTATGACATGAAGGATTTAAGGAAAATAATTCTTTGGCACTCAACCATCAAAAGATCAAGAAGGTTTCATTGCCTAGAAAGAAAGCGTCCAAAAGCTTCTCTAAAATCCTTAAAGCTAAAAATTCTTCTAATGAAGAATGAGGAAGAGTTTGATGAAGATGAAGTTGCCTTCATCTCACAAAAGATTTACAAGATGTTGAAAAACAAAGGCAGATCTAGATGGAAGAACTCTTCAAAAAAAGTTCTTGAAAAAAGGAAAGATAAAGACAAAAGTTTCGTACTATGCTACGAATGCAAGAAACCTAGACACTTCAAATCTGAATGCCTAGAATTGGAGAAGTCTTCGGACAAGAAGAAACACTACAAGAATAAGGAAAAGAAAGGTCTCATGAGCACTTGGGAAGATTTGGACAACACCTCGTTTAATGAAGATGAAGAAAATGCCAATCTATATCTTATGGTATATACAACTTTTGAAGAATTTGAATCAGACCAAGAGGATGAGGTAAATATTGATGATCTTGAATGTCTTAAAAAGGCTTATCATGAACTGTTATCAAACTCATCTATTCTTTTAAAAGCTTACAAAAACTTGTGAAAAGATTTCAAAAAGTTGTCCAAAGATCATAAGGAACTTGAAAAAAGCTTACAAAGTACATGTTTCATTGGACAAGTCTACTCATACATGTGATGCTTATGAAGCTTTTAAGGAAAAAGAATCCATGCTACGTCTTGAGAATGAGACAATTGCCAAAGAAAAATATACTCTATTGGAGAACTTTCAGGAGTTGGAAGACAAATTGAAAGGTCTACAAAAGGATCTAAAGGAACTAAATGAACTTCACAATCATCAAAGTGAAGATAGATATGGAATGTTCACAAGCACACAAAGATTATGAGGACCTTAAAATAATTAAACATAATCTTTGGGTGGAATGTGAAGAACATAAAAGATTTTTGAATTCTTAAATGAAAAGATTTTGAAGAATGAAGAATTTAAGGGTCAACTCAAGATGTTGTAAAACTTCATGAGAAATTTGAAACCTTAAAATCTACATTAGCCGAATTTGTCAATGGAACATAAAATCTTGACAAACTGTTAAGATACAATAAATGTCACTCATGAAAAATTTGCTAATGGATATGAAGGAAAGATTTATGTTCATGATGAAGGCACTATTGTTTGTTATTTTTGTGGTAAAGTTGGACATTTGACGTCCAAGTGCAAGGATTAACCTAGAACAGGTGTGTCCAATGCATTTAAAGCTAACATAAGAGGACTTGAAAAGATTTGGGCACCTAAGATAAGGATAATTCCTATAGCAGATGTCTTGAGCAATAGAAAGCAAATGCCTATCATGGTACCTAGACAATGGTTGTTTATGTCACATGATATGAGAAAAGTATATGTTCCAATGCCTAACTCCCTATCATGGTGGACCTGTCACTTTCGAAGGGAAGCAAAAAGGAAGAATAACAAGAGTGTATAAGATAAATATTCATCCACATTACTCTATTGATAGTGTTTTGTTTGTTGAAGGGCTTAATCACAATCTACCGAGCATAAGTCAATTACGTGACAGTGGATGTGGTGTTTCCTTTAACAAAGATAAGTGTATCGTCCAAAACATAGACGAGTCCCCACTGTTTTTTGCCAAGAGAAAAGGTAACTTGTATAAGATTAAGCTGGGAGAACTATCAGATCAAAAGGTATCATGCTTATTATCTGTCAAGGAAAATCATTAGCTTGGCATAAAAAACTTGATTATGCTAGTTGAAGGTTAATCTCCAAATTGCATAAAAAAATCACGTAAGAGGACTACCAATATGTCATATAAAGATGATTTACTTTGTGAGGCATGTCAAAAGGGGAAAAAATTAAAACTCTTTTTCTAGTAAAAACATTGTTTCCACCTCAAAACCTTTGGAGCTATTACATTTAGATCTGTTTGGTCCAACCATAACTGCATCCACCACTGGAAAGAGGTATGAACTTGTCATAGTGGATGACTACTCAAGATGGACATGATTCATGTTCCTAGCACATAAGGATGAGTCTTTTAGTGTATTCTTTAAATTATGTAAAAGAGTTCAAAAAGAAAAAAGGAGTGTGCATTACCTCGATCAAAAGTGATCATGAGAGAGAATTTGAGAATTAAAACTTTAAACTATTTTTTGAAGAAAATGGAATTCTTCATAATTTTGAACACCTAGAAAATCTCAACAAAATGTGGTAGTTGAAAGAAAGAACAGATCTCTAGAAGAGATGGCTAGGACCATGCTCAATGATAATTTAACCCCTAAGCACTTATGGGCTAAAGCAGTGAATACCATATACTATCTTCAAAATAAAATTATATATATATATATAAGACCTATAGTTATTAAGTCCATGTGAACTATGGAAGGGACGAAAGCCCAACATACCATACTTCCATCCATTCAAATGTAAATGTTTCATTCTTAACACTGAAGATAACTGGGGAAAGTTTGACTCAAAAAGTGATAATGAAACATTTCTTGGATACTCTAAAACATCTAAGGCATTCAGGGTGTACAACTCAAGAACCTTAGAATTTGAGGAAGCTATTCATGTGAAGTTTAACCAAAATGAGTTCGATAAAAATTTAACAATGTTAGATGAGTTTTGTGCAAATCTTAGACCAGATAATGATATTAAAGAAAAGGTGCATCCTATCAAAGTTTAGAGATGGAGCATCCACTCAACATCTAGATGATCCTCAAGAAGAAACAAGGGAACCTAATTCTAAGAAAGAATCATTTACAAAGCCAAATCATTGGTGATCCAGAAGATCGTGTGCAAACAAGATCATCACTTTGATCATAAGGGCACACAACATTGATTTTAGAAGTAGAACCTAAACATATTGATGATGCAATGCAAGACAATAATTGGGTAAAAGCTATGCAAGAAAAACTTGACCAATTTCAAAAGAATGATGTCTGAAAGTTAGTAGAGCTACCAAAAGGGAAGAATGTTGTTGGAGAAAAATGGGTTTTCTGTAACAAATTGGATGAAAATAATGAGGTTGTGAGGAATAAGACAAGGCTATTAGCCAAAAGGTACTCACAATAGGAAGGTATAAATTACTAAGAAACCTATCCATTTGTCGCTCGTCTAGATGCAATACAATGTTGGATCAAGTGGCCTCAGAATAATTAAGAAGGGGGGTTGAATTAATTATTAATGTGTCTTGACTAATTAAAAATTTATCCTTCTTAATGTTACTAGATTCAATTAGGCTTTACTACTAATTTATGAGAAAGTAAAGAACAGAAACAATAACTTAGACAAAAGTAAAGTAGAAATGAAAATTGCACAACGGAAAAGTAAAAAGTGTAGGGAAGAAGAAAACAATCACAAGATTTATACTGGTTCGGCAACAACCTGTGCCTACATACAATCCCCAAGCAACCACCGGTTCTTGAGATTTCCAATAACCTTGTAAAATCCTTTACAAGCAAAGATCCACAAGGGATGTACCCTCCCTTGTTCTCTTTGAACAACCAAGTGGATGTACCCTCCACTTGAACTGATCCACAAGAGATGTACCCTCTCTTGTTCTCAGTATTACAACCTAAGTAGATGTACGCTCTACTTGCACCACAAAGGATGTACCCTCCAATGTGTTATGACAAAGAATTCTTAGGCGGTTAGTCCCTTGAATCTTTGTAAGGGGAAACAAAAGATATCTTAGGCGGTTGGTCCTTTGAAATCTTTTGTTTAAATGGAAGAGGAAGAATCAAAAGAATTTTTAGGCGGTTAGTCCTTTGAATCTTTAGGCAAGAGGGAGACGGAAGAATCAAAAGAATTCTCAGGCAGATAGTCCTTTGAATTCTTCTGGCAAGAGAGAGAAGGAATGAAGAAGAAGAATAGCGCAAGTTTTTGGCCAATGAACTTTTCTTGAATAAAGAAATTTTTGAACAAAAACTCTTAGAAGTATGCTTTGAATGAATGAAAGAAATCTGAAAGTTGTCTCTATAAAATTTGTGCCATGGTCACATATTTATAGTCATTTGATGACTCAGGTTAAAAGTTTATGACTCTTGGCAATTTCTTCAAAACTAGTCATTTTTTAAAAGTTGTGACTCTTTTGAACAACTAGTCACTTTAAAAGTTGTGACTCTTTTGAAAACTAGTCACTTTAAAGGTTGTGACTTTTGAAAAATATTTAGAAACTAGTCACTTTAAGAATTGTGACTTTTGGTAATTTAATTTTCAAAATAAGTCACTGGTAATCGATTACCATCATAGTGTAATCAATTACACATCAACATATGTGACTCTTAACGTTTGAATTTGAAAATCAAAACATTTAGAAACACTGGTAATTGATTACAAGTATTGTGTAATCAATTACACAAGTTTGAAATGATTTAAAAATGTTTTATCACAAGTTGTAACTCTTGAAATTTGAAATCTAACGTTTTAAAACATTGGTAATCGATTACATGCTCATGGTAATCGATTACAACTTTGTAAATCAGTTTGAAAAGAATGTTGGCTACTGGTAATCGATTACTGCCTTCTGGTAATCGATTACCAGAGAGTAAAACTCTTGGTAAAAGATTTTTCTTTGAAAATTTCTCTTGAACAAAATTGTTTTATTCAATATTTTGAAAAACTCTTTTAATACTTATCTTAATTGAGTTTTCTCTTGAATTTTCACTTTAATCTTGATTCTTGAAACTTGCTTTGATTGAACGACTCTTTGATTCTTGAAACTTGCTTGACTCTTGATTCTTGACTTGAGTCTTTGGCATCATCAAAATAAACTTGGAAAAAATTGCTTCCACATACAAGTTTTACTTTCATTTGCAGCATATAACAATCTAGAGCGATATCAAACGAATGTAAAAAGTGCATTCCTAAATGGATTAATTCAATAGAAGGTTTATGTTGACCAACCTCCAAGATTTGAAAGTGACACTTTTCCTCATATTTTTAAACTTTGCAAAACCCTATTTGAACTCAAGAAAGCTCCTAGAGCTTGGTATGAAAAACAATTTTTTCTTCTAAAAAATGGCTTTGAACGAGGAAAAGTGAACACAACACTGTTCTGTAAAAATTATGACTTAGTTTATATTAGTGTAAGTATATGTGGATGGGATTTTTCTAAACTAATGCAAATAAAATTCAAAATGAGCATGATGGGGGAGTTGAAATTGTTGGACAAGTGGCCTCAATAACTTAAGGGGGGGGGGGTGTGAATTAAGTTTCAAAATTTTCCCACTAACAAATTTTAACCCCCTTTTAAATGATATATGATAGGCTCAGAATGAAAAAGAAGAAGAAGCAATCAATTTAATAATGTTCTTTTAACTGCGCAAGACAAAGTAAACTACAATAAAATAACTGAGATAAGGGAAGAAAGAAATGCAAACTCAATTTATACTGGTTCGGCCACTTCTCATGCCTACGTCCAGTCCTCAAGCAACCCACTTGAGATTTTCCACTATCTTTGTAAACTCGTTACAACTTCTGAACACACCTTGGGATCCCTCTCCCTTGCGTTCAGGATTCTCACAAGTCAAGAGACAAACAGTCTCTTGATCACAACAATGTTTTTATAATGTACAGAAGAATTGCTCTCTTTTAGAGATGATAATACAAGTTGAAGATCTTAGAAGAATACTCAATTGATTTGCAAGTGTTTGGCCAATAGTTGTTTAAAGAGCATTTGACAATTAAGTTCTTTTTTTAAAATCTCTCTCTTACTTTTTGAAGTCAGACACACATATATATAGGCCCATTATGCCTTTTCAAAAATGGTTTAAAGAGATGTGTCTTTTCAAAATGCTTTTCTGAAATTTTCTCATTGGTAATCGATTACAGGATTCTGGTAATCGATTGCACAGTTATATTTCTGAAGAGTCATGACTTTTCAAAGGTTTTTTTTAAATCTCTTCACTGGTAATCAATTACAGGATTCTGGTAATCGATTACAGAAATCAAAATTCAAACAGTTTTGTGCCATTAGTAAAAAGTATCTTCACAAACTCTCTGGTAATCAATTACACAGTCTGGTAATCGATTACCAGTTCAAAAATATCTTTTTTGAACTGATTTAGCCTTTGATAAAAGAGTGTTTTATACTAAAGATGTTGAGGCCAAACTAAAGCAATCAAATTGAGATTCTATAAACAAATTTACTAAGTTCTTGTCATACCCTAATTTCGTCCGGGAACCTTTGCTCGATGACGTGCGACCATTCTTTGGTCCTCGTGAGGTGCTTGGCACCCATCATTAGGCAATTTGTGAAATTTCAGGACATGCCGGAAAACCAAAAAAATATTGATGCACAATCCGTAAGTTTCCGTGACACACCGGAAATCAAAAGGAAGCGTCGTTGCATAATTAAGTGAGGTTCCGTAACATTCCGTAAGTCAAAAAGGGGATGATTATGTAATCCGCAAGGTTCCGTAACAATTACGGAAAGAAAACAAGTATCGTTACGAAATTCGTAAGTTTCCGTAACTTTACGAAAAAAAGAATCACCAAAAAAACAGCAGAGGGGGTGAACTTAGTAAAAATGGGGGTGCAAATAGAACCCAGGCCCATTTGGGCCCTCCAGAAGGTTCCTCCAGAAGGCGGTTGCTTCTGGAGGAAGCAACCATGCTCGCCTGGGCGAGCTGAGCTCGCCTGGGCGAGCTGGGCGGCAAGCATCTCCCCTATTTTGCTATAAATAGGGGAGAAAATGAAGAAGAAAAGGATCCCAGCCCTTTAGGCACTTCTCTCTCTTTGGAATTTGCTTGGAAAAATTGTTTCCGTGAAGAAAATCTAAGCCGAGGCGCTTCCGAAACGTTTCCGTAACGTTTTCCGTGAGGAATCTCGCAAAGCTTTCAACCGTTCTTCGACGTTCTTCATTCGTTCTTCATCGTTCTTCGATCTTCAACGGGTAAGTACCTCGAACCAAGCTTTTCGATTCATTCTATGCACCCGTAGCGGTCCACATTGTGTTTCGTGCATTTTTATTCTCATTTTGTTTACTTTTTATACCCCCTGTTGACGTGCTTAAGCCATTTTACTTAAGTCATTTCTCGCTTAACTTAAAAATAAAATAAATTTCCGCCGAACGTTTGAATTGTATTATCCATTAACTTTGGTTAAAATCAATTCCGACCGTTCGGTCATGCCGTAACCACGTTGGAAATCAAAAAGAGGTAAAAAAAATAATATAATAATCAAAAAGACATCTTTTAGTAAAATAAAGCGGAAAATCAATCGGACGTTTTCTCTTTGGGATTTCTCATTCTTAACCGAATTGATTAATAACTAAAGTGAAACTAAGGCTAAAAATCAACTCGCCTAGTCAAGCTCGTCCACAAAAATAGGCTTTTGAAGTTTGTCATTTCAATTTCTCACTAAGTAAAATGGATCATTTTTAAGGTCCAACGCCTTAAAATGATCACCACTTAAGTAAAAAAGAATCACTTGATAAGAAAGAACTACGTAGGTCTGATTTTCTCATCCCAAATTGAGGAATACGTAGGAGCAAAGGGAAACACCCTTGTCGACCACAAAAAAGAAAAAAATATAAAAAGGGTATAAAGGATATAAGAACATAAAAGGGAACATAAAAATCAAAGTCATGTTTTGCACATTCGATTAAAGGCTGCCGTCCCTTGGGACGGACGTGTGGGGTGCTAATACCTTCCCCGTGCGTAAATACAACTCCCGAACCTTTCACTTAAAAGTTCGTAGATCGCGTCTTTTCCGGTTTTTCCGACGTTTTCCTCAAATAAACGTTGGTGGCGACTCCGCGCGTATTCCTTTCGTGGAACACTCATCCCGCGAGTCTCGCGTCGCCCTCCCTCCGTAGGGTAGGTTGCGACAGTTGGCGACTCCACTGGGGACTTTTTTAGAGAGTTAGGCCATTTAATCTTGTGCAATGTTTTACCGTGACTTACCCCTTTGTTGGTTTCCTTTCATTATGTTCTTGTGTATATAAACTCTTTGTTGCTTTTAGTGTGTTTTAGAATGTATGCATGAGGTAAATATTTATTCATTTGATGCACACAAACACCAACACTATTTGCACACACTGTGAGTGAAAAAGGGCCCTATACCCGGGTTCATGGGAACATAAGGAGTGGAGGTGAATCTGTGATCATGCTAGGTCTCCGACTTGCTTGATTACAGTGAACCCTCATCTAGAGCTTTTCTCTTTGAAAACCTATTGTTGCTAGTAGTCCCTACTGCTACAATATGTTCTTCAAAGGGGATGATACCTCTAGAAACCATCAAGAGAGATATAACTACCTTGGGGATTATTGCTAAAAGCCTAGTTAGTTCTCTCCCTTATAGGTCCCTTAAATAGGGGCACGAAGCAAACACGCTGCGTGCCATTTTTCACACTGCCATGCATGAGTATCATATACCCTTTTGCTTATGTTCAGTAAATATTGTCATACTGTGTACATTCCCGCATTGTGTCTTTTGCATAGGCATTGCATATGGGTTCTGTCTTGATCCCTACTGTAAACAAACCAACGGAGGGTCCGTGTCGCCTTCTTAAAAACGTGCGTTGGGGCATTTTGCTACCCCTAGACGTCGTATCTAAGAAGGGGACAAATTCCCCGGACCCCCGCATTCCTAGATTGCATCTGTATCATATGCATTCCATCATGCATTCATCCATTCCACCCATGAGATATCGGAGTTTTGATTTGCACCAGCTTTTATCTCACTTTAGTAAGCATGGGAACAAATCAAACCGGCAAGAGGTTCTACCAAGTCAAGGTCAAAAGCCCAGATACCACCAGCATCAAGGAATTAGGGCGGTTGATGGAACCCCTCCAAATGCAAGCCTTCCGCAAGACTTACGGAAAGATCTTAGAGTTGACCATAGCAGAGGTGTCCATAGAAGCCATTGCATCACTTACCCAATACTACGACCAGCCTTTGAGGTGCTTCACATTCGCAGACTTCCAATTAGTACCAACCATTGAAGAATTTGAGGAAATTCTAGGATGTCCTCTCGGAGGAAGAAAGCCATATCTTCCCTCCGGGTGTCTCCCCTCTTTGAGCAGAATTGCAACTGTGGTCAAGGATTCAGCAAGAGGTTTGGACCGCATAAAACAAACTCGGAACGGCATAGCGGGCCTACCACAGAAGTACCTAGAAGACAAGGCGAGGGGTATGGCCAATCGAGGAGACTGGGTCCCGTATGGATGTGTTAGCTTTGCTAATTTTTGGGGTCGTCCTCTTTCCAAACGTGGATGGTTTGATAGACCTAGTAGCAATCGACGCTTTCCTTGCCTACCACCATAGCAAGGAAAGTCCGGTGGTAGCTGTCTTGGCAGATCTATTTGACACATTTGACCGAAGGTGCGAAAAGAGTAGCGCACAGATCATCTGTTGCTTACCCGCCCTCTGTGTTTGGTTGGTTTCGCACCTGTTCCAACAAGACACAAGACATCCATGAGCCATCGCTCGTGTACTGAAAAGAGGAGAATAGATTGGGACCGGCTCTTGGCCGGGATAGGAGGTAGAACAATCAGTTGGTTCTCCCGATGGAAGAAGGAGTCCTTTTCTCATGTGGAGGATACCCAAACATTTCGCTGGTAGGAACGAGGGGTTGTATTAACTACAATCCCGCGCTCGCTATAAGACAACTAGGGTACCCCATGAGGGGAGCACCGACGGAAGAAAGCATGTCTCCTTTCCTTGTGAGGGATCTCGGCGCACAAAGTTCCAAGACTATACAAAGAATCCATAAGGCATGGGAAACCCCGTTAAGGAAAGATCAAGAGCTTAGAGGCATTCGTAATGGCATCATTGATGGGTACCACGAATGGATGAAAGTTCATATACGAGGTTTAGATTGGCTCGCCAAGTTAAAAGTCGTCAGCGAAGAGAGTTTTGAAGCACCGGAAGAGGACGAAGAAGTCCAAACTCTCAAAAGCGAGTTAGGAAAGGCAAAACTTGCCAAGGAGAAGTTCAAGTTGGTCGCTACACACGTTCGGAAGGAGTGTGCCGGGTTACGGGAAGAGAATGCAATTACCGCAAGAGCCCTTGAACAAGAGACCAAGAGGGCTCGCAAGGAAGAGTATGGCCGAAACAAATTTCGCGGAGCTCTATGGGGTAGCAATAGTGAACTCAAGTTGCGAAGGGAAGAAAGGGACCAGTCGCGAGCACATGGCATGGTTTTGAAAGAGGAGTTAGTTGCCTATTCAAGGTCCAAAAGAAGCTTGTCTCAGCGTTTATGCGAGACGGAGACCAACATGCTAGCTATCATCGCCAAGTACCAAGAAGAGTTAGGTCTAGCCGCGGCCCACGAGCATAGGATTGCGGACGAATATGCCCAAGTATACGCGGAAAAAGAGGCTAGAGGAAGGGTGATCGACTCTTTACACCAAGAGGCAACCACGTGGATGGATCGGTTTGCTCTTACCTTGAACGGGAGTCAAGAACTTCCCCGATTGTTAGCCAAGGCCAAGGCGATGGCAGACACCTACTCCGCCCCCGAAGAGATTCATGGGCTTCTCGGCTATTGTCAGCATATGATAGACTTAATGGCCCACATAATTAGAAATCGTTAGGAAACTTGTATGGTCTCTCAGACCTTGACTAGATACGACTTCCTTTTTGAAATAAAATGAGTTGGTCCCATGTTTCTACTCCAAAAAGCTTGTGCAAATCAAGTCACTCCCGCATTTTATCTCTAGCATGCATTGTATGTTGGTCTCGTCCTTTGTCACGGGAAGCCGGAAGGTCCATATCACCTTCTTAATTGTACACATGGGGCACTGCGCCCCCAAATGCGCAAGTAAGAAGAGATAATTTTCCGGGCTCTCGTGTCCGTAAAATGCATTCATATCATGCATCGCATAAGCATCTCTTCATAACATCATAATGGACATATCCTGCATTTGTCCGTTATCATATTCCAGCCTCACATTTTGCATGAGTCATGGCATCATCATGCATATGCGTTCAACAAACTTTTTGATCTGCAAAATTGCATACCATTTGTTTTCATGTTTGCTCATCCTTGCGTTTTCCTCTACAAAACAAAAACAAAGAAGGGGGAAGTGTGAAACTTCACACTACATTCTTAGTTTCATGTGTTAGGAGCCAACCATGTTGGGTTCATAAACCCGTTTCACTTAAAAACAAAATAATTGAACATGGTACCTAATGCATGGTTAACTAAGAAATGGTGTTTCTTCGGGCATCTCAATTTTATAATTACATTTTCCATGCATAAGCTTAAAGTACGCCCGAGTCATTCATCCCTATGAGATGTTGTTGAAGTATTGGCGATCAGAATTGTCATTCCTTGGATTATAGGGTTGAACCAAGCTCATGCTTTTATAAAAAGGTTCATCAAGTCAAGTTGGAATATGGAAGTAACCGTCTTGCAAAATTGGGGCAAAAGATGAATCGAGTCACATCACTGCTTCGTCTACTGCCAAACATATTTAGGATTATTGATGTCCTTGTTACTTCCAGTTTCACCTTGACAAAGATGTCATGGACCATGTTGAAAATCTAAATTGATTCAACCCCATGTCTTGCGTAAAAATTCGCGATACTTCAACTGTACATCATTCGCATGCATCCATGCTTTTCATTGGTTGCATTGCTCGTTGCATTCTTTCCTTGAAAAAAATAAAATAAAATAAAATAAAATGAACTTATCAAAAAGAAAAGGAAACATGCTTTACGGCGTCCTCACCGAACTTGTGCTAGAGCTAGAGTAATGGGTGAAGTAGAGGAGATACAAGAGAAGATGGAGGCCGACATGGAGGCCATTAAAGAGAAAATGGCCACAATGATGGAGGCCATGATGAGCGTGAAGAAGATAATGGAAGCCAATACGGTTGCAATTGCCGCTACCAGCGTTGTTGCTAAGGTGAACCTGATGTCCCCATCCGGCATCAACCAAATGAATCATCCAACCTCAGATATGGTAGGCAAAGATTTGGGAAGTACGGGCGGCCCCCATGATGTGCAAATTCAAAACGAGCACGCCTTCCCATCATATGGCTTGCCTCCCAACTATACACCACCCAATGTGGCATACACTCTCAATGAAAATCTCAATAACTCCACTCCGATACTCATTGAGAACAAATAACCTCATCAGGCACATATCTCTCAAACCATGAGGGAGACACATGAAATTCCCCACCACAATCTAGTTGACTTCGAGCCTTGGCTCGGATATGCCACTGAAGGGCAAGCAGTTGGTGGTATACCCTTCGAAAACACTTTGGAGGGCCCTCAGTTTCGCCCACAACCACAACCATTGCATTTTGCGGTGGGAAGAGCCCCTCCTGCTATGGCCGAAAGGGAAAGGCGGATCATCTAAAGGAAAGGCTCAGGGCCATTGAAGGAGGTGAAGATTATGCCTTTGCTAACCTAGAAAAGTTGTTCCTAATATCCAAACATGGTCATTCCCAAGTTCAAGGTGCTGGACTTTGACAAGTACAAGGGGACTACTCGCTCCAAGAATCATCTAAAGATGTACTGTCGGAAGATGGGGGCATACGCAAAAGATGAGGAATTGTTGATACATTCCTTCCATGAAAGTCTTACTGGGGTAGCTGTTACCTGGTACACTAACTTGGAATCTTCCCGAGTCCATTCTTGGAAGGACCTAATGGTTGCCATTGTTAGGCAGTATCAATACAATTTTGATATGGTTCTGGATAGGATGCAACTACGGAACATGTGCAAAAAGGGGGACGGATCATTCAAAGAACACGCCCAAAAGGTGGAGGGATCTGGCGGCTCAGGTGGAAGGCCATCCCTAAATCTACCACAAAGTCTGTCTACCGCACTTCCCATGACAAACACCACCTTTAGCACAAACCAAAAACACCAACCAAGAAATGAATTTTGCAGCGAAAAGCCTGTAGGATTCACCCCAAATTCCGGTGTCATATGCTAACTTGCTCCCATATCTACTTGATAACGCAATGGTAGCCATAACCCTAGCCAAGGTTCATCAACCTCCATTTCTCCGAGAATACGACTCAAACGCAACATGTGCTTGTCACGGAGAAGCCCCAGGGCGTTCCATTGAGCATGGTAGGGCTCTGAAGCGTAAGGTGCAATGTCTAAATTGATGCGGGCTGGCTAAAATTTGAGGAGAATTTCGTGTAAATCCTGACATTGACAAGAGATGCCACACATGGGGCAATTTTGAAAGCTATTGTTAGGTGTCCCTAATGACTCATCAGGGTTTCCAAGTTTATGCCATTATTGTAAACCACAGCTACAATGTTAAATGAAATGGATAAAGTTGATATCTTTGTCCCTCATCCTCTCACAAACGCATGTTTGCTTATTCAACTTTCATCGGAATGTGGGTGTAAGCCATTGGTCTGTTTGCTCAAGCAACCTGCGCTCCTGAGTGTTGACTTCCAAGACCGTCCAATCAGAGATTACTCATCTTGCACGTTGGTGGGGGTGCCGTAAAACAACGAGCAAAGTTCAAAACAAATAAGTTTCAAAATAAAAAATAAAAAGGCATTTGATTGACTGTGTTTTCAAGTAAAAATATAGACGTTCATGTGACCTCATTTTGTCTTTTTAGAGAGAAGTGAGTTATCAAGAATAGGATGTTGGACAAATGGCCTCAGTTACCTTAAGAAAAAGGGGGGTTGAATTAAGATGCAAAGACTATTCCTCAATTGAACTATCAATCTCTCTTTTCGGATTAACAATGCACACAGGGATAACCCTTCCCTTGTGTTCAAAAATCCTCTACAACAAGAGACTCTCAGTCTCTTAATCCCTTTTCAGAAGTAAGAAGAAGAGAAGAAGAGGTCTCTCGTAAAAGAGGTAGATTGTAAAATGAAGACCAATCAAAATTCATTATTGAATATGCAAGTGGTTGACCAAGGAATCTTTTTGAGAGGATAAGACATTTCAGTTCAGAAAAACTCTTGATCTTTCGAGAGGATAAAACTGTTTGGGCAATAAAAACTCTCTTTAAAACATTTGAATGGCCATTCATAAAACATTTGAATAGATATGTCTCTTGGAAATTATTTTCTGAAAATCCCCTCTGGTAATCAATTACAAGACTTATGTAATCGATTACAGGTTTTAAAAAAAAAAAAAAAAAATTGAATTAAAACATTTTCAAACTGCTAGTAATCGATTACCAGAGAGCAAATCTCAATTTGAAAGGATAGAATTCTTTGGTCAAACCTTTGTTTGTTTCAATTTGGAAACCTCTTCCTAAAGATTCTAAAGAGATCAAACTTGATCATATATCTTGATTTCCTTGGATAGAACTTAGAAGCACTTGATCCTTTAGCATCATCAAGACATCAAAACATCTTGCTTCTACATAGGAGTCATTTGACTTAATCCATCAAAAAATCCTTCAACTATTTCTCGTCCTTGGAAAAATTCTTTTTGCAAGAATCAATTGCTTTCATTCTTCCTCACTACGAGGCTATGAAAACAAGACAACGATTGGTACCTCAAAGCCTTACACTGGGGCAATGAGGGGCACCGTGCATGAGCATCAAGTGAACATAGGGGCCC
Organism: Glycine max; assembly: GCF_000004515.6. Classification (NCBI taxonomy): domain Eukaryota; kingdom Viridiplantae; phylum Streptophyta; class Magnoliopsida; order Fabales; family Fabaceae; genus Glycine; species Glycine max. Next base: position 35,610,009 of record NC_038251.2, read on the forward strand.
ATCAAAAGTTCTCACCCATCGATGTTTCTAACAAAAAAGGGAGGACAAACCCTAGGATTTCAATGGATTGATTAAACATCAAACGACTCCATTGCCGTCACTCCAAAATGGTCAAGTGACTAAATCAAACAGAACACACACTCTGAGGGAGTTCCCGGAGAGATTTGCAAAAAAGATAGGATGAGGTTGCATGAATTATCACCTCTTTCAAAAGGACAGTCAATCTGTGTTTTCCAAAAAAAAAAATTTTAAATCAAAATCAAAATCTCAAAATAGGGAAAGAATGTCATGAACATTGTACAACTTTCCATTACATTACATTGTTTCATATGAAGCCTGCATTTACCAAAATTTCACGACAAAGGTTGCATGCATCTGCATCCCCAAAAATTATGTTAACTGCATAGATTTCCTACATCTGATGTCCAAATCTTGTGGATTTGGGATGACCGGCCCTCTCGATGAGTCGATCTCTTGCTTTCTCATAAGGGTGGACCCTTGGGTACTTGTACCTATCACCTTTAGAGGACTACACGTCCTCGCCTTGAGAGGACTACATGTCCTCGCCATCAGAGGACTACATGTCCTCGCCATCAGAGGACTACAAGTCCTCGCCATCAGAGGACTTCATGTCCTCGCCATCAGAGGGCTGCACGCCCTCACCTTCAGAGGACTACACGTCCTCGCCTTGAGAGGGCTACACGCCCTCACCTTGGGTACAAGTTACCCTCACCGTTGAGAGGACTACACGTCCTCGCCTTGAGAGGACTACACGTCCTCACCATCAGAGGGCTGCATGCCCTCACCTCCAGAGGACTACATGTCCTCGCCTTGAGAGGGCTACACGCCCTCACCTTGGGTATTAGTTACCCTCACCGTTGAGAGGACTACACGTCCTCGCCTTGAGAGGACTACACGTCCTCACCATCAGAGGGCTGCATGCCCTTACCTCCAGAGGACTACATGTCCTCGCCTTGAGAGGGCTACACGTCCTCACCTTGGGTACTAGTTACCCTCACCGTTGAGAGGACTACACGTCCTCGCCTTGAGAGGACTACACGTCCTCACCATCAGAGGGCTGCATGCCCTCACCTCCAGAGGACTACATGTCCTCGCCTTGAGAGGGCTACACGCCCTCACCTTGGGTACTAGTTACCCTCACCGTTGAGAGGACTACACGTCCTCGCCTTGAGAGGACTACACGTCCTCACCATCAGAGGGCTGCACGCCCTTACCTCCAGAGGACTACACGCCCTCGCCTTTAGAGGGCTACGCGTCCTCATTTTCAGTGTGCTCGACATCCACACCTTAAAAGAATTTAAGGTCCTCTGCCCTTAAATGCTTAAACGAGACTTGCACTTCCGGTTAAGGGACCAGTAGTTTCCTTTTAAACGGTTCCTGGGCCACCCCCTGATATTGGAGGAGGGCCAACTGTGCAAGCACAACCAGAGAGGGAGGCTATCACACAGCTATTATGCATACCGGGGCAAGATTTCACCCGGGCCACTGCAAAGAGACGAGTGTGGATCATGCGCACCAACATGACCACTCTTACACAGATATAGATGACATTGCTACTTAGCAACATTCTGCCCAGCGACCGCAATGCCAATCTCCCCCTGCAAAAGTATCAGTTGGTCTGTGTCGTCCCGACATGGGTAAGTATGCATATGGTTCAACTGATTTCTGATACCATCTATTGTTTGCAGGGATCGCACCCACAAGACACCCAGTGGACCCGAAAAAGTCCAACAGGGCCCTGGGGTTTCCAGCTCTGGTTACGGGCCTCTATCAGTCCTACAGGGTGCCCGTACCCCCCCCCGGCAAGGTCACGTCATCATAGGTAAGTATGCACATCGCTCAACTGATTTCTGATTTCATCTATTGTTTGCAGGGATTGCGCCTGCAAGACACCCAGTGGACCCGAAGAAGTCCAACAGGGTCTTGGAGTTGTCAAGCTCTAATTACGGGTCTCTGTCAGTTCTACGTAGTACCTGTCACCTCCAGCAAGGGCATCATGCCCCCTACTAATCGAGCTTTTATCAAGAAGTACTGCGCTCCCAGGCAGGCGCAGGGCGAAACATCACAGCAGCATTGGGATGGCCGGTAGCGGGCAATAGACACACCGCCACCACCTCTAGAGTTCACCTCAGCTCATCCGCAAAAAGGTTAGAGCGTTGCTTACGACCCATGGCCGACCAATAAGCGACCAAGTCCAAAGCCAAAGGTAAGCAAAGTACTAGGTCAATGACCGACAAGTCATAAGGCGTCCAGCTAAAGACGTTAAAGAAGCGCTACTAGGAGGCAACCTAGTACCTTTTGAATCTATGCTTGTTATTTGATCACTTTTCATAGTAAGACACACCTAGTTGCTCATGATCCTAGGAATTTAAATAAAACGAGCACAAGCTCGGAAGGTAGTCATACCTCACAAAATATATATATGTATGTTTAGGTAGAAAGATACCTTAGATATGCATGTATGTAAACAAAAACACACTTCACAAAATATATATATGTATGTGTAGGTAGCAAGATACCTTAGATATGCATGTATGTAGCAAAAAGATACCTAACAAAATATATATATGTATGTTTAGGTAGCAAGATACCTTAGATATGCATGTATGTAGCAAAAAGATACCTAACAAAATATATATATGTATGTTTAGGTAGCAAGATACCTTAGATATGCATGTATGTAGCAAAAAGATACCTCACAAAATATATATATGTATGTTTAGGTAGCAAGATACCTTGGATATGCATGTATACAGCAAAAATACCTTACAAAACATATATATGTATGTTTAGGTAGCAAGATACCTTGGATATGCATGTATATAGCAAAAATACCTCACAAAAATATACACATGTTTAGGTAGCAAAATACCTCATGAAAAAAAAAAAAGGAAAAAAAAAAAGGAAAAAAAAAAAAAAAAAAAAAAAACAAACAAGAAAAAGAAATAAACAAATGATAATGATAAAAAAAAAAGGGAAGGAGAAAAAAGAAAAAAATAAGTTGTCAAGCTGAAAAACCAACATGCTTTTGAAAAGAGACGATTTCCAACTTTTCTTTGAAAAAATGCATTCATTGATCATAACCGATTTTTGAAGAAAAAAATGTGTATACACCTGAAGGGTGAATGCTGTGAAGATTTTCCCAGACGCCCAAAATGGACTCGGATGAATGCACAAATGGATAAAAGAACATATTTTGGAAACATTGGGTTGACTAAAATAGAGGAAATGAATCCTGAGCCCTAGCATCACATGACCATAAAAATTTGACACTTGAGTGTCCGCATAGGTGCATGCATGACCAGTTTTGCATAAAGTTTCTAAATCATCATTTTTGCATTTGTGTCATGGAAATAATGTGGGGCATCCCTTTTTATCCTTGAACCAAACCAAACCCCGACATGTATCATGTCTAGCCATTCTACAAACCTTGAGCCAAAATCCTGACTCACCATGAACCTTGACCTAGGGTGAGAATGTCAATCCTTACCCTCGGGAGCAAAAAAGAAAAGAAGGAAAATTCCCCAATCAAAGAGTGGGAGAAAGCAAAAAAAGAAAAGAAGGAAAATTTCCAATCAAAGAGAAAGTCAAAAAGAAAAGAAAGAAAATTCCCAACCAAAGAATAGGAGAAAGTAAAAAAGAAAGGAAAGAAAGTTCTTGATCAAAGAACTAGAAGAAATGTGCAGAAAGGTCTTTTGACCAGACAATATCTGAACAATACAGAATTGTCACCAAATGAACGAAAAAAGAAGGAAAGAGAACCACAACCTAAAATGGTCTTCTCCCTTTAATTACCAACCAAAATCCCGTGCGCTAGCGACCCTTTTTTCTCGCCCCGCACTAAACAAAAAAAAAACAGAAAAAGAAAAAAGCCAGGAAAATCAAAAGCCAAAAACACACAAAAGCCGAAAGAAGAAACCACCAAAAGAACACATTCCCAAGGGAAGCCCTATTGATCCATGATCACGCATGTAATTTTTGGTTTGATAGGAAATAATTTGCAAAGTCAAGTCATGACATATCTATGGTTCGGAATTAGGATGAAACACTTACCTGTGCGAGATTGATACACTTTGAGTGGATTTCTTCTATTTTTGTCGAACCCAGTGTTTCCTCTAAATGGTCATTTAGAAACGAAATGCTAACATCCAAAATCTCATTTATGGTTATGGGAGATTTCATCAGCAGACTCTCCTTCCCCGGTAGACGCATTGTTTTTCACTCAAAAAAGCATATGTTGCTCTAAATCAGTTGGAATATTTGTCTCTTTGCTAAAGCATGTTTGCATTTTAGTGGAGAAAACACCGAGACTTTTTCAAGTCTCACAAGTTATCCAGAACTACGTAGGTCTGAGTTCCTCATTGGAGGATACGTAGGAGCAAGAGCCTCGCTTTTGTCGACCACACCGCCTTTTGTGGCCATAACTCAAGAGCCGGTAGCCCGCGGAGATACCTTACGGTTATCTGCACCCCTTTGCTAGGCAGACACAGTTGTGTCCGATGGCAAGCAGAGACCAAGTTTGGTCATTCTGCACACATGATACGCGGAGATACCTTACGGTTATCCGCCCCCCCCTTTGCCATTCAGACACAGTCGTGTTCGATGGCAAGCAGAGACCAAGTTTGGTCATTCTGCACACATGATACGCGGAGATACCTTACGGTTATCCGCCCCCCCCCTTTGCCATTCAGACACAGTCGTGTTCGATGGCAAGCAGAGACCAAGTTTGGTCATTCTGCACACATGATACGCGGAGATACCTTACGGTTATCCGCCCCCCTTTGCCATTCAGACACAGTCGTGTTCGATGGCAAGCAGAGACCAAGTTTGGTCATTCTGCACCCATGATACGCGGAGATACCTTATGGTTATTCGCACCCTTTCTTTTGCTATCTGTAAGACAGAACGCTTGATAGCATGCAGGGGCTGACAAAGTCTTCTGCACCTTTTGTTCCTCCGGGGACAACAAAGTCATTTACATGTGGAAATTTCATGGTCACCCGCGACTCTCGTCAGCCGAGAGGAGCGAAATTAGTGTCATACGCTGATTTTCGGGGACCTTTGCTTGATGACATGCGACCATCCTTTGGTCCTTGTGAGGTGCTTGGCATCCATCATCAGGCATTTTGTGAAATCCTAGGAACGACGAGTCACGGTCACCCGCGACTCTCGTCAACCGAGAGGAGCGAAATTAGTGTCATACACTGATTTTCGGGTACCTTTGCTTGATGACATGCGACCATTCTTTGGTCCTTGTGAGGTGCTTGGCGCCCGTCATTAGGCAATTTGTGAAATTTTGGGAACAACAAGTCATTGGCATGTGGAGATTTTATGGTCACCCGCGACTCTCGCCAAGTTGAGAGGAGCGAAATTAGTGTCTTATCTTTACTTTTCTTTTATCTCCAATAAAAGACAAGTAAAGAGGGGCAACTGTCATACCCTAATTTCGTCCGGGAACCTTTGCTCGATGACGTGCGACCATTCTTCGGTCCTCGTGAGGTGCTTGGCACCCATCATTAGGCAATTTGTGAAATTTCAGGACATGCCGGAAAACCAAAAAAATATTGATGCACAATCCGTAAGTTTCCGTGACACACCGGAAATCAAAAGGAAGCGTCGTTGCATAATTAAGTGAGGTTCCGTAACATTCCGTAAGTCAAAAAGGGGATGATTATGTAATCCGCAAGGTTCCGTAACAATTACGGAAAGAAAACAAGTATCGTTACGAAATTCGTAAGTTTCCGTAACTTTACGAAAAAAAGAATCACCAAAAAAACAGCAGAGGGGGTGAACTTAGTAAAAATGGGGGTGCAAATAGCACCGAGGCCCATTTGGGCCCTCCAGAAGGTTCCTCCAGAAGGCGGTTGCTTCTGGAGGAAGCAACCATGCTCGCCTGGGCGAGCTGAGCTCGCCTGGGCGAACTGGGCGGCAAGCATCTCCCCTATTTTGCTATAAATAGGGGAGAAAATGAAGAAGAAAAGGATCCCAGCCCTTTAGGCACTTCTCTCTCTTTGGAATTTGCTTGGAAAAATTGTTTCCGTGAAGAAAATCTAAGCCGAGGCGCTTCCGAAACGTTTCCGTAACGTTTTCCGTGAGGAATCTCGCAAAGCTTTCAACCGTTCTTCGACGTTCTTCATTCGTTCTTCATCGTTCTTCGATCTTCAACGGGTAAGTACCTCGAACCAAGCTTTTCGATTCATTCTATGCACCCGTAGCGGTCCACATTGTGTTTCGTGCATTTTTATTCTCATTTTGTTTACTTTTTATACCCCCTGTTGACGTGCTTAAGCCATTTTACTTAAGTCATTTCTCGCTTAACTTAAAAATAAAATAAATTTCCGCCGAACGTTTGAATTGTATTATCCATTAACTTTGGTTAAAATCAATTCCGACCGTTCGGTCATGCCGTAACCACGTTGGAAATCAAAAAGAGGTAAAAAAAATAATATAATAATCAAAAAGACATCTTTTAGTAAAATAAAGCGGAAAATCAATCGGACGTTTTCTCTTTGGGATTTCTCATTCTTAACCGAATTGATTAATAACTAAAGTGAAACTAAGGCTAAAAATCAACTCGCCTAGTCAAGCTCGTCCACAAAAATAGGCTTTTGAAGTTTGTCATTTCAATTTCTCACTAAGTAAAATGGATCATTTTTAAGGTCCAACGCCTTAAAATGATCACCACTTAAGTAAAAAAGAATCACTTGATAAGAAAGAACTACGTAGGTCTGATTTTCTCATCCCAAATTGAGGAATACGTAGGAGCAAAGGGAAACACCCTTGTCGACCACAAAAAAGAAAAAAATATAAAAAGGGTATAAAGGATATAAGAACATAAAAGGGAACATAAAAATCAAAGTCATGTTTTGCACATTCGATTAAAGGCTGCCGTCCCTTGGGACGGACGTGTGGGGTGCTAATACCTTCCCCGTGCGTAAATACAACTCCCGAACCTTTCACTTAAAAGTTCGTAGATCGCGTCTTTTCCGGTTTTTCCGACGTTTTCCTCAAATAAACGTTGGTGGCGACTCCGCGCGTATTCCTTTCGTGGAACACTCATCCCGCGAGTCTCGCGTCGCCCTCCCTCCGTAGGGTAGGTTGCGACAGTTCTTATCTTAGATTTACTTGATCTTGTTCTTTTGACTTGATTCAATCCATGCTCATCAAGTAACCTGTTTGGCATCATCAAAACTTGCATGATATTCACTCATATTCTTCCCCTTTTTGATTATGGCAATCATCTTTAGGTAATACTTTGGCATCCTTAAAACCTGCATGATATACATTCACAAAAATTCTTCCATTGGACTGCAAATAAAGCAAACAAGTAGTGGAATTTACATTCATCAAACCAAGTATGTAAAAGAACTCTTGAAGAATTTCAATATGAACAATGCAAAAGAAATGAAGACACTTGTGCATCCGATAACATATATTGGACTAGACGAAGAATAAAAAAAGGTGGATGAGACTCAATAGAGCAATGATTGGATCACTACTATATCTCACAGTGTTCAGGCCCGACATTATGTTCAGTGTTTGCTTATGTGCAATATTTTATCAAGAACCAAGGGAAGCTCATCTAACTGTAGTTAAGCATATTTTTATATATTTGATTGGAACTTGTAATCTTGGTTTGTAGTTCCAAAGAAGGGAAGGTTTCATGATCACGAGCTTCTATGATACTAACTATGTTGGAGACAAAGTCGAAAGGAAAAACACAATTGGAAGTTACAACTTCATCGATGGAAACTTGGTACATGGATATGAAAAAAGCAACTGGCTAGTAGCCAAGCTATCCTCCTAGGATTCATATCAGACCCACCATAATCATCGAGTTCATGCTAGATTGTATCACTTCAAGGTTGCCTCCATTGGACCTTAGGAAGAAGAAAGGAAAGTTTCCTCCATGCAACAAGCCTATGCCTCATCCTAGTCCAAAGGACAACATTGCCTTGCATCCAATCCCTTACAATTGGAGTAGGTATTTCACCAGGGATGCTGCCAAGAAGACCATTTTTTGAAACCGGATGCTAAGTTTGACCAAAATGTGTGGAAGCAGTGACTTCCAAGATTATTTTGATGATGCCAAAGAATCAAGAGTTAAGCAAGTTCTAAAGAATCAGGAGTAAAAAAGCTTCAAGAATCAAGTCTCAAAGAATCAAGATTCAAGAACAATCAAGATCAAGATTCAAGACTCAAGATTCAAGATTCAAGAGAAGAAATCGAGAAACAACAGTCAAGACTTCACAAGGGAAGTATTTTTCAAAATTCCAAATATAGCACTGTAGAAGCAAAGCTTCATGGTGAATCAAAGGTGATTCAAAGGTGTTTTGATGATAACAATGATGATAATAAAAGATGATGACAAAGGAGATGACAAAAAGCTCAAAGATTAATCAAAGAACAACTCAAGTGAATCAAGAACAGCTCAAGAGTTCAAGATAAGAATCAAGAAGAATTCAAGACTCAAGAAGAAAGTTTAAAGTCAAGAATTAAGATTCAAGATTCAAGATCTCAAGAATCAAGATCAAGATTCAAGACTCAAGATTCAAGAATCAAGAGAAGGCTTAATCAAGATAAGTATGAAAAGGTTTTCTCAAAAATTGAATACAACATGGTTTTTCTCAAAAAATGTTTACCAAAGAGTTTTTACTCTCTGGTAATCGATTACCATATTGTTGTAATCGATTACCAGTAGCAAAATGGATTTGAAAAAGTTTTCAAATTGAATTTACAACATTCCAATTATTTTCAAAAAGTTGTAATCGATTACAATGTTTTGGTAATCAATTACCAGTGCCTTCGAACGTTGAAATTCAAATTCAAATATGAAGAGTCACATCTTTTCACATAAAAGCTTCGTGTAATCGATTACACTGATTTGGTAATCGATTAGCAGTGACTATTTCTAAATAAATCAAAAGATGTAACTCTTCAAAAGGTTTTTGACTTTTTCAAATTGGTTTTAAGTTTTTTCTAAAAGTTATAACTCTTCTAAATGGTCCTCTTGGCCAGACATGAAGAGTCTATAAAAGTAAGGCTTTGATTTTCTTTTCTATACACTTTTTACACTTATTCAATCAATCTTTTACAAGCCTTAAATCGCTTTGAACTTCTTCTTCTTCTTTGTACCAAAAGCTTTCTGAAGTTTTCTGGTTTTCTAAACCTTGAAAACTTGTGCTATGCATCTTTTCATTCTCTTCTCCCTTTGCCAAAAAGAATTCGCCAAGGACTAACTGCCTGAATTCTTTTTGTGTCTCTCTTCTCCCTTTTCCAAAAGAACAAAGGACTAACCGCCTGAATTCTTTTGTGTCTCCCTTCTCCCTTGTCAAAGAATTCAAAATGACACAGTCTGAGAATTCTTTTGATTCTTCCCATTCCCTTATACAAAAGTGTTCAAAGGACTAACCGCCTGAGAATTCTTTTGTATCCCCATTCACAAAGTATCAAAGGTTTAATCACCTAAGATCTTTGTCTTAACACATTGGAGGGTACATCCTTTGTGGTACAAGTAGAGGGTACATCTACTTGGGTTTGACTGAGAACAAGAGAGGGTACATCTCTTGTGGATCAGTTCTAGTGGAGGGTACATCCACTAGGTTCAAAGAGAACAAGGGAGGGTACATCCCTTGTGGATCTTTGCTTGTAAAAGGATTTTTACAAGGTTGAAAGAAATCTCAAGGACCGCAGGTCGCTTGGGGATTGGATGTAGGCACGGGTTGTTGCCGAACCAGTATAAAAACTCTTGTGTGTTTGTCTCCTTCTTCCCTACTCTTTTACTTTTCGTTGTGCATTTAATTTCCGCTTTTACTTTCTGTTAAGTTTCTCTTCTACTCCTCATTCTCTTAACAATTTAGTAAAAGCCTTAGAAGAGTAATTTTTAATTAGTAAAGGTTTAGGAATAATTAATTCAACCCCCCCTTCTTAATTATTCTGAGGTCACTCGATCCAACAAGCACAATTTAGTTTTACAAAAGAGTTTTCTCAAAAATTTTCTGATGCAATCCTACCCCGCAAGGGCATTGGCTAGAAGACTCCAAGTAGATTGGGCTAGAGATCCAAGGAAAGGCCCTAGGGTTCTCATGAGCCTTAGGGTAGATTTCGAGCCCATGGGCTAAGTATGAGCCCACTTATCTTTGTAAATATTAGAATAGGTTTTTCCTTCGTCTAGGCCTTGTATTTTGGCCATTCTAGTAGTATAGGGTTTTAGCCTTGTATTTTGGGGCATTTTGAGTTGTCTTTGTAATAAGGACTTTTTTTGTTATTTTCATGTTTTTTCTCATGGGGGTGAGCTTAGCTATTATAGGGGGTGTGTAGCTAAGCTCTAGCTTCTCATCTCAAGGAGGTGAGCTTAGCTATTAGAGAGGTATGTGTAGCTAAGCTTTAGCTTCTTTAGGAATCTTTTTAAGGAAGCTTCTCAAGGAGGTGAGCTTAGTTATGAGAGGGGTGTGTGTAGCTAAGCTCTAGCTTCTCAAGGAAGTTTTCTCAAAGAAGCTTCTCAAGGAAGTTTTCTCAAGAAAGCTTCTCAAGGAAGCTACCTAGTCTATAAATAGAAGCATGTGTAACACTTGTTGTAACTTTGATGAATGAGAGTCTTGTGAGACATACTTCAAAGTTCCACTTCTCTCCCTCTTTTATTCCTTCAATTTCGTGCTCCCCCCTTCTCTCTTTCTTTTCCTCCACTAAAGCATCCTCTTCAAGCTTCTTATCCAAGGCAATTCTTGGTGGTGAAGCTCCTTCTTCCTTGGCTTATTCCCTAGTGGATGGTGCCTCCCCTCTCCTCTTCTCCTTTGCCTTCCGCTGCATCTCTATGGTGAAAAATCACCATTGAAGGACCTCATTGAAGCTCAAAGATCCAGCTTCCATAGAAGCTCCACAAGCAAGCTTCCATCATTTTCTAAGTTACCAGAGTATTTACTCTCTGGTAATCGATTACCAGTTTCATGTAATCGAATACCAGTGACCAAATTTGATTTCAAAATGTTTTTAACTGATTTGCAATGTTCCAAAATATTTTTCAAATAGTGTAATCGATTACCTGTGTATCTGAACGTTGGAATTCAAATCCAATTGTGAAGAGTCACAACTTTTCATAAAATGCATTGTGTAATCGATTACATGACTATGGTAATCGATTACCAGTGATAACTTTTGAATAAAAGGTCAAAAGTTGTAACTCTTGACATGATTTTCTCAAGGTTATAACTCTTCCAATGGTTTTCTTGATCAGACATGAAGAGTCTATAAAAGTAAGACCTTGACTTGCATTCAATAGAACTTTTTACAACTCTTTGACAATTTTTTAGAACTTCTAAGAATTCCTTTCTACTCATCTCACTTCTTGTTCTTCCTTTGCCAAAAAGATTTCTAAGTTTTTTTTTCCAAACCTTGTTTTTCTGCAAGTGAAAATTCTGCAGAAAACAAAAGTGTGCTATCTTTTCTTCTCTTCTCCCTTTGCCAAAAGAATAGAAGGACTAACCGCCTGGATTCTTTTGTGTCTCCCTTCTCTCTTTCCAAGAGAATTCAAAGGACTAACCGCCTGAGAATTCTTTTGATTCTTCCCTTCCCCTTAAACAAAAGATTTCAAAGGACTAACCGCCTGAGATATCTTTTGTTTCCCCTTACAAAGATTCAAAGGACTAACCGCCTGAGAATCCTTTGTCCTAACACATTGGAGGGTACATCCTTTGTGGCACAAGTAGAGAGTACATCTACTTGGGTTGTTATACTGAGAACAAGAGAGGGTACATCTCTTGTGGATCAGTTCAAGTGGAGGGTACATCCACTTGGTTGTTCAAAGAGAACAAGGGAGGGTACATCTCTTGTGGATCTTTGGCTTGTAAAGGATTTTACAAGGTTGAAAGAAATCTCAAGAACCATTGGTTGCTTGGGGACTGGATGTAGGCACGGGTTGTTGCTGAACCAGTATAAATCTTGTGTTTGTCTTCTTCTTCCCTACACTTTTTAATTTTCGCTGTGTACTTTTAATTGTCGCTTTTACTTTTGGTTAAGTTTTTGTTTCTATTCTTTACTTTATTAACTTTGTAGTAAAAGCCTAATTGAATCTAGTAACATTAAGAAGGATAAATTTTTTAATTAGTCAAGACACGTTCATAATTAATTCAACCCCTCTTCTTAATTATTCTGAGGCCACTTGATCCAACAAAATGATGCCATGCTTTTTTATTTTAAAGACATTTATGAAAAAAATCTCGTCTTGTGTCCACCTCAGAGTATGATAAGGAAGACACCTTCAATCATATGCACATGGTGAAGATCTTGCATCCAACCAAGATTTATTGATTCAATAATTGTCATATGTGCTTCTTGAGGCAAGAGGGAGATAACAAGTTCTATCAACAACTCATTCATGATACTCCTCCTCTTTACTCTCGATTTATCTTCAACTTGCACAAGTACTCAGAAGCTACTATGAGAAACACAATTGTAACTGGTTGGGCAAGGTTTCCTGCACTCAAAGAGTGTCCATTCTCTCTTAATTAGAAAACTGTCTATTCTCTCCTGATTAGAACCTTTGGGTTCTAGGACAAGGAATGGAAGCTAAACTTCAAAGGAAACAAGGCAAAATCAACCTCCAATTATTGGAGATGCAGAAGGAAGCTGAGGGCTAAACAACAACAAGAAAAGCTTGAGATTGAAGGGTTGTTCAACAATCTTCATGCCCATCTTGGAACTCAGGTCAATGCTGTTGAACCTCCATTGGTTGAAGTCACTTCCCAACCTCAACCTATCATTGAAGATGAATTCACAACAATCAACACTTCCAGTACTCCTCGTGAGATAACCCCCTTGACCGCCTTTGCTCTAATTGGTGTGTCTGAGGAGCACATTCAAGAACTTTTGCACCTTCAATTGGCTAATCTAGAAGAAACCATGGAAAGAAGGTTCCTTGCTGAATGCGCGGAAACCAATATGCTGATAAAGAACACACTAGAGTCCTCACTCAAGTTTTTCAATGACTCTATGCTCTTCAACATTAATTTATTGATGCAACAAAGGTTGCCTCCATCCGCCCAATCCTCAACTACTATTCCTACACCTACAACCATTGTGAATCATGTGTTTGTGCCTCCACCTTCACCACCAAAGTCATTTCTTTTTTCTTTTCCAACTCGTGCCTTTTGATAATGGAAAATGGGGAGATAGTAGAATAGGAATTTTAATTTATAAAAACACTTGTACTCATATGCTTTTTAATAAAAACAATGTTCTCATGGTCACACATGTGTGTTTTTCATGTTTTTTTATTTTTGTTACAAGTATTCTATGTATGTTCTGATTAATACAGACTCTAATACATGCATAAGAGAATGAACTCAAGAAGAGTCCCATTTATCTTCACATAATCTGCTCACTCAAGTTTGTTGTATGTCAAAGCTATATTCTTCATAGACACAAACAGAGAGTAAGTGGCGTGCAATAATACATTCCAAGTAGCTAAAATACCTTGATCTTAACCTCTTCATCTTTTTTTTCCTATCAAAATTTATACTGTTTGTCATCATGAAAAAGTGGGAGATCGTTAAGTTTGGCCGTGTCCAGGTGATATTGGATTGTACCAAACAATTAAATCCCTAAGATTTTGATGTTAACAAGTATAAATTATATGCATTAACCTTTCATGCTTAAGCTACAGGATCATCTATCTCTGTAAGATACAAGTAGAAAAGCATGAATTGAATGGCTCTAGACGATAGCCAAAGTATCAATCCAATATTGCCTCAACATCTATTCTAGAGAAAACAAGTGCATTTGCACTTAGTTTGAGGTACAAAAGCAATGGAATAGTTACTCGATCCTCAAATAATAAAAACAATCATCAAAAAGTAACATTCATAGGTTCAGTAAGCAACTCGTGCCTTAGCGCATAAAAGGGAAGATTTAAATTGTCTTATCATGACAAAATTAATTCCTTTTGTCTTATGTTGTTAATGTTTCTTTTGATTTGTACATTGAAAGTCAATTCTAAGCACTAGGCGACACTGGTAGATTATATTTCTCTGAAGATATGTTGTAGAAAGTATGCGTGATGTAACGACCCGCCTCGTCGCTACGATATCACCACTCTAAACCGCGTAAATTTCAATATTTAAATGAAAACATTGTTAATTTGCTTATGAAAAATTAGAGTAATTTTTTTGCGATATACATTCACCAAATAACACAATTACTTAATTCAATATATATATATATATATATATATTAACTCTGTACACATCATTCACATAACGAAAAGTATATTAGTTCATACATATAATTTAATTTGGGATTTACATCCCCAATTCAAAAATAATTATAGAACCAGCTACAGAGGAGTTGATTAACAAAACACAACTCGTTCCCAAAATAATCCCAACGTCATCACATCGGCTTGGCAGCTCTACAAAAGAATCTTACTTCATGTACTGTACTATTGTCTGTCTGCTCCCACAAATGAAGGTTTGCGATCATCACAGGTACCAACCACACAGTACAAAAATTGCAAGGGTGAGTTTATTATAAAAGAGATTAACACAAAAATCAAATGACCATCATTAGTAAGAAAACATTAACAAATACCATAATCATACACATTAACATCCATTAGTCCAACATACACTCAACAAGTAGTCATTAGTCATCCATAATTCCAATCAATCATGCTCAGTATGATGCATGCATGTGACCTCAACTCTCAAATGCAATGTGGTACCATTCATCGGGAAATAGTCTAAGCGTGTCCACGCAACACTCTCACTTAGGAAAACTAGGCAACAAGTGTCGAGGTCACCTTATCGTCCATAGGCAAATCCCCTCCCATAGTGATCAACCTGAGCCTCAAGGGAGTTCTAAACCGAGTGACATGCCCCTAAGTGCAAGTATTTTCCCTCATGAGAAGCTACAAGCACTTACTGACAATGTTTATACTATTTCCATGCAATATGAAGTATGAAACATGGGCACTATCAATGCACTAACCGTGGATAATTAAAGATTCTAAGCCATCCCCCTCCAGAAATGCTTAAAACTCTTTAACCTCTATTTCCCCCACCAAGGATATCCATCATGTTCACTGCATCCCCCATGTACATACATAACATACATCATCATAATGACATTTTCAACATCAACAACACTCATCTCAATGTTACTATCAACATCAACATCATTTCATCTCAATGTTATTCTCAACATCAACATCATGTCATCTCAATGACATTATCAACAACAACAACATCATCTCATATCAACATAATCATCAATAACAACATCACTTCATATCAATATTATCATAAGCACCAACATAGTCTCGTATCAATTATTATCATTATCATCTTCAATAACAACATCATTCTCTTTCAACATTATCATAAACATCAATGTCACCTCATATCAATTAATATCATCAATAACAATATCATCAATAAATCACATTCCACACATACGTACATATATAGTTCATGCCTAAGATTCACATTCCCTAGGTCTTTAGACAACATAAGTCTAATGAAAATAATAATGTCATTTATCAATAAGAAACGTATCGCATCCCATTTGTCGAAAACATTATTTTTCTTGAAAACTAGCATACATAGGGACAAACATACATTCCCATAATTGGGTTCCTTGACCCCAATTATGGTATCAAAGCCATAAAATTATAATAAAATCCCCTCACCTATCGTGAGCTCTCCATTAGCTCCTCTGTGTCACTTAGAGACCTCTCTCGTTCACATTTGTCAGTCCAAACAAAAGGTTCTATATACGAAATTGAAGGAAACTTAGTATAGATTTCAAAAACAAGGTTAATAACAACATTCAAGGTCAATTATCCTTATCAAAACATAAAGGTCTAAGGGTTGTTTCGGATTCTACTAAAAGGAGATGTCATTTTGAAATTCCAATCACGCCAATGTGACTGGGGTTCAACGAAGGTCATGAAAATAACATCAATTTTATAAAATGATAACTTTTACAACGTCTCATTTTCAAGGGTTTTTCAAAGGAAGTGCAAAAACACCTATTACAATACCTGTCGCAACCTACCCTTCGGCGGGAGGGCAACGCGAGACTTGCGGGATGCGTGTTCCACAAAAGGAATACGTGCGGAGTCGCCACCAACGTTTATTTGAGGAAAACGTCGGAAAAACCGGAAAAGACGCGATCTACGAACTTTTAAGTGAAAGGTTCGGGAGTTGTATTTACACACGGGGAAGGTGTTAGCACCCCACATGTCTGTCACATGGGACGACAGCCTTTAATCGAATGTGCAAACATGACTTTGATTTTTACGTTCCCTTTACGTTCTTATATCTTTTATGCCCTTTTTATATTTTTCTCTTTTTTGTGGTCGACAAGGGTGTTTTCCCTTTGCTCCTACGTATTCCTCAATTTGTGATGAGGAAATCAGACCTACGTAGTTCTTTCTTATGCGTGAATCAAGTGATTCTTTTTTACTTGAAAGGTGATCATTCTAAGGCGTTGGACCTTGAAAATGATCCATTTTACTTAGTAAGAAACAGAAATGATAAACTTTCAAAATCCTATTTTTGTGGACGAGCTTGACTAGGCGAGTCGATTTTAGCCTTAGTTTCACTTTAGTTATTTAGTCAATTCAATTAAGAATGAGAAATCCCCAAAGAGAAAACGTCCGATTGATTTTTCGCTTTATTTTACTAAAAGGTATTTTTTATTATTATATTATTATTTTCCTCTTTTTTTGATTTCCAACGTGGTTGCGGCACGACCGATCGGTCGGAATTCATTTCAACCAAAGTTAACGGATGGTACAATTCAAACGATCGGTGGAAATTTATTTTATTTTTAGGTTAAGCGAGAAATGACTTAAATAAATGGCTTAAGCACGTCAAAAGGGGGTATAAAAAGTAAATGAAAACGAGAATAAAAATACATGAAACCAAATGTGGACCACCACGGGTACATAGAATGAATTGAAAGGCTTGGTTTGAGGTACTTACCCGTTGAAGACTGAAGAACGATGAAGAACGAATGAAGAACGTCGAAGAACGGTCAAAAACCTTCGCGAAATCACTCACGGAAACGTTACGGAAGCGCCTCGGCTTGGATTTTCTTCACAGAAACAATTTTCCTAAGCAAATTCGAAAGAGAGAGAAGTGCCTAAGGGGCTAAACCCTTTTCTACTTCACTTCTCCCCCTATTTATAGAAAATTGGGGGAGAAGCTTGCCACCCAGCTCGCCCAGGCGAGCAAGGTTGCTTCCTCCAGAAGCAACAACCATTTGGAGGAATCTTCTGGAGGGCCCAAGTGGGCCTGGTTGCTATTTGCACCCCTATTTTTGATAAATACACCCCCTGCCTTTTTTTGGTGATTCTTTTTTCGTAAAGTTACGGAAACTCACGGATTTCGCAACGATACTTGTTTTCTTTTCGTAATGTTACGGAACCTTGCGGATTACATAATCATCCCCTTTTTGACTTACGGAATGTTACGGAACCTCACTAATTGTGCAACGATGCTTCCTTTTGATTTCCGGTGCGTCACGGAACCTTACGGATTGTGCATCAATACCTCCTTTTGATTTCCGGCATTTCCCGGAACTTCACAAATTGCCTAATGATGGGTGCCAAGCACCTCACAAGGACCAAACAAAAGTTACATGCCACCAAGCAAAGGTCCCCGGACGAAATTAGGGTATGACAGTTGCCCTTCTTTACTTGTCTTTTATTGGAGATAAAAGGGAAGTAAAGATAAGACCCTAATTTCATTCCTCTCGGTTGACGAGAGTCGCGGGTGACCATAAAATACCTCCGCATGTACATGACTTGTTGTCCCCGAGGGAACAAAAGGTGCAGAAGACGATGTCAGTCTCTGCATGCTATCAAGCGTTCTGTCTTACAGATAGCAAAAGAAAGTTTATACAGATAACCACTCAGGTATTTCCGCCCGTCAGCGTCACTCAAATGTCAGTATGACAAATCTTGTGAGCGCAGAAGATGACGTAAATCTCCGCGTGTCAACGGGCTTGCCGGCCGCGATTGACGAAGGGTGCAGAAGACGACGTTAGTCTCTGTGTGCTGTCAGGCTTTTATTCTTACAGACAGCAAAAAAGAATGTTTATACGGATAACCACTCGGGTATTTCCGCCCGTCAGCATCACTCAAATGTCAATATGATAGATCTTGTGAGCGCGGAAGTTGACGTAAATCTCCGCGTGTCAACGGGCTTGTCAGCCGCGATTGACGAAGGGCGCAGAAGACGACGCTAGTCTCTGCGTGCTATCAGGCTTTTCGTCTTACAGATAGCAAAAAAGAATGTTTATACGGATAACCACTCGGGTATTTCCGCCCGTCAGCGTGACTCAAAAGTCAGTATGACAGATCTTGTGAGCGCGGAAGATGACGTAAATCTCCGCGTGTCAATGGGCTTGTCGGCCGCGATTGACGAAGGGCGCAGAAGACGACGCTAGTCTCTGCGTGCTATCAGGCTTTTCGTCTTACAAATAGCAAAAAAGAATGTTTATACGGATAACCACTCGGGTATTTCCGCCCGTCAGCGTGACTCAAAAGTCAGTATGACAGATCTTGTGAGCGTGGAAGATGACGTAAATCTCCGCGTGTCAACGGGCTTGTCGGCCGCGATTGACGAAGGGCACAGAAGACGACGTTAGTCTCCGCGTGCCATCAGGCTTTTCGTCTTACAGATAGCAAAAAAGGTTTTGAAAGAGTGGACAACCACTTGGGTATCTCTGCATGTCACGTGACTCCAGTGCCAGCATGACAGAACTTGTGAGGGTGGCCGACAAAAGCGAGGCTCTTGCTCCTACGTATCCTCCAATGAGGAACTCAGACCTACGTAGTTCTTGATAACTTGTGAGACTTGAAAGAGTCTCGGTGGTTTTCTCCACTAAAATGCAAACATGCTTTAGTAAAGAGACAAATATTCCAACTGATTAAAGCAGCATATGGTTTTTTGAGTGAAAAACAATGCGTCTACCGGGGAAGGAGAGTATGCTGATGAAATTTTCTCATAACCACAAATGAGATTTTGGATGTTTAGCATTTCGTTTCTAAATGACCATTTAGAGGAAACACTGGGTTCGACAAAAATAGAAGAAATCCACTCAAAGTGTATCAATCTCACACAGGTAAGTGTTTTATCCTAATTCCGAACCATAGATATGTCATGACTTGATTTTACAAATCATTTCCTATCAAATCAAAGATTACATGCGTGATCATGGATCAATAGGACTTCCCTTGGAAATGGGTTCTTTTGGTGGGTTTTTCGGCTTTTGATGATGATTCTTTTTGCCTTTTTTCCTTTTCTGTTTTTGTTTAGTGTGGGGCAAAAAGTCGCTAGCGCACAAGATTTTGGTTGTCAATTAAAGGGAGAAGACCATTTTAGGTCGTGGTTTCCTTTCCTTCTTTTTGTTCATTTGGTGACAAATCTGTATTGCTCAGATATTGTCCAGTCCAAAGACCTTTCTGCACATTTCTTCTGTTTTCTTTCGATCCTTGATCAGGAGCTTTCTTTCCTTCTTCTTCTTCTTTTTTTTTTACTTTCTCCCATTCTTTGATTGGGAATTTCCTTTCTTTTCTTTTTGCTTTCTCCCACTCTTTGATTGGGAATTTCCTTTCTCTTCTTTTTGCTTTCTCTTTGATTGGAAATTTTCCTTCTTTCCCCCTTTTTTTTGCTTCCGAGGGTAAGGATTGACATTCTCACCCTGGGTCAAGGTTTATGGTGAGTCAGGATCTTGGCTTAAGGCTTGTAGAATGGCTAGACATGATACATGTCAGGGTTTGGTTTGGTTCAAGGATAAAAGGGATGCCCCACATTATTTCCATGACACAAAAATGCAAAAATGACGATTTGGAAATTTTATGCAAAACTGGTCATGCATGCACCTATGCGGACACTCAAGTGTCAAACTTTTATGGTCATGTGATGCTAGGGCTCAGGATTCATTTCCTCTATTTCAGTCAACCCAATGTTTCCAAAATATGTTCTTTTATCAATTTGTGCATTCATCCGAGTCCATTTTGGGTACTCGGGAAAATTTCACAGCATTCACCCTTCAGGTGTACACACATTTTTTTTCAACAACTAGCTATGATCAGCGAATTTTTTTCCAAAGAAGAGTTGGAAGTCATCTCTTTTCGAAAGCATGTTAGTTTTTCAGCTAGACAACTTATTATTCTTTTCTTTTTCCTCTCTCTTTTTTCCTTACCTGCTCCCTTTTTTCTTATTTGCTCTCCTTTTTTTATTCTTATTTTTATCATGATTTTTGTTTGTTTTATTTTTTGGACGATGTTCCTAAACGAAGAACTCTACACGGTTCCAGAATTTCAAATAAACATCATCGATAATAATGATATAAGCATTAACGCAACAATCCAAACAAAAATGTATGCGCTGTACAAAAGACAATCGAAACAACAAAAACAAACATTAGTCTCTCAAGTCAAAATAACATAACATAAAAAATGATAAAAGAAATATGAAGGAAAACATGAATCTGGGGATCTCCCGGTCATGTAGATACTGCTCCATGTCAAACGACCCAGCCGGGCCAGCCTGATGAGGTGGTGGTGGTGCGCCTGCGGCCTGTGGAGCATCACCCTGAGCCTGTCTCTGGGTGCAGTACTTCTCAATAAAAGCCCGGGTGATGGGTGGCCGAATTACCTTGGTAGGTGCCACGGGGACTCCAAACGACTGGCAGAGTCCTGTGATTAGCGCGGGAAATCCCAGGGCCCGGTTGGACTTATCTGGGTCCATAGGGTGCCTGGTCGGCGCCATACCTGCAAATAGATAAATGGCATCAGCGATCAACTGAGCCATGTGAATACTCATCCGTGTCAGGATGGCGTACACCAGCTGACACTTCGGCAGAGGGAGGTCGGAATTATGATCGCTGGGCAAGATGTTACTGAGCAGCAACGTCATCCATATCTGGGTCAGGGTGGTCATGTTGGTGCGCATAATTCGCACTCGCCTCCTCCTGTGATTAGCGCGGGAAATCCCAGGGCCCGGTTGGACTTATCTGGGTCCATAGGGTGCCTGGTCGGCGCCATACCTGCAAATAGATAAATGGCATCAGCGATCAACTGAGCCATGTGAATACTCATCCGTGTCAGGATGGCGTACACCAGCTGACACTTCGGCAGAGGGAGGTCGGAATTATGATCGCTGGGCAAGATGTTACTGAGCAGCAACGTCATCCATATCTGGGTCAGGGTGGTCATGTTGGTGCGCATAATTCGCACTCGCCTCCCTCCAGCAGTCCGGGCAAAATCCTGCTCCGGTATACACAGCAACTGGGCGATGGCCTCTTCATCAAAACCATCGGACAGGTTCCTCCTCTGGCCATACTCGCACTCTTGACCCTCTTCCAGCACTAAAGGATATCCTAGAAACTGGCTGATAACATCCGCATCGAACGGGATCCATTGACCCCTCAACCAGGATCTCATATCTCGCACGCCCTCCTCCGTAGGCCAAGCATTGGCATAAAATTCGAGGACTATGTCTGGGTCGAATTTGGCCATGGGGGTAACCAGTGATGCCCACCGCCGGCGAACTATCTCCTCCTGGAAATCGGCATACTCATCGTCCATGAGCTGGACGCGTCGCTCCCGGAGAAATGACCAACCCCTGATGGCCTCGAAGCGCTGCTGGTGTTCAGCACTCCTAAAGCGGTGGCTGTCATACTCGGGAGCGGAACTGGTTCCTTCGGCCGCTTTATCCTTCCTGGACCTCTTTGAGGCAAGCTTCCTCGGGGCCATTTCCTGCGAAGGCAAACATTTGGAGAGTTAGTTTTACCAAGAAATGCTATTCTTAAAACGCAAATGGCATACGACCTCCCCCAGTAACACAAACATCAATGTAAATTTAGAGCGAACTCATGCACATACTTCCTTTCGAACATTCACTCGCACAAGATATTCTTCTAACTAAGAAAAATGCACCTAGGCACAATCAGGGCACCTTCGTTACCTAGATTATTTATATGTACTTCCAAGGTGTATTTGCTACCTACATCACATGCACTTCCTTTGCTAAATTTACATACATGCATACTCAAAGCATTTTGACTACCAAAAATTGCATACGTGCACATTCTGGTATTTCTAATACCTATACATATACAAACTTTGTGATGAATCTTGGCTACCTACACAATAAGGTGCTACATTTCATGCTTTATTCAAGTGTTTTTGCTACCTAAAGCCGCATGCAAATTCAAGTATATTTTCTTTTGCTGACTAAAATTGCATCCAAATTAAAAGGTATCTTTGTAAGGTATTTCCTTTACATAACATGCAACATATATATATTTTTTGTGAGACATTTTGACTACCAAAAATTACATGTACATACATCCAAGTATTTTGCTACCATACCCAAAGTGTAAGTTGCCAAAGGTATTTTGCTACTCATTCCACACCCACACGTTTATGATAAACAAAATTCCAAAACATCTAGGCATAGGGAAACTATTGTAGCGTGGCTCATAGCTGATTGCTGGCCAAAAAAGGGTAGCTTCACCCAATATGCACCCATTCTTGTGTTCTCTTGCATAAAAACTTTGGTTCCTAGGCCTAGGATATATGTGGGGCAATTACTCTAGCCCTTACGAAACTGAATGCATGTCCCAAAAAATAGAAAACATGTGCAAACCAAATTGTCCCATGGGTTGTTTCCCTACGAAAATCACGCGCTAATGCCATTGAGGCATTTCACCGAACACTTGGTGGGCGCGCGTTTAGGCATCAATAGCAAGAGAGCGGGGACAATGTGGCATGCCCCATTACTTCAAAATACATTATAGGCCTAGGGCCATCTCATACAAACCCCCAATTCAACCTAACCAAGCAAGAAAACAAACCAAAATTGCCCCACATATTTGAGCACATCCCCACAATTTAGAGCACCAAAAGGAGATGAAAATACCCCAATGAAAAGCTAGAAAGCTTAAAGATGGAATACTTACTTGTTGGTGATAAATAAAAGCGCAAAACGGAATCGAAAAATGCGAAAAGTAGAGATCCTAGGGCTGCAAACTCGTAAATTCCGTGGGTATGGCTTTTGAATGGGGGGAAAAGAAGTTTTTGAATGCAAAAACGTCCCCCTTTCGTCATTTTTTATATTTTGGTGCAGGGGTTGCTCGCCCAGGCGAGCTAACCTGCACTTTTTTTTTTAGGGGAAACATAACCATGGCCCCCCTCTCTTTACAGGTTAGCGTTCGCCTACTCGAACTTACTTAAGTTAGAATTAGGCATCGTTTTACTTATTTAAAACAAAAAACAGTAGTAATCATTGTGAATTCAAAGGATACTGGGCTGCCTTGCAGCGACGTTCTCTTTTTGTCCAACGCCGGGAAGAGACGACGATCGGTCAGTCATGACCCTATCCTCCATTTGCGTCCGTTCCTAAGTACCTACAAGTAGGAAACAAACAATGTGCGGCCAATCATGACCGGGTTATTGTCTTACCTTGATTGGTTTTCTGCTGCTTTAACTTCGCCTCTACCCCAAAAGGTAGCTCGAGATGATCCTGCCCCTGTTTCACCACAACAATATGCATGCGTATGCGTATGCATGAATGTTTTCAAACGCAGCAAATTTTAGTGAAAGTTGGTTTAGGTTCAATTTTAATTAAGCGCTTGGAGCATCCCATGAATTGAGCGGCAGGGCTCAGGTGATCACAAATTAACACAAAGTTTAAAACCAACGTGAGGACTAAAGCCTCGAACCCACGTTTACTTCTTTGAAAGATTGTAACGAGAGATACAGTAGACGGGGAATCCCTGGGGGATACCCAGAAAACACATAAAGATAAAGAACATGCAGCGACATCTTTAATTGCCCCAGATTCTAAGCATAATATCGCTTGACGACATCAGAGTTCACGGGTGAAGGTAGCTCTTCGCCATCCATGTTGGTAAGCACCAGGGCTCCTCCGGATAATAGCCCTCTTCACAACAAAAGGCCCTTCATAGTTTGGGGCCCATTTTCCTCGATTGTCCTTGACAGCATGGGACATTTTCTTTAACACAAGGTCTCCCTCATGGAACTTGTGCAAGCGTACCTTCTTGTCAAATGCATTCTTCATTCTTTGCTGGTACAAGCGCCCATGACTCATGGCCGTTAAACGCTTTCCTTCAATGAGGTTGAGCTGGTCATAGCGGGTTTGAGCCCACTCTGATTCCTTTAATCCGGATTCCGCCAAGATCCTTAATGACGGGACTTCTACCTCAAACGGTAGCACAGCCTCCATTCCATATACCAATGAGAACGGCATTGCCCCAGTTGACGTTCGCACTGAAGTTCGGTAATCGTGTAACGCGAATGGGAGCATCTCGTGCCAATCTTTGTACGACACGGTCATCTTTTGGATAATCTTTTTGATATTTTTATTGGCCGCTTCCACGGCTCCATTCATCTTTGGTCGGTAGGGCGTGGAATTGTGATGCTGGATTTTAAACTCCTCGCACATTTCCCCCATCATCTTGTTATTCAGGTTGGTGCCATTGTCCATGATAATCTTCCTTGGCAAACCATACCGGCAGATGATCTCCCTCTTAATGAACCTGACCACTACACCCCTCGTGACATTGGTGTAGGAAGCCGCCTCGACCCACTTGGTGAAATAATCTATCGCTACGAGGATGAAGCGATGACCATTCGAGGCCTTGGGCTCAATGGCTCCGATGACATCTATTCCCCACATGGAGAAAGGCCAAGGGGCGGACATGACATTCAGAGGATGCGGCGGGGCATTGACATTGTCTGCAAATACTTGACATTTGTGGCATTTCCTTACGTGGACACAACAATCACTTTCCATGGTAAGCCAGTAATAACCTGCCCTTAGGATCTTTCTGGCCATAGCATGCCCATTGGCGTGCGTTCCAAACGAGCCCTCATGGACTTCCTCGATCATGTGGTTCGCCTCTTTAGCATCCACGCACCGCAGGAGTGTCATGTCGTGGTTTCTCTTATATAGTATGCTTCCGCTCATGAAGAAACCGGCCGCCAATCTTCTCAATGTCCTTTTATCATTGTCAGCAATCTCTGGTGGGTATTCTTTGCTTACGACATATTGCTTGATGTCGAAATACCAAGGCTTACCGTCCCGTTCCTCTTCTACTTGGCAACAATGCGCGGGTTTGCCACGACACCAAAATTCAATGTATGGTAGGTCCCCGTGCGGCGTTAGCTGGAACATAGACGCCAAAGTAGCAAGCGCATCCGCCATTTGATTTTCCTCGCGGGGAACATGATGGAAGGAGATCTCATCAAAGGTTTTAGCCAATTCCTTGATATAGGCTTTGTAGGGTATCAGCTTGGGATCTCTAGTTTCCCATTCCCCTCTCAGCTGATGAATTACCAACGCTGAGTCGCCGTACACTTTGAGTAGTTTGACATTGGAGTTAATCGCTGCCTGGACGGCCAGGGCACATGCTTCATATTCGGCCATGTTGTTGGTGCAGTCGAATCCTAACCTGGCTGTGAAAGGCATGCATTGATTGTTCGGAGAGACCAATACTGCTCCAACGCCATGGCCTAGAACATTCGACGCTCCGTCAAACCATACGGTCCATTTGTCCCGATCTTCGTCCAATTTTTCCTCAAACAAGGCCATGATGTCCTCATCCGGGAATTCGGGATGCATGGGCTGATAGTCGTTAAGAGGCTGCTGAGCCAAATAATCTGCCAATGCGCTTCCTTTTATCGCCTTTTGGGTGACGTAAACTATATCAAACTCGGATAGCAGGACTTGCCACCGGGCAATTCGTCCTGTGAGAGCTGGCTTCTCAAAGATGTACTTGACCGGGTCCATCTCGGATATCAACCAGATAGTATGGCTCAGCATGTACTGCCTTAGGTGATGGGATGCCCATACTAAAGCACAACACGTTCTTTCAAGCAATGAGTAATTCATTTCACAGGCCGTGAACTTCTTACTCAGGTAATAGACAGCGCGTTCTTTCTTTCCGGATTCGTCATGTTGTCCCAACATACACCCCATTGACTCGTCCAAGATTGTCATGTACAAGATGAGAGGCCTTCCAGGTACTGGTGGCATAAGCACAGGGGGATTCATGAGGCACTTCTTGATCCTTCCGAAAGCCTCTTGGCAACCCTCATTCCAGCGTTCAGTTTGGTTTTTGCATAAGAGTTTGAACAACGGCTCACAAATGGCGGTGAGCTGCGATATGAATCTGGCAATATAATTCAAGCGTCCTAGGAAACCTCGGACTTGCCTCTCTGTACGGGGTTCCGGCATCTCAAGGATAGCCTTCACCTTTTTGGGGTCTACCTCTATCCCTTTCTGGCTTACAATGAATCCATGCAATTTCCCTGATTTGACCCCAAAGGTACACTTGGCAGGGTTCAACCTTAATTGATATTTCTTAAGCCTTTCAAACAACCTCCGCAGGTTGACAAGGTGTTCTTCCTCGGATTTAGATTTGGCAATTATGTCGTCCACGTAGACCTCGATCTCTTGGTGCATCATATCATGGAACAAAGCTACCATGGCCCGTTGATAAGTTGCCCCAGCATTCTTGAGTCCAAAGGACATCACCTTGTAACAGAATGTTCCCCACAGGGTGACGAAGGTAGTCTTTTCCATATCCTTTGGTGCCATCTTTATCTGATTGTAACCGGAGAAACCATCCATGAAGGAAAATAGAGCGAAATTGGCCGTATTATATACGAGGATGTCGATGTGTGGTAAAGGAAAATTGTCCTTGGGACTGGCCCGATTCAGGTCCCGATAATCCACACACATTCGTACTTTCCCATCCTTCTTAGGGACCAGTACAATGTTGGCGACCCATTCTGGGTACCGAGCGACGGCCAGAAAACCAGCGTCAAATTACTTTTTCACTTATTCTTTTATCTTCAAAGATGTTTCGGGCTTCATCCTTCTCAGTTTCTGCTTTACCGGGGAACACTCGGGATTTAGAGGTAATCGATGCTGTACAATGTCAGAACTCAAACCGGGCATATCTTGGTACGACCAAGCAAAGATGTCTTGGTAGTCTCTCAGCAGGGTTATTAATTTTCCACGGATGGATGCGGTAATACCTGTGCCTATCTTTACTTCCCTTTTTCCACTGCCAATTCCCAAGTCTACTAGTTCTGTTTCTTCTTGATGAGGCCCCATTTCTCGGTCCTCATGAGCGACTATCCTTTCTAATTCCGGGGGAAGTCTCACATCCTCGTTCCCTTCATCTTCCGTTTGATTCGTTTCTTGCTCGAAGTTGATAGGCGGGTCCCAGGTATTAGTACCTTCGGGGGACTCGTCATCGGATCTGCCGTTGCAGAAATAAAGAAGTAAACATGCAAATGGATGAGAATGGGTAGAGACGTAGGAACAGATGAAGAAAGATCCTTGTATTATAAATTCAAAAACAAAAGACACAAAGCCTTAACAAAAGAAAAACTCTAAAGCCTAGGCCCAACTATAGAGCTTTTAAAACCGTAAAGGTTTACATTATGCTCGTCGCGTAAATGCCGGGGCGTTCTTCCACTCGCCAATTTCCCTGCTGGAAATCAGGAGGGCATGGTCGTACCAAATCCAATGTACTCGAAACACCATCTTCGTATATCGCGACCACTTGACCTTCGTTCCCCAGACCCGCGCTTATAAAGCTCCTACTTATGTGGTAGGGTGGGCTTCCTTCACTTTCTTGTTTCAACCGCGAGTTTTGACTACCGCTCTTCCTTCCCGCGATGCTTCTCTTTATATCTGCCTGAGTGGGCTTATAGCCTAACCTATACTTCCCACGATTTCCTTTGGCGTTTATCAGGCTAGTTATGCCGCCGTTGTCTTTGCCTAAACCCATCCCGGGTTCGTAACCGTTCCCCAACATAACTCGGGCCATCATTACGGCTGCATCGGACAGGCAAGCTTGCCCAGAGAAGGAATCCATGGAGGAAATGCTTACCACCTCGAAAGAATGGAAAGCGGTTTCTAATGACTCCTCTGCGGCCTCCACATAAGGCATAGAGGATGGGCAGCTCACCAAGATGTCTTCCTCGCCTGATACGATGACCAGATGCCCTTCAACTACGAATTTCAACTTTTGGTGGAGTGTAGAGGGAACAACTCCCACTGAGTGGATCCACGGACACCCCAACAGACAGCTGTAGGGGGGGTTAATGTCCATTATTTGGAAGGTAACTTGGCATGTGTGAGGGCCTATCTGTACTGGGAGGTCGATCTCTCCCCTAACCTCTCGGCGGGTGCCGTCGAAGGCACGAACCACCATTGAACTCGGCTTCAGGTGGAAGGCATTGAATGGTAATTTCTCCAAAGTGCTCTTAGGCATCATGTTTAAACTAGAACCATTATCGATGAACACCTTGGCTACGATATGGTCCATACACTTGACTGATACGTGTAAAGCTTTGTTATGCCCTCTCCCCTCGGCGGGGATTTCTTCTTCGGCAAAGGCGAGATAGTTGTTGGCAGTGATATTATTGACCAGCCCTCCGAAACCTTCTACCGAGATGTCTTGGGCCACATGGGCCTCGTTCAAAACCTTCACTAGCAGAGCCCGATGAGGCTTGGAGCTCATGAGTAACTCCAACAGCGAGACCCTGGCCGGGGTTTTGTTGAGCTGTTCGATAACCTTGAATTCGCTCTGCTGAATTATACGGAGGAACTCACTGGCTTCCTCTAGTGACACCTCTTTTTTACCATCCTTTTTCTCCGGAAGACCTTTCGCCGGAATATTTTTATTCGAAGTGAGGGGTGTTTCGTCATCTTGTTCCTCCGCCACCTTTGCTTTCCCCTTGACGTTCGCGGGTTGGACTGGTAGGTCCGAGGGTGCAAACACACGACCGCTACGGGTTACACCACTCGGTCTCGTGATATTTGTTACCTTAGCTGACAACGAGCTGACGTCGGTGACTTCTTCTTCCTTCCCCCTCGGAGGTGTATACCTCCATGGGACTGCGTGGCTATTTTGGTACGGGAAAGGGACAGGTTTAGCTGCCAAGGGGTGTCCGGGCTTTTGCGAAGCTGTGCCCTTGGTGAAGTATATCACCAAGGGTTTGGGCTTTACAACAGCGCTCCCATCCGTGGACTGCATGCATATGTGCTGCTCCTCTCTTCCTTCACTGTCAACTTCCAGTCGACCTTGATCTATCATCCGCTGTAACAATTCCTCTACTCCCAAACACGTTTCCATGTCATGCAGCTCGCCGGAATGCAGCAAACAGGAATCCTCCTTACGCCCACTATGGGGAATCACACCTCCCTTTTGTAGGGCCTCAAAGATAAACCTCCTAGGGGTTGCCACATCCCTTAAAGGTTTAGACCTACGCGGCCTATCGGACTCAACGGCATTAACCGCTCCCCCTCCATGATTGGTGAGCGGGTTGGTTTTCACATTGGGCCGATCCTCTTGGAAAGTCAGCCATCCAGCATCTATCAAATGCTGGACCTTGTGTTTAAAGGCCAAGCATTTTTCAATGGAATGCCCCGGGGCGCCCCCATGGTACTTGCAAGTCGCGTTAGGGTCATACCACTTTGGGAAAGGGGGTTGGAAGACCTTTCCGGGAGTTACCACGGCCAATTGGTTGGCGATGAGGGACGGCAAGAGGTCTTCATACGTCATTGGGAGTGGGGTGAATTCTTGAAATGGCCTCGGAGGGAATTTCCTCATTGTGTTGGAATTGCCGGCCGGGCGAGTCGTGTTCGGAGTTGGAACTTGGGGAGCTTCCCTCTGGGTGGGTGCCTTAGGCTGCACAGGTGCTGAACTATAGGCGTTCCCGGTGTGAGCCGAGAAGCTCGGGTGATGTTGCGCGTACTGATGGGTACCATGAGGTGTCTGCGGGGGTTTGACCCATGCGGGCGTTGAAGAAACAGCATGAGTATCTCCTTCCTTCCTTTTTGCCCCCGTTGTCCTGATTCTTTTGGCATTCGCACTCGTGGAGGAAACGTAATCGAACTTTCCTCTTTTCAATCCTACCTCGATCCTTTCCCCGGTGAACACTAGGTCCGCGAAGCTGGACGACATGTAACCTACTAGCTTCTCATAGTAGAACACTGGCAACGTGTCTACCATCATAGTGATCATCTCTCTCTCGACCATGGGAGGAGCCACTTGTGCTGCCAGGTCTCTCCACCGCTGTGCGTATTCTTTAAAGGTTTCGCCCTCTTTCTTGATCATATTCTGCAGCTGAGTGCGATCGGGAGCCATATCGGAATTATACTGATATTGCCTTAGGAAGGCAGTAATCAGATCCTTCCAAGTACGGATACAGGAAGCTTCCAAATTAGTGTACCAAACTACTGTGGCTCCGGCCAAGCTATCTTGGAAAAAGTGTATTAATAGCTTCTCATCCTTAGAGTGTGCGCCCATCTTGCGGCAGTACATCTTGAGATGGTTCTTGGGACAAGTCGTTCCTTTATATTTGTCGAAGTCCAGTACTTTGAACTTCGGGGGGATAACAACATCGGGTACTAAGCAGAGATCCGTCATATCTGCGAACAGATAGTCGCCAAATCCTTCTACGGCCCTCAATCTCTCCTCGAGGAGATCGAGCTTCCTCCTTTACTTTGTTGCTGGGGGTGGTCCTTCCATGGACAAAACTATTGGTTGTGCTGTGATGTTGGGCTGAGGCAACGTGCTGGGTGTCGGCCCTTCGGGGATCGGGGGATAGAACTCGACATCCCTGCGAGCATAGTCTTGAGGGTCTTCGTGGACCTCGTCGGGCTGTTGGGGAGGCTCTCTTTCAAGGACGGGAGAAGCAATATGGCCCGCATCGTCTTGCAGGACAGGTGGTGAGTAGTTGGGCGGCAATCCATAAGGGTAAGCCGCTCGGTTGTATCCCATATGAGGGTTGCCGTCATGCCCCAGCGTGTTCCTTCCCCGCCCTACTATGTTTGAGGGAGGATGGCGCGCGGTAGCCAAGAGAGTTGGGTCTGCTTCGGCAGCCGAACTGACAGCGGCAGCGGTGGCCACGTTTTTCTCCATGAGTTGCCTCATTCCTAACATGGCCTCCATCATGGAAGCCATCTGTTCTTTCAGAGCCGACATGTCGGCTTTCATCTGTTCCTGTGTCTCCTCTTGATCACCCATCGTTCTAGATTTGGATCTGGTGCGATAGGGATGCCTTGTGGCGCGTTTAGTTATGGTGTTTTTCCCTAAAAAACCAAACGTAAGGAGCGGGTAAAGAAAGAAAGAATGCATGCTAGAGATAAAATGCAGGAGTGATTTGATTCGCACAAGCTTTTTGGAGTAGAAACATGGGACCAACTCATTTTATTTCGGAAAGTTGTATCTAGTCAAGATCTGAGAGACCATACAAGTTTCCTAGCGGTTTCTAATTATATGGGCCATTAAGTCTATCATATGCTGACAATAGCTGAGTAGCCCATGAATTTCTTCGGGGGCGGAGTAGGTGTCCGCCATTGCCTTGGCTTTGGCCAACAATCGGGGAAGTTCTAGACTCCCGTTCAAGGTAAGAGCAAACCGATCCATCCACATGGTTGCCTCTTGGTGTAAAGAGTCGATCACCCTTCCTCTAGCCTCTTTTTCCGCATATACTTGGGCATACTCGTCCGCGACCCTATGCTCGTGGGCCATAGCTAGACTTAACTCTTCTTGGTACTTGGGGATGATAGCTAGCATGTTGGTCTCCGTCTCGCATAAACGCTGAGACAAGCTCCTTTTAGACCTCGAACAGGCAACTAACTCCTCTTTCAAGACCATGCTATGTGCTCGCGACTGGTCCCTCTCTTCCCTTCGCAGCTTGAGTTCACTGTTGCTACCCCACAGAGCTCCGCGAAATTTGTTACGGCTATACTCTTCCTTGCGAGCCCTCTTGGTCTCTTGTTCAAGGGCTTTTGCGGTAGTTGCATTCTCTTCCCGTAATCCGGCACATTCCTTCCAGATGTGTGTAGCGGCTAACTTGAACTTCTCCTTGGCAAGTTTCGCCTTTCCTAACTCGTTTTTGAGAGCTTGGACTTCTTCGTCTTCTTCCGGTGCTTTGAAACTGTCTTCGCTGACGACTTTTAACTTGGCGAGCCAATCTAAACCTCGTATATGAACTTTCAGCCATTCATGATAACCACCAATGATGCCGTTACGAATGCCCCTAAGTTCTTGATCTTTCCTTAACGGGGTTTCCCATGCCTTATGGATTCTTTGTATAGCCTTGAAATTTTGCGCGCCGAAATCCCTTACAAGGAAAGGAGACATGCTTTCTTCCATCGGTGCTCCCCTCATGGGGTACCCTAGTTGTCTTATAGCGAGCGCGGGATTGTAGTTAATACAACCCCTCGTTCCTATTAGCGGAATGTTTGGGTACCCTTTACATGAGAAAAGGACTCCCTCCTTTCCTTCCTTCCATCGGGGGAACCAATTGATTGTTCTACCTCCTACACCAGCCAAAAGTTGGTCCCAATCTATTCTTCTCTTTTCAGCACACGAGCGATGGCTTTGGGGCGGACATGGATGCCTAGTGTCTTGTAGGAATAGGTGCGAAACCAACCAAACACAGAGAGCGGGCAAGCAACAGATGATCCGTGCGCTACTCTTCTCGCACCTTCAGTCAAATGTGTCAAATAAATCTGCCAAGACAGCTACCACCGGACTTTCCTTGCTATGGTGGTATGCAAGGAAAGCGTCGATTGCTGCTAGGTCCATCAAACCATCTACGTTTGGAAAGAGGACGACCCCAAAAATTAGCAATGCTAACACATCCATAAACGGGACCCAATCTCCTTGACTTGCCATATCCCTCGCCTTATCTTCTAGGTACTTCTGTGGTAGGCCCGCTATGCCGTTTCGAGTCTGTTTTACACGGTCCAAACCTCTTGCTGAATCCTTGACCACAGTTGCAATTCTGCTCAAAGAGGGGAGACACCCGGAGAAAAGATATGGTTTTCTTCCCCCGAGAGGACATCCTAGAATCTCCTCAAATTCTTCAATGGTTGGTACCAATTGGAAGTCCCCGAACGTGAAGCATCTCAAAGGCTGGTCGTAGTATTGGGCGAGTGACGCAATGGACTCTATGGATACCTCTGCTATGGTCAAATCTAAGATCTTTCCGTAAGTCTTGCGGAAGGCTTGCATTTGGAGAGGTTCCATCAACCACCCTAATTCCTTGATGCTGGTGGTATCTAGGCCTTTAACCTTGACTTGGTAAAACCTCTTGCTGGTTTGATTTGTCCCCATGCTTACTAAAGTGAGACAAAAAGCTGGTGCAAATCAAAACTCCGACATCTCATGGGTGGAATGGATGAATGCATGAAGAAATGCATATGACACAGATGCAATTTACGAATACGGGAGCCCGAGAAACTGTCTCCTTCTTAGATACAACGTCTAGGGGTAGCAAAGTGCCCCAACGTATGTATTTAAAACGGTGGCACGGACCCTTCATTGGTTTATTTACAGAGGGGATTGTCATACCCTAATTTCGTCCGGGGACCTTTGCTTGATGACATGCGACCTTTCTTTGGTCCTTGTGAGGTGCTTGGCATCCATCATTAGGCAATTTGTGAAATTCCAGGACATGCCGAAAAACCAAAAAGATATTGATGCACAATCCGTAAGTTTCCGTGACACACCGGAAATCCAATGGAAGCATCGTTGCATAATTAAGTGAGGTTCCGTAACATTCCGTAAGTCAAAAGGGGGATGATTATGTAATCCGCAAGGTTCCGTAACATTACGGAAAGAAAACAAGTATCGTTACGAAATTCGTAAAGTTTCGTAACGTTACGGAAAAAGAATTACAAAAAAATAGAAAGGGGGGGGTGCATTTAGTAAAAAGGGGGGTGTAAATAGCAATCAGGCCCATTTGGGCCTTCCAGAAGCTTCCTCCAGAAGGCTGTTGCTTCTGGAGGAAGCAACCTGGCTCGCCTGGGCGAGCTGGGCGGCAACCACCTCCCCTATTTTGCTATAAATAAGGGAGGAAGTGAAGAAGAAAAGGGTTCAGCCCCTTTGGCACTTCTCTCTCTTTCGAATTTGCTTGGAAAAATTGTTTCCGTGAAGAAAATCTAAGCCGAGGCGCTTCCGAAACGTTTCCGTAACGTTTTCCGTGAAGAATTTCGCAAAGGTTTCAACCGTTCTTCGACGTTCTTCATTCGTTCTTCATCGTTCTTCGATCTTCAACGGGTAAGTACCTCGAACCAAGCTTTTCGATTCATTCTATGTACCCGTAGTGGTCCACATTGTGTTTCATGCATTTTTATTCTCGTTTTGTTTACTTTTTATACCCCCTGTTGACGTGCTTAAGCCATTTTACTTAAGTCATTTCTCGCTTAACTTAAAAATAAAATAAATTTCCACCGAACGTTTGAATTGTATTATCCATTAACTTCGGTTAAAATAAATTCCGACCGTTCGGTCGTGCCGTAACCACGTTGGAAATCAAAAAGAGGTAAAAAATAATATAATAATAAAAAAAACATCTTTTTAGTAAAATAAAGCGGAAAATCAATCGGACGTTTTCTCTTTGGGATTTCTCATTCTTAATCGAATTGATTAATAAATAAAGTGAAACTAAGGCTAAAATCAACTCGCCTAGTCAAGCTCGTCCACAAAAATAGGCTTTTAAAGTTTGTCATTTCAATTTCTCACTAAGCAAAACGGATCATTTTTAAAGTCCAACGCCTTAAAATGATCACGTCTTAAAAAAGAATCACTTGATAAGAAAGAACTACGTAGGTCTGAGTTCCTCATGGAGGATACGTAGGAGCAAAAGCCCCGCTTTTGTCGACCACTCCAAGAGATCGTTAATGGTCCAATGCCTTAACGTTTCTCTCCTTTCAAAAAACAAGAGATCGTTAATGGTCCAATGCCTTAACGTTTCTCTCCTTTCAAAAACAAGAGATCGTTAATGGTCCAATGCCTTAACGTTTCTCTCCTTTCAAAAAACAAGAGATCGTTAATGGTCCAACGCCTTAACGTTTCTCCCCTTTCAAAATCAAAAGACCGTTTAATGGTTCAACACCTTAAATGACCTTTTGTTCAATAAAAACATATTTTGCAAGAAAGACAAAAACAACTTAACCAAACACTTTGTTCCGAAAGAACTACGTAGGTCTGATTTCCTCATCACAAATTGAGGAATACGTAGGAGCAAAGGGAAACACCCTTGTCGACCACAAAAAAGAAAAAATATAAAAAGGGTATAAAGGATATAAGAACATAAAAGGGAACATAAAAATCAAAGTCATGTTTGCACATTCGATTAAAGGCTGCCGTCCCTTGGGACGGACGTGTGGGGTGCTAATACCTTCCCCGTGCGTAAATACAACTCCCGAACCTTTCACTAAAAAGTTCGTAGATCGCGTCTTTTCCGGTTTTTCCGACGTTTTCCTCAAATAAACATTGGTGGCGACTCCGCGCGTATTCCTTTCGTGGAACACGCATCCCGCGAGTCTCGCGTCGCCCTCCCGCCGAAGGGTAGGTTGCGACAGTTGGCGACTCCACTGGGGACTGTTTTTAGAGAGTTAGGCCATTTAATCTTGTGCAATGTTTTACCGTGACTTATCCCTTTGTTGGTTTTCCTTCATTATGTTCTTATGTATATAAACTCTTTGTTGCTTTTAGTGCGTTTTAAAATGTATGCATGGGGTAAATATTTATTCATTTGATGCACACAAACACCAACACTATTTGCACACACTGTGAGTGAAAAAGGGCCCTATACCCGGGTTCATGGGAACATAAGGAGCGGAGGTGAATCTGTGGTCATGCTAGGTCTCCGACTTGCTTGATTACAGTGAACCCTCATCTAGAGCTTTTCTCTTTGAAAACCTATTGTTGCTAGTAGTCCCTACTGCTACAATATGTTCTTCAAAGGGGATGATACCTCTAGAAACCATCAAGAGAGATATAACTACCTTGGGGATTATTGCTAAAAGCCTAGTTAGTTCTCTCCCTTATAGGTCCCTTAAATAGGGGCACGAAGCAAACACGCTGCGTGCCATTTTTCACACTGCCATGCATGAGTATCATATACCCTTTTGCTTATGTTCAGTAAATATTGTCATACTGTGCACATTCCCGCATTGTGTCTTTTGCATAGGCATGGCATATGGGTTCTGTCTTGATCCCTACTGTAAACAAACCAACGGAGGGTCCGTGTCGCCTTCTTAAAAACGTGCGTTGGGGCATTTCGCTACCCCTAGACGTCGTATCTA
This sequence comes from Glycine max, assembly GCF_000004515.6. Taxonomy (NCBI): domain Eukaryota; kingdom Viridiplantae; phylum Streptophyta; class Magnoliopsida; order Fabales; family Fabaceae; genus Glycine; species Glycine max. The sequence continues at coordinate 35,646,194 of NC_038251.2, forward strand.
AGAAGGGGACAAATTCCCCGGACCCCCGCATTCCTAGATTGCATCTGTGTCATATGCATTCCATCATGCATTCATCCATCCCACCCATGAGATATCGGAGTTTTGATTTGCACCAGCTTTTGTCTCACTTTAGTAAGCATGGGAACAAATCAAACCGGCAAGAGGTTCTACCAAGTCAAGGTCAAAAGCCTAGATACCACCAGCATCAAGGAATTAGGGCGGTTGATGGAACCCCTCCAAATGCAAGCCTTCCGCAAGACTTACGGAAAGATCTTAGAGTTGACCATAGCAGAGGTGTCCATAGAAGCCATTGCATCAATTACCCAATACTACGACCAGCCTTTGAGGTGCTTCACATTCGCAGACTTCCAATTAGTACCAACCATTGAAGAATTTGAGGAAATTCTAGGATGTCCTCTCGGGGGAAGAAAACCATATCTTTCCTCCGGGTGTCTCCCCTCTTTGAGCAGAATTGCAACTGTGGTCAAGGATTCAGCAAGAGGTTTGGACCGCATAAAACAGACTCGGAACGGCATAGCGGGCCTACCACAGAAGTACCTAGAAGACAAGGCGAGGGGTATGGCCAATCAAGGAGACTGGGTCCCGTTTATGGATGTGTTAGCTTTGCTAATTTTTGGGGTCGTCCTCTTTCCAAACGTGGATGGTTTGGTAGACCTAGCAGCAATCGACGCTTTCCTTGCCTACCACCATAGCAAGGAAAGTCCGGTGGTAGCTGTCTTGGCAGATCTATTTGACACATTTGACCGAAGGTGCGAAAAGAGTAGCGCACGGATCATTTGTTGCTTACCCGCCCTCTGTGTTTGGTTGGTTTCACACTTGTTCCAACAAGACACAAGACATCCATGTCCGCTCCTGAGCCATCGCTCGTGTACTGAAAAGAGGAGAATAGATTGGGACCAGCTCTTGGCCGGGATAGGAGGTAGAACAATCAGTTGGTTCCCCCGATGGAAGGAAGGAAAAGAAGGAGTCCTTTTCTCATGTGGAAGATACCCAAACATTCCGCTGGTAGGAACGAGGGGTTGTATTAACTACAATCCCGCGCTCGCTATAAGACAACTAGGGTACCCCATGAGGGGAGCACCGACGGAAGAAAGCATGTCTCCTTTCCTTGTGAGGGATTTCGGCGCACAAAATTCCAAGACTATACAAAGAATCCATAAGGCGTGGGAAACCCCGTTAAAGAAAGATCAAGAGCTTAGAGGCATTCGTAATGGCATCATTGGTGGGTACCACGAATGGCTGAAAGTTCATATACGAGGTTTAGATTGGCTCTCCAAGTTAAAAGTCGTCAGCAAAGAGAGTTTTGAAGCACCGGAAGAGGACGAAGAAGTCCAAGCTCTCAAAAGCGAGTTAGGAAAGGCAAAACTTGCCAAGAAGAAGTTCAAGTTGGCCGCTACACACGTTCGGAAGGAGTGTGCCGGGTTACGGGAAGAGAATGCAATTACCGCAAGAGCCCTTGAACGAGAGACCAAGAGGGCTCGCAAGGAAGAGTATGGCCGGAACAAATTTCGCGGAGCTCTATGGGGTAGCAATAGTGAACTCAAGTTACGAAAGGAAGAAAGGGACCAGTCACGAGCACATAGCATGGTTTTGAAAGAGGAGTTAGTTGCCTGTTCAAGGTCCAAAAGAAGCTTGTCTCAGCGTTTATGCGAGACGGAGACCAACATGCTAACTATCATCGCCAAGTACCAAGAAGAGTTAGGTCTAGCCGCGGCCCACGAGCATAGGATTGCGGACGAATATGCCCAAGTATACGCGGAAAAAGAGGCTAGAGGAAGGGTGATCAACTCTTTACACCAAGAGGCAACCATGTGGATGGATCGGTTTGCTCTTACCTTGAACGGGAGTCAAGAACTTCCCCGATTGTTAGCCAAGGCCAAGGCGATGGCTGACACCTACTCCGCCCCCGAAGAGATTCATGGGCTTCTCGGCAATTGTCAGCATATGATAGACTTAATGGCCCACATAATTAGAAATCGTTAGGAAACTTGTATGGTCTCTAAGACCTTGACTAGATACGACTTCCTTTTTGAAATAAAATGAGTTGGTCCCATGTTTCTACTCCAAAAAGCTTGTGCAAATCAAATCACTCCTACATTTCATCTCTAGCATGCATTTTCTTTCTTTACCCACTCCTCACGTTTGGTTTTTTAGGGAAAAACACCATAACTAAACGCGCCGCAAGGGATCCCTATCGCACCAGATCCAAATCTAGAACGATGGGTGATCAAGAGGAGACGTAGGAACAGATGAAAGCCGACATGTCGGCTCTGAAAGAACAAATGGCCTCCATGATGGAGGCCATGTTAAGTATGAAGCAGCTCATAGAGAAGAACGCGGCCACCGCCGCCGCTGCCAGTTCGGCTGCCGAAGCAGACCCGACTCTCTTGGCAACTACGCACCATCCTCCCTCAAATATAGTAGGGCGGGGAAGGGACACACTGGGGCACGATGGCAGCCCTCACCTGGGATACAACCGAGCGGCTTACCCTTATGGATTGCCGCCCAACTATTCACCACCCGTCTTGCAAGAAGATGCGAGCCACATTGCTTCTCCCGTCCATGAAAGAGAGCCTCCTCAGCAGCCCGACGAAGTCCACAAAGACCCTCAAGATTATGCTCGGAGGGATGTCGAGTTCTATCCCCCGATCCCCGAAGGGCCAGCACCAGGCACGTTGCCTCAACCCAACATCGCAGCACCACCAATAGTTCTGTCCACGGAAGGGCCGCCCCCAGCAACTGAAGAAAGGAGGAAGCTCGATCTCCTTGAGGAAAGATTGAGGGCCGTAGAAGGATTTGGGGACTATCCGTTCGCAGACATGACGGATCTTTGCTTAGTACCCGATGTTGTTATTCCCTCGAAGTTCAAAGTGCCGGACTTCGACAAGTATAAAGGGACGACTTGTCCCAAAAACCATCTCAAAATGTACTGCCGTAAGATGGGCGCCCACTCTAAAGATGAAAAGTTGTTGATACACTTCTTTCAGGATAGCTTGGCCGGAGCTGCGGTAGTGTGGTACACTAATTTGGAAGCTTCCCGTATCCGTACTTGGAAGGATCTGATTACCGCCTTCCTAAGGCAGTATCAGTACAATTCTGATATGGCTCCTGACCGTACTCAACTGCAGAATATGTTCAAGAAAGAGGGTGAAACCTTTAAAGAATATGCGCAGCGATGGAGGGATTTAGCGGCACAAGTAGCTCCTCCCATGGTTGAGAGAGAGATGATCACCATGATGGTAGACACTCTGCCAGTGTTCTACTATGAGAAGCTAGTGGGTTACATGCCGTCCAGCTTTGCGGATCTGGTATTTGCCGGGGAAAGAATCGAGGTTGGATTGAAAAGAGGAAAGTTTGATTACGTTTCCTCCACAAACGCGAATGCCAAAAGAATCGGGGCAACAGGGGCAAAAAGGAAGGAAGGAGATGCCCATGCCGTCTCTTCAACACCCGCCTGGGTCAAACCCCAGCAAACACCTCATGGTACCCATCAGTATGCGCAACATCACCCAAGCTTCTCGGCTCATGCTGGGAACGCCTCTAGTTCAACACCCGTGCAGCCTAAGGCACCCACCCAGAGGGAAGCTCCCCAAGTTCCAACTCCGAACACGACTCGATCGGCCGGTAATTCCAACACGACAAGGAACTTCCCTCCGAGGCCATTGCCGGAATTCACCCCGCTCCCAATGACGTACGAAGATCTTCTACCATCCCTCATCGCCAATCATTTGGCCGTGGTAACTCCCGGAAGGGTCCTCGAACCCCCTTTCCCGAAGTGGTATGACCCTAACGCAAATTGCAGGTACCATGGGGGTGTCCCGGGGCATTCCGTCGAAAAATGCTTGGCCCTTAAATACAAGGTCCAACATTTAATGGATGCCGGATGGCTGACTTTCCAAGAGGATCGGCCCAATGTGAGAACCAACCCGCTCGCCAATCATGGAGGGGGAGCGGTTAATGCAGTTGAGTCCGATAGGCCGCACAGGTCTAAACCTTTAAGGGATGTGGCAACCCCTAGGAGGTTTATCTTTGAGGCCCTACAAAAAGGAGGTGTGATTCCCCATAGTGGGTGTAAGGAGGATTCCTGTCTGCTACACTCCGGCGAGATGCATGACATGGAGACGTGTTTGGAAGTAGAGGAATTATTACAGCGGATGATAGATCAAGGTCGACTGGAAGTCGGCATTGAAGGAAAAGAAGAGCAGCATATATGCATGCAATCTACGGAGGGGAGCGGTGTTGCGAAGCCCAAACCCTTGGTGATATACTTCACTAAAAGCGCAGCTTCGCAAAAGCCCGGACACCCCTTAATGGCCAAACCTGTTCCTTTCCCGTACCAAAATAGTCACGCGGTCCCGTGGAGATATACACCTCCGGGGAAGAAGGAAGAAGAAGTCACTGACGTCAGCTCGCTGTCAGCTAAAGTAACAAATAACACGGGACTGAGTGGTGTGACCCGTAGTGGTCGTGTGTTCGCACCTCCGGACCTACCAGTCCAACCCGCCGACGTCAAGGGAAAAGGAAAAGTGGTGGAGGAACAAGATGGCGAAGCACCCCACGCTTCGAATAAAGATATTCCAGCAAAGGGGCCCCCGGAGAAAAAGGATGGTAGAAAGGAGGTGTCGCTAGAGGAAGCCAGTGAGTTCCTTCGGATAATTCAGCAGAGCGAATTCAAAGTTATCGAACAGCTCAACAAAACCCCGGCTAGGGTCTCGCTGTTGGAGTTACTTATGAGCTCCGAGCCTCATCGGGCTCTGCTAGTAAAAGTGCTGAACGAGGCTCACGTGGCCCAAGATATCTCGGTAGAAGGTTTCGGAGGGCTGGTCAACAATATCACTGCCAACAACTATCTTGCCTTCGCCGAAGAAGAAATCCCCGCCGAGGGGAGAGGGCATAATAAGGCTTTACACGTATCAGTCAAGTGTATGGACCATATCGTAGCCAAGGTGCTCATCGATAATGGTTCCAGTTTAAACGTGATGCCTAAGAGCACTTTGGAGAAGTTACCATTCAATGCTTCCCACTTAAAACCAAGTTCAATGGTGGTTCGGGCCTTCGACGGCACTCGCCGAGAGGTTAGGGGAGAGATCGATCTCCCAGTACAAATAGGCCCTCACACCTGTCAAGTCACCTTCCAAATAATTGATATTAACCCCCCTACAGCTGCCTGTTGGGGCGCCCGTGGATCCACTCAGTGGGAGTTGTGCCTTCTACACTCCACCAAAAGCTGAAATTCGTAGTGGAGGGGCACTTGGTCATCGTGTCAGGCGAGGAAGATATCTTGGTAAGCTGCCCATCCTCCATGCCTTATGTGGAAGCCGCAGAAGAATCGTTAGAAACTGCTTTCCAGTCTTTTGAGGTGGTCAGCATTTCCTCCGTGGACTCCCTCTTTGGGCAGCCTTGTCTGTCCGATGCAGCGGTAATGATGGCCCGAGTTATGTTGGGGAACGGTTATGAACCCGGGATGGGTTTAGGAAAAAACAACGGCGGCATAACTAGCCTGATAAATACCCAAGGAAATCGTGGGAAGTATGGTTTAGGCTATAAGCCCACTCAGGCGGACATGAAAAGAAGCATCGCGGGAAGGAAGAACAATGGTCAAAGTTCGCGTTGGAGACAAGAAGGTGAAGGAAGCCCGCCCTGCCACATAAGTAGAAGCTTTATAAGAGCAGGTTCGGGAGACAAAGGTCAAGCGTTCGCGATATGCGAAGATGATATTCCGAGTACTTTGGATTTGGTACGACCATGCCCTCCTGATTTCCAGCTGGGAAATTGGCGAGTGGAGGAACGCCCCGGCATTTACGCAACAAGCATAATGTAAACCTTTACGGTTTTAAAAGCTCTATAGTTGGGCCTAGGCTTTAGAGTTTTTTCCTTTTGTTAAGGCTTTGTGTCTTTTGTTTTTGAATTTATAATACAAGGATCTTTCTTCATCTGTTCCTGGTCTCTACCCATTCTCATTCATTTGCATGTTTACTTCTTTTTCTGAAACGGCAGATCCGATGACGAGTCCCCCGAAGGTACTAATACCTGGGACCCGTCTATCGACTTCGAGCAAGAAATGAATCAAACGGAAGATGAAGGAAATGAGGATGTGGGACTTCCCCCAGAACTAGAAAGGATGGTCGCCCATGAGGACCAAGAAATGGGGCCTCATCAAGAAGAAACAGAGCTAGTAGACTTAGGAATTGGCAGTGGAAAGAGGGAAGTAAAGATAGGTACAGGTATTACCGCACCTATCCGTGAAGAATTAATAATCCTGCTAAAAGACTACCAAGACATCTTTGCTTGGTCATACCAAGATATGCCCGGTTTGAGTTCTGACATTGTACAGCACCGATTACCTCTAAATCCCGAGTGTTCCCCGGTAAAACAGAAACTGAGGAGGATGAAGCCCGAAACATCCTTGAAGATAAAAGAAAAAGTGAAGAAGCAATTTGACGCTGGATTTCTGGCCGTCGCTCGGTATCCAGAATGGGTTGCCAACATCGTACCAGTTCCTAAAAAAGATGGGAAAGTACGAATGTGTGTAGATTATCGGGACCTGAATCGGGCCAGTCCCAAGGACAATTTTCCTTTACCACACATCGATATCCTCGTAGATAACACGACCAATTTCGCTTTATTTTCCTTCATGGACGGTTTCTCTGGTTACAATCAGATAAAGATGGCGCCCGAGGATATGGAAAAGACTACTTTCGTCACCCTGTGGGGAACGTTCTGTTACAAGGTGATGTCCTTTGGACTCAAGAATGCTGGGGCAACTTATCAACGGGCCATGGTAGCTTTGTTCCATGATATGATGCATCAAGAGATCGAGGTCTACGTGGACGACATAATTGCTAAATCTAAATCCGAGGAAGAACACCTTGTCAACCTGCGGAAATTGTTCGAAAGGCTTAAGAAATATCAATTAAGGTTGAACCCCGCTAAGTGTACCTTTGGGGTCAAATCAGGGAAATTGCTTGGTTTCATTGTAAGCCAGAAAGGGATAGAGGTAGACCCCGAAAAAGTGAAGGCCATCCTTGAGATGCCAGAACCCCGTACAGAGAGGCAAGTCCGAGGTTTCCTGGGGCGCTTGAATTATATTGCCAGATTCATATCGCAGCTCACCGCCATTTGTGAGCCGTTGTTCAAACTCTTGCGCAAAAACCAAACTGATCGGTGGAATGAGGATTGCCAAGAGGCTTTTGGAAGGATCAAAAAGTGCCTAATGAATCCTCCCGTGCTTATGCCACCAGTACCTGGGAGGCCTCTCATTTTGTACATGACCATCTTGGACGAGTCAATGGGGTGTATGCTGGGGCAACATGACGAATCCGGGAAGAAAGAGCGCGTTGTTTACTACCTAAGTAAGAAGTTCACGACCTGTGAGATGAATTACTCCTTGCTCGAAAGAACGTGTTGTGCTTTAGTATGGGCATCCCATCGCCTAAGGCAGTACATGCTGAGCCATACTACCTGGTTGATATCCAAAATGGACCCGGTTAAGTACATCTTTGAAAAGCCAGCTCTCACAGGACGAATCGCCCGGTGGCAAGTCTTGCTATCTGAGTTTGATATAGTCTACGTCACCCAAAAGGCGATAAAAGGAAGCGCTTTGGCAGATTATTTGGCTCAACAGCCTCTTAACGACTACCAGCCCATGCATCCGGAATTCCCGGATGAGGACATCATGGCCTTGTTCGAGGAAAAGTTGGACGAAGATCGGGACAAATGGACCGTATGGTTTGACGGAGCGTCAAACATTCTAGGTCATGGCGTTGGGGCAGTGTTGGTCTCTCCGGACAATCAATGTGTACCTTTCACAGCCAGGCTAGGATTCGACTGCACCAACAACATGGCCGAATATGAAGCATGTGCCCTAGCCGTCCAGGCAGCAATTGACTCCAATGTCAAACTACTCAAGGTGTACGGCGACTCAGCGTTGGTAATCCATCAGCTGAGAGGGGAATGGGAAACTAGAGATCCCAAGCTGATACCCTACAAAGCCTATATCAAGGAATTGGCTAAGACTTTCGATGAGATCTCCTTCCATCATGTTCCCCACGAGGAAAATCAAATGGCGGATGCACTTGCTACGTTGGCGTCTATGTTCCAGCTAACACCGCACGGGGATCTACCCTACATTGAATTTTGGTGTCGTGGCAAACCCGCACATTGTTGCCAAGTGGAAGAGGAACGGGACGGAAAGCCTTGGTATTACGACATCAAGCGATATGTCGTAAGCAAAGAATACCCGCCAGAGATTGCCGACAACGATAAAAGGACATTGAGGAGGTTGGCAGCCGGTTTCTTCATGAGCGGAAGCATACTGTATAAAAGAAATCACGACATGACACTCCATGAGGGCTCGTTTGGAACGCACGCCAACGGGCATGCTATGGCCAGGAAGATCCTAAGAGCAGGTTATTACTGGCTTACCATGGAAAGTGATTGTTGTGTCCATGTGAGGAAGTGCCACAAATGTCAAGCATTCGCAGATAATGTCAATGCCCCACCACATCCTCTGAATGTCATGTCCGCCCCTTGGCCTTTCTCCATGTGGGGAATAGATGTCATCGGGGCCATTGAGCCCAAAGCCTCGAATGGTCATCGCTTCATCCTCGTAGCGATAGATTATTTCACCAAGTGGGTCGAGGCGGCTTCATATACCAATGTCACGAGGAATGTGGTGGTCAGGTTCATTAAGAAAGAGATCATCTGCCGATATGGTTTGCCAAGGAAGATTATCACGGACAACGGCACCAACCTGAATAATAAGATGATGGCGGAAATGTGCGAGGAGTTTAAAATCCAGCATCACAATTCCACGCCCTACCGGCCAAAGATGAATGGAGCCGTGGAAGCGGCCAATAAGAATATCAAAAAGATTATCCAAAAGATGACCGTGTCATACAAGGATTGGCACGAGATGCTCCCCTTCGCGTTGCACGGTTACCGGACTTCAGTGCGAACGTCAACTGGGGCAACGCCGTTCTCATTGGTATATGGGATGGAGGCTGTGTTACCGTTTGAGGTAGAAGTCCCGTCATTAAGGATCTTGGCAGAATCCGGATTAAAGGAATCAGAGTGGGCTCAAACACGCTACGATCAGCTCAACCTCATTGAGGGTAAGCGCTTAACGGCCATGAGTCATGGGCGCTTATACCAGCAAAGAATGAAGAGTGCATTCGACAAGAAAGTACGCTTACGCAAGTTCCATGAGGGAGACCTTGTGCTAAAGAAAATGTCCCATGCTGTCAAGGACCATCGAGGGAAATGGGCCCCGAACTACGAAGGGCCTTTTGTTGTGAAGAGGGCTTTTTCCGGAGGAGCCCTGGTGCTTACCAACATGGATGGCGAAGAGCTACCTTCACCCGTGAACTCTGATGTCGTCAAACAATATTATGCTTAGAAGCTGGGGCAATTAAGGATGTCGCTGCATGTTCTTTATCTTTATGCGTTTTCTGGATTTCCCCCAGGGATTTCCTGTCTGTTGTATCTCTCGTTACAATCTTTCAAAGAAATGAACGTGGATTCGAGGCTTTTAGTCCTCACGTTAGTTTCACACCTTGCGTTAATCTGTGATCACCTGAGCCCTTCCGCTCAGTTCATGGGATCCCCCAAGCGCTTAATTAGAATTGAACCTGAACCAACTTTCCCTAAATTTTCTGCGTTTGAAAACATTCATGCATACGCATACGCATACGCATGTATATTGTTGTGGTAAAACAGGGGCAGGATCACCTTGGGCTACCTTCTGGAGTAGAGACAAAACATGAACGGCAGAAACCAATCAAGGTAGGGTAATGACGCGGTCAAGATTGGCCATACCTGGTTATTTATTACTTGCAGGTACTTAAGGACGAACGCAAGTGGGGATGGGGTCACGACCGACCGATCGTTGCCCTTCTCTGTGCGAAACAAGCAGAGAATGTCGCTGCAAGGCAGCCCCGTATCCTTTGTATTTTGCAGCTTTCTTTTACTTTTTGTTTGTTTTAAAAAGTAAAAAAAGTAAGTAATCAACGCCTAATTCTAACCTAAGTAAGTTCAAGTTAGGCAGGATGCTAATCCATGAGAAGGGAGGGGACATGGTTAATATTCCCCTCAAAAAAAAAAATGTGCAGGTTAGCTCGCCTGGGCGAGCTGGGCTCGCCTGGGCGAGCCACCCCTGCACCAAATTATAAGAATGACGAAAGGGGGGGCGTTTTAACATTCAAAAACTTCTTTTCCCCCCTTTCAAAAGCCATACCCACGGGATTGACGAGTTTGCAGCCCTAGGGTCATCCTTTTTCGCATTTTTTGATTCCGTTTTGCGCTTTTGTTCATCACCAACAAGTAAGTGTTCCATCCCTAAGCTTTCTAGCTTTTCATTGATGTATTTTGATCTCCTTTTGGTGCTCTAAATTGTGGGAGTGTGCTCAAATATATGGGGCAATTTTGGTTTGTTTTCTTGCTTGATTAGGTTGGATTAGGGGTTTGTATGGGATGGCCCTAGGCCTATAATGCATTATGAAACAATGGGACATGCCACATTGTCCCCGTTCTCTTGTTATTGACGCCTAAACGCGCGCCCACCAAGTGTTCGGTGAAATGCCTCAATGGCATTAGCGCATGACTTTTGTAAGGAAACAACCCGTGGGGCATTTTGGTTTGTACATAATTTCTGGAATATGTTTTCATTCCCGAAAAAGGCTAGAGTAATTGCCCCGCATATATCCTAGGCCTAGGAACTAAAATTTTATGCAAAAAGAACACAAGAGGAGGTGCATATTGGGTAAAGTTACCCTTTTTGGCCAGCAATCAGCTGTGGGCCACACTACAATATTTTCCCTATGCCTAGATGTTTAGGAATTTTGCTCGTCATGAATGTGTAGGTTTAGAATAGGTAGCAAGATACCTTTGGCAATTTACACTTTGGGTATGATAGCAAAATACTTGGATGTATGTATATATAATTTTTGGTAGTCAAAATGTCTCACAAAAAATATATATAAATGTGTTGCATGTTATGTGAAGAAAACATATTACAAAAAAATATATACCTTCTAATTTGAATACAATTTTAGTCAGCAAAGGAAAATATGCTTGAATTTGCATGTGGCTTTAGGTAGCAAAAACTTGAAAAAAAAGCATGAAATGTAGCACCTTATTGTGTAGGTAGTCAAGATTCATCGTGAAGTTTGTATATGTATGGGTATTGGAAATACCAAGATGAGCGCATGTGCAGTTTTTGGTACCCCAAAATGTTTTGAGTATGCATGTATGTAAATTCAGCCAAGGAGGCGTGTGTGATGTAAATAACAAATACACCTTGGAAGTACATGTAAATAATCTAGGTAATGAAGCTACCTTGATTGTATATGGGTGCATTTTTCTTAGTTAATAGGATGTCTTGTGCAAGTAAACGTTCGTAAGGAAATGTGCGCATAAGCTTGCTCTAAATTTACATTGATGTTTGTATTTATGGGAGGAGGTTGTATGCCATTTTTGTTTTAAGAGTAGTGTCCCACTGGTAAAACTAACTTTCCAAATTTTTGCCTTCGCAGGAAATGGCCCCGAGGAAGCTTGCCTCAAAGAGGTCCAGGAAGGACAAGGCAGCCGAAGGAACTAGTTCCGCTCCGGAGTATGACAGTCACCGCTTTAGGAGCGCTGTACACCAGCAGCGCTTCGAGGCCATCAAGGGATGGTCGTTTCTCCGGGAGCGACGCGTCCAGCTCAGGGACGACGAGTATACTGATTTCCAGGAGGAAATAGGGCGCCGGCGGTGGGCATCACTGGTTACTCCCATGGCCAAGTTTGATCCAGAAATAGTCCTTGAGTTTTATGCCAATGCTTGGCCAACAGAGGAGGGCGTGCGTTACATGAGATCCTGGGTAAGGGGTCAGTGGATCCCGTTTGATGCCGACGCTATCGGCCAACTCCTAGGATATCTGTTGGTGTTGGAAGAGGGCCAGGAATGTGAATATGGCCAGAGGAGGAACCGGTCTGACGGGTTCAATGAGGAGGCCATCGCCCAGCTGCTATGTATACCGGGACAGGATTTTGCCCGGACTGCTGCAGGGAGGCGAGTGCGAATCATGCGCACCAACATGACCACCCTGACCCAGATATGGATGACGTTGCTCCTCAGCAACGTCCTGCCCACCGATCATAATTCCGACCTTCCCATGCCGAAGTGTCAGTTGGTGTACGCCATCCTGACACGGATGAGCATCCATGTGGCTCAGTTGATCGCTGATGCCATCTATATTTTTGCAGGTATGGCGCCCACTAGGCACCCTTTGGACCCAGATAAGTCCAACAGGGCCCTGGGATTCCCCGCACTGATCACAGGACTCTGCCAGTCGTTCGGAGTCCCTGTTGCACCTACCAAGGTGATTCAGCCGCCCATCACCCGGGCTTTTATTGAGAAGTACTGTACCCAGAGACAGGCTCAGGGTGATGCTCCACAGGCCGCAGGCGCGCCACCACCACCTCATCAGGCTGGCCAGGCTGGGGCATTTGACATGGAGCAGTATTTACGGCATTTGGTTCGCCAGCAGGCGGCCAACCACCGAGCACATGTACAGACCCATGATTGTCTGTACCAGATGAGCCTTAGCATGCAGAGCCAGGGCTTTGCTTCTTTTTCATGCCCTACTCCAGACCAGTTCAGAGCAGAGGTTGCATGGCCCGGAGATTGGCCCGAGGCCCAAGCAGGAGAGGCACCCCCAGAAGCTCCCGGCGACGGAGAAGAGGCCCACGAGGATGAGGAGATGGCCGATTTGCTTGACTTCTTGGGAGGGAGTGGAGATACGTGACTGGGAGATCCCCAGATTCATGTTTTCTTTCATATTTCTTTTGTCATTTTTATTCTATGTTATTGTTTTGACTTGAGAGACTAATGTTTGTTTTTGTTGTTTCGATTGTCATTTGTACAGCGCATACATTTTTGTTTAGATTGTTGCGTTAGTGTTTATATATCATTACTATTGATGATGTTTGAAATTCTGGAACCGTGTAGAGTTCTTCGTTTAGGAACATCGTCCAAAAAATATATGTGTAAAATAAACAAAAAAATCATGATAAAAATAAAAATAGAAAAGAAAAAAATGAAATGAATGAAATGGAAAAGAGAACAAAAAAGAAAAAGAAGAAAGCAAGTAAGGAAAAAGGTGGAAAAAAAGAAAATAAGTTGTCTAGCTAAAAACCGACATGCTTTTGAAAAGAGACGATTTCCAACTTTTCTTTGAAAAAAATTCATAACCGATTTTTGAAGAAAAAATGTGTGTACACCTGAAGGGTGAATGCTGTGAAAATTTCCCCGGACGCCCAAAATGGACTCGGATGAATGCACAAATTGATAAAAGAACATATTTTGGAAACATTGGGTTGATTTAAAATAGAGGAAATGAATCCTGAGCCCTAGCATCACATGACCATAAAAATTTGACACTTGAGTGTCCGCATAGGTGCATGCATGACCAGTTTTGCATAAAGTTTCCAAATCATCATTTTTGCATTTGTGTCATGGAAATAATGTGGGGCATCCCTTTTATCCTTGAGCCAAACCAAACCCCGACATGTATCATGTCTAGCCATTCTACAAACCTTGAGCCAAAATCCTGACTCACCATAATCCTTACCCTCGGAAGCAAAAAGGAAAAGAAGGAAAATTTCCAATCAAAGAGAAAGCAAAAAAAGAAAAGAAAGGAAATTCCCAATCAAAGAGTGGGAGAAAGCAAAAAGAAAAGAAAGAAAATTCCCAATCAAAGAATGGGAGAAAGAAAAAAAGAGAAAAGAAGGAAAGAAAGCTCCTGATCAAGGATCGAAAGAAAACAGAAGAAATGTGCAGAGAGGTCTTTGGACCGGACAATATCTGAACAATATAGAATTGTCACCAAATGAACAAAAAAAGAAGGAAAGGAAACCACGACCTAAAATGGTCTTCTCCCTTTGATTACCAACCAAAATCCCGTGCGCTGGCGACTTTTTTTTTCCTCGCCCCGCACTAAACAAAAAAAAAACAGAAAAGGAAAAAGCCAGAAAAATCAAAAGCCAAAAACACACAAAAGCCGAAAGAAGAACCCACCAAAAGAACCCATTCCCAAGGGAAGTCCTATTGATCCATGATCACACATGTAATTTTTGATTTGATAGGAAATAATTTGCAAAGTTAAGTCATGACATATCTATGGTTCGGAATTAGGATAAAACACTTACCTGTGCGAGATTGATACACTTTGAGTGGATTTCTTCTATTTTTGTCGAACCCAGTGTTTCCTCTAAATGGTCATTTAGAAACGAAATGCTAACATCCAAAATCTCATTTATGGTTATGGGAGATTTCATCAGCAGACTCTCCTTCCCCGGTAGACGCATTGTTTTTCACTCAAAAAAGCATATGCTGCTCTAAATCAGTTGGAATATTTGTCTCCTTGCTAAAGCATGTTTGCATTTTAGTGGAGAAAACACCGAGACTTTTTCAAATCTCACAAGTTATCCAGAACTACGTAGGTCTGAGTTCCTCATTGGAGGATACGTAGGAGCAAGAGCCTCGCTTTTGTCGACCACACCACCTTTTGTTGCCATGACTCAAGAGCTGGTAGCCCGCGGAGACACCTTACGGTTATCCGCACCTCGTCATTCAGTGACCCCAAGTGTGATTCACGAGCAGAGACCAATATGGTCATCTGCGCCCTTTCCGGAGATGTCAGCATTTTCCGATGGAGACTTTTCAAGTCTCACAAGTTATTAAGAACTACGTAGGTCTGAGTTCCTCATTGGAGGATACGTAGGAGCAAGAGCCTTGCTTTTGTCGGCCGCCCCATAATCTTTGTCACACTGACCCTGAGGTCATGTGACATGCACCCTTGTATCATCCAGAGGCGGCGGGCCCGATGATACGCGGAGAAACCTTACGGTTATCCGCACCCTTTTTGTCATCCAGAGGCGGCGGGCCCGATGACAAGCAGAGACCAAGTTTGGTCATTCTGCACCCTTGTATCATCCAGAGGCGGCGGGCCCGATGACAAGCAGAGACCAAATTTGGTCATTCTGCACCCTTGTATCATCCAGAGGCGGTGGGCCCGATGATACGCGGAGATACCTTACGGTTATCCGCACCCTTTTGTCATCCAGAGGCGGCGGGCCCGATGACAAGCAGAGACCAAGTTTGGTCATTCTGCACCCTTGTATCATCCAGAGGCGGCGGGCCCGATGATACGCGGAGATACCTTACGGTTATCCGCACCCTTTTTGTCATCCAGAGGCGACGGGCCCGATGACAAGCAGAGACCAAGTTTGGTCATTCTGCACCCTTGTATCATCCAGAGGCGGCGGGCCCGATGATACGCGGAGATACCTTACGGTTATCCGCACCCTTTTGTCATCCAGAGGCGGCGGGCCCGATGACAAGCAGAGACCAAGTTTGGTCATTCTGCACCCTTGTATCATCCAGAGGCGGCGGGCCCGATGATACGCGGAGATACCTTACGGTTATCCGCACCCTTTTTGTCATCTAGAGGCGGCGGGCCCGATGACAAGCAGAGACCAAGTTTGGTCATTCTGCACCCCTGTATCATCCAGAGGCGGCGGGCCCGATGATACGCGGAGATGCCTTACGGTTATCCGCACCCTTTTGTCATCCAGAGGCGGCGGGCCCGATGACAAGCAGAGACCAAGTTTGGTCATTCTGCACCCTTGTATCATCCAGAGGCGGCGGGCCCGATGATACGCGGAAATACCCGAGTGGTTATCCGTATAAACATTCTTTTGCTATCTGTAAGACAGAACGCTTGATAGCATGCAGAGGCTGACACAGTCTTCTGCACCTTTTGTTCCTCCGGGAACAACAAGTCATTTACATGCGGAAATTTCATGGTCACCCGCGACTCTCGTCAACCGAGAGGAGCGAAATTAGTGTCATACACTGATTTTCGTCCGGGGACCTTTGCTTGATGACATGCGACCATTCTTTGGTCCTTGTGAGGTGCTTGGCATCCATCATTAGGCAATTTGTGAAATTCTAGGAGCGACAAGTCATGGTCACCCGCGACTCTCGTCAACCGAGAGGAGCGAAATTAGTGTCATACACTGATTTTCGTCCGGGGACCTTTGCTTGATGACATGCGACCATTCTTTGGTCCTTGTGAGGTGCTTGGCATCCATCATTAGGCAATTTGTGAAATTCTGGGAACAACAAGTCATTTGCATGTGGAGATTTTACGGTCACCCGCGACTCTCGTCGAATCGAGAGGGACGAAATTAGTGTCTTATCTTTACTTTCCTTTTATCTCCAATAAAAGACAAGTAAAGAAGGGCAACTGTCATACCCTAATTTCGTCCGGGGACCTTTGCTTGATGACATGCGACCTTTCTTTCGTCCGGGGACCTTTGCTAAGCCGACATGTGCCCGCTAAGTGCACGTGCAAAGTCCAGCTAGCATAAGTGACTATGCGCTAAGTCACACATTTCCGTGACACACCGGAAATCCAATGGAAGCATCGTTGCATAATTAAGTGAGGTTCCGTAACATTCCGTAAGTCAAAAGGGGGATGATTATGTAATCCGCAAGGTTCCGTAACATTACGGAAAGAAAACAAGTATCGTTACGAAATTCGTAAAGTTTCGTAACGTTACGGAAAAAGAATTACAAAAAAATAGAAAGGGGGGGTGCATTTAGTAAAAAGGGGGGTGTAAATAGCAATCAGGCCCATTTGGGCCTTCCAGAAGCTTCCTCCAGAAGGCTGTTGCTTCTGGAGGAAGCAACCTGGCTCGCCTGGGCGAGCTGAGCTCGCCTGGGCGAGCTGGGCGGCAACCACCTCCCCTATTTTGCTCGATCTTCAACGGGTAAGTACCTCGAACCAAGCTTTTCGATTCATTCTATGTACCCGTAGTGGTCCACATTGTGTTTCGTGCATTTTTATTCTCGTTTTGTTTACTTTTTATACCCCCTGTTGACGTGCTTAAGCCATTTTACTTAAGTCATTTCTCGCTTAACTTAAAAATAAAATAAATTTCCACCGAACGTTTGAATTGTATTATCCATTAACTTCGGTTAAAATAAATTCCGACCGTTCGGTCGTGC
The DNA here is from genome assembly GCF_000004515.6 of Glycine max. NCBI lineage: Eukaryota > Viridiplantae > Streptophyta > Magnoliopsida > Fabales > Fabaceae > Glycine > Glycine max. The sequence continues at coordinate 35,663,268 of NC_038251.2, forward strand.
CGTAACCACGTTGGAAATCAAAAAGAGGTAAAAAATAATATAATAATAAAAAAAACATCTTTTTAGTAAAATAAAGCGGAAAATCAATCGGACGTTTTCTCTTTGGGATTTCTCATTCTTAATCGAATTGATTAATAAATAAAGTGAAACTAAGGCCTTTCAAAAAACAAGAGATCGTTAATGGTCCAATGCCTTAACGTTTCTCTCCTTTCAAAAACAAGAGATCGTTAATGGTCCAATGCCTTAACGTTTCTCTCCTTTCAAAAAACAAGAGATCGTTAATGGTCCAACGCCTTAACGTTTCTCCCCTTTCAAAATCAAAAGACCGTTTAATGGTTCAACACCTTAAATGACCTTTTGTTCAATAAAAACATATTTTGCAAGAAAGACAAAAACAACTTAACCAAACACTTTGTTCCGAAAGAACTACGTAGGTCTGATTTCCTCATCACAAATTGAGGAATACGTAGGAGCAAAGGGAAACACCCTTGTCGACCACAAAAAAGAAAAAATATAAAAAGGGTATAAAGGATATAAGAACATAAAAGGGAACATAAAAATCAAAGTCATGTTTGCATATTCGATTAAAGGCTGCCGTCCCTTGGGACGGACGTGTGGGGTGCTAATACCTTCCCCGTGCGTAAATACAACTCCCGAACCTTTCACTAAAAAGTTCGTAGATCGCGTCTTTTCCGGTTTTTCCGACGTTTTCCTCAAATAAACGTTGGTGGCGACTCCGCGCGTATTCCTTTCGTGGAACACGCATCCCGCGAGTCTCGCGTCGCCCTCCCGCCGAAGGGTAGGTTGCGACAGGGATCAAGACAGAACCCATGTGCGACGCATATGCGAAAGGCGCAACACGGGAATGTACCTAGTATGACAATACTCACTGAATATAAGCAAAAGGGTATATGACACTTATGCATGGCAGTGTGAAAAATGGCACGCAGCGTGTTTGCTCCGTGCCCCTATTTAAGGGACCTATAAGGGAGAGAGCTAACTACGCTTTTAGTGATAACCCCCAAAGTAGTCATATCTCTCTTGATGGTTTCTAGAGGTATCATCCCCTTCGAAGAACATACTGCAGCAGTAGGGACTACTAGCAACAATATGTTTTCAAAGAGAAAAACTCTAGATGAGGGTTCACTGTAATCAAGCAAGTCGGAGACCTAGCATGATCACGGATTCACCTCCACTCCTTATGTTCCCACGAACCCGGGTATAGGGCCCTTTTTCAACTCACCGTGTGTGCAAATAGTGTTAGTGTTTGTGTGCATCAAATGAATAAATATTTACCTCAAGCATACAAAAAATGCACTAAAAGCATCAAAGAGTTATATATACAAGAACATAAAGAAGGAAAACCAACAAAGGAGTAAGTCATGGTAAAACATTGCACAAGATTAAATAGCCTAACTCTCTAAAAACAGTCCCCAGTGGAGTCGCCAACTGTCGCAACCTACCCTTCGGCGGGAGGGCGACGCGAGACTTGCGGGATGCATGTTCCACAAAAGGAATACGCGGGGAGTCGCCACCAACGTTTATTTGAGGAAAACGTCGGAAAAACCGGAAAAGACGCGATCTACGAACTTTTAAGTGAAAGGTTCGGGAGTTGTATTTACACACGGGGAAGGTGTTAGCACCCCACATGTCCGTCACAAGGGACGACAGCCTTTAATCGAATGTGCAAACATGACTTTGATTTTTACGTTCCCTTTACGTTCTTATATCTTTTATGCCTTTTTTATATTTTTCTCTTTTTGTGGTCGACAAGGGTGTTTTCCCTTTGCTCCTACGTATTCCTCAATTTGTGATGAGGAAATCAGACCTACGTAGTTATTTCTTATGCGTGAAACAAGTGATTCTTTTTTACTTGAAAGGTGATCATTCTAAGGCGTTGGACCTTGAAAATGATCCATTTTACTTAGTAAGAAACAGAAATGATAAACTTTCAAAATTCTATTTTTTTGGACAAGCTTGACTAGGCGAGTCGATTTTAACCTTAGTTTCACTTTAGTTATTTAGTCAATTCAATTAAGAATGAGAAATTCCCAAAGAGAAAATGTCCGATTGATTTTTCGCTTTATTTTACTAAAAGGTATTTTTTATTATTATATTATTATTTACCTCTTTTTTTTATTTCCAACGTGGTTGCGGCACGACCGATCGGTCGGAATTCATTTCAACCAAAGTTAACGGATGGTACAATTCAAACGATCGGTGGAAATTTATTTTATTTTTAGGTTAAGCGAGAAATGACTTAAATAAATGGCTTAAGCACGTCAAAAGGGGGTATAAAAAGTAAATGAAAATGAGAATAAAAATACATGAAACCAAATGTGGACCACCACGGGTACATAGAATGAATTGAAAGGCTTGGTTTGAGGTACTTACCCGTTGAAGACTGAAGAACGATGAAGAACGAATGAAGAACGTCGAAGAACGGTCGAAAGAGAGAGAAGTGCCTAAGGGGCTGAACCCTTTTCTACTTCACTTCTCCCCCTATTTATAGAAAATTGGGGGAGAAGCTTGCCACCCAGCTCGCCCAGGCGAGCAAGGTTGCTTCCTCCAGAAGCAACAGCCTTCTGGAGGAATCTTCTGGAGGGCCCAAGTGAGCCTGGTTGCTATTTGCACTCCCATTTTTGATAAATACACCCCCCTGCCTTTTTTTGGTGATTCTTTTTTCGTAAAGTTACGGAAACTCACGGATTTCGCAACGATACTTGTTTTCTTTCTGTAATGTTACGGAACCTTGCGGATTAAATAATCATCCCCTTTTTTACTTACGGAATGTTACGGAACCTCACTAATTGTGCAACGATGCTTCCTTTTGATTTCCGGTGCGTCACGGAACCTTACGGATTGTGCATCAATACCTTCTTTTGATTTCTGGCATGTCCCGGAACTTCACAAATTGCCTAATGATGGGTGCCAAGCACCTCACAAGGACCAAACAAAAGTTACATGCCACCAAGCAAAGATCCCCGGACGAAATTAGGGTATGACAATACCCAAAAGACAAGAGACACTAAGAGAAGCTCAAACTAACTAGGAGAAAGGCTTAGAAGTCAAGATTACCTCAGAGAAGCTACGAAATAAAGGATTGAGGGGTTTTTCTCCACCGAATCCTTGAGGTGGATTCTGAGGATTCCGCTCTAATTAAAACGTTCCTTTCAGTGTCGTTGTTTGGCGATAAGCAGCAGCGGCTCGTGGTGGCCATCGGTGGTCATGGGTGGTGGAGGAGTAGTTTCTAGGGTGGTTTGGATGGAGTTTTGAGAGAGAGAAGCATGAAATCGTGTTTTTCATGTTGAAAAATATATTCATAATCTGTAGATCTCACTTAGCGAGTTTGTCTTGCTAAGTGGGAGTCCACTTTTGGCGCAAAGCATGACTTTTTGTGCTTAGTGTAATTCTTGTTGGGTTGGGATTTACAATGAGTTTAGAAATTCACGTTGAGTGCATTTCCTTCTCAGGTTGGAATTGCGCTTGGCGCGCTTCTTGCACTAAGTGAGAGGTATAAATTTTTTATTTTGCAAATTCCAACGGTCAAACCGTGCAGACATGTGTTTGGAACCTATGGTCCAAATTTGAAGACATTCCAACGGTTAACAAATCTAGGATTGCAGTTTTACCAAAATAGGTTTAGGTAAAATTTGAAATCTCATAATTTCAACTTAGGTCAATAAAACTCCTCATAAATCAACATCCACATCAAGCAAATCATACATGACTACTTCACACCATACCTCAACTCATTCAAGCCAATCATATAATCAAATAACACGATAAATACATTTAAACATCAATTTATAGTTAGCGAAATTTCAGGACATTATCTGTGGTCCCTACTATCTGTCTACACAGTAGCGACCTCACGTCAAGTGCCAAAGCTATGAGACAATGGCTAGTTGGGATCTCTTAATAGATTGGAGCTCTAAAGTCTATATAAAGCTTGAAGATGCTCATGTTAAGGTTGTCAAATCACAAGAGAGAACAATCTTAGACAAAATGAACAAAGTATTGTAACACTATCGATTTACTAGACAAAGGAAACTTGAGTGAATTGAGTGAATATTATCTTTACTAAGTTATCTAATTTCACTGTATTCGAGCCTATTGTGGTAAACACTCTTTCAGTGATTAGAATACATCTTCTATCAAACATATATTGTTTTTGAAATCCAGGAGAGGCTTAGTGACAAAGAATATTGGGGTTATAATCTTAGGGGGAGATTAAGGGTAATGCCAAAGTGGCCTAGAGAGTAGTCATTGTAGCTAGAAGTGGCATAAAGAATACTTGGTTGTAATTGTCGCAACCTACCCTTCGGCGGGAGGGCGACGCGGGACTCGCGGGATGCGTGTTCCACGAAAGGAATACTCGCGGAGTCGCCACCAACGTTTATTTGGGGAAAACGTCAGAAAAACCGGAAAAGACGCGATCTACGAACTTTTAAGTGAAAGGTTCGGGAGTTGTATTTACGCATGGGGAAGGTATTAGCACCCCACACGTCCGTCCCAAGGGACGGCAGCCTTAAATCGAATGTGCAAACATGACTTTGATTTTTTATGTTCCCTTTTTATGTCTTTATATCCTTTATACCCTTTTTATATTTTTTCTCTTTTTGTGGTCGACAAGGGTGTTTCCCTTTGCTCCTACGTATTCCTCAATTGCGATGAGGAAATCAGACCTACGTAGTTCTTTCTTATCAAGTGATTTCCTTTTTTTACTTAAGAGGTGATCATTTTAAGGCGTTGGACCTTGAAAATGATCCATTTTACTTAGCAAGAAATTGGAATGACAAACTTCAAAAACCTATTTTTATGGACGAGCTTGACTAGGCGAGTTGATTTTGGCCTTAGTTTCACTTTAGTTATTTAGTCAATTCGATTAAGAATGAGAAATCCCAAAGAGAAAACGTCCAATTGATTTTTCGCTTTATTTTACTAAAAGACGTTTTTTGATTATTATATTATTATTTTGCCTCTTTTTTTATTTCCATCGTGGTTATGGCACGACCGAGCGGTCGGAATTCATTTTAACCGAAATTAATGGATAATACAATTCAAATGATCGGTGGAAATTTATTTTATTTTTAGGTTAAGCGAGAAATGACTTAAATAAAATGGCTTAAGCACGTCAAAAGGGGGTATAAAAAGTAAATGAAACGAGAATAAAAATACACGAAACACAATGTGGACCACCACGGGTACATAGAATGAATCGAGAAGCTTGGTTCGAGGTACTTACCCGTTGAAGATCGAAGAACGATGAAGAACGAATGAAGAACGTCGAAGAACGGTCGAAACCTTCGCGAAATTCCTTACGGAAACGTTACGGAAACGTTTCGGAAGCGCCTCGGCTTAGATTTTCTTCACGGAAACAATTTTTCCAAGCAAATTCGAAAGAGAGAGAAGTGCCTAAGGGGCTGAACCCTTTTTCACTTCACTTCTCCTCCTATTTATAGAAAATTGGGGGAGAAGCTTGCCACCCAGCTCGCCCAGGCGAGCAGGGTTGCTTCCTCCAGAAGTAACAGCCTTCTGGAGGAATCTTCTGGAGGGCCCAAGTGGGCCTGGTTGCTATTTGCACCCCCATTTTTACTAAGTACACCCCCCTGCCTTTTTTTTTGGTGATTCTTTTTTCGTAAAGTTACGGAAACTTACGAATTTTGTAACGATACTCGTTTTCTTTCCGTAATGTTACGGAACCTTATGGATTACATAATCATCCCCTTTTTGACTTACGGAATGTTACGGAACCTCACTAATTGTGCAACGATGCTTCCATTTGATTTCTGGTGTGTCACGGAACCTTACGGATTGTGCATCAATATTTTCTTTTGTTTTCTGGCATGTCCCGGAATTTCACAAATTGCCTAATGATGGGTGCCAAGCACCTTACAAGGACCAAACAAAAGTCGCATGTCATCAAGCAAAGGTCCCCGGACGAAATTAGGGTATGACAGTAATAAAAAGAATTGATTAGTGGAACCCTTCAAGGTTTAAAGGAGAATTGGACGTAGCCCAAGAGTTAGGGTGAACCAGTATAAAACCTTCATGTTTTCTTTACTACTTCTATATAACTAGTTCTTTTCTGCATGTTACTTCTACACTACTGCATCCAAGTTTTGTGAACTGGTTTTTTATGCACAACGTGATTTCGAACCCCTTGGATGAAACTAATCATCCATTGATATTTTTTTAAGAAAAGGTTTTTAAAGTTTTCAAAAGACCAAGTTTTTATTCATCACACTATTCACCCCTTCTAGTGTGTTTTAGGTACTTCGGACATCAATCTCACATTTCACAAACACGTTGCACACAACTTGATGCATGACAAAAGACGTGGAGAACATAAGTTGGGTATAGATACAAGCAATCGATTGAAGCAAGGGACACCTTAGCGGAAAACTAACTTGAACAAGTTCAATGTAACCTTCAGAATAGGATATTTAACACAAATAATTGTAGGAAGCCACATGGCTGATATCGGCACATAGCCAGACACTATAAATAGGTATTTTGTAATCCCAAATAGATAGGTAGAACATAACCCAATAAAACAAACTAAAAAGATGTCTCTCTCTCTGTTCCTCTAGAACTCTCTCTAAATTCTCTCTCAACTATCTCATGTTGCACAAGCCAAATCACTCTCTATATCCTACACCATTGTCGCAACCTACCTCATGATGGGACGACGAAAGCAAAATAAATAGAAAGCACATTTGTCTCCTAGGGAAAAAACGAGTAGAGTCACCACCAACGTTTATTCGAGGAAAACATTAGAAAAACCAAAAAGAGGTATGTGAATTTTGAAAATAAGGGTTCGGGAGTTGTTTACACATAAGGAAGGTAATAACACCCCATGCGCCCGTCACTAGGGACGACAGCCTTTAATCGAGTGTGTGCAACTTGACTTCAAAATTATTTATTTTCCTCTTTTCATATATTTTTATTTTTTTTTGGGGTCAACAAGGGGGCTGCCCTTGTTCCTACGTATCCTCAGATGCGATGAGGAATTCATACCTATGTAGTTCTTTAAGTCTGAATGTTCGTGTGTTAAATTGATTTTATGTTTTTGAAAGATTTATTTTAATTTCGAACAAAGAGTTGTTTAAGTCGTTGGACCTTGAAATGATGTTTTAAATTTTGAAAAGCGGAGAGAATCGTTAAGGTGTTGGACCTTGAAATGATCTCAAGTGATATTGGATAAAATGAAGTTTAGTTATGAGTTGGCTTTATCTTGGTTTTATTTATTAACTTTTAATCTCTTTAAAGACAATTTTATGGCACTAGTGATTTGTTATGATTAAACTTTACAATTAAAAATGGGATCACCAATGATAAATGGAGAAGATGAATATGCACATAATAATAGAGGGGACCCCTAAGTGTACATAGATTACATTCAACTCTTGGAAAAACCTAACTGGTTGTTGCACGAGGGACACGGAACAAGAGAACATGTAGGGAATGATCAATGTCGTGATTCGGTAGCACCTTGGCTTTGCTTTTCTTCCTTATTCCTCTTCTTTCCCTCATTCTCTCTCTTTTTACCAACTTTTGAACCCTTAAACCCCTCCCCCTGCATGGCTATTTATAGGAAAAAGTCATTTTGGGGCACGGGAAGCTCGCCCAGGCAAGCTAGTTACTTAGCCCTAAAGGAATGAGCTAGCCCAGATGAGCTGGTTGCTTAGGAACGAAGCCATTTCATGGCCCAGGCGAGCCAGATGCTAGCCTGGGTGAGTTAGGGTCTAGAAAAATCCAAAAAAGACCCTTTTGCCCCCTTCTTTGGTATCTTTTTGTTTTCTTGATAAAAACACTGAATGATTCCTTGCTTTGCACCGTAACTAGCGCCAAATATCATAATTAGACTAGCAAGAATCAAAATATCATATCGAACAATATTCGCCGGACGAAATTAGGGTCTAACAGTAGCCCTATTTACTTATCTTTTATTGAAAATGAAAAGGTAAGTAAAGATAAAGACACTAATTTCATTTGAGATTGTTGAAACACAGCTAATCAAACATTTTTTCTTCTTTTTTTTTTTACTTTACTTGTTGTTTATGGCACCCTCACCAAACGTGTAGAACGATCAATTTCTGATTGAACAGACTTAGAGATCAAATCAGGAGCACAAGTCACTTGAGCAAACAAACCAACGACGTACATTCACATTCTAGTAAATGTTAAATAAATACGCAAAGATGTAATTGTGAGAGAATTAGAGGCAAGGACATCAAATTTATCCATATTATTGGCATTGTGATTGTTGTTTACAGTAATGGCATAAACTTGAATATCCTAATGAGTCATTGGAGACATCTAACAAATTAGTATACTAGGTGAACGCTGCCCTAGTAAGACTTTCCTAGAAGAAATGCATCAAAAAAATGTCATCTTTCGCGTATGCCCCCATTTTCCTACAGTACATATTCAGGTGATTCTTGGGGCAAGTAGTCCCCTTGTACTTGTCAAAATCTGGCACCTTGAACTTCTGAGGAATGACAATGTTGGGCACTAGGAATAGCTCTACCATGTCAGCAACAGCATAATCTCCGCCTCCTTCAATGGCTCTCAACCTTTCTTCTATATGATCGAATTTTTCCCTTTCCACCATGGTAGGTGGCACTTTTCCCACTGCAAAATGCAAAGGTTATGGTTATGGGTGATACTGAGGCCCCCCAAAGTGTTTGGTAGGGGTACACCACAAAATGCCAGCCCCTCAGTGGCACATATCCGAGGTGAGGCTCGAAGTCGGCTAAAGTGTGGTCTCGAGGTACTTCATGTGTCTCCCTCATGGGTTAAGGGACCTATGCATGACCAGATTGGGGTTGTTGGCTCTCAATGGGTATGGGAGTGGAGTTATCGACATTCTCATCGGGAGTGTGTGCAACATTGGGTGGTGTATAGTTGGGAGGCAAGCCATATAGTGGGAAAGAAAGCTTGCTCTGAACCTGCACAAAATGGGGGCCGCCCGTACTTCCAAATGCTTCGCCTCCCTGACCTACTATATCCGAGATTGGATGGTTTACTTGATTGAGGCCAGATGGATGAGTCAGGTCCACCTCAATGGCGGTACTTGCGACAACGACTGTAGTCGTGTTGACCTCCATCATTTTTCTCATACTCATCATGGCTTTCATCATTGTGGTCATTTGCTCTTTCATGGCCTCCATGTCGGCCTTCATCTGTTCTTGTACCTCCTCTATTTCACTTATCACTCTAGCTTTGTGTTAGTCGGTGAAAATGACTAACTTTTGTGTATAAAACTTGTATAAATTGTATCAAACTCTCCCAATTTATGGTTATTTCGTAGTATTATAAGTATTTTCTATTAAGTATAGGTAATAAATACTTAGTATTTTCATTTAGTGTGTTTAATAATCATTTTCTCTCAATTTCAGGTTAATTAGGCAAGCCTTGGAAAGTGTTGTTTTTCACATTCTCGCTAAGCCAATATGCTGGCTTAGCGAGCATTCGCTAAGCGCAACACTCCTGGGCTAAGCGCGAGGAAGACTCTGGAAGAAGATGAGCTGTACAAGTTCACTAAGCGCATCGCTTCATCTCTCTAAACACACCGCTTCAGTTCATCTGCTAAGCGAGAAAGGCGCGTTAAGCCAAAAATCACTAACGTGCGTTAAGCGGTCCATATGTGCGCTAAGCGCACGAGCACGAACACGACCACCTATTTAAGCCTGAAATCAGATTTTGTGAAGAGAGTTTGGACTGGGATTTAGAGCTTTGCATGTCTAGGGTTTCTAGAGAGAGAAAGGTCCATGTTCCAGAGAGTTTTAAGAGATTTTACTGTGTGAAGATCTGAAGAGACCAGAGCTTGAAACAGGAGCCGGTTTGAGAGCTTGAGATGAGTTTGTGAGTGATTGTGAGATCCTAGAGGTGAAGGAGACATCCTCACCACTTGTATTTTTGCAATCTTTCATCTTGTTCTTTTCTTTGTTGTTAAGAAGGCTTCCTGGTATGGAATGTTAAATCCTCTGTTAGATCTTCCCTATAGGTACCTGATGTAAATATATTTCTATCTATTTAATGATGTTTTGTGTGTTCTCTATGCTATCTGCTTTTCATTCCAGTATGCCTTTACCTTGATCACATAGATGCATGCCTTGTTAGGGTCATTCAACAGTGGAAACTGGTCTGACTCTAAAGTCCTTGATAGTGCAGGGCTAAGTTGTTGTGCTTTCACGAGGAATTGGGGTGCGTTAATTTAGTTGAGTATGTGTGTCTTAATGTGGTCCTAATTGAGTTTAGTCTTACAAGAGGAATCTGAGGACGATGCTTGATCAGGATTAGGCTAAACTATCATGAGGAATCGGGGTTTAGTATTTCAGGAGACACCATAAGAACACATGAGCATTGTTAGATAGAGAATATCTTTTTAGCATTAGGCACCTATTAGGAAGACCAACGTGTTCTCTACTTGTTTTTACACATCATTTCTCTTGCATGATTTTCTTTCTTTTTGCATAGATAGTTTATACACATGTTCATATTCACACTTACCTTTACACACCAGACACCTATTTGCTGAAATAGCTTACCAAATAACACAAGATCCCCGAATGTTCGATACTCGGTTCTTACCATTTTATATTACTTGTGCGATCCGGTGCACTTGTCGGAATCCGAACACTTTGGCATGCATTCGATAAGGGCACCGTAAAGCGCATTCTTTCCTTTTGATTACAATGATTACAGTTTTGATTTCAAGGAAAGAAGGCAATGAGCAATGCAACCAATATGAAAATAAAAATAAGCTTGGATGTATGTGAAAGATACATTGTTGAAGTATTGCAAATTTTACCCGGACATTTAGTAGAACATAGGGTCGAACCAATTCAGATTTTCATTAAAACAACATTGTTCATTACATCTTGTCAGAGTCAAAGTGCAACTGGAAATAAAACATGGACATCAACAGTCCCTAATTTTGTAAATTATTTAACTCAATCATGTGTTGGCAGTAGCCAAAGAAGCTATGTAAACTTGATCCATCTTTTGCCCCTTACTTTTGAAACCAGGTTACTTCCATACTTGACCTTGACTTGATGAAAACCTTTTCTTAAAAGCATATGCTTGGTTCGACCCTATAATCCAAGGAATAGATATTTTGATTGTCAATACTTCGACAACCTATCATAGAGATGAATGATTAGGGCATACTTACGATATGCATGACAAATGTAATTATGAGATCGACATGAGACGCCTAAAGAACCATCATTTCCTAGTTAACAATGTGTCGCAACCTACCCTTTGGTAGGAGGGCGACGTGAGGGCTCACGGGTGCGTCTTCCAAGAAAGGAAAATGCACGGAGTCGCCACCAACGTTTATTCGAGGAAAACATCGGAAAAACTAAAACGTGTGGTCTACGAACTTTAATCGTGAAAGGTTCGGGAGTTGTTTTTACGCACGGAGAAGGTATTAGCACCCCACGTGTCCGTCACAAGGGACGGCAACCTTTAATCAAGTGTGCAAATATGACTTCAAAATGTTTTATTTTCCCTTTTTTTATGTCTTTTTGTGTTTTTATGCTTTTTGTTTTTTGTATTTTTTATCTTTTTGTGGTCGACAAGGTTGTTTCCCTCGCTCCTACGTATCCTCAATTGCGATGAGCAAATCAGACCTACGTAATTCTTTTAGAACTAAACGTTGGTTAAGTTGTTTTGATCTTTTTCTGCAAGATCGATTTTAACCGAACAAAAGTCGTTTAAGGCGTTGGACCATTAAACGATCTTTTGATTTTTGGAAAGGAGAGAAACGTTAAGGTGTTGGACCATTAACGATCTCTTGGTTTTGAAAGGAGAGAAACGTTAAGGCATTAGACCATTAACGATGAGGAAATCAGACCTACGTAGTTCTTGCAAAAGTGGTAAAGTTACATGTTGATTTTATGCTTTTGAACGGTCCATGTTAACCGATAGAAAGCAAAGAGGATCGTTTAAGGCGTTGGACCTTAAAACGGTTTTTAGTGATTTTTGCGGACAAAGTTTGATTTGTGAGTTGATTTTAGCCTTGGTTTCATTTTGATTATTAGTCGATTAATTAAAGGAAACTTTCAAAGAAAAAACATCCGATTGATTTTTCTTGATTATTTTATTATTATTTTTTTTCAAGATATTTTGATTATTTTATTATTATTTTACTTTTTTTGGTTTAACCGAAGTTACAATGTGAACGATCCGTTAGATTTTTTTTTAACAGTGATTAAACGAGATTACAACACAAATGATCGGTTGAAATTCATTTTATCATTTATTAGGTGAGAAAATATGTTAAATAAACAGTTAAAAGCTCGTTAAAGCGGAAAAAAAGAAAACTGAAAGTAAGCAAAATTAAAGTGAAAGTACACAAAACAAGTAGGGACCACTAAGGGTGCATAGAATGAATTTAAAGATTCGATTTCGGGAACTTACCGGTTGAAGACTGAAGAACGAACAAAGAACAATGAAGAACGATGAAGAATTTCCACAGAATCGCTTACGGAAGTGTTACGGAAGCACCTCGGCTTGGATTTTCTTCACGAAAACACATTTTTTCACCCAAAACAGCCGAAATGCAAAGCCAAGGGGTCCGGAATATTTTGAAACAGCCCCCCCCCCCCTTATTTATAGGGAAAAAGGGAGGTGCTTGCCGCCCAGAGGCTTCTTGAGGAAGATTTCTAAGCGCACCCCAATAACTAAGTTCTCCCCCTTTTTCGTACTTTATGGAAAAGTTACGGAAGCCTTATGGAAGTGTTTCGGATTTGGTTTTCATCTTTTTTTCTCTTCCCTTTCACCAATGTTAAGTGAAATATGCTTACCCAAGGTTTTTGGAAATTTTACGAAAGCCACAGAAGCCCTGGAAACTATTTTTTAACAACGTGGAGGAGCTTGCCACCTAGTTGCTTTCTCCTTAAGCAACCCAACTTCCAAAATGTTCCGGAAGGGCCTAGATTCGAATTGCTATTTACACCTCTATCTTGATGAGTTCACCCCCCCCCCATTTTTGTGTTTTTGGCTGTTTTCTTTCCGAAATCTCATGAAACTTTACGTTTTCCACCGCGATGAGTGTTAAGCCTTCCGAAGCGATCAACAATGGTCCTCGGATGAAATTTGAGTGTAACAGTTTATTTACACACACCCCACTTTGCTAAATACACTCCCATTTTTGTGTTTTTGACCGGTTTCTTCCTGAAACATCTTGGAACTCTACGGATTCCACAACGATGGGTGTTAAACATTTTGAGTTGGTCAAACAAAGGTCGCATGCCGGCAAATAATGGTCCCCGGACGAAATTAGGGTATGACACAATGCATTAGGCACCATGTTCATGTGATTTTCAATCATTTTTCAAGAGAAATGAGTGTATAATCCCAACATGGTCTATTTATAGCTATCAACATGGTACCCAACACATGTAACTAAGAATATGGTGTAAACTTTCATGCTTCATTATCCCTGGACGAAATTAGGGTATGAAAGTTGTCCCTTTTTACTTATCTTTTATTGGAGATAAAATGGAAGTATAGATAAGATACTAATTTCGTTCGAGCTGAATCTTTACCCGACCGGCCACTAGCGTAAATCCAAGCAGTAAAACCTGTGAAGGCATGAAGATATTGAAATTCCTTCTTTTCTCGTTTAATTCATTTTCATTTTCATTTTCACTCTCCCTTTTTTTTTAAAGCGTGCAAACAAAGGACGTTGAGTCCTACAAAGCACAGGGGAAAAGGATATTGAAGCTTTTGAGGTGAAGACATTGTCATCTTTGAAATGAAAATGAAGACATTGTCGCCTTTTGAAGGCATGCAATGACTGAAGACATTGTCGTCTTCGACATGTAGATGAGGACATTGTCGCCTTTGAAGGCATGCAATGACTGAAGACATTGTCATCTTCGAAATGTAAATGAGGGTCATTGTCGCCTTTGAAGGCATGCAATGACTGAAGACATTTTTATCTTCGAAATGCGTGCGGATTACCGTATAGGGCATCTCCGCATAGTACCTGACTTCTCACAGGTCGGGGTAGCAGAACTGTGTGTGTACGGATAACCACTTGGGGTATTTCCGCCTGCCACCTGACTTCACGGGTCGGGATTAACAGAAGTTGTCTTTGTACGGATAAACACTCGGGTATCTCCTCATGCCACCTGACTTCACGGGTCAGGATTAACAGAAGTGTGAGACTAAAAAATGTCTCGGCTGGAAGACGCTAACATCTCCAGGAAAGGTGCAGATGACGACGTTAGTCACTACACGCTATCGGGCTTTGAGTCTTATGGATAGCAAATGAGACTTTTTCACAGTCTCGTCCGGAAGACGCTGACATCTCTGGGAAAGGCGCAGATGATGACGTTAGTCACTGCATGCAATCGGGCTTTGAGTCTTACGGATAGCAAAATGAGACTTTTTCGCAGTCTCGGCCAGAAGACGCTGACATCTCCAGGGAAGGTGCAGATGACGATGTTAGTCACTACATGCTATCGGGCTTTGAGTCTTATGGATAGCAAATGAGACTTTTTCGCAGTCTCAGTCGGAAGACGCTGACATCTTCGGGGAAGGTGCAGATGACGACGTTAGTCACTGCATGCTATCGGGCTTTGAGTCTTACGGATAGCAAATGAGACTTTTTCGCAGTCTTGACCGGAAGACACTGACATCTCCAGGGAAGGTGCAGATGACGATGTTAGTCACTGCATGCTATCGGGCTTTGAGTCTTACGGATAGCAAATAAGACTTTTTCACATTCTCGGCTGGAAGACACTGACATCTCCGGGGAAGGTGCAGATGACGACGTTAGTCACTCTATGCTATTGGGCTCGAACATCCCTGCCTAGCAGAGAAGAATCTTGTGCGTCATCAGGCTTGAATGTCTATGGATGACGAAAGTAAAACCTATAAAAATTTTCAAAATAATCAGAATCGGACGACCAACAACATCCCGATATCATCAGACTCGTTCTCCTTGGTTGACGAAGAATGCGGATAACCTTGAGGTACCCCTGCATGTCATCGGACTCGCCGTCTCTGGATGACAAAAGGTACGGATAACCATAAGGTACCCGTGAATGTCATCGGACTCACCGTCTCTAGATGACAAAAGGTGCGGATAACCATAAGGTACCCCTGCACGTCATCAGACTCACCGTCTTTGGATGACAAAAGGTGCAGAAGACGACGTTAGTCTCTGCGTGTCGACGGGCTCGCTTGCCCCTGGTTGACAAAAGGTGCAGATGACGACGTTAGTCTCTGTGTGTCAATGAGCTTGCTTTCCCCTGGTTGACAAAAGGTGCGGATAACCATAAGGTACCGCCGCATGTCATCGGACTCGCCGTCTCTTAATGACAAAAGGTGCGGATAACCATAAGGTACCCCCGCATGTCATCAGACTCGTCGTCTTTGGATGAAAAAAGGTGCAGATAACCATAAGGTACCCCCGCACGTCATCGGACTCGCCGTCTCTGGATGACAAAAGGTGTAGAAGACGACGTTAGTCTCTGCGTGTCAATGGACTCGCTTGCCCCTGGTTGACAAAAGGTGCAGATGACAATGTTAGTCTCTGCGTGTCAACGGGCCTGCTTGCCTCTGGTTGACAAAAGGTGCGGATAGCCATAAGGTACCCCCGCATGTCATCTAAGAGATGCTTATGTGATGAATGATATGAATTCATTTACAGACACAAGAGCCCAGAAAATCCTCTCTTCTTACTTGCGCATTCGGGGGCGCAGTGCCCCATGTGTGCAGTTAAGAAGGTGATATGGACCTTCCAGCTTCCCGTGACCAAAGACGAGACCAACATACAACGCATGGGTGACGACATGATGCAAATGCGCAAAAGCGCAACAGGGGGATGTACATAGCATGGCAATATCCTCAGATAATCATACATCAAAGGCGTACATGACATTCAGGTTATATGCATGACAGTGTTTAAAAGGCACGCAGCGTGTTCGCTTTGTGCCCCTATTTTAGGGACCTAAACGGGAGGAACTAAAAGGCTTTTAGTGATAATTCTCAAGGTGGTCATATCTCTCTTGATGGTTTCTAGAGGTATCATCCCCTTCGAAAAAAGCATATTGCGGCAGTAGCAACTACCAGCAACAATATGTTATCAAAGTGAAAAACTCTAGATGAGGGTTCACTGTTATCAAGCAAGTCAGAGACCCAGCATGACCACAGATTCACCACCACTCCTTATGTTCCCATGGACCCGGGTATAGGGCCCCTTTTCAACTCACCGTGTGCACAAATAGTGTTGGTGTTTGTGTGCATCAAATGAATAAATATCTATCTCATGCATACATTTAAAAACACACTAAAAACATCAAAGAGTTATATACAAGAACGTGAGAGAAATAAAAGGGAATCGACAAAAGAGGAAGTCATGATATTGCACGTGATTAGAAGGCCTAACTCTCTAAAAGCAATCCCCAGTGGAGTCGCCAACTATCGCAACCTACCCTTCGACGGGAGGGCGACGCGAGGGCTCACGGGTGCGTCTTCCAAGAAAGGAAAATGCACGAAGTCGCCACCAACGTTTATTCAAGGAAAATGTCGGAAAAACCAAAACGTGTGGTCTACGAACTTTAATCGTGAAAGGTTTAGGAGTTGTTTTTACGCACGGGGAAGGTATTAGCACCCCACGCGTCCGTCACAAGGGATGGCAACCTTTAATCAAGTGTGCAAATATGACTTCAAAATGTTTTATTTTCCCTTTTTTATGTCTTTTTGTGTTTTTATGTTGTTTATGTTTTTTGTATTTTTTATCTTTTTGTGGTCGACAAGGGTGTTTCCCTCGCTCCTACGTATCCTCAATTGCGATGGGAAATCTGACCTACGTAGTTCTTTTAGAACTAAACGTTGGTTAAGTTGTTTTGATCTTTTTCCGCAAGATCGATTTTAACCAAACAAAAGTTGTTTAAGGTGTTGGACCATTAAACAATCTTTTGATTTTTGGAAAGGAGAGAAACGTTAAGGCGTTGGACCATTAATGATCTCTTTGTTTTGAAAGGAGAGAAACATTAAGGCGTTGGACCATTAACGATCTCTTGGTTTTTGAAAGGAGAGAAACGTTAAGGCGTTGGACCATTAACGATCTCTTGGGGTGGTCGACAAAAGCGGGGCTTTTGCTCCTACGTATCCTCAATTGTGATGAGAAAATCAGACCTACATAGTTCTTGCAAAAGTGGTAAAGATACATGTTGATTTTATGCTTTTGAATGGTCCATGTTAACCGATAAAAGCAAAGAGGATCGTTTAAGATGTTGGACCTTAAAATGGTTTTTAGTGATTTTTGCGAACAAAGCTTGATTTGTGAGTTGATTTTAGCCTCGGTTTCACTTTGATTATTAGTCAATTAATTCAAGGAAACTTTCAAAGAAAAAATGTCCGATTGATTTTTCTTGATTATTTTATTATTTTTTTTCAAGATATTTTGATTATTTTATTATTATTTTGCTTATTTTGGTTTAACCGAGGTTACAGCGTGAACGATTGGTTAGATTCGATTTCGGGAACTTACCAGTTGAAGACTGCAGAATGAACAAAGAACAATGAAGAACGATGAAGAATTTCCACAGAATCGCTTACGGAAGCGTTACGAAAGCACCTCGGCTTGGATTTTCTTCACGAAAACACATTTTTTTTACCCAAAACAGTCAAAATGCATAGCCAAGGGGTGCGGAATATTTTGAAACAGCCCCCCCTCCCCTATTTATAGGGAAAAAGGGAGGTGCTTGCCGCCCAGAGGCTTCTTGAGGAAGATTTCTAAGCGCACCCCAATAACTAAGTTCACCCCCCTTTTCGTACTTTATGGAAATGTTACGGAAGCCTTACGGAAGTGTTTCAGATTTGATTTTCATCTTTTTTTTCTCTTCCCTTTCACCAATGTTAAGTGAAATATGCTTACCCAAGGTTTTTGGAAATTTTACGGAAGCATTACAAAAGCCACAGAAGCCCCGAAAACCATTTTTCAACGACGTGGAGGAGCTTGCCGCCCAGTTGCTTCCTCCTTAAGCAACCCAACTTCCAAAATGTTCCGGAAGGGCCTAGATTCGAAATTCTATTTACACCTCTATCTTGATAAGTTCACCCCCCCACTTTTGTGTTTTTGGCTGTTTTCTTTCCGAAATCTCACGAAACTTTACGAATTCCATCGCGATGAGTGTTAAGCCTTCCGAAGCGATCAACAATGGTCCTCCGATGAAATTAGAGTGTAACAGTTTATTTACACACACACCACTTTGCTAAATACACTCCTGTTTTCGTGTTTTTGACCGATTTCTTCCCGAAACATCTCGGAACTTTACGGATTCCACAACGATGGGTGTTAAACATTTTGAGGTGGTCAAACAAAGGTCACATGCCGACAAACAATGGTCCCCGGACGAAATTAGGATATGACACAATGCATTAGGCACCATGTTCATGTGATTTTCAATCATTTTTCAAGAAAAATGAGTGTATAATCCCAACATGGTCTATTTATAGCTATCAACATGGGTACCCAACACATGTAACTAAGAATATGGTGTAAAATTTCATGCTTCATTGTGACTTTCTTTTTGTTTTTTGTTTTTTTTAGGAAAATACAAGACATGAGAAACTATGTGTCAGGATCATGCATGAGTGAACATAACATGCGGACGATGAAAATATAATGTATGCAATTGGCAGAACAAAATCATGCTAAATGTATGATAATGCAATGACTTATGCAAATGCAATGCATGAATATGATAAATGAAAAATGCAGGAATGATATGTCCATTATGATGCCATGAAGATATGCATGATGCGATCAAGGAACAAGCCAGAGTGAGTTTACTCTGTGCCCCTAATTCAGGAACCTAATGCAAAGGATCCAAAAGTCCACTTCTAGTGACAACTCCCAAGGGTGGTTTCATGTAACTTTACTGGCTTATAGAGATATCATCCTCTTAGGTAACAACATTGTGGTGGTAGGGACTACCAATGACAATGCCTCACCAAAAGAGGAAAACTCTAGATGAGGCTTCACTGTTATCAAGCGAGTCAGAGACCCAGCATGACCACAGATCAACCTTCACTCTCCATGGCTCACACAGACCCGGGTATAGGGCCTAACATCTAAAGGTGTGTGAAAGAAGTGTAGGTGTCATGTGTGAATAGAGCAACCTAAGTATAGCACATGTCGTCTATCATAGGGTTCAACGGCACATTTTATTTTGAAAAAATAAAATAAAGAAAAAGTCATGATACAAATTACACACTCGATGAAAATGGCTTCACTCTCTAACACATCCCCAATGGAGTCGTCGTCTGTTTCGACCTACCTCACGATGGGACGATGAAAGCAAAATAAATAGAGAGCACGTTCGTCTCCTAGGGAGAAAACGAGTGGAGTCACCACCAACGTTTATTCGAGGAAAACATTAGAAAAACCAAAAAGAGATCTGCGAATTTTGAAAATAAGGGTTCAGTAGTATTTTACACATAGGAAAGGTATTAGCACCCTATGTGCCCGTCACAAGGGACGACAACCTTTAATCAAGTGTGCACAACGTGAATTCAAAATTATTTATTTATCCCTTTTTATATATTTTTTATTTTTTTGGGGTCTACAAGGGGGCTGCCCTTACTCCTACCTATCCTCAGGTGCGATGATGAATTCAGACCTACGTAGTTCTTTAAGTTTGAATGTTTGTGTGTTAAATTGATTTTATGTTTTTGAAAGATTTATTTTAATTGTGAACAAAGAGTCGTTTAAGGCGTTGGACCTTGAAATGATGTTTTAAATTTTGAAAAGCGGAGAGAATCGTTAAGGCGTTGGACCTTGAAATGATCTCAAGTGATATTTGATAAAATGAAGTTTAGTTATGAGTTGGTTTTATCTTAATTTTTTTTATTAACTTTCAATCTATTTAAAGATAATTTTATGGCACTAGTGATCGGTTATGATTAAACTTTACAAATAAAAATGGGATCACCGATGATAAATGGAGAAGATGAATACACATAATAACAAAGGGGATCCCTATGGGTACAAAGATTGCATTCAACTTTTGGAAAAAGCTAATCGACTGTTGCACAAGGGACACAGAACAAGAGAATGATGTAGGGAATGATCACGGTTGCGATTCGGTAGCGCCTCGACTTCACTTTTCTTCCTTTTTCCTCTTCTTTCTCTCTTTCTCTCTTTTTTTTCCCAACTTCTGAACCCTTAAACCCCTCCCCCATCATGGTTATTTATAGGAAAAACCCATTTTGGGGCAGGGGAGGCTTGCCTAGGCGAGCTAGTTACCTAGCCCTAAAGGAATGAGTTCACCCAAGCGAGCTAGTTGCTTAGGCATGAAGCCATTTCATGGCCCAGGAGAGCCAGATGCTAGCCTGGGCGAGCTAGGGTCTAGAAAAATCCAAAAAAGACCTTTTTGCCCCTTTCCTTGGTATCTTTTTTTTCTTGATCAAAACACTGAGTGATTCCTTACTTTGCACCATAACTGGCGCCAAATATCGTAATTCAACTAGCAAGAATTAAAATATCATATCGAACGATATTCCTTGGATGAAATTAGGGTCTAACAACCATAACTAGCAACAATATTGAAAATACATAAATGTTCTCTCCAAATTTGTTTTAATTGAATTTGTTCTTCCCCACTTACTTAAAATTTGTTGATTGGTCTTTTAACACCTAGGATAAAAGGGAAACAAAATTCATAACCCAAGCTCCCATAAACAAGGTAATTGCTATAATTGAACATGTTTCAAGGAGAGAAGCTATTCTTAGGTACAAAAATTATGTTTATTCTTCAAATTTCAAAATAATAACAATACTTGCAACTTAGCTGGTATACTTGTCAATGCTAACTTCTAGCAATAATAATAACATTTCTTAGTCTAAAATATATTTATGATTTCTAATAAATATTCATATTTTGTGTTTTCTTTTTGATAAAGTTTTTTCTTTCACTACTAAAAAATAGGCTTTTAACATCGGTTGTTTTTTACTTTCAACATTGGTTTTTAACCGATGTTGAAGCCACTGACGTTAACATTGTCAATTTTAACATCAGTTTTCAAAAAACCGATGTTAACATATGCTACACGACATCGGTTTTTGTAAAAACCAATGTCGTGTAATAATAAATATAAAAAAAAACAAAAAAAATGCAAAAGCAACATCGATTTTAGTCAAACCGATGTTGTAAGGTGCATAACAATATCGATTATAAAACAACCGATGTTGAATTGTGTATTTTGAAGCACTTTTTACATTAGTTCTGAAAAAAAGTGATGTAAAAAGTGTCTTTACAACATCGATTTTTGACAGAACAGATGTTGAATGTGCTGACAACATCGGTTTTGGGCAAAACTAATATAGAAAGTGCCTTTACAACATCGGTTTCTTAAAAAAACCGATGTTATAAGAGAACTTTCTGCATCAGTTTTAGACCAACCGATGTTGTTTTGTGTAAAAAAAATTAATATTTTCTCTGTTTTTACAATGTGAACCAACCAGAACCAATTTATAGAAAATATATTAATTTTAAATTAAAATAATTTAAAATATCATTTTCATTGTAATATCATGTTACTTACAATTTCATAGTATTAATCTAGAAACAAATTTAAATTATAGTTATCAAACTATAAAGTATAAATATTACTCATTTTCAACTTACTCACATATATATCTTATCACAAAATAAGTAAAAACTAGATTTTATAATTATTTTCTACTAGTTTATTGGTTTGGCCCTTACCCATGCATGCTTTCCATGTCTAAAGCCAGTGTTCATTTCCCCTGGGTGCATTAAAATAAGCCTGCAGGTTCCAAAATGAATAGTTAATAGTTGAAAACTAAAGCATATCTTACTAATTAACTATATAAGCAAGTGATTGTTCTCTCACCTTGTCTTAAATCAACATGTCCAAAGCTACATAAATATGGTTTTAAATGGAATGACAGGAAAAATCTAGTGTTTACATATGCATAATGAGAAAAGGACAACAATCTATAAAAATGAAAATAAAAGGTTTAATTACTCTCCAGATCCTTAAAGTTTTACCAAATTTTTTAATTAAGTCCCCTAAACTTGTATGTATTTTTTAATTAGGTCCATGTTGAACCTAATTAAAAAAGAAATATAAGGTCAGGGACCTAATTGGAAAAAAAAAATTCAGAGCCTTATTTAAAAATGAAAAAGTCCAAGGACCTAATTAAAAATCACCAACCTTTGTAGGCCGATATTCTCACCTCTGCAGATCCGATATTCTCACTTTTGCAAGCTCTAAACCTTTTTTGGTTTCAATTGGATCCTTGAACTTGTATCCAATTGAAAGAAAAAAAAAGTTCCCAGGACATCATCATCATCATCATAATAATAATAATAATAATAATAATAATAATAATAATAATAATCTTCAAATTGCACAATTTAATAAAAAAAATAGATTAATCAATGATTTACAATGATGCTTGTTCACTAACCAAAGTTAAAATAAAATAAATTTACAAAAATTATTAAACAATTATAATTAAAATAACTTATTTCACCTTTCACTAAAATTGTCAAACACAAAATAACACGCTAATATTCCACTTGGACCATAATTTAAAAGGAGCGTTATTGCTCAAGTGTATTCATTTTTAAATAAGTAGAAAACTTAAAAGTGTTATGAATAAATAAAAACCATGCAAGTGGGATCCTAAAATTCCTCCCCAATTATTTCATTCATGCAAATAAATATGAAAGTTCAAACTTGACCTCTTCCTTTTGTGTGCATCATTATCTCAGTTGAATGGTTTAATTGATACAAGGTACATGTAGAAACTTCTTTTTTTAAAAAATTCCCAAAGCTTAATTTAATAAAAAAAATTGACTATAATTAATTTTAATGCCAAAGCCGTAAAAAAATGCATCAGTAGCACACTCAAACTCACCATTCCATAATTTAATTTTTTCCATAGCAGGTTTATGACTAAGAAACCACTCACTCACTATTATGAATGTGTTCCAGCCTTAAATAATGACTTAATTTCATCCTCAGCTCACTTCCCTTAAATAACCTTCATTGCAACCAGACCTTCATTGCATCTAGTTCAGAATGATAAACATGAAAACCATCAATGGGATACACAATAGCAACATCTAACCCAAATTCAGCTCACTAGCATTGATGTCAAGATCAATGCAAACAGGCACGGGAAACAAAGAGACCAATATGATAAACAAATGATTCAAACGGAAACTTGAGAATGAAAAATGTAGAAAATCAGAATTGCATTGCAGCTAAGCGGCCTAAATTAGTTGAATCCAGCATATGCAAAATTCACATATAGCCCATTCAGAAAAATAAAAAAAATTGCGCTCATCACAAACAAAAAAACCAGACTGATGAGGAATTCATACTTACAGCATGGGGTCGACCATGGTGATGTCAGCACTCCCCTGGAACCATTTTTAGTTTCTACTTTCCAACCCTGTAAAATAATTATAAAAAAGAAAGGCTCCTTAGAAGATGGAAATAATAAGCTCAATTTAAAAAATGAAGATGCATTTAAAAGAAAATAATAGACAATTTTTTTTAAAAAAAAACACCTTGGTTTCTACACCAAAATTGATGCTTATAACCTACCAATAATATTTCAAAAACACAAATGAATTACAAATTCTATAACATGCAGATACAATTAATGGAGTGGTCACTTCTAATGAATAGAAGAAAATTACTTGTTAATTTGCATATCATTCTCTAATAGAGATAGTTGTAAGAAGGCAAAGTGTTCTTTGAATTTAGGAACCCCCCCTGCAAGAATACAAATGGTTGTACTCATTTATCATCTAAAGAAGTGTAAAATAGTGAAGCCAACAGAAGACTATTCACCCAATTACCTCAAAGCTTTTTCCTTCACCATATGTATGATGTAATGTTCCTGCATAAGCAACCATAACATATTGAACAGACACATCTACCAAAGAAGAAAGATTCATGGCAAGTTCATATCTATCAAGGTATAACAATCTCAACATATGCAATGAGCTTAAACACATTTAGAATGTTTACACATACATATAGTAATTTTCTTGGTAACACCCTCAAGTTTCCTTTTTCACACTTGACCACCTTTTAACATTAGCATCAAGAGCTTCTGCTACCCTGTGAAAAAAAAAACATTTTTTTAAGAAAATACGTGAAACAGGAACTTATGAAGCACCACCATAGCAAACCTTACAACCCTTCCCATGTGATCCTTTGCACGGTCCTCCTCTATGGTTAGCCCCATCACATCCTCGATGCTGAGCAAAACATGCATAAAAGAGAAGAGATGAAAAATTAATCAAAAGAGAAGAGAAGAGGAAATGAATGAATCAGAAGGCAACAAAATAATATGATCAATTAGAATATTGGCTGATATCCATCACTCTGTACAACCTCCCAAAAATTATTTTGCAACATTTTTTCATATTCTTTGCAATAGTATTGTGCATGGGACCAGCCTATATCAACCACACTGAAAAACATTGTGAGGAATTAACACAAAAATGTGATATCCTCCCTAAGTGAATCATGATTCTTCACACCCGAAGCACTTGAACAATCAATTTTTGCAAACACAGCCTTGTCCATCAGTCAAGTCAGTGTTTTTTCCATCATAATTCAGAAAAACCAAATACCTTATACCTGAGGGTACTCCATCCAAGGGGCCCAAACAAATTTACATATACACACAATATCATACGGAGTAAAATCAGTAATTGCTTATGGTAATTGTTAACAGACTAAACATAACAAAAATAAACTTGATAAATCAGTAATTCCTATTACATAGTAGTAATTTGAAAAAGTAAAGATAGGAAAATATAAATCCATACCTCCAAACTCCACCCTCGATTGCTTGAGTCTGTACAAAAGTTGACAAACTTGATGTCTCATATGCTTGATAATAATAATAATAATAATAATAATAATAACAATAATGTGCTGATCAATAAGAAAAATTCACTTGTTTGGGAACTGGGCAACCAGCTGCCATAGTGCATCTATAGTTTGCTCGAGGGCATGGATTCCCCTTAGCCATTTTTTGTCCATATTTTCTCCATTGGCACCATCACTAATATACAACAATAGTAAATAAGATAATTCAATATGAGAATTACTTAATTAATTGATTGATGAAAACAAATTATATTCAATTATAATACATACCATGGGAGCTTTTCTCATAGTGGCTTATGTAGTGGATTGATCCATAGGATTGGAAGGGTTCACTTTCTGAAGCTTATTGGGACCCCAACCATGTGATTTTGAGTATGGAATTTCTTCCCTACCGAACTCGCTTTTATTACCATTATTATTTCTCGCTTCATCTCTTGTTCCAGCTTCAATGTTATTGTTCTGAGGCCTGCTCGATCGTGTTATTTCATCAGAAGAAGAATTAGATACTTGATCATCTACTTTTGTTGTGCCACTAGGGCCTATATCAAGGAATTTCCATGGTACCTTTCCTCCACCTACACCATGGTTTTTACCCTCAACCTTTCCCTGAACAACCTGAATTTCAACATTATCATTATTAACATGTCATAAATTTAACCCACTATTTATGTTGTTATAAATGAAAAGAAGGTCAATTCAAAGAAACCAGGTAGTAACTATTAATACTTATTCTTAAAAGTACCCCATTTTCCGTGGTTTCTGTTCACTGCTGGTTCTGTTGCATTAATGTCACAAGATGCATCTGTAAGGCAGTGTAGTTACCGGTGACATGGTTGAGCGTCTCTTTCAGCTTCTTGTTCTCAACGCTCATGCGTTGAAGCTTCACTTGCAACTATGCAAGTTGAATAAAAAAGTATACAATTCGGTGAGTAATTATCACTTAAATTTTAATGGCCATGTAAAATACATAAAAATCGATACAAATACACAACTTCTGCTCTCGAACTTTAATGGCTATGAAAATACAGAAAGTTCTACGTTATGCATCGAAGAAACTTGACCTAATTGAAGGGAATCAAAAACCTGGATTAGAAGGTGGTGTTGCTTAGTGGTGAAGCGCTCGCTGTCCTGAAAGTGTGAAGGTTATTGGAAGAGGAAATGGCTTTGGCAAATTAGTGATTGGTATTGGAGACAGAGATTGTTACCCTGAAATCATAAATCCCCTCCGCCACCGCCACCACCATGCCCACCAAGTACACCAAACTCAACCCCAAGTCCTCCATACTCGACCCCAAGCCCACCATCAGCTCCACTAGCGCCCTCATAACCCCTGCGCTAACCGCCTTCACCTTATTCTCCTTTGCCACTAAACACAGTGTGTACCACATAGTCGCCACGTTCTTCTTCCCACGTAATCCCCCTCCTTCAAGAAGCTTCACTAGATGCAGAATCGCTACCGCCCTCCCTATCATAGCCTCCTCTTCCTCCTTGTTTTGCGATAACCGAACCAACACGCACACTGCGTTCTCCTTTGCCTCCTTTGTCTTCATTGTCTCTTTCTCCAGCACCGCCACTAGCGTCTTCACCGCTCCACAAGAATGCACGGTAGCCACCGATGGAGGAGGTGGAAGGCATGAAAGGATTTGTCGAAGAGAATGGGAAATGAGATGCCGTCGAGGAGAGCAATGAGTCTAGGGTTTGAAGAAATGAAAAGACTGGGTGGTATGCAGGTTCTAAAGGAGCGAAGAAGGGGTTTTGTGTCGGGGAGTGGACACACCACATCGTGAATATTGACCATGTAAAGATTGCGATATTAACATCGGTTTTTTAAAAACCGATGTTAAGATTACGATATTAACATCGGTTTTTATAAAAACTGATGTAAACTATGACATTTTATTTACAAAAATACCACTGCATATTTTTTAACATCGGTTTTTTTTAAAAACCAATGTTAAACCTTATTTTTGTAGTAGTGTTTGTTTTCGCTCCCTATTAAAATAATAATTTTGGTTTTGATCCTTTGTACTTTTTGTAAGTCAATGATAAATTAGTAAATTTGTCTTAACTCCTTGATAAATCTTTTTTCATTTATTATAATCCCTTTGAAAAAGACTAATAACAAATGAAAAAAAATTATCAGGAAACAAATACAAAATTCATTAATTTATCAATAACTAAAAGAAAGTGTTGAGGACAAAAAAAAAATTATTTTATTAAAAAATTAATGAAAAAAAATAATTATGAGGGACAAACTTAAAATTCTAATATTTATTATTAGGAATCACATATATTTTAGCATATTTCTTATTTGAATCTCAGATGAGTATTACTGGTAAGATTGCTGGATGCAAAAGTCAGCTTTCTGTAGCCACTAAGGTACATGTTTGTCACTTGAAGATTTAAGTTAATTACTAGCCAGGGATGTTCCTACTTTCTAATTAATGCTTTTTAAAGATATGTTTTTCATCAAAAGATCGCCGCTCCCTATCACATGGTTGAGTTTTGGTAGCCTGGGGAAGATACTCAAGAATTTCACAAGGGTTCTATAAACTTTAAAGAACAAGGATTCATTTTTCTTATAATAAATAATTTTCCTTGTTAATTAATATCTTCAGTCTAGAATGGGTTGTTTATGTATGCAGTTCTACAAGGATCTATCTGTTGAGCTGCAAGATATCATTAAGAAAGCAGAACCTTTAAATACAATCACATAAATAAACGGCTACTTAGTTAGTTTTGTACATAAGTTATGGTTCTTTAAGTGACACAGAGGATATTTGCAATTTAACATGGTTTCTCTATTAAATGGTTTTAACATTTTTGGTATGTACATTGAGCTTATATAAAATGGTAACAATATCTTCAAAATAAAATCAACTAAACATGCATTTACACATTTCTTCTTTTACTCTGGCCTTTATAATGGCCTCGGATTGGGTAGTGTGAAATTGCATTTTTTCTAGGTAGTGGCATGGTATGAAGTTGCTTTGGTACTAAAGCTGCATGAAAACTTTCGATTAGTATTAAATATAAAAAAATAACAACTATATATACTCAAAGTTTAATCATACAGTGAACAAAATTAAATACAAAATTGCTCAAAATGTATTGAATCTGCCTTTATTTATATATGCGTGGACTGTAGACAATAGAAATGGAAAAAGACCTATGAAATTGTTTTGGTTGGTTAAAAGATGAAGATTGCTTTTTCTTTCTTTTTTTAGTGGCCCTTTTAAGGACTTTCCTAAATTGATTTCAATAATTATTATTTTTTATATTCATTTCAAATTCTAGTATTGTGTTGTTTCTCTCAATTTTAGGTGCAGGTGCAAGTACGTCAGCGCAATATAACTTGTTAGTCACATCACTTATATTTGCATTTGTTCGTGTTCCTAAGGAAGTTTATTGAAGGATCAGCGGCTCCTCAACAGAATCTCACTTCCTGCACCCTATTGCTGTCATTCTACTCCCACGAACAAGGTTCGCGATCATCACAGGTATCAACCACACGATACAAAATTGCAAGGGTGAGTTCATTATAAAAAGAATCAATACTAAATCCAACTAACCAAAATTAGTAAGAGAACATAGACAAACATCACGAGCTTACACAACATTCGTTAATCAACACACATATTCAACAATTAATCATTATCCATCCATGGATCCAATCAATTATGCTCAGGATGATGCATGCTCCTGACCTCAATTCTCAGATGCAATGTGGTACGTACCATCCCCAAGGAAATAGCCTAAGCGTATCCACATGACACCTCACTTAGGGAAACAATGCAGTAATTATCAAGGGCACCCAGTCGTGCACTGTAACTCCCCCTCCCCCTCGGTGATTAGCCTGGGCCACAAGGGAGTTCCCTACCAGGTGACGCACCCCCTAGTACAAAGTACATACTGCCATAGTTTATACTATTTCCCATGTCATATGAGACATGAACCATGGGCATCATCAAGTACCTAGCCATGGATGAATTAAAGATCCTAAGCATCCCCTCATAAATGCTTAAACTCTTTAACCACTCTATTTTTCCCCACAAGGGACATCCGACAAGGTCAGCACACCCCCCCATGAACATACACAACATACAACGTATTAACATGGGCGTCATCAAGTACATGGCCATGGATGAATTAAAGCTCCTAGCATCCCCTCAGAAATGCTTAAATTCTTTAACCACTTTAGTCTCCCACGCAAGGGACATCCGACAAGGTCACTGCACCCCCTACGAACATATAGAACATCCAACGTATGAAACATGGGTGTCATCAAGTAGATGACCATGGATGAATTAAAGCTCCTAAGCATCCCCTCAGAAATGCTTAAATTTTTTAACCACTCTAGTTTCCCACGCAAGGGACATCCGACAAGGTCACTGCACCCCCCCATGAACATACACAACATGCACATCTCAATGCATTTTCAACATCATCAACATTCCATTTCAATATTATTCTCAACATAAACATCATCTCATCTCAATGACATCATCAACAACAACAACAACCTCATTTCATATTCACATAGTCATCAATAATAACATCAATTCATGTTGACATGATCTTCATTGGCAACGTCATCTCAAATCAATATCATCATAAATATCAACATCACCACATATCAATTAAAGTCATCAATAGTGACATCAATAGTAAGTTGCATTCCGCATATACATATTTCTTTCATGCCTGAGATTCACACTCCCCAGGTCTTCAAACAATACAAGTCAAATAAAGACAATAATTTCATTCATCAACAACAAATATATCGCATCCTATTCGTCAAAAACATAGTTTTTCTTGAAAACCAGCATGCACATCAATAACAATGATATCACATCCCATTAGTTAAAAAAAATGTTGTTTTCTATAAAGGAAAATCAGCATGCAATAGGGACAGGCATATATTCTCGTAGCTAGGTTCCCTGACCCTAACTATGGTATCAAAACAGTAAATTTTATAATAAACTCTCCTCACCTATCGTGAGCTCCCCGTCAGTTCCTCGTTGTGCACTTAGAGGCCTCTCTTTCGTTCACGCTTGTCGGTCCAACGCAAGTCTCTATTACGCTGTCATACCCTAATTTCGTCCGGGGATTATTACTTTATGATATGCAACCTTTGATTGGCCGCTTCAAAATACTTGACACCCTTTGTTGCACGATATGTAAGTCCCAAGACACGCCGGAAATCCAAGGGAAGCAGGTTTACGCGATCCGTGAAATTCCGTAATGAGGTGGAAACCAAAAGGAGGTGTTGTCGCGCAATCCGTGAGTTTCTGTAACTTCTTCGAAAGCTAAAAAAGGAGTAAATACATGATCCGTAAGGATTCCTAACCTTACGGAAAGAAAATAAGTATCGTTACGAAATTTGTAAAGTTTCGTAACGTTACGGAAAAAGAATTACCAAAAAAGATAAAGGGGGAGTGCATTTAGTAAAAGGGGGGTACAAATAGCAATCAGGCCCAGTTGGGCCTTCCAGATTCTTCCTCCAAAAGGTTGTTGCTTTTGGAGGAAGCAACCTTGCTCGCCTGGGCGAGCTGGGTGGCAAGCTCCTCCCCTATTTTGCTATAAATAGGGGGAGGAGTGAAGAGGGAAGGGGTTCAGCCTTCTTGGCACTTCGTATTCTCTTAAATTTGCTGAGGAAAATTGTTTCCGTGAAGAAAATCCAAGCCGAGGCGCTTCTGTAACGTTTCCATAATGTTTCCGTGAGTAATTACGCGAAGGTTTTCAACCGTTCTTCGACATCCATCGTTCGTTCTTCGTTTTCTTCGGTCTTCAACTGGTAAGTACCCCAAACCGAGCTTTTCAATTCATTCTATGTACCCGTGGTGGTCCCCATTTTGTTTCATGTATTTTTATTCTCGTTTTCATTTACTTTCAATACCTCCTTTTGACGTGCTTCAGTCATTTATTTAAGTCATTTCTCGCCTAATCAAAAAATAAAATAAAGTTCCATCGATCATTTGATTTGTAATATCCGTTAATTTCTGTTAAAATAAATTCCGACCGTTCGGTTGTGCCGTAACCACGTTGGAAATAAAAAAAGAGGTAAAATAATAATATAATAATCAAAAAATACCTTTTAGTAAAATGAAGCGAAAAAAGTCAATCGGACGTTTTCTCTTTGGGATTTTTCATTCTTAATCGAATTGACTAATAACTAAAGTGAAATTAAGGCTAAAATCAACTTGCCTAGTCAAGCTCGTCCACAAAAAAGTCACTAAAAAGGGTTTTGAAAGTTTATCATTTCAGTTTTCCTTATCAAGTAAATGGATCATTTTTAAGGTCCAACGCCTTAAAATAATCACCTTTCAAGTAAAAAGAATCGCTTGATTCACTCTTAAGGAAGAACTACATAGGTCTAATTTCCTCTTCGATGGAGGGTACGTAGGAGCAAGAGCCCCGCTTTTGTCGACCTCAAGAAATAAAAGGTAAGATAACGCAATTTCATAATTCTAAAAATAGGCTGTTGTCCTTTGAGACAAACGTGAGAGGTGCTAATACCTTCCTCAAACGTAAATACAACTCCCGAACTTAGAATTTTCATTTTGACCGGTTTCCTTCGGTTTTTCCGACGTTTTCCACAAATAAATGTTGGTGGCGACTCCGCGCATCTTTCCTCCTTTGGAAAGCGCACCCGTGAGCCTCGCCTCGCTCGCCCGCAAAAGGGCATGTTGCGACAGTTGGCGACTCCACTGGGGACTTTTTGTGAGTTAGGCCTATTTTAAAGAATTGTGGAATTGTGAAACTTTGTGTGTGCACTTGTTGAACTGTGTAAAATGTAAATAACTGTTGTCTATTTCGCATTCTTTACACTGCATTCTAAGCACCCACGGGTTTGAGTAAAAAAAGGGGGCCCTATACTCGGGTTCATGGGAATCTAAGGAGTGGAGGTGAATCTATCATCATGCTAGGTCTCCAACTTGCTTGATAATAGTGAAACCTCGTCTAGAGCTTTCTCTCTTTATAATATGTTGTCGCTGGTATTCCATACCGCCACAATATTATTATTTTGAGTGATGATACCTCTAGAAAATGGCCATGTGAGTTATGAATCATTGGGAGTAGTTATTAGAGACCCCTAGATACTATCCTGTAGGTCCCTAAAATAGGGGCACGAAGCAAACACGCTGTGTGCCGTTTTAAACACTGCCATGCATGTAGTCCTAAATGTCATATACGCCTTTGCTTGTAATTATTTATGGATATTGTCGTACTCTGTGCATCCCCCTGTTGCGCTTTTGCGCATCTGCATCATGCCGTCACGCACACGTTCTATGTTGGTCTCATCTTTTGTCATGGGAAACCGAAAGATCCATATCACCTTCTTAACTACACACATGGGGCACTGCACCCCCAAGTGTGCAAGTAAGAAGAGATAATTTTTTTGGGGCTCTCGTGTCTGTAAATGCATTCATATCATGCATTGCATAAACATCTCTTCAGCATCATAATGAACATATCGTTCCTGCATTTGTCCGTTATCACATTCCAACCTCATATTTTGCATGGGTCATTGCATCATCATGCATATGCGTTCAACAAACTGTTTGATCTACAAATTGCATACCAATTGTTTTCATGTTTGCTCATGCGTGACCCTTGCGTTTTCCTCTGCAAGACAAAAACGAAAAAGAAAGCGCAAAAATTCACGCTGCATTCTTAGTTGCATATATTCGGTACCATGAGCCAACCATGTTGGGATCATAAACCCATTTCACTTAAAAACAAAATTATTGAACATGGTACCTAATGCATGGTTAACTAAGAAAGGGTGTTTCTTCGGGCATCTCAATCTCATAATTACATTTTCCATGCGTAGCATGTGTATTCTTGAGTCTTTCACCCCTATGAAATGTTTTTGAAGTATTGGCGATCAAAATTGCCATTCCCTGGGTTATGGGGTTGAACCAAGCTCGTGCTTTTACGAAAAGGTTCATCGAGTCAAGTTGAAGCATGGAAGTAGCCATCTTACAAAAATTAAGGCAAAAGATGGATCGTGTTACATCATTGCTTCATCTACTGCCAAACACGTTTAGGATTGTTGATATCCTTGTTACTTCCAGCTTCACCTTGACAAAGATGTCATGGACCATGTTGAAAATCTAAATTGATTCAACCCCATGTCCTGCGTAAAAATTCGCAATACTTCAACTATGCATCATTCGCATACATCCATACTTTTCATTGGTTGCATTGCTCATTACATTCTTTCCTTGAAAAAAAAAAGAACTTAATCATTGTTATAAAAAAAGAAAAAAACCCACTTTACGACGCCCTTACCGAACCTGTGCTAGAGCTAGAGTAATGGGTAAAGCAGAGGAGGTGCAAGAGAAGGTGAAGACCAACATGGAGGCCATGAAAGAGAAAATGGCCACAATGATGGAGGCCATGATGAGCGTGAAGAAGGTAATGGAAGCCAATGCGGTTGCAATTGCCGCTACCAGCGTTGTTGCTAAGGTGAACCCGATGTCCCCATCCGGCATCAACCAAATGAATCATCCAACCTTAGATATGGTAGGCAAAGATTTGGGAAGTATGGGCGGCCCCCATGATGTGCAAATTCAAAACGAGCACGCCTTCCCGCCATATGGCTTGCCTCTCAACTATACGCCACCCAATGTGGCGTACACTCCCAATAAGAATGTCAATAACTCCACTCCTATACCCATTGAGAGCCAGCAACCCCAAACTGATCATGCACATGTCTCTTAAACCGTGGGGGAGACATATGAAATTCCCCATCACAATCTAGCCGACTTCGAGCCTTGGCTCGGATATGCCACTGAAGGGCAAGCAGTTGGTGGTATACCCCTTGAAAACACTTCGGAAGGCCCTCAGTATCACCCCCAGCTACACCTCTTGCATTCCACAACAAGTAAAAACCCTCATGCTATGGTAGAAATGGGAAAGTTGGATCATATAGAGGAAAGGCTCAGGGCCATTGAAGGAGGTGAAGATTATGCCTTTGCTAACCTAAAAAAGTTGTTCCTAGAACCCAATATCATCACCCCTCCCAAGTTCAAGGTTCTGGACTTTGACAAGTACAAGGGGACTACTTGCCCCAAGAACCATCTAAAGATGTATTATCGGAAGATGGGGGCATACGCAAAAGATGAGGAATTGCTGATACATTCCTTCCAAGAAAGTCTTACTGGGGTAGCTGT
Organism: Glycine max; assembly: GCF_000004515.6. Taxonomy (NCBI): domain Eukaryota; kingdom Viridiplantae; phylum Streptophyta; class Magnoliopsida; order Fabales; family Fabaceae; genus Glycine; species Glycine max. The sequence continues at coordinate 35,697,374 of NC_038251.2, forward strand.
TACCTGGTACACTAACTTGGAACCTTCCCGAGTCCATTCTTGGAAGGACCTAGTGGTTGCCTTCGTTAGGCAGTGTCAGTATAATGTCTTCGGATAGGATGCAACTACAGAACATGTGCAAAAAAGGGGGCACGAATCCTTCAAAAGAATACGCCCAAAGGTGGAGAGACCTGGAAGTTCAAGTGGAACCTCAATGACGGAGAAAAAATGATGACAATAATAGTAGACACATTACTAGTATTCTACTATGAAAAGATGGTGGGCTACACACCTTCAAGCTTTGATGATATGGTCTTCACCGACGAAAGGATCAAAGTGGGTCTAAAAAGAGGCAAATCTGATCATCATGCTTTGATAAATGCCAAAAAAAAACAAGGGCAAATGAAGAGGGTGAGAATGAGGGAGAAGCCCATGCTGTGACTGCCATTCCTATACAGCCAAGTTTCCCACCAACCCAACAATGTCATTACTCAGCCAATAACCAACCTTCTCCTTACCCACCGCCCAGTTATCCACAAAGGCCATCCCTAAAACAACCACAAAGTCTGTCTACCGCACTTCCAATGACGAACATCACCTTTAGCACAATCCAAAAACACCAACCAAGAAATGAATTTTGCAGCAAGAAAGCCTATAGAATTCACCCCAATTCCGGTGTCCTATGCTGACTTGCTCCCATATCTACTTGATAATTCAATGGTAGCCATAACCCCAACCAAGGTTCATCAACCTCCATTTCTCCGAGAATACGACTCGAACGCAACGTGTGCTTGTCATGGAGAAGCCCCGGGGCATTCCATTGAGCATTGTAGGGGCCTGAAGCATAAGGTGCAAGGTCTAATTGATGTGGGCTGGCTGAAATTTGAGGAGAATCGCATGTAAATCCCGACATTGACAAGAGATGCCACACATAGGGCAATTTTGAAAGCTGTTGTTAGATGTCTCTAATGACTCATCAGGATTTTCAACTTTCACCGAAATTGGGTGCAAGCCATTGGTCTATTTGCTCAAGCGACCTGTGACCATTCAATCAGAGATTACTCGTCTTGCACGTTGGTGGGGCTGCCGTAATACAACATGTAAAGTTCAAAACAAATAAATTTCAAAATAAAAAAAAAGGAGCATTTGATTGACTGTGTTTTCAAGACGTTCATGTGACCTCATTTTATCATTCTGGAAAGTTTGTCTTTTTAGAGAGAAGTGAGTTATCAAAAATAGGATGTTGGACAAATGGCCTCAGTTATCTTAAGAAGGGGGGGTTGATTAAGATACGAAGACTATTCCCCAATTAAACTTTCACTCTCTCTTTTCGGATTAACAATGCACCCTTAACATGAATTACTCAAAAGACAATTCAAATTAAACTTCTTTAAAGCAAAAGATAAATAGCAATAAATAAAAGAAGTTTAAGGGAAGAGAGGAATGCAAACTTGATTTATACTGGTTCGGCCACTTCCCGTGCCTATGTCCAGTCCTCAAGCAACCCACTTGAGATTTTCCATTCTCTTTGTAAAACTCTTTTTACAAAGTCTGAATCACACAGGGACAACCCTTCCCTTGTGTTCAGGAATCCTCTATAACAAGAGACCCATGGTCTCTTAATCCCTTTTCAGAAATAAGAAAAAGAGAAGAAGAAATCTCTCCTAAAAGAGATAGATTGTATAATGAAGATCAATCAAAATTCTTTATTGAATATGCAAGTGGTTGACCAAGGAATCTTTTTGAGAGGATAAAACTGTTTGGGCAATGAAAAGTCTCTTTAAATTCGTGTTTCCAAGTCACCTTTGATGGTCATTCATAAAACATCTGAATAGATGTGACTCTTGGAAATTATTTTCTGAAAATCCCCTCTGGTAATCGATTACAAGACTTGTGTAATCGATTACAGGCTTTAAAATTTGAATTAAAACATTCATTAAACTGTTGGTAATCAATTACCATCCATGCGTAATCAATTACACATTATCAATTTTGAATTCAAATTTTTAGTGACTGTGATAAACATTTTCAGCTGCTGGTAATCGATTACCAGAGAGAAAATCTCAATTTGAAATGATAGAATTCTTTGGTCAAACCTTTTGTTTTTTCAATTTGGAAACTTCTTCCTAAAGATTCTAGAGATCAACTTGATCTTATATCTTGATTTTCTTGGATTCTTGTCTTGAATAAAACTTAGAAGCACTTGATCCTTTAGCATGATCAAGACATCAAAACATCTTGCTTCTACATAGGTGTCATTTGACTTAATCCATCAATTGAAAAATCCTTCAACTATTTCTCGTCCTTGGAAAATTCTTTTTGCAAGAATCAACTGCTTCTTTCATTCTTCCTCACTACGAGGTTGTGAAAACAAGACAACAATTGGTAGCTCTAAGCCCTACACTAGGGCAACGAAAGGCACCATGCAAAAACCTCAAGCGAACCTATGGGCAGATTAAAAGTTTTCACCCAATAGGTTCCCAGCTACAAGGTCATGACGAAAGATAACAATTGGTACCTCAAAGCCTTACACTGGGGCAATGAGGGGCATCGTGCATGAGCCTCAAGTGAACATAGGGGCAGATCAAAAGTTCTCACCCGTCGATGTTTTTAAACAAGAAAAAAAAGGGGGAGACAAGCCCTAGAATTTCAATAGATTGATTAAACGTCAAACGGCTCCATTGCCGTCACTCCAAAATGGTCAAGTGACTAAATCAAACAGAATATACACTCTGAGGGAGTTCCCAGAGAGATTTGCAAAAGATAGGATAAGGTTGCATGAATTATCACCTTTTTCAAAAGGACAGTCAATCTGTGTTTTCAAAAAAAAATTAAATCAAAATCTAAATCACAAAATAGGGAACGAATGTCATGAACATTGTACAACTTTCCATTGCATTGAATTGTTTCATATAAGGTCAGTATTACCAAATTTCACGACAAAGGTTGCATGCGTCTGCATCCCTAAAAATCATGTTAACTGCATAGATTTCCTACATCTCGTGTCCAATCTTGTTGGATGACCGGCCCTCTTGATGAGTTGATCTCTTGATTTCTCATAAAGGTGGACCCTTGGGTACTAGTATCTATCACCTTTAGAGGACTATATGTCCTCGTCATCAGAGGACTGCACATCCTCGCCTGCAGAGGGCTGCACGCCCTCGCCTTTAGAAGGCTACGCGTCCTCATTTTCAGTGTGCTTCATATCCACACCTTAGGAGAATATAAGGTCCTTTGCCCTTAGATGCTTAACCGAGACTTGCACTCCCGGTTAAGGGGCCAGTAGTTTCCTTTTATCAGTTCCTGGGCCACCCCCTGATATTGGAGGGCGACCAACTGTGCGAGCACATCTAGAGAGGGAGGCTATCACGCATCTACTATGCATACCAGGGCAAGATTTCCCCCATGCCGCTGCAAAAAGACAAGTGCGGATCATGCGCACCAACATGACCACTCTTACGTGGATGACGTTGCTATTTAGCAACATTCTGCCCAGCGACCACAATGCCAATCTCCCCCTGCAAATGTATCAGTTGGTCTGTGCCGTCATGACATAGGTAAGTATGAACATGGCTCAATTGATTTCTGATGTCATCTATTGTTTGCAGGGATCGCGCCCACAAGACACCCAGTGGACCCAAAGAAGTCCAACAGGGCCCTGGGGTTTCCAGCTCTGGTTACGGGTCTCTGTCAGTCCTACAGGGTGCCCATTCCCCCAGCGAGGTCATGCCATCGTGACATAGGTAAGTATACATATGGTTCAACTGATTTCTGATACCATCTATTGTTTGCAGGAATTGCACCCACAAAGACACCCAGTGGACCCGGAGAAGTCCAACAGGGCCCTGGGGTTTCCGGCTCTGGTTACGGGCCTCTGTAGTCCTACAGGGTGCCCGTTCTCCCCGGCAAGGGATCGCGCCTGCAAGACACCTAGTGGACCCGAAGAAGTCCAACAGGGTCTTGGAGTTGTCAAGCTCTAATTACGGGTCTCTGTCAGTTCTACGGAGTGTCTGTCACCTCCAGCAAGGTCATCAGGCCCCTTACTAATTGAGCTTTCATCAAGAAGTACTGCGTCCCCAGGCAGGCGCAGGGCGAAACACCACAGCGGCCTGGGGATGGCCGGCAGCGGACAACAGACGCACCGCCATCACCTCTAAAGTTCACCTCAGCTCATCCATAAAAAGGTTAGAGCGTTGCTTACGACCCATGGCCGACCAATAGGCGACCAAGTCCAAAGCCAAAGGTAAGCAAAGTACTAGGTCCGTGACTGACAAGCCATGACGCGTCCAGCTCAAGACATTAAAGAAGCGCTACTAGGAGGCAACCTAGTACCTTTTAAATCTCTGCTTGTTATTTGATCACTCTTGTTTTTCAAGTCATAGCAGAACACACCTAGTTGCTCATGATCCTTGGAATTTAAATAAAACAAGCACAAGCTTGGAATAGTCATACCTCACACACACACACACACACACACACACACACACACACACACACACACATATATATATATATATATATATATATATGTTTAGGTAGAAAGATACCTTGGATATGCATGTATGTAGCAAAAAATACTTCACAAAATATATATATGTATGTTTAGGTAGAAAGATACCTTGAATATGCATGTATGTAGCAAAAATACTTCACAAAATATATATATGTATGTTTAGGTAGCAAGATACCTTGGATATGCATGTATATAGCAAAAATATCTCACAAAACATATATATGTATGTTTAGGTAGCAAGATACCTTGGACATGCATGTATATAGCAAAATACCTCACAAAATATACGTATGTTTAGGTAGCAAAATACCTCATGGAAAAAAAGAGAGCAAAAAGAGAGCGAGCATGAAAAGAATAAGAAGGAAGAAAAAAAATAGAAAATAAAAAATAAAAAATAAAAGTTGTCTAGCTTAAAAAACATGCTTGTGAAAAAAGATAATTTCCAACTTTTCTTTGAAAGATTTTACTGATCTTAACCAGTTTTTGAAAAAAAATGGTATACACTTGAAGAGTGAATGCTGTGAAAATTTTCCGAACGCCCAAAATGGACTCGGATGAATGCATGATTTGATAGAAGAACATATTTTGGAAATACTGGGTTGACTTAAAGTAGGGAAAATGAATCCTGAGCCCTAGTGTCACATGGCCATAAAAACTTGATGCTTGAGTGTCCACATGGGTGCATGCATGACCAGTTGTGCATAAAATTTCCTAATCATCATTGTTGCATATGTATCATCCCCTTTATCCCCGAACCGCTGGCCAAACCCTGACATATATCATGACCAGTCATTCTACAAGCCTTGAGCCAAAATCCCAACTTATCATAAACCTTGACCTAGGGTGAGAATGTCAATCCTTGCCCTCGGAAGAAAACAAAAAAAGAGAGAAAAGGAGAAAATTCCTGATCAAAAGAATCAGAAGAAAGCAAAAAGAGAAAATTCCAAATCAAAGAGGGGGAGAAAGCAAAAAAGAAAGAAAATTCCCCGATCAAAGATTGAGAGAAAGCAAAAAAGAAACAAAGTTTCTGATGCAATCCTCCCTAGGAAAGGACCAGTTACCAGAGCCATGAGCAAGAGGCTCCAAGAGGATTGGGCTAGAGTTGATAAAGAAGGCCTTAGGGTTCTCATGAACCTTAGGGTAGATTTTTGAGCCCATGGGCCAAGGTTGGGTCCACTCTTCTTTGTAAATAGTAGAATAGGTTGTTTTCTTCTTTTGGGCCTTGTATTTTGGCCATTCTAGTAGTATAGGGTTTTAGCCTTGTATTTCAGGGCATTTTAAGTAGTCTTTGTAGTAGGATTTTTTTTGTATTTTCATGTTTTTTTTTGTCATGGGGGTGAGCTTAGCTATTATAGGGGTGTGTAGCTAAGCTCTAGCTTCTCAAGGAAGCTTCTCAAGGAGGTGAGCTTAGTTTTTAGATGGGTGTGTGTAGCTAAACTCTAGCTTCTCAAGGAAGTTTTCTTAAAGAAGCTTCTCAAGGAAGTTTTCTTAAGAAAGCTTCTCAAGGAAGTTTTCTTAAGAAAGCTTCTCAAGGAAGTTAACTAGTCTATAAATAGAAGCATGTGTAACACTTGTTGTAACTTTGATGAATGAAAGTCTTATGAGATACACTTCAAAGTTCCACTTCTCTCCCTCTTTTATTCCTTCAATTTTGTGCTCCCCCCTTCTCTCTTTCTTTTCCTCCATTAAAACATCCTCTTCAAGCTTCTTATCCAAGGCAATTCTTGGTGGTGAAGCTCCTTCTTCCTTGGCTTATTCCCTAGTGGATGGTGCCTCCCCTCTCCTCTTCTCCTTTGCCTTCCGCTGCATCTCCATGGTGAAAAATCACCATTGAAGGACCTCATTGAAGCTCAAAGATCCAGCCTCCATAGAAGCTCCACAAGCAAGCTTCCATCAAGTGGTAATCAGAGCACAAGAGCTTCAAGTAGGTGCTCCTTAAACCTCCATTAATTTTTTTTGCTTTACCTTCTCTTCCATTTTTTTTTCTTCATTTTTCATCATGTATCTCCTCACATGTCTTGTTCTAAATTTTGTTAACATGATTCTTTAGAGTTTGCACCGATTAAACTAGCTATAGAAGTTAGATTTGATTTTCTATGGTTCAAATTTCTTGTTCTTGAACCATGAATTGTGTTGAGTTTAGGTTCCTTTGAGTTTTGTCTTTTTATTTTTTGTAGCTGAAACCTAAACCATAAAATTCTTACAAAAATATTAAAGTAGAAGAAAACCTCAAAAATCTAGAGTGACTTGTTCACCTATTGTAGTTTTGTCATAGAAGTCATGTCTAGTCATGAAACTTGTCACATAAGATTTCTTATGTTGTGCTGAATTTTATTTTCTTGTTTCTTTGTCTAACTCATTTGTTCATGAGTGAATGCAATTCTTTTAGCCTATTATTTGATTTGAGTCAAATCTTTCATGTTAATTAGTCCTTAACATGTTCATGCAAAATTCTTAGAGAGTCTTTGATTGTGAACCTTTTCTTGAACTTTTAGGTTTCCTTATGATTGTGTCTATTGTGAATTTGAGTTTTGGTGATTGAATTGCTGGCTGAAATGTTGATCCAAAGTGAATATTGAACTCCTAAAACTGTGGTAAACAATCCTAGTGAGTTCATCATACATAGGAAGGTTGAAAGTAAGCCCAAGGCATTCAATATACCATGCTTAAAGAAACAAATCACTGGTGCTGGCAGCTTGGACATACAAACTTGTAAAAATTACTGAGAATTCGTTACTTCGAATTTTGAGCTGAAACTTTTACTGAATTTTCTAGACATCTGGAAAAAAGTTATAAAAAAAGAAACAAGTGATTTGAATAAAAGGAAAAAATACGAAAAATCGCACAAGTTGGCAGGAAAATCAGTATCCAGAAAAAAAAGGTGAAAGGGAAGGGTGCTTGTTGTTTTTGCTCAAAATTTATTCTATAATTGGAAATTTCAATTCAAAATTAGTGTGAAGACAAGTGCCAAAGCTAGAGTTTTGTTGAGTCTTTTTTTCAGTTTTTTTTACTCTACTCTACAGCCATTCTAAGTTTCTCTTTGAGTCCTAGCTTGCTTCTATGTCCTTTTCATTGCTTTAATTGTTGAATAATCCTTGAAAAATTGTCTTGTTAAAACTCCATTGGTTTAGCTTTCATTTCATTTTTTTTGGTCTTTGATTATTGCTTGCCTCTTTGTTTCCTTGTTTGTGGGTTGCCATATAGGGAATTGGAAGAAGGATTAGTGCCATCCCTTGAAGAATTTGAGTCCAGAAGTAAGGGGCCAACCACCTTAAGAGCTATTGGACTAAGAAGCACTCCAAATTGAGTGAATCACCAAAGAGAGAACAACCACCAAAATTGAGGACCGTTTTGTAATTTTGTAATTTGCAATTTACTTACCTTCATTGCTTTCAAGTTTTTGTAACAAAAAGGACTTTCATTGGAAGTATGTTGGGAGCCTCCAATAGGTTACCAAACTTCCATTTGTGTGTAATAATTTTAGGCAATTTTTACTTAGGATAGTGAGTGTTTTGTTGGGAACCTTGAATGTGGTCATCCAAACACTCTTAGGATTCACCTAGTTTACATTTCTTGCTTACTTTCATAGCTTATTTCTTTTACCTTCCATTGTCAAACCGCCTAGATAGCTTGCATTTTACCAATTAGTTTTTTTTACCTTATCTTTCACACCTCTTTTAGTGTTTATTTTGGCTAGTTTCAACCATAGTTTCTTTTACCTTTTGTTTTCAAACCTCCAACAAGAAAGAACCACAACTTAGAAAACAACATGAGTCATCATTCAACTAGTGTTAATGATGAGGGTACTAGTCATAAGGACCCTCTATCTAGAATCTTAGATGAGTTGAGTTCTCTCAAGTTATGGAAAGAAAAACAAGAGAGAAAAGAAAAAGGAAAAAAAAGAGTGGAAGAAATAAGTCAAGATGAAAGAGAGAAAATAAGAGAGGAAGAAAGAAGAAAAATAATAAAAGAAATGAAAATAGAAAAACATGCCTCCTATAGTAGTCATGACTCTTGCAAGAGTTTAAGTGAAGAACTTAGCGACTATTATAGAGGGTGCCATAGTTCACATACTAAACATCACTCCCAAAGAAGAAAAAGGGATAGAAGGCCTCAAGAGGTTAACATTAGTCTTCCATATTTCCATGGAAAAGATAATGTTGAGGCCTACTTAGATTGGGAAATGAAGGTTGAACAACTCTTTGCTTGCCATCATATTAGCGAAGAGAGAAAAGTTCCATTGGCTACCCTTAGCTTTCAAGGGTATGCCCTCTATTGGTGGACTTCCCTTGTTAGGGAACGAAGGATTCATGGGGATCCTCCAGTAGAGTATTGGAATGGTCTTAAGAGTGCCCTTAGGAAGAGGCACATTCCTCCCTACTATGAAAGGGAGCTTATGGAGAAGCTCCAAAGGCTTAAACAAGGGAGTATGAGTGTTGAAGAATACAGACAACAAATGGAACTACTCTTTTTAAGAGCTGGACTTAGGGAGGAGGAAAGGACAAGCATAGCGAGGTTCCTTAGTGGGCTTAATATGGAAGTAAGGGACAAGGTTGAACTCCTTCCATATAGGGACCTAGATGAACTAGTCCAACTTTGTATAAGAGTGGAACAACAACTAAAATGAAAGCCTTCTTCAAAATCTTATGGCTTTCACTCTTATCCAAGGAAGGACCAAGCCCAAGGAATTTTGGGGGCTACACCTTCAAAACCCAAGGAAGAAAAGGGTAAGACCATAGAGAAATACACCCCTAAGGCTAGTTCCCAAGAAAGAACTAGCAACATTAAATGCTTCAAATGTCTTGGGAGAGGTCACATTGCCTCTCAATGCCCCACAAAGAAAACCATGATTATGAGGGGTCAAGACATTTATAGTAGTCAAGAGGAAACTACTTCTTGCCCTTCCTCTAGTGGAAGTGAAGATGAAGTAAGGGGTGAAGAGTCTAGTGAGGAAGTCTACCCCCATGAAGAAGGTGACCTCTTAATGGTTAGAAGGCTCCTTGGAGGTCAATCTTGTGATCTATCTCAATCCCAAAGAGAGAACATATTTCATACAAGATGCAAAATTTTAGATAAAACTTGTTCTCTCATTGTGGATAGTGGATCTTGTTGCAATTGTTGTAGCACAAGATTAGTTTCTAAGTTGAACCTCACTATCATTCCCCACCCAAAACCTTATAAACTTCAATGGCTCAATGAGCAAGGGGAAATGATAGTTAACCAACAAGTGAAGGTACCTTTCTCCATTGGGACATATAAGGATGAAGTTAATTATGATATAGTTCCCATGGAGGCAGGATATATTCTTTTAGGAAGGCCGTGGCAATTTGATAGGAAGATCATTTACAATGGCCTAACTAATGAGATTACCCTCACCCATCTTGGCACGAAATTTGTGTTGCATCCTCAAACACCTTTACAGGTGGCCAGAGATCAACTAACTATGAAAGATAAGAGGGATGAGGAAGAAAAACTAGAAAAACAAAAGAAAAAGAAGGATAGTAAGGCCTTGTCTTCAAAGGCCAAGGGGAAGGAAAAAGAGGAAAAGGATTCCTCCAAGAAGATTGTTAAGAAGGAAAATCATTTTGCAACAAAAGGTGATATTAAAAGAGCACTTCTTCTTAAACAATCTTTCTACCTTCTCCTATCAAGGGAAACATCCCTTAGCACTGCCACAATTCCTACATTTGAGACCTTACCCCCAAAGGTCCAAGAACTCTTACATGAATTTGGTGATATATTTCCCAAAGAGATACCCCCTGGGCTACCTCCTTTAAGGGGAATAGAACACCAAATAGATTTAGTCCCAGGAGCAAGCCTTCCTAATAGGCCAGCCTATAGGACTAATCCTCAGGGGACTAAGGAGATAGAGTCTCAGGTAAAAGAATTGTTGAAGAAGGACTGGGTCCAAGAGAGCCTAAGCCCATGTGCTGTGCCAGTGTTGTTGGTGCCCAAAAAGGATGGTACGTGGAGAATGTGTACAGATTGCAGGGCCATCAACAACATCACTATAAAGTATAGGCACCCCATTCCTAGACTTGATGATTTGCTTGATGAGTTGCATGGTGCCAATATCTTTTCAAAAATTGATCTTAAAAGTGGGTATCACCAAATCAAGATGAAAAAGGGTGATGAGTGGAAAACCGCTTTCAAGACCAAGTTTGGTTTGTATGAATGGCTAGTGATGCCTTTTGGGCTCACTAATGCACCAAGCACCTTTATGAGGCTTATGCATCATGTCTTAAGGGATTTCATAGGTAGATTTGTAGTTGTTTATTTTGATGATATTTTAGTGTACAGTAGGAGCCTAGATGATCACTTAGGACATCTCAGGCAAGTTCTTTCAGTCCTTAGGAAAAACACCCTCTATGCAAATATAGAGAAGTGTACTTTTTGTGTAGATAATATAGTTTTCTTAGGGTTTGTAGTTGGTAGAAATGGGGTCCAAGTGGACCCTGAGAAAATCAAGGCCATCCAAGAATGGCCCACCCCAAAAAGTGTGGGAGATATTAGGAGCTTCCATGGGTTGGCAAGCTTCTATAGAAGGTTTGAAATTCTGATACTGGGGACAGATGTCGTACAGGATGTCACGACATCACGCTTCAGAACATGCAGAGTATATTTGACAGTGTGTACAGTTTAAACAAGTAAATAACACAAGAGAATTGTTAACCCAGTTCGGTGCAACCTCACCTACATCTGGGGGCTACCAAGCCAGGGAGGAAATCCACTAAAATAGTGTTAGTTCAAGGTCTAACAGCCACTGTTTACAACCTTCTCACCTAACCACTACCCGTGCGACCTCTACCTAAGAGCCACTCTTAGATATGAGAACCCCGCTCACTCCCTCTCAATCACACTCCCGTGTTTACAAGCAAATCAAAGACACACCAGAGATTGCTCTCTGAACAATAGAGATCAACGCCACACACTAGAGATCAACTCTACACACTAGAGATCAACTCTACACACTCAGGTCCAACACTTGATGTTAGGGTACCATCAAGGTGGCTCACAAAACACTCAAGTCCCAAAACTCACAAAATAACTCTTCAATCCCGGACTTGGTGGAAAACTCGTGCAGCCTTCGTGTTTATATAGCAGTGAGCGTGTCTGGGCTGCAACAGCTTGTGCTGGATGAGATCTATCATTCTTCCTGAAAATCTGCACTTAAAGATCTAAAAGATACAGTTTGATCTTTTAGTTTTTATCTTTAATCTTTAATCTTTAATCCCTGAACGAACTCTTCTAGTTTGTAATTTGAACTTTAATTATCTTTTAATTCGTTCCTAAAGATAGATCACCTTATCTCTTGCTAACTGCACAATAATCTGTTAAAGATATAACAGATTTATATGTCCAGTATTTTCGGGCCAGATGTCCTGGACATCGTATCCGACATCGTGGATCCTGCAGCTTCAATGCTTTTAGCAACTCCAGTATTTTCGGGCAGGATGTCCTGGACATTGTATCCGACATCGTGGATCCTGCAGCTTCAATGCTTTTAGCAATTCCAGTATTTTCAGGCAGGATGTCCTGGACATTGTATCCGACATCGTGAATCCTGCAGCTTCAATTCTTCATTTGACATTTCATCTTGCCTTGTGCATTGTGCAGCCCGATCTTATTCTTTGACATAACGTTGGACATCATGTGCAGCAACTCCAGCTTTCCTTCATTGTCTAAGTGCTTATGTTTTAACAAAATCTTAGCCAATCTTTTAAAGCTTAGTAAAGCTAAGCACTAACAATCTCCCCCTTTGGCAAATTTTGTCTAAAACATACTTAGACACTTCCTGAGCAGGTACGAGCAGTTATGCAAGTGGGATCAGCAACTTTCATTATCAGAGTAATCAAGCACAGCGGAAATTCTGCAAGTTGCAAATCTACAAGTCTTCTCCAGGATGTCAAGACATCTCACGTGACATCAGCTTTCTGCTCCCCCTGTCTCAATGCTCTTTCACTGCAGCATCTTCTATCAGCTACTAGTCTTTTCAGGATGTCAAGACATCTCATGTGACATCACCATTCTGCTCCCCCTGTCTCCATGCTCTTACTGCAGCATCTTCTATCAGCTAGTAGCTTACACCAGTCATCATCAGCAGCAGCAGTTTGTCTCCCCCTCAAAATCATATACATACAACTCCCCCTCAAAGTCATGAATCATGCATACATCGTATCCTACTGCCATACATCGTATCAATCATGCATGCATACATCGTATCTTACTACTCAAAATCATGCATAATACATACATACTACTACTCCCCCTTTTTAGACATAAATTTGGCAAAAGTAGAATGCATGAAATTAATGTGCAAATATTACAGACCAATAACAATCAATTGTTCAAAGGGACATGCCCTTATAGCTAGTAAAAGTAAAAAGCAAAAGTAAAGGTCTGATGGTCATGGGGTGGCTTCAGAATCATCATCTGATTCAGTATCCTCTGCTGCATCTTCCTCTTCCTCAGCAGCTTCTTCTTCTTCCTCGGCTGTTTCTACCTCTTCCTCAGCTGCTTCATCTTCTTGCTCAGCTGCTTCTCCATCATCAATGCCACTTTCTGAGAGCCTTTTGATCAGCCGTTCCAGCTCCATCTTCTTCTCTGTGGTGGCTTTGATGGTTGCTTCCAGCACCTTGCATGTGTCCTTGAGTTCAGCAATCAGAGCATCCTTGGACACAGCACCTGAAGCAGCAGCTTTCCCTGATGTCGAGACAATGTCTGGGACATGTGTCCCCTCAAACAATTTGTAATGCAGGGATAGAGGAGATTCTCTCTTCATCACAGAGTCAATGTTGTTTAAAATATTTGGATGTTGACTCAACATAATGCCACACAATACAGTAGGGAAGGCAATGGGTAATTTGACAGCAAAGGATTCTGAATGCTTAACAGTTTGATCAAAAATATAGTTTCCAAAATTAAATTTGGACTTGGTTCCAACAGCATACAGAAATTTACCCAAACCTGTGGCAACAGTGGAAGTATGATTGGTGGGTACCCAGTTTGCAGCGCCAATCCTATGCAGAATTGCATACTTCACACTCAGCTTCCCTGCAGAAAGCTTCCCTTTCTTTGGCCAATGCTGGACTCGTTTGGCAGTGATTTCCTTGGCAATCTGATGCTCAGAAACATCAATATCCACCACTCCTTCAGTAGGTCTGCCCAGGTACTTGTTGATCACAGCAGGGGAGAATCTAACACATTTTCCTCTGACAAATACTTTTTGATACTCATCACTCTTTCTGTTTGTTATGTCAGAGGGAATGTTGACAATAAATTCCCTGACTAGGCTTTCATAACAGTCTCCCAACTTGGTGACTGTCTTCAGTAGTCCAGCAGCCTTAATGAGGTCCATGATCTCCTTGCAAGCCAAGGCATCTCTTCCCAGTTCTCTTTCAACCGCAAGTCTGCGTTGATACACATATTTCCACTTTTCAACATTGCCAATGGAGTGGAAAGAGATGTTGTCCAGTGGTGCATCAGGAACATTTCCAGGCACCTTTCTTCCAGATTTCTTGGCCCTCTTTGATGTCGAGACATCTAGTTCGACAACATCATCAGAATCAGATGAGGAAATTTCTTTCCTCTTCTTGGAGGGGATTGCAACTTTGCTCCTTCTGGATTTGGTAGGAGTGATTGGAGTGCTCTTCTTCTAGGCCATAGTTTTGATTCGTCCAGACCTCTTAATGGGGGTTTTCCCTTTTCTGCTTTGTAACCTTTCTGCAATGCCAGGTGCCAACCTGTTGGCAATGGGTTCCTCATCAGATTCTACTTCTTCAAGGTCAATGAGGTCACCTGGAGCAGGTTCTGGTGCCCGTGGTGCAGGGGTCTCCTCTGAGGCTTGATCCTCTTCTTCTGTTGATTCCTCTTCACTGGGTGAAGGGAGGGCTTCAGCATTTGGAGCGGAAGATGTTGGAACATCTTTATCAACATCAGGCACAGAAGCATTTTTCAGAATGTTACTCACAATACTGCGGATCTTCTTATCCATCTCCGGGTCTACTTCCCTAGGACTTGTTGCAAGGCTAGGGTTTTCAGCAGTCTTTACTCCCTGTTGTCGTTTGGGAACCAGTTTCTCAGGAACAGGGGCTTGACCAGGAATTATTTGTATGGGTTGGATGTTGAGTTCAGGTTGTCCCTGGTGCGGAGATGATGGTACAGAGGGTGAACCAGAACCTGAAGTTTCTTTTGGTGAGGTAGCCATGGAGAAGCAGAGCTTTTGAAATGGTTTCGTGAAATTCCGAGAGAAGTTGGGGTATGCTGATGAAAACAAGAATGCCACGAAAATATAAATTTGAATGAAGAATGTAGAGGGGCGTGTGAAGCAACGGTCAAATCTGTTTCGGCCCAGTAATGAATGTGCTATTAACGTTTGAGCACATTCAAATAGAAGTAATTGCTATAAGTCTTCTAGCAGACAAATGCCCAGCTTGCCCCTCAGTTTTTCAAACTGATTTGCATCCAATGCCTTTGTGAAAATATCTGCTATTTGCTCCTCAGTGTCAACATGCTTCAGTGTGATCACTTTATCATCAACAAGATCTCTAATATAGTGATGTCTAATGTCAATGTGCTTGGTTCTGCTGTGTTGAACAGGATTTTTAGAAATATTAATAGCACTCATGTTGTCACAGTATAATGTCATGACATCTTGTTCGACATTGTACTCCTTCAGCATCTGCTTCATCCAAACTAGTTGTGAACAGCTGCTTCCTGCTGCAATATACTCTGCTTCTGCAGTAGATAGGGACACACAGTTCTGCTTCTTGCTGAACCAAGAAATAAGATTGTTGCCCAGATAGAAGCATCCACCAGAAGTGCTTTTTCTGTCATCTGCACTTCCAGCCCAATCAGCATCACAGTACCCAACCAGCATTGAATCTGAACAATGACAGTACATAATCCCATAGTCACTGGTGCCATTTACATATTTCAGAATTCTCTTTACTTGATTCAAGTGACTTATCTTGGGATTGGCTTGATATCTTGCACAAACACCTACTGCATAGGTGATGTCAGGTCTGCTAGCTGTTAAATATAGTAAGCTCCCAATCATGCTTCTGTACAGACTTTGATCAACACTGGTGCCAGCTTCATCTTTTGTCAGCTTCAAGTGAGTAGGTGCAGGTGTTCTTTTATGGCTGGCATTTTCCATCCCAAACTTCTTGACAATGTTCTTTGCATACTTGCTCTGTGAGAGGAATATGGAGTCTTCCATCTGCTTTACTTGGAGTCCCAGAAAATAAGTCAGCTCTCCAACAAGACTCATCTCAAATTCAGATTGCATCTGTTGAACAAAATGTCGAAGCATCTCATTCGACATCCCTCCAAACACAATGTCATCAACATATATCTGTGCTATCATCAAGTTTTCAGCATCTTGCTTGACAAAGAGAGTCTTGTCAATTCCTCCCTTCCTATACCCTTGCTGAGTAAGGAACTCTGTTAGCCTTTCATACCAAGCTCTTGGAGCTTGCTTCAATCCATAGAGAGCCTTCTTGAGCCTGTATACATGATCTGGATGAGTTGGATCTACAAATCCCTTTGGCTGCTCCACGTAGACTTCTTCATTCAGGTATCCATTCAGAAACGCGCTCTTCACATCCATTTGGTACAGCTTGAATTTGAGGATGCAAGCTACACCAAGTAACAGTCTGATGGACTCAAGTCTAGCAACTGGGGCAAACGTTTCATCAAAGTCTACACTTCATTGGTTTTGTTCTTGAAGATCCACTTGGTGCCAATTACATTAGTTCCCTCGGGTCTCGGAACTAGCTCCCAGACTTCATTCCTTTTGAATTGCTCCAATTCTTCTTGCATAGCATTGATCCAGAACTCATCTGTCAGTGCCTCTTTCACATTCTTGGGCTCAATTTTGGAGACAAAACATGAGTTGGAGACAATCTCAATCTCCCTTGATCTTGTAGTGACTCCTCTGTTTGGATCTCCTATAATCAGCTCCTTGGGGTGCATCTTCTGGATTCTAATGGAAGGTCTCTTGTCAGGTTGGTTGATGTTTGATTCATCTGTAGCAGAATCAGAGTTTTCTGCATTTTCTGCACTTTTAGCTGTATCTGCTACATTGTCTCCCGATGTTCTGACATCTTCTTCGACATCCTTCTTTCTTGCTGGAGTTAGATCATCAACAACCACATTGATGGATTCCATCACAGTTCTGGTTCTGGAATTGAATACTCTATATGCTCTGCTGTTTGTAGAGTATCCCAGGAATATTCCTGCATCACTCTTGGGATCCATCTTTCTCCTTTGCTCTCTATCTGTCAAAATGTAACATGGACTTCCAAAGATGTGGAAGTGCTTGACAGTTGGCTTCCTCCCTTTCCAGATTTCATACAGTGTGGTTGGAGTCCCTCTTCTCAGTGTGACTCTGTTGTGGATGTAGCATGCTGTGTTCATGGCTTCAGCCCAGAGATTATAGGGAAGTTCTTTGGCATGAAGCATGACCCTAGCAGCCTCTTGCAAAGTCCTGTTTTTCCTCTCAACTATGCCATTCTGTTGTGGTGTAATGGCTGCAGAGAACTCATGAGTGATGCCTTCAGATGTGCAGAATTCAGTAAACCTGCTGTTTTCAAACTCTCTGCCATGGTCACTCCTGATTCTCTTGATGACACAGTCTTTTTCTCTTTGAAGTTTTAGACTCAGCTCCTTGAATACTTCAAAGGTGTCTGATTTTTCTCTGATAAAATTGACCCAGGTAAATCTGGAGAAATCATCCACAACAACATAGGCATACCTCTTTCCTCCAAGGCTTTCAACTTGCATAGGCCCCATCAAGTCCATGTGAAGTAGTTCCAGCACTCTGGAAGTGGTCTGATGTTGAAGCTTCTGGTGGGACATCTTGACTTGCTTTCCAATCTGACATTCACCACAAATTCTGCCTTCTTCTATTTTCAGATTGGGAATGCCTTTAACAGCACCTTTGTCAATGATTTTCTTCATGCCTCTTAAGTGCAGATGCCCAAATCTTTGATGCCATATTCTGACTTCATCTTCTTTGGAGAATAGACATGTGGAGGAATAACTGGTTTCTTGAGGTGTCCATAGGTAACAGTTGTCCTTTGATCTGCTGCCCTTCATTAGAACTTCACTCTTCTCATTTGTCACCAAGCATTCTGACTTTGTGAAGTTTACATTGAATCCTTCATCACACAGCTGACTGATGCTGATCAAGTTTGCAGTCAGTCCCTTCACCAGCAGTACTTTGTCCAGACTAGGAAGTCCATCATGGACTAGCTTTCCCATTCCAGTGATCTTTCCTTTAGAACCATCTCCAAATGTCACATAGCTAGTGGAGCAAGGTTCAATGTTCACCAGGAATTCTTTGACTCCTGTCATGTGTTTGGAACAGCCGCTATCTAGGTACCAATCTTCTTTAGCTGATGCTCTAAGTGAAGTATGAACAACAAGACTAACAGTCTTGTGTTTTGGAACCCACATCATCTTCCTTCCACTGCTGCTCCCTTGAGTTCCATGATGTGGATGGCCATGTAAATGATAGCAAAAGGGCTTTATGTGACCATACCTGCCACAGTAGTGACACCTCCACTTCTTTCTTTTGCTCCTTTTCTGCTGCGTTCCATGATGTCGAGACCGATGTTGTGACATCGTGGCTCCAGTGCTGTTTTTGGCAGGAACAAATTCTGTCATGGTTATTCTGCCAGCAGATTTATGATTAAACCCAAGTCCTCTCTGGTTTTCAACATTCTTCCCAAGCTGTAGCACCTCATCAAGCACATCTGAGCCTTTATTCAACATCTTTATTGATTTGGTCATGTTTTCCAGTTTGGAGTTCAGAAAACCAACTTCTCCTTTAAGCTCAGAGATCTTCTCTTCATGTGCCTCCTTTTCAGCCTCCAGATTTGCAATGACCTTCTTCAGTTGTGCTTCTTGCTGAAGGATCTTCTCACTTTTGATGCATAGTTTTCTATAGGATATAGCAAGCTCATCAAAAGTGATTTCACTATCTGTATCACTTGAATCTTCAGCAGATTCAAATCTCCCAGTGAGTGCATTTACATCTCTGTCAGAATCACTTTCTTGTTCACTCTCTGTATCATCAGACCGACATACAGAAAGTCCTTTCCTCTGCTTCTTGAGATGAGTGGGACATTCAGCTATGATGTGTCCATAGCCTTCACACCCATGGCATTGAATTCCTTTGCTGTGACTGGGCTTTTCATCTGACCTTTTCTGGTATTTACTACCTTTCCTGATGTCGAAAGGGATGTTCTGGACATGTGGTTTCTGCCTCCTGTCCATTCTGTTCAGCACTTTGTTGAACTGCTTTCCAAGGAGCACAACTGCCTTAGTCAGACCTTCATCAGTATCCAGGTCATACTCATCTTCTTCTCCTTCATCATTGGACACGAACGCCAAGTTCTTGCTCTTCTTTTCAGCCCTATCCGAGAGTCCTAGCTCAAAGGTTTGAAGGGAACCAATGAGTTCATCTACTCTCATGTTGCAGATGTCTTGGGCCTCCTCTATAGCAGTGACTTTCATGTCAAATCTCTTAGGCAAGGATCTGAGGATCTTTCTCACCAGCTTTTCATCTGTCATCCTCTCTCCTAAGGCAGTGCAAGCATTGGCAATTTCAAGAATGTTCATGTGGAAGTCATGAATACATTCTTCCTCCTTCATCTTCAGATTTTCGAATTTTGTAGCCAAGAGTTGCAATCTGGACATCTTCACTTTGGAGGTTCCTTCATGAGTGGTTTTCAGGATCTCCCATGCATCTTTGGCCACTGTGCATGTGTTGATCAGTCTGAAGATATTCTTGTCAACTCCATTGAATAGAGCATTCAAAGCTTTGGAGTTTCCAAGTGCCAATTCGTCTTCTTCTTTAGTCCAGTCTTCTTCTGGCTTCAATCCATCCGTGGGCTTTCCTTCTGTGTCCAGCATCTTGGGATGTTCCCAGCCTTTGATGACAGCTTTCCAGGTTCTGCTATCCAGTGATTTGAGGAAGGCCACCATCCTTGCTTTCCAGTATTCATAGTTGGTTCCATCCAGAATTGGTGGTCTGTTCACTGGTCCTCCTTCTTTCTCCATGTTCATCAGAATTTATCTCCCTAGATCTCACTCAGTGATTTCGAGTGCCCGCTCTGATACCAATTGAAATTCTGATACTGGGGACAGATGTCGTACAGGATGTCACGACATCACACTTCAGAACATGCAGAGTATATTTGACAGTGTGTACAGTTTAAACAAGTAAATAACACAAGAGAATTGTTAACCCAGTTCGGTGCAACCTCACCTACATCTGGGGGCTACCAAGCCAGGGAGGAAATCCACTAAAATAGTGTTAGTTCAAGGTCTAACAGCCACTGTTTACAACCTTCTCACCTAACCACTACCCGTGCGACCTCTACCTAAGAGCCACTCTTAGATATGAGAACCCCGCTCACTCCCTCTCAATCACACTCCCGTGTTTACAAGCAAATCAAAGACACACCAGAGATTGCTCTCTGAACAATAGAGATCAACTCCACACACTAGAGATCAACTCTACACACTAGAGATCAACTCTACACACTCAGGTCCAACACTTGATGTTAGGGTACCATCAAGGTGGCTCACAAAACACTCAAGTCCCAAAACTCACAAAATAACTCTTCAATCCCGGACTTGGTGGAAAACTCGTGCAGCCTTCGTGTTTATATAGCAGTGAGCGTGTCTGGGCTGCAACAGCTTGTGCTGGATGAGATCTATCATTCTTCCTGAAAATCTGCACTTAAAGATCTAAAAGATACAGTTTGATCTTTTAGTTTTTATCTTTAATCTTTAATCTTTAATCCCTGAACGAACTCTTCTAGTTTGTAATTTGAACTTTAATTATCTTTTAATTCGTTCCTAAAGATAGATCACCTTATCTCTTGCTAACTGCACAATAATCTGTTAAAGATATAACAGATTTATATGTCCAGTATTTTCGGGCCAGATGTCCTGGACATCGTATCCGACATCGTGGATCCTGCAGCTTCAATGCTTTTAGCAACTCCAGTATTTTCGGGCAGGATGTCCTGGACATTGTATCCGACATCGTGGATCCTGCAGCTTCAATGCTTTTAGCAATTCCAGTATTTTCAGGCAGGATGTCCTGGACATTGTATCCGACATCGTGAATCCTGCAGCTTCAATTCTTCATTTGACATTTCATCTTGCCTTGTGCATTGTGCAGCCCGATCTTATTCTTTGACATAACGTTGGACATCATGTGCAGCAACTCCAGCTTTCCTTCATTGTCTAAGTGCTTATGTTTTAACAAAATCTTAGCCAATCTTTTAAAGCTTAGTAAAGCTAAGCACTAACAAGGTTCGTTCCTAATTTCTCTACAATTGCATCACCTCTCAATGAGCTAGTGAAGAAGAATGTGGCATTTACTTGGGGTGAAAAACAAGAGCAAGCCTTTGCTTTGCTCAAAGAAAAGCTTACTAAGGCACCTGTTCTAGCTCTTCCTGACTTTTCTAAAACTTTTGAGCTAGAATGTGATGCCTCTGGAGTGGGAGTTGGAGCTGTTTTGTTGCAAGGTGGGCACCCTATTGCTTATTTTAGTGAAAAACTTCATGGTGCCACCCTTAACTACCCCACCTATGATAAAGAGCTTTATGCCTTAATAAGAGCACTCCGAACTTGGGAACATTACCTTGTTTCCAAGGAATTTGTCATTCATAGTGATCATCAATCACTTTAGTTCATTAGAGGGCAAAGCAAGTTAAACAAAAGGCATGCAAAATGGGTAGAGTACCTAGAGCAATTTCCATATGTTATCAAATACAAAAAGGGAAAAACAAATGTGGTAGCTGATGCCCTCTCTAGGAGACACACATTGTTTTGCTCCCTAGGAGCTCAAATTTTAGGATTTGATAACATTAGGGACTTGTATGCTTTAGATGAACATTTCTCTCCCATTTACAAGAGTTGTGGGAAAAAGGCCCAAGATGGATACTATTTGGCTGAGGGGTATTTGTTTAAAGAGGGAAAACTTTGCATATCCCAAGGAACCATCAGGAAATTACTTGTGAAGGAGAGCCATGAGGGTGGGCTCATGGGCCACTTTGGGATAGACAAGACCCTTGTCTTACTCAAAGAAAAGTTCTATTGGCCCCATATGAAGAAAGATGTCCATAAGCATTGCACTAGGTGTGTGGCTTGTTTACAAGCCAAGTCTAGGGTGATGCCTCATGGGCTATACACACCCTTACCCATTCCATCTGCACCTTGGGTAGACATTAGTATGGACTTTGTCCTTGGGCTCCCTAGAACCCAAAGAGGTGTAGACTCTATCTTTGTAGTGGTGGATAGGTTTAGCAAGACGGCACACTTTATACCATGCCACAAGGTGGATGATGCTTCACATATCTCAAAACTCTTTTTTAGGGAAGTTGTGAGACTCCATGGTTTGCCTAGGACCATTGTGTCAGATAGAGATGCTAAGTTCCTTAGCCACTTCTGGAAAACATTATGGGCTAAGCTAGGAACTAAGCTTTTTTTCTCTACCACTTGTCATCCACAAACTGATGGGCAAACAGAGGTAGTGAATAGGTCTTTATCCACTCTTTAAAGGGCTCTTCTAAAAGGCAACCATAAGTCTTGGGATGAGTATCTTCCTCATGTAGAATTTGCCTACAATAGGGGGGGTTCATAGAACCACCAAGCAATCCCCTCTTGAGGTTGTCTATGGGTTCAATCCCTTAACACCCTTAGACCTCATTCCCCTCCCACTTGACACTTCTTTTATACATAAAGAAGGGGAATCTAGGTCAGAGTTTGTAAAGAAGTTGCATGAGAGGGTTAAGACCCAAATAGAGAACCAAACAAAGGTGTATTCAACTAAGGGCAATAGAGGAAGAAAGGAGCTAGTTCTTAATGAGGGGGACTGGGTTTGGCTCCATCTTAGGAAGGAAAGATTCCCTACTAAAAGGAAATCCAAGCTTAGCCCAAGAGGGGATGGACCTTTTTAGGTCTTGGAGAGGATCAATAATAATGCCTATAGGTTGGACCTTCCAAGAGAGTATGGAGTTAGCACCACTTTTAATATTTCTGATTTAATTCCTTTTGCAGGTGGAGTTGATATAGAGGAGGAGGAACAACCAGATTTGAGGTCAAATCCTCTTCAAGGGGGAGGGGATGATGCAATCCTCCCTAGGAAAGGACCAGTTACCAGAGCCATGAGCAAGAGGCTCCAAGAGGATTGTTACTAATGTTTTTCCTTATGGTACAGTTGAGATCAAAAGCGACTCCACAAACAAGAGCTTCAAGGTCAACGGACATCGACTTAAGCCATTCCTCACGAACCCTTCTTTAGTGGACGTAGTGGTGGAAGAGACTTCCTTCCTCCACCTTACTCTTCCTCCACCATGACTTAGGGAGTTCTTCTTTTCCTATCTCCTTCTTTGCTTTTATTACACTTGTCCAATTCTATTTGATGGCTTAATTGTTTTAATCTTTTAATTGTGCTACATTGAGGACAATGTGTTGTTTAAGTATGGGGGGAGTGTTCTTTGGTTTTGCTAGTTTTGTCGGTTTTGTTAATTCGTTAGTTGTGTTAATTTGTTAATGTTGTTAGTTTCGTCGGATTTCTAGTTTAATATTTTGGGTCAATTCTGTGTGCATGTACGACTTTGCATGTTTTTCTTTGAATTATAGGATATGTTCAAGAAATGGGTAATTGTTTTGAAAATAAAAGTTTTTGGACATTTTGTGACTTGAAATCTTTGATTCTCCTCTACATGTCATGATAGTTTTGAAAGCTCAATTTGAAAGTGATGAGTTTACCTTTGTGAGAATTTGAGCCATCCATCATCATAATCATTTGGTGTGTTTTGGCCCATTGATTGCTTGCACAATAGCCTTGGCTTGATTCTTGTTGATGCTTCCTAATTCACATGCATATTTGGAAATGATTAAGGCAATTTTGTTCTTATAAGCTTCTAGCCAAATGGACTTACCTTGACTTAATTCCTTTGATAGCCCTTTTGAGCCTTGTTTCCCTTTCCTTGTTTTGTAGCTCACTACAAGCCTTAAGTGAAAAACCATGATATCACCATATCCTTAAGGAATTTTGGAGCTTTGGAATTGTTTTGGGAATAAGTGTGGGGGTTTTTTGTTTCATTTGATAACATGTTTTGTTGGCCATGCTTCATGATATATTTTGAGCCATACTTGATGTACATTGCATATTGGTTAAATGTTGGACATGCTGAATGAGATGTTGTTTCTCAAAGGCTACGGAGTAAAAAAAAAAAATCAGAAAAGAAAAAGAAAAGCAGTTAAAGTTGAGTGAATAGGATCTTAAATGACAAAAGAATGATGAGGCTCTTGGTTCTACTCTTTATGTTTAAATTTTATCTTTACTTCTTTTTATTTTCTTATTTTTTCTTAATATGCACTTATTCCCCATTGCTCCTCTATTCCTTTGGGATTCAACCACTTATTCCATATTTTTCCAAACCTTGTCCTTGACCCCATTACAACCTTAAAAGACCTTTTGATCCTCATGTGCTTATGTTTATGGGTTGATTGTCAATTTTAGAATCTTGCCAAGTTTATGTGGTGTTTGTTTTCATGGGTTCTTTGAGGGTAAATAGTAGCCTAAACACTTAAGAGATAGAGTGTATATCTTGTGAGGCTTTATCACTTTTTATTCTTGAGCTGATTAACTATTTTGCCATGATTGGGTTGCTTGGATGATTTTCATGAATGTCTTGACTTTTCGGATCTCCCTATGTTAGATGTTACCCATTCCTTTCATTCCTTGATGTTCATTGAGAAATATGTGAATGTTTTCGTTTGTCTCTCTTTGAATACCCGTGGATTTTGTTCTTTGTTTCATTTTTCCCAAGAGTGCAAAAGGTCAAGTATGGGGGGTTTTGATGTGCCATCATTTTCTTCTATTTTCTAAACCCTTTTTGCACCATTTTAATTACTGATTGGTCTTAATTGTCAATTAATTAGGTAGTTTTATTATTTGGGCTCATTTAGCTAATTTGATGTTTTTAATCTAATTTCAGGAATTAATGAAACATTAGGCTTAATCCGGATTTTGGTTGTGGACTTGAAGAGGGCAATTAAAGCAGCGCTTACCTTAGTTAATTTCTAATTAGGAAATTCGCAATTTTATTTTATGTGGTTCAGTGTTTATTTCGTTTTGGGCCAGAGTATTGTAATAGGGCCCAGTGACTTTGAGTGACTCTTTTTAAATAGCAGCCTTGGGATTCGTGCAAGGCTATTCTGTTATGCCATTCATTATTCAGAGTTTTTTAGGGTTTTATGTTCAAACATTGACCACTATGTGCTATTTCCCTGAAATCTTCATGCTTTATATATGTACAAGGGGACATTATCATTATACACCCCAAACATAGTTACAACCCATGACACTTGTATAATCCTGAGGAAAAGTTGTGGGATCGTCAATGTCATCTGGTATATTGGATCTTCTCCATGTTCCGACCCATCAACAAGTTTCTCCAGTTCCTTTGGTACCTGTTTATGCTACACAGGTAATAAACATAAGCTAATGACAATCAACACTTTATTTGTAGAAAATACTTTTTTAATAATAATAAACACAACAAAAAGGAAATACCTTTTTTTCCAAAAGGCTTGTATAAGATGTTTCTCCTAAGCAAGGAAGGTGTTAAGGCCTGCCCCACTAATTGAACATCTTCAGTGGGTATAGGGATACGAGCATCTGAATCTGGAACTTCCTCAACACCCAACTTCACCATATCATTGCCCATAGGCAAATGGTGCACAATTGTCGACCCCCCATTAATTATTCCAAGGGCAATGTGACGGGGAGTATTATCATTAACATACAACCAATGTTTGTCTGATGCATCAGTGTTTAGGTCTTTCCCCGGGGATCAACATAGCTTCCCTTTGTGCTAATATGGGCACCAAAAGGAGCTACCTCTGGCTCAACAAAATGTACAATTCCTTGGAATTGCATCTGTCTGAAGGAAACTATTAGTTGTCTCGTCACTTTTTTAGTGATTGACTGTTGCATCTCGTCCCTAATATTCTGTGTTAGCTCCCATTTAATATTTTGTTTCACTTGATTCAGCTTTTATGGGCTTACCGATCTAAATATGTGGGAGCTTGTTGAAGTTGGTCCAAAGTATTGTTTGATCGTCATACCAACTCCAGCAACACGGACACGATCAAGGTGCTCTGTTCGTCTAATGGCAGTAGTCAGCATATCTTGACGTCCATGGGCTACAAAGCTACCCTATGCAGATTGTTCTTCTAAGGAATCCTACAACCAACAAAATATGAAATTGTTTACGAACTACTGTTGTTATTATATATAGAGACAATTGAAACTAAAATTAACTTACAATCTTATTAGCAATTTGGCGTGCTTCCTCAGATGTCATTTGACCTGATTTTTTTGTGGAAGCCAGCTTCCACTTCATGTGTCGTCTAATGGGAGACAGAGGATCAACAACTACTTCAGTGCTCCAAGATTGGGTTGCTTGCTCCAATCATATCTTTTGTTTTTCCTTCATTAACTTTTCTTCAAGATAGTCATAACCCCCACAAGACAACATGTGAGGGGCAGTGTTTTGTTTCTGGATGGATTGCGCCTTCTTTCTAACATCCTGTGACAATTAGACACTAAGTCAACAAAATACGCTTCAAAATAATTTATAAATGTGAATTTAAAAACAATGGAAGTCAACTAACCTCCCATGAAGGGTCTTTACTGCTTTGACAAAATTGGTTCCACTTGTCTTTCCATTGTGCTAGAGCCCATTTGGAGGTCAAATCCAACTTAAATTGCCTCCATCACTTTGTTATGGTCTAAGGATTCTCTTCTTTCTTCTTTTATCGGATGCTTTCGAAATATCAATTCTGCCTCGAATACAAAAGGACATGTAATAGTTAGTCAATATAAACAATGTAAGCAATTTAATACATCCAATTACAATAACATACAAGGTTTAATTGAAATACCTGAATGTCCTCCCAAATCAAATCCTTCTGAGCATCAGGAACCTATTTCCTGTTAACATATGCAACATCCACTTTGTCTAAAGTAGTGACCCCTTAATAGGTCCTTAATATCTTTTTGTATGGACCACCAACTTTCTCAGTGAAAGGATCAACATTAACCAATGGTCTCTCCACCCCTATAGGTTTGGCAGACAAGGATCAGAGTCATGTGACTTTCCTAGTCCTCTTTGATGTTGATGGTGAAGGTGCTAACTCAGGGGAAGGGAGCTCGGTGGTGTAGCCATGTGGCTGTTAAAGAACAACATTAATTAAAGACAATTCAAAAGTATAGCAAGCTATGTAATTGTAAATATGGAAAGTATATATAAAAAATGATTACATTGTACGATGTTAATTAATTATCCTTCATCATGATCATTACGATTTTCATAGACGCCAAAAACTTCATCTTCTTCATTGATGGTAGGCATGTGTGTAGAGAAAGGAGTGTGACAAATATAAAGGGTATAATCATTATCTTCAAGTTTAATACCAATGGTTTTTCCGTGTAGAACCACTGACCACTTTGTGGAAGCAATGTTTTCCAAGTTTATTTTGATGATGCCAAAGATTTAAATCAAGAATCAAGAGTCAAGCAAGTTTCAAGAATCAAAGAGTCATTCAATCAAAGCAAGTTTCAAGAATCAAGGAGTCGTTCAATCAAAGCAAGTTTCAAGAATCAAGGAGTCATTCAATCAAAGCAAGTTTCAAGAATCAAGATTAAAGTGAAGATTCAAGAGAAGACTCAATTAAGATAAGTATTAAAAGAGTTTTTCAAAATATTGAATAACATAATTTTGTTTAAGAGAATTTTTCAAAGAAAAATCTTTTACCAAGAGTTTTACTCTCTGGTAATCGATTACCAGAAGGCAGTAATCGATTACCAGTAGCCAACATTCTTTTCAAACTGATTTACAAAGTTGTAATCGATTACCATGAGCATGTAATCGATTACCAATGTTTTAAAACATTAGATTTCAAATTTCAAGAGTCACAACTTGTGATAAAACATTTTCAAATCACTTCAAACTTGTGTAATCAATTACACAATACTTGTAATCGATTACCAGTGTTTCTAAATGTTTTGATTTTCAAATTCAACCATGAAGAGTCACATCTGTTGATGTGTAATCAATTACACTATGATGGTAATCGATTACCAGTGACTTATTTTGAAAATTAAATTACCAAAAGTCACAATTCTTAAAGTGACTAGTTCTGAAGATTTTTCAAAAGTCACAACCTTTAAAGTGACTAGTTTTCAAAAGAGTCACAACTTTTAAAGTGACTAGTTTTTCAAAAGAGTTACAACTTTTATAAAGTGACTAGTTTGAAGAAATTTCCAAGAGTCATAAACTTTTAACTTGAGTCATCAAATGACTATAAATATGTAACCATGGTACAAATTTTACAGAGACAACTTTCAGATTTCTTTCATTCATTCAAAGCATACTTCTAAGAGTTTTTGTTCAAAACTTTCTTTATTCAAGAAAAGTTCATTGGCCAAAAACTTGTGTTATTCTTCTTCTTCATTCCTTCTCTCTCTTGCCAGAAGAATTCAAAGGACTAACTGCCTGAGAATTCTTTTGATTCTTCCTTCTCCCTCTTGCCAAAAGATTAAAAGGACTAACCGCTTGAGAATTCTTCTGATTCTTCCTCTTCCCTTTAAACAAAAGATTTCAAAGGACTAACCGCCTGAGATATCTTTTGTTTCCACTTACAAAGATTCAAGGGACTAACCGCCTAAGAATTCTTTGTCTTAACACATTGGAGGGTACATCCTTTGTGGTACAAGTAGAGCGTACATTTACTTGAGTTGTAATACTGAGAACAAGAGAGGGTACATCTCTTGTGGATCAGTTCAAGTGGAGGGTACATCCACTTAGTTGTTCAAAGAGAACAAGGGAGGGTACATCCCTTGTGGATCTTTGTTTGTAAAGGATTTTACAAGGTTATTGGAAATCTCAAGAACCGGTGGTTGCTTGGGGACTGGATGTAGGCACGGGTTGTTGCCGAACCAGTATAAACTTGTGTTTGTTTTCTTCTTCCCTACACTCTTTATTTTTCCGCTGTTCACTTTTTATTCCCGCTTTACTTTTGTCTAAGTTATTGTTTCTGTTCTTTACTTTCTAATAACTTAGTAGTAAAGCCTAATTGAATCTAGTAACATTAAGAAGGATAAATTTTTAATTAGTCCAGATACATTAATAATTAATTCAACCCCCCCTTCTTAATTATCCCGAGGCCACTTGATCCAACAAGTGGTATCAGAGCAGGTATCTTGAGAAAAGTTTCACAACTTCAAGATTCATGGCCTCATCAAATTCTCTGTTTCCTGAAGGAAACTCCATCCATAGGCCACCCATCTTTAATGGTGAGGGTTACCACTATTGGAAAACCCGAATGCAAATCTTTATTGAAGCCATAGACTACAACATTTGGGAAGCCATGGAAATAGGACCTTATGTTCCCTCCATAATAGATGGAAGCACATCAACAGACACAACAATAGAAAAACCTAGATATAAATGGTCTGAAGAATATAGAAGAAGAGTTCAATATAATCTTAAATCCAAAAACATTATTACTTCTGCCCTAGGAATAGATGAATATTTTAGAATCTCAAACTGCACAAGTGCTAAGGATATGTGGGACACACTTCAACTCACACATGAAGGCACAACTAATGTTAAGAGATCTAGGATTAATACACTAACCCATGAATATGAACTCTTTAGGATGATCACAAATAAGAACATCCAAAGCATGCAGAAAAGATTCACACACATAGTTAATCACCTTGCCTCCTTAGGAAAAACCTTTCCTAATGAAGATTTAATTAAAAAAGTTTTGAGATGCTTAAGTAGGGAATGGCAGCCCAAGGTAACTGCCATTTCTGAAAGTAAAGATCTTTCTTCTATGTCTCTTGGCACACTTTTTGGAAAATTACAGGAACATGAGATGGAACTTCAACGGCTAAATCAAAATGAAGAAACCGACAAGAGGAAACAAAGCATAGCACTAAAAGCCTCCTCATCAATGCAAGAGGAAAATGAAGATGAAGAATCAGAAGATGAAGAAGACTTCTCACCTTACTAGGAGTGGATCGCTTGATACAAGTCACAGAGTTTGAATGACGCCACTTCCAGATAGGGATAAGTCAGGGTAGACGCCACAAGGATTACCTTTATAAGTATGAGATTGGTTCAACAAGAAACCCAGAGAGAAACTCTCACAAAATATTTGCAAAATGGCAAAAGTCCCCTTTATTGAAAATGAGTTCAATACATATAGTGTATCTGAGGTGCAGTTGGAAAGACACCAATTTTATTTAATTTAAAATTAAAAAATGAAAATTAGAAAAGAAATGGCATAGGCCTTCAAATTAGTTTAAGCCAAAATGACAACAAAAAAATAGAAATAAAAAAACATAGTATGGGCCTTCAACAACAATTAAAATTCTTGGTAGTGTCTCTGCCTCTCGGCCTTCATCCTTCTCCACTTGGGTCTTGTTAAGTATGTATGATACCATTTGTTAGAGAGTATCCACTAACTGTTGGGTCCTACTCCTGGTCATATGTCCCTGTATTTAGGCAGTTTTAGAATTATCATCAGACTCATGAATAAATCAGTCATTGTCTCAAACAACAACGTAATCGATTGAGACTACTGTAATTGATTAAACCGATACGAAATTCAACACTCCAAGCTTCAAACAACTTGTTGTAATCGATTACGACAACCTTGTAATCAATTAAAACAAAGAGTTTTTCCTCTTGAAGAAATATTTTTAACATAGAAACTTTTCTTCACACTTACTATGATGATGAAGGATGCATAACAAATTTGAAGAAATCTTTCTAACATAAAAACTTTTCTTCACACTTACTATGATGATGAAGGATGCATAACAAATTTGATATGTACTAAGATGCAACAAATTAGATAACAATGAATACAAATGTCACTCAAGGTAGTTAGGCATGTAAAAGACAAAACATCTTCAAGCTTTTCCCTAAGCTTTAAGCTTTAGTCTTCATGTTATTTATGTTGCTCTCTCCATCTCTAACAGGTTCTACCAAAACCGATGTTGTATAATACTTATAACATTGGTTTTCCCATAACTGATGTCATTTTTGCCTTTTTTTGTCTATTTGCTACTATACCACATTGGTTTTGGAGAGAATTGATATTGTATAATGGATTTCAACATCGATTTTTATAATCGATGTTAAAAATAACCTACTTTTAACAATGGTCATTTCAACATCGACTCAAAATTGATGTTGAATGTGAAAAAAAATCGATGTTAAATGTCAATTTTGTAGTAGTACACCAACAATGTAAATAAGACAGACAATAGTGAAACAGTAATGGCGACAACCATATAATCAAGCAAATAACATTGAATCAAAAAAGAAAGTTTATGAGGCCTACATATGTTAATTAATAGGAACAACTTAGCATTTTAGGCCAAATTGAAGCCATGACTAGATGCCTTCAAGGATATATATATTCAAGGCATGACTGTTCATATTAAATGGTCCAACTTAACATCTTATGCGAAATTTATAAATTGAACTCTCTTTGTGAAAAACTTAATCAATTTAAACTCATAATTAGTTTCATGATTCTATATATTTTACCTCTATTTTTTCATACATTTTGTCCTTTATTTTTAAAATTTTGGAAATTGTGTTCATATGTTAAGTTACAATTTACTCTACATTATTAGTTGACTTTAACTTGGCTGTCCAAATTGAATGAGAACTTAGCCAAAATCCTTCAGTATACAATGAAAAAAAAACTTAACAATAGTCTAGCCATAGATAACCCAACTTCAGTTGCAGTGGATAGCCACAATCACCAAATTAAAGTCTATCAAACTAATCTACACAAAAGTTGATCTTAGCTTAGGTGTAAAGTGTATTCTCTTTATTATATATGTTGATTCTCTTAATTCTAAAATGAAAATTGTTTGTTATATCTTTCATGAAAACGTTGCCCAAATTAAGCACCAACAACAATAAGTTCTGATCCCATTACATCAATATTCTACCTTGACAGTCCAGCAAGAGAACTAAAATTAAGCATACTATAAACTTACTTGACCCCGCAGGTAGAGCTGACACACTCTAAGTTTATATGTTCATTTTTCTTATGTGCAATGCAAGTTTCATGAAAGATATTCAACAAGAATAACTAAATTCTCACTAAAATTTAATCCTCAATATTGTCTAAAAAAGACATGGACATTTTCTACATAATTCAGATTTTACATATAGTAAAAAAAAGAAAGATAAAAACAACCAAGTCTTAGCTTTTTAAGATATCACAGTATAGTCTATATAACATCCTTGAATTCACTCTAGGCCAAGGTAATTATTTTATCAACAACAAAAGATAATTATTCGAACATTGCATGCTCAAGCTCCTTAACACACCATAAACCATGATAAAATTGTGAGCGGTGGTACTTCGAAAAAATCACAACTCCTAAGTTGTAATACGAAGTCCTAACTTAGCAAATACACCACACTCGTTTTGAATTAGGAGCTAAAATTTTGACTCACAAAACTACATTACAATAAACATTCTATAGCAACAGGAAGCACATTATTTGTAAAGCACAAGTTATGCAGATTATAAGTTTCTTCATAAAAGCAGAAAATTAAATTGAATAAAGTTATTCCAATGTCAATCTAGAACTGGGAATGACTCTTAGATCTCCGAGGGTATGAAATTTTACCAAAGTAAACTATCCGGAAGAGGCTTTCTAACAAGCTTAATACTACTCAAATCT
Organism: Glycine max; assembly: GCF_000004515.6. Classification (NCBI taxonomy): domain Eukaryota; kingdom Viridiplantae; phylum Streptophyta; class Magnoliopsida; order Fabales; family Fabaceae; genus Glycine; species Glycine max. The sequence goes on from NC_038251.2 coordinate 35,729,692, forward strand.
GAAATTCCAAGTCAAAAAACAAAAATCAGTCAAAGTAGACTGATTCCAAATCAAGATACTTATTTAGGAAAAATATTTTCCAAATTACACTGATTATATTTTCCAAATCAGGATACTTCAAATTTATATTTCTTAAAAAATACTTATATTATAGTGTCATGTCTAATTTTAAAAATTACACTATCGTCACACAAGAGATAATTAATGTTAATTCTGCTACTTGGGGATGGCTTGCAGGTAATATCATGGATTTTCATTACTTTTAAAAGCAATGGCTAGTTAATCCAGGGGAGTGTCTTTGGCTCGGACATGACGAAATTATGCTTGCTGTTAACATTTTGTGTCATTGAATGGTTGGTGTTTCATCGGGAGGCAATCTGATGTGATTGTGTGAGCTGATTGGGGAGTGGGTTGAGTGCAGGGTACCTCGGATCCCGCAGGAAAAGGGTCCTCTAATTGCTGGATGTTTTTGTAGGCTGGGTTGTATATTAGCTAAAGTTGTGGTTTCTTTATATTTTGGCGATCATCATTCATAAATATTCTGGAACCACTTCCTTTCTTTTTGGCCCTGCACCCTTCCTCACTCTCCTCTGTTTTTTCTTTATCCCTATTAAGAAAATAGGTAGCACACTTATCTTTCGCTCCCTCACTCATGGACTCTGTGGACCCAACAGCTTGTGTGTTTATGATCATGAGTGGAAGAAAATGTTTGTGTCTTCCAGGGCATAGATTAAAGAACCAGTGATTGGACTGAAGGGTGTGAACCCATGTTTGATCTTACTTGCCATAGCAATGAGTCTAAAAATGAAGCTTTGAAGCCTTCATTATAAGAGGTAATTAAAATCTTTGGGGCCCCTAAATCAAACAACTAGTTTATGATATTATGGGTATGGTGGTACCTTATTAAAATACTGTAATAAGTGTAATATAATTATATTTGAAAATATAATTAACTTATTGCGGACAATAGGTAAAAGTTCCAACTATTATCAGTAACACGTATTATACAATGCAAGATGTTAATTAAAACTAGTAAAAGAGGATCATGCAATAAATAAATTAGTTTTAATTCCTTTAATTGTGAAACGACAACTTAAGTTCTCAGGATAAGATTTAGTAGACTATTCTTACTAGTATTTGGTTTATTTATTTAAAAAAAAGAAGAGAAAGGGTGTTAAAAAAAATTTGAATAATCTGATGATCCAGTGAGGTGATCCCAGGAAGCAGCAGCAATAGAGCTTTCGAAATTGACCCACCACTCCTTTAAAAGCTTCCCCCCACAACCAGGAGGGATATAAAGCCACGAAACATACTCTAGATTCCAACTGAGCCAAAGTTAGCAGACTTTGGTTTGTGTAAACTCCTCAACCGAAATAACCCCAACAATCCATGAATCTCAATGATCAAAGGCAAAAGAGGATATACGTTACGTTAATTATCATGCATAGTTTGTTTTATAAATAACCTTAATCATTTGTAAATAGTATATAGTTCAGTGTTTTACTTTACCAACCCACAAAAGCAAATCAAAGCAACACAAAATTCCAAAAGCAATTAAAATAAAAACAACAATAATCCCTTAGTACTCCCTACTCCAATATAAAGTGCAGGAAAACCCACATACGATTCATCCATGCAGGAAAACCCCAACAATCCATGCAAGGTATCCCTCACAAAAATTTCAAGTTCAATTCCTTCACTAACCATCACAGCCATGCCCCCAATATACTTCACAGGAGTAAGTTCAAACCTGGTTTCAGACACGGTGGTGGGCATGCAACGACGCAATGGGTAACGCGAGAGTGGCAACGCTTGGGCAACACGGTGGTGGCATGGTGGGCAAGGGAGTAAGGATTTGAGAGACTAAGGGTGGCAAAGTGAGCTCTAAAGTTAGGCTCTAAAGTAAGATTTTAAAATTATTATAAAAGACTTAACATTAGTTTTTAAATAAAACCGATGTTAATAAGGCATTTTACAACATCGGCTTTTAAAAATGATGTTAACTATGAACTAAAACATCAATTTTTTGAAAACCGATGTTAACACTACTAGTAATATTGGTTTTCAAAAAATCGATTTTAAGTTTTTGTTAGTAACATTAGTTTTTTAAAATCAATGATAATAATATCCCTTTATTTATGAAAATACCACCATGAATAATTTAATTAACATTGATTTTTCTTGTAATTGATGTTAAATTGTTGATGTTAAATGATATTTTGTAGTAGTATACTTGAGTTAGGATTGATTACTTTGACGTCAATCTTATGTTGCTAAAGCTTAAAAATTAATATCACAAGAAAGCTCCTGGAGCATGAGCTATCCACGACATCTAATAAAAATATCACAAAAATATATTAGTAATATTTATTCATAATTTGACAATATTTTTAAATGTTACTAAAGATTTTTAGCAATATTTTTATTAAATGCTAGAAAAAAATATTAATAAAGATCACAGCTCTCACTCACTGGAAACTTCACACTCGTCCATTGTTTTCTTGCGTTGGGTCGGCTCTTTTTACACCAGTGTCTCACATCCCTTGATCTTCCGTTGCTGGTGAGCCTCAATTTTTTTTTAATGTTTTAGATGCAATACAAATTTGATATTTATGTATGCACATTGATAATAAGTTTCTTATGCACGTTGATACACAAACACATTTTAGACTTATATTATTTAAGGTTAGGCTAAATGATTATTTTAGTAATTTATCCTTTTTATTTACTTTGATTCTTTATATTTTAAAAAAATATTTTAGTCCTTTATATTTCTAACGTAATTTATTTTACTCTTTTATGTTACAGAAGTTACGTTCCATGCTAATTTAGTTTTCTGAGTTGCCTTATTTTTTTTTTTTTGGCTTTAAACCACCTATAATCGCTTTTAATTTTTAAAAGGCATATTGATTTAAACACATTTTACCCATAACACCCAATTCAAACTTTGATTTCTCCCCAACTCCATTAGGAATCAAGTTTGACCAACAAACCAAAAACTACCAAGAATTTTTCTATTAGTGCACCACTTAACAGAAAACAAATTTTGCAACAACCCTACCCTCGCATTTGGCCTCGTTCTCTGATGCTCCAACGCAATCCTACCAAAGCTTGAAATCAAAGATCTTCGCTTGGTCGGATGCCAAGCTCTTGTTGCGCTGCGCGATCAAAGCAGCGATCGACAACCCCGCCTTTTGTCGCGCGCGGTGCCACTCCTTATTGTTCACTTCCTTATGGATATCACTAACAGTTCCAAAATTAGTAACCACGCGAATTTATCCAAATCCTAGTAATACCATGTGTTTGATCTCGCTAGGGTTGTATTTACCTTTGCGGTGGTTCAGATTCGTGATGATATATAAGGGATGTTTTGATAGGTACGACGAGAATGGGGTTACGTGAAATAAGGATATGGCTATGGTGTCAGAGTATGCTACTTGTTTAGTTGTTATATAGTATTTTTGCATGTGAGAAACTTTTCGGTATAGAAATATATTTCAGGTATCTATTCAAAACCAAAATTATCTTTTAGTACCTGACCTTCTAAGAACTGAAGGTTATTTACTTATTAGGCTGCCAAATGTAATTAAGTTCATTGTTTTTATATATGAAATATTTTTTAAATAATAATTCAAGGTTTAAATTTTATTATTGTCGTAGTAAATATATTCATTAATATTAAACCCAGGACATTTGTTTTCTGGTATAGATTCTTCTTCTATTGCTTAGTTCTTCTTTTACTTTTGTTTCATTTTATAAATGATATTTATAATGAAAATTTTATACATTAGGCTAAAAAGTACACATTAATTGCTTCTAATTTTGTTGTTTATTTGTATAATTTTAATTATGTTAATTGCTTTCAAATTGGGTTTTCTTATTTATATGTTAGATTTTAAATTACTTTTTTTAATTGATTGATAATTAAATTATTTAAGAAAAATAATTTTTAACTATAAATCATTGTTTTTCTTTTTTACGGAAACTATAAATTACTGTGATTCCTGAGTGTGAGAATAACAAAAGACCCGTTATTTATATATGAATCAAATGATTTTGGGCCTCACAAGGTTTTCTTTTTTATTTTTTTGCATATGTAAACGGACTTCTAAGATGTGTTTGATGAAAAAAGTATAAAAGTGGTTTTTCATGATGATGAACATAAATAGGTGTTTTTTTTTTTTTGCTGAATAATATATATAAATAGGTGTTAGCTATGAAGATTAGAATTTTAAAAACATATGCACCAAAATTATTAAATAAATAATAAAATATTTTATCGATAATTAAAATCAATTGATCATGGACGGTCCAAATTAAGCCAGGTAAATCACCGGATAATCATCCTCGTGAGGTCATTACGGCAAATTAATTCAGTTTACATTACTACAAATAAACTTTTAATATTCATTATTAAAAATTTTCAATATTGATTGACACCACTAACAGTAAAAGTATAAATGTTAACATTATGAAAATCAATGTATAAATGTTAACATTATGAAAATCAATGTTAACATACACTATTTAACTTTGACTTTTAAAAAAATCAATGTCTTATATTAAGCAGTAAACAAAAAAATATTAAAATATACAAAATTCAATATCAATTTAAAAAAAAAATCGATATTGTGAAGTGCACTATGACATCGATTTTCCTTGTGGTGTCATTTTAGTATCATTTTTTATTTTAGTCTTTATTTATAAAAATTTTCTATTTTAGTCTTTATTTATAAAACTTTCCTTTTACATTTCATTTGTTAAAATTATGGTGGGGTTAATTTTGTTGCTCATAATCGTTATTGAAATGGAATATGCCATTTAAGAAAAACAAATATCAACCAACTGAATTAAATTTGACACTATTATTATATTAGAAGAAATTAAATATTATTGATCGTTTCTAAAATAGGTTTTTTGATAGGGTTTTATAATAATAATGTAAGTAGGGATTAAAATATGGATTTCTTATAAAGAGTATAACTCCAAATGATATTAAATATAAAGGATACTTTTAAGTCTAACCTGTATCATTCATTGACTCTGACAAAATATGAAACCTATGAAATAGCCTTCACCATTTCACACATAAATTATCATTACTAAATATAATATTACGAAGTTCGTAAGTCGTAACTATTATCGTTCACTTATAGTATAATTATAGAATTAATGCATCTTTTATTAGTTGTTCAACTAGATTATCTGTATTTCAATATTTGACTTTCATTAAAAATCACAGACCACTTCAAAATGAATAGAAGTATATTTATCCTAACGTCACATTTGTTTTTTCCACAAATGATGCAACAAAGTTACTTCTTCAAAAACTAATATAGATACCCCAAATTTTTTGACTCACATAATTTTTTTTATCAATAATTTACTCACAAATATTTACTTCTATGAATGAAATTACGTCAAAAGTGAAAAATATTTTTAAAAGGAAAACTATATAAAAAATATCATGAGCACAAGTGATGTCTAAAAACATTCACTTTCGTCAAAACATTTCGCATCCCAGCTAGGATTATATATCGTGAGTCATTTTCTTTACTAACTTAATTTTCGTATATTATAAGTCTATTTAAAAATTTGCGTATGATTAACATAACGATGTTTAATCAATCAAATTAAAAATCATTTTAAATATAAATTTGAAGACAATTTACTATAGAAAATTTTAAAATTTCATATATAATAACCTGTAATTGGATAACAATGTGAAAAACTTTTATATTATTAATGTAATTTGATTATTTCTTTTCAAAATAGTCTTTTAGTTTATTATATATTTTAAAAATCATATTAATTATACAATTTTTTAAAAAGTAATACAATTGTTAGAAATTAAGAATAACAACTTTGAAAAATATTTTAAAATCCATTTCATAATTTTGTTAAAAATAAATAAATAAGTGGATATAACTATGGATATAAGTGGTAGGACTGAAAATGGGGAGACACCCGAATATTATCATATGCCAATGACTTACTAAAATTTTCAGCGAAAGTTTACCTAAAATTATTATAAAGGCCTAAATTTTAGTGATGTACTAATATAGACAGTTGTTAAATGCACCTTCCTTATGTATTTTTGTTTTTTTCTTCAAAATTATCGATTTCTACTTTCAAAATTTTTGAAAATATTTCTAGAAACAAAAAATACGAATTGTACGAATCTGTCGAGAGATACACATGAAGAAGGACTCCCTAAACACTTTTGTCTCAAATTTAGTACCCTGTACTCCTATAAAACACTACCCCTCAATGTCAGTCCTTCAATATGTGTCCCTCGACTACTGAACTCAGGGACAGATGAACAAATGTAAGTGGGATCTATGATTCCTAAAATTATTTTTTTATATGAATATATTAAATAATTTTTATTTTTGATTTAATAAAAATTTAGATATTTTTCTCCTAAAATATTTTTTTAAGAAAAAGGAATGTATAAAATTAAAAAATAAGAAAAATAAATTAATATTAATATTATTTACTTTATTCTTTTAAATTTGCAAAATTTAGGTATTTTAGTATTTTATTATATGAAATTATATATTTTATAAAAAAAATTATAATATTTTTGTTGAAAATATATTGTAGACTATTTTTTTCTCCACTAAAAACAAATTGGATCCGTCATTCGCTTTGCACTTGTCGCTCTATCCTCAATGCCTTTTGTATTGCCAACTTCGTCACCAAGATCTGGATATACCCCTTCTACTTTCAGTGGAATCACTTCTCTCCACTATGCCTCCATCTCGGACGAATCCCTCCTCGTAGTACACTATCATCGAGTACCAATTTATTGTCGTCACAATACATGCTCTTGATGTTTCTCTTCGTTGTCGATCTGTGCATATTCGAAGAAGAAATCAGGTTCCTACGCTTTGCATTGTTGCAGGTGGTGGAGTTGTTGCCATTATCGTGCACAACCCACTCGCCATTGCTGCCTTATATGCTAGCTGATCCTAACACCCCATTCCTAAACACCTCCTCCTTCAGTCTTATAATAATTTGCAACCCAAACAACCCTCCTTTTCCTCGTTCACTTTACAAAGGGATAATTTAGAGGCAGAAAATATCAAAAATATATACAAGAGATACATTTAGTAAACAGGAGGAGGTGCATTAGTTAGCAACTACACCTACTTTTTATATATGCTAAAACCCAATACTAGGGTTTACAGTGCTGGCCATTTTTTTTTAATTAATAGCAAGGTAATCATTGATTTTGGAATTTAGCAATACTTAACACTCTTCATCTTTTTTTTCTAAGAGTATATTTTAAAGAAATTGAACTCATGTTTTTCCTTATAAACTTAATGTATTGAGTGCCACCCATTTTAAGCACACATATACTTGCGAATATTCTCATAAAATTGTGCTTCTAATTTAAAAATAATTTTTTTTAAAAAAAACTTATGGCCCAATTTCAAATTTAGGATCCAATTTCATATATCTCAATCAGGCATTAAATTTATCCTGAGTTTTATATTTATTATATCACAGATTCTCTTTACGAAATTATATCCCATATTTTATTTTTAAGATTTACATGCCTAAATAAAATATTTCATTTTTAGCAGAAAAAAAAAATTAATACTATGCAGACATATGGAATGGTGTCTTGCTTATTTTAAGATGTTGGGTTACTTCGCATGGCTTCAAGATTTTATGTTTTCATTTCTTAATAAAAAATTAAAATGTGAAAGCCAAATTCTTATCTATGGATAAATGCTACTTTAATCATTAGAAAAATGAATTTGTTGAATAACTAGTTCATCATTTAAACGATTGTAAAACTTCATTGCAATATATATATCTGTCACATTATAAAATGAATAGAATATGATATATATAGAGTTACTATAGATATTAGATTTCGGTTTTTCTCTTTCTTCACAGGTTGCCAATCACAAGAATTCAAATGAGGTGGAAGATAATGCTCATTCATCTAGTCCTCTTTGCTTGGAGATTCACTCAGGTCTCTAACATATTGTCCATCTTGTAGTCTTTATAAGCTCTTCCTTATATGTTTCTGTATTTTGGTTCCATTCCAATTTCTATTTATTTATTTCTAAAAATCTAAATGAGAATATAGCTAATTGTATTATGTCTTTGCTTGGTTATGCAAAAGGAAACACCAACTCTAGGGCCCTGATTTCAAGTTCTTTGTCTAAGGTATGATTGACATTGGAACTCAATTTATTGAAAAGTGTGATTGATGGATGAAAAGTGAACTTTGAATGACAAAGTGGTGGAATTACGTGAATTACGTGTAAGTAAATTTTATTTAGTTTATATGATATGTATATCTAGTTGTCTTGTTTCTCCATTAATTAGGAATGTGATAACTCACTCCCCGTGTGTTGTTTGTGTTTGGATCCTGTGATGATCTTGAACTTTGTGTTCGGGGGAGCAGATGACTAGGTGAATTGATTTAAGGAACCTTGTTCTGAAGGACGTCGAGACACAACACTCTGATAGGATGTGGCATTGGGGTATAGGGTTTTATATTAATTGTATGAAGTCTTAGACGGTCTTGCTTAAACTGAGATAACTTTATTATTTATTTGGACAAGTTTGAATATGTTGTAGAAGAAAGTGAACGTGAGCCTTTTATCCCTTTGAAAAACTTGTATTTACAAATGTAAAAAAAAAATACTATTAATTAATATTTGGATTTTTATTTCTTTATCAGTATATATGTGAGGGGTAGAGGGTGTAACATTTAGTGGTATCAGAGCAAGTCGAACCTTTCGGCCAGTGTGTTATGTGCTTATCATATTCTGATGTGCACTCAATGTGGTTACTTATAAATGCTTTTGTTAAAGATGCTTGAATTATTATTCGTATTTTCTCCTACATGATTAAATGAGACTTAATAATAATGCTTGTATGTACCTTGCATCCTTAATGTTTGCTATACCATAAATCCACTGTTGAGTCATGAGTTATGAGACTGGCCATCTGTATAATTTGCGAAGTGCGGTTGGACTTTATGGCAAGCCATTGGGTGATTCAAGTAGTCTTGATATTGATGGATAATGCCTTAATGAGCCCTTATCTTCCTGCATGTATGTTGTTAATAAACTTATTTCTATCTTGATGTGTGGATTAGTGTTGTGAAAACCTTTTTAACCATATATATGTCTTGGATGAGTGTGTCTTTCTTGATGTGTAAACGCATGACTACTTAACTCCCTTTATTTTGTGCGTAGTCGTGAATGTAGTAGTTGAAGTTTATGATTCCTTAATACATCCTTATTAACTATTTAATTCTTACTTCTTATATGTAGGTTGTATACTTATTATAAGAACCTTATAATTCTATGCATACTTGTAGTATGGTGTTTTACCTTAATTGCATAAAGAGTATGGTTGTTTGAGATTCTTGTTCTTAGCGATGGTGATACTCTATAGTTTAATGACTCATAAAAAAAATATTTCATAAAGAATACTCTTTTGACCGTACCTTCTGATTCTAGTGCAAACTATTCTTTGTGTTGTGTGCTTAAGTCAAGTAATTCAATTACGCTTCCAAGCTTGAGTATAATTCATTCTTTGTGTTGTGAGCCTACATCAAACATTTGGATTATTGATGTTTCTGTCACAATCAAGCAATTGTTAACGTTCTCATATGGGTGTACATTGTGGTCATGTTTTCGCTTCTAGAATTCATTGAAATATTATTGTTGATTCTGAATAAGTGATCATTTTTTTTTATTTCAAAATTATTGTCTCCTAATCAATCGAGTGTTCATCTTATTATTGATTTCTCATCTTCCAATCATGTCTTGTTAAACTGCTTGATATATTGTGATGTTGTTATTTTGTTACGAATAAAGAAAGACTTCACTCTTGTTAATCACATTAAGGCATTCGAGAGGAAATCCTTGAGTAGGCATGATCCTTGTACTTACAGATGAAAGTAAACTTAATAAGTCAAGTACTTGTGCTCCCTGAGGATATGCTTAGTTACCACCTAAGTGTGAAATTGAGAATCTTATGAGTGTGGTACCCATAGAAAATTGTAATCCTAGTTCCTAAGAGATGACTGGTAAAGAGTTGTTTAAGAATATAGAGTAGTTGGAAAAGTTGTGAAGAATAGTTAAGAGGTTTAATGTGAAACCTTAAGAAAAGAGTAAGGTAGTTAGTAAAGTATAGAAGGATTCAAGAGTGAGTGTTCTTGCATAAGGTAGGTGACCTAAAAGATTATTGATGATAGTTGTATGATTAGCAAGATAAATATTAGTTCTTTTTACCTTAATATGGAAAAAGTTTGTGGATGCTTTAAGAAATACCTTAGTACCTATTGTGACCTCTATGTGTACCTGGTCATGTCATAATATGATTGATGTCCATGTGTGTTCGTAGAATGCGTGATAGGATCTCCCACCCTGAGTTAGCTCTTGTTGTGGTTTTGATGATTAATGTTTAGTATGTTTCCAGTTAATTTGAATTATGATGTGTATTATAAGGTTGTTATAGACCCTTGGGCATCATGTTTCGAGCTAAGAGTTTTGTTATGCATTTTAGTTAGATGAAGATGACCCTTAGAGTATGCTACATCTAGGTGAAAGATAACTACAAATCCTTCTTGGGCAGAAGTTGTTTTGAGATGAGAGAAAACCTAAGATTAAGATGAAATGCTCTTAATTAGTAGTCAAACCAAAAGGTTATTATAGGACTCATTGGATTAACCTTAATGCTTGTTAAAGATGACTCGAGTAAGTTTAAGCTTTCTGGTGAAATTTATATAGGGAGTAAAACTTAAGTTTGAACAATTTTATAGAAGTGAGAAGTGATTTGTTTTGCTCATTCAGTTAGTATCACGAGGACATCTTAGAGTTGGACCGTTACGATTTCTTGAAGACTTATGAGTCAAGTATACGAAAGTAAGAAAGATCATGTTGAAGGAAGAGGCTTAGACTCAAGGGTAGGCAAATCATGTATTCTCGATAGTCATTGTGAACTAGGATTGATGGAGTGTGAAAGTCTCGACATTTTTTTTCATCCTTCTTTTCTTGAACCGTCCCATGTTAAAAAAAAAAGGGGGCCAATCATGTGTTTAGTCGCATGTTCTTATGTATATTTGTTTGTTTCAAATTGTTATTCGTGTTTCCTATAATATTACCCTAATCCAAATAGTATGTCTTTCATATTCTATTATAGTTGAGATGTCACTCTCATGAGAAGACTTACTTATGAAATACTATCATTGAGTAAACGAGGATCACCGGATTTAGTTATTAAGTGCAGAGGAGTCTTGTGATCGGAGTAACGGAAAAAGAGTTTCAACTAGATACACAACTTGATATTGAGAATCATATGTGAGATATCTTTTTCTCGATCTTTCGGCAAGTTTCGGGGACGAAACTTCTTTTAAGAGGGGTGGAATTGTAACATCCCATTGTTTTCATAAATAAATTTAAGAATTTTTAGTAAAAATAATAAAAAAAATAAATAGAGTAAATAATAGGTCATAAATGTCCCTAGCTATAAATAACAACATGCTAGGTTTTTCAGACTGACTCCTCAGCCTCCTCAGCCTCTCATTTTCGTTTTTTTCCCTTCTCCTCTCAAAACCCTTTCTTTTTCCCGCAGCCCACAAAACCTGTCTCAGAAAAATGATGATCTCGGACTCATTCACCGTTGGATCGTCGTGAAATTTGCGCACCACGTTTGCAACCCAATTTCGAGAATTCTCACCGTTGGGAATTATAAAATCATGTATAATCTTAGAGGAAAACCCTTCGCATTGTAGCTTTTTATTTTCCCGCAGAAACCCAAAACTTTCTCGGTAAAACTACGATCCCGGTTTCTTTAACCGTTGGATTTTCATGAAATTTGGATATGTTTCTGGAAATTAAATTACGCACACTCTCACCGTTGGGATTTCTGAGATAGTATTCGTGGTGGGAGAAAAAGGAATCGCATGAAGACAGTACAAGCAGAGGCATCAATCTCTTCTCCGTTTCTCTGACGTTCGAGAATTCTATTGGAGCAGTCGGAGGAAAAACTTGAGGAATCTCAGGGAACCGCTATAGATGCCGCTATCGTTGTCGGAAGACACGTGAGTCCGCTTAGAGGTAAGGGATGAGTTATTCACAATTGGGAACTAGTGAGAACATGTGTAGGGATCCTTAGAGATATCAATTGGAATGTGTTTTTGGGTGTTTTTGCAATTTCATTTTATCCTTATAATTATTACAGTGAATTATATATGTTTGACAAACCAATTGTTGTGAAATTGATATGCTATTGTGTTGAGCGTGAACCCTATAAATTGAGTACTTTTTCTAATTAATATGAATTGATAAAATAAAGTAAGGAGAAATTTAGAGAGAGATATTGATTTTGTATTTTCTCTTTTTCTTGCTGTTTAGGTTTTTATATATAATTTAAAAAATTAATATCATAATTGAAACTGACCAAAGTGTTCATATAATTATTTAGAATTTGTGCATTGAAAACTTACTTTGAAATTTGTGATTTAATATGATGTATGCTAGTTTATATATATAGAGGTAGTTATTTATATTAATAATTTATGTAAATAATATTGTAGAGTGTTATAGTATGATTCCAAAAATTATTAAGTGTTGGAGTTTGAGAATATTATGGTTAAATTTTATGAACATGTGTATGTTGTACCTTATGAATATCATTGGAAATGTTATGAGATGATTGATGTGATGTTATGAGATGTTAAAGTGTGGACATGATATTCGATTGTGAATAAGTGGATGTGTTAACATTTGATGTTACATTAATTATATCGTGAGCTATGAATTATACAATAACCCGACCAGTGTTTATGCGCAGTGTTAATGAGAAAGTGTAGGTTCCTAGTTAGGAACCAGTGTTATATTGTAGCGCAATGTGTTAAGCGTGTTTGAAACATGAGTGTGAGGTTGTGGTATTGTGTAATTCATAAGCAGTGTTTATAAATAGAATATGTGATGAATTGTGGAATAACATGTTGCTTTGAGATTATAATATTGTTATTGAGATTGAGTATAAGTGTAAAGTTGAACATGTGTTAATTTGTGAGATACGTGTAAACATGTGATGGTGGATTGTGACACTATGAGATGTGAAATTGTGAATGAGTTTTAGTTGTGGATAAGTGTGTAGTTAATACTTGATGTGAAATTACTTGTGTTGTAAGCTATGAATTGTACAATAACCCGACCAGTGTTATCTTGAGAAAATCGTTGATGCACAGTGTTAAAGAGAAAATATAGGTTTCCTATTTAGGAACCAGTGTTAAATCGTAGCGCAATTGTGTTGAACGTGTTTAAAACACGAGTGTAAGGTCGTGGGTATTGTATAATTCATAAGCAGTGTCTGCATGCAAAATTATTTTAGGGGTTGGACCTGAATCAGGAGGGAGAGGCCCTAACGGACTCTTCGGAGTGTAGGCCTTGGGGGTCACGGGGTTTGAGTGCTCCTTTAAGCCTATGCTGATCCCATATGGTTGGAGCATTCTCGCAAAACATCGTGACCCTGACTGGTCTCCCTATGATCTTACTTAGTGAGAGTGGCCTGGCAAACCCATTGTGTGGTGTGTCTTGTTATGTACTCTTAAGCGCCCCAGGGTGGTTTTTCACTGACATGGTACCACATTGCATATAGGCTTGAGTCTTAGCATAATTGTCTCATGCGCTTGCTAATTGTTTATTATGAAATTGATGTGTTATTATGTCTTGATCAGAGAATGTGATTTTTGTGTAATGTGATTGATGATTGAAAAGTGTGATTGATGGATGAAAAGTGAACTTTGAATGACAAAGTAGTGGAATTACGTGAATTACGTGTAAGTAAATTTTATTTAGTTTATATGATATGTATATCTAGTTGTCTTGTTTCTCCATTAATTAGGAATGTGATAACTCACTCCCTGTGTGTTGTTTGTGTTTGGATCCTGTGATGATCTTGAACTTTGTGTTCGGGGGAGCAGATGACTAGGTGAATTGATTTAAGGAACCTTGTTCTGAAGGACGTCGAGACACAACACTCTGATAGGATGTGGCATTGGGGTATAGGGTTTTATATTAATTGTATGAAGTCTTAGACGGTCTTGCTTAAACTGAGATAACTTTATTATTTATTTGGACAAGTTTGAATATGTTGTAGAAGAAAGTGAATGTGAGCCTTTTATCCCTTTGAAAAACTTGTATTTACAAATGTAAAAAAAAAATACTATTAATTAATATTTGGATTTTTATTCCTTTATCAGTATATATGTGAGGGGTAGAGGGTGTCACAGTAAGAGTCTAAAATACAAAACAAACAGGAAAGAGAGCACAACATAACACAAGTCTTTGCGTCGACCTAAAAGAATTTAAATGACCTTAAATAAAAGCGAAACAAATACAACTTACTTTTAGAAACTATTGTATACTCCCTTGAAAACTTTTAGAACTACATATAAATTTGTATTCAAGAATAATAACTTTATGAACAAACTTTTATTTCACTATTATCTTTTCATTGTGATGAAGTAGTTATAGAATTATGACATTTAGCTCATAGGTTGCATTATCTCTTCGTTCCAGTTAACAAATCTTTAGGAACTATGGATATTCAACCCATAAGCTACATTATCTCTGTGTTAGCAAATTGAAAACATATATATACTATGAGTATTTATTTCATAGGCTATATTATCTCTTCGTTGTAGCAAACGACAATCAATCATGAACTCACGATAAATAAAATAAAATATAATCCTATATTCTTTCTTAAATACTTTATTGTAAATCTCATAATAAATTTCAATCTAGCGAAAATAAGCATTTTACTTTATTCTTAAGTACTCCTAAAATTTCAAAGATCTCAAGTACTTTATTCTCACGCGTAATGATTTCTGGCTCCCTAGTCATCTCCTCTCCAACTGGTCCTCTCCAAGCCACTTTCACTGACACAACATCCTTAGAATGTAAATGCTTCACACATTTGTCCACTATAGCCACTAGTTGTTTTGTATAACTAAGATTCTCATCAAGTTGCACTGAGTGCAGTTGAATAATGTGAAGGGATCATGAACATACTTTGGAAGCATCGACACAAGGAAAACTAGGTGAACACTTGATAGATCTAGTGGGAGGGCTAAACGATAAGCCACTTGCCCCACCTTCTCTAGAATCTCAAAAGGACCAATAAACCTGGGGCTAAGCTTACCCTTTTGCCCAAAATGTAAGATACCTTTCAAGGGAGACACACGGAAAAATACATGTTCTCCCACATTGAACTTTAAAGGTCGACATCTTTGATCTGAATAAGACTTTTGTCTACTCTAAGCAGTCAGTAGGTGATCTCAGATTATCTAGACCTTCTCAACAACTTCTTGAATTAGATCTAGGCCTACCAATCTAGGCTCTATAACTTCAAACCACCCAATTGGTGATCTACAACACCTCCCATACAAGGCCTCAAAAGGTACCATTTGAATACTAGATTGATAACTATTATTATAAGCAAGCTCTGCCAAAGGCAAGTATTGATCCCAACTACCTCCAAAATCATGCATGCCAGCATGCAACATATCTTCTAGGATTTGTATTGTTCATTTTGATTGACCATTAGTCTAAGGGTGAAAAGAAGTACTCATATTCAATTTAGTCCCTAAGGCTTATTGGAAAGATCTCCAAAATTGAGTTGTGAACTGAGGACCTCGATCTAATATTATAGACAATGGCACACCATGCAAGGATATTATCATCTCTAAATAAATTTTGGCATATTGAGTTTTTGAGTAGGTAGTTTTCACAGGAAAAAAATGTGCTGACTTATTCAATCGATCTACAATCACCCAAATTAAGTCATAACCCTTTGAGGATTTAGGTAACCTCGTCACAAAATCCATAGTAATCCTTTTCCATTTCCATTCAAGTATATCAATTCTCTGAAATAAGCCTACGGACTTTTGATGCTCTGCTTTAACTTGCTGGCATACTAGGCATTTAGATACAAATTCAGCTACATCCTTTTTCGTCCCTTCCCACCAAAAGAGCTCCTTTAGGTCTTGATACATTTTAGTAGAACCTGGATGAATGGTGTAAGAGGAATGATGAACTTCCTCCATAATCTTCTCCCTCAAGCTTCCTGAATTAGGTACACATAGGCGAGTGGCAAAGTGCAACACACCTTCAGAATCAACTACAAAATCAGAAATCTTTCATACTTGTGTCTCCTCCATAATCCTCTTTAAATGAGGGTCTTCACCTTGAGTGACCTTAATGGTATCCACTAAATTTGAACGAGCATGTACATGAGCTAGAAGTGATTTGGTGCCTAAGACCTCAAACCTCACTCCAGTAGCTACAAGATCTTGGAACTCCTTCAATACAGGTCTCCTAACTTCAATAATGTGAGCTAGGCTACCCATAGACTTTCTGCTCAAAACATCAACCACTACATTTGCTTTACCTAGATGATACAAGTGTAGAAGCAAAGCTTCAAGAAGATTTTGATGATGCCAATAGTCAAGCATATCCAAGACCAACTCAAGAAGATTTTGATTTCAAGAAAGATTTGTCTTCATGGATAATTCAAGTAAACATTAAGCAATCCAAGATATTCAAGTAAGATTGACTAGATAGATTCTTATGTTAGATTTATAAGTTAGATTTGAAAGCACAAAGATTTGGCCAAGTTACTTTTCTTTCAAAACAAATGATTTTAAAGTTTCATCTCTGGTAATCGATTACCAAAGATTGTAATCGATTACCAGAAGTACAAAAGCTTTCTGAAAATCATTTCAAACATTTTTCAAAGGTTTTCAAAATATGTAATCGATTACCAACATATTGTAATCGATTACCAAAAGCTTAAAACATTTAAAATGCCTTCAAAAGATTTTTAAAGCACTGGTAATCGATTACCAGTGCTTTAAAAACATTTTTTAAAAGATTTTTGAAACCTTGTAATCGATTACTAGTG
The DNA here is from genome assembly GCF_000004515.6 of Glycine max. Lineage (NCBI taxonomy): Eukaryota > Viridiplantae > Streptophyta > Magnoliopsida > Fabales > Fabaceae > Glycine > Glycine max. The sequence goes on from NC_038251.2 coordinate 35,746,648, forward strand.
ACTCTGAAGTTGGAAATTCAAATTTTAAATTAAGAGTCACAACTGTTCAAGAAAAATAGCTGTGTAATCGATTACACCAAGATTGTAATCGATTACTAGTGAGTAGTTTCGAAAAATATTCCCAGCAGTCACATCTTTTCATTTGAATTTTGAATGGCCATCAAAGGCCTATATATATGTGTGACTTGGGAATGAAATTGATTGAGAGAGTTTTGCTTGTCCAAAATGTTTTATCCTCTCAAGAGATTATAAGAGTTTTGCTTGTGCAAAATGTTTTATCCTCTCAAAAGATTAAGAGAGTTTTTGAATGCCTAAAAATTCTTATCCTCTCAAATGATTAAGAGAGTTTTTCACTGAGTTTAAAGTTTTCATCCTCTCAATACAAATCATCTTATCTTCACAATTCCTTGGCCAAACACTTGTGAAATTAAATAAGGAATTGAGTGCTTTATTGTAACATCTATCTCTTTCAAGAGAGATCATTTCTTCTTCTTCTTCCTCTTACTTATGAAAAAGGGCAAAGAGACTTAGAGTCTCTTGTTGTAAGGTATCTGAACACAAAGGAAGGGATGTCCTTGTGTGTTTCAGAAGTTGTAAAGGATTTGTGAGATAGTGGAACTCCCAAGTGGGTTTCTTGGGGACTGGACATAGGCAACAGACTTTGCCGAACCAGTATAAAAACTGTATTTGCACTTTCTCTTCCCTTAAACTCTTTTATTTATTGTTGCTTAACATTTACATTCAGATTGTTTAATTTGAATCATCATTTAGAAATTCATCTTTAAGGGAACTTGGAACTTGCATTAGAATCAAAGTAGAATTTTTAATTGGGGAAATAGTTTGTGATATCTTAATTCAACCCCCCTTCTTAAGATATCAGAGGCCACATGTCTAACAACAAGATTGTGAAATCATAGTCTTTTAAGAGCTCCATCCAACTCCTTTGCCTCAAATTCAAGTCCTTCTACTGAAATATGTACTTAAGACTCTTATGATTACTATAGATCTCATAAGTCTCACCATATAGGTAATGCCTCCAAATCTTAAGAGCAAAGATCACTATTGCCATCTCCAGATCATGTGTAACATAGTTATGCTCATGCTTTTTGAGTTGTCTAGAAGCATAAGCAATCACTCTTCCATGTTGCATCAAAACACACCCCAATCCAACTCTAGATGCATCACAATAAACCACATAACTAGCACCACTCGAAGGTAAGTCTAAGACACTGACGGAATATAACTTTGCTCACATGCGTCATCCTAATGGAACATAACTTGCTTTTGTCTTAATCTGGTTAGAGAAGCTGCAAGTTTGGAAAAATCCTTAATGAACCGACAGTAGTATCATGCAAGTCCAAGAAAACTATGAATTTCTGACACCGATGTAGGCCTGGGCCAACCCTAAATCGCTTCCACTTGCTTCATATCTACACTTATCCCGTCCTTAGATACCACATGACCTAAAAAGGCCACACTATTCAACCAAAATTCACATTTAGAGAACTTTGCATATAGCTTATGCTCCCTTAAGGTTTGCAAGGCTAACATCAAGTGTTGTTCATGCTTCTCTTTACTTTTAGAATACACCAAAATATCATCAATAAAAACTATCACAAAGTGGTCTAAGAATGACTCGAAGACTTGATTCATCAAGTCTATAGAAACTATAGGGCATTGGTTAATCCAAAATACATAACCAAAAACTCATAATGTCCATATCGGGTATGAAAAGTTATCTTAGGAACGTCCTCCACCTTTATCTTCAATTGGTGGTATCTAGCTCTCAAATCAATCTTTGAGAAACATTGATATCCTTGAAGTTGATCAAACAAGTCATCAATGCGAGGTAAAGGAGATTTATTCTTCATGGTCACCTTGTTTAATTGTCGATAGTAAACACATAAACAAAGTGAACCATCTTTCTTCTTGACAAAAAGCATTGGTGCACCCCAAGGGAAACAATTAGGACGAATGAAACCTTTGTCAAGAAGATCCCTCAATTGCTCCTTCAACTCCTTAAGCTCAGTTGGAGCCATCTGATATGGAGGTGCAGATATGGGTTGAGTTCCTAGAAGCAAATCAATCGTAAACTTTACCTCCCTATTTGGCGATATACCAAGTAACTCTTCAGGGAAAACATCAAGGTATTCACATACCACTGGGACTTGCTCCAACTTTGCTACTGGAACGCTAACATCTTTTATCATCTCCAGGTACCCTTGCCAACCCTTCCTCAACAACCTGTGAGCTTTTACCACTGAAATCAAGTTACTCGATGATCAACTTTGATCACCCTGAAGCACAATGGTCAGTTCCCCTAACATATCAAACTTCACCACTTTATTGTGGAAATCTAAAGTAGAATGGCAAGAAGCCAATAAATCCATACCTAAGATGACATCGAAGTCTACCATATCCAAATCTATAAGATCTACCATCAACGATTTTCCCTCTAACAAAATCTCATAGGATTTGTACATTGAATTTGCTAATAAAGAGTGACCCATTGGTGTAGCCATTATCAAAAGTTCACCTATAGGTGATGGATCTGTCGGTAAAGTTATTGCAAAGAAGGGAGATATAAAGGAGTGTGTAGCTCTGGAGTCAAACAAAACACATGCATCTCGAGAGTCTATGGAAAGTATACCTGTCACAATGTAATTTGATGCCTGGGCATCCTAATGAGTCAAGATGAACACATGAGCCTGCCCTCCACTTGTTTGTCCCTGTCCTCTGCCTCCTGATCCTCTACCACCCCGATGTGGTCCATTTAGTGCACGTGATCTACAACCACTAGACTGTCCCATTTGGACCATAGGTGTTGCCACTCCGCTAGAAAATAGCTGAAAAGATGACATAGGACAACTCCTAGCAAAGTGTCCAACTTGTCCACATTGATAGCAACATGTCGATCCTTGCATGCATGGTCCGGTATGTGCTTTTCCACACATAACACAAGTAATAGGGGTCCAATAAGAAGTTGTACGATGTTGTGAAACACCTCGATTATGAGCTATACTAGCTGCCTGGATAGCTTAATGACCTACGACAGTCAACCTCCATGTTGGCCTCACCGATGTTGATTAGTATTATCTCTAAAATCTCCACCACCATTGCCCTGATGGCCACCATGGGATGTCTCCAAGTGAAACCTCTTTCGTGAGTCACAAGAATTTCCACCCTTTTCGTTGTTTCCTCACTCAATAGTTAAAGCCCTATTTAGGGCTTCATCATAAGTCATGTCACCATGTCCTGCAATCACCCTGAACAAGTAAATCTTCAAACCTTCCAAGAACCTTTGAACTCATAACTTCTCAGTAGCCACCAAGTGTGGTGAATATCTAGAAAGTCACATGAATTGGACATTATACTCCATCACTGACATCTGATCTATCTGCACAAGTGTCTCAAACTCTCGTTCTCTATTGTCTCTAACACTTTGAGGAAAAAAGTGAGCTAGGACCAACTCGAAAATCTCATCCCATGCTAAAAAAGGTGATCATGCTGGTCTTGTAAGGAGCATGGTCTCATACCATCCCCTCGCTACATCATGCAAATGAAAAGTTGCAAACTGCACCATCCTAGTAGGGGAGCAACCTAAACCTTAAAATACCGATGACACCTCATCTATAAAGTTTTGAGGATCCTCATGAATGTATAAACTGTTGAAAGTTAGTGGATTAAGTTTTGTGAATGAACTCAAGGGACCTCCGCCACAGTAGGCTGAACCAGTGGCTGCTTGTGATGTGCACCATCCTGACTAGTCTCAAAAACTGGTTGTTGTTGCTTTGCTTGTTGTTGTCTTCGTTCCCCAGCCACATCAACTAATTGTAGCAATATTTCTTACATATTTTGCATATTAGCATTTAATTGAGCTAGTGTTGGGTTCCCACATGTAGCTCTAGGAATCTCAACCTCTGGCATGCCATCACCCCTACCATGTCTTCCCCGACCATGATCGCCACCATGTCCATGACCACAAGAGTAAGGATCAAAGATTAAATTATGAGGAAGAACTAGAAAAACAAACTTAGAGTCAAATACACAAAGACAAAAAATCCAGTCTAACAGTGGATTGTCATAGCCTCTTGCATGTAAGTTGTGTTCGGGTACAGAAGTTACAAACAAGATTCCATGAGAAACCAAATAATGCAGCTATATGACCTATCAGCCAAGCTCTGATACCAACTTTGTCATGAACCACTCACAGACCATGACCGGTACAAAAAATATAATTTCCTCAGTCTTGCTAGCCTAAGAATTTTAACTCTAAATCACAATTAAAAGATCAACCGAAAAATTCAGCAGAGTTTTTACGTCCAAAAATAATTTAAATGACATTAAATAAAAGCAAAACAAATACAACTTACTTTTAGAAACTATTGTATGCTCCCTTGAAAACTTTTAGAAATACATATAAACGTGTATTCAAGAATAATAATTTTATAAACAAACTTTCATTCCACTATGTGCACATAGACCACATTATCTCTTCGTTATTGCGAACGGTAATTATAGAACTACAACATTTAGCTCGTAGGTTGCACAATCTCTTCGTTGTAGTGAACAAATCTTTAGGAATTATCGATATTCAACCCATAGGCAATATTTTCTTTTCGTTGCAGCAAACGCAAAAATACATACACACATATACTATGAGTATTTAACTCATAGGTTACATTATCTATTTGTTGTAGCAAAAAACAGATATATATATATATATATATATATATATATATATATATATATATATACTATGAGTGTTTGACTCATAGGCTGCATTATTTCTTCGTTGTAGCGAACGACGATCAATTACAAATTCACAATAAATAAAATAAAATAGAATATAATCCAATATTCATTCTTAAATTCCTTATCGAAAATCTCAGAATAAATTCCAATCAAGCGAAAATAAACATTTTACTTTATCCTCAAGTACTCCTAAAATTTCAAAGATCATAAAAGAATATATTTTGAAGTTTACTTTCTTCTCCTAAAAGAATTTAAAAAAGATGTCGCTAAGTAGATTAGCTACTCACACAAAAAGAACGCAACCAATGTCGTCCAATGCAGTTGGGAGGATCAACCATTGTATTTTTTTACAGGATCTAAGCATTTAAAATATATAAAAAAAACAAGAGATTTGGCAAAATTCTCAAATTTAGCATACCTAGGGTTTTAAGGAAACCACAATAATCCCTAATACTTAGTTTTCTAACCCTTCTCACACAACCCACAACTAAACTATGCTATAAAATACTTATCTAACATAATGGATTATAAATTTACCTTAAAGAGATCAAATAGAAATTTTAAGGAAATGAGTGGTGTTCCCTTTTACTCCAATCACCTTCCCATGCTTGAGAGTGACACAAGGATGCAATAAACTTGATAAATTTTGGAACTAATGGAGGAAGATGAGTGAAAGGTTGAGAGATGAAAATTTGGGAAGAAGAAGGAGGGTTTGAGAGATGGGGGTGAGTTTTTGAAAAGAAACAGGAATTAGGAGAGGGGGAGGGGGCTGTCTCGGGTTTTAGAAACAAAGGAAGGGGGGAATTATTATTTTTATAATAAGTGAAACGGTGGATTTCATTTTGTGTTCTCCATTTTTCAGTTGTTTTATTTTGAAGTGTGAAAATGAATTTATATCAAATGCTGAGAAGCAAGTGATGTGTCATTATTTTCTCCTATTTCTTACCCCTTTCTGTCACTATTTTAATTACTGATTAACCTTAATTGTCAAATTAATTATGCAGTTTTATCATTTGGGCCTACTTGACTAATTCTGTGTTTTAATTTAATTTCAAGAGAATTATAAGCAATTGGACTTGGATCCGGAATTGGGCTGAATCGGCTTGGACTTGAAGAGATCAGACAATTTTATTTGTCGTCCCGTTTTATTTTATTTCATTTTTTTGGGCTGTATTTTTGTAATTGGGCCACCAGACGTTATTGGGCCCAAAAATCATATTTGTAAGCTTTGGGGCCTAGTGACCTTTAGTGAGCCCAGCTGCTAGGGTTTTAGGAGTAGTCCGGTTACTGTTCACATAGAGAGATATTGTAGGGTTCCGTTTTCAGTTTTCGGTGTTACTGTTCACGCACATGGTACTGTTCACGTAGCAACTCCAATTTCATTTTTTGCTTCAAATTCTAGTTTCGTTTTCTGCCTTTGATTTCCTATTCGTTTTTGCATTTCGTTTCTGCTGATAATGGAAGGTTGAATCTCTAGTGTTGTTTTCTCTTGAGGATTAAGCATAGCTCTCTTTGAAGTTTTGTTATTAATATTAAATTCTGATCAGTTTTCCCCTTCACAAATTAGTTTGAGCAGAATTCTAACCTTTACTAGACAAGTAACTAGAGAAAAAAATGGGAAGATAGTAGAACATTTTGTTTTCATATTCAAGAAAAAATATACAATGAGTCATGAACAATGGATTTCAAAAATCTGAGTTCATTATATTCAAAAGAAAATGTCACTACCTCTACACAAGAATTGATTATATTGATCGTATGATTTTTAATTAGTGACACATTTGTCACTACCCCTACACAAGATAGAATTCATTATATTATAGGGGTGATTACTCTAGCTCTAACAAGTTTATTACATTCAAAAGAACATGTTACTCACAACATCTATGTTTAATAAGGAATCACATGTCATTCTTTATAACAAATCTTAAAAGATTTATAAATGGATATTACATAATTTTCAGAATTATAGACCAAATGTTTTTGTCATGACTAGCTTACCCAAGAGAACTAAAGTTACTTTTACAATTATGTAGGATTGTTCAATTTTCCTAATAAATGAAAAAAACATGACCTTTGGTTGTGGACACATGGTAAACTCCAAAAAACACTACCATTTTGTTTTTCTCATTTCATTTTCATGGAATGATGATTTATAAGTGGTTTAAACACAAACTTGTTCAGAGTGTGGATAAAAAATTCGCAAGTGTCATATATGTCGAAGGAAGATCATCATCCATATAAGGTTGTTTCCTGATTAATTGAGGGAGAAATTAATAGGCATTTTCTAAGAATATGATTGGTTTTTAGAGAGAGTTTGTTCCAAAGCAGCTACATATGTGTACTGACCGGGGTCCATAAATGATGTGGCTAATGACGTAGCATTAAAATACACACGTCAGCCCTTCTTGCCATTCCTAATATAGGAGCATGGACACATTTTCTCAACAGTTGGGGTGGTTGGACCAATAAGTTGTTGATATATAAATATATTTGAATTTTAATGATAGTGTCATGATCATCTTATCAAATTGCAGGTATTTGCTTATCAAGTGACTACAAGTTATCTATTGAATTGTTATGCTACTGTAACAATCCAGACAATCAAGGACCCCGGGCTCTCGCCCAACGTTATAAATAACTAGGTTTTACCATCAATTTTCATTCATTCTCAAATCATTCACATACTTACTTGAGTGTTAGAGTCCCTTTTACAGGTACCACCCTCTCATTCCTCCGGTGGAGGACACCTACAAATCCGACGTAGGAGATTGTGGAGCCTATCCCAACGATGGTCTATCCTGACATCAGTCTGCTCTAGATTTCGATAAGTACAATATGCTTAGTAATAAGAGAAAATTCTTGATCGTTAGTGTAAAATAGGCTTGATTAAATTCATTTTCTCCTTAAATACATTATCTATTCATAAGCTAAGAAATCGTATACCTAAACTCAACCACGCTTTTGTATTCAGTTACTACCTAAGCATGACTTTATGGTCCTACTAAGTGAGTTCTATACAAATTTTGCTGACTAGAAGTGATTTCAACCGATTATGGATAGTTTAGTAACTTGTGGTGTATCAAATCATGGCTTGTAAACAATGATTTTTTGAAGCTTGATATGTAACCTCCAACAACTCCCCGTTGTGCATTTTGAATTTCAAATTGCAAAACTTGTTTCCTATTTTTAAGGAACCATCTTTATCTTTGTTTTTGAACAATTAACTAACTAAATATTTGAAACCCAAATATTATGGGGAAAAATCATCTTATTTTACTAGATTAGTATTCAATTAATCTACAAACATTAATCCCTTTAATTAAAAAAATGGACAACCTTCAATCATCACCCGAGCATATTACTAAAATTACAATATTTAAGTGAATAATTATTTGTCACCTTAATTTTTTTTTTCTTTTATAAATAGAGATGAGTTGGAGCTTAATTAAGATCATCTCTAATGTTTTTAACATAAGTAACTCAAATTATGTCACCTCAATTTTAAGCAAGTTAATCAATCTTTCCTTCAATAGATGTTTCTATTAAGAAGTTGTCATTTTGAGTTTTTTTATTATTGGAGAGAGTTGCTACATTTATATTAAATACATGGAATAAGGGAATATTTGTGAGTTAATCAACTTTTCATAAAAACTTGCATTGGAGCAAAATTGACTAGAGTTGCTTAACATTGAAGTGACATAAATAAGGTTGTTTATATAATGAGCATTGAATATGCTCTATGAATGTCTTTAGGCATCTATAATGAGGTTGTTTATGCAAGTAGCTTAAAAATAAGATGTGTTGGTTAACCAAAAAACTGTGGTTGGAACATTTGATAGTTGACACCACCTTTATATTAAGGACCACCTTTGATAGTTGACACCACCTTAAAAATAAGATGTGTTGGGTTAACCAAAAGTACTTTCCAAACCATAAATATGTAGACAAACAAGAAAATTAAGTTAAACATTCACTTTTGTTTTAAGCAAGTCTCTGTTACTATAAATATATATTTGAGCCAATAAATATTTATCACCATAATTTTTTTCTTTCATAGATAGAGATGAATTGGAGCCTAATTAAGATTGTGTATAGAACATCTAGAACACAATTGCTTATACATGTAGCTTTAAAAATAAGATATGTTGCTTAACAAAAAATATGGTTGAAACATTTGAGACGACGTTTAATTTATATAAGCAACATTGCTTAACTATTTTTTATCAATAAAAAAGTAATTTCCAAGTAAAAATTTGGGGATAAACAAGAAAAATTAAAGCAAACTTAGCATGTGAGTGAAATTTTTTATAATTTTTAAATCTATCCAACAATGTAGGGCCCATAATTTATGAGAAATAAGCAATTTAAACCACCATACATTATATATGCTCTTAGTGATAAATACATAAAAATGGTTATCTATATGATCAACATGAATTGGCATTAGATATAAAGATAAAAAAAATTTCCAAATATTATGGATAATTTTTCTTAAAAGTATTAAATAAATATTATGCTTAAATAATTTTTTTCGATAGAATACTAGGATTTATTAATCAGAAGAAGAAAGAAACATTACATCTTCTAAAATGATTTGCTCCAAAGAAGGGACCTCCTTTACCTAGTAAGCCTCACGGTTTGAAAAACCCATATTGGCCAAAGCATGAGCTGCTTTGTTTCCCTTGTTTTAGTAAACGGAATCTTTTCTAAAGAAACATTTGCCATCAAAAAAGGACAATCATCCAAATCCTTGTATATAATTCCGATAGTGTTTCCTGCCATGTTTCTGTTCTAGGACTAGTTGTAGGTAATCTGTCTCAAAGATAGTCATTTTAGAATCACTATTGGAATCTCAAAGATATACTAAAAGGATAGGTCAACTGCAATTTGAATCGCCCATCAAAATGCTAGTGCCTTTGCTTCCTTACACTACTACAAAAGTAGGCTTTCACAACGCGCTATCTACACCGGTTATTAAATAACCGATGTAGTATATAATGCGGTGGCATTTTTGAAATTAATGCCAAATATATAAAGTTGTTTATGATGGTTTTTATAAAATTGCCTTTGAAAAGTATGTTACAAAGGCGGTTTTATAAAGACCATCTTTGTTGATGTATAGACTACTACGGTTATTATAACCACCCGTCTTTGAAGAATTGCCATTTTTATTGAATTATTTTCACTTTTGAATATTTCTCTCTCCCTCTCTTAAACCCACCCCTCTCTTCTTGCCATGCCAACCTCTCCTTCAGGTTTTCATTCCTCTCTAAAACCCTCACTCCCCCAATGCCAACCCTACGCTTCCAATTCCCGCAATTTCTCCTCTCATCACAACTATTCTCTCAATTTCTCTTTTCGTTGCTTTTTTTTTTTGGTAGAGAACCAAACCAGATGGAGGAAGCACAAGAGAGATTCACAAATCAGTCAGCGCCACCAGAAGCACGAGGAGGAGGACGACGGCGACAAAGAAAACCCCAATGAAAAGGAAGACCTCACCAAATGCGACTACGATTCAGAGGACCAAATGCACCACAACCACCCTAATTCGCAACCTCACGTGGAGACGGAGGTCCTCTCCGACCACGGCGTTCAGATGTCGCAGTTCCCGATAGTGATAAAGCGCTTCGTGAATCTCCCTCACTCCTCCGTCACTGCAATTGTTTCTCTGGAGCGTGCCCTCGAGTCCGGAGAGAACAAGGCTCGAAGCGCTCTCGAGCATAAGCCTCCCCCTTCCAATAATGGTTTGAAGTTTCAATCTTTTTTGCTGAATTAAAAATCCTTGATGAATTCTGAGTTTCGGAGAGTGGAAATAGTTCTAAATAGAAATTTAGAAAAATTGTGCATATGGTCAGTGGTTATGCTTTTTGTTATATTGATAGTTGTGTTGTTTAGTTTGTTGGCAATAGTCAGTGCTCATTCTTGCTATTAAACTTTCTATTCCATATTTTTTTTCTTTGAAACTAGGGAGGTCAAAATAATTTGTCTTTGGGCTATATAATTCTTGGAATTTTTTTTTTTCAAACTCCAATGGTAGTGAAGAGACCAACTTTAATTTGCGTCCGCATATATGATTCTTTCGAAATTTGTCTTTCTTTGGGGCCGCTGGGAATGGAAAACTCTCCCTCTATCACCCAATTATTGGTTGAGATTACAATGTTTAACACAAAGGGTTTTAGTTATAGTATTTTTAGAAATTATATTCTTCATGTTTTCTTTCACTTATGATTGAATGAATGATTTATCTTGGGTTTTTTTCTTTTCTTTATAGACCCTACAAACTAGAAAGGCAAATATTTGTTGTCCTAGTCTTGAAGACAACAAGGGATTGTTTAATCATCCATGGGTTACTTGTCCAGTTATCCCTGTCCTAAGAATGAGTGTTAGACGGTGTTTTGATTATATATATATATATTTAATTTTCTTAAGGGTTTGCTATATGCAAGAACTATCAACTATTAATAGGAAAAACCTTTTTGATAAAAATATATATTTAGGGGTCCATTTCTGCGTATGCTTTCATGGTTTGATCCTGCATACTATTTTTTATTTCAATTGTCCTTGTTTTCCATTTTCTTTATTACCGATTCAGAATACGTATTACATGGTGAATTCTCTTTTTGGTTATTTTAGGATGCAATGGAGAAAGCGATAAAAAACAAAGTTGCTAAAGCGGTGGTACCTACAATAGATGTTATGTTTCAAGCTTTAAGGTTTGAGATCTCTTTGATGCAACATATATAATACTTTTCTTTTTTTAATGAATGTTAAACAATTATTATTTTTTATGCTGCTAGTGATTTTGGAGCAAAAATTGTGCCCCCAAAAAGAATTTTGAAGATGCTTCCAGAACTCTTTGATCATCAAGATCAAAATGTTCGTGCATCCTCTAAAGGGTTGACTCTTGAACTTTGCCGTTGGATTGGTAAAGATAGTGTAAAATCAATTTTGTTTGAGACAATGAGAGACACAATGGTAAGCTAAACTAGTTGTCTATTTTTGTTGTTGTTTTGATTTGTTATGTTCTCCTCCATATCCAAATCTTAGAGTACCTTTTTCCCCATTTCTGTAGAAAAAAGAGCTAGAGGCAGAGCTTGTAAATGTTACAGGAACAACAAAGCCAACCCGTAAAATAAGGTGGATGTCTGATTTTGATGGTTTTGAATTTTCCCATCCTGAGTATTCTATACAAGGATCGGGTCTTTTGTATACTCACTGCAGCATGCATGTAGCTGCAACTTATGTGCATCCATATTCTTTTTACTTCTTCCTTTTATTTTGTAATTATTTTGAATTTTATCCCATTTATTGTTCTTAGTATTTTGAATTTGTCTTTTTTGTAAAAGTTGTCTGTTTGTGTTTTTATCTCTTAAATTGTTTTTGGAATGTTTGTTTGAAATTTTAGATTTGTGCATTCAGGTGTTATATTGCCTCCCCAAGTTCCCATTTTTCTGTTAATGTTCAGAACCTTGAAACAATTTCTAACTAAAGAGCTTAACCTATAAATATATTCTTCTTTTTCCTTTTTGCAAGTGCTAATTGATTTGTTGAAGAGTGAATAACAGGGAACAAGTTCAGAGGCCATATATGTGTGTGCGCATAAATTTTATACCATCATAAATATAGAGGTCATAGATGCTAAAATATTCCTCAAAGAAATAGAATAATTGAATGTTGGGAAAGTTAATATCATGAGCAAACAACAAACAATTCAGAGAGGCATATTCAAGTCCTGCCAAGCATTGTTATAAATATAATGTTTTTTCGGAAGTCAAATGACATAATTCTAGGTGGTCGTTCTAGATTCCAACATGCTTAGTAAGGTTTTATTTTAGTAACAAAAGGCATTAGCCACTGGACTGTGACCAACTTTTAGCAAACACAGCTGATGCTTACACCAGTCGCGTGAATCAATGTATGATTACCATTTTTTTCTCTCATGTTGTAGATCTGAGCAAGATAAAGAACCTAACCAAGAAGCTGTGTCAGAGGTTGTGGGTCCTGGCCCTTCTGAAGAATCTGGGAATGATGGTATGTAAAATTTAGTATCTGGAGTATGTTTTTCTTTTTCTCAGACATGCTAACATGTCTCTCCTTTGTACTACTAATATTCTCATTTTTCAAATACTTTGATTATCAGCTCCTCAAGAAATCGATGAATATGAACTTGTTGATCCTGTTGATATATTGACTCCTTTAGAGAAGTCAGGATTTTGGGATGGAGTTGTTAGTTTTCTGCCCCATCTCTTGGATTGTACTCAGTAACTAATGCACCTTTATTTTAGCTATATGAGTTTGAATATGTCTTGTTAATATTCAGAAACCTACCAAATGGTCTGAACAGAAGGAGGTTGTTGCTGATCTAACAAAGCTTGCATCAACTAAAAGAATTTCTCCTGGCGATTTCTCTGAAGTTTGTCGGACCTTAAAAAAGGTATATTATGTGCATGTTAGAAATGATGTGACTTGGTGATCGAGGCCGTACCCGAATCAAATAAACATTAAAAATGCAGTATCTAAGAAGTGATCCTAGGTCGTCTCCCAACGAGCAATGGTCAACCAAATGCTCATAACAGATAGTAATAAAACAGTAACGAATTGGGGGGTTGTTTGTTTTTGTAAATTAAACAGCGAATAAATTTGAATTAGAAAATATCAGAATTAAAACACGTTGCTTCCCCTTGATTCACAAGCAAGTCTCTTATCCTAGGTTACGAGAATTTATCCTTTATCAGTTCAACCACTTAATCCAACCCTAAATTAAATTACTAAGCAAAATTTAACATAAGACATTCATTATGTGATTAAGCAACACATACACCAATTAATCATGAACGATCATTAAGCATGAACGTAAATTAAGCGCAGAGACAATTAATCAAGCACTAAGCATGCATGGATTAATAGCAACAAATACAAAATAATTAGTGAAGAGGAGAAGCTGATCAGAATTTAATAGTAATAATAGAACCTCAAAGAAAGTTGTGCTTGATCCTTAAGAGAAAACAACGTTGGAGACTTAGTCTTCCATTAATCAATAGAAAACAAAATTGTAGTAGAAACGAAGAAAACTAGAATTATTCTCCAAAACGAAAAAGAAACTAAAACGAATTGAGAGTAGCACTCTAAAACTAAAACGAAAAAGAGAGAGAGGAGAGGAGAGAGCAGAGATAAGAGAGCCTAAACTAGACCTTGGTGCTGTTATATAGTTCTCAGCCCCAAAGCTTACAAATCTGTTTTAAATCTAAGCCCATAAATAAAATAAAATCTAGATAAGATAAGATCTAGATGAAATAATATCTAGATGAGATCAAATCTAAATAATATCTAGATAAGATAAAATTTGGTAGAATAAAATAGTCTGTTCTCTTCAAGTCCAAGCCCAATTCTGGATTCAAGTTCAATTGCTTATAATTCTCCTGAAATTAAATTAAAAACACAAAATTAATCCAGTAGGCCCAAATGATAAAACTGCATAATTAATTTGACAATTAAGACTAATCAGTAATTAAAATGGTGACAAAAAGGGTTAAGAAATATGAGAAAATGATGACACATCACTTGGCCTTGGGTGAACTACAAGCATTATCGATAAACATTAGTTATTAGTTTCTTCATTTTTTTTATAATATAGGTTGATCAGAGTTTGGGTGAGAATATGATGAACTACAAGCATTTACCACCTGTTACTAGTTCATTTCAACTTCTTAAACAACTACTTCATTTTTTTTGTTTGGATATTTTTTTGTTCAAAAACATGTTGATAAAATAAAATTTGTTTAGATAATATTATGAGAATACAAGGAAATTTCAGTTGATGGATATTCGTGTTGATGAAGCTGCACATACCACGGAAATGCACCTAGTTGCCATATCTTGCCAAATATTGATGCAGGCACCAGGTGAAAATTGTACCCATTTTAGTTGGTGTTGTTAGTGCTGAAAATGAAGCTATGTATGGGCAGATTCTTGCCAAATATGTTGATCATTCCTATAACTTCTTCGCTATTTCATAGACTTTTGTGACTGAAAATAAAGCTGCTCTGATTGCTGCAAGAGGTGAAGGAACACAAGTCACAATGGAACATTTTGAGGCAGCCATTGATAGGATCATTGGTGGCTTGGAAAAGAGGAACAAGGTATGTCTTCTTAAGTTTTATATTACTAGTAGAGGAATTAAATATATTTTACTATTTCCTTAAAAACAAAAAAGTCTAAAACCGACAAATAATTTAAGAAAAAAGAAGTTATGCACTAAAAATATCAGCATGAACACTGAATCAGCATGAATTAGATCATAAGTTTTAGGATAAGTAGACATTGCTTCACACCTGCAAGAGAATCAAGCAACTCATTAAGCATATTAGAAACAGAGAGAGATAGATTCATCCAACATGGGACAAGGTACTATTATATGGTGCTAACGAGTCATGATATATTCCAATCAAGCCTGGTTCATATATGGCTCCAAGTGTGTTAACCTTAGCCTGAACAAGAACCACGTTCATGACCCAAACAGGGTCCTCTATTAGTGCAGCGACAAATCCACCCAAGTAGGCATTCATATCTAAATGTAGATTTCTAAACCATTATCAAAGCAACATTGCTCGAAAATGGATAACTCCGTTGCCCAAATTACAACAACAACAACAACAACGCCTTATCCCACTAGGTGGGGTCGGCTACATGGATCAACTTCCGCCATAATGTTCTATCAAGTACCATACTTCTATCCAAATCATTAAGTTCGAGATCTTTTTTGATAACCTCTCTTATAGTCTTTTTGGGTCTTCCTCTGCCTCGAATAGTTTGTCTTCTCTCCATCTGGTCTACTCTCCTCACTACAGAGTCTACCGGTCTTCTCTCTACATGCCCAAACCACCTAAGTCTATTTTCCACCATCTTCTCTACAATAGGCGCTACTCCAACCCTCTCTCTAATAGCTTTGTTTCTGATTTTATCCTGTCGAGTCTTACCACACATCCACCGCAACATCCTCATCTCCGCTACACCTACTTTATTCTCATGTTGGCTCTTGACTGCCCAACATTCTGTTCCATACAAAATCGCCGGTCTTACCGCAGTCCGATAAAACTTTCCCTTTAGCTTGATCGGTACCTTTGCATCACATAACACCCCCAATGCTTTTCTCCATTTCATCCATCCTGCTTGAATGCGATGATTCACATCCCCTTCAATTTCCCCATCATCCTGTATTACAGACCCAAGATATTTAAACCATTGCCCAAATTAAAAAATTGTAAATTATAGGGCAAGTAATAAAATGATGCATACAACTCATTCAATGGAACTAGCTTAAACTTCCCAAAAAATGAACTTGGCATACAACAACAACGACAAAACCTCACCCCAATAGGTGGATAAAAATGAACAGGGCATAAAAGAACGATTAATCTCTTTATGATTCCAATATCATTGACCATTGAAATACTACATCATATGCAGAAAAGAGAAGGATCAATTTACAAACATAACAATTTTTATACCATGGTGTATAGAGTGATAATGACATATAGATCCTAAACATAACAATAACATTGTACCATATAAGATTATTAGAAAAATATAAACAAGGATACCATCAATTTATTTTACTATTCACTTTTGTTAACCTCTCATAATATACTAAGGCTCAGAATTAGTGGAAGAATGGTAAAACTAGTGTTAATAACTTAATATACTATATCTATGGAAGATTATTTAATCAAGTTGTTCCCCTATACAAATCATGAGGCTGAAGTTGGCTTCTAGTCGTGTTTAGTCTAAATTATTTTGGAGACTAGCTGTGTATAAATAGCAAGCTGCCTCACTATACTGAAAATCAGTTTGCAAGATTATCCTTGACAAACCCAAACCAGATTGACTTGAACAATATTCTTCTCTCTGTATTATAATAAATGACTTGTTTCATAATATTCTTCTCTCTATCTTTCTAGTTGCCTTTTAAAAATTTTATGGAGTTTCTATTTTACTTATTTTCCGTTTCACTTCATAATAATTATATATGTAAAATAATAAATATGATATTTAATTTTTCAAATGATAGATAAATTAATAGAAGCAATATATTTTCAAAAAATAAAGGGAGTAGTATTTAATAATTAATTTGATTGAAATTTTAAAATGTAGTTGGAAAAATAAAAAATTAAACTTAACAATTAAAAATGAAAGTTATTAATTTAATTTATTGAAGTAAAAATATTTAGTAAAATAAATTAGTAATTGTTTTAATTAGTAATTGTTTTGATTTTTTAATTAATTATAATTCTTATAATTTTTTAATTAAGTAAGGGGTGATAAATATTAGGATAAAAACAAAAATAGTGTTGAGGTGAAAATATCTGAACAACTTTGTTCCACTTCTTTTTCCACATGTGTGTTTATAATGATTTCTTTCAGGCAAAAAAAAAAAAAAAAAAGAGAGCTAAAAATCTTATTAAAAGATATTCACCTGGTGCTGAAAACTTTATTAGTGAATCTCAACTAATACATTTCATTATATTGTACACGACATTGGTAACTCTTTTGGGACCAGAAAGTGTTGAATAAATGTGTTAACCTGCATTCCTTACAAGCTTTCTTTGTTGAAATTAGGAAGAGAGAGCTTTAGCTCTTTCACTAGCAACCAAAATGGTTGAGTCAATGAAGTATCTTCCTTACCAGGTAATTTTTCTTTGAATGTGTTAACTGGAAATATTTATCTGATCTCCATCCCCAGTCCCCTCTCTTCTTAAAGGCAAATGGTTGACTTGTTTGTCATGGCTTCTTTCCTTGCCTGATTGACCAATGTGCACGAAATTTAAAGGTGTGTACACCCACTGATCTGTTGATATGTATGATTTTGGAATACTCTCATCAAGATGGCAATATTGAACTTGAAAATCAGGTATGTGTGTAATTCCATCTCTGCTCAAATTAATTTTACACCTTAAGGACTCTTATAATAACTTGCAGATTTAGTGGCTGCAGATTTAGCTGTTAATTACAATTTAGCTTAATGTAGATATATTTTTTATTTTTTATAATAACTTGCAATCTAGCATTTACTGCTTCATAAAAGTCATTCTACTTGAAGTTTTTTAGTGAACTTGGTTATATGATGAAAACATTTTGTTAAGCTGAAAAAATGGCATACCAATTGATTCCCTGTGTTGTTGATAATACGCTTCTATGATTTTGGTTTCCTAGTTCAAAAGTTTTTAAAAAGAAATAAACAGCTTCTATGTTTCTCATACCAGTTGATTTCCTAGTTAAAAACTTATATACTCTAGTAGGTTTGACTGATATCCACTCCCTTTCGTGATCTAAGGGTAGCACTATAAATTGTTGGAGTAGGATCTACATTGGTGACTCTGTGTGTGGAAAATCGTATTCTCATGCCTTTGTTGGTTTCCAAGCCAAATTCCTACACTTCAAGAGAAGCTTGTGTGTATGGTTGGTAAACAATAAACTTAAAATATTTCTCTGTCAACGTACTTTTATTAACTATCTATGATTTTGTTTTGGCCATTGTGCACATTGTTAAGTGATATATTTATGTTGCTTTGCAGGATCCTTCCATGACAATTCTCAGAAAATTGCTCAGGAAGGTAGAAATCATAAAAAGCTCTAGATCTGGTGAACCAAATTTTGAGTCTCATCACGTGGAAGCAAATGATTTGCAGTCTGTGGTTGATCAATATTTTCAAATTAGGGGAACTTCTAAGCCAGCACGTCATATAGAGACACATTTTGGGGTCAATAAAGAGCTTACTGAATCCTCAACAAAAGCATGGCTTGAGAAAATGGGAATCAAGTATATATAGATGCGGACAAAGGTAATAAAATTGTTGAATGTGGCTATTAGATCATAACTATATATTTGTATATATACCTTGTGTGAGTGAAATGAAAAATTGTTATTTAACTATAAGTTTTTTTTTCTATGTACTACTAGCTACTAAAACATATATACAAGCAAGGTAGCTTCTTGTACTTATTCATTAACTATTTTGATAGCTGAAATTTGACATGAGTTTATAAATTAAGTCTCATATGAGACATTACCTAGCTAGAACGCCCCAAAAATTTCGTGAAAATAATAAATAAAAAAATAATATTCTACATAGGTTCTGAAGGTACAAACGATGTAGAATCCACATTCTACATCAGTTCTATAGGTACAAATGATGTAGAATATTCACATTCTACATCGTTTATACCTGTAGAACTGATGTAGAATGTCCACATTCTACATCGTTTGTACCTTCAGAACTGATGTAGAATGTCCACAATTCTAAGACGGTTCTTCAACCGATGTTGTTATTCAACTAAACGATATAGAAAGTGGACATTCTACATCGGTTCTAAAGGTACAAACGATGTAGAATATCCACATTCTACATCGTTTATACCTGCAAAACTGATGTAGAATGTCCACATTCTACATCGTTTGTACCTTCAGAACTGATGTAGAATGTCCACAATTCTAAGACGGTTCTTCAACCGATGTTGTTATTCAACGACAGGGGTCTACCACCACGCGTCATAACCGATGTAAAATGGCCATTATAACCGATGTAGAAGACCTGTTTTTAGTAGTGTTAGGGTGCCTAGTTCCTTCCATAACCTTAGTTGTTGTTGGCACTTGGCTTATTGAGTCTCAAAAAATGACCCTAAGGCTCGATCCACCATTCTCCTTAACTAAGACATCAAAGTTGGCCTTGACTACTCCTTTTACTGGTGCCTTCCACCTAAAGATTTGGGGTTCTTCTTGGTGATTCTCAATTTGGTTTTGGTCATTCCTTTTTCGTGGCATAACATCATTTTCTCTTTGAAGAACGTTGTGGACATCAATAGATTCACCTTTGAGAAATTTTTGATTCATGCTCCACCCTATGGCTCATGCAATTAAGAAAAAACAAAGAAACAACTTCTTCTTCCTGCTTAATAGTAGTTGGCATCCATGCTTCAAAAGTTGAGAATTGTCCCAAGTTTACCTGCAAGCTCAGACTCGAAGCAAACCATATCTATTGGGCCACATAGCATTCTACCAAAACATGATAAACAAACACCTCGCCAGCACCTCACATTGGACATGAAGGGTTGTCCACAATGTGCTTGATCCTCAACTTTTCTCTGACTTGGAGAATATCAAAAGCCATCCTCCACACAAAAGTTTTACACTTTGGTTTTGCTTTAGAAGTCCATATAAGTTGCCAAGTTCTGTCACTTCTTGCACTAATTGATGCCATTTGAGTCTAGTCCACTATGGATCATGTGATGTGCAGTTTTGACTCAATATTCACCACTCTCTGAATGCTTTCAAACTAGAATGCCACTTTCTTGATATCTTCGAACACTAAGTGCTTGGATATGGGTTGCAGTGTCAACGGAGAAAATGTTGTTAATCAGATCAAAATTCCAAGAGTTGGAAGCATGATCAAACAGGTCACAAACTCTCATATCATCCTTCACCTGATCACCTTTAGAGGGTGGGATTTTTCTCCCATATTAATTGGAAGCCATTTATCTTTTTTTTTTCTACATATACTTACTCTTCATTACCAATTCTCCATAAACATCTGTCACACCCTCTACCCCACACATATATGTACTAATAATAAAAGGAATAAAAATGTAGAATTAATTAATAGTTTTTAAAAACATTTAAATAAAAGCATTTCAAAAGGATAAAAGGCTCACATTCGCTTTAATATCGTCAAATAAAACTTATAAAAATACATATTCGGCTCGGAGCAAGGTTGTCAAAGTTTACAAAAGAATTTTGTTAAATAAGTGAGGTAAAATAAAATAAAATAACATCAAGCGATTAAAATAAAATAAAAATAATCCCCAATGTCACATCCTATCAGAGCATTGTGTCCTAGCGTCCTCTAGCACGAGGTTCTTTAAAGTCATCCACCTAGTCATCTGCTCCCACCAACACAAGGTTCGAGATCATCATAGGATCCAAACACAAATAGCACATAAGGAGTGAATTATCACATTTCTAAAAAGAATACAAAATCCAAATAAATTATAGAAGTATTTATAACATAGCTCAATTTAATACAACTCACGCCACTTTACCACTTTATCATTTAAAATTCATTTTTCAATTGCCCATCACATTACACATGAATCACACACTCAGGTCAAGACGTAATAACACTCATCAATTTCATAATAAACAATTAGCAAGCATTATGCAACAATTATACTAAGACTTAAGTCTATATGCAATGTGGTACCATGTCAGTGAAAAATCACCCTGGGGCGCTTAGGAGTACATAACAAGACACACCACACAATGGGTATGTCGGGTCACTCTCCTAAGTAAAATCATAAGGTGACCAGTCAAGGTCACTCTGTTTTGTGATAATGCTCCAACCATATGAGATCAACATAGGCTTAAAGGAGCACTCAAACCGAGTGTCTTTACCCTTAAGGCCTAGACTCCGAAGAATCCTTTAGGGTCTCATCTTCCTGATTCAGGTCCAACCCCTAAAATAATTTTTTGCATGCAGACACTACTCATGAATTATACAATACCCACGACCTCACACTCATGTTTCAAACATGTTCAACACATTGCGCTACAATTTAACACTGGTTCCTAACTAGGAATCCTACACTTTCCCTTTAACACTACGCATAAACACTTTTCTCAAGGTAAACACTGGTCGGGTTATTGTATAATTCATAGCTCACAACATAAGTATTGTCACATCAAGTGTTAACCAAATACTTATTCACTACCAAATCTCATGTCCACAATTTAACATCTCATAATGTCACAATCCACCATCACATGTTTACGTGTATCTCACAAATTGACACATGTTCAATTTTGCATTTATACTCAATCTCAATAACAATATTATAATCTCAAAGAAACATGTTATCCCACAATTCATCACATTCAATTTATCACTTATACAAAATTTCAATCACAATTTCATGATCCCAATATAACTATTTATCACACTAATTTTATCCAAAACACAAACAAATTATACAAAAATACTTCTCACAACACGGGGAGTAAAACTCCAAAAACAATTTCACATAATCATACATGAAGAATTAAAATACAATAAACATCCCAAAATAAACCTCAATTTAATCCTATAAAGACCCCTACACATGTTCATTCGTCCAACCCCTATAACAATTTTTGCATGCAGACACTGCTCATGAATTATACATTACCCACGATCTCACACTCGTGTTTCAAACACGTTTAACACATTGCGCTAGAATTTAACATTGGTTCCTAACTAGGAATCCTACACTTTCCCTTTAACACTGCACATAAACACTTTTCTCAAGATAAATATTGGTTGAGTTATTGTACAATTCACAGCTCACATCACAAGTATTGTCACATTAAGTGTTAACCACATACTTATTTACAATAAAATCTCATGTCCACAATTTAATATCTCATAATGTCACAATCCACCATCACATATTTATGTGTATCTCACAAATTAACACATTCAACTTTACACTTATACTCAATCTCAATAACAATGTTATAATCTCGAAGCAACATGTTATTTCACAATTCATCACATATTTAATTTATCACTTATACACAATTTCAATCACAATTTTACGATCCCAATATAATTATTTATCACGCTAAATCTCATCCAAAATACAAACAAATCATACAAAAATGTTTCTCACAACATGGGGAGTAAAATCCCTCAAACAATTCACATAATTATGCAAAAAGAATTACAATACAATAAACATCCAAAAAAAACCCCAATTTGATCCCCTAAGGATTCCTAGACATGTTTATTTTAACCCCAATTGCGATAAATTCATCCCTTACCTCTAAGCGGGCTCACGTGTGTAGTCCGGCAATGATAGCTGCATCTCTAGTAGTTCCCTAAGATTCCTCAAGTTTTTCCTCTGTTTGCTCTGTTAGAGTTTCCAAGCGTTAGAAAAAAGGAGAAAAGATTGTAGCCTCCATTTTATGTGAACATGTGAGGGATGTTTCTCTCTTTGTGGACATTATTTAGCAAATCCTAATGGTGAAGATGTGTGAAAAGGGATTCCGAAAGTGTAGAAGCAAAGCTTCATGATGAATCAAGAGTGATTCAAAGATGTTTTGATGATAACAAAGATGATAACAAAAGATGATGACAAAGGTGATGACAAAAAGCTCAAAGGTCAATCAAAGAATGAGTTCAAGATATTCAAGAAAGAATCAAGAATCAAGATTCAAGAGATCAAGATTTCAAGAATCAAGATTCAAGAGATCAAGATTCAAGACTCAAGATTCAAGAATCAAGAGAAGGCTTAACCAAGATAAGTATGAAAAGGTTTTCTCAAAAATTCAGTAGCACATGGTTTTTCTCAAAACATGTTTACCGAAGAGTTTTTACTCTCTGGTAATCAATTACCAGATTGCTGTAATCGATTACCAGTAGCAAAATGTTTTTGAAAAAGTTTTCAAATTGAATTTACAATGTTCCAATTAAGTTCAAAAAGTTATAATCGATTAGAATGTTTTGGTAATCGATTACCAGTGCCTTTGAACGTTGAAATTCAAATTCAAATGTGAAGAGTCACATCCTTTCACATAAAAGCCTTGTGTAATCGATTACACTGATTTGGTAATCGATTACCAGTGACTGTTTCTGAATAAATCAAAAGATGTAACTCTTCAAATGATTTTTGACTTTTTCAAATTAGTTTTAAGTTTCTCTAAAAGTTATAACTCTTCTAAATGGTCCTCTTGGCCAGACATGAAGAGTCTATAAAAGCAAGGCTTTGATTTGCTTTTCAATATACTTTTATACTTTTCCAATCTGTCTTATACAATCCTTTACAAGCCTTGAATCTCTTTGAACTTCTTCTTCTTCTTTGTGCCAAAAGCTTTCCAAAGTTTTCTGGTTTTCTAAACCTTGAAAACTTGTGCTATTCATTCTTTTCATCTCTTCTCCCTTTGCGAAAAAGAATTCGTCAAGGACTAACCGCCTGAATTCTTTTTGTGTCTCTCTTCTCCCTTTTCCAAAAGAACAAAGGACTAACCGCCTAAATTCTTTTGTGTCTCCCTTCTCCCTTGTCAAAGAATTCAAAACGACACAGTCTGAGAATTCTTTTGATTCTTCCCATTCCCTTATACAAAAGTGTTCAAAGGACTAACCGCCTGAGAATTCTTTTATTTCCCCATTCACAGAGTATCAAAGGTTTAACCTCATGAGATCTTTGTCTTAACACATTGGAGGGTACATCCTTTGGGGTACAAGTAGAGGGTACATCTACTTGGGTTTGACTGAGAACAAGAGAGGGTACATCTCTTGTGGATCAGTTCTAGTGGAGGGTACATCCACTAGGTTCAAAGAGAACAAGGGAGGGTACATCCCTTGTGGATCTTTGCTTGTAAAAGGATTTTTACAAGGTTGAAAGAAATCTCAAGGATCGCAGGTCGCTTGGGGACTAGATGTAGGCACGGGTTGTTGCCAAACCAGTATAAAAACTCTTGTGTGTTTGTCTCCTTCTTCCCTACTCTTTTACTTTCCGCTGTGCATTTTAATTTCCGCTTTTACTTTCTGTTAAGTTTCTCTTCTACTCCTTATTCTCTTAACAACTTAGTAAAAGCCTTAGAAGAGTAATTTTTAATTAGTAAAGGTTTAGGAATAATTAATTCAACCCCCCCTTATTAATTATTCTAAGGCCACTTGATCCAACAGAAAAAGGTGTGCAAATTTCACAACAATCCAACGATTAACGAATCCGGGATCATAGTTTTAACTGGACAAGTTTTGGGTCTCTGTGGGAAAAGAGAAAGCTACAATACAAAGAGAATTTCTCTCACCTCTGACACTGTTTCACAAATTCCAACAGAGATCATTGTTTTACTAAGATAGGTTTGAGTGTATGTGGGAAAAAGAGAGGGTTTTGGGGGAGGAGGAGGAGAAGGGAAAACGAAATTGAAAAGAAGAGGAACCGCATAGACTATCGTCAGTCTGAAAATTGATCTAACATGTTTCTATTTATAGCTAGGGTACTCCCAACCTATTATTTACTCTATTTTTCTTTATTTATTATTTTATAAAGAAATACTCTATTTTATTTCCTATCAAATGAATAAATCAGATATCTTTTTTTTTTCCTTCAAACCATTATTTTAATAAAGTTATTTCTCCTTGTTTATTTAATTATAAAAAGCTCACCATTTTTCTAAAACTCTATTTATTTTAAACTAAAAAACCTTTTTAATTTATTTTTCAAAAAATGGGGTGTTACAACATCCATCTTCAATCACCCACTTTGCTTTGAAAATACATGTCCACATATAGTTGGGCCTATGCCTTTCTTAATTTCAAGAACAAGGTTATTTCTGAAATTTTTTCTTTGTAAACATGCAACATATTAAGGGAATTCGGAAAGACAATCATCCTCCACTATTGATTTGCCAAAAGAGCCAAATTAAAGTCATGAACAAAGCCAAATCCAGGCCCCCTTTTTTATATTTGCCAAGTTCTTCCATCTCATCTAGTGAATTTTCCTTCCATCAACATCCCTTCCCTATAAGAATTTAGCTGTTAAACTTTCAATCTCTTTGCAAATGGACATAGGCAAAAGAAAATAGTCCATTACTATGTTGGTATAGTCTGTACCACTTATTTAATAAGAACTTTCCTCTTAATTCTCAATAGGACTTTCTCCTTCTAGCCTTTAAGCTTCTTTTGTACTCTGTCTCAGAAAAATTTAAATATTTGGGTTTTTGATCTACTAACCATCATTGGAAGGCCCAAATATATGTCATGACTTTCCACTACCTTTAATCTAAGAAGTATAGTCAACTCATCAACTCTGGAACTAGGCACATTTTGACTAAAAGAGAGTTCGGATTTATCCATGTTAATTTTCTACCCAGTAGTTGTCTCATATTTCTTTAGGATAGTTGCCAAAGACATAGTTTCATCTTTTGTTGCTTTAGTAAAAATAATGTTACCTGTGATGAAAAGATGAGAGATAATGGGTGCAGATCGGTAAATTTTCAAACCATGCAGACATCCCTGAGCCACAACTTTGTTAATCATAGCAAATAACACCTCAACACACCTGATAAACAGGTAAGGAGATAAAGGGTCTCCTTTAATCTAAGAAGTATAGTCAACTCATCAACTCTGGAACTAGGCACATTTTGACTACAAGAGAGTTCGGATTTATCCATGTTAATTTTCTACCCATTAGTTGTCTCATATTTCTTTAGGACAGTTGCCAAAGACATAGTTTCGTCTTTTGTTGCTTTAGTAAAAATAATGTTACCTGTGATGAAAAGATGAGAGATAATGGGTGCAGATTGGTAAATTTTCAAACCATGCAGACATCCCTGAGCCACAACTTTGTTAATCATAGCAAATAACACCTCAACACACCTGATAAATAGGTAAGGAGATAAAGGGTCTCCTTGTTTAAGTTTTCTTTGAGGAAAAAATTCATCATGCGGGGAACCATTTACCAACACCAAGAAAGAGACTAAGGACACACATCTCATAATTAAAGAGACCCAACCTATAGGGAAGTCCATGGAAATGAAGACTTTCTCCAAGAAATTACATCATTCCCCCCGTCATAGGCTTTAGATATATCTAATTTCAACCCTATAAAGCCATGCCTATCAAAGTCTTTGTTTTTTTTCATAAAATGAAAACATTCAAAAGCAATCAGTGCATTATCATTTATAAGTCTTTGGGGGACAAAAGCACTTTGGATCTCACTAATGACATCTAGCATAATACAATTTAGTCTATTAGTTATAGTCTTTGTAACGATTTTAAGCACCACATCGCACAAACTAATAAGTTTGAACACACTTGCATGATTTGGTATCTTCTTCTTGGGGATTAGAGCTAACTAGGTCTTGTTAATTAAGGATGGATCTCTTCCCTCATTTAGAACATTCAGCACTGTGTGTTTCATATATGACCCAACTAGATCCTAATAGTATTGGTAGAGAAGTGTTGGTGTTCTACATAGTTCTGGTGCCTGTGGGATGCATCTAAAAAAGGGTTGTCTTCGCCTCCTCAATGAAATTTCTGTTAATCTTCACCATTTCTGGTGTTAATCGACCCTAAACCACATCAATTGTCTCCTCCACCTTAGTGAGATTAGATGAGGAAAATAAATCTTGTAGAAGCAAGCTTCATGATGATGAATCATGATAATGAATCAAGTTAATTCAAGTAGTTTTGATGATGACAAAGATGATGACAAAAAGCCCAAAGAATGATTTCAAGATTAAGTCAACAAGTTCAAGATCAAGATTAATTTCAAGTTTCATGAGAAGAAATCAAGAAGATTCGAGAATCAAGAGAAGTTTGATTTCAAGATTCAAGAGAAGAAATCAAGAAGACTTCAAAAGGGAAGTATTGAAAAGATTTTTCAAAAAACAAACATGGCACAATTTTGTTTTTCAAAAGAGTTTTTATCAAAATTTTCTAAGTTACCAGAGTTTTTACTCTCTGGTAATCGATTACCAGTTTCTTGTAATCGATTACCAGTGGCAAAGTTTGATTTCAAAAGCTTTTAACTGAATTTGCAATGTTCCAATTGTTTTTTAAATGGTGTAATCGATTACAATATATTGGTAATCGATTACCAGTGTATCTGAACTTTGAAATTCAAATTCAATTGTGAAGAGTCACATCTTTTCATAAAATGCTATGTGTAATCGATTACATGGTTTTGGTAATCGATTACCAGTGACAAGTTTTGAATAAAAATCAAGAGGTGTAACTCTTCCAATGGTTTTCAGGTTTTTCTCAAGATTATAACTCTTCCAATGGTTTTTCTTGACCAGACATGAAGAGTCTATAAAAGCAAGACCTTGACTTGCATTTCAATAACTTTTAATCTATACTTTTACAACCTTTGAATCTCTTTGAACTTCTTCTTCTTCTTCTTCCTTTGCCAAAAGTTTCTGAGTTTTCTGGTTTCCAAACCTTGTTCTTTCATAGAAAACAAAAGTGTGCTATATCTTTTTATTCTCTTCTCCCTTTGCGAAAAAGTATTTGCCAAGGACTAACCACCTGAATCCTTTTTGTGTCTCTCTTCTCCCTTTTCCAAAAGAACAAAGGACTAACTGCCTGAATTCTTTTGTGTCTCCATTTTCCCTTTTCAAAGAATTCAAAACGACACAGTCTGAGAATTCTTTTTATTTTTCCCTTTCCCTTAAACAAAAGATTTCAAAGGACTAACCGCCTGAGATATATTTTGTTTCCTCTTCACAAAGTTTCAAAGGACTAACCGCCTGAGAACTTTGTCTTAACACATTGGAGGGTACATCCTTTGTGGTATAAGTAGAGGGTACATCTACTTGGGTTGTTGTAACTAAGAACAAGAGAGGGCACATCTCTTGTGGATCAGTTCAAGTGGAGGGTGCATCCACTTGGTTGTTCAAAGAGAACAAGGGAGGCTACATCCCTTGTGGATCTTTGCTTGTAAAGGTTTTTACAAGGTTGGAAAGAAATCTCAAGGACCCCAGGTTGCTTGGGGACTAGATGTAGGCACGGGTTGTTGTCGAACCAGTATAAAACTCTTGTGTTTGTCTACTTCTTCCCTACACTCTTTAATTTCCACTGTGCACTTTAATTATCGCTTTTACTTTTGGTTAAGTTTCTATTTCTATTCTTTACTTTCTTAACATGATAGTAAAAGCCTAATTGAATTTAGTAACATTAAGAAGGATAGATTTTTAATTAGTAAAGGTTCATTAATAATTAATTCACCCCCCCTTCTTAATTATTATGAGCCCACTTGATCCAAAAAATCTGACATTATAGCTCCAATATCCTCCTGATCAACATGACTAATACTAGCATAATTAGTTAATCTATCGATCTTGTTGGCCTTGTTTCTCTAAGAAGCATTCAGGTGAAAAAAAAGCTAGTGTTCTTGTTCCCATGTTCCAACCAACTAGATAAAATGAGATTGTTGGGCCCAATATAATTCCTCTTTACAAATAATGTCATCAATGATGCACTCCACATCTAATGTTTCCTTCTCTTTATCATTTTTTAATCTTCTCTTTGTGCAAAGCACTTAACTTCTCCTTCTCCTTTTCTTTTTCTTCTCTTCATATCTCCAAATTTATCCTTTCCGCAATTCTAAATACATGCCCCAACCCATACCAAATTATCATTAATGTTGTCGTCCCTTCTCCACGTGGAAAGAACAAAATCATCACTGATGCAATCATACTCCCCAAGGGAATTAGATAGAAGACTCTAAGAAGATTGGGCTAGAGATGCAGGAGAAGGCCCTAGGGTTCTCATGAGGCTTAGGGTAGATTTTAGGCCGCCCATGGGCTAAGTATGAGCCCACTTATCTTTGTACATATTAGATTAGGGTTTCATTATTTTTGGGCCTTGTATTTAGGGCTTCATAGTGTAGGGAGGGTATCCTAGTAATGTAGGATTTTTCAGCCCTTGTATTTTAGGGCACCTAGACTAGTTTTTGTATTAGGGGTAGTTTTGTAATTTTACATGTATTAAGTGCCCTATTTGATGTGTGTGTTGGGAGAGAAATTTAATTGAATTGGAAAAAGCTTAATCCTATTAAATTTTGGACCAGCCTAAGGGGGAGGTGAGCATTTGCTTGCTACACCGCATTGCCACATCATATAGTCACACTTTGTGCATGTCCTACATGCTTTACATGCCTCATGACACCTAAGCACACTTAGTGGAAAATCTTGGACTTGATTTTGAATTAGTGGGCTGAACCATAGCTGAAATTCATTAATCATAATTAGTGAAATTTTGGCTCCACAAATTCAAATTCAAATTCAAGTGAAATTTGAATAGAAATTCAAATTTGCTTCCAATTTTATGTGACACTTAGGCTATAAATAAAGGCTTTGTGTGTGCATTTTTTTAACTTTGATCATTTGAGAAATTACACTTCAAAATTTAGACCTCATTTGAGGCTTAAATTTCATGTCCCTCTCCTTCCTCTCATCTTTTCCTACCTTCAAGCTGTTATCCATTGCTACCTATGGTGGTGAGCTTGTTCTTAACTCATCTTCTCCTTGAAGTAGTGTCTCTAATCACCTTTCCTCCTTTTCCATTCCGCTGCCGTTGATCTTCAAGAAGCAACAGACCCCATTGATGAAGAAGATCAAAGGCCTACATGCTCTACATGGAGCTACATCAATCACACTTTTCATCCTCCATCAAAAGTCGTTCAAACCTATCAGGCCTAAAACATCTCCTTTCTCTCCATTTTTTTACAAAGAAATCCACTATGACTAAGCTATGATTAGACCCATGTCGTGTTAGATTTGATACCCGAACCTCCTTCCAATAGTTCATCCAACTAGCACTTGCCAAAGCTCTATTTATCCTTTCTTGAATGTTGAATGGCTCATTGCATCTATTTTTCTAAGTGAATTTGAAATCATCATATCCTAGGTCTTGCAACTGACAATCATCGACCACCTTTTGAAAATTTGACACCTGAGATAATTTAAGTGCATTACCTCCTATCTTCTCATCGGGTCTCGAGATCTCATTAAAATCCCTAACATACAACCATGGTTGATGGGCACCTCTAATTAATGACCTCATCAAGCTCCACATCAAGTATTTATTTGGCCCTTTTGGATGGCCATAAATGGTGGAAAGTTGAAAGCCTTGCTACCCCGAAGCTATAAGATCATATCAATATGATGTAAAGAGAAAGAGAGAACCTCTACTTCTACCTCTACCAAATCACCCCACATCAAAAGTAAACCTTTTACTCTTATATTCTCGTCACCTTCACAACCCACTCCAAAGATGTTGGAGAGGCCATTCTCATTTTTTAGACATTGCAACTCATAAACATTCTTCTTGGTCTCCATTAAAAAGACCAAGTCGAGACCTTCATCATGAATAATTCTCCATAGATACCAAATTGCACGTGGGTTCCGAAACCTATGACAATTTAAATTGAGGATTTTCATGACTCTTGGCGGGTGTTAGTCGTCTTATACGACTAATTTTTGTATAGAAAACATTTTCTAAAACTTGTATAGTTCCCCAATTTATAGTTATTTTGTAGGAATTTGTATATAAATCTTTTTTTGTTTGAATAGTTGTCTTTAGAGTATCTCCCATGTGATTTAATGATAAAATATGCACAATTTCAGGTCAAAAGAGGCTAAAATCTTGAAGTGCTAAAAGGACCAGTCGCGCTAAGCGGATCCTGTAGGCTCAGCATGCATCCATCGCTAAGCGCAGCTTCAGCGCGCTTAGCATGACAAGAGAATCTCGAAGAGCACAAGGATCAAGGCCGCGCGCTAAGCGCGAGATCAGCTTGCTAAGCAAGATGTTTGTCTCTTGCCAGGCTCAGCGCACGACTGGCGCCAAGCCCAAATCCACTTACTCGCGCTAAGCGTGAGGGTAGCGCTAAATGTGACATCGCAATTTCAGAGCCTATTTAAGCCTGAATTGTCAGAATTTGGGTGCACCACATAGAGAACAAAATTTCCAGACTACAATACTTGGCTCAGAATTCGAGAGAGGCTCTGGAGGCAGCTGTGCAGAGAAGCCTAGGGTTCTACATTTTTAGAGAGATTAGTGAGTGTTAGATTAATTGTGAGGTGTCAAGAAGAGGAGGAGGGATCCCCCTTCTTGTGTAAGCAACAATTATTCTGTACTCTCTAATGTTAGTCAAGTGACCTCAAATATCTTAAGAAGGGGGGGTTGAATTAAGATATCACAAACTTTTTTCTAATTAAAAATTCTATTTTGATTTTAACCCAAAATGCAAGACTCCTTTCAAAATGAATTCCTAAATAATTATGCAAACTAAACTTACTGAAAAAAAAAGCAATAAGCAATAATAAATAAAGGAGTTTAAGGGAAGAGAAAATGCAAACTCAGATTTATACTGATTCGGCAACACCATTGTGCCTACGTCCAGTCCCCAAGCAACCCGCTTGAGAGTTCCACTATCTTGCAAAAGCCCTTTACAAGTTCTGAACCACACAAGGTCAACCCTTCCTTTGTGTTTAGATTGCTTTACAACAAGAGACCCTCGGTCTCTTAATCCCTTTTTAGAAATAAGATGAAGAGAAGAAGAAATCTCTCTTGAAAGAGATAGATTGAACAATGGAGCACTCAAAATAATTCCTTATTGAATTGCAAGTGTATTGGCCAAGGAATTTTTAAGACGATAAGATAATTTTGCTTTTGAGAGGATAAGACCTTTTTGTTCTGAAAAACTCTGAGCAAATTCATGTTCCAAGTCACATATAAATAGACCTTTGATGGCCATTAGAAAATCATTGGAATAGATGTGACTCTTGGAAATTATTTTCTGAAATTCTCCTCTGGTAATCGATTACAAGATTTGTGTAATCGATTACAGGCTTTAAAATTTGAATCAAAACGTTCAATAACTGCTGGTAATCGATTACCACCCATGTGTGATCGATTACACATTATAAATTTTGAATTCAAATTTCTAATGACTGTTGTAAATATTTTCAGCTGTTGGTAATCGATTACAATCCTCATGTAATCGATTACATGCCTTCAAAAATATTCAAAATTATTTTAAAAACATTTTAGGAAGTGGTTTGGCCACTGGTAATCGATTACATCCTCTGGTAATCCATTACCAGAGAGTAAATCTCTTGTAAAAGCATTTTTGCTTAAATTCATTGGCCAAACCTCTTGTTGTTTCAACTTGGAATTCCTTTCCTAAATTACTACTAGAGATCTTCTTGATGATGTATCTTGACTTTCTTGGATTTTTTTCTTGAATTAAACTTGAGAAGCGCATGATCATATGGCATCATCAAAACATCAAAGTCAAAGTCTTTGCTTCTACATCTAACTTATTTGTGTTAGGGTTTCTATGTATGGCTGGCTAAAAACCCTAGTTGGGGATTTCTAATGAACAGTTGATGTAATTACTTTTCATATCTAATTAATTGTGTTTTGTGTGTTCAATGCTTAATTAGTCCATACTCTTGGCCTGAGCACCCATTTGTGTGTACTGTTAGGAGACTTTAGCATTGGGAAATGTACTGTTGCCTTAGAACTTGATAGAAGCAGGACTAAATAACTACAATACCAGGGATGGATTGTGGGGTTTTGGTTTTCTGAATATGTTGTGATGATAATGCTGTTTAAGTTAAGCCTAGTCTTACAAAAGGGATTTGTGGACGAAGCTTAGGTTAAATTAGTCTAAACTTACGAGGGATCGAGGTTTAGTACTTTAGGCTACAACATAGAACACAAGAACATGATTAATTAGAGAAATATCCTCATATGCATCAACTCATTTGTTAGAAAGACCCAACGCTTTTTACCTATTGTTGTCAACTTTTACTTACTTGCATTTACTGTTTTTACCATAAAATTAGTTTATTTCTGTTTTTAACCATCAATTATCAATGTTTGTTTCAACAATTAATGTCTTACTTCTGAATAAAACTTTGTCTAATAAGTAAGTTCCCAGAGTTCGATACTCGGATCACTCCGTTTTAATTTTAAATACTTGACGACCCAGTGCGCTTTCCGGTGTTTCATTTCCCTTGAATATATTTGTTGAAAATTGGAGAAAAAGGAACCATATGGGAAGATGAACAGCGGGTCTGGTGTCCAACCTCTGCCATTTCCTCTAGTGTGAATTATTTCTTGTTCAAGATAGCATAACCCTCATTATGGACTTGCATCATCTCTCCCTCCATCTTCCTCTTCCCTCCTAGCTCCAACTTCTCCCCTTCCTTCCTCTCCTCCACTCAAGCTTGCCCCTGCCATTTCTTCAATAGGTTGTGCACTTTCTTTAGGTTTTGTGTGTGTGGTGTCAACGCTGACCTCTACTTGAATTTCCTCCTTCTTTTCTCTTATATTTTCCCTTGAGATCTTAACCTTTATCTCCCTCTTAACTACCCCATTAGACTGTCTAGTTTCTACTGATTTTGTGTCTCAATGTTTGCTACCTCTGCGAGTTGAACATTTATAAGAGAAACAACCACCTCCTCTAGTTGATTTTCTCTACCTACACCACTTCTCTCTCCTTTTATGGGCTCTCTCTACTAGATGACACCAACACTTCCTTTCCCACCATAAACTCACTCATTCCCATGTTAAGTATCTTCTTTATGCCTCCAAGAGCAACTTCATTATATATGAACCCCACTATGGATCCTTTCAAAAAGGAAGCCCCCATCCATGTTCAATAGGGCAAACTATCAAGATCCTCCTCATCAAACTTTCATCTCGAGAATCATAGTATCTCAATTGATGATCTAGGCTTCCACACCCATAGAAACAATTGTATAATCTCTCGTACTTGAAAGAGATTTTGATAGTATTTTGTTGCCTATCTTGAACTAGGTGTTCTTTTTTAGGGCCTTCGTGACTAGACATCCATGAGAATATTGACTCTCATTGATCTGCCTAGCCTATTATCCTTCATTTTGTCCCATCCTTGGACCTACCTTAGCATGTTTTCAATACTCTCTACCACTCTTTGAATTCTGAGATTTAGAGGCACGTTATATACCCTAGCCCAGAAGGGGCATCCTACTAGATCAATCAGCGTTGGACTGACTTCCTTATCCATCTCACTCAAAATTACCAGCTTTCGATCATAATTCTTAGGCACCATCTTCATGACCATATATTTGTGCTTTTTTTATAAAAAAAAAAAAAAACTTAATGTAAATAGGTTATTTTCCATATCTCAAGCATCTACTCCACCCTTCTCTTTTCAGGCGTAATCATGGTTGACTTGAAAGCTTTTGGATTCACAAACCCTTGTGTAAGAATCTTTTCCACCAACCAAAAGTCCTCCAGAGAGCTACCCTTCTTGTAATTAAGATAAAATAATTCAAGGATCTCAATTACCTCCTCCCTTTCATCTGTCACATTTAAGATTTTTCCCAAGATCCATAGGAAAAGTGGAAAAAACTACAACACCACCTCCTCGTCTCCAACAATAGGCACCAGCAATAGGAAATACCTTAGGTGACACTGCCTATACATGAGAAAACTAAGAACCTTGGGATTTGAAAAACCCTATGAGAGCTTGTAGGGAGATTCACTATGATGATGGTGATGTTGATAGATAATGTGTTTTAAGTATTGTAAAGATAATTCTATCTAATTTTAGTCTTTGAAAAAAAAATTATTTATAGATCTATGATATTTTCTTATCTTTCTTTTTAGTTCTCATGATCAACTCTAGTTATG
The DNA here is from genome assembly GCF_000004515.6 of Glycine max. Lineage (NCBI taxonomy): Eukaryota > Viridiplantae > Streptophyta > Magnoliopsida > Fabales > Fabaceae > Glycine > Glycine max. The sequence continues at coordinate 35,781,630 of NC_038251.2, forward strand.
TTAATATTGACATGACTAAAAACAATAAGAATATTTAGATAGTTAAGATAATGAAGAATATTTTAAATTAAGATAATTAAATTATTTTTAAGTTCATAGTTCAATTATTTGTGTAAAAAAACAATTATTTGAATATATTATTTTTTATATTATTTTTACATTTCAATTTATTAATTATATGACTGACTACAATATATATAATTTTTTTCAATATATCACAAGCAATAATTTTGTTTTGAAAGACAAAAGTAATATATTAAGGGTAAGTTTATTTAAGATTAAAAAAGAAGTGACTCTAATAAGAAAAAATATAGTATTTTTTTTAGAGATCTAAAATTTGATGGAATGACTACTGTATATGGATTATCACGATTTAATTTGATGGAATGACTTTAAAAGTTATGTAATTTTAAAAAAAAAAAAGCTTAATTGCACTTAATAGGTGAGTTTAAAATAATGATTGACACAAGTGATACCAACTTGTATCCCTTAATCAAATGATTTAGGATTGAAATATTGATTAGTTATTGGATATGATTTAGTGGTCTAAATAACATGGTATTAAGAGGACTTAATATTTATTTTGTTAATTATATTATTTGTGTGAAATATCTACTGACTTTATCAATGATTAATTTTTATCAAAAAATTTGATTGAACTACTTTTAATAGAATTTTCTTTCTCAATTATATTTGTTTTTTCATCACAGAATTTAAATTTGAGACCTTAATGAATGAGATCGAGCCAAAGTCTACTAGAACCATATATCAACATGTTGGTAATACTTACATCTTTTCAAGAGTGGTGTAATGTACCAGAAAATCAAGAGATCTGAATGACCGTGTTAATCATCGTCATGTACAGCAAATTTATCAGTTGAGTTAACCAAACTTGAGTCAGGTCAACGGTTTTATATTGCCGAAGTTATTGCTTTTAGTTTTCCTATTATTCTCTGTTGACTGGTTCTCGTTTAATCATCTTGTAAAATTTTTATTTGACTTTCCCTTAAAAAATAATGGAAGCAACTATCACGGAAGAAGATAAGGAATTTCCAGGAACACAAGGTTCTGACAGTAGCAATATTAAAAAATAAGATGAGATATGTTGAAGAGCTATATATATAATCATCATACGGTATTTTTTCTCCATAACATTCCAATAATCCAATAGTGGCAACAAATCATTTACGTGCTGCATAGATGCTTGCATATGGGGTACACTTGAACGAGTTGAATCTAAAATGTGTTCTTATGATCATATTGATGATGATATTACCCATCCTAGGGTTGTTTTTCTGGCTAGAGAACAAGTTGTCCCATAATTCCAGTGAGGCCAATCATTACTCCAAATGGAAGGAACATTTGCAGATCAGTGATGAAATAAATACCCTATTTTGTGAACAAGATGAGAACAGTACTAGTGCACACTGTGCTTGCTCCTTCTGTGGAAGATTAAGCAACATAGTCACGAGATGCTCACGCTGCAAAGCTGCTATATATTGGTAATATTCACCCTTTTTGACCTTTTGTTTTTCTATGCGTATACATATAATAGAGAAATACAGCAATATCTTTGTTGCCTAAAGATTTAACTTTTTTCAGTTTCAAGACTGGGCCGAAAAAATAGAAAAATGGGATCGTTATTCAACTTCCATATTGTGTACCATATTACGCTCTTTTACTCAAATATATACAAAAGGAAAATATTTTTTTATATATTATATAAAAATATTTTTCCTTTTGTATATACGCATACATATATGTGTATTTTTTATTTTTCTTTTCGTTCCCCTTTTTCTCATCACATTTTTAGATGTGTTGCTGAGATATTTCTTTCTGATCATAGCTAGAGTCATTTTTTCTATTACGTCATATCTAGTTTTAAATTTGAAATTTTTTGATCGGTTTAGAAGAATTTTATTATTGATTTTTCAGCTCGAATGCTTGCCATGTTAAGCATTGGAGGATTTGCCATAAATATGAATGCGTTGAGAAAGAAGGGTCACAAGATCAGCAGGAATCACCGTTTCATGGAACCCATTGCCTTATCATGGAGCCTGAAAATGTAATGTTATAATTACTAGTATTATTTTGGAGCTTCAGCATAATTACTAGCATTTACATGAATTTCTACTTGATGCTTCTTGTTAGGCTGATATATATACAAGTTGATATTATAATCAATTCCATATGTTGGATTCTAAAGAAAAGATTACAACCAAGTTGTTAATTGTAAGTTAAGCAACCTATATACCAAAAAAATATTGACAGGGAATGTTTGGTTTGATTATAAAATTATAGATAAGATGTCATACTTTTATGTTTTCGGTCTATTTAAGTTTATTTGAAAATTTTCTATTAATTAATTATGCAGGGTAAGTTCTCATTCAGTGAAGTTATTGAGCAGAGATCATATAAGGGAGATGTTTACTATGTCGAAGGAGGAGAAAACAGTGCTGAGGTCAGTGATGAAACAGCTCTAAAGTGTAACGATGGCTGTGCAGTGTGTGGCAATCCAAGCTCTAAAGTATGCTCAAGGTGCAAAGCCATAAAATATTGGTAAGTCTCGTAATCTAACCTTGTCAAAAGTCAACGCAAATAAACTAGTGAAGTCAATCTTCCTTTCTTTGTTTTCATAGTTTTTTCAAGTTAATTGATTTATTCCGCTATAGCTTAATATGATATATACATCTTGTTTTTGCTAAGCAAATATAATGTTGATGCCACCATTTAATGTTTTTTAACAAATTCTTATTTTTATTTTTTTTCCTTACGGGAAAGGAATTTAACAAATGTTTTAACACAAAGTCTTTGGACTTTTTAACACATAGTATATCATAACATATTTAGTAATTTGACTTTCATTATACTCCCACATGTACTCAAACACATCTTTAATATTCTTAAGAAAGATTAGTCGATCTCTCTGAGTCATATGTATAGAGAAGTCAATAGAGTAGTTCATTTTAGTTATTCATGGGTTCATGCATAATCTTCACCCCTTTGCGTTTGAGATTCTCCCTCCCCTCCCCGAGTGTTTCCTTCTCAAGGATAACCTTGGATGATTTTTTTGTTTATTTTTTCACCGAATAAAAGAAACTCATATATCAATGAAAATGATCGAATTGATTCTATGGTATGTAAAAAAACATATCTTCGAACAAGTTAGTTGGGTTGCTGACAAGTGTGAATTATATATGGGATTGAATACCTTTACTTTCCAACCAAATCATTATGAAACAAATATTAATGAAGTTAATAAACTTTAATTTGATACTATATTATAATATTATTGTAAATACTATTAGAAATCATTTTCATAATTTTTTTTTAATGTAACTAGGGATTAAAATATAATTTTTTTATAAAGATCAAACCTAAGAAAATAGTAAATATAAAGGACCATTTTAAATCTAACCTGTATCATCAATTTGACCCTCACAAATATGAAACCTAAATGAAAAAGCCTTCACCATTGCTTACATCACATCGTTAATTTGTCTTAAAAATAATATTATCTTAGTATAATTCTAGAGTTAAAACCTCTTTAATTGATTATCTAAATTAGTTGTGTTTCAATATTTTGACTTTTATTAAAATTCTCAAACAACGTCAAAATCAATAAAATTCTGAGTTTATCATCATCACTAATTAGTTGTTTCTTTTAAAACAAATGGATGCTCCATATTACTTGACTTATAGATATTTTACTTCTATAAATGACAACGTCAAAGTGAATATATTCTTAATGGGAAAAAATATAACTTGTTATATATTACAATTATCCAAGTATGTGAACAGATGTCGTGAGCACAAGTGATGTCCAAGAATGATCACTTTCTTCAAAACATTTCGCGTCCCTAGCTAGGATACTATATTCACCGTGAGTCAATTGCTTTTTAATTAATTTTTATGTATTATCAGTCTAAAAATTTTGTATATGAATAATATGATTTTTTTATTTCCAATCAATCAAAAAATTATTTTAGATATAACTTTTACAATATTTTAAAAATTAACATACTTTGTTATAACATACAATGAAGCGTCAAGGCTTGACCCTTAAAGGGGCTTACGCTTGATTATTATAATTTTTTCAAGTTATATTTAAAATGATTATGTTAATTTTTAATGGGTGTGCACCTACACTGTATAAGTTGGCCTTCGGGATGGTATATAAATGAAGAGCAACTATCCTAAAATTATTTCCTAATTTTTTTTTTTTAAAAAAACGACGTATTGAACATGCACACCACCTATTCAATTTTAAAATTATTATTTTTCTTTTAGTGCTTACCTTCTTTATCCTATACGCCATCTCATCCATCCATTAATTCGAGTTCTTACGTGTTAGCTTTAGTCAATCAAGACCCGAAGTGAATTATCGATAATCAAGAACTTTGTTTTGTTGAATATTAACGACCATCATAATCGTACAAGAGATAGTCAAGTACGAAATATGAAAAGAAAAACAAAAGGGTTACACATATGAGGAAAAATTATTTTGAAAATATTTTTTTACTTTCAGTTTCTATTTTTTATTATATACATATGATATTAATTTGTTTTTCAAAATCATTGTATGAAAAAAAATAGCTTTATAATTTATATATATATATATACTTTCTTTCTACTCCATAATTTTTAATTTTTAACATAAATATTATGCTTTTTTTATATTAGAGTTTTTTTTATCAGATAGAATATTTTGTCAGTAAGTCATTTTATAATATAAATTATAATGTCTCTATGCAATTAAAATTCTACGGTATCACAGTGACTTTTGTATTTAAGATCGTATCTAAAATAATTTTCAATTAATTAATAATTTAGTTTTTCGAAGTAAAAAAATATAATATAATTTTTTAGCAATAACAATTTGCAAAATGAATTAACCAATTCAAAATTATCATTAGTATAACTATTAACATAATTATTATAAAAGTCAAATTTATCATACGTCATCATTTTTAATTAAATAACCATGTAAAATTCGTTGCACTGAATGTCCATAGGTTATTTTCTCTTAAAGTATCTCCTGTATTATAAAAGAATATATTAATACTATCCACATATGAAATGGTCTCTTATTAGATTTCTATGTGCGTTTACTTCACACGGCTTCAAGATTTCTATGGTTATTCCTTTTCAGCTCACAAACATGCCAACATTTCGATTGGAGATCTGGGCATAAGTTTCAATGTCTTGTTGAGAAGGCAAATACAACTGAAAAAGCAATTGTCAATCAAGGAAGACCTGCAAACGGAAATGTAAATGTTCATTTCTTTATAAAAATTAAAAAGATAAAATATATTTTTCATCTCTAAAATTTTTTAAATTCGGTTATAATTCCTCTAAATTTGAAATGTACAACTTTTGGTTCTGCAAGCACTATCTAAATCCATTTTTCATCTCTATAAAACTTTATCTTAAATCACTTGGAGAACAAAAGTGATCTAAATAAGACAATATTTTTTAGATATAAAACCAAACTTTGGAAAGTTTAGAGGATAGAAAACATTTTACCCAAATTAAAATGCGAAGGCCATATTCTTAGCAAATTAATCCATGAATAAATGCTTCTTTAATCATTAGAAAAATGAATTTATCGAATAAAAAAATCACTATTAAGGATACTAATTAAGTTTTGGTTTTCCACTCTTTCTTCACAGGTTGTAAATCTCACGAATTCGGATGAGGTAGAAGATAATGCTCATTCATCTAGTCCTCTTCGCTTGGAATTTTACTCAGGTCTCTAACATATTATCCATGTTATAGTCTTCGAGCTCTACCATATATGTTCATGTATTTTGCTTGCATTCCAATTTCTTTATTTATTTCTGAAAATCTAAATCAGAATTTACCTAATTGTATCGTGTCTTTGCTTGGTTGATGCAAAAGGAAACACCAGTTCCAAGGCCCTGACTCGAAGTTCTTTGTCTCTGGTACAATCAACATTTGAACTTTGTTGTATGAAATGATTACTTGTGACTTCATCTTCCATTAATATTATAATGCAGGAAGCAACCAATAATGCTCAGAAGGAGATTCAAGATCAATTGACAAGCCTAGAAGAAGAATTGGCAAAGATAAAGTAAGTTGTCATTTGTGATTCTAAATTTAGTTTTACCATGGGATAGCTGTAGTTATATAGAAATCACATTCCTTTTTTTTTCATTTATTAGTTTTCAATATGAAAAGAATTTGAGAAAGGGAGTAGGAGAGGAACTTTGTTTTGTTGTCTCATATTTTTCTTAATTGGAAGTCTTACATTTGTGATGCAAGCTCCATTGGAGCTTGTAGGCCTAGGATCTTCTTCATCAATGGATTCCTTTGCTTCTTGGAAGATGAATGGCAGCGGAATGGAGAAAGGGAGAGAGAGAGGAGACGCCACTTCAAGGAGAAGATGAGTCTAGAAGAAGCTCACCACCATAGGAGGCCATGGATAAGAGCTTGGAGGAAGAATGAGATGAATGAAGGGAGAGGGAGAGAAGAGCACGAAATTTTGTGCTCCAAATGAGCTTTGAAATCTGAAGTTTAATATTCAAATGATCAAAGTTGAAAAAAATGCACACACATGACCTCTATTTATAGCCTAAGTGTCACACAAAATTGGAGGGAAATTCAAATTTCACTTGAATTTGAAATTGAATTTGTGGAGCCAAACTTTGGAGCCAAAATTTCACTAATTATGATTAGTGAATTTTAGTTATGGTTCAGCCCACTAATCCAAGATCAATTCCAAGATTCTCCACTAAGTGTGCTTAGGTGTCATGAGGCATGAAAAGCATGAAGGACATGCACAAAGTGTGACTATATGATGTGGCAATGGGGTGTAGTAAGCAAATGCTCACCTCCCCCTCTAAAATTTAATTGGATTGGGCTTCTACCAATTCAATTAAATTTATTTCCAACCACACACATCAAATATCCACTTAGTGCATGTGAAATTACAAAACTACCCCTAATACAAAAACTAGTCTAGGTGCCCTAAAATACAAGGGCTGAAAAATCCTATATTTCTAGGGTACCCTACCTACATTATGGAGCCCTAAATACAAGGCCCAAAAATAATGAAACCTTAATCTAATATTTACAAAGATAAGCGGGCTCGTACTTAGCCCATGGTCCCGAAATCTACCCTAAGGCTCATAAGAACCCTAGGGCCTTCTCTTGCATCTCTGGCCCAATCTACTTGGAGTTTTTCTATCCAATGCCCTTGCGGAGTAGGATTGCATCATTCCCTCCCCCTTGAAAAGGATTTGACCTCAAATCCTGAGGTTCTTGATACTCTGGGCTCCTTCCCTTAACACCTGTAAAAAGAACAAAAACATATGTATTAGTGGTGTTTAGTATGTTGAAGTAAGGTAAGGTCTGAAAACTCATTTCCGGGGCATCTTCCCATGAAGGAACATGGTTCCTCACCAACTCAATGAGTGGTGCTACAAGTATAGAAAAATATGGGGCAAACCTTTTGTAAAAGTTTGTTAAGTCTTGGAAGCCCCAAATTTTTCTTAGACTTGGTGGAGCGGGCCACTCAGGAATGACCTTTATTCTCTTAGGGTTCATGGGAACCCTTTGATCACAATTTAAAAAATTAAGAAAAGTAAAGCAATAGAACATACCTTTTTCTGTATTTTCATGTTGATTATTCCTACCAAAAAGTATGACAAACCTAAGGTGTCCCATATGTGTGCCTAAGTTTGTATTGAAACTAAAAATAAGAACAAACCTACCTAATGAGTCCCTATGTACACAAATCATGAAGATGTTGGGTGCATGAGTAATTTTACAAAAGAGTGTTGCTCCACCCAAAGCATTCATCACACCACCTATTTTAGGGATTTGGTGCCTAATAATACCTATTTTGGGCACCAACAAAGCACAAGGATTTAATCTCTTGCGAACCAAACCCTCATCCAACAACTCCTTTACTTGAGGAATAAACTCAAGCCTAAGAGATGTGGCAATGCTAACAAGTGTCTTTTTACAAAGGAGAAAATGTGGAGGTTGTCTAAGAAGGGAAATTTCTTTAATATTTGTCTTTATTTCAAAATGTCTTTCCTTCTTAGCTAACCTCTTGGAGGAGACACTTACCTCCTTACACTCCTCCTTAACCATTAAAGGTTGTCCTTCTTCTTGGGGGTAGATCTCTTCACTAGATTCTTCCCCTTTTGCTTCTTCACTTTTACTAGAGGAAGGTGAAGTAGTAGCCTCATCTTGGCTACTATAAATGTCTTGGCCCCTCATAATCATGGTTTTCTTGGTGGGGCATTGAGAAGTAATGTGTCCTCTTCCAAGACATTTAAAGCACTTCATGGAGCTAGTCTTCTCTTGCATACTAGTCTTAAGGGGTTGCTTTTCTATTGTCTTCCCCTTATCATCTTTGGGCTTAGAAGGTCTCACCCCTAAGATTCCTTGACCTTGGTCTTTCTTTGGATAAGAGTGAGAGCCATAAGATTTTGAAGTAGACTTCCTTTTAAGTTGTTGCTCTACCCTTATTTCCCAATCTAAATTAGCCTCTACATTGTCCTTCCCATGGAAGTATGGGAGTTTAATGTTAACCTCTTGAGGCTTTCTTTCATTTTCTCTCCTATGGGAGTGAGGTCTAAGATGTGACCTATGCCTTCCTTCATAATAGTCACGAAGTTCTTCACTTAGGCTCTTGCAAGAGTTATGACTACTATAGGAGACATGTTTTTCTCTTTTCATTTCTTTCATTATTTTTCTTCTTTCTTCCTCTCTTATTTTCTCTCTTTCATCTTGACTTATTTCTTCCACTCTTTTTTTACCTTTATCTTTTCTCTCTTTTTTTTCTCTCCACAACTTAAGGGATCTCAACTCATCTAATATCTTATACAAGGGGTCCTTAGGAGTAGAACCCTCACCATTAACACTAGATGAAGAATGAAGACTCATGCTGGTTCCTAAGTTATGGTTCTTTCTTGTTGGGGGTTTGAAAAAAAGGTAAAAGAAACTATGGTTGAAACTAGCCAAAATAAACACTAAAAAAGGTGTGAAAGATAAGGTAAAAACTAATTGGTAAAAGGAAAGCTATCTAGGCGGTTTGACAATGGAGGTAAAGGAAATAAGCTATGAAAGTAAGCAAGAAATTAAAGTGCAAGAAATGCAAACTAGGCGGATCCTAAGAGTGTTTGGATGACCTCATTTAAGGTTCCCAACAAAACACTCACTATCCTAAGGGGAAATTGCCTAAAATTATTACACACAAATGGAAGTAGGGTGACCTATTGGAGGCTCCCAACTTACTTCCAATGAAAGGCCTTTTTGTTACAAAATTTGAAAGCAAAACAAATTGCCAATTACAAAATTACAAAAAAAAAAAGTCCTCAATTGTGGTGGCTATTATATCTTTAGTATTTCACTCAATTTGGAGTGCTTCTTAGTCCAATAGCTCTTAAGGTGGTTGGCCCCTTGCTTCTGGACTCAAATTCTTCAAGATATGGCACCAATCCTCCTTTCCAATTCCCTATATGGCAACTCACAAGCAAGGAAACAAAGAGACAAGCAATAACCAAAGACCAAAAAAAAAAATGAAATGAAAGCTAAACCAATAGAGTTTTAACAAGACAAATTTCCAAGGATTATTCAACAATTAAAGCAATGAAAAGCACAAAAAAGCAAGCTAGGACTCAAAGAGAAACCTAGAATGGCTCTAGAGTAGAGTAGAAAAAACTAAAAAAAAAGACTCAAGAAACCTCTAGTTTTGGCACTTGTTTTCACAATAATTTTCAATTGAAATTTCAGAACTAGGATTGGTATAAAATAGGCACCAATTATAGAACAAATTTTGAGCCAAAACAACAAGCACACTTTCCTTTCACTTTTCTTTTTTTTTCCTGGACACTGATTTTTCTGCCAACTTGTAATATTTTTCTTATTTTTTCCTTTAATCCAAATCGCTTGGTTCTTTTTTTATAATTTTTTTCCAGATGTCTAGAAAATTCAGTAAAAGTTTCAGCTCAAAACACGTAGTGACCAATTCCCAGTAATTTATACAAGTTCGTATGTTCAAGCTGCCAGCACCAGCGATTTCAACCTAGAAATCAAGAGTAGTGTTTGTGTTGCTTAAGGCTTGGATAGTTACAATTTGTGTTTGCTTATGCTCAATTATCTTGAGTAACACAATTAAAGAGAGCTTAAGACTTATTTTGATTCACAAATCCAGCCACAACTCAGCACCACAACTCAACTTCATCATAGGCATCATGTAGGAAACTTAGAAAGCAAAAAAAAAAAGTTCAAGAACAAGACTACTTCTAGGAATTGATTTAGAACATGTTATGAACTAAATAACATGCATGAATTAGACTCAAAATTCAAAAGATAGGCTAAGAATGACAAGAATACATGAACAAATGTATCTAGAATTCAATCAACAAAATAAAATTCAACACAAACTTAGAACATAATGTGACAATTACTATGACTAAACATGACTCTAAGACAACATGGATTAAGTGATTTACACTTAGATTTTTGTGTTTTTTTTTTCTAATCAATATTTTGGAACAAAATTTAGATCTAAAGGTTCAGCACAAGAATATTATGAATGAAAAATGATAGAACCTAAAATCAACACAAAAACAAGATTCAAGAGTAGATCTACAAAATTTGAACCATAGAAATGCAAGAACAAGTGTAGATCTAAGATTTAATCGGTTTATTTTTTTTTGAATCTACTCTAAACAGCACCAAACCACAAGACAATGGAGGATATACATGGAGAATAAGATGAAGAACAAGGAATTAAAGAGAATTCACCGAACAAAAAGATAGAGGAAGCAAAAGAACATCACCTAGATGAAGATGCTCTTGATACCACATGATGCAAGCTCCATTGGAGCTTGTAGGCCTAGGATCTTCTTCATCAATGGATTCCTTTGCTTCTTGGAAGATGAATGGCAGCGGAATGGAGAAAGGGAGAGAGAGAGGAGACGCCACTTCAAGGAGAAGATGAGTCTAGAAGAAGCTCACCACCATAGGAGGCCATGGATAAGAGCTTGGAGGAAGAATGAGATGAATGAAGGGAGAGGGAGAGAAGAGCACGAAATTTTGTGCTCTAAATGAGCTTTGAAATCTGAAGTTTAATATTCAAATCATCAAAGTTGAAAAAATGCACACACATGACCTCTATTTATAGCCTAAGTGTCACACAAAATTGGAGGGAAATTCAAATTTCACTTGAATTTGAAATTGAATTTGTGGAGCCAAACTTTGGAGCCAAAATTTCACTAATTATGATTAGTGAATTTTAGTTATGGTTCAGCCCACTAATCCAAGATCAATTCCAAGATTCTCCACTAAGTGTGCTTAGGTGTCATGAGGCATGAAAAGCATGAAGGACATGCACAAAGTGTGACTATATGATGTGGCAATGGGGTGTAGTAAGCAAATGCTCACCTCCCCCTCTAAAATTTAATTGGATTGGGCTTCTACCAATTCAATTAAATTTATTTCCAACCACACACATCAAATATCCACTTAGTGCATGTGAAATTACAAAACTACCCCTAATACAAAAACTAGTCTAGGTGCCCTAAAATACAAGGGCTGAAAAATCCTATATTTCTAGGGTACCCTACCTACATTATGGAGCCCTAAATACAAGGCCCAAAAATAATGAAACCTTAATCTAATATTTACAAAGATAAGCGGGCTCGTACTTAGCCCATGGGCCCGAAATCTACCCTAAGGCTCATAAGAACCCTAGGGCCTTCTCTTGCATCTCTGGCCCAATCTACTTGGAGTTTTTCTATCCAATGCCCTTGCGGAGTAGGATTGCATCAATTTGAATTCCGGTTGTGCAGGTATCTATTAGAATATTTAAATACAACTTCAATCCCATTTGAGTTTAGTGCCTATTAGTATTAGCAATAGCCTATTAGAAATAGCACAATATGAGTATCCTAGCTTGTTTTTTTTGTCTTAACCCTCTGATTCATTTGGGGAAAGGAATCCTAACTAATCCAGATATCGGCTGAGGGGTAAATAAAGTTTAGTCAAGAATTATTTCCATCAAAAATTAAACTCGGATATTACCTAAATAATTTAACCTTAACTTCAGCACATTAACTACTTGTGCCCAATTACTGGGTTATCCTAGCTCGCTTTATCAAAATGTTTGATTGTGTTGTCAGAGAGGAGAACATGTCATTACTATCAGAGCGCGACGCATGGGAAGTGCGAGCAAGGAATTCCATAGATAGACTTTATAGCTTCAGGAAAGAAAATGAGCACCAGGTGATTGCATTACAATCCAAAACTAAAGTGAGCTTGTGCATTGCAGCCATTTTTTTAGTGATATTTAACATTTTGGGTTCTTCATTTTCAGCTGTTTATTTTGAAGCATGAAAATGAATTGATGTCAAATGCTGAGAAGCAATCACGTCAAATGGTTAATAGTTTATCTCAGAGGCTACACTGCTTGCAGATTGCAGTGGAAAGTGGAGTTGAAGAGAGGAAAAAACAAGAAGAATATATACATATGTTGCAGGTATATTTTCCTAATTGCATCCCCTAAAAGAAGTAATTTTTTAAGGGAAATTACAGTGTCATTCATAGTTTCTTTCCTTCAGTAATTATTCATTGGCAATTATAAATTTACAGAATGAATGTGCTAAGGTTAAGATAGAGCTACAAGAACAGAACAAGTGCGTCGAAAGGCTTACAGTAGAGCTGGATAAGAACACTCAATTTCCTAGGAGAATAACTGAAGAAACAGGACAAATATTAGTCAATGCTTTAAGTGAAATTGCAGCTGTTGAATCCAATGCTAACTGTGCTGAGGTATTTGTTTGTATTTGTGTTATTTTCTTCATGACAATAATTAGAAAAATTAGACAAAAATTAGTCACCCTTTAATTGGATTATATTAGAAAACCCCTAGAGTCCTATCACTGGAGTGTATATTGCATTAGATTACTGTTGAGAGTCGTGACCTCTCAAGGAGGTTGAGACTTGATATGTTTGTAGTAATGCTTATTGATTCCATAGTCAAGGTTTGCACTGACACTACAAAACCCAATTAGGTGTCATCATGATTTGTTGTCCTTGGACATTTTCAACAAACTAGGGCACATAATCCTTAAGAAATGCTCTTCACCATGTACCTAATAGGGTAAGCAAGTTTTGTGAGAAGTTCAAAGTGATGGCTTGAAGCTGTATCATATTGATGAAGAGGTATTGAGATGAATATCAATAAATTGGTTAAAAGAGGATATCCAGAAAAAAAGTCCAGATCCAATGATTGCATACTCCAGTAAACGGGGACTAACATCTTAGAAAATGAACATTTATTGTAATTGATTACCAGTGGGGCAATCAAGAGGATTATGACAGTTACCTACATGTGGTTGGTTCAGAGTACATGCCTGATTCCCTTAAAGCAAGGTCTTAGATTCAATACATTAGTCCTCACATATCATCAGATCTTGTGCTACTTACTTTAGTATGATTTGGAGGTTTTCTATTTCTAATTTCTAATTTCTATACAGGTGTCCCTGCCAATTAGTTTGAGCAGAAATCCAACCTTTACAACACAGGTAACTGGAGAAAGTAGAATGAATCTAGAATCATAATAGAATTCGCTGTTTTCGTGTTCAAAAAAAAAAATATAATGTGAACCATGAAAAATTTATTTCAAGGAAATGGATTCTCTACGATCACTTTTGTGACTGCATGAAATCCTGGCCATTGAGAATAAATTATACTATTAAATAAATTAAGAAAATATAGCTCAAAAAATTGTACACTATTAGATGCTAACTACAGGACCAACTGCAGGGAATCCGAGTCGGTATTTAAAATATCTAATTAAAAAAAATCATATGATAGTGTTTCGTAACACGTTTGTCACTATTATCAGAAACGTGAGGAGCGATACATGTGACACCCATTTGGTGTTGCCAAAGATCATACAATTCAAAGAATAGAAGAGGTGCTCCATAGAAAAACACTCATAGTGAAATTGATTTGATAAAAAGATGATGGTTATACAATAGAATGCTCTTCTTTATAGAACACATTCCTAACTGACTTTCTAACTAACTTCTTAACTGAATACTAATTTTCTATAACCTTAATAACTTAGTCCACGCAGGAATTCATTATAACAAGGATGATTACCCCCAGGTCTAACATTTGTCTATTATATTCCAAAGAAAACTTTACTCATAATAATGAATCACATATCACTGGTTATGACAAATCTTCCAGATTTAAAATTTAGAATAGAATGACCAAATGTTATTTTTGTCATGACTAGCTTGCCCAAGAGAACTGAAGTTACATCTACAATTGTATAGGGTTGTTCAATTTGCCTAGCCAATGAGAAGAACATGGCCTTTGGTTGTGGACACATGGTAAACTCCAAAAAAACGCTACCATTTATCCCCTTTTCATTTTAATGCAATGCTGATTTGTTAGTGGTTCAAATGCAGACTTGTTTAGAGTGTGGATCAAAAATTCGCAAGTGTCATATATGCCGAAGGAAGATCACCATTCGTATCAGATTGTTTCCTGATTAAATGATGAAGGAGTTAGTAGGCATTTTCTATAAGAATGCCATTATGTTCGTGCACAACGGTTGAAGAGAGATATATTTTTTTTTTTCATTTTCTGCTACTTATGCTTAGTAATAAAAGCAAGTCTTGGCCATCAGATTTTACATTGACAGTCAAGTTTATAAACTACATTAAGTTCATGATTTGATAATCTATATATTTTGTGTATTTGCCTGTTTATATATGTATGTATTGTGATATGCTATACAGGTATATATACTTTGAAGATGGCTTGATTTATGTCCCAATGTGGTTTTAATTCCTTAGTAATTATAGCCCATGGATGACATTGGCTAAAAGATGTTGGAATTGTTCAATCTTGAAAAGTAAGTTGTTTATTCTTTAGTATAATAGAATTGATTTCTTTGAGATGGACGTGAATGTGTTTCATTTCTGTTTTTGTGATTTCACATTTCTTTATATTGCCTACAAATTGTTCATTAAAATTTTTCTCGTTGTTTATAAGTGAATTGAAGTAGGAACCAAATTGAATTGTATCTCTGAGTTGGCCTAGGTTAATCCTGTATTATTGAATTTCCTAATTTTATTTATTTTGAAACGATTAGATAGTCATTATCAATTGTTAATGAACTTAATTACAATACTTCCATTGTGTTGTCTTCTACAATGGTTTCTGCCAACCGTCATTGTTGGTGCGCCGTAGTAAATAATTTTTTTAGTAGTGAAGAATAGTTGTAACATGTCCTAAGGAAAACCATGTTTCACAAAATGCATCCCAATACAACACATTGACCGAGTTTTCTTGATCTACCAAGACTTGCTTGATATTGTATCCTTCGCTCGTAAGGTGATTATTTTCATATGGCAACACTCCTTAAAAACATCCACATGTAAGTATTAGAGGAGGGTGCCTTGATCATATATATAGAAATGATCAACCTTGTATAGCTTTTAATGGATGGGTTGGTTGGTCATCAAAATAAAATTATGTTTGACTAAAAATGGATGTTGATTACATTGGTTGGTGAGTTTATGCTTTGAAATGGATTTGTGGTTTTTGAGTTCAAATGCATGATTTTGGGCAATGTGATTGTTATGATTTTTGGCAATGTGATTGTTGATGATGTAATGGTGTGATTTTTATTTTGATGTTATGAATATATTATTGATATTGAGAAGTTGTTTGGAAACATTCAATGAATCTAATTTGAATTTGAAAATTTATAAAATGGAAATTTGGGGAACAAGATGAGCTTTTTGTAGACCTACTTTGCAAAATTCACTTAGAAAAATCAAATTTGTTGAGCAAAATAACTATAGGGGGTCAAAGGGTGCTTTTGCTTATGATTTTTTGGGCTAAAATATGTTTTTGCGTCATTGGCTAAGTGTGCTTGCATGGTCATTAAGAGCAAATGGTCCATGTTGTCAAACAAGCAAAGTTTAGGTTATTCGACAGGCCAAGAAGTGACCATGATTCTTTAAGCAAAAAATTGAATTTTGAGATTCATCGAGTGAGAGTATTCTCACTAAGCTAGTTAGGCCTAGGGAGCATAGAATGCTTTTGTCCTCATTTTTATTGAGCAAACCACAATTTTGTTGTGTGAAAATACCCCTAGGATTTTTATCTTGTTTTTGTTCAGCAAATCTCTGACTTGTTGAGTGAAAATGAGTTTTCCATACTAATTGAATGAAGAAAACAAGTTCCCCTGATAGAAAACCTTTATATCTCACTTTCTTATTTGATTTCAAATGTCTTCCAAAGTTTATAAAATATATTCCTTCTTTCTTAAAATGGGTTTCTCTAGAGTTAAAGATTAGATAGGTCTCTAGCTACTTGTTGATTATAAAGGTAAAGGTGAAACCTATATAATGTTGACCCGTTGATTAGACCAGTAAGACACCAATATGGTATTCTAGCTAAGTCGATAATTAGTCCAATTTTTAAAACATTGAATAAAGTAAGAGTTTGCTTTTGAGAAAGGAAAAGGAACAAAAAGATTAAACTTTGAAAAAATAAATTAAACAACAATGAAAGTAATACCTCTAAACAAAAATAGTGTTTTATATATTATTAGGGTAAAGATTTTGACATTATCAAATAATATAAATTATCCTGGATGTGCTTATAAAAAAATAAATGTTCTTAGATATGATTTTTAAAATATTTTTTACAAAAATTGATAGTTTAATTAGTTAGATAATAGTGCAAAATATCTTTATACTATTAATATATTTTAATTGAGTTCTAAATAAAAAGAACCATAATTAAAAAATAGTATAAATAAATTTGAAATTTTAAAGTATTTGTTTTAGGTGAAAGAAAATGGTAACACAAAAAGGTACTCTTAATACTACCAAGCAAGACATAAAGAGCTTCTTGGGACTACCAACAAAGATTCCACATAGAATTATTGAATATGCCTAAGCAAGACATAAAGAGCTTCTTGGGACTACCAACAAAGATTCCACATAGAATTATTGAATATGCCTAAACTCTGAGTAGTTTCACATAATTGTAGTTATTCAACTATCTTCAAAGTGTAGAAGCAAGCTTCATTGCTTCATGATGATGAATCAAGATTGATTCAAAGGTGTTTTGATGATAACAAAGATGATGACAAAAAGCCCATGAGAATGATTTCAAGATTAAGTCAAGAACAATTCAAGAATCAAGAGAAGTTTCAAGTTTCAAGAATCAAGAATCAAGAATAATCAAGATCAAAATTCAAGACTCAAGATTCAAGAATCAAGAAAAGGCTCAATCAAGATAAGTACAAAAAAGTTTTTCAAAACATTGAGTAGCACATGAAGTTTTCACAAAAGCTTTTACCAAAGAGTTTTTACTCTCTGGTAATCGATTACCAGTTTACTGTAATCGATTACTAGTGACAAGTTTTGTTTTCAAAAATCTTTCAACTGAATTTACAACGTTCCAATCAATTTCAAAATGGTGTAATCGATTACAATATATTGGTAATCGATTACTAGTGTGTTTGAACGTTGAAATTCAAATTCAAATGTGAAGAGTCGCATCCTTTCACAAAAATGTTTTGTGTAATCGATTACAATGATTTGGTAATCGATTACCAGTGATAAGTTTTGAACAAAAATCAAAAGATGTAACTCTTCCAAAGGTTTTCTAAAGGTTATAACTCTTCTAATGGTTTTCTTGACCAGACTTGAAGAGTCTATAAAAGCAAGACCTTAACTTGCATTATACATTCATTGATTACAATCTTTTACATCCTTTGAATCTCTTTGAACATCCTCTTGAATTTCTTCTTCTTCTTCCTTTGCCAAAAGCTTTCTAAAGTTTTCTGGTTCTCTAAAACTTGAAAACAAAAGTGTGCTATTCATCTTTTTTATTCCCTTCTCCCTTTGCCAAAAAGAATTCGCCAAGGACTAACCGTCTGAATTCTTTTTGTGTCTCTCTTCTCCCTTTTCCAAAAGAACGAAGGACTAACCACCTGAATTCTTTTGTGTCTCCCTTCTCCCTTGTCAAAGAATTCAAAACGACACAGTCTGAGAATTCTTTTGATTCTTCCCTTTCCCTAAAACAAAAGATTTCAAAGGACTAACCGCCTGAGAATCCTTTTGTTTCCCCATTCACAAAGTTTCAGAGGACTAACCACCTGAGAACTTTGTCTTAACACATTGGAGGGTACATCCTTTGGGATACAAGTAGAGAGTACATCTACTTGGGTTGTTGTGACTGAGAACAAGAGAGTGTACATCTCTTGTGGATCAGTTCTAGTGGAGGGATACATCCACTAGGTTGTTCAAAGAGAACAAGGGAGGGTACATCCCTTGTGGATCTTTGCTTGTAAAGGATTTTACAAGGTTGAAAAGAAATCTCAAGGACCATAGGTCACTTGGGGACTGGATGTAGGCACAGGTTGTTGCCGAACCAGTATAAAACTCTTGTGTGTTTGTCTTCTTCTTCCCTACTCTTTTAATTTCCGTTGTGCACTTTAATTACCGCTTTTACTTTTGGTTAAGTTTATATTTCTGTTCTTTACTTTCTTAGCAACATAGTAAAACCCTAAGAAGGGTAAATTTTAATTAGTAAAGGTTCATTAATAATTAATTCAACCCCCCTTCTTAATTATTCCGAGGCCACTTGATGCAACACAAAGTAGAGCCGTCAAAATAGACTCAGCCTGATGGGCTAGCCCATTGGGCTTGAAAATTAGGCTAGGTTGAACTTAAAAAAAGACATTTTAATCCTGCACCTCACAACTTGTATTATGCACCTCACATTTTATTTGTATGGACAAAAATAATCATTCACCTGGAACTCCTATTTCGGAATGGAATAATGTCTTATTTTGGATCACTTATTTCTATTTTAGGATATAGGCTTGGCAACGGGACGGGTTGGGGTCAGGTTTTGCTTACCCCACCCCCGCCTCCGACTCCCCATTCCCCCCACCCCCGAAACCCAACGGGAGTATAGATTTACTCCTCATCCTTGCCCCCGACATGCTTGTAAAATTGTATAAAAAGAAAATTAATTTTTCATAGAATGAAAAATATAAGTTTAAATAGCAACCATAACATATTTTTAGATTGCACATGACAACATAAAATCCAATCCAACACTAGCATAAAATCAAATCCAATAATTTCATGTTTTAGTATGTTATATATATGTAATGATATTTTTGTAAATTAATTATTAGTGGGGCGGGTTCAGGTCATGTATTAATAATCTCATTCCCGACCCCGAACTCGACTTTGACTATCAGGGAAAACCCGACCCCGACCCCGGTCAACTCGGGTTTTTCCCATAAAAATCGGGGTGGGTCCGAGGCAAGCCCCACGGGTTCAGGCCCCATTGCCATGCTTACCAGGATAGTTATTCTGAAAGGTAAAAATTATCTTATGAAATTGTTATTCCGGAATAGGAATAAGTGCTCGATAAAAAAACACCTTCTAGAATAGCTATTTTGGAAGGTAATTTTTACCTTTTTGAAATAGCTATTCTAGAATAAAAATAAGTGCTTCAAATTATTCCCGAATAGCAATATTTTTACCTTCTAGAATAGCTATTCCGGAATAGAAATAAGTGCTCCAAAAACTATACTGAAATAGCTTTTTGGGAAGATAAAAATTATCTTCCACAATAGGAATAAGTCCTCGGTAAAAATCACCTTCCAGGATAGCTATTCAAGAATAGAAATAAGTGTTCAAAAACTATTCCAAAATAGCTATTCTAGAAGGTAAAATTACCTTCCAGAATGGCTATGCCAGATTGAGTGTTCCAAAACATATATAACACTATCCAGAATGGGTATTCCAAAACGATTTTTTTAAGTAACCGGAATGGCAATTTCGAAACTTATACTAGGTTGCGGAGTGGCCTTTTTGCAAGCCAAAATTTCACTTTTGGTGCATTAAATATATTAGAACAAAATTAATTGTCACAAAATTTATTATGTAAACTTATGTGTATTAAATATATATTAGAAATTTTAATGTTATTTATAACGACATTAATTATTTTATAACATAATTGGCCTATTAGCTCAGTTGGTTAGAACGTCGTGCTAATAACGCCGGATTGTCAATCTGTATGGACCATACGAATTGCGAATCCGTAATAGCCTTACGGATTTCAAATTCACAGTCCTGATGAGCTTTACGGAAGGACAATGTTGGAATTCTCTATCTTGTGCTGGGTGCACAAATCAATTTGCCGAAAAAAATGTAGTTGGCCAGCCTGATTCATTTCTTGTTTGGCATTTGTTTTGTGCACTTTTACTATTGTATTTTGTATTTCCAATTCCATTCTGAAAAATTCATTTTGATCTACAAATTTACATAATAGACTTTCGAAAATATAACTAGAGATGCAGGATGCAGTAACCTTTATGCCTTGACTTGTGGGACCGGAACGGGCTGTGCCGCCCGTTTTGACAGCAATACTCTTGAGTGTTAGGAGTTCTCCATGGAAAACATTGGTCACCACGAGAAGATAAATGGCATCATGACAATTTAAACTCAGACCCGTAAAGAGGTACAAATTTCTATCAGATTGTACCAACTAGCTAATTGTGAGCTAAAAAACAACAAACAGTGGGCTAGAAAACTTATTATACATACTTTTAATTTGATAGAATCGTTTATAAATATATATATACTTTAATTAGGAAATTATTTGAAATCATTATAACATTTTATTAATTTAAATTATTAAACATATACTAATTAATTGATTCATATTATTGTTATAGACATTAATTGATAAATTTAAATATTTATTGTAATCAAGTTTTAGATTAATTAATTAATTTTTTGGCATAAAATTAATTGGCTTAATAAATATTAATTGATTGATTTAAATTATTGTAGTGAATATTAATTGATAAATTTTAATATTTATTTTGACTAGTTTACAATTATGTTTTTTTTTTTATTGTAGATAGTTTATAATGAGATAAAATTATAATTGTTAAAAAAATTGAAAACCTAAATTATTGTAGGCAGAAAAGGCAAAACTGTTATAACAAATATAGTAATGTATACCTTATTGACATAATATAACATACGGCGACCGATGGTCAAGGATATATGATGCGTACTATAACATCCATGGACTTAAAACACAACAAAATATTAATATTTATGCATATATGCAATGATATTAATCTAATAGACATTGCAGCTTCTTCTCCACTCATAGTCGTCGTTGGTTTTGTGCTCGATTATGAATTCCACTAGAAAATATGTCTTGCTTGCGTAGCTTAGGTGTAACTCCACCATATTTTTCAGTATAGCCTGCTACACCTTTGGTGACATACAAGTCACAATACCTGATGTAAACTTATTTGCATAAGGATTAAGGATGGATCTTCAAAAGTTTTTTTTTTTTTTTTTACTTGTATGAAATTCAGAAAATAGAATGAATAAGGAGAGAGAAAGTGACGAGTTTATGAAGGACTAAATGGAAGGAATTTGGTTCAAAGTCTGAATGTGTTTGAATGGAGAGTGGTGATGATAAAGATGGTGTTCAAGTGGGATTAAAGGCTGGTTTAAGTTTGACAATTTTTTTAAGAAAAGAAAAACGAAAATTTGAGTTTAAGGTAAAAATATGGTGGCTGGTTGGAAAAAGAAAACAATTTCTAGGTTTGTTTAGGTCGAATGAAGGTTTATAATGATGAAGAAGGAGAATGAAGAAGGTGGTTGGAAAAATCACTCTTCTAGAATTGGTGTCACACACAAGGTGATATTCTTTGATAAACCAATTTCTTGAATCACTCAAGTAACTAAGGAGATTCACTCTCACACTTTAAAAGGTGATTAAAACTCAATTCAATGTTTGTTTGTTTTTATTAGAAGATGCGCAACCCATAAATAGGAATGACATCAAGTTTGTTATAAAAGTGTGCAACCCATGAAGAAGGAGAATGAAGAAGGTGGTTGGAAAAATCACTCCTCTAGAATTGGTGTCACACACAAGGTGATATTCTTTGATAAACCAATTTCTTGAATCACTCAAGTAACTAAGGAGATTCACTCTCATACTTTAAAAGGTGATTAAAACTCAATTCAAGGTCTGTTTGTTTTTATTAGAAGATGCGCAACCCATAAATAGGAATGACATCAAGTTTGTTATAAAAGTGAGAAAATGAAATGATCACCAATAACAACAATTAATGGTGTCATTATATCTAATTAAAATTAGAATTAAGATAAATGATCACCAATAACAACAATTGATGGTGTCATTATACCTAATTAAAACTAGAATTAAGACACAAAAATATATGAAAAAATGCGTAACTCTTGGTTAGCCAAGAGGCAGCCACAAGTCTAGAGTTTCCACCTTATTAAACATTAATTTCTTCAAATTAAAACAAGTCCATAGGTGGTGCAAATCCAAAGAGAATTGACAGTTACTTTAACACAAGTTTGGACCTTTATTTCAACTAACAAAATGTTAATAAAACCACTCAACAAAGGTGGCGCCCTCTACTCTTTTTGGAAAATGGTGCAATTGACAATCCGAAACTTCTCCACTTATAACTTGGGCCTAAATTCAAATAGAATGGTTAACACTTGTTGAAGAATTTCCTTAGCCTTCTTTGTTCTAGTCCTTATCATAGGTCCTCCAAGTCTTTCTAAAGGTTCCTTTCTCTTAATTCTTGCCGTGTCCTCATCAATACCAGTCGCACCTACGACAATCCCTCTTAGCTTTATAGATATCATATGTCCCTTCTCCTCCCGACCATGAAAAATGACAAAAGAATAATGTTATACCCCAAATGTTACTATGGAAATGCCACCCATAGCATTGATCATTATAAATCACATTGGTCCCTAGATCATTGTCTTTGGATTTGCAATGAATACTAACACCCTGGTTATCACCTAGATTATTGAAAATACGCACATGTGTACGTACAAAGAGAGTTTTTTGTGCTCCTAAGTTTGTGGAATTTATGGTAGAATTTGTGGAATAAGTAGAATCAGAGACAGCAGCCATGAGAAACAGAAGAAACAAAAATGGCTTGTTAAAGGACCCCATGTTGTACTATTGGTGGATACATTTAGGAAAAGACATATGTTATTGTTATATATATATGTGTGTGTGTGTGACATGGGATTTCCGTTTAAAAGTGAAACCTATATAGCATCAGAATTTGGTTTGTAAAATCTTTTTATATATGGACGGGTTTTGCTGAAATGCAAAGTGTGCGAAACTAACATCAAATAAGTAAAAGATTTAAATGCAAAACAAAGATAAATTGCATGCATGCTCCTAGATCAAGCACCTTAAATTAAAACACTACAAACCATGGTAAAGTTGTGAGCAGTGCTAATTTGCCACACTCAACTCGTTTACAATAATTACAAGCTAAAATTGGCTCAAGAAACTACATTCCGTAAACATTCTATTGCCACTAGAACCACCTGGTTTGGGTTAGTTAGTAAAGCTATATTATGTTTCTCCATAAAAGCAGAAAATTACATTGAATAAAGCTGTTTCAATGCCCTCTAACAAAACTGGGAATGACTTTTAAATCTCGGTGTGACAATTTACGTACCATGGTAAACTATACAGCATAATCTTTTTAAAAAGCTTAAAGATTGGAAATTCGTAGACAAAAATATGATCAGTTAAAGTAGACTGATTCCAAATCAGAACACAGAATAGATTAGATACAGGTTGTGAGCAATCTGTAATTCTGTATGCTCCGAAATCATGAAATTAACTAATAACTCATCTCATTTTTTCTAGTTCTAGTTATGCTCATTCTAAGTTAGCTGACTTGTGTTTGACAACGCAACCAGCTTCCTAGGTGAATAATTAGAATGCAAGACAGGAATGTCAGAGTTTACTAATCACTGTTCTTTCACTCTATTTTTTTCTGTATTTTTATGGGGGAAATTTCATGATCTGATCAACTTTACATTTTTATACTTCAATTTGAGCTGCAATTTTATCTGATTACATATCAATATCATAAGATGTTGCTATCAGAAAGGGCTGTGTCTACTATTTGTCATCGATGAATTTTTCTGAGTCTGTAATCACTCTTAGAATGCTATCTGAAGTTTGTAATCCATGGTAATTGCAGAGACATAAATCTAAAGAATCATTTGCATGAGATAACCAGACAGATTACGTTTTGCATTCAAGTATATTTAGACAATATTTACCGAAGGCACTCATCTTTTGAGGAATAGCTAGAAGGAGTAGAAACTAGCATGACTAATTTCTTACAGAGGGTTCTCAATGTCACATTACTATTTGCCCAAAATACGTGGCTCAAAAAGAGAACAGTGACCTATGTGTGTGGAACATGGTTTGCCTAAAGAGATGTACCTTTGACCCGGTGCTATTCACAAAGCAAAGGGCAATGTCCAATTAGCTAACCACATGGAGGCCAATACTCCAGATCCACAGTAGTCCTGAGGGAGTTTTTCAAGTAAGATGTGGTAGAAATCAGTGACAATTGACATGGATCTATATTGCTTCAGCAATGAGATTTGTCTCGAAACTAGGAAAGTGGAGGCTGCACAAGATAGCTTAAAAGCCATTGCTGCATAATATTATTTTGATTTAATAGTGGTAGATTGTGTCACCCTAAGCCGCCCCTCTAGCACCATCGTCAGTTGGTGATACATTGTTTCATTTTATTCCTTCCTCTTCAGTTGCTTACAATTTTCTTTATCTTCAGGCATATGCTGTGGATCTTGCGTGATCTTTAAGGGTGTTTAAGAGCTTTTGAAGATATTAATAAGCAATGAAAGTCCATGTTGGCTAGTAAAGGTGTTGAGGTAGTTATTATGACAGGGTGGATTAGTAAGTTTTTCTTTTCTGTATAAATACCTCTTCTTATGCAGAGGTGACGATTAATGAGAATCATTTTCCTCATTCAATATTCTCAATGGAAGCATCACAGTCCCTATTGATCGATTTGATCCAAGTTTTGAAGTGTGAGAGTGTTGCAACAACATGGTGCAATTGTGGATCTGTAATTCTCTTTCTCACAGCATCAGGAAGAGTGTGATTTTCATGGAATTTGCATACGATGTGTGGAAGGATTTGCGGCTTAGGTTTTTGCAAGGGGATTTTGTTAGAATGGTGAAGCTCCAACAGCAATTGTACACCTGTCAGCAGAATTCCATGTCTGTAAGTGATTTCTGTACCGAATTAAGAATTCGGAGAAATTGGAAAATTATAGACCTCTCTTAGAGACTGTATGTGCAGTGTGAAATGTGTTTGTGATTCTAGAAAGGACCCTGGAGCATATCGTGAACAAGATTATGTTATGAGATTTTTAATGGGACTAAATGATAACTTTGATGGAGTTAGATCACAAATTTTATTAATGGATCCCTTACCTAATGTTACTCGAGTATTCTCTATGGTTATCCAACATGCAGTTGCACCTTCTTCTGAGTTACAGTCATTAGTGAATCTTGCTGAGGGTAAGAAGTACATGGGAAAAGGAAAATCATGTTCAGGACCGAAACAGTGTAGTTACTGTGGTAAACTAGGACACACTATTGAATTTTGTTACACACAAAGTATGGGTTTCCCCCTGGAATGAAGTTTAAAGGAGCTTCTTCTGCAGCCAATAACACGATTGTTGAAGAGGATGAGCCAAGAAATGAAGAATTGGCTGTAGAAAAAACTGTTTGGAGAAGAATGCAGTAGCTGGTCTCTCTAATGAAGAATGTAGGACCCTACTTGCATTGCTGCAGAAATCTGGTTTTCAGAAGGGAGATTCACAACATGATCACAGTGTGAACCAAAAATTTGCAGTTCAACATCAGTTGAAGGTACATGTGCGTTCACTAGTCTTGCAACTAATGAAACAGTTGAATGGATTTTTGACTCAGGTGCAACAGTCCATATTTGTAATTCATTGGGAGAATTTGATTCGTTCCATAGAATTACTGCTATATCTGTTAGATTACCAAATGGCGGTGTGTTATTGGCAGAAATTTCTAGTGATGTTAAGGTCACAAATTTGTTAATATATTGACAGTTGTATTGTTCTTGCCTCATTTTAGCTGCAACATATATTTCCAAACGTAATAAAGTTAAATATACATGTGCTTTTTCTGATGGAGTCTGCTCAATTCAGGACTATACACTCAAGAAGATTGATTCGGGTAGTCTCAAGAGAGGTCTTTATTACATGGAGAAGGAGAAGAACTTAAACAGCTTTGTAAATAATACTTTTTTCTGATACCACACATACTAATTCAACTACCATTTGTAAGTTGCCATATACTGCCTTATGGCATTTCAGGTTTGGGCATGTATCTTCTACAAGATTGAGAACTTTGTGTAAAAATTTTCCTTTTGTTGATGTTAATAAAGATGAAGTATGCAATGTGTGTCATTTTGCTTAACAAAAGAAACTTCCTCACAAATTGAGTATCAGTAGAGCTTCTAAACCTTTTGGATTAGTGCACATGGACATTTGTGTAAAGATTTTCCTTTTATTCATGTTAATAATGATGAATTATGAGATGTGTGTCATTTTTCTAAACAAAAGAAACTTCCTTACAAGTTGAGTACCAGTAGAGCTTCTAAACCTTTTGAATTAGTGCACATGGACATTTGAGAATTCAGTTGCTACTATTCATGGTTATAGATACTTTCTTACTATAGTAGATGACTATAGTAGATTTACTAGGGTTGTTCTTTTAAAACATAATTCAGAAGTTCAGTCTCAATTGAAAAGTTATGTTGCTTTGGTTGATAGACAATTCAATGCAGGAGTACAGGTCATTAGGATAGGCAATGATCCTGAATTCTCTCTTAGTGCTTATTATGCAGAAAAAGGAATTGTGCATCACACTACTTGCGTTGAAACACCTGAGCAGAATCAGCGTGTAGAAAGCATAGATTTATTCTTAGTGCGCCTAGAGCTCTTTTATTTCAGTCTTATTTGCCTAAGCAGTTTCGGGGCATGTTAACCACTCAGTGTACCTTATTAATAGACTACAATCAGGGATTCTTGAAGATAAGTCACCTTTTCAGCTTCTGCATAATTCTTTACCTGATTTGAATTTACTGTAGGTGTTTGGTTGTTTATGCTACATTGGCACTTCGACTTCATAAAGAGGCAAATTTGACAGTAGGGCCTGCAAGTGCGTTTTCATAGGCAATACACCAAGGGGTTTTTAGCCTATGTCTTGCATACCAAAGAGATATTACTTTCTAGAAATGCAGAGTTCCATGAACTCATCTTTCCTTATTCTTCTCACCAAATCCTAATTCCATTTCTCAATGGTTACATTGCAGACAATTCTTCTGCAGTTAGCTCTCAGTTTGACTAAACACAAAACACCGAACCTTGTAACGGATCCAGAACATTTTAGTTATGGGAGCAAAGCTCACACATAAATTAGTGAGGGCAAAACTCATATTATAACTTATTTTTTTAACTAAATTTTAAATTATAGAGATAGTTTATAACTACACGTACATGTTATATTAAGAAAAAAATAAAAATTAGTGGGGCAATTGCCCCCTTCCTCCACAAAGTAGTCTGTCACTGACAGAACCTACCCAAATCTACAACTGAACCTACTCAACCCTCTTACTCTTATATGTTTTGATCCATCTACTCATCCTCGGCTATTCCTCCGGAACCTACCATTAGAAAATCAACTAGACCTAAACAAACACCCTCACATTTAAGAGAATATTACTGCCTCTCAACCGCCACACTTAAATCACCTTATCCTATCAACTCCTATGTTAGCTATGACAACCTTTCCTCTCAACACAAAACCTCTGTCCTTTCTATTTCAACCATAAACGAACCTGATAGGATTGGGAGTGTGGGCTTGGATGTTGTTGGGAGGCCTACAATTTGGTGAATGTATACCAGAAGAAACAAGGGTGAGAAGAGAAAAGGTGAGCTGGCAAGAGGAGTAACAGAATTGCCAAAAGCGTGAGAGGGGATCTGAGGGTATTTTAGGGAAATGCTGTGAAAGAGAGAGATGTCAAGAATTTTAGAAATTCAGTTATGGACAGAGAGGGCTTTAGCCACTCTGTAGGAGCTTGCCCTGTGTCAATACGAAGTTACTCCTTCTAAATTTCATTTTATCATTGAATAATAATACTTTTTCCCTCAATCGTTGCTTCATTGCTCTATTTGTGTTTTTGGTCCCTAACAAATTGGTTCGACCATCCAGATTCTTGACAAGAAGGAAAGTACACAGAGAGTGACGTTAATAGTGAATGCCACCAACGAAGATGGTCGCTAAGGTTGCAGCACTTGAGACTGATGTCGCAGCCCTCAAAACCACCCTGCAAACTATGCAGCTCCTAGCAGAAGAGAATCATGGGAAGTTGATTGAAATGTTGTCCAAAACAAGTGGGTCAAACAGCGGTGATGATACTAAGTCACCCACAACTTCTCTTGGGGCTTTAGACAAGTTCCGTGATATAAGAACATGGTTTAGAGGACCAGTAACCTCCCAAGAAGAAGAGAAGAGAAGGAAAACTCAGAGTAATTTTCATTGCCTTGCCTTATTACAATGATTATCTATTTATAATGCAAAAGATAACTGATTTTATCATTTTGTGCTAGCATAATCCTAACGGAATTATACAAATTATGAGGGAAATGGCAGACAAGCTAAGGTGCTGAAGATTGTGATGTCAGAATAGAATATTCGAACACCTACTTAGCAAATCTCAGATGAAATCTTTCAGGTAAGCTGGTGTAGTGCTATTCTTCTTGGGCCTGCTCCTTGCTACTTGTACCCCATGTTTGCTAACATCTGATTGCACCCCCTAATTGCTAACATTCCCTGCCACTTTTGGAAACACCTTCTCCTCAAGGTGGAACTCAGCACAAAGTTCATCCCCGTCCTCCCAGGATCTATCGTCAGGAGACAACCCATCCCATTGTACCAATACCTCCCATTTTGGTGAAGAGGAGCCCAACACCAGTTTAGAGTCCACGATAGCTAGTGGGATCACGAGAGGATGATTATTGACAGTGGTTTATGGCAAAGGTAGCTAGGCATCTTTGTCCGGAGCTCTACGGAATGGTTTCAGCAAAGAACAGTGGAAGACAAGATGAATACGGGTTCCCTCTGGTAAACGAAGCTTATATGCTACAGGCCCAATTCTCTCCATGATTTCAAATGGGCCATAAAATTTCTTAGCCAGCTTAGAGTGAGCGCCCCTTATCCCCGTGACCATGGACTGTCGAGAGGGACGCAGTCGAACCATAACTTGATCACCAACGTTGAACGCAACATCCTTGCGTTTGGAATCTGCAACTAATTTCATCTTTTCCTGGGCTTTGAGAAGTTTCTTGAGAAAATTGGTGAAGGTCTCTGCCCTATGACACAGGAGTTCATCCGCCGCGTCAATTTTAGAGGTGTCGGCGAGATTCTCTGGAAATTAAAAGGTTTCCTTCCAAAAGTGATTTTGAAAGGAGTGGTGCCAGCCTTCGTGTTCCAGGATGTGTTATGCGACCATTCAACCCAGGGAAGGAACTTTCCCCATGTTGCTGGCTTCTTGTGCACGAACGCGCGAAGACATTGTTCAATGACACGGTTCAATACTTAAGTCTGGCCGTCGCTTTGGGGGTGATATGCAGAGCTCATCCTCAGGCGAGTACCACTCAAGCGAAATAGCTCCTGCTAGAAGTGACTCAGGAACAGCGAATCCCTATCGGACACCAAGCTTCGAGGCATTCCATGTATTTTTCCGATGATGTCGATGAATAATAATGGGACAGTGAGGGCATAATGAGATGTAGGCAACATGCCCAAATGGATGC
This sequence comes from Glycine max, assembly GCF_000004515.6. Taxonomy (NCBI): domain Eukaryota; kingdom Viridiplantae; phylum Streptophyta; class Magnoliopsida; order Fabales; family Fabaceae; genus Glycine; species Glycine max. Next base: position 35,811,451 of record NC_038251.2, read on the forward strand.
CTTTGGAAAAATGATCAACCACTACCAGAATCATAGTATTTCCTCAAAACGGAGGTAAGTCGGTGATGAAATCCAGCAAGAGATCCTCCCAAGGGCGGTGAGGCACTAGTAACAGACAGAGTAGGCTGGCGACCCTTTTTGTTTCATACTTGGCATGTTGACAGTCTATACATGCCTTGACAAAGTCCTCGACATCCCTTTGAAGCCCCTGCCAGGTGAAATTTTCCATTAATCGCGCCACCGTTTTGGCAACCCCCATATGACCGTTGGAGGGTGTCGAGTGATACTCAGCTAATAGCGTAGGGATGAACTGGAACCCTTGAGGTAACCATATACGCCCCTCCTTTATGATCAAGTTCTGGGCAATGGAATAATCCGAGTACGCATCTGGTTGAGCACGAATGTCTCGCCGAAGTTGGATGAACTGGGGGTTGCAGAGAAGATGTTTCTTAAGCTCATCTAGAAATGTCAAGCATGGCACCAACAAAACTAATAGTGTCACTGATGACGAATGAGGTGCACGAGAAAGTACATCGGCAATGGTGTTGGTGCTGCCGGAACGATATTTGATACAATAATCATACCCCATCAAACAAGCTAAATACCTCTATTGCTCTGGTGTTTGAATCACCTGAGTATGCAACTCCTTAATGCTTCTGTGATCAGTCAATATTGTGAAGCGGTGATAGCAAATAATTCTTGGACGTATGTAGAGGCTAGAAGAAGCTTAGGAGTGAATGACTTACTGAAGAAGGCACTGGGATGCCCATTTTGCGACAAAACCGCTCCCATGCCAATGCCTGAAGCATTTGTTTCAACAGTGAAAGGAACCGCAAAGTCAGGTAGCGATAACACATGAGCCATCATTAGTACTGCCTTCAACTGACAAAAAGCATCATGGGTGGTCAGGGACCATTGAAACATATCCAGAGTGGTGGCTTTGACAAGAGGTGCCACAATTGAAGCATAACCACGAATAAAACAACAATAAAAACCTGCTAAACCCAGGAAACTGTGAATAGCTCTGATAGATTGTGGAACTGGTCAGTCTTGGATAGCCTGAACTTTCATGGACACCGGCGCCACCCCCATGGCCAAAACCACATGGCCCAAATACTCCATCTGAGTTTGAGCGAAAGAACACTTGGCGCGTTTAATAATAAACTACTCTTCCACGAGAATCTGAAATACCGTTGCCAAATGGGACAAGTGAGCCTCAAAAGTGCGATTGTAAATTAAGATGTCGTCGAAGAAGACAATAACAAAGCGGTCGAGATGTGGCCGGAAAATGGAATTCATGGTTGCTTGGAAAGAAGAAGGGGCATTGCAGAGCCCAAAGGGCATCACTCGAAATTCAAAATGACTGTGATGGGTGCAAAAGGTGGTATTGCAAATATCCTCTTCATTCATGCGTATCTGGTGGTACCCCTGGAAAAGGTCCAACTTTGAAAACCAACTGGTGCCACCTAATTCATCCAATAGTTCATCTATGGTGGGTATCAAAAAATGATCCTTGATCGTTATGGCGTTTAAAGCGCGATAGTCTACGCAAAAGCGCCAAGAGCCATCATGCTTCCTCACCAAAAGGACCGAAGACAAGAACAGGCTCGTGCTGGGTCTAATGATCCCGTTCTATAACATTGAGGTCACCTACGTCTCAACTTCTTGCTTCTGATAGTGGGGGTAACGATATGGGCGCACATTAACAGGGGTGGAGTTGGGTTGTAGATGGATGTGATGATCAGTTGGACGGGAAGGGGGCAAGGATTGCGGTTCTTGGAAAAGGAGGCTAGATTGGTCTAAGAGGTGTTGAACTGGTGGTGGAATAGGAGGTTTGTCACTTTGGTTTGAAGGGAACTCAGAAGGAGTGATTGCGATATGAAAATACGCACTCGCTCCCTGTTTTCAGGCTAATTGGTGAAGCTGGGGTGGGGTGAGGAGAACAGAGACAGGATCAGTATCCCTTTGAAACTTGACTAAGTGGCCTTCATGAAAAAATTTCATGCTCAGAGTGTTGTAGTCAATCATGATGGATCCAAGTGTCTTGAGCCACTGCACGCCCAGGACCATGTTGGCACCACATAGGGGCAACAGATGGAGAGGTCCACGACAAAAGGAATGTGTTGGATGATGATGGTAACCGCTTTGCAGATGTGGTCACACTAAAGGTGCTGGCCATTTCCGAGCATGACGCGTAGCGGAGGTGTGGTACGAGTAGTGAGGCCCAATTTCCACACCAATGGTTCCTGGATAAAATTATGGGTGCTGCCTCCATCAACCAGGATCACCAGTTGGTGATTAGCAACATGGCCCAACAGACACAGGGTCTCAGGCGCCAAATGACCCGAGAGAGAGTGGAGCGTGATCTGGGCTTGAGTCGAGGGGGTTGGGCAACTACTCCAATTGGGTAGGGTCATCCCGGGTTGCATCTTCCTCATCAGTTATTAAAAGGAACATACGAGAAGCACATTTGTGCCCTCGATGAAATTGTTCATCACAATTGAAACACAAACCACGTTCCCTACGTGAAGCCAATTTATCCAGGGAGAGTCTCTTCAAGGGTACTGGAGTTGGGGTTTTCATTGGGGTTGGAAGCAATGGGGTCGCGACTGACGACAAGGGCCGCAGGGGAGGCGCGGTGAGTGTGTGTGGACGCGCTCGGCTCAGGGAACATGTATCCAGAAGCTTCTCCTCCTGAAGCCTAGCCAAACCCGCCACCTGCACCAAAGTTAGAGGTTGATGGGCTTGGACCTCTCGGCGTATCTCTGGAGTCAATCCCGAGATAAAGCAACTCAAGAGGAATGGCGGAGGTAGTTTGACAATACGATTCGCAAGATCTTCGAACTCTGAAAGGTGCGTGGTGACTGTGGAGTGCTGTGTAAGTTTACAAAGGGCACCAGTGGGATCCTCGTATTGCGACGGGCGAACTGTGTCTGCAACGCCCGGAGGAAACCTGGCTAGCAGGTGAACTGAGCATTACTGGTCATCCACTGAAACCAAGCCAGGTCGTGCCTCTCCATGTAGAAGGAGGTGATGGTCAATAGATCGTGCTTGGGCGTGGCATGGTAATCGAAGAATTGGTTGATCTTAAAGATCCAACCAAGGGGTTTGGTCCCATCAAAGCGGGGAACATCGAGTTTCAAGCGATGAGGGGTGGAGGTGACCATGGTTGGCGGGTTATTGGATGCAAAAGGGGATGGAGATGAAGTCTTAGGTTGGGCTAGGTGATGGGTAGTGAGTTTTGCTATGGCATCTTCCAGCCTGTCGGAAGAAGCTTTGGACCTGGTGGATTCCGCCATTGCAGAACGAGAGCACCAAAATTGATAGAAGAACCTGGTTTAGAGGACCAATAACCTCCCAAGAAGAAGAGAAGAGAAGGAAAACTCAGAGTAATTTTCATTGCCTTACCTTATTACAATGATTATCTATTTGTAATGCAAAAGATAACTGATTTTGTCATTTTGTGCTAGCATAATCCTAATGGAATTACACAAATTATGAGGGAATTGGCAGACAAGCTAAGGTGCTAAAGATTGTGATGCCGGAAGAGAATGTTCGAACACTTACTCAGCAAATCTCAGATGACATCTTTCAAGTAAGCTGGTGTAGTTCTATTCCTCTTGGGCCTGCTCCTTGCTACTTGTACCCCCTGTATGCTAACATCTGATTGCACCCCCTGATTGCTAACATTCCCCCAATGGGTGAAGAAAGTAGAGTCATTGATGTTTGATGGTAAAGACTTGGCGGTGTGGATTATATGCACTGAAGTGTATTTCCAGGTTCAGGGAACACACCCCAACATGAAGGTGAGTTTGGCCCAGCTCTATATGGTACGATCCATTTCTTCAAGCAACTTCTTGACAAACACACCATTTTGACTTGGAGAAGGGGATTTGTTCAAGTGATTGGCTGCCATTCAACAAGAAGGTAGCGTTGATGAATACATTACGGAATTTGAATGACTTACTGCTCCAGTCCCTCAACTAACTGATGACCAGTATTTATGGATATTTTGTGCATGGGCTGAAGGATGGAATCAAAGGCCTCATGCGTAGTATGTGTACCCTTGGACCATTATCACACTCATGGATGATGAATCTTGCTAGGGTCGTGGAGTTGGAGTTGCAAGAGAGAAAAAGGGATTTGGACTAGGTTTCGAACAACAAGCATGAGAGGTGGAAAGGAATTGCTTTATGTACTCAGCATTTTCTTGTGCACCCAACAAGTTTTTGAAATTTCAAAATTACTCCTACTAACTTCTTCTTCTTCCTTTTGCCTTCTTCACGCACCATTCATTATGTTGCTTTCTTCTTTACATTCATTCATTCTCATGAGAGGTGTTCCTTTGTGGTTGTGTTTGTTTTGGTCGACACGCATTGGTTACGGTGGTCGTTGGCAAGTGATGGTTGTGGTGGTGGCTGGTGTGACTATTAATAGTAGAGGTAAAGTACATTGATTTTCTTCTTCAACTTCAATCTAGTTTTATACGAATTTGCAATCCATATAAAACTTATAGATTGATAATCCATGTTATATAAAAGTTATGGATTGATAATTCATAAATTTTATATAATTGATGAATTAACAATCCGTATGAACGTTATGGATTGACGATTCGTATGTTTCTTACGGATTTACAATTTGTAAGAACTTTTTTTTAATTTTTTTAAAAATTTGTTTTATTGTTTTTTTAATATAAATAATTTTATTATTTAAAATATTTTTAAATATGTATACTTTCATAATTTGTATCTTTTAGTTTTTATTGTTTGATAGTGGTTTTTATTTTAAAATTATTTAGACTTTTATTTTATTTTAGTCATTTTATTTTTAAAAATTTATTTTAGTCCTTATAATTTTATGATTTATAATTAAGTACAAAAATATCAGCAACACATTCATGAGTAATTTATCGCAATATAATTTCTAATAAAAAAAAGTTGATATTTATAACTAATTTGTAGATAATTATTTATGTATGTTTCTTTGTAGCAAGGATTAAAAGGTAAGTCCCTAAAAAAGTTATATATTTTTTTGGTAGCTAGTACTCGATGAGTATTTAAACATTTATAATATTTGTGTAAATATTATTAAGTTGAGTACTTTATGGAAGTCAAAAAATAATTATATTGTGTCATATATTAGTTTATGCAAGTCTAAATTTTAATATATATGGTTATCAATTTTAATGTATTATACCATTAAATGCAGTAAAAATATTAAAAAATTGTGTGATGGCATATGTATAGTGTCGTTAGGGGTCGTTTGTTTGTCATTGAATTTTTTTCAATGTTTTGTTAAGATGGATGAAGATCAATGGATGTATGACAACATAATGTCTAAAGAAGTTGATATGAATGAAGAAAATGAAGAGGAACCTGGTGTGAATGAAGAAAATGGAGAGGAACATGTTGTGCATCAACATGTTGATTGTTCTGATGCTTTCAATACTTCTCATGTATTAATATGATTTTTTTTATTAAAGTAATGAAACAAATGTCCCTTGAAGACTAAACATGTATTATTGTAGATGTTTGCTACCCGTGATTATGTTTTGCATTGAGTTCAATCTGTTGTGTCTAAAATTGGTTTTGTGTCGATGATTGTGAGGTCAGACATAGATACAGGAAATAGAGGAAGGACCTTATTTGTTTTAATTGGTTGTGAAAGGAGTGGAAAATATAGGGTCAAAAAGAAAGATTTAGTATGAACAGTTACTGGCAGTAGAAAATGTGGGTGTCCATTTAAGTTACGAGCGAAATCAATGGTGGGAGATGAATGATGGATGGTAAAGTTAATATGTGGGAGTCATAATCATGCACTGGCTAAGTCATTAGTTGGACATCCATATGCTGATCGACTGACTATAGATGAGAAGATTATTATTGGTGATATGACAAAGTCATTGGTCAAACCAATAAATATTCTTCTAAAATTGAATAAGCATAATATCAACAGTTATACAACAATCAAGTATTTATACAATGCAAGATATGCATATCGTTCTTCCATAAGAGGCAGTAATACTTGTCGTAACCTACCTCACGACGGGACATCGAATGCAAACTAACTGTAAGAAAAAGTGTTCGTCTCCAAGGGAGAAAACGAGTAGAGTCGCCACCACCGTTTATTCGAGAAAAACATTAGAAAGACCAAAAAGAGGTCTGCGAATATTGAAAAGTAGGGTTCGGGAGTTGTTTACGCATAGGGAGGGTATTAGCACCCCACGCGCCCATCACAAGGAATGACAGCCTTTAATCAAGTGTGTGCAATGTGACTTTAGAATTATTTACCTTTTCCTTTTTATATTTTTTATATTTTTTTTGGGGTCGACAAGGGGGTTGCCCTTGCTCTTCATATCCTCAGGTGCAATGAGGAACTCAGATCTACGTAGTTCTTTAAGTCTGAATGTTTGTGTGTTAAATTGATTTTATGTTTTTTTGAAAGATTTATTTTAATTGCGAACAAAGAGTCGTTTAAGGTGTTGGACCTTGAACCGATGTTTTAAATTTTGAAAAGCGGAGAGAATCGTTAAGGTGCTGGACCTTGAAACGATCTCAAGTGATATTTGATGAAATGAAGTTTAGTTATGAATTGGTTTTATCTTGGTTTTGTTTATTAACTTTCTATCTCTTTAGAAACAACTTCACAACACTAGTGATCGGTTAAGATTGAACTTTACAAAGAAAAATGAGATCGTCGATAATAGATGGAGAAGATGAATGTGCACATAATAACAAGGGGGGCCCTTAAGGGTACGTAGATCACATTCAATCCTTAAAAATAAAACTAACTGATGGTCGCACAAAGAACACAAAACAAGAAAACGATGTAGGGAATGATCGCGGTCATGATTTGGTAGCACATCAGCTTCATTTCCTCTTCTTTCTCTCTTCTCTCAATTCTCTCCACTTCTAAACCTTGGAACCCTTTAAAAAACCCCTAGGATGCCTATTTATAGGCAAAAGGCCACCTTGGGGCGGTTGCAACTCGCCCAGGCGAGCTAAAACTTAACCCTAAAGCAGTGAGCTTGCCCAGGCGAGCTAGTCCCTTAGCCTTGAAGTTATTTGGTGGTCCAGGCGAGGTAGATGCTAGCCTAGGCGAGCTGGGATCCAGAAAAATCAAGAAAAAAAACCCTTTTGCCCCCTTGATTGGTATCATTTTGTATTCTTGATCAAAACACTGAGTGATCCTCTACTTCATGCGGTAACTGGTGTCGAACACCACAATTCAGCTAGCGAGAATCAAAACATCAGTGAATGATAGTCCTCGGACGAATTAGGGTATGACAATACTAAAATGCAACAACTAATAAAGCTTCTTGAATGGCATTAGTATATTCATGGGCATAAATTGAAGGATGAAGATATTGTACATGATATATTTTGGAGTCATCCTGATTCAGTGAAACTATTCAATGCCTGTAATTGGCATTTCTCATAGATAGTACCTATAAAATAAACAGGTATAGGATTATGTCATGGAAGCTTGGGGAAGTCTAGTGGATTGTCCTTTTGAGCAAGAGTTCGATGAATGCCTTATTAAGTTTGAAATTCCTTGCTCACCATGGCCAATGCTTGTTGACTACGTGAAGAAAACATGGTTGATTCCCCATAAAGAAAGATTTGTTAAAGCCTAGACGAATAAGGTGATGCATTTAGAAAACACAACAATTAACATGTATGAAAAATGAAAATATATTTTGGTGTTAGGGTTTAGGGTCTAACGGATAAAAATAATTGATTTTGTTTACTTGTTTGTGTATTTGAAATGCAGGATTGAGTCTGCTCATTGGGCGTTAAACAGACTACTGTAGAATATCCTTGGAGACCTATGTAGTGTTTGAGAAGCCATAAACAATATGATCATATTGCAACACACTAAAATTAAGGCATCTTTTGAGACAAGTACACATGTGGTTGGACATGTTTTTAAAGTTACCTTATACAAGAAACTACTTGGCATTGTATCAATGTATGTTTTAAACCAGATTGTTACTGAGTTTGAACGTGTACATTATGCTGGCAAAAACCCTTCTCGTTGTGGATGTATAATGAGAACTATTCACAGTCTACCATATGAGTGTGATCTAGCAAGATATGTTATTGGTACCATACCACTTGACACAATCCATATGTTTTGGTGGAGGCTAATTTTTACAGACCAAGGTTTATCTGAGACCGAAGTCAACATAAATGAAGAGATGAAAACCATATCCAAGTGGTTTGAAGAGTTTGATGTATGTGGAAAAATTACTCTAAAGAGTAAACTTCTGAAAAATGTCTACCTTGATGTAAATTCTATGTGTGTTCCTCATGAAAATATGAAAACAAAATATGCTCAAAAGAAACCGATGACCAAACATCAAAGATCAACAAAGCGTGATTCATCTTACTTGGAGTATGTGGATGCATTACATTTTGTGCAAAATAGCAATTCTTTAGTGAAACGGGCTGCATCATCATCTAAACAACCAAAACCAAGAAGGAACATGCCCATGTTGAATCAATTTTATCCATACATGCATGATTTCATTGAAAACATTGTCGATGTCAAACCTGATTTGTGGATATTGTGCAATTTCTGTCTTATTAGGTATGTGTGAAGATTCATAGTCTTTGGTTTGTAACCATTAGCATAAAGAACTTGCAAAATGGTCTGATGAGTATATGAACCTGCTTGGTGGCATAGATAGATTTGAGGAGTTAAAGCGGTTGCTACTTGTTGTTGGATTCTCCATGGTATGTAAGTTTTTTGTTACGTTTTGATTGATTAATTTAGCTTTAAATCAAATGTAATTAAAACTGTTACGTGCAGGTTATCATGGATAAGTGAGTGAATGAAACTGACATGGGTTATGTGATTACAACAAGGTATAATGTCATCCTTGTTTCTCTTTCTCTCCAACAAAGCATGATGTTTTTTCTGCTTAGAAGTCAATGACCAAGAGATTGTTTTGCACATCACGTTATATGTATCGGTCATGTGCATGACAATCATTTTGTTCAGGTAAACTCATGATCATCCTGTTTGTGTATTTTTGTAATAAAATGTGTTGTGATCATTTGAATGTGTATGTGCCTATGTAACAAGTATTTCTATGAGACGCTTGTCCCTTACTGCCAGCAACTTTGTTATGATAAACACATTGTCATTAGCATGCAAAGTGGTGGCCTACACCTTACATTAGTAGAACGAAGTAGTATACCAATTTGATGATGTTGACAAAACACTTTGTTGATTTAGGAGAAGATTGAACATTTAGTTACTATTAAGGCAACATTTGTAACTTACATACTTGTGAAATAATTATGGGGTTGTTATCATTTGTGGTAATTAATGTGTGTTTCAATGGACGTTCTTATAATTATTTCTTTTACATATTCATCAACTGTGCAAATGTTCAGATTAAAAAAAAAAAGCCAAAACATAAAAGGAAGAAATAATTATGGGTTTTATGGTTTACGAGGTTTAGGGTTGACTTATTGTGGGGTTTAAGGGGTTAATAAGTTTATTGTTAAGGTTTTATGGTAGGTTGTCTAGTTTTTAGGGGTTATTTATTTTATGGTTTATGGTTTACGGCTTAAGGTTAAGGGTTTATGATTTAGGGTTTATGGTTTTGGGTTTATGGGTTAGGGTTTGGGGTTTTGGTCTAGTGTTTAGGGTTTAGTTAGTTTATGGATTAGAGTTTAGGGTGTAGGCTTCACTTATTTTAGGGTTTAGGGGTTAGTTAGTTTATAGTTTAGGTTTTAGGCGATTAGGGTTTATGCATGCTATTTAACGAATTATGGTTTAACATATTGTAGTTAGGTGAAGATATTACATAAACGCAAATTAAAACTTTAGTCATAACATACTTGTTTGTCAAATAATTGGAGTTATGAAACATTGTTCAGCCATTTAACATTCATATTTCCTATACAACTTAATGAATCCCAAGAATCTTCATGTGTCTTATGTATGCCGCATTTGTCACCCCCGAACATAAACATTCTGTTGCTCAGTGGCACCCCTAGTGATTCTCAGGCACTCCTCGATCACGGTGTATGCTTCAGTTCTAGCAGTAACCATCCTCATGTTGAGCAAGTGTTCCAACCTTTCTGCTATCCGTTGGCAAGCCTCCTACAACATTGACAACAAGTTAAAAAGTAATTATTGAATGCATGACACAAAAAATGACTAACGGTGAATTCAAATTTTATTATACCACTGCCTGTCGAGGCATGTCTACATCAGCAAGTGCAGGTGCAGGTGGTTCTAGCATAGCCGTTGTAGCGACTGGCTGTTGAGGAGGATGTGGTTCCATAAATGTATCATTGTAGAATCTCACCATGTAGTATGTTGCACACTATTCAGGAGCAACACAAATCTGACCCACTGGTGTAAGGTATTCAGAGAACTGTATCCATCTATCATTAATCTCCTCTATAGATAAAGATGGAGCAGCAGGATGTGGAGGAATGTTATGCAAATAACCAAATTGTCGCACAACCCTCTCTGGTCGGTGTATCACAATAAAGGGACCCCATCTGATTAGTTCGAAAAATAAGGAGATCAGCCGAAATTCTCTGAATGAACGGTGGTCACCATAAAGAATCCAGCACACAACATCAGATGTCAATCTATCCAACCGCTTACGATACGTTGACACCAGTAATGTCTTCCCAGACTTCCATCAGCATGCACGTGGTTTCCTCTTATCATAATCCTCATCAGCAACACACGAAGCAACGATAGGGAAATGCTCGTAGATCCAACACTGCACATATTTAAAAAACAAAAAAAATTCTAATCAATAGTAAATATAAACTATAAAACTAATAATTGAAGTTAAACGAAATTATAAATATTTGTAACAGTGTGTTATATCCTGCAAGTTGTCTGGCGTTTCTCTTTGATGAATCATTCAAATTCTCATACATATGGACCAGTGTAGTCGCTCCCCATGAGTAGCTTACAGTTTGGCTAAGGTTAAGAAATGCATCCAAGAATACCACATGCATGTGTGTGGCACTCTTGTTAGCAAACAGTGTGCAACCTACTAGATGAAAAAGATATGCTCGAGCTGCTATGGTCCACTGTCCTACGTCACATTTGCTATGATAAATGTCTCGCAGTTAGGCTAGGCGAACATATGCCTCATGGCATTGAAATGTCTCATCTTTTGCTTCTTGTGTACTAACTTCAAGCAACTCAACCAACAAGTCCACGACTTAGTCTACATGAAGAGCATCAAAGGTATGGAAGGCGCCTGTAATGGGCAGATGTAGCAACGATGCCACATCTCCGCAAAAGCATATATAAGTCCCCTGTCACCAGTGTCCAAGGAACATGCAATCACAGAACTTAATCATGTCACAGCCACTATGCCTTCAATCTCTGGAGCAGGCCTTCCAAGTTTTTGTATCTTCCTTCCATGAGAGGACAACTTCAACTCTGGACGTTCCTGAAAAAGAAAAATTAATCACTTCAAGTTAAATGAAAAATACTTATGAAAATATTATATAATTCAAGAAATAAGTACCTCTCCTATCAAAATTGTGGCTGCCACATGGTGAACATATTTCGTCAAAATTGATGTATCGTGGGGCCTACCTGGAAAACCCTGGGTGTCAACACATACGTCATCAATAACTGTCTCCTAAGCCTACTCATGAACCTCATCAACTACATGATTCACATGCTCAACATCCTCAGCAACACGTGCAGTTGCCCGCTGTCTACGTGCAGATGTTGTCAGCCTTCAATGCTTAGGGGTTTTATCCACATCACCACTAACTTGTGCACCTAAGGCTCTTCCAATAACTCTACCTAAAATCCGATACAATCCTCTGGTTCTAACCATAATATACACATTTAAACAGTAGTAACAATTAATGTCATTATTCACATAATAATTGACTTTCTTAAACTAACTAACAAATTGACTAATAAATAAATTTAATTTAAAATATTAAATAAATTACTATTTAATAATTCATAAATAAATATTTAATTATTTTTTAATTAAATATTTTAATACTTTTATATATTCATAAATCAATATAGAAATTCTTTTTAAAAATTTATAGATTTCACATCACTAATTCTAGTAAACTTAAATATATGATCAAAATCTAAGTACAATTTTGTTTTTTATTTCTAATAAATGACTATTTCATTTTTTTACAAATTAGTATTTTAATACTTTTAAATATTCATATAAAAAAGAAGAAATTGTAATTTTATACTTCCAAACACTATTTATATAAATATTTAATACTATTAGTGTAATAATATTTATATGACTATATCAATAAATAAAAAAATTTGTCATTTACAAATTTAGATTTTCTTGTTAAACTAGTTTGTACAATATATACTTATAAAAATTTGGAATTAATGATATTTAAAAAATTTATAAATAACTATTTTAAATATAAAAAATAATTCAATTGCTTATATTTTAAAAATAAATAAATAACAATAATATTTATAGATTCATTTTTTAATTAAAAAAATTCTTAAATTATTTACCTATTGAATAAATAAATTATTAAAAACCAACTTCAAAAAACAAATATAATTTATTAAATAAAAACACATTAAAAATATACAACAATATTTATTCATAAGTTAATTTTTTTAATAAGAAAAATTATTCTTATTTAATTAATTAATAAATTAAAAAAAATAATTATATTGATATCCGTATAGTATTTGATATAGATTGCCAGATTAGCAATCCGATAATCCATACACATTAGCAATCCGTATACATTATATGAATTGACAATTCGTATAATCCATACGGAATCCGTATGCACTGTATGGATTTCAAATCCATAAATGTCAAACGCATTAAATGCCAAACGAAGAAGAGGGGCGTAGACGGAGGGACAAATGGTGGCCTCTTGGCAACAAGAGAAGAAGACACGAAAATGAAGGAGAACAACAGTAGCAAAAGGGTGAGGGAGAGGAGAAGAGGGAGAGTGATTTTAAATTTTTAATTGAAGGGCATTTTTGTCACTTCACTTAAAATGTTGGGTGCACCAACAATTTTACTGGATGCACAAAGAAAATCCCAAGGAGGAAACAGATTGAGCTAGGGAAATTGTTGTGGCCCATCCTACACTAATAATTTTGAAGGATTTTCTTCCTACACCAGAAGAAAATCTTCTACACCCAACACTTTTTCAAATATTCCAAAATTACCCCTGCTAATACACATACGGATTTGCAATGGCTGCTCCTTCATTGTTGTGTCTGTTTTGGTCGAGATGCATTGTTACGGTGGTTCGTAGAGGTACGCTTATTTTTTCTGCAACTTCGATCTAGTTTTATACGGATTTGCAATCGGTATAAAACCTACGGATTAGTAATCTGTATGTTTCTTATGAATTACCAATCTGTAAGAACCTTATGGGTTCATACGGATTATCAATCCATATGAAACTTATAAATTGTCATTTTGTATGAATCATACAGATTGCGAATCCGTAAGTGTTATACGGATTATCAATCAATCCGTATAACGTAGAAATATTTTTAAAATTTTTTTTTAAAAATATTTTTATTATTTTTTATATATTTAGTTATATTATTTATAATATTTTCAATCACCTAAAGTTTCATAATTTGTACCTTTTGTCCTTATAGTTTGAAAGTGGTATTTGTTTTAAAATAATTTACATTTTAATTCTATTTTAGTCATTTTTATTTTAAAAGCAGTTTTTTAGTTCTTATAATTTGTATTTTAATTATCTTTTAGTCCTTATAGTTTGAAAGAGGTCTTTTTAATCCTATAGTTTATATTTTGATTCCCTTTTAGTCCTATTAATCAAAATATGATTAATTTTATGAATTACAATTAACTACAAAAATATTAGCAAGTAATTCGTATGTAATTTATCGCAACATAATTTGTAATACAAAAAGAGCTGATATTTTGTAACTAATATGTAGCTAATTATATATATATATATATATATATATATATATATATATATATATATATTGTAATAAACCATAAAATTAACAATTGAAGTTAAAAGAAATTATAATTACCTTTAACAGAGTGATATATCTTGCATGTCTAATTCTTTGACACATCATTCAAATTGTCATACATATGGACAAGTGCAACCATTTCCCATCAATAACTTCCAGATTGGCTGAGGTCACAAAATGCGTTTAAGAATACCACACTGATGTGTGTGGCACTCTTATTAACAAAGAGTGTGCAACCTACTAGATTCAATAAATATGCTCGAGCTCCTACGGTCCACTGTCTTGCATCACATTTGCTACGATAAATGTCTCGCACCCAGGCTAGGCGAACATATGCCCCTCTGCATTGAAATGTCTCATCTTTTGCTTCTTGTGTACTGACTTCAAGCAACTCAACTAACAAGTCTCTGACTTGGTCTACATCAAGAGCATCGAAGGTATGGAAGGCACCTGTAATGGGCAGATGTAACAAGGATGCCACATCATCGAGGGTGATAGTGACCTCTCTTACCAGTAGATGGAAACTACTAGTTTTGTAACACCCTAAAATTTTGATAACTAAAAATAGATGTTTGATGTATCCCTTGTGTTATTTGATTACTTGATTAATTTGGATGAGTTGAGGTATTGTGTGAATTAGCCATGTGTGATTTGCTTGATGTGGATGTTGAGTTATGTGGAGTTTTATTGACTTAGGTTGAAATTATGAGATTTCAAGTTTTACCTAAACCTGTTTTGGTAAAATTGCGATCCTATATTCTTAACCGTTGGATTGCCTTCAAGTTTGGACTGTAGACTTGAAACCCAAGTCTTCACGTTTTGATCGTTGGAATTTTCAAAATAAAATTTAGAGCGTGAGATATATTTTCACAGAAGTAGTAAAATATGTTGGAGTAGAATTCGCCTAGGTGAGTCTGAGTTGGATTAGTTCGTCCAGACGAGCCAAATTTTGCCTGAACGAGTCTTGTAGACTACAAATATGACCAGCAGCGTAAAACACCTGACTTGCTTCCTTCTTCTCCCCTAAACCCTCATCCAACACCCTCAACCTCCTCCTCCACCACCACCGGCCATTGGTGACCACTCAACTCGAGAATTCGGTAGAAAACAAAGCCTCCAATCCTCCCTCCACGGTTTTTTTGAGGTAACCATGATTACTAAGCCTTCTCCTAGTTAGTTTGAGCCTATTTTTGCATCTCTTGTGATGTGGGTACCATTATTGGATGTTTTTACACTTTCTTTGACAAATCCTTGAAAATGAGACAGTGTAAAAATTTCCTTTTTATAAAATAGACTTCATTTTTGTAACCTTCACGGAACCCTGATCATATTGGTGTAATCAGAATTTTAAAATGACGTCTCTTTGATGTGGATCTCAAAACACCCCTTTAGCCATTTTTTAAATTGAATGGGTATTTGACCCCCAAAAGTTGATATCAACCTTATCATTGAAATTTATACTAAATTATCTTTGATTTGATATATAGAGCTCTGCATTTGGACAAACAGACGTGAATCTATGAGATCTTAAAATAACGCTGCAAGGAACTAACAAAGAGATATAGATAGGTGAAAGAAGTTTATTGTTTGTTTACAGCTTTTGATACCATAGTTGGGGTCAGGGAACTTAATTATGGGGATGTATGTTTGTCCTTGTGCATGTAACATCCCTTTTTTTGTAAGCTAATTTAAAAAGAATTTTTATTTTTAAATAAATAGAGTTTTAGAAAAATGATCAGGTTTTTATAAATAAATAAATAATGAGAAATAATGATTTGAAGGAAAAAAAAAAGACATTTGATTTATTCATTTGATATAAGGAATAAAATATAGTTCTTTTTTATAAAATATTAAAAACAAATAAATAGAGTAATAATAAGTTATGTGTACCCTAAGTATAAATAGCGATGTTAGGTCAGTTTTGAGACTGACAATGCCTCTTCTTTCCCTCATTTTCGTTTTTCCCCTTCTCCTCTCAAAATCCTTTCTTTTTCCCGCAGCCCACCAAACCTGTCTCAGAAAAATGAAGATCTTGGACTCATTCACCGTTGGATCGTCGTAAAATTTAAGCACCACATTTGCAACCCAATTTCGAGCATTCTAACCGTTGGGAATTTTGATATCATGTTTGAACTGAGAGAATTACCTTTCGCATTGTAGCCTTTTCCTTTCCCGCAGAAACCCAAAATGGTCTTAGTAAAACTACGATCCCGGTTTTGTTAACCGTTGGATTTTCATGAAATTTTTATATGTGCTTCGTGATTCAGTTCTGCACACCTTCACCTTTAGGATTTGAGAGAAGATATTCAAGGAGAGAGAAAAAGGAATCGCACCAAGACAGTACAAGTGGAGGCTTCAATCCCTTCTCTGTCTCTCTGACGATTGGGAACTCTATCGGAGTAGTTAGAGAAAAAAATAGAGTAATCTCAAGGTACTGCTAGAGATGCTGCTATCACTGTCTGGAGACACATGAGCCCGCTTAGAGGTAAGGGATGAGTTATTCACAGTTGGTGATTAGTGAGAACATGTGTAGGGATCCTTAGAGATATCAATTGGAATGAGTTTTGGGGTGTTTTTGCAATTTTCATTTTATCCTTATAATTATTACATTGAATTATATATGTTTGATGAATCAGTTGATGTCCCAATGAGAAATTGCTGTGAAATTGATGTGTTCTTGTGTTGAGTGTGAACCCCTTAGAAAAATTAAGCTATTTTTATTAACGTAAATTATATTTTGAATAATATTATTCAATGACTTATTTTATACAAATTATTATCTTATTTTAATTTTTCTACGACGATGATCAACATGTTATGTGTATATAATTATTGTAATACTAGAATAATAAATTAAAGAAAATTGTAAGGTTAATGCCTAGTGGTAGTTTCTTTTGATGTAATATTAAATTAATTGTTATAGAAATTCTTTGATTAAAAACAATGTAGTTTAATTTACTATATACATATACATACATATGTTTTGTATCATGCAAATATTATTATTGTGTGATGTGTATATGAGTTATAAGGTGTAATAAGTTATTATAATGGTATTATAATATTATTGTGAAGATTGAGTAGTACAAAATTGAATGTGTCAATTTGCGAGATACATGTAAAAATGAGATGGTTGATGTGATATTATGAGATGTTAAATTGTGGGCATGATATTTGATTGTGAATAAGTGTATGTGTTTGGCACTTGATGTGACAATAATTATATTGTGAGCTATGAATTATACAATAACCCGACCAGTGTTATCTTGAGAAAAGTGTAAATGCGCAGTGTTAAATAGAAAATGTAAGTTTCCTATTTAGGAACCAGTGTTAAAGAGAAAGTGTAGGTTTCCTATTTAGGAACCAGTGTTAAATTGTAGTGCAATATGTTGTACGTGTTTAAAACACGAGTGTGAAGTTGTTGGTATTGTATAATTCATGAGTAGTGCTTATAAATGAAATAGGTGATGAATTATAGAATAATATGTTGCCTTGAGATTATAAAATTGTTATTGAGATTGAGTAAAAGTGTAAAGTAGAACAGGTGTTGAATTATGAGATACGTGAAAACATGTGATGGTGGATTGTGAAATTATGAGATGTGAAATTGTGAATGAGTTTTGGTTGTGAATAAGTGTGTGATTAACTCTTGATGTGACATTATTTGTGTTGTAAGCTATGAATTGTACAATAACCCGACCAGTGTTATCTTGAGAAAAGTGTAAATGCGCAGTGTTAAAGAGAAAGTGTAGGTTTCCTATTTAGGAACCAGTGTTAAATTGTAGCGCAATATGTTGTACGTGTTTAAAACAAGAGTGTGAGGTCATGGGTATTGTATAATTCACGAGCAGTGTCTGTGTGCTAAAATGATTTTAGGGGTTGGACTTGAATCAGGAGGGAGAGGCCTTGACGGACTCTTGGAAGTGTAGGCCTTGGGGTCACCGGGTTTGAGTGCTCCTTTAAGCCTATGTTGATCCCATATGGTTGGAGCATTCTCGCAAAACATCGTGACCCTGACTGGTCTCCCTATGATCTTACTTAGTGAGAGTGACCTGACAAACCCATTATGTGGTGTGTCTTGTTATGTACTCCTAAGCGCCCCAGGGTGGTTTTTCACTGACATGGTACCACATTGCATATAGGTTTGAGTCTTAGCATAACTGTCTCATGCGCTTGTTAATTGTTTATTATGAAATTGATGTGTTATTATGTCTTGATCAGAGCGTGTGATTCTTGTGTAATGTGATTGATGATTGAAAAGTGTGATTGATGGATGAAAAGTGAACTTTGAATGACAAAGTGGTGGAATTACGTGTAAGTAAGTTTTATTTGGTTTATATGATATGTATATCTAGTTGTCTTGTTTCTTTATTAGTTAGGAATGTGATAACTCATTTCCCGTGTGTTGTTTGTGTTTGGATCCTGTGATGATCTTGAACTTTGTGTTTGGGGGAGCAGATGACTAGGTGAATTGCTTTAAGGAACCTTGTGCTAAAGGACGTCGAGACACAACGCTCTGATAGGATGTGGCATTGGGGTATAGAGTTTTATATTAATTGTATGAAGTCTTATTTGGTCTTGTTTGAACCGATATGACTTTATTATTTATTTGGACAAGTTTGAATATGATGTAGAAGAAAGTGAATGTGAGCCTTTTATCCCTTTGAAAGGCTTGTATTTAAAAATGTAAAAAAAATACTTTTAATTAATATTTGAATTTTTATTCCTTTGTTAGTATATATGTGAGGGGTAGAGGGTGTCACAGTGCATGCTGATTTTCAAGAAAAATTATGTTTTTAACTAATGAGATGTGATATATTTGTTATTGATGTGCATGTTAGTTTTCAATAAAAATTGTTTTTAACTAATGTGATGTGGTATATTTGTTATTGATGAATGAAATTGTCAATGATGTTGTCGCTGTAAGGATTGAAATTTTTGGGAAAAGTCTTAATTACAGAGGAAACTCAATCCAAACTTTTATATTTGTTCTTTTATTTATTTCTTTATTAAATTTTAAATGGGCATACGAGTTTTTTTTTAATACCATAGTTCTCCTCTTTAATTTATAATTTCCCTTAAGATATTAGTCTCGTGATATTATGGATGGTTGTTGTAAGAGATTTGTGTTGTCTGAAGACCTGGGGAATATGAATCTCAGGCATGAATTTATAATTATGTATGTGGAATGCGATTGCTTGTCATGTTGACGATGATATTGATATGAGATGATGTTGATGTTGATGATGATATTGAGATGAGATGATGTTGATTTTGATAATGACATTGAGATAAGATGATGTTGATGTTGATGTTGATGATTTCATTGTGGCGATGTATGTTGTGTATGTACATGGGGGTGCAATGACCATATTGGATATCCCTGGAGGGTGAAATAGAGTGTTTAAAGAGTTTTAAGAATCCCTCAAGAAAGAAGGGGATGACTTAGAATCTTTAATTATCCATGGTCAGTGCATTGATGATGCTCATGTTTTATACTTCATATTGCATGGAAATAGTATAAACTTTGTTAGTAAGTATTTGTAATTTTTCATATGGAAAAATACTTGAACTTGAGGGCATGTCACTTGGTTTGGAACTTCCTTGAGACCTAGGTTGATCACCATGGGGAGGAAGTTGCCTCTGCACGACAGGGTGACCTCGACACTTGCTGCCTAGTTTTTCTAAGTGAGAGTGTCATGTGGACACGTTTAGGCTATTTCCTAATAAATGTTACCACATTGCATTTTAAAGTTAAGTCAGATGCATACATAATTTTGATCATAATTGATTTGAATTGTTGAAAAGTTGATGACTAGTTTGTTAAGTGTACATTGAACTTATGGGTTATTGAGAATGATTGTGGTTATTGTTATTATTTTATTTTTAATCATTGTCATTTGGTGTTTTTTGATCTTTTAAAATATACTCACCTTTACAATTTTTATACCGTGTGATTGGTGCTTGTGATGATCTCAAAGTTTCGTTCGTGGGAGCAGATGAACAACAACAGGTGACTTGGAGGGAAGTCTTTTGTTGGAGCCGCCAAGCCAACATGATAAAATTGAAATTTATTTGGGGAGAGAGTTGTGTTTTGTTTTATATATTTATATATATATATGTGTGTGTGTGTGTGTGTGTGTGTGTGTGTGTGTGTATGTATATGTATGTATTCATGTGTTTATGCGTTATTTGATGAATGTATATCGCAAAAAATTTACCTTCGTTTTCATAGTCAAATTAATGGAGCTTTCACTTAAAATTGAAATGTCACATTTTATAATTAGTGATATTGTAATGACAAGGTGGGTCATTACAAGTTTCCTTGTGCCGCCTCTCCACAAAAACATATATAAGTCCCTTGTAACCAGTGTCCAACAAACATGTAATCAGAAAACTTAATCCTGTAGCAGCCACTATGCCTTCAATCTCAGGTGTAGGCCTTCCAAATTTCTCTACCTTCCTCCCATGAGATGCCTACTTTAACTTAGTATGTTCCGAAAAAAAATTGAAATTAATTAGTTCAGGTTAAATGATAAATAGTAATTCAAATATTATATAATTCAACAAATGACTACTTGTTCTTCCCAAACTCTGATAGCTACATGATAAACATAATTCGTCATCACTGATGTATCTTCAAGCCTGCTTGGAAAACCCTGTGTATCAATACGTACATCATTAGTAACTGGCTCTTGATTCTACTCATGAACCTCGTCAGCTGGAGGATCCACACGGTCAACCTCCTCAGCAACAGTTGCAACTGCCCGTTGTCTAATTGCAGATACTATCGACCTTTGATGCTGAGGGATTTCTTCCGCATCACCATTCACCATTAACTTGTCTCCCTAAGACTATTCCTAAAACTCTTCCTGAAACTCGATGCAATCCTCTGGTTCTAACCATAATCTACAAATTTAAACAATAATAACAATTAATGTCATCGTTCAAATAATACTTGACTTTCATATATCTCGTATAAATTTTTGTCATTATTATATTAATCAAAAACTAACAAATTTCTAAAACCCTATTCTATTATATAGTGTAGTATATTTTAATAAATGTAATAACAACATTTAAATTAAAATAAAATGATTAATGTAGCAAACTAAAATATATCATCAAAATCAAACTACAATTTAATTTAAAATATTTTATAAGTTGCTATTTAATAATTCATAAATAAATATTTTATTATTTTTAAAATAACTATTTTTATACTTTTATATATTCATAAATCAATATAAAAATTCTTTTTTTAAAATTTTTATACTTCACATCACTAATTCTAGTAAACTAAAATATATGATCAAAATCTAAGCACAATTTTTTTTTTATTTCTAATAAACGACTACTTCATTATTTTACAAATAAGTATTTTAATACCTTTAAATATTTATAACTAAATGATTTTTTTTATTTTTATACTTCCAAACACTATTTATATAAATATTTAATACTATTAGTGTAATAATATTTATACAAGTATATCAATAAAAAACATTTGTCATATACAATATTACCTTTTCTTGTTTAAATAAATTCTAAAATATATTTATAAAAAATTGGAAATTTTGATATTTAATTTTTTTATAAATAACTATTTTAAATTTAAAAATTAATTAAATTAGTTATATTTTAAAAATAATTAAATAAAAATAAAACTTATACATTTATTTTTTAAATAAAAAAATCTGTAAATTAATTATTTATTGAATAAATTAATTATGAGAAAACAACTTCAAAAAAATATAATTAATTAAATAAATAACAATTTCAAATAAACAACAATATTTATTTATAAAATAATAAAATAACAACAAAATTAAAAAAATGAAAATAAAAATTAATTAAAATAAAAATTAATTAATTAATAAAATAAATAAAAAAGAATTATAAGGATTAGAAATCCATATAATCCACATTTGCACATCATGTTCACTCATGCATGACCCTTGCATTTTCCTCTGCAAAAAGGGGGGGGGGGGGGGCAACAAAAAAAACAACAAAAGAGAACAAAAAAAGTCATACCACTTTCTTAATTACATGTGTTGGGTACCATGATGATGGCTGTAAACCTACCATGTTCGGATTATACGCCTGTTTCAAAAAAAGAGTGAAAATCATGTGAAACCTAATGCATGGTTAACTAGGAAAACGATGGTTCTTCGGTCATCTCAATCTCATTTGCCATGCACATCATGAGTATGCCCTAGTCATTTATCTCTATGATAGGTTGCGGAAGTATTGCCAATCAAATTTTCTTTCCCTCGAATTATGGTGTTGAACCAAGCACATGCTTTTAAGAAAGGTTCATCAAGTCAAGGTCAAGTATGGAAGTAACCGACTTGCCAAAAATGGGGCAAAAGATCCTTTGTCCACTAACAACACATGATTTACAAATTTATGACTGTTGATGTCCCTGTTGCTTCTAATTTCACTTTGACTCTGACAAGATGTAATAAAGAATGTTGTCTGAATTGATTCGACCTTGTGTCCTGTGTAAAATTTGCAATACTTCAACAATGCATCATGCACATACATCCATGCTTTTCATTGGTTGCATTGCTCATTGCATTCTTTGCTTGAAAATTGAATTATAATCATTGTTATCAAAAAGAAAAGAACGCGCTTTATGGTAGCCTTACCAAATGCGTGCTAGAGATAGAGTAATGGGTGAAATAGATGAGGTACAAGAATGGATAAAAGCTGACTTGGAGGCTATGAAAAAGCAACTGGCCACAATGATGGAGGTCATGATGAGCATGAAGAAGATAATGGAGGTCAATGCGGCTGCAGTCGCCGCTACTAGTGTCGTTGCTAAGGTGGACCTGACTCCCCCATCTAGCCTCAACCAAATAAATCATCCAACCTCGGATATGGTAGGTCATGGAGGCAAAGAATTGGGAAGTACGGGCGGCCCCCATTTTGTGTAAATTCAGAGCAAGTATGCCTTCCTGCCATATGGCTTGCCCCCCAACTTTGCACCACCCAGTGTGGTGCGCCCTCCCGATAAGAATGTCAATTACTCCACTCCCGTACTCATCGAGAACCAACAACCTCGATCCGATCATGCATATGTCCCTCAACTCATGGGGGAGACACATGAAATACCCCACCACAATCTAGCCGACTTTGAGTCTCTCCTTGGATATGCCGCTGAAGGGCAAGCAGTTGGTGGTGTGCCCCTACCAAACACTTTGGAGGGCCCTCAGTTCCTCCAACTACCACAACCCTTGCATTTTGTGGCAGGAAGAATCCCTCTTGCTATGGCGGAGAAGGGAAAGTTGGATCATATAGAGGAAAGGCATAGAGCCGTTGAAAGAGGTGGAAGTTATGCTTTCGCTAACACGGCGGAATTGTGCTTAGTACCTGACATCGCCATCCCTCCAAAGTTCAAGGTGCCCGACTTCAATAAGTACAAGGGGACTACTAGCCCCAAGAACCACATGAAGATGTACTGTAGAAAAATGGGGGCATACACAAAAGATGAAAAGTTGTTGATGCATTTCTTCCAGGAAAGTCTTACTGGGGCAGTTGTCTCTTGGTACACTAATCTAGAACCTTCCTGAGCCCATTCTTGGAAAGACCTAATGGTTGCCTTCATTAGGCAGTATCAGTACAATCTTGCCTGCCACACAACCAATGCCAAACACCACCCATAACATGAACCAAAACACCAACCAATGAGGGAATTTTCCAGTGAAAAAGCCTGTAGAATTCACCCTAATTTTGGTGTCATATGCTGACTTGCTCCCATATCTACTTGATAATTCAATGGTAGCCATAACCCCAGCCAAAGTTCCTCAACCTTCATTTTTCTGATCACATGACTCAAACGTAACATGTTCTTATCATGGAGGAGTTATGGGGCATTCCATTGAGCATTGCAGGGCCCTGAAGTATAAGGTGCAAAGTCTAATTGACGCGGGATGGTTGAAATTCAAGGAGAATCGCTTGTGAATTCTGACGTTGGCAAGCGACACTATACATGGGGAAATTTGAAGGTTGTTGCTAGATGTCTCTAAATGGATCCTTAGGATTTTCAAGTTTATGTCATTATTGTAAACCACAGTTACAATGCTAATAATATGGATAAATTTGACATCCTTGTCTCTCATTCTCTCACAATTACATCTTTGCTTATTTAACTTCCACTGTAATGTGAGTATAAGTCATTGGTTTGTTTGCTCAAGCGACCTACGCTCCTGAGTTTTGACTTCCAAGTCTATTTGATCAGAAGCTACTCGTTCTGCACGTTTGGTCGGGGTGTCGTTAAACGACGAGTCAAGTTCGAAACAAAAAAAGAGAGAGAAAAAAGCATTTGATTGACTGTGTTTCAAATAAAAGTATAGACATTCATGTGACCTCATTTTGTCATTCTTAAAAGTTATCTTTTGAGAGAAAAGTGAGTTATAAAAAAAAGGAGTCGTTTGACCTAATCTGTCAATTGAAGATCCTTTCAATGTTTCTCGTCCTTCAAAATCCATTTTTGAGAACCTGCACAATTTCTTTTTGTTCTTCCTTACTACAAGGTCACGACGAAAGACAAGATAGGCACCTCAGAGCCCTACACTGGGGCAATGAGAGGCTCCTTCACCATCCTCAAGCAAACCTAGGGGCAGATCAAGATTTCTCACCCGTTAGGTTGAAAACCCAAAAGGGCGGCCTAAGCAAAAATTGTGGTTGAAAAAAAAAAAAAATAACAATCAGAGGCGTGTTATTAAGGTTTTGTCCCAAAATCCAGACTACAAAGAGGATCTAGTCAAGATTTGAAATGACACAAGGCCATGTTTCAATATCCCAAACACTAGTTTATCCTTTGCTACCCCCTCCGACCCAAAGCATGTTGTTTTCTAAAAACAACAACAAAGAAAAATAGAAAAAGCAAAATAGAAGCCCTGAGTGGGAACCACCACTAAACCAACAGGAAGAGCAATTCAAACTACATATGTATGAAGTTGGGCAACAATGAAAAGAAAGATTCTGCCAAAGGCGAGTGAAAAAAGAGAGACAAAAGATATCCAAAAGAAAGGCACAAAAGTGCAATAGATGATTAATGTACAAGACAAAAAAAGTAGAGCCCAACTCAATATAACCCTCAAACACTCTTTGAGCCTGTCTAATCCTTTCTTTCATAGCCCTCTTACCCCTAGCATCACTCTATGAGCTTAAATCAAGAAAGTTTCACTTGGTCATACACCAAAGAGTGACAATCCATTGCCATCCTTCAAATGGTGAATATGATCGATCCCGAGCCATCTCGCTCGATCTATAGGGGTGCCGCGAGCGTTTAAGTAATTTTGAACGTAATAAATATTTGTTTGAATTATTACCCTTGAATTGCCCAATCATAACCATGCATGTGCATCTTTGTTGTCCTGTGAGTCAGAGGACAGGAGAAGAGTTGGTCGGTACCACACCAAGTTCAAGACCAAAGGTAAGCAAAGGTAAGTGGTAGCATAGTCATATTTTACTATGCAATACTATTTTCCTGTATTTGAAGACTTAGGGGCAGGTACGAGCAGGTACTGGGCCCGTGATCGGCAGGTCGTCGTCTTACGTCCGACTCAAGACGTTAAAGAAGCGCTATTAGGAGGCAGCCTAGTACCTTTTAAATTTCTGCTTGTTAGTTATTCACCTATGTTTCTTAAGTCATAGTTGAGTATGCCTAGTTTCCTCATAATCCTAGGAATTAAAATAAACAAGCGCAGACCGGGAAGGTAGCCAAATTTTGCAAAGGATTCTTCAAAAAAAAAAAAGGAAAAGCAAAAAAATAGTTAAATTTTGACTAAAAGGCCAGGACGCTTTTGGAAAGAAGTGACTGCCAGTTTTTCTTTGAAAAAAGGTTTCACCAATCAGAACACAAAAGGTTTTTGAAAAAAAGAAAAAATGTGTATACACCTGAAGGGTGAATGCCGTGAAAATCTTTCCGAATGCCTAAATGGGCTCGGATGTGTGCATAAATTGATAAAAGAGCATCTTTTGGAAACATTGTGTTGATTTTCAATAGGTAAAATGAACCCTAAGCCTTAGTGTTACATGGTCACAAAACTTGATGCTTGAGTGTCCACATGGTGCATGCATGGTCAGTTTTGCATAATTTTCTAAATCATCATTGTTATATACGTGTCATGGAAATAATATGGGGCATTCCCTTATCCTTGAACCGCTTGCCAAGCAAATGCTTTGACATACGCCATGTCTTGCCTTCCACAAGCCTTTTGAGCCAAAACTTCAACCCTCTAGCCATAAACCATGACCCAGGATAGGGATTTTTACCCTTACCCTCGGAAGAAAGAATGAAAGGATCTCCCAAAAAGAAGTTTCATTTACTGTTAAGTTGTGAATGCGCTTCAAAAAGCAAAGGAAAAAGAGAAAATTTCCAATCAAAGATTGGAGGAAAGAAAAAGAAAAAGAAATTTCCGATCAAAGATCAGAAGAAAGCAAAAGAAAAAAGAAAGAAAAGAAAATTCCCAATCCAAGATTGGAAGAAAACAAAAAAAATATACAGAAAGGTCTTTGGGCGATCATGACAAGCAAGAAAGGAAAGAAAGGAAACCATGACTTGCGATACATGAAGCGGTCCCCTTCTTGACTACCAACCAAAATCTTTTGCGCCAGTGACTCTTTCGCCCCGCGCTAAACAAAAACAAAAAAGGAAAAGGCCGAAACGCCCAAAGCCAAATTTCTCACCAAAAACACCACTCCTGAAAAAGTCTTGTTGATCCATGATTGTTTGTGTTATCTTTGATTTGATAGGAAATGATTTGCAAAGTCAAGTCATGACATATCTATGGTTCAGAATTAGGATGAAACACTTGCATGTGTGAGATTTATACACTTTGAGTGATTTTCTTCTATTTTAGTTGGACCCAGTGTTTCCTCTAAATGATCGTTTAGAAATGAAATGCTAATATCCTAAGTCTCATTTGTGGTTGTGAGAAAATTCTATCAGCATGCTTTCCTTCTCCAGTAGACACATTATTTTTCTTCAAAAAATATGTGATGCTCTGATTAGTTTGGAGGTTTGCTTCTTTGCTAAAACGTGTACGCATTTTAGTAAAAGAACACCGAGACTACTTTAGTCTCTCCTTTTCGTCAGCTAGAGACGGCAAGTCCAATGAGATGCAGTGACCAACATGGTCGTCTACACCCTCTGTCGAAGACGCGATATCTATCGACCGAGACTACTTTAGTCTCTCCTTTTCGTCATCTAGAGATGACAAGTCTGATGACACGCAGCAACCAACATGGTCGTCTGCACCATTTGTCGAAGATGCGACATCTATCGACCGAGACTACTTTAGTCTCTCCTTTTCATCATCCAGAGATGGCAAGTCCGATGACACGCAATGACCAACATGGTCATCTGCACCCTTTGTCAAGACTCGATGTCTATCGACTGAGACTACTTTAGTCTCACCTTTGTCATCCAGAGACGACAAGTCCAATGACATGCGGAGACACCTCATGGTTATCCACACCTTTGTCATCCAGAGATGGCAAGTCCGATGACACACAGAGACACCTCATGGTTATCCGCACCTTTGTCATCCAGAGACGACAAGTTCGATGACACGCGGAGATACCTCATGGTTATTCGCACCTTTGTCATCCAGAGATGGCAAGTCTAATGACACACAGAGACACCTCATGGTTATCCATACCTTTGTCATCCAGAGACGGCAAGTCCAATGACACGCGGGGACACCTCATGGTTATCCACACCTTTGCCATCCAGAGATGGCAAGTCTGATGAGACGCGAAGACACCTCATGGTTATCCGCACCTTCGTCAACCAGAGGCAAGCGAGCCCGCTGACACGCAGAGACCAATATGGTCATCTACTCCCTTTGTCGAAGACTCGATGTTTATCAACCAAGACTACTTTAGTCTCACCTTTGTCATCTAGAGACGGCAAGTCCGATGACACGCAGAGACACCTCATGGTTATTCGCACCTTCGTCAACCAGAGGCAAGCGAGCCTGTTGACACGAAGAGACCAATATGGCCATCTGCTCCCTTTGTCAAAGACTCGATGTCTATCGATCGAGACTACTTTAGTCTCACCTTTGTCATCTAGAGACGGCAAGTCCGATGACACGAGGAGACACCTCATGGTTATCCGCACCTTCGTCAACCAGAGGCAAGTGAACTCGTTGACACACAGAAACCAATGTAGTCATCTGCATCTTTTCATCGAAGACTCAACATCTATCGGCCGAGACTACTTTAGTCTCCACCCTGTCATCCAGAGACAAACAAGTTTGATGACACGTGGAGACAATATCATGGTCATTCGCACCTTTGCCATCCAGAGACGGAAAATCTGATGACAAGCAGAGACACCTCATGGTTATTCACACCTTTGTCATCCAGTGACGACAAGTCTGATGACACACGGAGACACCTCATGGTTATCTACACCTTTGTCAACCAAAGGCAAGCGAGCCCATTGACACGCAGAGAGGTCATCTGCTCCCTTTGTCGAAGACTCGATGTCTATCGACCGAGACTACTTTAGTCTCCACCCTGCCATCCAGAGACGAGCAAGTCCGATGGCATGTGGAGACAGATTATGATCATTTGCATTTCAAAGACGACAAATGTCTTCAGTCATTGCATGCTTTCAAAAGGCGACAATGACCATCATTTGCATTTCGAAGATGACAAAGTCTTCAGTCATTGCATGCTTTCAAAAGGCGACAATGACCATCATTTGCATTTGGAGGACAACAATGTCTTCAGTCATTGCATGCTTTCAAAAGGTAACAATGACCTTCATTTTCATTTCGAAGACGACAATGTCTTCAGTCATTGCATGCTTTCAAAAGGCGACAATGACCACCATTTGCATTTCAAAGACGACAATGTCTTCATCTCAAAAAAAATTTGACATCTTTTGTCCATGTGCTTCATAGGACTTGACGTCCTCTGTTTCGATGCTTTTTTAAATAAAAAATTATAAAAATAAATATATATAGAAAAAAAATTAAAGAAAAGAGGAACTTCAATGAAATTAGTGGTCACAGGTTTCACTGCTCGGACTTCCGTTTGTGGTCAGTCGGGTGGAAATTCAGCTCGAACAAAAGTAGTGTCTTATCTTTACTTTCTTTTTATCTTGAATTGAAATGCTCATTGCCGCACAATCCGTAAAGTTTCGTGACGTTTCAGAAGGAAATGAAAAAAGGGGGGGTGAACTGATCAATTTGGGGGTACCCTCAGGAAACTTCATTAGTAAGCAACCAACTCGCCTGGGCGAGCTGGGCGGCAAGCTTCTCCCCTATTTTGGCTATAAAATGGGCATGGGAGGCTAAGGGAAGGGGTGTTTAGCACCCTGGGCAAGCATATTTCACTTAAAATTAGTGAAAAGAAGGAGAAAAATCAAGACCGAGGCGCTTCCGTAACGTTTCTATGATCAATTTCGTGAACATTCTTTGTCGTTCTTCATTCATTCTTCATCGTTCATTGATCTTCAACTGGTTAGTTTTTTATTTTGAAGCTTTGAATTCATTCTATGCACCCTTAGGGATCCATTCTTGCTTTGTATGTTTTCCTCTTCATTCTTCTGCTTTCGTTATTCTTTTCTTTCGTTTTAAGTGAGTTTAGACCGAACGTTTAAGTCGTAATCTCACTTAATCAATGTTTAAATGAATTTCAACCGATCGTTTGTGTTGTAATCACGTTTAATCGCCTTTAAAATAAAATTCAACTGATCATTTGTGTTATAATCTCGTTTAATCACTGTTAAAATAAAATTCAAAAGATTGTTCATGCCATAACCTCGATTAAATAAAAAAAGTAATAAAATAATAAAATAAGTTCCAATCGGACATTTTACTTTGAAAGTTCTTTTTTAAAGAGTTGATAAATAACCCAGTGAAACTAAGGCTAAAATCAACTCACAAATCAAGCTTTGTCCGCGAAAAGGTCATTTGAAATTGTTTTAAGGTCCAACGCCTCAAATGGTCCTCTTTGCTTTTATCGGTTAAAATGGACCATTCAAAAGTATAAAATCAACACACCGCATAACTTTAGTTCTTAAAGAACTACGTAGGTTTGATTTCCTCACCGTAATTGAGAATACATAGGAGCAAAAGCCCGACTTTTGTCGACCCCAAAAAGGGAGAGAATGTTAAAGGTCCAACGCCTTAACGTTTCTCTTCTTCCATAAAAATCAAGAGATCATTAAAGGTCCGACGCCTTAACGATTCTCTCCTTTCAAAATCAAGAGATTATTAAAGGTCCAACACCTTAACTTTTCTCTCTTTTCAAAAACCAAGAGATCGTTAAAGGTCCAATGCCTTAACGTTTCTCTCCTTTTGAAAACAAGAGATCGTTAAAGGTCCAACGCCTTAATGTTTCTCTCTTTTCAAAAATCAAGAGATCGTCCAAAAGGGTCCAGCGCCATAGTGATTCTCTCTGTTAAAAAAATCAAGAGATCGTTCAAAGGGTCCAGTGCCTTAAGGATTCTCTCCTTTCAGGAATCAAAAGATCGTTTAAAGGTCCAACGCCTTAAATGACTTTTGTTTGGTTAAAATCAATCTTGCGAAAAAGATAAAAACAACTTAACCAACGTTTAGTTCTTAGAGAACTACGTAGGTCTGATTTCCTCATCACAATTGCGGATACGTAGGAGTGAGGGAAACTGATGCAATCCTACCCCCAAGGGTATTGGATAGAAGACTACAAGAGGATTGGGCTAGAGCTACTAAAGAATGCCCTAGGGTTCTCATGAACCTTAGGGTACATTTTTTAGCCCATGGGTCAAGGTTGGATCCACTCTTTTTTGTAAGTATTAGAATAGGTTTTTCCTTCTTTTGGGCCTTGTATTTTGGTCATTCTAGTAGTATAGGATGTTAGCCTTGTATCCCAGGGCATTTTGAGTAGTCTTTGTAGTAGGGACTTTTTTTTTGTCTTTTCATGTATTTTGTTAAGGAGGTGAGCTTAGTTTTTAGATGGGTGTGTGTAGCTAAGCTCTAGCTTTTCAAGGAAGCTTCTCAAGGAGGTGAGCTTAGTTTTTAGATGGGTGTGTGTAGCTAAGCTCTAGCTTCTCAAGGAAGTTTTCTCAAAGAAGCTTCTCAAGGAAGTTTTCTTAAGAAAGCTTCTCAAGGAAGCTACCTAGTCTATAAATAGAAGCATGTGTAACACTTGTTGTAACTTTGATGCATGAGAGTCTTGTGAGACATAACTCAAAGTTCAACTTCTCTCCCTTTTTTCTTCCTTCAATTTCGTGCTCCCCCCTCTCTCTTTCTCTCCCTCCATTGAAGCATCCTCTGCAAGCTTCTTATCCAAGGCTCATCTTGGTGGTAAAGCTCCTTCTTCCATGGCTTATTCCCTCGTGGATAGCGCCTCCTCTCACCTCTTCTCCTTTGTCTTTCGCTGCATCTCCATGGTGGAAAATCACCATTAAAGGACCTCATTGAAGCTCAAAGATCCAGCCTCCATAGAAGCCCCACAAGCAAGCTTCCATCAAGTGGTATCAGAGCACAAGAGCTTCAAGTAGGTGCTCCTTAAACCTCCATTAATTTTTTTTGCTTTACCTTCTCTTCCATTGTTGTTTCTTCATTTTTCTCCATATATCTCCTCACATGTCTTGTGCTAAATGTTGTTAACATGATTCTTTAGAGTTTCCGCCGATTAAACTTGCTATAGAAGCTAGATTTGATTTTCTATGGTCCAAATTTCTTGTTCTTGTTCTTGAACCATGAATTGTGTTGAGTTTATGTTCCATTGAGTTTTGTCTTGTTATTTTTTTTGGCTGAAACCTAAACCATAAAATTCTTAAAAAAATATTAAAGTAGAAGAAAACCTCAAAAATCTAGAGTGACTTGTTCACCTATTGTAGTTTTGTCATAGAAGTCATGTCTAGTCATGAAACTTGTCACATAAGATTTCTTATGTTGTGCTGAATTTTATTTTCTTGTTTCTTTGTCTAACTCATTTGCTCATGAGTGTATGAAATTCTTTTAGCCTATTATTCGATTTGAGTCAAATCTTTCATGTTAATTAGTCCTTAACATGTTCATGCAAAATTCTTAGAGAGTCTTTGATTGTGAACCTTTTCTTGAACTTTTAGGTTTCCTTATGATTGTGTCTATTGTAAATTTGAGTTTTGGTGATTGAATTGCTGGCTGAAATGTTGATCCTAAGTGAGCATTGAACTCCTAAAACTGTGGTAAACAATCCTAGTGAGTTCAACATACATAGGAAGGTTGAAAGTAAGCCCAAGGCAATCAATATACCATGCTTAAAAAAAATCACTGGTGTTGGCATCTTGGACATACAAACTTGTAAAAATTACTGAGAATTGGTTACTTTGAATTTTGAGCTGAACTTTTTACTGAATTTTCTAGACATCTGGAAAAAAGTTAGAAAAAAAGAAACAAGTGATTTGGATAAAAGGAAAAAAATACCAAAAATCACACAAGTTGGCAAGAAAATTAGTATCCAGAAAAAAAAAGGTGAAAGGGAAATGTGCTTGTTGTTTTGGTTCAAAATCTATTCTATAATTGGAAATTTCAATTGAAAATTAGTGTGAAGACAAGTGCCAAAGCTAGAGGTTTTTTGAGTCTTTTTTTTCAGTTTTTTTACTCTACTCTAGAGCCATTTTAAGTTTCTCTTTGAGTCCTAGCTTGCATCTATGTCCTTTTCATTGCTTTAATTGTTGAATAATCCTTGAAAAATTGTCTTGTTAAAACTCCATTGGTTTAGATTTCATTTCATTTTTTTTTGTCTTTGGTTATTGCTTGTCTCTTTGTTTCCTTGTTTGTGGGTTGCCATATAGGGAATTGGAAGGAGGATTGGTGCCATCCCTTGAAGAATTTGAGTCAAGAAGCAAGGGGCCAACCACCTTAAGAGCTATTGGACTAAGAAGCACTCCAAATTGGGTGAATCACCAAAGAGAGAACAACCATCAAAATTGAGGACCGTTTTGTAATTTTGTAATTTGCAATTTACTTACCTTCATTGCTTTCAAGTTTTGTAACAAAAAGGCCTTTCATTGGAAGTGTGTTGGGAGCCTCTAATAGGTTACCAAACTTCCATTTGTGTGTAATAATTTTAGGCAATTTTTCCTTAGGATAGCGAGTATTTTGTTGGGAACCTTGAATGTGGTCATCCAAACACTCTTAGGATTTGCCTAGTTTACATTTCTTGCTTACTTTCATAGCTTATTTCCTTTACCTTCCATTGTCAAACCGCCTAGATAGCTTTCCTTTTACCAATTAGTTTTTACCTTATATTTCACACCTCTTTTAGTGTTTATTTTGGCTAGTTTCAACCATAGTTTCTTTTACCTTTTGTTTTCAAACCTCCAACAAGAAAGAACCACAACTTAGGAACCAACATGAGTCATCATTCATCTAGTGTTAATGGCGAGGGTACTAATCATAAAGACCCTTTATCTAGAATCTTAGATGAGTTCAGTTCCCTCAAGTTATGGAAAGAAAAACAAGAGAGAAAAGAAAAAGGAAAAAAAAAAGAGTGAAAGAAATAAGTCAAGATGAAAGAAAGAAAATCAGAGAGGAAGAGAGAAGAAAAATAATGAAAGAAATGAAAAGAGAAAAACATGCCTCTTATAGTAGTCATAACTCTTGCAAGAGCCTAAGTGAAGAACTTCGTGACTATTACGAAGGAAGGCATAGGTCACATCTTAGACCTCACTCCCATAATAGAGAAAAGGAAAGAAAGCCTCAAGAGGCTAACATTAACCTCTCATACTTCCATGGGAAGGACAATGTAGAGGCTAACTTAGATTGGGAAATAAGGGTAGAGCAACAACTTAAAAAGAAGTCTACTTCAAAATCTTATGGCTCTCACTCTTATCCAAAGAAAGACCAAGGTCAAGGCATCTTAGGGGTGACACCTTCTAAGCCCAAAGATGATAAGGGGAAGACAATAGAAAAGTAAGCCCCTAAGGCTAGTATGCAAGAGAAAACTAGCTCTATAAAGTGCTTTAAATGTCTTGGAAAAGGACACATTACTTCTCAATGCCCCACCACAAAAACCATGATTATGAGGAGCCAAGACATTTATAGTAGCCAAGATGAGGCTACTACTTCACCTTCCTTTAGTGAAAGTGAAGAAGCAGAAGGGGAAGAATCTAGTGAAGAAATCTACCCCTAAGAAGATGGACAACCATTAGTGGTTAAAGAGGAGTGTAAGGATGTAAGTGCTCCTCCAAGAGGTTAGCTAAGAAGGAAACTCATTTTACAATAAAGACAAACATTAAAGAAACTTTCCCTCTTAGACAACCTCCACATTTTCTCTTTTGTAAAAAGACACTTGCTAGCATTGCCACACCTCTTGGGCTTGAGTTTATTCCTCAAGTAAAGAAGTTGTTGGATGAGGGTTTGGTTCGCAAGAGCTTAAATCCTTGTGTTTTGTTGGTGCCTAAAATAGGTATTATTAGGCACCAAGTCCCTAAAATAGGTGGTATGATGAATGTTTTGAGTGGTGCAACCCTCTTTTGTAAAATCACTCGTACACCTAATATCTTCATGGTGTGTGTACATAGGGACCCATTAGGTAGGTTTGTTCTTATTTTTAGTTTCAATACAAACTTAGGTACTCATATGGGACACCTTAGGTTTGTCATACTTTTTGGTAGGAATAATCAATATGAAAATATAGAAAAATGTATGTTTTATTGCGTTACTTTTCTTAATTTTTCAAATAGTGATCAAGGGGTTCCCATGAACCCTAAGAGAATAAAGGTCATTCCTGAGTGGCCCACTCCACCAAGTATAAGAAAAATTTGGGGCTTCCATGACTTAACAAACTTTTACAAAAGGTTTTTCCCATATTTTTCTATACTTGTAGCACCACTCATTGAGTTGGTGAGGAACAATGTTCCCTCATGGGAAGATGTCCATGAAAGGGGTTTTCAGACCTTACCCTACTCTAACATACCCAACACCACTAATACATATGTTTTTATTCTCTTTACAGGTGTCAAGGGAAGGAGCCCAGAATATGAAGAACCTTGGGATTTGAGGTCAAATCCTTTCCAAGGTGGAGGGGATGATGCAATCCTACCCCCCAAGGGTATTGGATAGAAGACTACAAGAGGATTGAGCTAGAGCTACTAAAGAATGCCCTAGGGTTCTCATGAACCTTAGGGTAGATTTTTGTGCCCATGGGTCAAGGTTGGATCCACTCTTTTTTGTAAATATTAGAATAGGTTTTTCCTTCTTTTGGGCCTTGTATTTTGGCCATTCTAGTAGTATAGGATTTTAGCCTTGTATTTCAGGGCATTTTGAGTAGTCTTTGTAGTAGGGACTTTTTTTTGTCTTTTCATGTATTTTGTCAAGGAGGTGAGCTTAGTTTTTAGATGGGTGTGTGTAGCTAAGCTCTAGCTTCTCAAGGAAGCTTCTCAAGGAGGTGAACTTAGTTTTTAGATGGGTGTGTGTAGCTAAGCTCTAGCTTCTCAAGGAAGTTTTCTCAAAGAAGCTTCTCAAGAAAGTTTTCTTAAGAAAGCTTCTCAAGGAAGCTACCTAGTCTATAAATAGAAGCATGTGTAACACTTGTTGTGACTTTGATGAATGAGAGTCTTGTGAGACACAACTAAAAGTTCAACTTCTCTCCCTTTTTTCTTCCTTCAATTTCGTGCTCCCCCCTCTCTCTTTCTCTCCCTCCATTGAAGCATCCTCTCCAAGCTTCTTATCCAAGGCTCATCTTGGTGGTGAAGCTCCTTCTTCCATGGCTTATTCCCTCGTGGATGGCGCCTCCTCTCACTTCTTCTCCTTTGTCTTCCGCTGCATCTCCATGGTGGAAAATCACCATTAAAGGACCTCATTGAAGCTCAAAGATCCAACCTCCATAGATGCCCCCACAAGCAAGCTTCCATCAGAAACACCCTTGTCGACCACAAAAAAAGTAAAAAACATAAAAAGCAAAAATATATAAAAAAGGGAAAAATACATAAAAACATAAAAAAGGAAAATAGATAGTTTTGAAGTCATATTTGCACACTTGATTAAAGGCTGTTGTCCCTTGTGATGAGCTTGTGGGGTGCTAATACCTTCCCCGTGCGTAAACAACTCCCGAACCCTCATTTTCAAAATACACAGACCATCGTATTTTTGGTTTTTTCGACGTTTTCCTCGAATAAACGTTGGTGGCGACTCCACGAGTTTTCCTTCGATGAAAGATGCACCCTTGGCCCGAACGAGAGGCCTTTTCGCGCCCCCGCCGGAGGGCGGGTTGCGACACTTTTCATTAGGCTTTGACCAAACCTGACTATGGAAGTGATGCCAGTGCTTTGAAGACCACAACAACAAAGGTCAAGTGTCTAATGCATCTTATCTACCAATTGCATTTAACTCATTTGTCATTACCAGACATTTTTTACTATGCTCAATTATTCCAATGTTCAATAATCTATTCCTTCTTTGCATTGAAAATATCATGTGGAAGGTGGTTGGATCCTTGATGGCCAAAGAGATTGATAGGAAACAATACATTTGCTGATTTGTTGGTTATCTTTGCTAGGAATACGACAATGAATCAAATAAATGGGTAAGCCATAGGTGTACTTACTCCTGTTATTTGTTGGTCATGGAGATCCAAACATCCATGAAATTTCATGGATTGTCTTTTATTGTAGCCTTGCACTCTAAAAGAAAATAGAAAAGAGGAAACTAGTGCAAAGATTAACATCATTAACACCATATCAAAGTGAAAAATATAGGCTAAGAAAATATTACATTGAGACATTTAGAATTCTAGATTATTTTTCATATACATTTTCTCTCATGCTTTATATTTTTTTGTTGCTCTTGTGTCCAATTTCACAAGTACTCTTTTTGTTTACATTTTTTTGGTACCTGTTATTTCATATATATTGTCAAAACACTATTAGAAAATACACTTTCAACATCGGTTATTTAGGGCCTTCTACATCGGTTGTAAAACCGATGTTGAAAGCACCGATGTTGAATGTATTGTTGTTAACATCAGTTTTCAAAAACCGATGTTAACATAAAAACATTAACATCGATTTTATAAATAACCGATGTTATAAAGAAAGAAGTACAACAAAATAAGTGTATGCGTGAGGGACGTTGACATCGGTTTTCTGCTAAAACCGATGTTTATATGTTACATTAACATTGATTTTTACAGAAAACTGATGTTAATGTAACATATTAACATCGGTTTAAACAGAAAACCTTAAACCGATGTGAATATGTTATATTAACATCAATTTTTAGAGGAAACCGATGTCAACGTTCATCATTCATGCACCTATTTTGCTGTAGTAATTTATGTATAACATCGGTTATTTATAAATAACTAATGTTATTGCATACAGTTTAACATCAGTTATTTATAAATAACCGATGTTAACCTATGTACATTAACATCGGTTATTTATAAATAACCGATGTTAAGGTTAATGTTGACATCTGTTTTTGTTAATAACCGATGTTGTTTTCTTTAGTAACATCGGTTTTTGTTAATAACCGATGTTGTTTTCAAGTTTTTTATATAACTTTTCTGTTTTTACAATAAACCCAAAATTGTACCTGTAAAATGTAATTTCAGACTCAATTCACAACAAATAAACATTTAACCTGCTTTCAAGCAGTTTTAATCACACAATAAACAATTAATAATTGATTTATCATTAACAACCATCAACAAATGAATTCAATGTTCAAATTACATAGGAAATGTCAAAAATGTTAAACCAAAGTAAACTAAGCTAAACTTAATGTCCCTATACCCTAAGTCTGATCTCTAACTCGGAGATAAAATTGTGCCCACTGGATTCGCAACGCCTTTAATCTCTCTGGCTCCAATGGTCCAGGATCGTTAAAATACTGCATGATGAAATAAATGATAATAAGTTAATAATGTAATACAAATTATTAAAAAATCGGATTTGTTTGAAATAAACGTACCGCTTCCCAGTTATTCCTAAAAGTTCCTAAAATGATGGTGGACATCCAGTGCATGACATAGTAGCCGCACTCAGTACTTCCTTTTTGTCTATTACACTAAACACATAATGAAATTTGGATATTAATTAAACAATTAGTGTACAAGCACATAAGAAATATATATAAGTGGAAGTTTTATGTAAATGACGTACCTTGACGACAATCCACCTAGCAGGAGCCTTTGATTTAGGCTGTGGAGCATCATCAAGACCTTTTAAAGCATTGTTCCAGATGAGTTACAATTAAAAACTGTTGTTGTTGAGGTATTTCAATGCAAATGTATAGAAAAGAACACTAACCTGTTAGTAATCCCCTTAAGGTAGTTGTTTGACCTGTTATGCAATGAACAAAACTAGACAACTAGGTGTTCCTTGGGCAGGATGACCACCATCTGCCAGTGTCCGCTGCAGTGGAGACGAATATGGGTTAGTATATTAGTAAACATTAATTAAATTAAGTTATTTTGGGTGACTTACCCGTTTAGGTAGGCTCCAAGATAGACATCACATTTTGAACTCTGCATCCAAGTCTTTATGTAACTTTCAGACTCAAATTGTGATTGCCCAGACCTCTGAATGGACTGTGGCTCGAGGAATCCATAGATATCAGAATTCCCCGCTTGCATACTTGTATCAGTCAGATGCCTGTTTATGTTATGTCAAAGTTAAATATTTATGAATTGAAAGAAATAATTTGGATAATTAAAAGTAATATAAAATGATTTACAGAATCCACAACTGTAACACTGATATGCGAGACATTGACCACCGTGTGCGATTTCCAAGAGGTCTTCGTGCTTTATGTAGAGCAGAAAATCTGGATTAAAGACCTCGAACACGGTGGCATCCCATGTAACCTGGTAAGGCCTCAAGAAAAGCTCTGGGATGGTCAATGTCATAAGATAAAGTGGATCATCGACCTCCGGATCGGGCTTTGGAGGTGGTTTTGCCGAAAACACAACTACCTGTTCATGAAACAAAGTTAAATGGCCTAATTTGAGGCACGCTGAAGGAATTAATTTAAAAAGAACAAACATATAGTAAGAATAAAGTACCTACTGTGATAAAGACTTTACCAGATGTGTCGGCCAAGCAAGGAAGGTGTGAAGTGCCTGCCCCACTAAGGAAACCTCATCAGTGGGTACATGAATTGGAGCATCTGCATCTGTAACCTCCTCCACACTCACCTTTACTTGGCTAGGCAACAAAGGAGTGTTATGAACAATAGTGGATCCCTCATAAACTCTCCCCATGGCAACCAGGCGAGCAGGATCTGCTTCTATGTACATGCCACACCTATCAGAGTCTCCCATCTTAGGATCGTTTCCTGAGAGATCAACACAACTCTCCTTTGTGCTTACTTGAGGACCAGAGGGACCAACCAGAGGGTCGGGAGGCGGTGCAAGTCCCTGAGATTGCATCTGGGACTGCATCTGGCTGAACGATGCCATGAGCTGCCTCGTCACTTTTTCTGTGATGGACTCCTCTAACTGGTCCCTGATTTGCTGGGTCAGCTACTACAATTCCTCAGGAGGTAGGGAGGAAGAGGTGCGGGACGTCCGTGGAGCCAAACCAAAGTAGTGCCTGATGGTGACACTGGCTCCAGCAACATGGACACGTCCAGGGTGCTCTGGACGTCCAATAGCAGCGGTCAGAACATCCTGGCGTCCATGGGGGACGAAGGATCCCTGTGTCGCCTGCTCCTCAAAGGAATCATGTACAGAAAACACACAGTTGTACATGGCATTCACAAAATATTGAAATATAATTGTAATGGTTAGTTGAAAATGACTTATGATCTTCTCAGCGATTTCCTTTGCAGCCTCAGTCGTCATCTCCCCTGTTTTCTTCGTGCGGGCCATCTTCCACTTCACGTGGCGTCTGACCAGGGATGGAGGGTCGATGACGCCATCAATGCTTCCTGACTATGCAGCTTCCTCGAGCTTCTTCTTCGTCTTCTCAGCTAGGAGCTTCTACTCTAAATATTCATAACCCCCACGAGACAAAACGTGGGGGGCAGTGTTCTGTTTCTGGATGGCCTGTGCCTTTTTGCGCACATCCTGCAAAAATAAAACAACAATCTTTCAAATTGGTAGAATGAAGTATAACAAGTTAATGTTTTTTGAAAAACAACTTAAATGGCAAGGAACATACCTCCCAAGAACGGTCTCTGCGAGTCTGGCAAAACTGGGCAAATTTTTCCTTTCTTATGCCATATTTCTCACAGACAGTGTCGTCCACACTATCTGTATCAGGTGCAAGGGCCCATTTCCTCATGAGGTCTGATTTAAACTACCTCAATCTCTCGCCCATAGTCTAAAGTAACTTCCTTTTTGTCCTACTGTCAGAAGCAACTTCCTTTTCGTCCTACTGTCAGAAGCCTTTGGGATTTCAAATTCCGCCTGACAACATCAAATAAGGTTTATTTGTTACAATAATGTATTTTTTGGCTATTAATTAGACAACATCAAATAAGAAAATATAAATACCTGAATATCCTCGCAAATCAAGTCCTTCTGAGCAGTAGGGACCTCCTTCCAGTTCTCGTACGTGATGTCAACCTTATTACGCGCCACAATCCCCAAATTAAGTTCTTAATTTCTTCCTGTGGGGACCGTCAGCCTTGCCGGTAGCAGGATCAATGTGGACCACTGGTCTCTTAGCACCAACTGGTCTAGTAGACAAGGATCGTAGACGTGAGACTTTGCGTGTCCGCTTCACGGAATACGGTGAAGCTGATGCATCAGAAATAGGAAGAGGAGGAGGAGGAGGAGAAGGAGGAGGCGAGGCAGGTGGAGAAGCCATGATCCTGTATACATCATTAAAATGTAAATTTGGATTACAGAAAAATATCGACATCAACAGTTCATTGTATTCAAAAACTATAAAATAAATATTAAACTTAGGTACACCACTATAAATTAAGAGAACAAAAGTAAAAAAACATGATGTTAAACATGTAAAAAAAATTCAAAACTTACTTTTGAAGTCATTTAAAATATATTAAACCAGTATAAGTATTTCGTACATAATATAAATAAAGGTTACACAAATAAGACTAAAATAAATCTTTAATCCTTTATGTTTTCGGTTGTATTCAATTTATTTCTTTTTTATGTTCTTAAAGTGAGTCAAACGGATTTTCTAAAATAATAATCATTTCCAATCTGAATTATTATTCTTTTACAGATTGGAGACACGAAGAATAAGGCCCTTGCCACTACCACGAAGATTTGTAGTAACCCAAACCAAGAAATCGATCATTGGGGTCGTACATGATCCTCTGAACAGTGTCGAGGGACAAAATTATGTTTTATTTGAGATTGAGAGTATTTTACATGCGCTTGGCTTCGCGGCCTCAAAGGATTACACGACCCAAGGAGTTGCGGTCCTATAATTTGGTGTGCTAACATAACGTTGATTGCATCAAATCAAGCGTTGATGGTGAAAAAATTGCTTACGCATGGTGTGGGATATCATGCACTCACACACGCTAGAAAGCATAATTTTACTAATTGAACCATCTAAAGCTTGCAAGTCTCCACCCATCATCATGTTCGAACTGAACAGAAAGTACCCACAAACATGCACTAAATTGCCTATAAACTCAAAACGTGTTTAATTGAATTTATTTTAAACTCTGTCATATGTGTTTCATTACAATTATGAGGCATCTCACTGCTAAATTTGGTTCAGCTTGGTCCTTCTGTCCTTGCTGCCAATGGCTTGCATAATGATAGTTTAGTGCAGTGTCGATTCTCTTCTAGGGTCAATCTCTAGTAGGACTTTAAGGTTTTTATTTTTTATTTATGACATAAAGGTTGATTGGATTAAGATATTTGAAAACTGGAACTTCAAAAGAGTCAAATTACTCTTCATGCCTTATTCTGGAATAGGACAGTTTCCTTTTCCCTGAATTTTTATATAACCTATGTTAGTGCTTAGCTTTACTGAGTTTTAAAAGATTGGCTAAAATTTTGTTAAAACATAAGCACTTAGACAATGAAGGAAAGCTGGAGTTGCTGCACATGATGTCCAACGTTATGTCAAGGAATCAGATTGGGCTGTACAATGCACAAGGCAAGATAAAATGTCAAATGAAGAATTGAAGCTGCAGGATCCACGATGTCGGATACGATGTCCAGGACATCCTGCCCGAAAATACTGGACACATAAATCTGTTATATCTTTAACAGATTAATGTGCAGTTAGCAACAGATTTGGCGATCTATCTTTAGGAACGAATTAAAAGATAATTAAAGTTCGAATTACAAACTTGAATAGTTCGTTCAGGGATTAAAGATTAAAGATAAAAACTAAAAGATCAAACTTTATCTTTTAGATCTTTAAGTGCAGATTTTTCAGGAGAATGATAGATCTTATCCAGCGCAAGTTGTTGCAGCCCAGATACGCACACTGCTATATAAACATGAAGGCTGCACGAGTTTTGTACCAAGTCCGAGATTGAAGAGTTATTTTGTGAGTTT
Source organism: Glycine max (assembly GCF_000004515.6). NCBI lineage: Eukaryota > Viridiplantae > Streptophyta > Magnoliopsida > Fabales > Fabaceae > Glycine > Glycine max. The sequence goes on from NC_038251.2 coordinate 35,853,880, forward strand.
TGGGACTTGAGTGTTTTGTGAGCCACCTTGATGTTACCCTAACATCAAGTGTTGGACCTGAGTGTGTAGAGTTGATCTCTATTGTTCAGAGAGCAATCTCTGGTGTGTCTTTGATTTATTTGTAAACACGGGAGAGTGATTGAGAGGGAGTGAGAGGGGTTCTCATATCTAAGAGTGGCTCTTAGGTAGAGGTTGCATGGGTAGTGGTTAGGTGAGAAGGTTGTAAACAGTGGCTGTTAGATCTTCGAACTAACACTATTTTAGTGGATTTCCTCCCTGGCTTGGTAGCCCCCAGATGTAGGTGACGTTGCACCGAACTGGGTTAACAATTCTCTTGTGTTATTTACTTGTTTAATCTGTTCATACTGTCAAATATAATCTGCATGTTCTGAAGCGTGATGTCGTGACATCCGGTACGACATCTGTCATTGGTATCAGAATTTCAATTGGTATCAGAGCGGGCACTCTAAATCACTGAGTGAGATCTAGGGAGATAAATTCTGATGAACATGGAGAAAGAAGGAGGACCAGTGAACAGACCACCAATTCTGGATGGAACCAACTATGAATACTGGAAAGCAAGGATGGTGGCCTTCCTCAAATCACTGGATAGCAGAACCTGGAAAGCTGTCATCAAAGGCTGGGAACATCCCAAGATGTTGGACACAGAAGGAAAGCCCACTAATGAATTGAAGCCAGAAGAAGACTGGACAAAAGAAGAAGATGAATTGGCACTTGGAAACTCCAAAGCCTTGAATGCCCTATTCAATGGAGTTGACAAGAATATCTTCAGACTGATTAACACATGCACAGTGGCCAAGGATGCATGGGAGATCCTGAAAACCACTCATGAAGGAACCTCCAAAGTGAAGATGTCCAGATTGCAACTATTGGCTACAAAATTCGAAAATCTGAAGATGAAGGAGGAAGAGTGTATTCATGACTTCCACATGAACATTCTTGAGATTGCCAATGCTTGCACTGCCTTGGGAGAAAGGATGACAGATGAAAAGCTGGTGAGAAAGATCCTCAGATCTTTGCCTAAGAGATTTGACATGAAAGTCACTGCAATAGAGGAGGCCCAAGACATTTGCAACATGAGAGTAGATGAACTCATTGGTTCCCTTCAAACCTTTGAGCTAGGACTCTCGGATAGGACTGAAAAGAAGAGCAAGAACCTGGCGTTCGTGTCCAATGATGAAGGAGAAGAAGATGAGTATGACCTGGATACTGATGAAGGTCTGACTAACGCAGTTGTGCTCCTTGGAAAACAGTTCAACAAAGTGCTGAACAGAATGGACAGGAGGCAGAAACCACATGTCCAGAACATCCCTTTCGACATCAGGAAAGGTAGTGAATACCACAAAAAGTCAGATGAAAAGCCCAGTCACAGCAAAGGAATTCAATGCCATGGGTGTGAAGGCTATGGGCACATCAAAGCTGAATGTCCCACCCATCTCAAAAAGCAGAGGAAAGGACTTTCTGTATGTCGGTCTGATGATACAGAGAGTGAACAAGAAAGTGATTCTGACAGAGATGTGAATGCACTCACTGGGAGGTTTGAATCTGATGAAGATTCAAGTGATATTGAAATCACTTTTGATGAGCTTGCTATATCCTATAGAAAACTATGCATCAAAAGTGAGAAGATTCTTCAGCAAGAAGCACAACTGAAGAAGGTCATTGCAAATCTGGAGGCTGAGAAGGAGGCACATGAAGAGGAGATCTCTGAGCTTAAAGGAGAAGTTGGTTTTCTGAACTCTAAACTGGAAAACATGACAAAATCAATAAAGATGCTGAATAAAGGCTCAGATATGCTTGATGAGGTGCTACAGCTTGGGAAGAATGTTGGAAACCAGAGAGGACTTGGGTTTAATCATAAATCTGCTGGCAGAATAACCATGACAGAATTTGTTCCTGCCAAAAACAGCACTGGAGCCACGATGTCACAACATCGGTCTCGACATCATGGAACGCAGCAGAAAAAGAGCAAAAGAAAGAAGTGGAGGTGTCACTACTGTGGCAAGTATGGTCACATAAAGCCCTTTTGCTATCATCTACATGACCATCCACATCATGGAACTCAAAGTAGCAGCAGCGGAAGGAAGATGATGTGGGTTCCAAAACACAAGATTGTTAGTCTTGTTGTTCATACTTCACTTAGAGCATCAGCTAAGGAAGATTGGTACCTAGATAGCGGCTGTTCCAGACACATGACAGGAGTTAAAGAATTCCTGGTGAACATTGAACCTTGCTCCACTAGCTATGTGACATTTGGAGATGGCTCTAAAGGAAAGATCACTGGAATGGGAAAGCTAGTCCATGATGGACTTCCTAGTCTGAACAAAGTACTGCTGGTGAAGGGACTGACTGCGAACTTGATCAGCATCAGTCAGTTGTGTGATGAAGGATTCAATGTAAACTTCACAAAGTCAGAATGCTTGGTGACAAATGAGAAGAGTGAAGTTCTAATGAAGGGCAGCAGATCAAAGGACAACTGTTACCTATGGACACCTCAAGAAACCAGTTACTCCTCCACATGTCTATTCTCCAAAGAAGATGAAGTCAAAATATGGCATCAAAGATTTGGACATCTGCACTTAAGAGGCATGAAGAAAATCATTGACAAAGGTGCTGTTAGAGGCATTCCCAATCTGAAAATAGAAGAAGGCATGATCTGTGGTGAATGTCAGATTGGAAAGCAAGTCAAGATGTCCCACCAGAAGCTTCAACATCAGACCACTTCCAGGGTCCTGGAACTACTTCACATGGACTTGATGGGGCCTATGCAAGTTGAAAGCCTTGGAGGAAAAAGGTATGCCTATGTTGTTGTGGATGATTTCTCCAGATTTACCTGGGTCAACTTTATCAGAGAGAAATCAGACACCTTTGAAGTATTCAAGGAGTTGAGTCTAAGACTTCAAAGAGAAAAAGACTGTGTCATCAAGAGAATCAGGAGTGACCATGGCAGAGAGTTTGAAAACAGCAAGTTTACTGAATTCTGCACATCTGAAGGCATCACTCATGAGTTCTCTGCAGCCATTACACCACAACAAAATGGCATAGTTGAAAGGAAAAACAGGACTTTGCAAGAAGCTGCTAGGGTCATGCTTCATGCCAAAGAACTTCCCTATAATCTCTGGGCTGAAGCCATGAACACAGCATGCTACATCCACAACAGAGTCACACTTAGAAGAGGGACTCCAACCACACTGTATGAAATCTGGAAAGGGAGGAAGCCAACTGTCAAGCACTTCCACATCTTTGGAAGTCCATGTTACATTTTGGCAGATAGAGAGCAAAGGAGAAAGATGGATCCCAAGAGTGATGCAGGAATATTCTTGGGATACTCTACAAACAGCAGAGCATATAGAGTATTCAATTCCAGAACCAGAACTGTGATGGAATCCATCAATGTGGTTGTTGATGATCTAACTCCAGCAAGAAAGAAGGATGTCGAAGAAGATGTCAGAACATCGGGAGACAATGTAGCAGATACAACTAAAAGTGCAGAAAATGCAGAAAACTCTGATTCTGCTACAGATGAACCAAACATCAATCAACCTGACAAGAGTCCCTCCATTAGAATCCAGAAGATGCACCCCAAGGAGCTGATTATAGGAGATCCAAACAGAGGAGTCACTACAAGATCAAGGGAGATTGAGATTGTCTCCAATTCATGTTTTGTCTCCAAAATTGAGCCCAAGAATGTGAAAGAGGCACTGACTGATGAGTTCTGGATCAATGCTATGCAAGAAGAATTGGAGCAATTCAAAAGGAATGAAGTTTGGGAGCTAGTTCCTAGACCCGAGGGAACTAATGTGATTGGCACCAAGTGGATCTTCAAGAACAAAACCAATGAAGAAGGTGTTATAACCAGAAACAAGGCCAGACTTGTTGCTCAAGGCTACACTCAGATTGAAGGTGTAGACTTTGATGAAACTTTCGCCCCTGTTGCTAGACTTGAGTCCATCAGATTGTTACTTGGTGTAGCTTGCATCCTCAAATTCAAGCTGTACCAGATGGATGTGAAGAGCGCGTTTCTGAATGGATACCTGAATGAAGAAGCCTATGTGGAGCAGCCAAAGGGATTTGTAGATCCAACTCATCCAGATCATGTATACAGGCTCAAGAAGGCTCTCTATGGATTGAAGCAAGCTCCAAGAGCTTGGTATGAAAGGCTAACAGAGTTCCTTACTCAGCAAGGGTATAGGAAGGGAGGAATTGACAAGACTCTCTTTGTCAAACAAGATGCTGAAAACTTGATGATAGCACAGATATATGTTGATGACATTGTGTTTGGAGGGATGTCGAATGAGATGCTTCGACATTTTGTCCAACAGATGCAATCTGAATTTGAGATGAGTCTTGTTGGAGAGCTGACTTATTTTCTGGGACTCCAAGTGAAGCAGATGGAAGACTCCATATTCCTCTCACAAAGCAAGTATGCAAAGAACATTGTCAAGAAGTTTGGGATGGAAAATGCCAGCCATAAAAGAACACCTGCACCTACTCACTTGAAGCTGTCAAAAGATGAAGCTGGCACCAGTGTTGATCAAAGTCTGTACAGAAGCATGATTGGGAGCTTACTATATTTAACAGCAAGCAGACCTGACATCACCTTTGCAGTAGGTGTTTGTGCAAGATATCAAGCCAACCCTAAGATAAGTCACTTGAATCAAGTAAAGAGAATTCTGAAATATGTAAATGGCACCAGTGACTATGGGATTATGTACTGTCATTGTTCAGATTCAATGCTGGTTGGGTATTGTGATGCTGATTGGACTGGAAGTGCAGATGACAGAAAAAGCACTTCTGGTGGATGTTTCTATTTGGGCAACAATCTTATTTCATGGTTCAGCAAGAAGCAGAACTGTGTGTCCCTATCTACTGCAGAAGCAGAGTATATTGCAGCAGGAAGCAGCTGTTCACAACTAGTTTGGATGAAGCAGATGCTTAAGGAGTACAATGTCGAACAAGATGTCATGACATTGTACTGTGACAACTTGAGTGCTATTAATATTTCTAAAAATCCTGTTCAACACAGCAGAACCAAGCACATTGACATTAGACATCACTATATTAGAGATCTTGTTGATGATAAAGTTATCACACTGAAGCATGTTGACACTGAGGAACAAATAGCAGATATTTTCACAAAGGCATTGGATGCAAATCAGTTTGAAAAACTGAGGGGCAAGCTGGGCATTTGTCTGCTAGAGGATTTATAGCAATTACTTTTATCTGAACGTGCTCAAACGTTAATAGCGCGTTCACTACTGGGCCAAAACAAATTCGACCGTTGCTTCACACGTCCCTCTACATTCCTCATTCAAACTCATATTTTCGTGGTAATCTCGTTTTCATCAGCATTCCCCAACACCTCTCAGAGATTCACGAAACCACTCCAAAGGCTCTGCTTCTCCATGGCTACCTCACCAAAAGAAACTTCATCTCCTGGTTCACCCTCTGTACCATCATCTCCATCATCCACCAAAGCACCATCAAACCAGGAACAACCTGAATTCAATATCCAACCCATACAAGTGATTCCTGGTAAAGCCCCTATTCCTGAGAAACTGGTCCCCAAAAGACAACAGGGAGTGAAGATTTCTGAAAACCCTAGCCTTGCAACAAGTCCTAGGGAAGTAGACACGGAGATGGATAAGAAGATCCGCAGTATTGTGAGTAGCATTCTGAAAAATGCTTCTGTCCCTGATGCTGATAAAGATGTTCCAACATCTTCCACCCCAAATGCTGAAGTCCTCTCTTCATCCAGCAAAGAGAGATCAACAGAGGAAGAGGATCAAGCCACAGAGGAGACCCCTGCACCACGGGCACCAGAACCTGCTCCAGGTGACCTCATTGACCTAGAAGAAGTAGAATCTGATGAGGAACCCATTGCCAACAAGTTGGCACCCGGCATTGCAGAAAGATTACAAAGCAGAAAGGGAAAAACCCCCATTACTAGGTCTGGACGAATCAAAACTATGGCACAGAAGAAGAGCACTCCAATCACTCCTACCACATCCAGATGGAGCAAAGTTGCAATCCCTTCCAAGAAGAGGAAAGAAATTTCCTCATCTGATTCTGATGATGATGTCGAACTAGATGTTCCCGACATCAAGAGGGCCAAGAAATCAGGGAAAAAGGTGCCTGGAAATGTCCCTGATGCACCATTGGACAACATCTCATTCCACTCCATTGGCAATGTTGAAAGGTGGAAATTTGTATATCAACGCAGACTTGCCTTAGAAAGAGAACTGGGAAGAGATGCCTTGGATTGCAAGGAGATCATGGACCTCATCAAGGCTGCTGGACTGCTGAAAACTGTCACCAAGTTGGGAGATTGCTATGAAAGTCTAGTCAGGGAATTCATTGTCAACATTCCCTCTGACATAACAAACAGAAAGAGTGATGAGTATCAGAAAGTGTTTGTCAGAGGAAAATGTGTTAGATTCTCCCCTGCTGTAATCAACAAATACCTGGGCAGACCAACTGAAGGAGTGGTGGATATTGCTGTTTCTGAGCATCAAATTGCCAAGGAAATCACTGCCAAACAAGTCCAGCATTGGCCAAAGAAAGGGAAGCTTTCTGCAGGGAAGCTAAGTGTGAAGTATGCAATCCTGCATAGGATTGGCACTGCAAACTGGGTACCCACCAATCATACTTCCACTGTTGCCACAGGTTTGGGTAAATTTCTGTATGCTGTTGGAACCAAGTCCAAATTTAATTTTGGAAACTATATTTTTGATCAAACTGTTAAGCATTCAGAATCCTTTGCTGTCAAATTACCCATTGCCTTCCCAACTGTATTGTGTGGCATTATGTTGAGTCAACATCCCAATATTTTAAACAACATTGACTCTGTGAAGAAGAGAGAATCTGCTCTGTCCCTGCATTACAAACTGTTTGAGGGGACACATGTCCCAGACATTGTCTCGACATCAGGGAAAGCTGCTGCTTCAGGTGCTGTGTCCAAGGATGCTTTGATTGCTGAACTCAAGGACACATGCAAGGTGCTGGAAGCAACCATCAAAGCCACCACAGAGAAGAAAATGGAGCTGGAACGCCTGATCAAAAGACTCTCAGACAGTGGCATTGATGATGGAGAAGCAGCTGAGGAAGAAGAAGAAGCAGCTGAGGAAGAAGCAGAAGCAGCTGAGGAAGAAGAAGATGCAGCAGAGGATACAGAATCAGATGATGATGATTCTGATGCCACCCCATGACCATCAGACCTTTATTTTTGCTTTTACTTTTACTAGTTATTGGTCTGTAATATTTGCACATTCTACTTTTGCCAAATTCTGTCTAAAAAGGGGGAGTAGTAGGATATTATACATGATTTATGATTTTGAGGGGGAGTAGTAGTTATATGATTTTGAGGGGGAGTAGTATTTATACTACTGCTCTGATGATGATTGTTGTAAGCTACTAGAAGATGCCGCAGTGAACTGCTTCACAGTAGTAGGAGCATGGAGACAGGGGGAGCAGAAAGCTGATGTCACGTGAGATGTCTTGACATCCTGGAAACGACTTGCAACTTGCAGAATTTTGCTGTCGCCACTACAGATACCGCTGTGCTTGATTACTCTGATAATGAAAGATTGCTGATCCCACTTGCATAACTGCTCGTACCTGCTCAGGAAGTGTCTAAGTATGTTTTAGACAAAATTTGCCAAAGGGGGAGATTGTTAGTGCTTAGCTTTACTGAGTTTTAAAAGATTGGCTAAAATTTTGTTAAAACATAAGCACTTAGACAATGAAGGAAAGCTGGAGTTGCTGCACATGATGTCCAACGTTATGTCAAGGAATCAGATTGGGCTGTACAATGCACAAGGCAAGATAAAATGTCAAATGAAGAATTGAAGCTGCAGGATCCACGATGTCGGATACGATGTCCAGGACATCCTGCCCGAAAATACTGGACACATAAATCTGTTATATCTTTAACAGATTAATGTGCAGTTAGCAACAGATTTGGCGATCTATCTTTAGGAACGAATTAAAAGATAATTAAAGTTCGAATTACAAACTTGAATAGTTCGTTCAGGGATTAAAGATTAAAGATAAAAACTAAAAGATCAAACTTTATCTTTTAGATCTTTAAGTGCAGATTTTTCAGGAGAATGATAGATCTTATCCAGCGCAAGTTGTTGCAGCCCAGATACGCACACTGCTATATAAACATGAAGGCTGCACGAGTTTTGTACCAAGTCCGAGATTGAAGAGTTATTTTGTGAGTTTTGGGACTTGAGTGTTTTGTGAGCCACCTTGATGTTACCCTAACATCAAGTGTTGGACCTGAGTGTGTAGAGTTGATCTCTATTGTTCAGAGAGCAATCTCTGGTGTGTCTTTGATTTATTTGTAAACACGGGAGAGTGATTGAGAGGGAGTGAGAGGGGTTCTCATATATAAGAGTGGCTCTTAGGTAGAGGTTGCATGGGTAGTGGTTAGGTGAGAAGGTTGTAAACAGTGGCTGTTAGATCTTCGAACTAACACTATTTTAGTGGATTTCCTCCCTGGCTTGGTAGCCCCCAGATGTAGGTGACGTTGCACCGAACTGGGTTAACAATTCTCTTGTGTTATTTACTTGTTTAATCTGTTCATACTGTCAAATATAATCTGCATGTTCTGAAGCGTGATGTCGTGACATCCGGTACGACATCTGTCATTGGTATCAGAATTTCAACCTAAAAAATAAATGTAGATGGATTTGGCTTCATTCAGTCATATGGTTTGGACTTTAATCTTCGTTAATGTCCTTAGCATCATTTTCTTAAATAAGAAGACTGCAATGTGCAAATACTTTAGCCAACTTCTATAAGTTCTGGAGATGGTTTAGTCCATGCACCATTAATTTGACCAAACTGCTACTGGCACTGTTAGAAGCAGTGGATAGATAGAACATTACAAAACTGGCAAACATAGGTCTAGTTTCTATGTTATGATTTATGTTGTTATGATATCTCAGGTTTTTCTTATTGCATTTATCATCAGTAGTTAACATATTGTGTTGTACAGTTCATAGACAAGGACCAAAGACTGGCTAGCTCAGTGATAAAGGGACTATTGAAGTACTGGCCAGTGACAAATAGGCAAAAGGAGCTCATGTTCATCAGTGAGTTGGAAGAGATTTTGGAAATGACTAGCATGGCTGAGTTTCAGAAGATCATGGTCCCATTGTTCCGACGAATGGCTTTCTGCCTCAATAGTTCTCATTATCAGGTAGTTTCTTGATTACCAATTAATTTTTTTTGGTTTGTGCTGAACAAATAGATGAAATGGTTTTATAATGTAATTAATTGTGGCATTTTTTGACAAGACTCGGTTGAATCATGTGTTGCAATAATATGGTTATGTTGGTATGAGTGAGAGCTGCATATATTGATGTGGTTTATTATTCAGGTGGCTGAAAGAGCACATTTGCTATGGAACAATGAGCACATTCTGAATTTGATAACGCAAAACTGACAGGTGATTCTGCCTCTAGTGTTGTCAGCAATTGTACATGATGGTCAAAGTCATTTGAACCAAGCAGTGCTGAACCTGACTCAGAACATAAGGAAGATGCTGTCTCAGATGGACGAGGAGCTGGTAGCTGCATGCCAATGCAGGATTGAGGAGGAAGATTCAAGTGCAAGTGATGCAGCTGAGAGGAGAAGAGTAACATGGGAAAGGCTAGAAGCTACTGCTGCTAATTGTGTCCCAGTTCAATCTACTACTTCTGTAGGTGGAGCTGGAGATGTTTTAGTCCCAGTAAAATATGCTACATGCTCAGTGGCATGCTAAGCTAATTAATTGGTTTGAGTAATGATGTAAGGTTAAGGTGGTTCTAATTACTATTACTATTACACAATAGTGGTGTGGTTATTGAGTTTTTATTTGTATACAAATACTAGCCTCAAAAAGAAAATGAAATTGTGGTGACTTGAGGGGTCTTTGTTTGACAAAGAAAGTGTTTTCAAAGTGGTGGTGAGTAGGTGATAGTGTTATTTAATTTATTTTTGGTTTGAAGGAGCATATGCAGAGAGCAGAGAGAGCAGGTGTGGGGGTGTATGTGTCGGTGGCTTATTCGTGCGTGCAATTATTTGCAGTGTCAACACCGTAACCCTGACACTTTATTCAGTTTTTTCTTACCTTCTGGACCCCACTCTTGTCTCTTCCCCTGCAACTATGCGGTGTCTTTGCTACTTTCCCACACTCATTGCCCATATGCTATTATCTTCTCTCCCTATGTTCATTCCTTGTCTATTTTTACCTTCTTCAACAGGTTTTCAAGCTAGAGTTATCTAAGTAAGTGGGTGTTTGCTTTCAAGTTAAAATTTAGTCTGAGTCTTTAAATTGATTATGAAGTATTCAAAGACACACTAACTTAACTTACTCCAAGAAAAACATAGGATTAATTCCTTAATACTAGACCTATGTTTAAGCTCAGTTGGGATAATTCATTCAATTTTTCTTATTTTCTGTCTTTATGTTGTTGGTTTAAGCTCAATGTTTTTTATGTATTGATGGCTTGGTGCAAATCAAGAAAGCGAACCCAGAGGCCGAATTTAAGGAAATTTCAACCATGGTAGGTGCTAAATGGAAGTCTGTTACTGTAGAAGAGAATAAGCCTTATGAGGGGATATACCATGCGGGGAAAGAAGCTTATTTGCAGGTGATTGCAAAGGAAAAACGTGAAACTGAGTCAATGAGGTTGTTGGAAGACGAGCAGAAACAGAGGACTGCGATGGAATTGCTTGAACAGTACATGCAATTCAAACAAGAGGCAGAAAAAGATGGAAAGAAGAACAAGTAAGTTGCATATACCTCTCTTTGGACCATTCTTCTCTCTTGTGTGGTTATTGATGTGTTTTATACATGTTCACAGGAAAGAGAAGGATCCATTGAAACCAAAGCACCCCATGTCAGCTTATTTGTTTTTCACTAATGATAGGCGAGCAGCTCTTGCTGCCAGGAACAAGAATTTGTTGGAGGTAATTGTGTGCCACCCTTGTTTGTGAATTGTGATCTTAGAGTTCATTAATCATGATTGAAGAACACATATAAAGGGTTCATTATTTAAATTCAGGTTCCAAAAATCACATCTGAAGAGTGGAAAAACATGGCAGAAGAACAAAAAAGACCATATGAAGAGGTATGCTTCTTTGGTGTATCAATTATCATTGAGTCATTTAGACGCATAACTTATTATGTAACTCTTAGATGGCAAAGAAAAATAAGGAGCAATATGCCTTACAAATGGAAGCTTATAAACAGAAGAAAGATGAGGAGGCTGGCCATTTCATGAAGGAAGAGGAGGACCATATGAAACTTCAAAAACAAGAAGCATTGCAACTGCTTAAGAAGAAGGAGAAAACTGAAAATATAATCAAGGTTTTTTCTTTTACATCTTTCAGATTTTAGCATTTAACAATCTGGATGTATGCAAAACAAACTAAGAAAAGGGACAAGGAAATCAAATCCCAAAACAAAATAGCAACAAGTGACTTTTAATCATAAATGTACAGGATTTGACTCGACAACAAATTGGCAATTGATTAATTACAGATTCCTCTATAATTATTAGGAATAAGTGGTTCAAGATAGACAAGAAGAAAACAGGTTTGAACAACTAAAGAAGTACATGCCTATATGGTGTCAAAATTTGATAGATCCACCCAAGCAATTTAATCAAATAATCATTCAACTAGTTAGATAAGCATACTGACATTTTTCAATACAACACACACTAATGGGCTTGAGACTTGAACAAGACTCGTGTAACCTGTGATCACTAGTGATTTTATACCAAAGCAAGCGAATCAAACAAATAAAAATAGTGCTTACATATCCATGTGGATTTTCTTAAAGTAGGGAGAATTTGGTGGAACTTCAGAGGGAAAGGAAATTCCACAAGGTTGTAAATAAGCACTACAAGGATGTGTTTCCATTTTCCATCATATCGTGGCCTAACTTCCATAATATTCCTCCCTGTCTACCTAATTTTGTGTTTGTTTCACATGTCAATGGTCCTTGCCACATCCTGTTTTGAAGGGTAGCAATCAAGCAGAGAAAAATTGTATCCACGCTTTAAGATTGGCAAAACTATCACCACATACAACAATTCAATCGAAGAAAAGAGACAAAGTAGAAGCAAAATCAAAAGGAAAAAACTTACAGAAAATGATCAAAGAAACTAAGAAACTGTCAATCAGTAATAATAAGTAAACTATTCCCACCCGCCATCAACACCATAAATAAAAAAAATAGCACGCCCTCTACACAAGAGATATACTAAGAACAAAACCATTAATAACAAATATGAAATTCTGATACTGGGGACAGATGTCGTACAGGATGTCACGACATCACGCTTCTGAACATGCAGATTGTATGTGTCCGTATGAACAGATTTAAACAAGTAAATAACACAAGAGAATTGTTAACCCAGTTCGGTGCAACCTCACCTACATCTGGGGGCTACCAAGCCAGGGAGGAAATCCACTCTCAATAGTGTTAGTTCAAGGTCTAACAGCCCCTGTTTACAACCTTCTCACCTAACCACTACCCGTGCGATCTCTACCTAAGACCCAATCTTAGATATGAGAACCTCCGCTCACTCCCTCTCACTCACACTCCCGTGTTTACAATTAAATCAAAGACACACCAGAGATCAACTCTGAACAAAAGGGATCAACCCTACACACTAGAGATCAACTCTACACACTAGAGATCAACTCTACACACTAGAGATCAACTCTACACACATAGGTCCAACACTTGATGTTAGGATAACACCAAGGTGGCTCATAAAAGACTCAAGTCCCAATACTCACAAAATAACTCTTCAATCCCGGACTTGGTACAGAACTCGTGCAGCCTCCATGATTATATAGCAATTTGCGTTTCTGGGCTGCAACGGCTTGTGCTGGAGGAGATCTATCTTCTTCTGAAAAAATCTGCAGTTAAAGAACTAAAAGATAACTTTTGATCTTTTAGTTTGAATCTTTAATCTTTAATCTTTAATCCCTGAACGAACTCTTCTACTTTGAAATTCGAACTTTAATTATCTTTTAATTCGTTCCAGAAGATAGATCATCTAATCTCTTGCTAACTGCACAATAATCTGTTAAAGATATAACAGAATTATGTGTCCAGTATTATCTTTTAATTCGTTCCAGAAGATAGATCATCTAATCTCTTGCTAACTGCACAATAATCTGTTAAAGATATAACAGAATTATGTGTCCAGTATTATCGGGCCGGATGTCAGGACATCGTATCCGACATCGTGGATCCTGCAGCTTCACTTCTGCACTTGACTTTTATCTTGCATTGCACAGCAACTCCAGTATTCTCGAGCAGGATGTCAGGACATTGTATCCGACATCGTGGATCCTTCAACTTCAATTCTTCATTTGACATTTTATCTTGCCTTGTGCATTGTGCAGCCCGATCTTATTTCTTGACATAACGTTGGACATCATGTGCAGCAACTCCAGCTTTCCTTCATTGTCTAAGTGCTTATGTTTTAACAAAATCTTAGCCAATCTTTTAAAGCTCAGTAGAGCTAAACACTAACAATCTCCCCCTTTGGCAAATTTTGTCTAAAACATACTTAGACACTTCCTGAGCAGGTACGAGCAGTTATGCAAGTGGGATCAGCAACTTCCATTATCAGAGTAATCAAGCACAGCGGAAATTCTTCAAGTTGCAAATCTACAAGTCTTCTCCAGGATGTCAAGACATCTCACGTGACATCAGCTTTCTGCTTCTGCTCCCCCTGTCTTCATGCTTACTGCAGCATCTTCTATCAGCTACTAGTCTTTTCCAGAATGTCAAGACATCTCATGTGACATCCACTTTCTGCTCCCCCTGTCTTCATGCTCTTACTGCAGCATCTTCTAGTAGCTTACATCATTCATCCTCAGCAGCGGTCTCCCCCTCAAAATCATATTCATACAACTCCCCCTCAAAATCATGAATCATGCATACATCGTTTCCTACTGCCATACATCGTATCAATCATGCATAAGACGACTATGGCATACATAGTATCCTACTGCTCAAAATCATGCATAATAGCAAGCATAATACTATTACTCCCCCTTTTTAGACATAAATTTGGCAAAAGTAGGATGCATGAAATTAATGTGCAAATATTACAGACCAATAACTAGTAATTGTTCAAGGGACATGCCCCTTTAGCTAGTAAAAGTAAAAATATAAAGGTCTGATGATCATGGGGTTGCTTCAGAATCATCATCTGATTCTGTCTCTTCTGCTGCATCTTCCTCTTCCTCAACAGCTTCTTCTTCTTCTTCAGCTGCTTCTCCTTCTTCCTCAGCTGCTTCTTCATCATCAATGCCACTCTCTGAGAGCCTTTTGATAAGTAGTTCCAGCTCCATTTTCTTCTCTGTGGTGGCTTTGATGGTTGCTTCCAGCACCTTGCATGAGTCCTTGAGTTCAGCAATCAGAGCATCCTTGGACACAGCACCTGAAGCAGCAGCTTTCCCTGATGTCGAGACAATGTCTGGGACATGTGTCCCCTCAAACAGTTTGTAATGCAGGGATAGAGGAGATTCTCTCTTCATTACAGAGTTAATGTTGTTTAAAATATTTGAATGTTGACTCAACATAATGCCACACAATACAGTAGGGAAGGCAATGGGTAATTTGACAGCAAAAGATTCTGAATGCTTAACAGTTTGATCAAAAATATAGTTTCCAAAATTAAATTTGGACTTGGTTCCAACAGCATACAGAAATTTACCCAAACCTGTGGCAACAGTGGAAGTATGATTGGTGGGAACCCAGTTTGCAGCTCCAATCCTGTGCAGAATTGCATACTTCACACTTAGCTTCCCTGCTGAAAGCTTCCCTTTCTTTGGCCAATGCTGGACTCGTTTGGCAGTGATTTCCTTGGCAATTTGATGCTCAGAAACATCAATATCTATCACTCCATCAGTAGGTCTGCCCAGATATTTGTTGATCACAGCAGGGGAGAATCTAACACACTTTCCTCTGACAAACACTCTTTGATAATCATCACTTTTTCTGTTTGATATGTCAGAGGGAATGTTGACAATGAATTCCCTGACTAGGCCTTCATAACAGTCTCCCAACTTGGTGACTGTCTTCAGTAGTCCAGCAGCCTTGATGAGGTCCATGGTCTCCTTGCAATCCAAGGCATTTCTTCCCAGTTCTCTTTCAACCGCAAGTCTGCGTTGATACACATATTTCCACTTTTCAACATTGCCAATGGAGTGGAAAGAGATGTTGTCCAATGGTGCATCAGGAACATTTCCAGGCACCTTTCTTCCAGATTTCTTGGCCCTCTTAGATGTCGAGACATCTGGTTCGACATCCTCATCAGAATCGGATGAGGAAATTTCTTTCCTCTTCTTGGAGGGGATAGCAACCTTGCTTCTTCTGGATGTGGCAGGAGTGATTGGAGTACTCTTCTTCTGTGCCATAGTCTTGATTCGTCCAGACCTCTTAAGGGGGGTTTTTCCCTTTCTGTTTTGAAGTCTTTCCGCAATGCCAGGTGCCAACCTGTTGGCAATGGGTTCTTCATCAGATTCGACTTCTTCCAGGTCAATGAGGTCACCTGGAGCAGGTTCTGGTGCCCTTGGTGCAGGGGTCTCCTTTATCGCTTGATCATCTTCCTCTGTTGATCTCTCTTTGCTGGGGGAAGAGAGTACTTCAGCATTTGGCCCGGAAGATGTTGGAACATCTTTCTCAACATCCGGCACAGAAACATTCGGGGTGGAAGATGTTGGAACATCTTCACCAGCATCAGGAACAGAGGCGTCTTTCAAAATGCTACTCACGATACTGCGGATTTTCTTGTCCATCTCCGTGTCTACTTCCCTAGGACTTGTTGCAAGGCTAGGGTTTTCAGACATCTTCACTCCCTGTTGTCTTCTGGGAACCAGTTTCTCAGGGACAGAAGCTTGACCAGGTATTATTTGTATGGGTTGGATGTTGAATTCTGGTTGTTCCTGGTGCGGAGATGATGGTGCAGAGGGTGAACCAGAAGCTGAAATTTCTTTTGGTGAGGTAGCCATGGAAAAGCAGAGCGTTTGGAATGGTTTAGCAAATTTCTGAGAGCTGTTGGGGAATGCTGAAAACGAGATTATCACGAATATATAAATTTGACTGAGGAATGTAGAGGGCCGTGTGAAGCAACGGTCGAATTTGCTTTGATTCAGTAGTGAACGTGCTATTAATGTTAAGTGATTCGTTTGGGCACGTTCAGATATCAGTAGTTGCTACAATTCCTCTAGCAGACAAATGCCCAGCTTGCCCCTCAGTTTTTCAAACTGTTTTGCATCCAATGCCTTTGTGAAAATGTCTGCTATTTGTTCCTCAGTATCAACATGCTCCAGTGTGATAACTTTATCATCAACAAGCTCTCTGATATAGTGATGTCTAATGTCAATGTGCTTGGTTCTGCTGTGTTGCACAGGATTTTTCGAAATATTAATAGCACTCAAGTTGTCACAGTATAATGTCATGACATCTTGTTCGACATTGTACTCTTTGAGCATCTGCTTCATCCAAACTAGTTGTGAACAGCTGCTTCCTGCTGCAATATACTCTGCTTCTGCGGTAGATAGGGACACACAGTTCTGCTTCTTGCTGAACCATGAAATAAGGTTGTTTCCCAAATAGAAACATCCACCAGAAGTGCTTTTTCTGTCATCTGCACTTCCAGCCCAATCAGCATCACAATACCCAACCAGCATTGAATCTGAACAATGACAGTACATAATCCCATAGTCACTGGTGCCATTTACATATTTCAGAATTCTCTTTACTTGAGTCAAGTGACTTATCTTGGGATTGGCTTGATATCTTGCACAAACACCTACTGCATAGGTGATGTCGGGTCTGCTAGCTGTTAAATATAGTAAGCTCCCAATCATGCTTCTGTACAGACTTTGATCAACACTGGTGCCTGCTTCATCCTTTGACAGCTTCAAGTGAGTAGGTGCAGGTGTCCTTTTATGACTGGCATTCTCCATCCCAAACTTCTTGACAATGTTCTTTGCATACTTGCTTTGAGAGAGGAATATGGAGTCTTCCATCTGTTTCACTTGGAGTCCCAGAAAATAAGTCAGCTCTCCAACAAGACTTATCTCAAATTCAGATTGCATCTGTTGGACACAATGTCGAAGCATCTCATTCGACATCCCTCCAAACACAATGTCATCAACATATATCTGTGCAATCATCAAGTTTTCAGCATCTTGCTTGACAAAGAGAGTCTTGTCAATTCCTCCCTTCCTATACCCTTGCTGAGTAAGGAACTCTGTTAGCCTTTCATACCAAGCTCTTGGAGCTTGCTTCAATCCATAGAGAGCCTTCTTGAGCCTGTATACATGATCTGGATGAGTCGGGTCTACAAATCCCTTTGGCTGCTCCACATAGACTTCTTCATTCAGGTATCCATTCAGAAATGCGCTCTTCACATCCATCTGGTACAGCTTGAATTTGAGAAAGCAAGCTACACCAAGTAATAATCTGATGGACTCAAGTCTAGCAACTGGGGCAAAAGTCTCATCAAAGTCTACACCTTCAATCTGAGTGTAGCCTTGAGCAACCAGTCTGGCCTTGTTTCTGGTTATGACACCTTCTTCATTGGTCTTGTTCTTGAAGATCCACTTGGTGCCAATCACATTAGTTCCCTCGGGCCTAGGAACTAGCTCCCAAACTTCATTCCTTTTGAATTGCTCCAATTCTTCTTGCATAGCATTGATCCAGAACTCATCAGTCAGTGCCTCTTTCACATTCTTGGGCTCAATTTTAGAGACAAAGCATGAATTGGAGACGATCTCAATCTCCCTTGATCTTGTAGTGACTCCTCTGTTTGGATCTCCTATAATCAGCTCCTTGGGGTGCATTTTCTGGATTCTAATGGAGGGTTTCTTGTCAGGTTGGTTGATGTCTGGTTCATCTGTAGCAGGATCAGAGTTTTCTGCACTTTCTGCACTTTTAGCTGCATCTGCTACATTGTCTCCCGATGTTCTGACATCTTCTTCGACATCCTTCTTTCTTGCTGGAGTTAGATCATCAACAACCACATTGATGGATTCCATCACAGTTCTGGTTCTGGAATTGAATACTCTATATGCTCTGCTGTTTGTAGAGTATCCCAGGAATATTCCTGCATCACTCTTGGGATCCATCTTTCTCCTTTGCTCTCTATCTGCCAAAATGTAACATGGACTTCCAAAGATGTGGAAGTGCTTGACAGTTGGCTTCCTCCCTTTCCAGATTTCATACAGAGTGGTTGGAGTCCCTCTTCTAAGTGTGACTCTGTTGTGGATGTAGCATGCTGTGTTCATGGCTTCAGCCCAGAGATTATAGGGAAGTTCTTTGGCATGAAGCATGACCCTAGCAGCCTCTTGCAATGTCCTGTTCTTCCTCTCCACTATGCCATTCTGTTGTGGTGTAATGGCTGCAGAGAACTCATGAGTGATGCCTTCAGATGTGCAGAATTCAGTGAACCTGCTGTTTTCAAACTCTCTGCCATGGTCACTCCTGATTCTCTTGATGACACAGTCCTTTTCTCTTTGAAGTCTTAGACTCAACTCCTTGAATACTTCAAAGGTTTCTGATTTCTCTCTGATAAAGTTGACCCTGGTAAATCTGGAGAAATCATCCACAACAACATAGGCATACCTCTTTCCTCCAAGGCTTTCAACCTGCATAGGCCCCATCAAATCCATGTGAAGTAGTTCCAGCACCCTGGAAGTGGTCTGATGTTGAAGCTTCTGGTGGGACATCTTGACTTGCTTTCCAATCTGACATTCACCACAGATTCTGCCTTCTTCTATTTTCAGATTGGGAATGCCTCTAACAGCACCTTTGTCAATGATTTTCTTCATGCCTCTTAAGTGCAGATGTCCAAATCTTTGATGCCATATTCTGACTTCATCTTCTTTGGAGGATGGACATGTGGAGGAGTAGCTTGTTTCTTGAGGTGTCCATAGGTAACAGTTGTCCTTTGATCTGCTGCCCTTCATTTGAACTTCACTCTTCTCATTTGTCACCAAGCATTCTGACTTTGTGAAGTTTACATTGAATCCTTCATCACACAGCTGACTGATGCTGATCAAGTTTGCAGTCAGTCCCTTCACCAGCAGTACTTTGTCCAGACTAGGAAGTCCATCATGAACTAGCCTTCCCATTCCAATGATCTTTCCTTTAGAGCCATCTCCAAATGTCACATAGCTAGTGGAGCAGGGCTCAATGTTCACCAGGAATTCTTTAACTCCTGTCATGTGTCTGGAACAGCCGCTATCTAGGTACCAATCTTCCTTAGCTGATGCTCTAAGTGAAGTATGAACAACAAGACTAACAGTCTTGTGTTTTGGAACCCACATCATCTTCCTTCCACTGCTGCTCCCTTGAGTTCCATGATGTGGATGGCCATGCAAATGATAGCAGAAGGGCTTTATGTGACCATACTTGCCACAGTAGTGACACCTCCACTTCTTTCTTTTGTTCTTTTTCTGCTGCGTTCCATGATGTCGAGACCGATGTTGTGACATCGTGGCTCCAGTGCTGGTTTTGGCAGGAACAAATTCTGTCATGGTTTTTCTGCCAGCAGATTTACGATTAAGCCCAAGTCCTCTCTGGTCTCCAACATTCTTCCCAAGCTGTAGCACCTCATCAAGCATATCTGAGCCTTTATTCAACATCTTTATTGATTTGGTCATGTTTTCCAGTTTAGAGTTCAGAAAACCGACTTCTCCTTTAAGCTCAGAGATTTCCTCTTTATGTGCCTCCTTCTCAGCCTCCAGATCTGCAATGATCTTCTTCAGTTGTGCTTCTTGCTGAAGAATCTTCTCACTTCTGATGCATAGTTCTCTATAGGAGGTAGCAAGCTCATCAAAAGTGATTTCACTGTCTGTATCACTTGAATCTTCAGCAGTTTCAAATCTCCCAGTGAGTGCATTCACATCTCTGTCAGAATCACTTTCTTGTTCACTCTCTGTATCAGATCGACATACAGAAAGTCCTTTCCTCTGCTTCTTGAGATGAGTGGGACATTCAGCTATGATGTGTCCATATCCTTCACACCCATGGCATTGAATTCCTTTGCTGTGACTGGGCTTTACATCTGACTTTTTCTGGTATTTACTGCCTTTCCTGATGTCGAAAGGGATGTTCTGGACATGTGGTTTCTGCCTCCTGTGCATTCTGTTCATCACTTTGTTGAACTGTTTTCCAAGGAGCACAACTGCATTAGTCAGACCTTCATCAGTATCCAGGTCATACTCACCTTCTTCTCCTTCATCATTGGACATGAAAGCCAGATTTTTACTCTTCTTTTCAGCCCTATCCGAGAGTCCTAGCTCAAAGGTTTGAAGGGAACCAATGAGTTCATCTACTCTCATGTTGCAAATGTCTTGGGCCTCCTCTATTGCAGTGACTTTCATGTCAAATCTCTTAGGCAAGGATCTGAGGATCTTTCTCACCAGCTTTTCATCTGTCATCTTCTCTCCCAAGGCAGTGCAAGCATTGGCAATTTCAAGAATGTTCATGTGGAAGTCATGAATACATTCTTCCTCCTTCATCTTCAGATTTTCGAATTTTGTAGCCAACAGTTGCAATCTGGACATCTTCACTTTGGAGGTTCCTTCATGAGTGGTTTTCAGGATCTCCCATGCATCTTTGGCCACTGTGCAAGTGTTGATCAGTCTGAAGATATTCTTGTCAACTCCATTGAATAGAGCATTCAAAGCTTTGGAGTTTCCAAGTGCCAATTCGTCTTCTTCTTTAGTCCAGTCTTCTTCTGGCTTCAATTCTTCAGTGGGCTTTCCTTCTGTGTCCAGCATCTTGGGATGTTCCCAGCCTTTGATGACAGCTTTCCAGGTTCTGCTATCCAGTGATTTGAGGAAGGCCACCATTCTTGCTTTCCAGTATTCATAGTTGCTTCCATCAAGAACTGGTGGTCTGTTCACTGGTCCGCCTTCTTGCTCCATGTTCATCAGAATTTATCTCCCTAGATCTCACTCAGTGATTTCGAGTGCCCGCTCTGATACCAATTGAAATTCTGATACTGGGGACAGATGTCGTACAGGATGTCACGACATCACGCTTCTGAACATGCAGATTGTATGTGTCCGTATGAACAGATTTAAACAAGTAAATAACACAAGAGAATTGTTAACCCAGTTCGGTGCAACCTCACCTACATCTGGGGGCTACCAAGCCAGGGAGGAAATCCACTCTCAATAGTGTTAGTTCAAGGTCTAACAGCCCCTGTTTACAACCTTCTCACCTAACCACTACCCGTGCGATCTCTACCTAAGACCCAATCTTAGATATGAGAACCTCCGCTCACTCCCTCTCACTCACACTCCCGTGTTTACAATTAAATCAAAGACACACCAGAGATCAACTCTGAACAAAAGGGATCAACCCTACACACTAGAGATCAACTCTACACACTAGAGATCAACTCTACACACTAGAGATCAACTCTACACACATAGGTCCAACACTTGATGTTAGGATAACACCAAGGTGGCTCACAAAAGACTCAAGTCCCAATACTCACAAAATAACTCTTCAATCCCGGACTTGGTACAGAACTCGTGCAGCCTCCATGATTATATAGCAATTTGCGTTTCTGGGCTGCAACGGCTTGTGCTGGAGGAGATCTATCTTCTTCTGAAAAAATCTGCAGTTAAAGAACTAAAAGATAACTTTTGATCTTTTAGTTTGAATCTTTAATCTTTAATCTTTAATCCCTGAACGAACTCTTCTACTTTGAAATTCGAACTTTAATTATCTTTTAATTCGTTCCAGAAGATAGATCATCTAATCTCTTGCTAACTGCACAATAATCTGTTAAAGATATAACAGAATTATGTGTCCAGTATTATCGGGCCGGATGTCAGGACATCGTATCCGACATCGTGGATCCTGCAGCTTCACTTCTGCACTTGACTTTTATCTTGCATTGCACAGCAACTCCAGTATTCTCGAGCAGGATGTCAGGACATTGTATCCGACATCGTGGATCCTTCAACTTCAATTCTTCATTTGACATTTTATCTTGCCTTGTGCATTGTGCAGCCCGATCTTATTTCTTGACATAACGTTGGACATCATGTGCAGCAACTCCAGCTTTCCTTCATTGTCTAAGTGCTTATGTTTTAACAAAATCTTAGCCAATCTTTTAAAGCTCAGTAGAGCTAAACACTAACAAAATAAATGATCCACACACACATCACCCCCATACAAAATATATTTGAATTTTTCAGGAAAAGAGAGTATATAAATTTTATTACTTACGAGAAGAAACAACATTATACACTGGATATATTAGAAAATGAGAGTACAATTTTCTAAAAAGATGAGATTTCTTTTCATAATCAAAATTAATTAAAGATAGATGTACAACAGAAAACAAAAAAGAAGCAAAAAGTGTGAATGAGCTGGTTGTGGAATAGTGGAACTGAAGTTCTGATAGCTTAAGGCCTAAGAGGGTACCTAATTTACCTCATGTGTGCTTGGTTACAACAATTGAAAGTGAATTTGTCATTTGTGCATTTCATTATATATACTTCAACTTACAAAATTCTACCATTCCTATAATAAGAAAGTGTGTTGAAGGTTTGCCTTGTAAAAAGCAAAACCTTTCCAATCCACACTATTTTCAGTTTTTCACTATTGGTGGCTGAATCTTTATTGTTTAAAACAATGAGGTTTGTTGTGTTTAAAATTAAAATCTTCTGGGTGTTAATGTACAATGTGGAGTTGTATAAAAACATATGTTTTATTGGCTTTTCATCTATGCAGATAATTGTTTTGGAAGATAAAAAAGAGTACATTAGTTATGTCTCAAAGGAAGAGGCTAAAACTCAAGATAGAAGACCTGCTGATCTTTTGGTATGTTTAGATGTTGAGATGAGAAGTACAAGCTATTGCATTCCTGTTATTACTTAACAAATTTGTACATGTCTAATGTTCAACATTTTACTGCTCTGACTCTCACTAGGCTAATTTACTGCATGTCTAAAGAGGTAGGTTCATATTGTGTCCTACAAGTTCAAGGAGGATTCAATTCATAGTTTGCCACATCTCAGCATTTAATTAAAATTCAGTACGATCTCTAGTTTAAATTAATGTGCAGGAAGGACTCTATAGTCTATACTTTCACCAATTTTTAAATAAAGTTTTTTATAATTTCTTTTTTTTTTGTTACAAAGGTTTTTATAGTTTCAAAGTTACAATGAAGTTATGATAGTAATTTTAAAGGGTAAATAAAGTGTCTAAGAAATAAATTAATTTTTAAAACATGTAAAAAGTTTTAATTTAATTTTTTAATACATGGAAAATGATAAATTAGTCTGAGAAATAAATTAGTTTCTAAATTTTACAATTTAATGTCAAATCAGTCCTTAAAAAATATAACTAATTGCCTATACAAAAACCAAAACCTCTGACTTCATACACATCTTGATGGCATCCTTCTGTGCTGTTGCAACCTCTAATAAGAGATTTATGCACCCAAAAGCATAAACCAAAGAGGGTGGAGAGTGTCAATGCTGATGCCAAATCCTTTGGTGATCACTGGGAAAGTTCAAATTGCTCTATGCATTCTAAAGTTGAACCACTAGAACATATGAAGAAAAGAGATAGAGGCCATCAAAGTGTGTCATTGGAGAATAAGACAGGAGATTCAATTGTGGTCAAGATAAGTGAGAAAAATAATAATGTTGATACCGGCGACTGCATGATTCTTCATGACCATGAAGGAGAAGAGCATTGTTGTGGCAAAGGAACAAATGCGAGGAGTATTTCTTTTTTGCCAAGAAGCCAAGAGAAGAAAGGAGATTCGGCTAAAGTTGTGATAAAACAAGACATGAAGGGAGGAGAGCATAAATATGGGTTTAACAACAATAAATGTGAGAAGGCAGAGAAGGTAAGGGTGGTGGATGATGAAACTGGCGACAAACATGAGTTGTATGAAGTCCTAAGGATGCCATCTAGATGTGTAAAAACTGATGCCTCAAGTTTTTTACTGAGGGCAGGAGGGGTATTATAAACATTGTTTTCTACATGTACCAGACACCAAATTGAATGCATCTTAGGTACACTCAATAATTTGACTATCCCAGCCCATTAGAATATACATTAAAGGCAAATTGGGAAACTTGCAAGATACAGATATGACAAAATTTTTGCAACAGGTTAAGATATAATTTTAAGCAATGGAAAAAGTGTAGTTGTCACTTACTTGCTTTCCTGAGCTCTCTCTCTTCAAAAAACAATTGATGAGATCCACTGAATACAAAAAGATGAAATGACATAAGTTCCATTTTCAAAGCTTTCATCAAATATATGCATGTTTTCATTAATGCAATTACTAAACCAATGATATAATAAGCAATCATATATGATTGGTTTGAGTACACTCGATTTAGTAAACATTACGAAAAACAATTGTATGACTTATGTAAATGAATGTAGCAAAATCAAATATATAAATAGAAAATTACATTAGACGATGTTAATCAATTCTCCTTCATCATGATCATTACGATTAGCATGAACGTCGTCAGTTTCTTCTTCTCCGACAACGTTAGGAGTGATTTGTCCGGTCAAAGGACTAACATAGGTGTCCATGTATGAATCATCATCTTCTACATTGACACCAATTGTTTTGCCCTGGAGAACGACACACCACCTTTCATCAGAAGGGTCTTGCACGTAAAATACTTGTCTAGCTTGTTCTGCCATGATGAAAGGGTCATCGTGGTAACCAAGTTTCTTTAGGTCTACCCACGTAAATCCTATATCATCGGTGCACACACCCGTGTTGCTGTCAACCCATTTACATTTAAAAACACATACAGTAAATTTCACATAGTTAAGCTCCCAAATTTTATCAATGAACCCAAAGTAAGGGATGGACGCTACACAGGGATTGGCGTCATTCACACTTGCAAAGTGTTGAGATTCAGCCCTTAGGGTCACCCCGCTGTTCTGCATTGTACTTTTGTCATCTTGTGCTTTTGTGTAAAATGAATACTTGTTTATGCGTATCCTTGCCAAGTTATAACATTTCTTTTAGGCCCATCTACTAGCTTTCTTAATGTTTCTGAAGCATTGTCATCTGCAAAGATTGTATCTTTAAATCAATCACAAAAAGTCTTGTTATGCTTTTTCAACACCCAATTCTTTGACATTTTTGGATTATTCTGTTTGACTAAAGCTTCATGCTTAAGTATGTATGGCAAAACTTTATTACTGTTGTTCAAGATATACAAGTGAGCTTGTAACAAATCTTCTAGACTTGGAGTCATCACATGCAGTCTTCTTGAACCCTTACCATCCACCCTGTCATCATGCCGAGACTCAGGAAGGCCAACAGGTTTAGCCTTCTCAATGTATTCTGAACAAAATTCAATGGCTTCTTCTGCAATGTACCTCTCAACAATAGATGCTTCTGGATGACATAGATTTTTTGTATACCCTTTTAAGATCTTCATGTATCGCTCAACCGGGTACATCCACCGTAGATAAACAGGACCACAACATTTGATTTCTCTTACCATATGCACAATTAAGTGAATCATGATGTCAAAGAAAGCAGGGGGAAAATACATCTCCAACTGGCACAGTATAATTGCAGCCTCATTTTCCAGCTCATCAAACTTCACAGGATCAATGACTTTGCTACATATAGCATGGAAGAAAAAGCATAGGCGAGTTATGGCTAACCTGACTTTGTTTGGCAAGATGTCTCGTATAGCCACGGCTAACAATTGTTGCATGAGCACGTGACAATCGTGAGACTTTAAGCCTTCAAGCTTCAGCTCCTTCAACTACACAAGGCTCTTAATATTTGAAGAGTATCCTTGTGGAACCTTCACCTGACGAAGACACTGACAAAAACTTATTTTCTCCTTTTTGGACAAAGTATGGCAAGCTGGGGGAAAGTAAATTTTGTTGCCATCAGACCTTGGATGCAATTGTGATCGTATCCCCATATCAGCTAGATCTTGACAGGTATTCAAGCCATCCTTCGTCTTGCCTTGAATGTTAAGAAGCATCCCAATCAGACCAGTACGGAAGATCAAAGAAAATGGACCTCTAGATCAGACCAGTACGGAAGATCAAAGAAAATGGACCTCTTCTTCCATATGCAACTCTTACTTTTATCCTTCTTTTAGGTCTTTCCAAATACAATTGTCATACCCTAATTTCGTCTGGGGACCTTTGCTTGATGACATGCAACTTTTGTTTGGTCCTTGTGAGGTGCTTGGCACCCATCATTAGGCAATTTGTGAAATTCCCGGACATGCCGGAAAACAAAAGAAAATATTGATGCACTAATTTGGAAACTTCCCGTATCCGTACTTGGAAGGATCTGATTACTGCCTTCCTAAGGCAATATCAGTATAATTCCGATATGGCTCCCGATCACACTCAGCTGCAGAATATGTTCAAGAAAGAGGGCGAAACCTTTAAAGAATACGCACAATGGTGGAGAGACCTGGCGGCACAAGTGGCTCCTCTCATGGTTGAGAGAGATGATCACCATGATGGTAGACACTCTGCCAGTGTTCTACTATGAGAAGCTAGTAGGTTACATGCCGTCCAGCTTCTCGGACCTAGTGTTCGCCGGGGAAAGAATCGAGGTAGGGTTGAAAAGAGGAAAGTTCGATTATGTTTCCTCCACGAGTACGAATGCCAAAAGAATCGGGACAACAGGGGCAAAAAGGAAGGAAGGAGATGCCCATGCCGTCTCTTCAACGCCCGCGTGGGTCAAACCCCCGCAGACACCCCCTGGTACCCATCAGTACACGCAACATCACCCGAGCTTCTCGGCTCATATCGGGAACGCCTCTAGTTCAGCACCTGTGCAGCCTAAGGCACCCACCCAGAGGGAAGCTCCCCAAGTTCCAACTCCGAACACAGCTCCCCTTTCCCAAAGTGGTATGACCCTAACGCAACTTGCAAGTACCATGGGGGTGTCCCGGGGCATTCCATTGAAAAATGCTTGGCCTTTAAATACAAGGTCCAACATTTGATAGATGCTGGATGGCTGACTTTCCAAGAGGATCGGCCCAATGTGAAAACCAACCCGCTCGCCAATCATGGAGGGGGAGCGGTTAACGCCGTTGAGTCCGATAGACCGCGCAGGTCTAAACCTTTAAGGGATGTGGCAACCCCTAGGAGGATGATTCCTGTTTGCTGCATTCCGGCGAGCTGCATGACATGGAAACGTGTTTGGGAGTAGAGGAATTGTTATAGCGAATGATAGATCAAGGTCGACTGGAAGTTAGCAGTGAAGGAAGAGAGGAGCAGCATATATGCATGCAGTCCACGGATGGGAGCAGTGTTGCGAAGCCCAAACCCTTGGTGATATACTTCACCAAGGGCACAGCTTCGCAAAAGCCCGGACACCCCTTAGCAGCTAAACCTGTTCCTTTCCCATACCAAAATAGCCACACAGTCCCATGGAGATACACACCTCCGAGGGGGAAGGAAGAAGAAGCCACCGATGTCAGCTCGTTGTCGGCTAAGGTAATAAATATCACGGGACTGAGTGGTGTGACCCGTAGCGGTCGTGTGTTTGCGCCTCTGGACCTACCAGTCCAACCCGCAAACGTCAAGGGGAAAGGAAAAGTGGTGGAGGAACAAGATGGCGAAGCACCCCACGCTTCGAATAAAGATATTCCGGCAAAAGGTCTTCCGGAGAAAAAGGATGGTAAAAAGGAGGTGTCGCTAGAGGAAGCCAGTGAGTTCCTCCGTATAATTCAGCAGAGCGAATTCAAGGTTATCGAACAGCTCAACAAAACCCCGGCCAGGGTCTCGCTGTTGGAGTTACTCATGAGCTCCAAGCCTCATCGGGCTCTGCTAGTAAAAGTTCTGAACGAGGCCCATGTGGCCCAAGACATCTCGGTAGAAGGTTTCGGAGGGCTGGTCAATAATATCACGGCCAACAACTATCTCGCCTTCGCCGAAGAAGAAATCCCCACCGAGGGGAGAGGGCATAATAAAGCTTTGCACGTATCAGTCAAGTGTATGGATCATATCGTAGCCAAAGTGCTCATCGATAATGGTTCCAGTTTAAACGTGATGCCTAAGAGCACTTTCGAGAAACTACCATTCAATGCTTCCCACTTAAAGCCGAGTTCAATGGTGGTTCGTGCCTTCGACGGCACCCGCCAAGAGGTTAGGGGAGAGATCGATCTCCCAGTACAGATAGGCCCTCACACCTGTCAAGTCACTTTCCAAATAATGGATATTAACCCCCCCTATAGTTGTCTGTTGGGACGTCCATGGATCCACTCAGTGGGAGTTGTTCCCTCTACACTCCACCAAAAGTTGAAATTCGTAGTGGAAGGGCATCTGGTCATCGTGTCAGGCGAGGAAGACATCTTGGTGAGTTGTCCATCCTCTATGCCTTATGTAGAGGCCGCAGAGGAGTCATTAGAAACCGCTTTCTAGTCTTTTGAGGTGGTAAGCATTTCCTCTGTGGACTCCTTCTCTGGGCAAGCTTGCCTGTCCGATGCAGCAGTAATGATGGCCCGAGTCATGTTGGGGAACGGTTACGAACCCGGAATGGGTTTAGGCAAAGACAACGGCGGCATAACTAGCCTGATAAATGCCAAAGGAAATCGTGGGAAGTATGGGTTAGGCTATAAGCCCACTCAGGCAGATGTAAAGAGAAGAATCACGGGAAGGAAGAGCGGTAGTCAAAGCTCGCGGTTGAGACAAGAAGGTGAAGGAAGCCCGCCCTGCCACATAAGTAGAAGCTTTATAAGCGCGGGTCTGGGGGACGAAGGTCAAGTGGTCACGATGTACGAAGATGATGTTCCGAGTACATTGGATTTGGTACGACCATGCTCTCCTGATTTCCAGCTGGGAAATTGGCGAGTGGAGGAACGCCTCGACATTTACGCAACGAGCATAATGTAAACCTTTACGGTTTTAAAAAATTCTATAGTTAGGCCTAGGCTTTAGAGTTTCTTTTGTTAAGGCTTTGTGTCTTTTGTTTTAAATTTATAATACAAGGATCTTTCTTCATCTGTTCCTACGTCTCTACCCATTCTCATCCATTTGCATGTTTACTTCTTTATTTCTGAAACGGCAGATCCGATGACGAGTCCCCCGAAGGTACTAATACCTGGGACCCGCCTATCAACTTCGAGCAAGAAACGAATCAAACGGAAGATGAAGGGAATGAGGATGTGAGACTTCCCCCGGAATTAGAAAGGATAGTCGCCCATGAGGACCAAGAAATGGGGCCTCATCAAGAAGAAACTGAACTAGTAGACTTGGGAGTTGGCAGTGGAAAAAGGGAAGTAAAGATAGGCACAGGTATTACCGCACCTATCCGTGGAGAATTAATAACCCTGCTGAGAGACTACCAAGACATCTTTTCTTGGTCATACCAAGATATGCCCGGTTTGAGTTCTAACATTGTACAGCACCGATTACCTCTAAATCCCGAGTGTTCCCCGGTAAAGCAGAAACTGAGAAGGATGAAGCCCGAAACATCCTTGAAGATAAAAGAAGAAGTGAAGAAGCAATTTGACGCTGGTTTTCTGGCCGTCGCTCGGTATCCAGAATGGGTTGCCAACATTGTACCGGTCCCTAAGAAAGATGGGAAAGTATGAATGTGTGTGGATTATCGGGACCTGAATCGGGCCAGTCCCAAGGACAATTTTCCTTTGCCACACATCGATATCCTCATGGATAATACGGCCAATTTCGCTTTATTTTCCTTCATGGACGGTTTCTCCGGTTACAATCAGATAAAGATGGCACCAGAGGATATGGAAAAGACTACCTTCGTCACCCTGTGGAGAACATTCTGTTACAAGGTGATGTCCTTTGGACTCAAGAATGCCGGGGCAACTTATCAACGGGCCATGGTAGCTTTGTTCCATGATATGATGCATCAAGAGATCGAGGTCTACGTGGACGACATAATTGCTAAATCTAAATCCGAAGAAGAACACCTTGTCAACCTGCGGAAGTTGTTCGAAAGGCTTAAGAAATATCAATTAAGGTTGAACCCCGCCAAGTGTACCTTTGGGGTCAAATCAGGGAAATTGCTTGGTTTCATCGTAAGCCAGAAAGGGATAGAGGTAGATCCCGAAAAGGTGAAGGTCATCCTTGAGATGCCGGAACCCCGTACTGAGAGGCAAGTCCGAGGTTTCCTGGGACGCTTGAATTATATTGCCAGATTCACATCACAGCTCACCGCCATTTGTGAGCCGTTGTTCAAGCTCTTACGCAAAAACCAAACTGATCGCTGGAATGAGGGTTGCCAAGAGGCTTTTGGAAGGATCAAGAAGTATCTTATGAATCCCCCTGTGCTTATGCCACCAGTACCTGGAAGGCCTCTCATCTTGTACATGACAATCTTGGACGAGTCAATGGGGTGTATGCTGGGGCAACATGACGAATCCATAAAGAAAGAGCGCGCTGTTTACTACCTAGGTAAGAAGTTCACGACCTGTGAAACGAATTACTCCTTGCTCGAAAGAACGTGTTGTGCTTTAGTATGGGCATCCCATCGCCTAAGGCAGTACATGCTGAGCCATACTACCTGGTTGATATCCAAGATGGACCCGGTTAAGTACATCTTTGAAAAGCCGGCTCTCACGGGACGAATCGCCCAGTGGCAAGTCCTGCTATCCGAGTTTGATATAATCTACGTCACCCAAAAGGCGATAAAAGGAAGCGCCTTAGCAGATTATTTGGCTCAACAGCCTCTTAACGACTATCAGCCCATGCATCCTGAATTCCCGGATGAGGACATCATGGCCTTGTTTGAGGAAAAATTGGACGAAGATCGGGACAAATGGACCGTATGGTTTGACGGAGCGTCAAACATTCTAGGCCATGGCGTTGGAGCAGTATTGGTCTCTCCGGACAATCAATGTGTACCTTTCACAGCCAGGCTAGGATTCGACTGCACCAACAACATGGCCGAATATGAAGCATGTGCCCTGGCCGTCCAGGCAGCGATTGACTCCAATGTCAAACTACTCAAGGTGTACGGCGACTCAGCGTTGGTAATCCATCAGCTGAGAGGGGAATGGGAAACTAGAGATCCCAAGTTGATACCCTACAAAGCCTATATCAAGGAATTGGCTAAAACCTTTGATGAGATCTTTTTCCATCATGTTCCCCGCGAGGAAAATCAAATGGCGGATGCGCTTGCTACTTTGGCGTCTATGTTCCAGCTAACGCCGCATGGGGATCTACCGTACATTGAATTTTGGTGTCGTGGCAAACCCGCGCATTGTTGCCAAGTAGAAGAGGAACGGGACGGTAAGCCTTGGTATTTCGACATCAAGCGATATGTCATAAGCAAAGAATACCCGCCAGAGATTGCCGACAATGATAAGAGGACATTGAGAAGGTTGGCGGCCGGCTTCTTCATGAGCGGAAGCATACTGTATAACAGAAACCACGACATGACACTCCTGCGGTGTGTGGATGCCAGGGAGGCGAATCACATGATCGAGGAAGTCCATGAGGGCTCGTTTGGAACGCATGCCAATGGGCATGCTATGGCCAGGAAGATCCTAAGAGCAGGTTATTACTGGCTTACCATGGAAAGTGATTGTTGTGTCCATGTAAGGAAATGCCACAAATGTCAAGCGTTCGCAGACAATGTCAATGCTCCACCGCATCCTCTGAATGTCATGTCCGCCCCTTGGCCTTTCTCCATGTGGGGGATAGATGTCATCGGGGCCATTGAGCCCAAGGCCTCGAATGGTCATCGCTTCATCCTCGTAGCGACAGATTATTTTACCAAGTGGGTCGAGGCGGCCTCCTACACCAATGTCACGAGGGGTGTGGTGGTCAGGTTCATTAAGAAAGAGATCATCTGCCGATATGGTTTGCCAAAGAAGATTATCACGGACAACGGCACCAACCTGAATAACAAGATGATGGGGGAAATGTGCGAGGAGTTTAAAATCCAGCATCACAATTCCACACCCTACCAGCCAAAGATGAATGGAGCCGTGGAAGCGGCCAATAAGAATATCAAAAAGATTATCCAAAAGATGACCGTGTCGTACAGAGATTGGCACGAGATGCTCCCATTCGCGTTACACGGTTACCGAACTTCAGTGCGAACGTCAACTGGGGCAACGCCGTTCTCATTGGTATATGGGATGGAGGCTGTGTTACCGTTTGAGGTAGAGGTCCCGTCATTAAGGATCTTGGCAGAATCCGGATTAAAGGAATCAGAGTGGGCTCAAATGCGCTATGACCAGCTCAACCTCATTGAGGGTAAGCGCTTAACGGCCATGAGTCATGGGCGTTTGTACCAGTAAAGAATGAAGAGTGCATTCGACAAGAAGGTACGCTTGCGCAAGTTCCATGAGGGAGACCTTGTGCTAAAGAAAATGTCCCATGCTGTCAAGGACAATCGAGGAAAATGGGCCCCAAACTACGAAGGGCCTTTTGTTGTGAAGAGGGCTTTTTCCGGAGGAGCCCTAGTGCTTACCAACATGGATGGCGAAGAGCTACCTTCACCCGTGAATTCTGATGTCGTCAAGCGATATTATGCTTAGAATCTGGGGCAATTAAGGATGTCGCTGCATGTTCTTTATCTTTATGTGTTTTCTGGGTATCACCCAGGGATTCCCCGTCTACTGTATCTCTCGTCACAATCTTTTGAAGAAGTAAACGTGGGTTCGAGGCTTTAGTCCTCACGTTGGTTTTAAACTTTGTGTTAATTTGTGATCACCTGAGCCCTGCCGCTCAATTCATGGGATGCCCCAAGCGCTTAATTAAAATTGAACCTAAACCAACTTTCACTAAAAATTTGCTGCGTTTGAAAACATTCATGTATACGCTTACGCATGCTTATTGTTGTGGTAAAACAGGGCCAGGATCATCTTGAACTACCTTCTGGGGTAGAGACAAAGCTAGAGCAGCAGGAAACCAATCAAGGTAAGACAATAACCCGGTCATGATTGGCCGCACATTGTTTGTTTCCTACTTGTAGGTACTTAGGAACGGACACAAATGGAGGATAGGGTCACGACCGACCGATCGTTGCCCCTTCTCTGCGCTAAACAAGCAGAGAACGTCACTGCAAGGCAACCCAGTATCCTTTGTATTTGCGGTTTTCTTTTACTATTTTTTGTTTTAAGTAAGTAAAACGATGCCTAAATTCTAACTTAAGTAAATTCGAGTGGGCGAACGCTATCCTGTAAAGAGAGGGGGGCCATGGTTACAGTTTCCCCTAAAAAAAAAAGTGCAGGTTAGCTCGCCTGGGCGAGCAACCCCTGCACCAAAATATAAAAATGACGAAAGGGGGACGTTTTTGCATTCAAAAACTTCTTTTCCCCCCTTTCAAAAGCCATACCCACAGAATTTACGAGTTTGCAGCCCTAGGATCTCTACTTTTCGCATTCTTCGATTCCGTTTTGTGCTTTTATTTATCACCAACAAGTAAGTATTCCATCTTTAAGCTTTCTAGCTTTTCATTGGTGTATTTTGATCTCCTTTTGGTGCTCTAAATTGTGGAAATGTGCTCAAATATGTGGGGCAATTTTGGTTTGTTTTCTTGCTTGATTGGTTTGAATTGGGGGTTTGTATGAGATGGCCCTAGGCCTATAATGTATTTTGAAGTAATGGGGCATGCCACATTGTCCCCGTTCTCTTGCTATTGATGCCCAAACGCGCGCCCACCAAGTGTTCGGTGAAATGCCTCAATGGCATTAGCGCGTGATTTTTGTAGGGAAACAACCTATGGGACAATTAGGTATGCACATGTTTTCTATTTTTTGGGGGCATGTATTCGGTTTCGTAAGGGCTAGAGTAATTGCCCCCCATATATACTAGGCCTAGGAACCAAAGTTTTTATGCAAGAGAACACAAGAGTGGGTGCATATTGGGTAAAGTTACCCTTTTTGGCCAGCAATCAGCTATGAGCCACGCTACAATAATTTCCCTACGCCTAGATGTTTAGGAATTTTGTTCATCCTAAATGTGTAGGTTTAGAATAGGTAGCAAAATACTTGGATGTATGTACATGTAATTTTTGGTAGTCAAAATGTCTCACAAAAAATATATATATGTTGCATTTTTATGTAAAGAAAATACCTTACAGAGATACTTTTTAATTTGAATGCCATATACTTGAATTTGCATGCGGCTTTAGGTGGCAAAAACACTTGAATAAAGCATGAAATGTAGCACCTTATTGTGTAGGTAGCCAAGATTCATCATGAAGTTTGTGTATGTATAGGTATTAGAAATACCAGAATGTGCACGTATGCAATTTTTGGTAGCCAAAATGCTTTGAGTATGCATGTATGTAAATTTAGCCAAGGAAGTGCATGTGATGTAGGTAGCAAATACACCTTGGAAGTACATATAAATAATCTAGGTAACGAAGGTGCCTTGATTGCGCATGGGTGCATTTTTCTTAGGTAGAAGAATATCTTGTGCGAGTAAATGTTCATAAGGAAGTATGTGCATGAGTTTGCTCTAAATTTACATTGATTGGAGGAGGTTGTATGCCATTTTTGTTTTAAGAGTAGCATTTCTTGGTAAAACTAACTTTCCAAATGTTTGCCTTCGCAGGAAATGGCCCCGAGGAAGCTTGCCTCAAAAAGGTCCAGGAAGGATAAGACGGCCGAAGGAACTAGTTCCGCTCCTGAGTATGACAGTCACCGCTTTAGGAGCGCTGTACACCAGCAGCGCTTCGAGGCCATCAAGGGATGGTCATTTCTCCGGGAGCGACGCATCCAGCTCAGGGACGACGAGTATACTGATTTCCAGGAGGAGATAGGTCGCCGGCGGTGGGCATCACTGGTTACCCCCATGGCCAAGTTCGATCCAGAAATAGTCCTCGAATTTTATGCCAATGCTTGGCCAACAGAGGAGGGCGTGCGTGACATGAGGTCCTAGGTGAGGGGTCAGTGGATCCCGTTTGATGCAGATGCTATCAGCCAACTCCTGGGATATCCGTTAGTGCTGGAAGAGGGCCAGGAGTGCGAGTATGGCCAGAGGAGGAACCGGTCTGATGGGTTCGATGAGGAGGCCATCGCCCAGTTGCTATGTATACCGGGGCAAGATTTTGCCCGGACTGCTGCTGGGAGACGAGTGCGGATCATGCGCACCAACATGACCACCCTGACTCAGATATGGATGACTTTGCTGCTCAGTAACATCCTGCCCACCGATCATAATTCCGACCTCCCCCTTCCGAAGTGTCAGCTGGTGTACGCCATCCTGACGCGGATGAGCATCCATATGGCTCAGTTAATCGCTGATGCCATCTATATTTTTGCAGGTATGGCGCCTACCAGGCACCCTTTGGATCCAGATAAGTCCAACAGGGCCCTGGGATTTCCCGCGCTGATCACAGGACTCTGCCAGTCGTTTGGAGTCCCCGTTGCACCTACCAAGGTGATTCGGTCGCCCATCACCCGGGCTTTTATAGAGAAGTACTGCACCCAGAGACAGGCTCAGGGTGATGCTCCACAGGCCGCAGGCGCGCCACCACCACCTCATCAGGCTTGCCCAGCTGGGTCGTTTGACACGGAGCAATATTTACGGCATTTGGTTCGCCAGCAGGCAGCCAACCACCAGGCACATGTACAGACCCATGATTGTCTTTACCAGATGAGCCTCAGCATGCAGAGTCAGGGCTTCGCTTCTTTTTCATGCCCTACTCCAGACCAGTTCAGGGCAGAGGTCGCATGGCCCAGGGATTGGCCCGAGGCCCAAGCAGGAGAGGCGTCCCCAGAGGCTCCCGGCGATGGAGAGGAGGCCCACGAGGACGAGGAGATGGTCGATTTGCTTGACTTCTAGGGAGGGAGTGGAGCTACATGACTGGGAGATCCCCAAATTCATGTTTTCTTTCATATTTCTTTTATTATTTTTATGTTAGGTTATTTTTTGTTATGAGAGACTAATGTTTGTTTTTGTTGTTTCGATTGTCATTTGTACAACGCATACATTTTTGTTTGGATTGTTGCGTTAGTGTTTATATCATTATTATCAATGATGTTTGAAATTCTGGAACCGTGTAGAGTTTTTCGTTTAGGAACATCGTCCAAAAAAATAAGACAAACAAAAATCATGATAAAAATAATAATAAAAAAAAAGAGAGGAAAGAGAGAGCAAGTAAGGAGAAAAAGAAGGAAAATAGAAGATAAAGAACCAACATGTTTTTGAAAGAGATGATTTCCGACTTTTGATTGAAAGGAAAATTCGCCGATCATAGCTAGTTTTTTAAAAAATGTGTGTACACCTGAAGGGTGGACGCTGTAAAAATTTTCCCAGACGCCCAAAATGGACTCGGATGAATGCACAAATGGATAAAAGAACATGTTTTGGAAACATTGGGTTGACTAAAATAGAGGAAATGAATCCTGAGCCCTAGCATCACATGACCATAAAAATTTGACGCTTGAGTGTCCGCATAGGTGCATGCATGACCAGTTTTGCATAAAATTTCCAAATCATCATTTTTGCATTTGTGTCATGGAAATAATGTGGGGCATCCCTTTTTGTCCTTGAACCAAACCAAACCCTGACATGTATCATGTCTAGCTGTTCTACAAGCCTTGAGCCAAAATCCTAACTCACCATAAACCTTGACCCAGGGTGAGAATGTCAATCCTTACCCTCGGAAGCAAAAAATAAGAGAAGGAAAATTCCCAATCAAAGAGTGGGAGAAAGCAAAAAGAAAAGAAAGGAAATTCCCAATCAAAGAGTGGGAGAAAGCGAAAAGAAAAGAAAGAAAATTCTCAATCAAAGAATGGGAGAAAGTAAAAAAGGGAAGAAGAAGAAGGAAAGAAAGCTCCTGATCAAGGATCGAAAGAAACCAGAAGAAATGTGCAGAAAGGTCTTTGGACCGGACAATATCTGTACAATACAGAATTGTCACCAAATGAACAAAAAGAAGGAAAGGAAACCATGACCTGAAAGTGGTCTTCTCCCTTTGATTACCAACCAAAATCCTGTGCGTCGGTGACTTGTTCGCCTCGCGCAAAACAAAAACAAAAAAGGAAAAGGCCAAAAACACACAAAAGCCGAAAAACCCACCAAAAGAACTCATTCCCAAGGGAAGTCCTATTGATCCATGATCACGCATGTAACTTTTGATTTGATAGGAAATAATTTGCAAAGTCAAGTCGTGACATATCTATGGTTCAGAATTAGGATGAAACACTTACCTGTGCGAGATTGATACACTTTGAGTGGATTTCTTCTATTTTTGTCGAACCCAGTGTTTCCTCTAAATGGTCATTTAGAAACAAAATGCTAAACATCCAAAATCTCATTTATGGTTATGGGGGGGTTTCATCAGCAGACTCTCCTTTCCTGGTAGACGCATTGTTTTTCACTCAAAAAAGCATATGATGCTCTAATCAGTTGGAATATTTGTCTCTTTACTAAAGCATGTTTGCATTTTAGTGAAGAAAACACCGAGACTTTTTCAAGTCTCACAAGGTATCCAGAACTATGTAGGTCTGAGTTCCTCATTGGAGGATACGTAGGAGCAAGAGCCTTGCTTTTGTCGGTCACCCCACAATCTCTGTCATACTGACCTTGAGGTCATGTGACATGCGGAGACAAATTATGGTCATTCCGCACACCTTTTTGTCATTCAGACACAGTTGTGTCCGATGGCACGCAGAGACAAATTATGGTCATTCTGCGCCCTTTTGTCATCCAGAGGCGGCGGGCCCGATGACATGCGGAGACAAATTATGGTCATTCCGCACACCCTTTTGCCATTCAGACACAGTTGTGTCCGATGGCACGCAGAGACAAATTATGGTCATTCTACACCCTTTTGTCATCCAGAGGCGGCGGGCCCGATGACATGCGGAGACAAATTATGGTCATTCCGCACACCCTTTTGCCATTCAGACACAGTTGTGTCCGATGGCACGCAGAGACAAATTATGGTCATTCTGCACCCTTTTGTCATCCAGAGGCGGCGGGCCCGATGACATGCGGAGACAAATTATGGTCATTCCGCACACCCTTTTGCCATTCAGACATAGTTGTGTCCGATGGCACGCAGAGACAAATTATGGTCATTCTGCGCCCTTTTGTCATCCAGAGGCGGCGGGCCCGATGACATGCGGAGACAAATTATGGTCATTCCGCACACCTTTTTGCCATTCAGACACAGTTGTGTCCTATGGCACGCAGAGACAAATTATGGTCATTTTGCGCCCTTCGTCAATCGCGGCCGACAAGCCCGTTGACACGCGGAGATTTATGTCATCTTCTGCGCTCACAAGATCTGTCATACTAACATTTGAGTCACGCTGACGGGCAGAAATACCTCAGTGGTTATCCGTATAAACATTCTTTTGCTATCTGTAAGACAGAACGCTTGATAGCATGCAGAGACTGACATCGTCTTCTGCACCTTTTGTTCCCCCGGGAACAACAAGTCATTTGCATGCGGATATTTTATGGTCACCCGCGACTCTCGTCAACCGAGAGGAACGAAATTAGTGTCTTATCTTTACTTCCCTTTTATCTCCAATAAAAGACAAGTAAAGAGGGGCAACTGTCATACCCTAATTTCGTCCGGGGACCTTTGCTTGATGACATGCAACTTTTGTTTGGTCCTTGTGAGGTTCTTGGCACCCATCATTAGGCAATTTGTGAAATTCCGGGACATGCTGGAAAACAAAAGAAAATATTGATGCACAATCCGTAAGGTTCCGTGACACACCGGAAATCAAATGGAAGCATCGTTGCATAATTAGTGAGGTTCCGTAACATTCTGTAAGTCAAAAAAGGGGATGATTATGTAATCTGCAAGGTTCCGTAACATTACGGAAAGAAAATAAGTATCGTTACGAAATTCGTAAGTTTCCGTAACTTTACGAAAAAAAGAGTCACCAAAAAAAGGCAGGGGGTGTACTTGGTAAAAATGGGGGTGCAAATAGCAACCAGGCCCACTTGGGCCCTCCAGAAGATTCCTCCAGAAGGCTGTTGCTTCTGGAGGAAGCAACCCTGCGCGCCTGGGCGAGCTGGGTGGCAAGCTTCTCCCCCAATTTTCTATAAATAGGGGGGAAGTGAAGTAGAAAAGGGTTCAGCCCCTTAGGCACTTCTCTCTCTTTCGAATTTGCTTAGAAAATTGTTTCCGTGAAGAAAATCCAAGCTGAGGCGCTTCCGTAACGTTTCTGTAACGTTTCCGTGAGTGATTTCGCGAAGGTTTTCGACCGTTCTTCGACGTTCTTCATTCGTTCTTCATCGTTCTTCGGTCTTCAACGGGTAAGTACCTCAAACTAAGCTTTTCAATTCATTCTATGTACCCGTGGTGGTCCACATTGTGTTTTGTGTATTTTCATTCTCGTTTTCATTTACTTTCCGTACCCCTTTTGACGTGCTTAAGCCATTTTATTTAAGTCATTTCTCGCTTAACCTAAAAATAAAATAAATTTCCACCGATTGTTTGAATTGTATTATCCGTTAACTTTGGTTAAAATGAATTCCGACCATTCGGTCGTGCCGCAACCACGATGGAAATCAAAAAAGAGGTAAAATAATAATATAATAATAAAAAAAATGTCTTTTAGTAAAATAAAGCGGAAAATCAATCGGACGTTTTCTCTTTGGGATTTCTCATTCTTAATTGAATTGACTAATAACTAAAGTGAAACTAAGGCTAAAATCAACTCGCCTAGTCAAGCTCGTCAACAAAAATAGGTTTTTGAAAGTTTACCATTTCAATTTCTTACTAAGTAAAATGGATCATTTTCAAGGTCCAACGCCTTAAAATGATCACCTTTTAAGTAAAAAAGAATCACTTGATTCACGCATAAGAAAGAACTACGTAGGTTTGATTTCCTCATCGCAATTGAGGAATACGTAGGAGCAAAGGGGAAACACCCTTGTCGACCACAAAAAGAGAAAAAATATAAAAAGGGTATAAAGGATATAAAGACATAAAAAGGGAACGTAAAAATCAAAGTCATGTTTGCACATTCGATTAAAGGCTTCCGTCCCTTGGGACGGACGTATGGGGTGCTAATACCTTCCCCGTGCGTAAATACAACTCCTGAACCTTTCACTTAAAAGTTCGTAGATCGCGTCTTTTCCGGTTTTTCCGACGTTTTCCTCAAATAAACATTGGTGGCGACTCCGCGCGTATTCCTTTCGTGGAACACTCCAGCGAGTCACGCGTCGCCCTCCCGCCGAAGGGTAGGTTGCGACAACAGTATTCAGGTGTTGAACCCGCTGGTATACCTGCTCACCAGTCAATAGTATGGGTGCAATATCATGCTCTTGACTTCCACTAAAAGCTTTTTTCAGTCGTCTGTAAGGATGAGTGGGTCTTAGAAAATGGCGATGCCTACTGTAGACTATTTTTCTTCAATGTTTTAGTTGTATGTAGCTTTTGTTTTCTTCACAGATGGGGCATGCATGATGACCCTTA
This sequence comes from Glycine max, assembly GCF_000004515.6. Taxonomy (NCBI): domain Eukaryota; kingdom Viridiplantae; phylum Streptophyta; class Magnoliopsida; order Fabales; family Fabaceae; genus Glycine; species Glycine max. The sequence continues at coordinate 35,894,310 of NC_038251.2, forward strand.
ACACTGTAACCGCTGAGATTCCCATATGCTGGAAAGCCACTAATGGTACAAAAAAACATTGCAAGCATTTCAAACGTCTCCTTGCGAAACGCATCAAACACTAAAACCCCTTTGTCCCACAACTTTTTCAGGTCTTCAACCAACGGACTTAGATAAACATCAATGCCATTTCCTGGCTGTCTTGGGCCTGATATCATCATAGACAACATCATGTATTTTCGCTTCATGCACAACCAAGGAGGCAAATTGTAAATTACTAGCAGAACTGGCCATGAACTGTGTTGAGTGCTTAACGTCCCATATGAATTCATTCCATCACTGGCGAGTCCAAGTCTAAGATTGCTTGGCTCTTTCCCGAAATCCGGATACAAACCATCAATTTTCTTCCACTGTGAGCAATCAGCCAGATGACGGACCAGTCCATCAGAAATCCTTCCATTTGCATGCCATGTAAGGTCTTTTTCGTCGTCCTCGTTAGCAAAAAGATGCTTAAACCTTGGAATGATTGGAAGATACCACAAAACCTTCGCTGGCGGGCCCTTCTTTGAGTTTTCATCATACCTACTTTCCTCTTCATCCTTCAGTTTGTACCGTGAAGCCCCACAGATAAGGCATTTGGACATTTCTTGGAATTCATGCCTGTACAGTATGAAATCATTGGGGCAAGCATGAATCTTCTGATATTCCATACCCATGGGACACAGTATCTTTTTCGCCTTATAATAGGTTATAGGCAACATGTTGTCATCTGGAAGCAGATTGTGCACTACCTCAAGCAGTGAAGTGAAACTTTTGTCACTCCACCCATACCTGGCCTTCACATTAACCAGACTTAACATCGCAGACAACAGAGTTAAGGAATTCTTGGACCCCGTATACAAAGGCTTCTTTGAATCACTCTGCAATCCTTCATAGACAGGGGCATGTGCTTGCTGGAAAGACTCTTGTCCAAGGTCACGAATCATGTCCTCCAAGTGATCTCCCATTTGTACATCAAACTATTCAGATTGGGACCCAGTCTGCATGTTTGTCAGTTCACCATGCCATATCCACGTCGTGTAATTCTTCTTAATCCCATCACACAATAGATGGTCCCGTATGTCATCCAGTAGTTGTCGTCTTCCATTCTAACAGTTGATGCAAGGACAATAATATTTTCCTTCTTCATTCGGTCGGCCTCTTTCTAAAGCAAATTGCAAGAACTGCTCGACGCCATCCTCATATTCTGGGCTTATGCGACTTTCATTCATCCAACTTCGATCCATCTAAGCAATTCCATGCATAAAAATCTCACTTTTTTATTTATAGGTGTGGCCCTATCCCATTTAGGAAGACTGTCTTTTATGTTAGCTTCAAACGTCAAGGTTAGCATTATTTTGAATAATTTGACAAAATTTCGGCAGCATTTCGCATTGGTCTCCAAGTACACGACATGACATCGGTGAAATGAATTTCCCGATAATCAAGTATGCACCCAGAGAACAACTTGAAATGCATTGAACCGAAATTTAATCAGAATAATCAAAATAATAATAACCTTAACGAATGAATCTAACATAAAAATATCAGTCTCCCCAAACTATCCAAACGGACAATTCAAGACTAAATACAATGACTAATGCAAACTCTCTGCAAGAATCATTGCATTCCGTCTCAAACGGGAATCTAAGGTTCACTTAGCATGAACAACATTTGTTTATATAGCAAATAACATTGATGACATACAAGAACATACAAAATCTAAATTTCGATTACAAACAAATATCGACATCAACAGTTGTTTCTATAGCATATTACATTCATGACATACAACAAAGCTAAGGGAGGTTGACTAGGTCGCAAGTCAGGTTGACTAAGTGTGTCTGTGTGTCATGAGGGTGTGTGTGTGTGTGTGTGTGTGTGTCATTAGGGTTTATGTGTGTGTGTGTGTGTTTGATTAGGGTGTGTGTGTGTGTGTGTGTGTGTGATGAGGGTGTGTGTGTGGATGTGATTAGGGTTTTTGTGTGTGTGTGTGTCTTATTAGGGTTTGTGTGTGTGTGTGTGTGTGTGTCTCTAGGTTCATCGGTGTGTGTCTGTCATGAGGGTGTGTGTGTGTGTGTCTATGTCATTAGGGCTTGTCTGTGTGTCTGCGTGTCTCATTAGGGGGTGTGTGTGTGTGTGTCTCATCAGGGGGTGTCTTTGTGTGTATTTTTCAAGAGGGTGTGTGTGTGTGTCTATGATGAGGGTATGTGTGTGTGTTTGTCATTAGGGTTTCTCAGTGTGTGTGAGTCGCATCAGGGTGTGTGTGTGTGTGTGTGTGACGAATCGCACAAGGAATGCATTATCTTTACATAGTACTTGCTTCCTCGGATCTTCCACACCAGTATCTCAAGTCCAGCAATGTTCCCATTGGACCAAACAATGAACCAATGCTTGTAGATTACGGGGTCAGCCATATGGTTAACCCTTCAACCATTGCACAAACACTATTCGCTTAGAAGGCACCAGAGGTAACACAGCAAGGCCAGGTTTCGCGCAGTTGCGCTGTTTACTATCTTGGTGTTGTCATAATTGAGATACTGACAGCGAGGTTCCCTTCTCAGTATGTCAGCAATGGAAAGGGTGGGGCTGATGTGGTGCAATCGGTGGAAACTGCAATCTCTGAGGGAAGGGAATCAAAAGTGCTTGATCCTAAGATTGCAGGCTCTAGGAATTGGCTTGTATCAATGGAGCAACTCCTCCACATTGGTGCTGCTTGCACTAAAAGCAACCCTCAACAGCGGTTAGACATGGTGGAAGCCATTAGAAGGATAATGGAGATTAAATTCGAGTGTGGTCATGAATAAACAAGCCTTGCAGATTCTCATCATGTTGAACAATCATAGAGGAGGCACGGAACAAACAGCTTCGGAAACTGGGAAAATATCGAATATGGCAGCTCCTAGGTAACACTAATTTAGGTGTTTCATAAAGACTAGACTTGGCTTTATTATTCCCCTAAAACACTATCTTTTTCGGGGAAGCTTCAATGGATAATGTTGCTGCGACGGTCACGGAACCAACTTCAAGGAACGATACCACTTCAAGAAACAGACATGCAGATGATGAAAACCTTGTTGCTGTTGCAGGGGACAGTGAATCGGATGCTATTGAAGGAGAATCAGTCACACTCACACATGGTGGAGCGGTTTCACTCGAAGACCATCTTTTTGGTTTACAACTTTTTTTTTCATTCATTCATTTGTGTTAGCCTTGTATGTTTATTTATAAGTTTTAACCTTAAGTATATATCATTTGTTTTCTGTTGATATTTTATACCTATTAACCTGTGCATAATAAGTGCAGTATATCTTTATAGAGTGAATAGCTTCTGTACGCTTTCTTCTTCAATGAAAGACTCTAACTAAATATAAACTGACTGGAGCTGGTTATTGTTTAGCTGTGTAAGCATAGTTGTGTCCATAAAATGGCGAAGACCATTGTTCGACAATGAGATAGAGATGGTAGATTCATTTATTCAAGAAGTGGAGGGGCTCAGAATTAGACCTCTGATTGGTGACCAGTGGGTGTGGGAACCTGATCCAACTGGGCAGTACTCACTTAAGAGCGCATACAATATGCTTAGACAGCATGTACCTGTGGAGGCCTAGGGGGAAGAGTTCAAGGAACTATGGAAGCTCAAAGTTCCATCTAAAGCGGCTGTGTTTGCTTGGAGACTTCACAAGGACAGGCTACCAACCAGAGACAACCTGAGGAAGAAGTAAATTGACCTGCAGGATTACTTATGTCCCTTTTGTAGAAGTGTCGAGGAGAGCGAAACACATCTGTTTTTTCACTGCCGGAAAATAATTCCGGTTTGGTGGGAATCGTTGTCATGGGTGAATTTGGTGAATGTCTTCCCATATCACCCAAGACAACATTTTATTTAGCATGTGTCTCAAATCATTGAAGGAATGGCTACGTCAAGATGGAAAGGGTGGTGGATAGCATTGACTTGGATCATATGGAAGCACAGAAATAATATAGTTTTCTCCAATAGCAGTTTCAACGCAAACAGAATGATGGAGGAGCCACTGTTTTTGGTATGGACTTGGATGAAACACTTAGAGAAGGATTTCAACACTCACTATAATCAATGGTCTTCAAATCTTACACAAGGTTTTAGATGTAGTTGACATTAGGAGTGCAGGGCAATTAATTGTAATAGGTTCTGTTATGAGCCCCATCCTGGGGTGGACCAAACAGCTGGCTGAATTTAGATACAGCAGATTTGTAATCTCAATCCCGAACCTTTTAGTGCCTCTGGTATTCATCTAATATACATATATATTTATTTTGGCTGATAAAAAAAAGAGTTGTGTCCATAAACTTAGTCCTGTATGGAGAGAAACATGTGTGTTCCTTGCTTTCTAAGTTTTGTTATTGACTACATCAGGACAGTGTCCCCGATTCATTAGTATGCATGCAAATATATGAAGGGGTATAGGCCTTGGGAAGAAAACAAGGATTTTGCTCCTCTTAATAAGGGTGCAAAAATTTGAGAAAATATGGTGGATAGCAGCTACAAGGTCAATATGGAAGCTCAAAAATGATATGATCTTTAATAATCAGCCTTTTCACATCTAGAAGTTGGTGGATAATTCAAATTTTCTCACTTGGTCCTGGCTGAGGGGGTGGGAAAACGATTTTGTTCCTTTCCATCAATGGTCCTCAGCTATGGCTATGGCTTTTAATTAGTGTGTGGCCTGTAGGGTTGGGCTTTTGGTGATTTATTGTCGGGCTAATGTAATGTTGTTTTTGTTTTCTGTTTCAGGAGATCTTATCTCCTGTGTTATCTTGTAGTACCTCTGGTACTACTTATCTTATAATATATAAATTATTTTCGCCATTCAAAACAAAAAAAAAACTATCAAGTACCCTTAAATAACTCCACTGCCCCTAAAATACCAACATTACACTAACAACTGTTCAGCTTGCCAAAATTTATATAAAAAAAAAATATAATCCTCATACAAATACAATCATGCAAGCATATTTGAAAACTTAAAATACGAATAACTCAAGTTAAAAACTATTCATTTTTTATAACTCTAAACAAATTAACTAAGGTACAGTAGGCAAATTTTTAGTAGGTCATCACCACTGCAGTAGAATTTAAGTTAAACTTAGATAAGTACCTTATGAAGAGGTCAACTACCTTGTCACAGCTAACAAGACAATATACAAGAACACACATTGATCAATATGATGCTGAATTTCAGATATTTTTCTTCTTTTAAGCCCGTCCAAAATGTTGTTCATTTGCTCATATAAATATTTTTGTACGTAACATGTTACTGTAACTATAAAACACAAACATAACATGTGTAACTGCTACACTAATACTTTTGTCAACATCATTTGAGTACCATTATCAAGGTTTACTTGGTCATTGCGTTTTCACGTAAAACCGAAACTTTCTGTAGAATTAAGTAGGCTACTTACCACTGTATGGGGGAAATAAGCAATTAAGGAGCAGCTAATAAGTGTGGTTCCTAAGGTGGAACAAATAACCATACGAAGTTGTTATTCTTGTTTATTTTGGTCATTCATTTCAACTAAAAAAACAACTTGAAGTTATTACTTTCATCATGTCACATTTAAACCCTCCCTCCCTTTCCCCCGAAATTATGAGAGGCATATAAACTGTTTTCTAATTAATGACGTAGTATCCGGCCTAGTCACTATTGCAAGCAAGGTAACATTGTTGGCATGGAAGTTTGGAATTATTTGACCACTGTAGGCTAACTCCACGTGAGGAATAATGCTACTATCTTCAGTTTGAAATTCTTTATCATTCTTTGGTCAAGAATTCCTTTTGAATTTTGATTAGTTTTGTCAGAAGATGAAATTGTATGCAAAATGTATAATAGCAAGTCCATGGGTCTAGACTTTTTCTGGGAGGGGGTCCACAGACCAAAATGGGTCTTGACTTGGTTCCCATAATGAATAGTATGGATGGGTGTTGACTTGGTATTCAGTTTCTACACTATCTTTTTCATTATTTTTAACAGTATTTGTTGGCAGGGTGTAATTGTAACAGGCATTTGTTATAGGCTGCAAGTCTGCACAATAGAGACTATAGGCCCGGTTTTCACAGCAATGTTCACCCCTCTAGCTCTTATAATCACAGCAATATTCTCAGCACTTGTGGAAAGAAACACTTTACTTGGGAAGGTTCAAATTCTACTCTATCAATCTCAAAACAAGCACAAAATGTAAAACAAATTAAGTTAACTATTTAACGAGGCTCATTGTTTTTTATTTTCTTTAATTATGGCAGTGTTGGTGGCACTGTTTTACTAGTGGTTGGACTCTACAATGTCCTTTGGGAGAAGAGCAAGGAGAGTGTAAAGGAGGGTGTAAAAGGTGATAACCTAGAAGTTGAAGAAACAAAAGAGGAAACCAGATTGGAGTGCATTGTACAACACTGATTAGACTAAAATTCTGCAAAAGACTCTATGATCCCACTTAAAATTTAGCAAAAGATGTCCCTACAATTTGAATGTCCTATTTCTTAATTATGCATCTTTGTATTATGTGTATATCCTATTATCTTTTAGCTTCAGACGTATTTTTGTTTTTTACTTTTCTTAGAGAATATGATCAAATATCTTATTACATTAAGCACACTTTGTTTAAATTAATTAAGATTAAATGTTATTTTTTATCTATTATATTTTAGTGTTGTTTTATATATTTTAGTATATTAAGTTTTAGCAGAGACTATAACTACTTAATGTATGATTATATTTATTAGAGACATAATTCTTCTAACATTGTCAATTGTAAATATTACACCAATTCACAATTTGGAGAATGGTTCTGAACTAGTTTAACACAAATAAAAAAAAAATTAAACTACTTCAAGGATAAAAAAAGGTTCATAAGCAGCAATGCCACTAGAGAGTAGAGATCAAGAACAAGAGAGAGGAAGAATAAGACATATAATTCTTTCATGAATTGGTCAGGTTTCCTAACTAGTGATATTACACAATGGAAATGTTGAACCAAAATAAGTCAAATTGAAGGAAGAAGATTTGCTTTAAGGTTACACTTTGGGGCATACATTTGCCACAACCTCATTTCTGGAGGCTTTCATGCCCAATAATCTGCTAAGATCCCAATTTGTGTTAGGAAAAGCTCAACATCCCATGTCCCCCCATTTTGTGTACCTAAAACAAAGCTCTAGAATTCCAGCCTACTGGACAAGGTTGAATTTCAAGAGGGTGTTGTTTTTGTTACCAAAGAAAGATTTTATTAATTAAACAAAATAGGAGAAAGAATACTCCTCCAAGGATTTCTACTTCACCAAACATTTCTCCTTTTGTAAAGAGCTAGTGTTCAACTTACAAGCGATAAACATAATGAACTTTTTCCCTTCCATGACTAACTAACTAGTATTCCAACTCTCCTACCTAAAGATTATAGAGCATAAAGATTTACCATTCAGCAGAAGAATTACAAGAGACTAATACTATATCCTGAATTCGGTGACCTTATAATACAAAATTATCCTGAATGACCAATTTTGCAGTGATTAGGAAAATGGTTCTTGGTGCTTTATTCTTTAAATTTTATATTACTAACACACCATTTCCTTAATTTTTGCTGAAGTAAAATAGTTTGGCAGTCCAGAGCAATTTTTACACAAGCACGTAGTCATTAAGTATAATTAATTAAAGCTAATTTTGTGTACCATGTATATAGCATTTTCAATAGAACATATTTTCAAGCAGATGCTAGAATTGCTCAACATACATAGTCAGTGTCAGTGACATACGCTACATGAAACAGGAAGTGCAGATTCTCATAAATAACCTCAAGTAAAGGAAGGATGTTACTAACAATAACAAGTAACAAGTGCAGACAGACATATCACATAGTAACTCATAATTGTATCCTTAACTATGGTTGATAAAGGAAACAGCATTGTCACAATCTAGATTCAACAAATGAAACACGTCTCCCTCTCTCATTGCCTCTATAACCTCCACAACATCATTCCACCCACACTTCTCGAGCAATTCCTTGTAATACCAACCCGTATCTTTCAGCAAATCATTCTCAGACTAATTTTAAAGACCCAACATACCTAACCTAGGTTAGTTCTAAAAACTATTTTGAATTGAACTAAACTGATAACTAATTTCAACAAGGCAAACACAAACACAAAAATAGGAAAACAACGGTACCATATGAATTAGTAAATGCTGGGTTCAACCATTTTTCTATCATGGAACGAAAATAAATGTTTCAGGGACAGTGTGGTACTTACCTTTGATGGAAACTTCACTGATAGGTGAGCTCCAGGGTCACTATAAACACAAACCCACAAAGGCACAGTGCAACTGAGGTCCAGGGTCAACAATGGTACCATATGAATTAGTAAATGTTGGGTTCAACCATTTTTCTATCATGGAACGAAAATAAATGTTTCAGGGACATTGTGGTACTTACCTTTGATGGAAACTTCACGGATACGTGAGCTCCATGGTCACTGTAAACACAAACCCACAAAGGCACAGTTCTGCTGAGGTCCAGGGTCACTGTAAACACAAAGCCACAAAAAGCATTGAATCCCCAGGAGGGTGAAATAATGAAACTCGAAGACAAACATTTAAGATGTTATTTTACCTTAAAATTTGTAGTAAAAATCAGAAAGCCAGCTTGCAACGAAAACCATTCAAACAAAGGAAGAAGCAGACATCACTCGAAGCAAAGCAAGGTACTGACTCACACTCTACAATGGGGGAAATGACGACACGATTTATGACCAGAAAGCACAGAAAGAAGCAGGTTTGCCCATGTACCTAAATGCGACAGTGACGAACACAAACTCGAATGGGAACTGTTGCGAACTCGAACTCGAACTCGAACACCAACTCAAACGGGAACTGGTGCGAACTCCAACTCGAACACGAATAGGAATGGCAGCTTCAGGAGGACAAATAACCTACGTGATGAGGAAGAAATGGAGAAAGAGTTTTGGTTACTGAACGCGTGGAGGGAAAATGGATTTTCGGGGTTTTAGTACTTATGAAAGGGATAACATCGATTTTTTAAACAAAACCGATGTTAAGTAGTTCATGTCAACATCGGTGTTTTAAAAAACTGATGTCAACTTTCTAAGGTTAACATCGGTTTTGCAAAAACCGATGTTAACTAGTGAATGTTAACATCGGTTATTTAAAAAACCGATGTTGACATCGTCACCACATTTGTGTTAACATCGGTTTTTTACAAAACCGATGTTAACAGTTACATATTAACATCGGTTTTCATAAAACCGATGTTAATAAACTAATCTTAATTACAAGTATGCTAGTGTGCTTTTGTTAACATCGGTTTTTCCGGAAACCGATGTTAACATGCCGATGTTAAATGTATATTTTTTAGTAGTGAAAAGGATGCGTCAAGTTTAACAATAACAAAAATGGAGAATAAAATTAGACTTAGGATCGTACAAAATGAAGACACAGTTATGAGGAAATTTTTTTCCTCATAACAAAAATGGAGAATAAAATTGTACTTAGAAGTTCCCCCTTCTAAGACGGTTTCCACGTGAAAACCGTCTTAGAATGATAGCTTTTCTTAGACGATTTTTACGTAAAAATCGTCTTAGAAAGTTACGCTTCTTAGAATGGTGATTTTTTAAAGATGGTTATGAAACCGATGTTGAATCTCTCATTCTAAGATGGTTAAGGAACCGTTGTGGGAATTGTTAACTTTCCACGACGTTGGTTTCAGAGACGGTTCAAAATCGTCGTCAAATGTCTCAAATAATCATTGTCGAAAATATTTTTTCTAGTAGTGACATGAACAAAAATATTGAAAGTGGTCTAAAAAGTCTTTTTAAAGGATATTAGTAAAGTTTTAATTATTATTTTGGTCATCTAATTTATTTTTTAGGTTCAATTTGATCATCTTATTTTTAGGCTTAATTGCAAAATTCATCCCCTTATTTTGTCTATTATACTAAATCGGTCCCCCTATTTTTTAGTTCATTATTTGAATCTCCCTATATTTCAAAATACATTAGTCATAGAGTTGACTTTAACTGTTGACTAACCGTTGACCGTTAAATTTTAAATGTTGACTAGAATAGAGAGTTGACCAATATTTTCTTAAAAAATAAGAACTTAAAAAAATGTTTTAAGATGGACTAAAACCATGATTCTTGAAGTAAGAAATACACTTTTTTACCACTACACCCAAATACTCATTTGAATATTTGATGTAAAATATAGTATTAAAATTTAACGGTCAATGGTTAATCAACGGTAAAAATCAGTTCTGAGGACTAGGATAGTGTATTTTGAAATATAGAAAGACTTAAATAGTGAATTAAAAAATAGAAAGATCGATTTAGTATAATAGACAAAATAGGAGAACAAATTTTGTAATTAAGCCTTATTTTTAAAAGGTTGGTCCTATAATTTTTAAAGGCATTCAACTAGGTTCTTTATGTAAGTTAGTCTATAATGATGTTGACACACTATCTGTGTGATGAATGATGTTGTTGAGGTGGTTGGTTCTCCTCTTTCCCAACATTGGAGTTTATGATCATTGGAAGATAGAAGGTATTCTTCACCAAATTATAAACTCCTTCCCTCAAATCTCTCATATGCTAGGTTCATCATGTAGTTTCCATTCACATTTCTCCATGAATTAGAGCTCAAGCATGGATTTGCAGTCCTTTTATAGTGGTGGAGTCAAAGATAATTTGCTCCAATGTGTGGTAGTGTGGGGATATCATGGGTCTCCGAAAGACTTTGACTGTTGTGAACACTGGAAAGAAATTTTGGGGCTGCCCTAACTGTAAGGTTTTTTTTAATAACCAAAAATGATTATTATTAAGTAGAACACATTGAGTGAAACACAAGGATCGTACAACCAAAGTATGAAAGTTTTACAGAGGTAAAACATAAAATTTTGACAAGTAAAACATAAGAAGCCAACAACCACGTGTACTTCTCCACTTTTGCAGAATATACATATTAAAACCATGTACTTGTTGATCCCATCCAAATGACACTCCAACATGAGACTACAAGGTTGTATGTGGATTGTGTAGTATTCATTTTTGCTTCATTTTGAAGTATGTTGTAAGCGATGCTTAATGTTTCAATGTCGGTAAAACAAAGTGGTGAAGAGGAAGAGGATGGGTGCAATTTTTTCAATGGGTTTTGCACGAACTGGTTGATGACAAATATGTTGTCATTTCGATCAAAAAAGGAAGATCCTGAATATGCAAAGTGCATCGAAGTCCAAAAATATCTTGCATCAAATTCTTCTTAGTTGTTTGTTCTGTTCTTTATGTTAAATGTAATTTTTATCACGATGCTGTTGAATGGACAATAAGAGTCTGTGTTTAGGTGTAAAGAATGATTGTGTTTATGGAGATTTTGCTGCCCTTTTGTGTTTAGTTAAGTGTATTGCAGTGCTTGTCTTTGAATGAAACTAATCTATTTTTATTTTTATTTTTTTGTGTTAATCTAAGTTAATTATGCAATACTATGTCTTTTTAAATGAAATTGTAGTCCTTTATGTAATGAAATGAATGATGTTAAAGTTTTACGAGTCAAGTAGATGGAACACACTTCCCTCTAATCTAATTTCATCTTCAACAACTACATACGTACAAAAAAAAACATTGCTAATTAAGTACTAGTGTTCAAGAGACACATCTCAAAAATCCATGGTCAACAAACAAACAATAACCCAAACATAATATAACATCCCTAATTAACATTCAAAAATAGCATGGTGCAATGGTCATGCCATCCAAAATACAACATCATGAATTCCATGTGGTGCTAATCAACAAACATCCTCTTCTTCTTTCAACTGCATAAGTCGAAAGCCTAAACCAATTTTTGTCCTAGCGACTTATCAACTCTAAATTTTAACTAACACAAGGTTGCATAACACGTACGTTACATTGACACAATGTGATGCCTAACACAGAGCAACTTTATTTTTGTCTAAATAAAATGACGACGTTTTGGTCTCACCCTTCATACATCAATAAACTCATTGTAAATGGCACATCAACATTCAACAACAAAAAAAAAAAAAAAACACAACACACCACTGCCATTGCGAGACAAAAAAATGGAAGATCCTAAATATGCAAAGTGCATTAAAGTCCAAAATATATAGCTCGCATCTGGAGTTTCTTAATTGTTTGCTCTATTCTTTTTGTGTTAAATGCAATTTTTATCACGATCGATGCTGTTGGATAATAGTTTGTGTTTAGGTGTAAGAAATGTGTGTTTAGTGAGATTTTGTGAGGGAGATGTTGTTGTCTTTTTGTGTTTAGTTAAGTGTTTTGGAGGACTTGTCTTTGAATGTCACTAATCTATTTTTTTCATTTTATTTGTGCAGTGTTAACGTAAGCTAATTGTGCAATACTATTTGCCTTTCTAAATGAAAATGTAGTCCTTTTTGTAATAAAATGAATGATGTTAAAGTTTTATCAGTTGAGTAGTTGGCACACACCTCCTTCTAATTTAATTTTTTGTTTTTGTCATGAATTATTGGTAAACAAAATTATGACCTTTATAATATGTATAAAAAATAAACACATATGGAAAGCTAAAATCCATTGTTGTCTTATACTGACTTATATTATCCATTACATCCATGTCATAGCATCTTTAGAAGTTTTTAACGACTACATAATATTATAGTGATATAATATTATATCCATCACATCCGTGTGACATAATGTTGACTTCTAAATAAAGCATATGTCAACCTATAAGTCTTTAGCCAGAGGTGCTCTAAGGATAATGTAATTGAAGCTCAAACTCTAAACTCAAAAACAAGGTTTTTTTTATGTTGGCAAATAGTGTAACATCCCAATTTTTCGTAAATAAATTTAAAAAGCTTTTTAGTAAAATAAATAAATAAATAAATAAATATATAACAAATAATAGACTGAGTACCCTAGGTATAAATAGCTATGTTAAGTTAGGTATCTCATCTTCTCCTCATTTTCGTTTTTCTCTTTTCTCTACTCAAAACTCTTTCTTTTTCCCGCAGTCCACCAAACCTGTCTCATAAAAACAACGATCTCGAACTCATTTACCGTTGGATCGTCGTGAAATTTTAGCAGCTAGTTCACAATACAATTCTGAACATTCTCACCGTTGGGAATTTTAAATCATGTCTGATATTAGAGGAAAACTCTTCGCATTGTAGCCTTTTATTTTCCCGCAAAAACCCAAAACTGTCTCGGTAAAACTACGATCCCGGTTTCGTTAACCGTTGGATTTTCATGAAAGTTGGATATGTTGTTCAAAATTCAATTACGCACACGTTCACCGTTGGGATTTGCGATATAATATTCGTGGAGGGAGAAAAAGAAACCGCATGAATATAATACAAGTGGAGGCTTCAATCTCTTCTTCGTCTCTCTGACGTTCAAGAATTCTATCGGAGCAGTCGGAGGAAAAACTGGAGGAATCTCAGGAAACCGCTAGAGATGTCGCTATCGTTGTCGGAAAACACGTGAGTCCGCTTAGAGGTAAGGGATGAGTTATTCACAATTGGGGGTTAGTGAGAACATGTGTAGGGATCCTTAGAGAACTAAATTTGGGTTTATTTTGGGATGTTTATTGAATTATATAATTTTTCTTTATGATCATGAATACAATATTATTGTGTTCTATGTACCAATTGATGTCCTGATGAGAATTGATTGATAAACTTGAGTGCTCTTGATGTCTTTGTGTTTAACCCATGATTTTGATACAATTGTGAAAAACTATTTCAGAGGTTTTACATCCCATGTTGTGATAAAATCTTTTGTATAAATTGTTATGTTGAGGTTATGAAATGATGATTCAAACTGTGAGTATGTGATAAATTGAACATGTGACAGATGATGAAATACATGTGTATTGAGATGAGATGTGTGTATTGAGTTGTGAACTATGAACTGTTCAATCACACAATTGTAAGACCCTTTAAGGGCGACGAGTATTGTGATGGGATCCACTGTGGGAATCCGATGAGTTAAAATGATTTTGAAAACAATTGAGTAAATGTGTGTATTGCATAGTTCGTAGGTAAAGTGTATATGATTCATGAGGTGTGATAACATGTTAAATTGAGATTATACCATTGTGATTGGGATTAAGTGTATGTGATAAATTGAGTATGTATATGATTGAGATATATATGTGCATTGAGTTGTGAACTATGAATTGTACAATCACACGATCATAAGTCCCTTCAAGGGCGACCAGTTAATGCTAAGTCCCTTTTAGGGCGACAAGTTGATGCTAAGTCCCTTTTAGGGCGACGAGTTGATGCTAAGTCCCTTTTTGGGCGACGAGTTGATGCTAAGTCCCTTTTTGGGCGACGAGTTAATGTTAAGTCCCTTTAAGGGCGACGAGTTAAAATTATTTTGAGAACAATTGAGGAGTCGTGTGTTTTGTACAATTCATAGATAGAGTCTGTGTGCTAAAATATTTTCTGGGTTGGACCTGAATCAGAAGGGAGAGGCCCTGACGGACTCTTCAGAGTGTAGGCCTTGGGGGTCACACAGTTTGAGTGCTCCTTTAAGCCTATGTTGATCCCATATGGTTTGACCATTCTTGCAAAATACTGTGACCCTGACTGGTCTCCCTATGATATTACCTAGTGAGAGTGACTTAACTTGCTAGTGTGTGGTTTGTCTTGTCATGTACTCCTAGGCGCCCGACGAGGTTTTTCACTGACATGGTACCACATTGCATATAGGCTTGAGTCTTAGCATAACTGTTTCATGCGCTTGCTAATTGTTTATTATAAAATTGATGTGTTATTATGTCTTGATCAAAGCGTGTGATTCTTGTGTAATGTGATTGATGATTGAAAAGTGTGATTGATGGATGAAAAGTGAACTTTGAATGACAAAGTGGTGGAATTACGTGAATTACATGTAAGTAAGTTTTATTTGGTTTATATGATATGTATATCTAGTTGTCTTGTTTCTCTATTAGTTAGGAATGTGATAACTCACTCCACGTGTGTTGTTTGTGTTTGGATCCTGTGATAATCTTGAACTTTGTGTTCGGGGGAGCAGATGACTAGGTGAATTGCTTTAAGAAACATTATGCTGAAGGACATCGAGACACAATGCTCTGATAGAATGTGACAGTGAGACATAAGTTTTTATATTAATTGCATGATGTTAGTATATTTTATTTTATTTCACTGATCTAATAAAATATCTATGTAAATTTTGACGGCCTTATTTTGAGCCGAATATGTTTTAATAAGTTTTAATTGATAATAGTGAAGTGAATGTGAACCTTTTACCCGTGTTAATTTGATTACCGATATTTTTAAATATTTTGTTTATATATATATATATATATATATATATATATATATATATATATATATATATATGTCGGGTAGAGGATTTACAAGTAGGTCACATGTGTTGACAAAAAAGTTCAACATATAGCTTTTATTTAAAGTAATAGTTCTTTTCTTAAAATTTGATTTAGATCTATTGTTGGGTCAGTCCTATCTTTAACAACTACATATATATATACAAAAAAAAAAATAACTTGACTAATTAATTAAGTACTAGTGTTCAAGAGACACATATCAAAAAACCATGGTCAACAAACAAACAATAATCTAAACATAATATAACGCATCCTTATAATCATATTCCAAAACCTCATGGATTCCAATGTGGAACTAATCGACAAAAAATGTCTTCTTTCAACCGCATAAGTCGAAAGCCTTAACCAATATTTTCACTAGCAAATTATCAATGCGGACTCTGAATTCTAACTAACACAAGGTTGCATAACATGTAACACTAACACAATGTGATTCCTAACACAAAACAACGTCATTTTCGTCTAAATAAAATGACAACGTTTTGGTCATCACCCCCTCATACAACAACACATTAAATGTAACATGGCACATCAGTATTAGACAAAAAGCAAATGACACAGCAATGGTCATGTTGGATTTTAACATTGACGATTTAGATGGACCTAATAGCAATGATTTAATTGAATCAATTTTAAAATTATATGATTAAATTGAATCTTTTAAAAATAAGATAATCAAATTAAACTTAAAAAATAAATTAGAGGATCAAAATAAAAATTAGACTAATAGGACCAAAATCACATTATTTTAGTATATTTAGAGTATTCCAATCAAGTGCTAAGGATTAATTATTTTCTGACATATTAAAATCCATTTAAGATTGATATTTTTCAAAAAGATAGTGTTTCCCATATACAGGAATTGGCCATAACTATACATACTAATTAAGAGACAATTTAAAAGTAAATCATAAGAAGATACTGCTTAACAGTAACGCAACGAATCTTTATATGTCGACTTAGAATATTATTATCCCTGCAATTGAAAATGAGTTACATAATTTTCTCTCTCTTTAAATTCATATGTATTTCCACCCAATTGTAAACTACAAGAAGAAACTGCTTAATAGCGACGCAAAGAATGTTCTACATATGCATGTCAAACTTAGAGTGCCTTTATTGCTACAACTAAATTAAAAAGAGTAGCATAATTTTCTGTCACTTTAAATTCGTGTGTAGTACTGTTATCAACTTAAACCCAATTGCTCAATCTACAACAATTGCACACTTTTAAGCAATTATGCCTAGAGTGGCTGTTAATATTTCAAAGTGGGCAAAAAAAAATAAAATACGACATTATTCAAATTTTTATGATTTTAATTTATTTTATGCATTCACATTATATTCTTCTCAACCTTCCTCTTTCTTTCTCATAATATTATACTCATTGCGTTTATTTATTTATTTTTATCTTAAATTCCTATCTCTCTATATCTTATATATGTACACCCCAATTAGGTGTGAAATTAAAGTTCAAGTACAGTACTTATGCATCAAAAAGTTTTCGATGTAAGAACATATGAGAGGGCTCATGTTCAAGTACAAAATAGTAACGTTCTTCAATATATATTAGAGCATTAGAATGAGCCTTTTATTTGCCATGCAAAGGCCTTTTATATTATAAATAATAGCACTTGGGAGGAAATAACCTTAGAACTCTAACACCAATTCAAAACTCTATGTCTCATACAATTAGTCAATTAGATAATTGCGAAAATTAATTATATTTCTCAACCAAATGGGGAGCTTCTACCTTGTGCCACAGAACTAGAATTGATCATAGGACTAGTCCTATCTGGTTGAAGTGGTGATCTTTTTGGAGAAGGCCTTTCTACCTTCATAGATGCATCAAATTTGTTCTGATCACTTACACTTTCTCCATGGAGTATCATTGGTTTTGTGTCATAAATCTCCGATATGGGATCACTATCCATTGATGGTGGTGAAATCTGAACCTTATGATCACCTTTGAAAGGGTCATCTTGAGGACTAATGCATGATGAAGCTGTTCCCAAATCTTGAAGCCTGAGATCATCACTCCAAATCAGTGGACTCTTTCCACTACCACTATAGGGGCAATTAGGCCTCTTCTTACCCACAAACAAAGTTTCATTGTTATTATTAGATGGCATAAAGCCATCAAGTTGTTGGTCACCACTGGCATAAATGTTAAGATCTTGAAAAGAAGGGTAATTGAGAGAACCAAATTCCTTCATGACCCCCATTTCAGTGGTGCCTAGAGGAGCTCCCATACCCTTCATGTTTGTGGCCATGTTTTCTCCTGCTAGTGTGTGATAAGCCTTCTCCAATATACTCTGCATGTATTTTCCTTGAGCCTCAATCCTCAGCTGAAGGTTCTTTTGAACCTGCCAGACCATGATGCACCTAATTAAACCCATCTCAAACTTAAGAGATATAATTACATATGGACTTTAATAGGGTTGAGTACCCTTAATTTGTACCCACATAAATATAACCACTTTTTTTGCCTGATAAAGAAAAAACATGGACTTTTTAAAAGGTCGTGTTTACCTCTAGTTGTTCATGCAATCTTCTCTGCACCTCCATTTGCATCCTAAATAGAGCATCAACAACCCAATTAAAAGAATCAAGGGAAAAACTTAGGACATGTTTGGAAGTTGATTTTTTGGAGAAATAATCAAAAAAATAATCTCCCAGTCAGGAAAAAAATATTTATTTTTCTTAAAATAAGTTAAATCACACACATAATTTATTTTAATAAACTAAAAAAATAAGTAAATTTAAAGAATATAATAGAGGGTGGAAAATTCTCTTCGAATTTCGTTTGTTGTGGTTGTGGATTTAATAGAAGATAGAATTAAACTAAGCATACTCGTTCATGTTGCGGCCAATCATGGCAGAAGAGGAGCCGATATTTCTTTGAAGTTCTAAAGCCGAAGCTGCCAGGATAAAAGATGCAATGAATATATGTAGAAGAACTTCATGAACTGTAAAGATAAAACCTTAAACAAAATGAAAATTAAGTAATTAGAAATTAAGAAGAATAGTCACCTCTCATGCCATCCTTAATCGAGTGGTCATTGAAATCCTTGTGGGGCTGCTTTCCAAGCCTGAATTTCTATGAAACTCAGAAGAATAAATTAATCACCGAACATAAAGGAAAGGGGAAAAAGAAGAAAAGAGAGGCAACAAAACAGCCAGAGAAATAGACGGTTTCACAAAAGTGTGATAAAATGAAAAGTAAAAGAAGTGTGGAATTAATTGAATATGGTTTGTGTTCGAACCTGAAGGTGGCTCTTAAGGTGGTAAAGGGTGAGACCCTTCACTCCCATAACCCTCATGATTGTTTTAGGAGTGGCCTCTGCAAATCATAGAACACAAAGGAAAGAGTTACTAAAAGAATAATAATACATGAACACATGAATACACTAAATTAACACCTTTTGCTTTTCTATTTTATTTCACTTTTTATCATATCATATCAAATATTACATTTCCATTTATATGTTTGGGTGTAAATTGGCACATGAATGTCCATGATGGTCTTCTTTTTTTTTTTTTGGCGAACGCGGATATCCTTCGGCTGAGAGCAAAGGATTAGCTCCTAATCAGTGGATACGGAAAAGTATATATTAACAGATATCAACCGAATATCATACATATGGACATGCAAATAAATATTATTATGTATATATAGTATATAGTTTGCCCAGAATGAAAGAAAATAACAAATTAAAAGGGGTGTTAGAATAGTACTATCAGGTCCTCCAAGCTGAGCAACAGCATCAACAAAGCGTTCATGTAGTTCAACAGTCCAACGGAGGCGTGGCTTTGGGTCAGTGGTGAGGACAAGCCCTGAGTCCCCTTGCACACACATGGACCTGTCATGGGAATTCATAGTTGAAGGCTTCTTAGGAGGGAACATTCGTTCCATCTCTCACTCTTTCTCTAAGATGAGAAGAAGCTAGGAAGAATACCAAGAACTTCAAGAACAAATTCGATGCTATGAGGGATGAATAGGATGCGTTTTAATTGAAGAGGAAAATGGAGGTTGTGCAAGGCTTTAGCTATAGCTACCTCCTCTAAAGTATAGAGAATAAGGGAAGTGCTACCTTGCTTAAAAAGAATGTATTAAACAAAAAATATTTGTTTTTTTATTTTTTTTCTTAAAAAGGAATAAAGCATTCTTATTCTAACATGTAAGCCTTCCTTTGTAAAAGTCACCGCCTCTCTTTCATTTCAACCTTTGGCTGTAATATCAATCATATAATTTTATTTTTATACATTGTTACAGTGGTTTTATCTCTCTCTTTCACATAACTTTTTCACTCCTTTCATCATATAAAACCATTCATTATTTATATTTTTATAAAATATATAGATTTTAATTTATATATACAACTGGTGTAAAGATTTTTCTACAGAATTTTTTATTTTCAAATATAACATTTAAAATAAATATAACAAAAGTTAACAAACTATAAATGACAGTATACAATTACATAATGTACAACTTTTTGTGCTTTTATTTTTCTCTTTCTCTATCTATTTATACAATTATAAGTAAATCCACACTTATTATAACTTGTGTATTTTAATTTTAATCATTTATAATAACATCTGGTTATGGATATTTATTCTCCTTGGCTCCCATAGAAAAGACCCTAATAACGCTGCAACAAGCACAATTATTTTTAAATTATGCATGCACACACGCCATGATGTATAACAACTACTTTCATATATACATGGGTGATTAAACCTCATTGTGACTACAAAGAAGGGAAAAGAAAAAATAAATAAATGATGACAACTCATTCTTCCTTACTTTGTGAAGTAACTATACCATACATTAAGCATTGTTTTTACTAATATGGTCTTGTATAATGAAGCCCAATCGTATAGAGATATCCTTTATGGAGTTTTATATTATATGTAGCTTTCTGGGCATAACGAGTGAAACCACTCATACAACGACGTTCTGATGGACAATATGGACTATGCTTTCTGGTACCCTAGATCTCTTACATTATTGAACAGTACGTTAGCTCAACGTGTTATGGGCATAATCTTGGCATTTGTTCGTTTATGTGATGCATGGTCATTTCGTGGTACGACACCCTTTTCAGCATAATGATTAGTATGTACCCATCAGCGACCTCTCAGCTACAATGGAAATAGCAGCTTTATGTCCCTAGCAAGGAAAATTTTGATCACATAATAAATTAAAGACATAAAAAAATGTTTATTCTATGAGTCGCGCGCCAAGATAATAGCATATATCTTGATATGCATATGTAATTACAAGTGAGTTGATTGAATGAGTATCAATTTTCACAAGGCTCTGTTATATGTGTCATTTTATATGTTCAAATATTATATAAAATTCTATATACTTGGTAGGACTCTTGACTAGCTAATAGTAAGATTAGTTACATAGTATTAATATCTATAAAATATTATTGGGTAAAATGAGTAAAACATAACTTATTTGTTAAGTAAATTAAACCCTTCCTTATATGTATCCAAATTATCTATTTTGCTTCATATATATTCATGCAGATCTTCAACAATAAATGGTATCTAATAAAAAAGAATGATGAACTTAAAACAAATATATATATATATATATATATATATATATATATATAAAATAAATTTTTGTGAAAATATTTTCTTATATGAAAACACGACATCATCTGATATCAAAATTAAAAATAATAACCAACTAAATTAAAATATTTAAAAATTTAAAGTCAAATATAATATAATCATCAAATCTCTAAAAAAAATTTTAAAAAAAATCAAATCTATAAAATTATTCTGCCGCTCTTCTTGAAGATTATTATTAATAATTGAAAGTTCATAGTTAAAATAAAATAATGCGTGTATATATATATTCTGTATGTTTACGTACGTGTGTGCCAATCGAACTTCTATATATTTTTCATATTAAC
Source organism: Glycine max (assembly GCF_000004515.6). Lineage (NCBI taxonomy): Eukaryota > Viridiplantae > Streptophyta > Magnoliopsida > Fabales > Fabaceae > Glycine > Glycine max. The sequence goes on from NC_038251.2 coordinate 35,915,680, forward strand.
GAGAATGGAAAAAAATAACTAAATACGTATGTTAGTGTGGAACCAACTTTAGCCCTGTGATTTAAGGTAGTATCGATATTAGTCCATGATAATAATACAAAAAAATTTACATCAATATTATAGGTCATATGTATTTTTTTTATTAACAATACAAAATTTACATCAATAATATTAGTCCATATATGATAATAATACAAAATTTACATATGTACTTTTTATTAATAATACAAAAAAATTTACATCAATAATACAAATTTTGGGTATATTTTTCAAAATAACGATAATGAAAAAAAAAACATTAAATTCTGCGTGTTTTTGTATGTAATAAAGCGGGAAAAAACAGACAATGTTAGTATGCATGGAACCAACTTTAGCCCTGTGATTTAAGGTAGTATCGATATTAGTCCATGATAATAATACAAAAAAAATTACATCAATATTATAGGTCATATGTATTTTTTATTAGAGACAATAAAACAATTTTACTTGAGTCTAATAGGACCACTATATAATAATTATACTAAGACTTAAAATTAAGATTTCTGATTAAGATAGAACAACCACATACTAGTTAATCCATAGTGATTAATATTAACTATTTTAATTCCTAAGCAAAAATATTAATACTTAACAAAAATTCATGTCTTTGAGATTTGATAGTTGACTTTGACCAAATTTTGTAATGATCTAACTTATATGTCTTTTATGTGAATTGAGCATGACAAAGTGTACCAGAATCTTACGAAATATCTCAAAATGAGTAGAGGTGAATACCTTCTTATTAGAGATGGGTCCAAGGATACATATTTATCTCTAAAATTTAATAGGGATAGATGCTGGTATAAACACTGTGAGAGTTTAATTTTGTTTTGGCTTTGTATATAAGAGAGAGTAACAGAATTTTAAAATTATGTTATAAGTGCTAGCCTAAGAGTGAAGGGTTGTTACTTTGTTTTGATTGTATAAAAGGGCAATCATACATCTTAATAAAGCGTTGTTTTTCATTCTATCATTTTCAGCCTCTAGTGCTATTCCTAGTGTGTGTGCAATTCTGTGCTTAGAAAACAGTGAGTAATACACAAGTGAATGTGTGAGGGAGTGAATTGCATCTCTTGCAATTGAGAGATGAACAGTGTGTGTTCCAACAATTGGTATCTAGAGCATTGGTTTCGATAGAAGGGGCAAGAATCGCTAAAGAAAGGTTCTTGGAGGTGTTCTTGAAGGAGTTCTTTGATGGCTGCAGTATCTGGCTCAATTCCTGCAAATCTACCAGTTCTCACAGGAAAGAACTATGAAAATTGGAAGATTCAGATCAGGGTGGTGATGCAATTCCAAGGGGTAGATTGCAAGGCACTTTTCATTTTGCACCAAAGTGTAGATGCTGCTAACTTTGAAAAGATAGCAATGGCTCAAACCTCCAAAGAAGCATGGGACATTCTGCAGAAATCTCATGATGGAGCCACAAAAACCAAGAAGATCAAGCTGCAAACTCTGAGGAGACAATATGAACTACTACAAATGGAAAAGAATGAATCAGTTGCTGAGTACATCACAAAAGTGCAGACAGTGGTGAATTCAATGAAGGGCTATGGAGAAAAGATAACTGTGCAATCAGTTGTAGAGAAGGTGCTTAGAACCATGCCACCCAAGTTTGACCATATTGTGGTAGCCATCGAGGAATCCAAAAATCTTGAAGAGCTTAGCCTAGAGGAATTGCAGGGATCTTTGGAATCTCATGAACAGAGAATGAATGAAAGGATAAATGAGAAGAAAAGTGAACAAGCCTTGCAAGCACGGTCTAATCCAAAGAAGCATAATGATAGATGGAAGAAAGAGAAAACTGAAGGGAAGAGCAATAAATGGAGGGGAAATCAGAACAGTGATAAAGACCACAAGAAAGGAGGGGGATCCAATTCCCAAAACTCTTCAAATAGAAAGAAGTTTGACAAAAGAAGTATTCAATGCTTTAACTGTCAAAAGTTTGGGCATTTTGCTGATGAGTGTTATAGCAAACCCAATAACAAAAGAGAACCTAAAGGTGATGATGCAAAATTGGCTCAGGAAGAAGATGATGACACTGAACAGGTACTGCTAATGGTAACTACTCAAATTGAAGGGGCAAGTGATAATTGTTGGTACCTAGACACAGGTTGCTCCACTCATATGACAGGAAGAAGAGAGTGGTTTCTCAACCTTGATCAATCTGTGAAGAGCCAAGTCAAATTTGCTGATGATAGAATCTTGACTGCTGAAGGAATTGGGAAGGTCCTTATCAAAACAAAGGATGGAGGTCAGTCTTGCATCACTGATGTACTCTTTGTACCAGGTATGAAAAGTAATCTACTCAGCTTAGGTCAATTATTAGAAAAGGGCTTTATGACTAAGCTTGAAAACAAGATGTTGAGAGTGTTTGACAGAAATCACAAGCTCATTTTGAAGTCCCCTCTTTCAAAAAATAGAACATTTAAAATTGAGATTGATGTGATAGAACAGAAGTGTTTTACTACTACAGTAAACAGTGAAGAGTGGTTATGACATTACAGATTTGGCCATTTAAATTTTAGAGATCTGATTAAGCTAAACTCAAGACAAATGGTGTTGGGTTTGCCTCAGATCAAGCCTCCTAGTGAAGTATGTGATGGTTGTTTATAGTGTAAGCAATCAAGAAGCACTTTCAAACAAAATGTACCAATCAGGGCAAAAGAGAAACTTGAGGTGATTTACTCTAATGTGTGTGGCCCTATGCAAACTGAATCTCTGGGTGGAAACAGATACTTCATATCCTTTATTGATGAATTGACTAGGAAAGTATGGGTTTACCTAATAAGAAGGAAGAGTGATGTCTTTGAAGTCTTTGAGAAGTTCAAAAATATGGCAGAAAAGCAAAGTGGCTCATTGATCAAGATATTGAGAACAGATGGTGGTGGTGAATATGTTTCTACAGAATTTCAAGAATTTTGTGATCAAGAAGGCATAATTCATGAAGTGACTCCTCCCTACACACCTCAACATAATGGAGCTGCAGAAAGAAAAAACAGAACCATAATGAATATGGTAAGGAGCATGTTGAAAGGCAAGAGTCTGCCCAAGTACTTGTGGGGAGAGGCAGTGTCTACAGCTGTCTTCATCTTGAATAGGAGCCCTTCAAAGAGACTGGAAGGAATAACACCTGAAGAAGCTTGGAGTGGTGCTAAACCAAATGTGAGCCATTTCAGAATCTTTGGATCACTTTGTTTTAGGCATATCCCAGATCAGTTAAGAAGGAAGCTAGATGATAAAGGTGAACAAATGATCTTACTCGGATATCACTCAACTGGAGGCTATAAGTTGTTTGATCCGAAGAGTAAGCAGATAATAATCAGTAGGGATGTGGTATTTGATGAATCTAGAAGCTGGAACTGGGAGCAGAATACTGAAATGAAGGGACCTTCAATAATGATAAGGTCAGAAGAGGAAGAAACAAGTGAAGGGAATGGTAATACCACTCAAAGAGAAGTGAGACCCCAGATAAATGCACCCAAACCAGCTAGATTTCAAGGTTTTGAGATGTTGTCTGATGCTGATGTAAGTGCAGATGGGAATCTTGTACATTTTGTTCTGTTTTCTAAAGCAGAACCAATAAACTTTGAAGATGCTATGACTGATCAGAGGTGGGTTGAAGCTATGACAGAAGAGCTTAAATCTATTGAGAAAAATCAAGTGTGGGAGCTGGTATCTCAACCAAAATCGAAGAAGCCCATTGATGTGAAGTGGATCTATAAGATTAAGACAAATCCAGAAGGCAAGGTGGTCAAGTATAAAGCTAGACTTGTGGCTAGAGGATTTTTACAGAAAGCTGGGATTGACTACAGAGAGGTGTTTGCACCAGTTGCTAGAATTGAGACTATTAGAACAGTAGTGGCAAATGCTAGCCTAAAGAATTGGACAATGCACCAACTAGATGTGAAGTGTGCTTTCTTAAATGGTCCTCTTGATGAGGAGGTCTATGTGACTCAGCCACCTGGATTCTCTATAGCTGGCCAAGAGTCAAAGGTTCTCAGGTTGAGAAAAGCTCTTTATGGACTTAAGCAAGCCCCAAGAGCTTGAAATAAGAAAATTGACAGTTTTATGATGAAAATTGTCTTTGATAAGTGTAGCTGTGAGTTTGGAGTCTATGTAAGATCCAAATCAGTAGGTAATATCATTATTATATGCCTCTATGTGGATGATTTGTTGATCACTGGTGGTAATGAAAGTGAGATAGCAGAACTGAAAAGGGAATTGATGAGTGAGTTTGAAATGACTGATATGGGGTTCTATCCTATTTCCTTGGATTTGAATTCAAGAAGACTGAGAGAGGTATTTTGATGCACCAGAGCAAGTATGCAACAGAAATATTGAAGAGATTCAACATGGTTGAATGTAATTCAGCAGCAACACCAACAGAGGCAGGTCTTGTACTTGAAAAGGAGGGCAAGGAAGACAAAGTCGATGCAACTGAGTTCAAACAGATTGTTGGTTCTCTCAGGTACTTGTGTCATTCAAGACCTGATTTGGAATTTGTTGTTGGACTGGTAAGTAGATATATGAAAGGACCCAGAATTCCTCATCTCCTAGCTGCCAAGAGGATTCTAAGGTTCATAAAAGGGACCATCAATGCTGGAATTTTATTTCCAAATAAAGACAATAGCAACTCAGAGGAATTGATGGGATATACTGATGCAGATTGGGGAGGAGACAGAGATGACAAAAAGAGTACTACAGGTTACATATTCATGTATGGTGCAGCACCAATATCGTGGTGTTCTAAGAAGCAATCCATAGTGGCTCTATCAACATGTGAAGCTGAGTATGTTGCAGCTGCAATGAGTGCTTGTCAAGCTGTCTGGTTGGACACATTACTACAGGAATTAAAAATCAAGGAGAGTGATGGAGTGAAGCTTTTTGTGGATAATAAGTCAGCTATAAGCCTATCAAAGAATCCAACCTCTCATGGTAGAAGCAAACACATAGAAACAAGGTTTCACTATCTTAGGGATCAAGTGAACAAAGAGAAATTGGAAGTGGAGTATTGCTGCACATTTGATCAACTTGCTGATATTTTAACCAAACCCCTCAAAGGGGAGAGGTTTCAAATGTTAAGGGACAGAATTGGCTTGATGGACTTAGGAGATTAGAATTAAGGGAAGGTGTGAGAGTTTAATTCTGTTTTGGCTTTGTATATAAGAGAGAGTAACAGAATTTTAAAATTCTGTTATAAGTGCTAGCCTAAGAGTGAAGGGCTGTTACTTTGTTTTGCTTGTATAAAAGGGCAATCATACATCTTAATAAAGCGTTGTTTTTCATTCTATCATTTTCAGTCTCTAGTGTTATTCCTAGTGTGTATGCAATTTTGTGTTTAGAAAACAGTGAGTGATACACAAGTGAATGTGTGAAGGAGTGAATTGCATCTCTTGCAATTGAGAGAGGAACAGTGTGTGTTCCAACAAACACTATAGTACTTGTCTCACCCCTGGATCTTTTATGTATATGAGTAAAGTCAGGTATGAGAATTTGAGTTTTGATATATAGGCACCTAACAAGTATAAAGATCTTATTAAAGTTGCTACCCACATAAATATAAGATATGTACTATATATAATATCTTGTCTAGAGCTTAGAGCTTATATATTGTCATCCCCACTTCAATTGAGACGTTGTTAAGAAAAAGAGATGGATATATACAGACACTACAATCTATTATAATCAATTAGTTAACATATTGATTAACTGTATTCTGAAATAAATAAAAAAAATCGTTGATTTAAGTTATCAATTTAACTATGAAAAATATTCTAAATAAAAAGACAAACAAATCCATACCAACTATTTTATGTTAATATGTGGAGTATCTCTCGATATAGAAATAAAAGCAAGACCCATAACACTCAAATCAGGGACGTGTATAAACTTTTCGAAGCGCTAGGTACATTTTATGCCTTGAGTTCTACTCTTATAATTTTTGAGTTTATATTTCATTTTTTATTTTTTGATCTCTACCATTGTTAATTAAAATTTAATAATTGAGAAATTTCAGCATCTCAACTTATGGTCATTCATTCAATCACTTCATTTTGCAATATAGTTGATTTCAAAGTGAATATAAAAATTTTAATTTTGAAAATTGTAAGTATTATTAATAATATTCTATAAATATCCATTTAGAAATAATCAATTTTTCAATATACTTCTAATAGGGAATTATTTTTATTGTTAGTGTTTTTTTAGTACATTCAATTTAGGGAAAAAAGAAACCTAAACTATAAATATTAAATTAATGGTCACTCAAACTTAAATTTGTTTCAAGATTAATTAATACAATTTTTTTAATTTATTCTTCTTTAAATCTTCAAATTTTGGGATCTAATAAAAACGTTTAAAGTGATTCTATATTTTATTTTTTAAAAACTTGTGAATTAAAATAAATTCATTGCGAAATAGTTAAAACTAAAAGAATTGATCTTTAATTAAATGTGTTATCTCACCACTATTATTTTCATCAAAATATTTTTTTATGAATCATAATATCTTTATGAAGTTTAATCTCCATGTTGATTTTTAATGTGATCTTTTATTTGAATTCAAAGCAAATGTAAACACATTTTTCTCATAATATTTTAAATAAATGATAAATTTCTCAAATAATTTATAACAATATTTATTGTCTACATATTTTTTAATTGCATAATTTTATTAAAAATTAAGTATAAATAATATAATAAAATTTATCACTAAATAATTTAAATTTAAAATCCTTTTTTAAATGCATTTGTTAAAATAAAATAAAAATTGAAAGGATATGCATAAGGTTGCCGCTTAGCTGGCCTTGCTCCAGCCACGACTCTGACTCAAATCAAAAACGATTTTACTTATAGTAATGTTGATTATATTTATATTTATAAGAGTCTTAAATGGCTAAATTAATTCCTTGGCATGAGGCTCAAGGTCTCAAAGTATTACCCTAATCTAGTACCTTATGGAGAGGTTGACTTTTGAATGATTTATAGATCATAGGCCTATAGTCTTTATCTTATGTAGGTAAGTTAGAGTTGATCAGAGCGGTTATTCAAGGAATTGTGAATTTCTGGATGGGGATTTTTCCTTTGCCGCAATCTGTTCTGGACCGGATCAACGCTTCGTGCCGTAATTTTCTGTGGGGAAAAGCGGATATTGGCAAACACAAGCCCTTGGTTGCTTGGTCAATAGTTTGTTCTCTGAAAAAAGAAGGGGGTTTAGGCCTTTTTAATCTCAAGGACTGGAACCTTGCGCTTCTTTCCCGTATCCTGTGGGACTTTCATTGTAAGAAAGATTCTCTATGGGTTCGGTGGGTTCACCATTACTATTTCAGAGGGAGCGATGTGTGGAATTACAATTCTTCTTCATCAGATTCAGTTTTAATAAAGAAAATCATTCAAATAAGGGACTTTATTATCTCTAAAGAGCAAAGTACGGAAGAGGCCAAAAAGAGGATTCAATCTTGGAGCACCAGTGAACAATTGCTTGTTGACAAAGTCTATGAATACATTAGAGGTGTCAAGCCTACTGTTAGTTGGTGTTCTGCTATATGGAACCCAGCAATCCCCCCTAAGATGTCTTTCATTTTGTGGCTTGCTAAAAGGAATCGACTGCTTACTCTTGACAAAGTTGCTTTTTTGAACAAGGGTTCCCTCTGCCCTTTATGTTCAAATGAGCCTGAGTCAAATACTCATTTATTCTTTTCTTGCAGGAAATCTCTCCAAGTTTGGGCTCACATTCGTGATTTGGCTCCTTTCCGCAGGCGTTTCGCTTCTTTACAGCGCATTACTGACTCTTTAATTAGGGGCAGATCCACATCAGGTGTTCAAGGAAAATTACGTTGTCTAGCTATAGCAATTACAGTCTACTGCATTTGGCTGTCAAGAAACAAACTGATTTTTTAAGATTATCAATTTTCTGTCATAGAGGTTATTAGCAAGATTAAGTTTCTTATGTATAGACAAGCGCACCTGTTGCATTTGTTTTAGCATCTTGATATATGTCTTCTTGTATTAGGGAGACTTTTGATTTTCTTTAACTGCGGGGTATGCCCCATTTATTATTGTATCATTTTGGGTTTAATATAATTTACATTTTTTTCCAATAATCTTGTGCTTTATGGAGAGGTTGACTTATGTAAACAATTTAGCAATTTGTATTAGTCCGGTGCTTTGAATCAAAGTGGTCAATTATGCAAATTGGTCTAGTTCAAAACAGTTTCACGTGACCTAGATTTTCAATTTAAGAAAATAGGATGACATTTTTAGCTTCTTAATTCAAAATTATTTATTCATATAGATCAGTTCACATTAATCAGATTATTTTATCTAAAAGTAATTTCGAGTTAAAACTCTAAATATGTATTTGTGTTAAATATTTAAAAGAATTTGTCATCCATAATAATTCAAGTCACTATAAGTAGGATTGACTCTTATAAAATATAAGTGATTTAGTAAAAATAAAAATAAAAACACTAATATATATGTTTGTTGTTAAATTTTGTATGGACAGATTTGAAAGTTAAGATATAGTTGTATTATTTGTAGACGCAAAAGCCATTGCAATGATATGGAGCTTGAGAGGAGTAGGGAGTAGCTAGGGGACCTTCTAGCTAGATTTAAAGCATTGTAAGATTCAAGCCCTTGCCACTTTTGTGTTACTGAAGTTTCCCTTCTGCATTTAAACTGTGAATACACATTATATTAAATTTCAAATTGGCTTTATTTACATTAAGAAATAATGATCATAAAATATGAAGTGAAAACTGAAACCCTTCTCTCCTTTGGGAATGAGAAAAATAGAAAGAAATTAAATGCGGTGATTCTTCCAATCGAATGAGAATAAATGCTTTCTTTTTCGACAATCAAAGGAAGATTCCAGTTCGAAAAGTATAAAAGTTAATGTGATACAGAAAATGCTTATTTTAACAGTTTATAATAATGTTATTGTAAAACCATCTTTATAAAAATCATTCCCACCAGGCAAACTTTGATCTGGACCGTCGTAAATATAGATGATCAGGACACTAGCTAGCTAGATTTGCTTTTGTATTCTTCCCTTGCATTTTTATTATTAGCATCTTGATATTGATAATGTCTGTCAATTTTGATTACTTTTAAATGCAGAAGTTTTCAGAATTATATATAGAAAGATAGATAAAAATTGGAATTGCTGGATTTCAATTTTATTCACTAATATGTGAAATAAAGATGGGATACAAATCCCTTTTAAATGGAGAAAATTAGCACTGGATCAATAATTTCCCATTATTTCATGCATAAGAAATACGAGATTCACAGTGAAGAAGTTGAGGCATGTCTTTTTGCTTTGCGGATCCGTCAGCATTCAATAAAAATAAAATTTGTCTCAGAAGTGTATCCGACAAGCCATGAATTGATCCAAATGTGGATTAGATTATAGGATATAGCCATATAGGTTTAGTAACTAATCTGCAATTTAATTGGTAAAAAAAGTAATATAATTATTTAATCTGTAATTTGTAATTGGTTATTATCTGTAATCTGTAATTAATTTATCTTTTGCGTTGGAGGGTAGAAGATTATAGGCTTCTTTTTTACTAAAAGGGGCACTTTGAAGCGATATTTTTCAAGGGGTGAATTTTAAAAATTACTTAAAAGAAAATAAGTCCTAATAGGTGTTATGATTCGTCAGTTAGAAGTCATAATACTTTTACGACTTTTTATTTTTTAGGTGAAATTGTAAAATTATTTACTAGTTCACTTTAAAGTCATAAGTAAGTTTTTTTTTTCTGTTTTATAACTTTAAAGTTGTAAAATCTTTTTTTTATTTACGACTTTGAAATCGTAAACTACTTATTTTTAATGTTTCAGTTATTTTTTCCCAAAGTTATAATTTTTTTAAGGTTTACTTTTTTCTTATTTTTTAAAATTTTTTAAAATTTTTTTTAAATATATAATAAATAATATTAATTTTACTTATTACTAGTAAATTTTTTATGATTTTATTTTATATGTTATTAATTTATTTTAATGTTTTATTATTTAAAATATGTTTATATATTTTTAATATTGTTTTATTTAAATGTTTTTGTTTATTTAAAATTTAGATAATCTAATAATAAAAATACATAATAAAATTAAAAAGAGATACTAAAAATTTGAAATACTTTAATTTAAGAATTGATGACATTTAAAATGAAAATTACATATTTTTTTAAACTAATAATAAGATGATGTCTCACAACGAGTTCTTTTAGATATGTGTTGGTCTCTCATCTTGTTGGATTGGATTTGCATGTGTTTGTTGTACTCTTGGTCTACGACCTCTATCTCCTCTTGTTCTAGGATGCTCACGTGTGATTGTATGTTGTTGTTGAAGAACATGATCATCACCGTCATCATCATCATCGTTATTGTTGTTATCATCATCATCATCCTCCTTATCTTCATGACCCATGTCACGCATTTGAGTAAGTAATGATGGACGATAACAAGAAGTCAATGGTGGTAGATTATATGCAGATGGTGGAGTGTTGAAAGTGGTGGCAAACATTTGTGAGGGGCCATAAAAAACATTTGAGGTAGAAAGGACTTGAAATAGTATCGATGCATATATGATGAGAAGTCGACTGGTTGAAAACTTTGTTGACATCCTTGAGACGCGTATCCAGAGAAGGTTGCTAATTGATATTATGCTTGTGATGGATAATATTGGAACATAAATTCAGGAACATCACTAGAGGTACATTGGGTTCAGCATATGATTGATGTTGATGATCACCAGGATAATAATGTGATTCAAATTTATAAAGTTAAAAATAATAATGAATAATAATATCAATAATGTTTTTAAATTATAAATTAAACTTACAACTTCAGTAGATAGTTCTCTTTCATGCAATATATATCATCTAGTTCTGTGTATATACCATTGCATATATTCTGAATTTTCATGCAAAAGACTTTAGTCCATTTCACCATGAACAATATAATCATTCCAATAATTCCATTTGGCAATTCATTGACGATGATGGTGAGGTCAAAAAATATATGTTCTCCCTCTCATATCTATGTCATGGAGTTGATCTAGGTTTGATGGTTCATCTAGAATAATTTGTCGCAGTCCAAATTGTCTTGTGACCCTGTCTATTGGATGTCATTCCACAATTACAAAACATATGAGAGAGACTTTTGTCCGAACAATCATTGATACCTCAACATCATTAATTAATGGCCTTATTTCTAGTGTGTCATAAGGAATCCACAAGAACTACAACACATACATTATTATTGTCACATATTTATAATTGAATAGGAAACAAAAAAAATAGTTAAGTCATCAAAATTAAGAAATGAACCTCATTAATATGTAGTTTATCAAATATGATGTGTATCAATCTCACTGAATTGGTGGGAATATTTGTTTCGGTCCTTGGACGAGACCACCTTCAAGCAAGAGGAAATCTGGGTCCTTCTTGTACTTCTTCCATGGATAGGTGATCTATCTTTGGGGTAATACATTTAATGCGGTCCCACACCTATGATTGTAGCAACAATAAACATCCATCGATTTCTGTTTGGTCTAGCTTCACAGCCCGATCTAGAGCTCGGAAAAGGGATGCTAATATTGTTGCACCCCAATTGTAATGACTTGCCTCAATTAAATTTGATAATAAAATAAAATACATAAAATGAACTCTATCTGGCATCAAATAGCCGCCTATGAGCATCATGATATGAGCTCTAGCATGCAGTGCAATGACAACATCATTAGCATCAACGAGAAGTTGCTGAAAATTTTGTCGCAGCCAACTTAGACAAATCATTTTCCCCTAGTAATGTCTGACAAGCAACACGTACATTACCGGTGATGATACCAGTTACCGGCAATCCATCAATCTTTAAGTCCAACTGTAAGGCCACATCCTGTAAAGTAATGGTTGCTTCTCCATGTGGAAAATGAAATGTGTGTGTCTCGGTTCTCCAACGTTCAACCAACGCACTAACCAAATGTTGGTTAATATCAACTTTTCTGACATTTATAACATGATCGAAACCAGCTAAAGTGATTAGATTTTTGACCCGATTATCTATCCGATCCAAGTTGGTAAAAGCCCAAATAGAATTATACCTCGGACGAATCATTCTCTCTTGGTCTTCCCACACTTGATTAGAAACATGGTTGTCTTGTAAGCGCAACAATGAGCCATCAATTGGTCCGGGTTGTGCATATGTCATTGGTTGACAATGAAGAACAAAACAAATGGATAGAAAGATGAAAATAAGAATGGAGAAGAATGAAAGTTGGGTGGTGTAAGGTAATGGTTGACACAAGTATTGGTTTTTTTTCCAAAGTATTACCTTTTGATATCTTAACTTGTATAATATTGATGCATCAGCTGAGTCCAATATACACAACTTATATTTGTTTTAGTGGTTTGTGATACAAGTTATTATTGAATAGCTTTATTTCTGGCAACATAAGTGATTATTGACTAGCTTTATTTCTGGCAAGATTCCATGGTATCATACATCTTTTCATGTAAAAGACCCTATAAGTATGTTTCACGAGATAGGAATTGTGAGTGGCAAGATTCCACGGTATCATACATCATTTCATGTACCCTATAAGTATGCTTGACGATATACGAACTGTGAGTAGCATGTGCATGTTTCTTACAAAACTTTGCTTTATACTATTCATGCATGTGCAAGCTTCACGGGTACAATTTATTGAAGCGTACAAAGCTTTAATATTAGTGTTTTTAGCATCCTCTTCTGAAGCTACCATGTGCAAACATTAAAACACTGCAGTTTTCGACTTTTTCATTGCTAGCTTCACGAGAATCATAAATGGAAGCCATGTGCTAGCTTCATGAGTGCTAAACACTGTTGTTTTCAACTTTTTCATTGATACACATTGGTTGAACAACGCACTACATTAAACAAGCTTCATGTAAAATCAAAATGGTGCAATTTTATTCAGCATTTTGCAGCACTTTAGCTGCATTCTCTGCAACTAATGTTGCTGCATTAAACAACATTTCTGCATTCTTCAATCAAAACGTGCGAAATGGTAAGGAATGTAGCTGGAGGTGTAATAAAAACATGCATGTTGAAATCGAGAATAATCAAACAACTTCAAAGTCATTGAACTTCCTAAGACTCACTATTCAGATGAATGGTGAAGATTGAAGCAAGAACGAAATGGAGGGCACATGTGCAATTGAGGAAGTCGTTGAAGATCACATGACTTCACTATTCATGTTAAATTATTTTATATAAATTAATATATTTTACGTTGATTGCACGGTTAGTTTAGTTTATACGTGTTGAATTAATTTTGTTTTAGTATATTAATATTTAGTTATTATTAATTTAGGGTTTAGTTAGATAAATTATTATACATGTTAAATTAATTTTGTTTAGTTACTATTTTATGTTTTAGTATACTAGTGTTTAGTTATTATTAATTTAGGATTTACTTAGATAAATTATTATACATGTTAAATTAATTTTGTTTACTTACTATTTTATGTTTTAGTATACTAGTGTTTAGTTATTATTAATTTAGGATTTAGTTGATAAATTATTATACATGTTAAATTAATTTTGTTTAGTAACTATTTTATGTTTTAGTATATTAGTGTTTCGTTATTATTAATTTGGGGTTTAGTTAGATAAATTATTATACATGTTAAATTAATTTTGTTTAGCTACTATTTTATGTTTTAGTATATTAGTGTTTAGTTATTATTAATTTAGGATTTGGTTAGATAAATTATTTTTTAGAATATTAAATTAGTTAAAGAATTCATTATTTTATGGTATTATTATTTTTATTGATGGTGGATGCAGTAGTTAGTATTCACTATTTAAAACATTGTTCAATTTGGTGTAATTTATAAAAGGACGTGTCGTTTCATACTTATAATTCACATTTACACAATCTTACATCTATTGCATCTAAACAACTAGTTGGTTCTCTCATTTTGACATGTTACTTAGAGTGTTACTGGTATATTTTTTGTTAGCGTTACATACACAAATTTAGGAATTTTTCTGCACTTTTGTATTTTTTTTAATAGTTTTTAAAAATATATTTTTTACGATAGATACACAAAACTGATGTCATTTCACTAATAAATTGCTTTTTTTTTATAGATGACTAGCGAAGAACTCATAATAAGAGATAATGTTAGCGACTTCAGTGATGACGAGAACAATGCAATTTTCATGAACATGGTGAACCAAGCAATCAAAGTGAGACATTTTCATATTTTGAAACTATTAGTAGCCAACTTTAAGAAAATCAAGAGTACTCAAATCCTTATCAAATGAGAGGGAGTGCTAGTACAAATGACCTTTATGAAGGGTTAACATTTGAATCAAAATAGGCAGTTTGTGAATGGCATTAAACAATTTCATTTTATGCATTCATTTAATTTTGATGTGGTCGAGAACGAGAGTGACAAGTACGTTGTCATGTGTAGTCAATATGGTAATGGATGTTATTGGAGGGCGAGAGTATCGTTCAGCAAAATACGCAAGAGGTGGGAGTTGAAGAATTAAACGGTATTCACACTTGCACAAATTCTCTCATATCACAAGATCATGTTAGGTTAGACTCTTCTATAATTGCTCATAATATTGTTCATTTAGTGAAAACAAATCCTAATATCGAAATCAAAACCTTGATTGCAGACATGCATCAACGGTTTGGTTACACTATTTCATACAAAAAAGCATGGACAACTAAACCAAAAGCCTTTGAAATGACATTTGGAAGTTGGGAACAATCATACAATTACCTGCCTGTATGGTTGACAACTGCTCTACATTTTGTACTAGGTACCATAGTAAAATACAAAACTTCATCTTCAATGGAGGAAGGTGATAATGACTCTCCTAGGGTGATTCTTAATTGTGTATTTTAGGCATTTAACCCATGCATTGAAGGCTTGAAATATTGCAAGCCACTTCCGCAAGTAGATGAGACATTTTTAACTGACAAATATCGTGGTACTTTGTTGACTGCCATCGGACAAGATGGTAGTAGGAACAATTTTCTACTTGCTTTTACAATTGTTGAGAGCGAGACTAAAGAACCTTGAATGTGATTTTAGCATTATTTGCGGAGATATGTGACACTGCAACCAAATTTGTGTATTATATTAGACAGGAGAACCAGTTTGCTAGTAGCTTTACAATCGGAATGCGTTGGGTGGAATGGACAGAATGTTTCGTCTGTGTATTGCATTCGCCACATTGCATCAAATTTCAACAAACAATTTAAAAATGTTGACTTAAAAAAAGAAGTCATCAATATGGGTATGCTTCTTCCTATTTCATGCATCATATTCTTCCTTTATTACATCTTCACTATATTTATTACTCATTGTTTTATCTTTTGGCATAGAATATGAGATGAGGAAACCACGATTTGAGGCAAAGTTTCTCGCAATGTGAGTAGAGTTTCCACAAGCAGCAAATTGGTTGGATCAAATTCCTAAAAGTAAATGGACTCAAGCCTACGATGAAGGAAAACGGTATGGTCATA
This sequence comes from Glycine max, assembly GCF_000004515.6. Classification (NCBI taxonomy): domain Eukaryota; kingdom Viridiplantae; phylum Streptophyta; class Magnoliopsida; order Fabales; family Fabaceae; genus Glycine; species Glycine max. The sequence continues at coordinate 35,931,253 of NC_038251.2, forward strand.
TGACTACCAACCTTGCCGAATGTATTAATTCTGTTTTGAAAGGAGCTCAAGCATTACCTATTACTATCTTACTCAATGAAACATTTAATAAAATAAATGATTCATTTGTTACTAATGACATCAAAATCATGAATATGATAAAGGCATGACATAGGTACTCTAAAGACGTATATGTCATGATGCAAGAAAATCAACACATTGCTACCTCGCATGTATGTTTGAGAAATAGGGGAGTTTGAGATTTAAGAAATTGCAAATGCGCGACTTGATCGATGAGCAATGGCATGCACTATCAAATTGAATGAATGGTCGTGTGATTGTAGATAATTTCAAGCACACTTCGACTATCTTGCTCGCATGCAATTGCAGCGTGTGCTTTTTACAATTTAAATTATGATGACTTTGTTGACCTTGTATACAAGTTAGAAAATATTTTCAAAGTTTACTAGCATCATTTTCATTCCCTTGGAAGTGAAGACACGTGTCCTCAGTATTTAGGTCCACATTTTAGGCATGATCATTCGAAACGACAACAGACATCAAACAGGTCGATCATTACTCGAATACATAATGAGATGGACAAACCAATTCCAAATAGGCCTAAGAAATGTTCATTATATAGAAGTGAAGGATATAATCGTACTAATTGTCCATACAAACAAATACATGACTAATATAGCTTGTACATTTATGTTTTTCTTTCATTTCATTTGTATTGTACATTTTATATTAATGTATTAATTGTGTTATTTTTAATTTAATTATGTATTTTTATTAATAGATTATCTAAATTTTAAATAAACAAAAAACTTAAATAAAACAATATTGAAAATATATAACATATTTTAAATAATAAAACATTAAAATAAATTAATAACATATAAAATAAAACCATAAAAATATACTATTAATAAGTAAAATAAATATTATTTATTATACATTTAAATAATTTTTTAACTTTTTTTTTAAAAAATAGGAAAAAGTTAAACCGTAAAAAATTATAACTTTGAAAAAAAAATAACTTAAACATTAAAAAAAAAGTGATTTAGGACTTCAAAGTCGTAAATCCAAAAAAAATTTACGACTTTAAAGATGTAAAATAAAAAAAATTACTTACAACTTCAAAATCGTAAAAAAAATTAACTGAAATTGTAAATAATTGTATGATTTCAGTTAAAAAAATAACAAAAAAATCATAATAAGAGTTACAATGTCTAACTCAGCCTATTACCACTTATCCCTTCTAGGTAATTTTTTAAAATTCACTCCCAATTGAAAAATAACACTTAAAAATATTTCTTTTAGTAAAAAATCCAAGATTATATATAAGTAATTCCCTTAATTTGTATCTGACACTTATTCTTTTTGCTGACTCAGAAAAAAATGATGCTAAAAGTATTAATAGACTTTATGAAGGAAGTACGGGAGTAATTTTAATTCAATTTGAATGAAAATGAGAATGGAAAATGTTAATTATACAATTATGAATTTATTAATTTTAACGGTATCATATATGAATAGAATTATCTAAATAAATGTTAATCTTTCTTATAAGATTAAATGGTTACTATTAACTACTATATTATGATGTGGTACGTATAATCGGATATTTTGTGTCTTGAAAAATGAGTTCTTAAGTTCTGCCTCTAGAATACCCAAGGTTCACCCAAAAACTAGTTAATATCGACTTTATATTTTACAATTTCTGTAATATCTCCAACGAGTTATATTGAGATAAGATGAATCTAAAAATTATACATCAAAATAACTTAAATAAATTAATTGATATTATTTATTAAATAAATTAATTGATATTATTTATATTAATAAGATACATTCATTTTTTTTAACTTACGAAAAGTTTAGATCAATAAAAAATTCTTACTAACAATAATATTGACTAAAATATTATGATATGAAGTGTCGAAGTGTAAAAATTACCAAAAAGTTGACCTTCATAAACTTTACACTTTCACTCAATAATATAATATCCATATACGTGTATATATAATTTTAAAATTAATTAATTTATAAATGTGAGTTTTAATTAGTTTAAATTTATGAAAATATTACAGTATATTTGTAGTTTTAGTCATTGTAAAAAGAATATTTATTCGCTTAATTTATACACAAGCCACTATTCCAAATTAAATTATTGATTTAAATAATCCGTTTAAAGCTAATTCTACCATAAAAAAAAAAAAAACTAGATTTTTCAATAGACTTCACGATGGCTATATCGCTGGTTTGATAAGCAAGCAAAGTACGGATATTCACTTTTCGTTAGTAGTGCTTTAAAAACAAAACGCAGGTTCGGTTGTGTGCAGTAGGCCATGTTTGCTTTTGTTCCACGCATCTTTATGGGCTCCGAACGAATATATTCGCTCATTTGAATATATTCCTTCTGAAGGTAAACTTGTAGGTCCCAAGCTTTTTATTCAATCTTAATTACTTTAAATTAAAACATCCGATGCTCGAAAAATTGATAATTTTTTAAAAATATGTTTTGCCATGATAAATTAGAGGTTCCATTTTCTAGTTAATGAGTAAAAAAGTTATCTACTACTTATTTTACATGATCATTATATTATCATTAAACTTTTTTAATAGGTTTATTTATATATTTGATCCATTAATTATAATTAAAAGTTCAATTGGATTACTCAATTATTAAAAAATTTAATAATTTTTTTTAATCATTAAAAACACTATAATTGTATTCTATTTAGCTCCATTAGTTTAATTGACATAAATATAAATTTTAGGTTGGTTGACAATACAACATGTAAACAATAAATTGTTACATCAAAAATTGTATTCACAAATGATATAAAAATAAGTCCTTGTTAACATCCATGTAAACTGTAAATAAATATTAACGTTGTTTGCCTAAACAACTAATGTAAAAAGATAATTTTATATTGATTATCAATATAACCAATGTAAAAATACCTATTTATAAAACTTCTCGTTAAACTAACAAAAATATATAATTATAGTGTTTTTTAATTTATAATTAAATAGCTAATTGTATAAGTAAAGTTTTTTAATAAGTTAAGGTGCTAGTAATTATAACTTTTAATAACTAAAACATAACAATTTAACAGAATAACGTTTTATATTGTAAAGTATATATTCTTTATTTGAAGACCAACGATATGTCTGTTTTAGTGTCAACTTAGATTTTGTATTTTTATTTTTAAATGTAAGAAAAATCATATCGAAGTTGGCCAGGTTTTAATTTTACGAAAGGTCATGAAAATTGAAACTTGGAGTTGATCTAGGTTATATACGTTCAAGTAATAAGATTAAATTTCGGTAAATGTGACAATATCAGAGAATTGGAATTCAAATTTTTTGTCTTTGTGTAATAGTTATTGAAATCTGGTTTTATGTCTTAAATTGGCTAAGGGTGTCTTCTAATTCAGAAAGTCGATTTCAGCTTTGTCTCTAAATTGGCCAGGGGTTGGAGACCGAGGAGAGTATCACTCTAGATTTGACATATTTGTGATCCTGCCCAAATTGTGGGAAGGATTAAATTTAATTCTTGACAATGATTTTGGCTATCTACAATAAAGGAAAATGTCTTATATCAAATTGGTAAATTAATCCAATAGTGATGTTGGGGTAATGATGGAATCCTAAAGGTTTTGCTCCAATATATTGTGTGGTTTTCCTCAAGATTTATTCAGCTTTCCGTATGGTTTGCAATTAGCAAATTTAATCTTTGACATTGGGTCTTTATTAACCAATGTAATATAGGGCGTGATATCATTTTTGAAATTAAGACAAATTATACACAAGTTATCACTGATGTAGAATAGTTTTTTCATTACATTAGTTCTAATGTGAATCGATTTTATTACACCTTAAATTATGCTGTCCTAAGTTATGTTTATACAAAAATACAAAACCATAAAGTTATAATATAAAAAAAATACAAAACCATAAAGTTATAATATAAAAAAATACAGTTAAAAGAAAAATATTAAAATATATTCTTCTCTATTGACAAAGATAGAGAAGAATATCCTCTAATGAGATGATATGGCCAAGGTAGGCCACCTTAGGCACTGCAAAAAGGCCTTTAGATTGCTTGGCATAGAAACTATTAGTTTTAAGAGTATCCAAAACAATGTTTAAATGAGATACATAATCAAATAAATTGGAACTCTAAACCAAGATGTCATAAAAAAAAAACTAACACAAGTCGACGAAGAAATGGCCGTAATAAGTGATTCATGATTGATTAAAAGGTTGATGGGCCATTAGTAAAGCTAAAAAGCATGGCGAGAAATTCATAATAGCTATCAAAAGTCATGAATGTTGTTTTGGGTGTGTTAGGCAGATGAACTTGGATTTGATGGTACCCAAAGCCTAGGTCAAGCTTAGTGAAAATAGAGGCAAAGCCAAGTTCATCAAAAGGCTCTTCTATGATAGGAATGGGAAAATTATCTCGCATTATGACTACGTTCAATGCACGATAGTCCACATAGAAATGCCAAGTTCTATCTTGTTTTGGACTAGTAACATTGGTGAGGAAAGAGAGCTGGTACTTGGAATGAAGCCCTTTTAAACATGTCTTGAATAATGTTATCCTACTCCCCCTTTTAAGAGTGGGATACATGTATGGTTTCACATTGATAGGAGGGGTATTAGGAGGTAAATGTAAGTGGTGGTCATGAGGTCTGGGAGGTGGTAAACCATGTGGGTCCTCAAACACATTAGAAAAGTTAGTGAGGAGGTCTTGGATTGGCAGAGGAATTTAAAATTGGGGTGGCGTTGGGGTGGTAAGTGTGAAGGATAAAAGGTAAAGAGATGATTTTGCCTCATTGTGGACCAATTCATGGAAATGGGGAAGGGAGGAGGGTGTGAGAGAGGCTGTAATAGTAACAATGTGATTGTTGATGGTAAAAAAGAGTTGCAAAATATTAAAATTCGCCTGAATAGGCTCTAGAGAACACAACCATCAAGGCCCAACACTACATCAACACCTTTTATTGGAAGCAAAAACAGTTCTACTAAGAAAATGTGATCCTGAAGACAAACTTCAACATTGGGATAGCAAGAGTGGCGCGATATTTGATCTCCAACACCTACCATATCTAAAAAGGGGGTAATGGGTAAAGAATTTAGCTTAAGACCTCATTCTTTGTGTTAGTCTCACAGGATGCAATATAAAAGAAGTGAAGCTTGGTAACTCTTTCACACACACACACACACACACACACACACACACACACACATATATAGTGTCTACAATGTATTTGACGAAATATGCATGTGTATGTGTGGATGACAGTCTGTATGTGTAACTAGTTTATGAAGCCTGATAACATCTGTTTATGTATTTGTGTGTATGCCTCTATCTATAATATACGTTCCACTTATGTATGCTCTCTATCTTGTGTGATCTATTACTTTGTAATGCGAAAACTGTCCTTAACTTCTCTTGTATCTGAGATGACAAACTACAATGAAGTAGATGATAGTCAATATAATGTGTACATATGTATATGGTTGTTCCAGATGTTGAAAATAAAATATCTTAGTATGAATTGATTCTAAAGGCACCAAATCAGAACTGAAAATAAGATGAAAAATTATGAAACAATGAATGGTAATTTTATTTCATTGGCAGCTTTAATATCATGGTGCTTTGATGCATTAATTTTTGTTCCTCTATTTGCTACCTTCACGTTTCCACTCATGTCTTTCCAATTATTGATGTATTTTTTCTTTATGTTTTCTGATGTTCTGGAAGAGTTTGGTGGCTCAAAAGTAGTCAACTTGATGCATCATTGTGATTGATGCTATCCCTTAATCATTTCATTTGTATATACTAAAAAAATGGATGGGATTATTTGAGCCTTTGAGGCAACAGGAAGACTTCTTCTGTTATTAATTAACCTCACTAGCTAGCTATGACTATGAGTATCTATATGTATATATGTTTGATGCATTTTCTTTCAAGTTACGATGCATTTTCTAAAACTGGAAGCAAGTGCATTCATTAGGCATTAATTGAAACAATATGCATTTTCAAGTTACGGTGTATCTATATGTATATATGTTTTTGGGAATGATGATTGATGCAAGTAGTGTTTCAGCTTTTATTGGATTACTGCTCTATTTTTGGATTGTGCTGACTATGCCGGGGAAGTTTCTATCCATAACTTAATGCTAGGATGTTGTAACTTGTACTGTAATGAGATGAATATGAACTGAGGAAAAATTGTTTGTGAATTAGCACGTATTCATTCTATGTCGTGTACTTGTTTCGTGTAGAGGTGGTCAATGGTATTATATATCATTTTGATTGGTTGAACATTGTTTTAGGGAAATGAAACCATTGGATCTTAGACCCTGCGTCAAATACATTAAGCTTATTTGCTCACATATTTAATTGGAATTAATGCTTAAATTTATAATAATTTTCACTTATAATATTGAATTCCCCGCCTAATTCTTGAATTTCCAATAATTTCCGTGAGTTCATAGAGTGACTCAATCTTCCCAAAATTAAATTTGACTCAAGGCATCCAAGAGTATAAAGTTCAACATTTACAATAACATTATCATGTTAGAAAATAACATATTGGAAATGAAAAATAGTTTTAGAATCACTATAAATTAGCTACTATATATATAGACAGACAAGGGTTTCAAAAGTGGGTGTAATTTTTTGTTAATCTTGTAGCTGACATTATTTAGTGGGATAAAATTTTACTGGTTGCTGGTAAGTGGTCATGAAGTTGTTTCTTAAGAGTTGTTAGTTAAAGATGTGTAATCTTCAATGTTCAATGTAATTTGTAGGAACTTTTTGTTTTCTTATTTGCATTGTGATCACGACATTCGTTGTTGGACATTATAGTGATCATCACAGGTACAAATGTTTCTCATAAAGTTTTGATGCTTTTGTTTATTACCAATGCTTTATTTACTTGTTGACTGTGATTAATGAGTATTGATTTATATACAAGTTATGTTCATGATGAGTGAACCTTAGATTTTCATTTGAGATTGAATACAATGATTCTTGCAGATAGTTTGCATTAATCGTTGTATTGAATCTTGAATTATTCGTTTGGATAGTTTGGGAAGAGTCATATTTTTATAATACATTTATACGTAAAGATTAACTTCATTTTCTTAAATTTGAAAATATTTGTTCCTTGTATAAACTATTTGTATAACGACTCGCCTCGTCGCTTCAATATCACCACTCTAAACCGCAAAAATTTCAATTTTTAAATGAAAACTCTGTTAATTTGCTTATGAAAAATGAAAGTAATTTTTTCACGATATATATTCACCAAACAACACACAATTACTTAAATGAATACATATATAAATATAGTAACTCGATACACATCATCTACATACTCTACTGCTATCCTTCTGCTCCCACGCACAAAGGTTCGTGATCATCACAGGTACCAACCACACGATACAAAAATTGCAAGGGTGAGTTTATTATAAGAGAAATTAACAAAACAAAATCAAATAACCATAATTAGTAAGAAAACATTAACAAATACCATAAGCATACACAAACATCCATTAGTGCAACATACACTCAACAAGTAGTCATCATCCATCTATAATTCCAATCAATCATGCTCAGTATGATGCATGCATCTGACCTCAACTCTCAAATGCAATGTGGTACCATTCATCAAGGATATTGCCTAAGCATGTCCACATGACACTTTCACTTAAGAAAGCTAGGCAGCAAGTGTCGAGGTCTTGTGCACAGGCAACTCCCCCCCCCCCCATGGTGATCAGCCTAAGTCTCAAGGGAGTTTCAAAGTGAGTGACATGCCCCCAAGTACAAGTATTCCCCCTCATGCAAAACTACAAGTATTTACTGACAAAGTTTATACTATTTCCATGCAATATGAAGTATGAAACATGGACACCATCAATGCGCTGACCATGGATAATTAAATATTCTAAACATCAATAACATCAGTTTTATAAAAGATAACTTTTACAATGTCTCATTTTCAAGGGTTTTTCAAAAGAAGTCTAAAAACACCCTATTACAGTACCCAAAACACAAGAGACACTAAGAGAAGCTCAAACTAACTACGAGAAAGGCTTAGAAGTCAAGATTGCCTCAGAGAAGCTACGAAAGAAAGGATTGAGGGATTTTTCTTCATCGAATCCTTGAAGTGGATTATGAGGATTCCGCTTCAATTAAAATGTTCCTCTCAGTGTGGTGGTTCGGCAGCAAGCAATGGTGACTCGTGGTGGTCACCAGTGGTTGTGGGTGGTGGAAGAGGAGTTTCTAGGGTGGTTTAGACGAAGTTTTGAGAGAGAGGGAGAGAGGGATCGTGTTTTTCACAATAAAAAATGTATTTATAATTTGCAGATCTCGCTTAGAGAGCTCGTCTCGCTAAGCAGAAGTCCACTTTTGGTACTAAGCGTGAATTTTCATGCTTAGCGCAATTCCTCTCAGGTTGGGATTAGCGCTGAGCGCGACAATTCATGCTGAGTGCAATTTCTCTTGCACTAAGTGCGACAATTTTCGCTCAGCGTAATTCCCTCTCGAGTTGGAATTGTGCTTAGCGTGCTTCTCGCGCTAAGAGAGAGGTCAAAAGTTGTTATTTTGAATATCCCAATGGTCAAAATGTGGGGAAATGTGTTAGGAACCTACAGTCAAAATTTGAAGACGATCAAATGGTTAACTAATCCAGGATGCTGATTTACTAGAATAGGTTTAGGTAACATTTGAAATCTCAATAAAACTCCACATAACTCAACATTCACATCAAGAAAAACACACATGACTAATTCACACCATACCTCAACTCAGTCAAGTCAATCATATAATCAAGTAACACAATAATACAATTAAACATCGATTTATAATTAGCAAAATTTCAAGGCATTACAGTTTGAGTGGGAGACGACAAGTGTAGAAGCAAAGCTTCCAAGAGTATTTTGATGATGCCAAAGATTATTAAAGATTCATTCAAACAAGATTAGAGAATCAAGAAGATTCAAGTAAAGATTTAAGAGAAGACTCAAGACATGCAAGAACCTCAAGAAAAGCATCAAGATAAGTTTAAAAAGAATTTTTCAAAAAAAAGATTGAACAACACAAAATTGTCCAAGAGAATTTTTCAAGAAAGATTTTTTTACCAAAGTTTTTACTCTCTGGTAATCGATTACCATAAAGGTAGTAATTGATTACCAGAAGCCCAAAACAGTTTTATAACTGATTTACAAAGTAGTAATCGATTACCATGGGCATGTAATCGATTACCATAACATTCAAAAATATTTTCAAAATAGTGTAATCGATTACACAATATTTGTAATCGATTACCAGTGATTCTGAACGTTAGATTTCAAACCTCAACATGAAGAGTAACCTTTGATAAAATAAACTATGTAATCGATTACACCATTATGGTAATTGATTACCAATGACTGGTTTTGAAGAAATTTCCAAAAGTCATAACTTTTAACATGGTTTCTTCAAGAGCCATCAAATGGCTATAAATATGAGACCATGACACGAATTTCAAAATATTTATTCTGAACATCTTTCTAAGAGTTTTTGTTCAACATTTTCTTTGTCAAGAAAAGTTCATTGGGCAAAAACTTGTACTATTCTATTTTCTTCGTCTCCTCCATTCTTACAAAAAGCTATTCAAGAGACCGACTCTTGGTTATAAAATTTTTCAAGAGGTGGTCTACTTGGTTCAAGGAACAAGTTTGTTCCTTGGTTGAATCACTGGACACAAAGGAGTAACGTCCTTTGGGGTTCATTGCAAGAAGCGAAATTTGCTTCTTGGTATAATCACTTAACACAAAGGAGGAAGGTCCTTTGGGGTTCATTGCAAGAGGTGGGATTGCCTCTTGGTATAATCACTGAACACAAAGGAGGAAGGTCCTTTGGGGTTCATTGCAAGAAGTGGAATTTGCTTCTTGGTGTAAACACTGAACACAAAGAAGGGAAATCCTTTGTGGTTCATTGCTTGTAAAGGGCTTTTACAAGGTTAGTGAAAACTCTCAAGTGGAATTTGCTTGAGGACTGGACGTAGGCACGGGTTGTGGCCGAATCAGTATAAATCCGATTTTGCATTCTCTCTTTCCTTAATCTCTTTCACTTTCTATTGTGTTTATATTTCTTTAATGTTACTTCTCCTTATTTGTTATTCGAGTAACTTACAATTAAAGAAATAATTGAATCAAGGGAATATCTAAGTAAAGGAAAATTTTCAATTAGGAATAGTCAACAAAATTTTAATTCAACCCCCTATTCTTAAGTCTAGTTTATGTTAAGGCCAGATATGGGTAGAGTGACAAAAGTTGCACTTCATTGCTTCAGGTGGTGCAGGATATGCTTCCATAGGAAAATGTGTTGCGAAAAAGTTACTATCAAGCGAAAAAGATATTGTGTAGTATCACAAGATTCATATTGTACATAAATGACTTTGAAGAAATGCATAAGTGCCCTAGGTGTAGGATATCATGGTACAAAGTGAAGGATGATGATGAGTGTAGTAGTGATGAAAGCACCAAGAAAGGCCCCCTAGCGATGCTATTATGGTATCTTCCAATCATGTCAAGGTTCAAGCGTCTGTTTGCTAATACAGATGACACAAAAGACCTTACATGGCATGCATATGGGAGAAATTGTGATGGAATGTTCTACCATCTGGCTGATTCCTCTCAATGGAAGAAGATTAATAGTCTATATCTGGATTTTGGAAAAAAGGAAAAAAATCTTTGGCTTGGACTTACCAGTGATGGAATGAATCTCTATGGTAGTTTAAGCTCTCAGCACAGTTCATGACCTGTTTTGCTAGTAATTTACAATTTGCCTCCTTGGTTGTGCATGAAGCGAAAATACATGATGTTGTCTATGAGACAACTAGGAAATGACATTAATGTTTTATCTCAGTCCCTTGATTGAAGACTTGACAAAGTTGTGGGACGAGGGGGTTGTTGTATTTGATGGGTATTAAAATGAGACATTCAAGTTGTGTGCAATGCTATTCTATACCATTAATGACTTTCCAACATACGAGAATTTGAGTGGAAATAGTGTTAAAGGCCATTATGCATGCCATATCTATGAAGAAGACACAAGCTACGTACAATTGAAACTTGAAAGAAAAATAATATACACTCGACATCAACGTTTTCTAAAACATTATCACCCTTACCAGCGATTGAAAAAAGCTTTTAATGAAAGTCAAGAGCATGAAAGAGTACCGATACCATTAATTGGTCACCAAGTTCTTGAACAGGTTGAGAAAATCAATACTCTGTTTGGAAAGACCCAAATGAAGGAAAGTAAAACATCCATATGTAAGAAGAGGTTGATATTGTTTGATCTTCCATGCTGGTTCGATCTAGATGTCAAACATTGTATTGATGTTATGCATGTTGAGAAAAATGTGTGTGATAGTGTCATCAGCATGCTTCTTAACATTCAAGGCAAGAGAAAAGGATGGTTTAAATACTCGACAAGATATAGTTGAGATGGGTATACGAGACTAGTTACATCCAAGGCCTGATGGTAACAAAATATACTGTCCTCCAGCTTGTCATACCTTTTCTAAATAGGAAAAGATAAGTTTTTGTCAGTGTCTACACCGTGTCAAAGTGCCACAGGGATACTCTTCAAAAATTAGGAGCCTTGTGTAGTTGAAAGATCTAAAGTTAGTTGGCTTAAAGTCTCATGATTGCCACGTCTTGATGCAACAATTGTTAGCTATGGTGATATGAGACATTTTGCCTTACAAAGTCAGGCATGCCATAACTTACCTATGTTTTTTCTTCAATGCCATATGTAGCAAAGTCATTGATCCTCTCAAGTTAGATGAGCTGGAAAATGAGGCTGCAATTATCTTGTGTCAGTTGGAGATGTATTTTCCTCCTTCATTTTTCGACATCATGGTTTACTTAATTGTTCATTTGGTGAGGGAAATAAAATGTTGCAGTCTCGTTTATTTGCGGTGGATGCACTCGGTTGATGTTGCGGTCCCGTTTATTTGTGATGGATGTTGCAGTCCCATTTACAAAGAATCTACATTGTCCTAAAGCATCTATTATTGAAAGGTACATTACGAAAGAAGCTATTGAGTTTTTTTCTGAGTACATCGAAAAGGCAAAACTTGTTGGGGTTCTAGAGTCTCGGCATGATGAAAGAGTGGGAGGTAAGGGTTCAAGAGGACACATGAAGTGGATGATGGCCCACACAAAAAAATCAGGTCAAATGACGTCTTAGGCAACAAAGGAAATTGCAAATAGGATTGTAAGTGACTCTCAATTGTTAGAAGTCATTTTTTATAATAATTGTTGGATGAGTAAACCAAATTTGTTTAATCTATTGACTACAGGATTCTCTGAAAGAGTAGGCCTCATAAGGGAGCTTTGTTGCCCACGGATATCAGGATGTACATGTACTGACTGCTACCATAGGGCGACGAAAACACCCTGGTCGTGTCTATGCTACTAGAGTCAGTGTCACGATCAAACACTACTTTGGACCGGCTTCAAGGGGCTCCCGCACCTCTTTCTCCATGACTCCTGAAGACTTAGAGCAAGTGACACAAAAGATAAAAGGCCAATTGAAGGATTCGATCACACAAAAAGTGACTTAATAATTAATGATGTCCTTTAGCCAGATGCAGTCGCAAATGCAATCAGAGGTACTCGCACTGCCTCCTAAGGTTGAGGTTGGTCCTTCTACTGCTCATGTCAGCACAAAGGAAACGGGTGACTCAGACAAATGTGGGTTGTATGTTGATGGCAGTCCTCCCCGACTGGTTGCTTTTGGAAGAGTTCATGAAGGGTCTATGACCATCCACAATGTTCCTTTGGGCAATAATCAAGTGAAGGTTGGTGTCGAGGAAGCTCGAGATGCTGATGCTCGCATTCTTGTACCCACTCAAGAGGTTCAGTTAGTAGGGCAGACACTTAACACCTTCCTTGCTTGGGCGACACATCTTGTAAAGCCTTTTTTAGAACAAGTATTTCATTTTGTTTTTTTTTTAAGAATTATTAAAAAAAGGATTTGTTACAAATCAAGTTTTCAATATCGTTCGCTTATGTTTATTAAATGTGTAGGATAAACTGGCAGCTAAAGGATCAACGAAACCTGTAGATATGTCGGATCCTATCGTCAATCCCCTGTATTTGATGACATTGACCATCCCGCAGCTTTTCCTCAAGTCGTTGCAAGTGTCGTGGGATGCTACTGTGTTTGGGGTATAATGATAACTTCCCATTGTACATAAAGCATAAAGATCTTTCTAAAATAGCATATGGTGATCAATGTTTGAGCATTTATGTTATGCAATTATGGATTCTTTAAGTCACTTTACATTATTGTATTTTACTTAACTGATTGTCTTAAATTCATGCATAATTTACTTTATTTTAACAACAATAGGCATATGATTAAGACAAATATGCGAGTAGAGAATGTTAATGTTTATGGATTCCTCAAGCCATAGTCCATACAAAAATCTGAGCAATCACAATTTAAATTAGAAGATTATATTAAGAAATGGATGTAGAATTCACAAAGAGATGTGTACCTAGGAGCCTACTTGAATGGGTAAGTTAAAATGAACAAATCAATTTAAATCATGTATGCTTTATAATAACTTAATGTTCTCTAATGCAATGTACATTGACAAATGGTCATTATTTTGCCTAAGAACAATGTTGTCATCTGGTTTTGTTCCTTGCACAATAGGCATGAAACTATTTGAAAGGAATTATTAACAGGTCATTTGTATTTTGTAATACATTTACTTTATGATTACAATTTGACATCAATATTTTAATTGTACAATATGCATGCATGTTTCTCTTAATCAGTGTTTTGAAGGGATTCAACGACAATCAAGGAAGTAAATCCAAGGCTATTGTTAGATGGATTGTAGTTAAAGTAAGTAATTTAAATAATGTTTCATGCCTTAAAAATTAAATTTTATTACTCTGTATATTAATTTTTGGTTAACTTTGAATATCTAAATATTCTATTCAATTTATTGTAATAAGCAACATGGAAGCACTATGTGCGGGTACTACGTAATTCAGTTGATGTCAATGATAGTCCTAGGAGGTTTCAAGGATAACTGGGAAACGATAATTGTTTACTTCAAAACTAATTCAATTTGTTATAATATTTATTATTTACACATATATATTAACTTATGTTTTATTATATCATGCAGTAGTTACTAATCAAAGACCATTGGAACCAAATAGAATGAAGGCAATTTGCATTCAGTGGGCAAGATATTATCTAAAAGTTAAAAATCAAACACTAGGAATTTAAGTAATTTTAGAATTGTAGAATAGTTTTGTTAATTTAGAATAGGTTACAAATGATTTCATGTATTGAATTTCATTACTTCAAATATTTCTTTTAATTCATAGTAAATATTCAATTATATATTATGGAAAAAAATTAAATTGCTTGATAAAAAATGTCTGGACTAGGTCTGCTTTTCAGTTTACAGGTTAATTTGGGGTAATTATAAAAACAGACATGATATTAAAAAAATTACAAAAACAACATTGGTTTTTAAAAATCGATGTTGTTGCTAAAAAATAACATTGATTTCTAAAAAAGGTCGATGTTATTTTCTAATTACCAACATTGGTTTTTTGGAAAACCGATGTTGTTGTTGACTGACAACATCGGTTTTTTTTTTTAAAAATGATGTTGTTTCTCAAAAACAACATTGGTTTTTGGTAAAACTGATGTTTACGGTCAACAACAACATCAGTATTTTCTTATTACCAATGTCAGTTTTCCAAAAAAACCGATGCTACTGTTGACTGACAACATCAGTTTTCAGAAAAAATCGATGTTGTTTCTCAAAAACATCATCGGTTTTTAGTAAAATCGACGTGACAAGCATAAAACATGGGTTTGTAGAAAAATCGATGTTGTCGGTGAATAACATCAGTTTTCAAAAAATTGATGTTGTTTTTTATCGACAACATCGATTTTCTATGAAAATCAAGAAAATCGTTGTGGTTTTCTACATATTTTACATTTTTGTTGTTATTTTTTTTATTATACATCATCGGTTTTGAAATCGATGTTGTGTAGTTTAGTTAACATCGGTTTTAGAAAATCAACCGATGTTAATGTTGAAACTCTTAATGTTAGTAGTTTCAACATCGGTTAATAACCGATGCTAAAAGCCTATTTTCTAGTAGTGGATGTTTTCCTATGAAAGTAATAAAAAAATTGTAATCCATGTGTATTAAAATAATTTGAAAAAGATTAGTATAGGTGAAATCTTTATACTTGGGGTCCATGAGAATCATTTATGAAGAATAAATAAATTCTTCATTAGATGGATTGGAAACTTTCCAAAGTCTTACCACCATACTAACAAAGTTAAGTCCATCCCTTTTTTGTTACTCTATGGTTGCCAAAACTATGAGTACAGTTGTGGGTTAAAGATGTTTAAATATAAACACAACATTAATGGAGTCCATTAACTTAGCTACTAATAATAAAGGAAATATATATTTTAAGAAAAAAAAAAGGAAAATATGATTTATATATTGTCAAAATTAGAATAAAAATCATCCAATCACGTAATATTGAATTGTATGGTCATAAATGTTTGTATTTCAAAATAGAAAAACTATGATACTCATAATAATACTTGTAATAAGAAATGCTTTACTTGTATATATTTCATAAGATCAAATAATATTCGTAAATCAAAGTTCCTCAATTAAAAGTGCACACTCATTCCTTACTTAAAATCCTAGTCAATCCCTCACAATGTCACAAATAAAGAATTTTTTTTGCTAATTGAGAAAGGGCTAAATTGCAAGTGAATCTGCCAAGAAAAACTCCATCCTTATCTCTTATGAGTCCTCCATGAGATACTATTACATTTGCGTTTTACTCTAGTGCCATCACAATTAATTGTCATAAAACCAACATCATTTGGTTTCCATCTTAGCCCACACCTAACCTCTTCTTTCACTCTCGATCTAGGAAGGCCATCATAATAATGTTTAGTTAATCTATTTGTTATGAAGCTTAAGGATGATATCATTTGTGCTCCACATTCATTCATGAAAAGTTTTGCATTTCTCCTCTGCAAAAGAATGTCTAGCATAAGCTTAAACTTTAGAGGGCAACACAAAGGAAAATGATCATTCCCTCTAAGGTTGACCATCAACCATTCCATAATACTACCTACAAAAAACAAACTACTAGTATAGAAATGGATCACATTCTCCCATGTAAAAATTCCCAAAAATAGTGAATAAGATCCTCTTCAAAACCATCACACATGGGGCCTCATGGGATCTGTAAAACCTCTCTCGTTGCATCTCATTCATGGCCAAGGCTCCACGACCATTCTTCCAAAGATGGCTTCTACCTCTCTCGAGACCTTCCCAAAGTCTAAATAGTTTTAAATAGCAAAATATTAGCCAAAGGCTTCACCTTAGCTATAGTTTCATAGGCACTTTTGATATTAAAGTGTTAAGAGTCTAATCTACTAACAAGGAAGATAAAAGTGAAATGGCAATTCTGATAGCTCTTTCATTTCTTTTTGGTCCTATTTATAAGTGATTACAAGCAATAAAAGAGATTGTTATAGATCATTGGTCAGCTGCAATTATCAATAATTTGCTAAAAATATAAATGTCAGCTAAATGCTCTAACAAAATCACTATAGGCTATAGCAAAATTACATATGCTGCAAGAATGCGAAGTAAGAAATCTGATGTGGTGCTGGTGAATATTATGCTCCCCTATCTCTATCTAGCTGAGGGATTACACGAAGTTTCTAAGGTATGTGGGCCTCTAGGTGTGTCTCTTGGGTTTATTGGGCTCGAAGGTGCTAACATCACCCACATCCAGAAAAATGACCTTGTCCTTAAGGTCATATGCAGCAAGAAGTTGATCCCAATCTCCCAAGTGG
Source organism: Glycine max (assembly GCF_000004515.6). NCBI lineage: Eukaryota > Viridiplantae > Streptophyta > Magnoliopsida > Fabales > Fabaceae > Glycine > Glycine max. The sequence continues at coordinate 35,948,199 of NC_038251.2, forward strand.
TATCCTTGGGAGCCATACCCAACTATTGGACCAAAAACAACTTGCCTGAAGGGGACATAGATGAGTCTCATTTCCAAATGATGATGGAAAGTGGTTCAATGACAGGATTGTTGCCCAAGCTTGTCAGAGGTAGAGAGCTTGAAAGGGAGGGTTCTGGGCTGAGATGGCGTTTCAACAGGGAAACATTGAAAACATGGTGAATCTTGGAGGATTCAAGAAGCATGAGCCAATAGGCCACTGGGCCAATATGTTTGGTGACCTGGAGAGATCCATAGAAACGCTTGGATAGTTTAGTATAAGTAGGCACGACTGAAGTCTGGTGATGAGGGCGGAGACGAATGTAGACCCAACCATTGACGAAGAAGTGAACATCTCGGTGGTAGGCGTCCACCAAATTCTTCATAGAAGCTTGAGCCTTTTGTAAATGGCGACATAAAGTAGCATGAATAGTGGTGTGTGTAACCAACAAGTCATCAACTACTTCTGCCTGAGAGGTACCCTGGAGGTACTGGGGTATTGACGATGGGAGCTTCCCATAAGTGGCTTCGGATATTGAAATACCAGTGCTCAAATGAACCAAGGTATTGTATGACCACTCCGTAATAGGAAGATACTTGAACCACTATGATGGTCGATCATGGACAAACGAATGGAAGTATTGCTCTAAAACATGGTTGAGGACCTCCATCTGTCTAACGATTTGGGGATGATAGGCAGTGCTCATCCATAGCTTCGTCCCACATAAGCGAAAGAGTTCCCGCCAAAAGGCACTTATGAAAAGAGGATCCTTGTCGGACACGAGACTACGCAGAAAGCCATGTAATTTGTAGACTATGTCAAGGAACAGGGTGGAAACCTTATAAGCTGTGTAATGGGAGGGTAGCGTGCCAAAATGGACTCCCTTTGAAAATCTATCGACAACAACCAAGATAGCAGTGAAATTGTGTGAAGTTGGTAGGCTCGTGATGTAGTCGAGGGATAAATCTTCCCAAATTGAAGAAGGAAAGGGAAGAGGCTGGAACAAACCACTGAGGCGCTTGGTTTCATACTTCACCTGTTGGTAGGTGGAACACTGCGAGATGAACTAGCAGATGCTGGAGTGCATTCGGGGCCAAATAAAATTCTCCTTTAGGCGATGAAAAGTCTTAGAGATGCCTATTTGACTAGGGTAAGGAGCTACTCCTTGAGCCGAAACTATATGCCCCAGATAGTGAATTTGTTCTTGGGTGAAGAGGCATTTGGATCGATGGAGATAAAAATTTCCTTGTGATAGCTACTCGAAGACTTCCTTGAGGTGGTAGAGATGTAATGAAAGAGTAGGGATGTAGAAGAGGATGTCGTCAAAGAAGATCGCCACAAACTTACGCAGAAAGGGTCGGAGGAGGTCATTCATGGTGACCTGAAAAGTTGACGGGGCATTGTAGAGGCCAAAAGGCATCACTATGAACACATAATGGCCCTCATTAGTTTGACAAGTTGTTTTATGCACATCTTCCATTGTGACGTAAATTTGGTGGAAGCCCAATCGCAAATCGAGCTTGGAAAACCAAGATGCTTGGTCCAGTTCGTCGAGTAACTCATCAATGGATGGCATTGGAAAGCGGTGCTTCACGATGATCGCATTGAGTGCCTAGTCTACACAACAACACTAGTTGTTGATGCAATCCTACCCCGCAAGGGCATTGGGTAGAAGACTCCAAGTAGATTGGGCTAGAGATCCAAGGGAAGGCCCTAGGGTTCTCATGAGCCTTAGGGTAGATTTCGAGCCCATGGGCTAAGTATGAGCCCGCTTATCTTTGTAAATATTAGAATAGGTATTTCCTTCGTCTGGGCCTTGTATTTTGGCCATTCTAGTAGTATAGGGTTTTAGCCTTGTATTTCAGGGCATTTTGAGTAGTCTTTGTAGTAGGATTTTTTTTGTATTTTCATGTTTTTTTGTCATGGGGGTGAGCTTAGCTATTATAGGGGTGTGTAGCTAAGCTCTAGCTTCTCAAGGAAGTTTCTCAAGGAGGTGAGCTTAGTTTTTAGATGGGTGTGTGTAGCTAAACTCTAGCTTCTCAAGGAAGCTTTCTCAAAGAAGTTTCTCAAGGAAGTTTTCTTAAGAAAGCTTCTCAAGGAAGTTTTCTTAAGAAAGCTTCTCAAGGAAGCTACCTAGTCTATAAATAGAAGCATGTGTAACACTTGTTGTAACTTTGATGAATGAGAGTCTTGTGAGACATACTTCAAAGTTCCACTTCTCTACCTCTTTTATTCCTTCAATTTCGTGCTCCCCCCTCTCTCTTTCTCTCCCTCTTTCTTTTCCTCCATTGAAGCATCCTCTCCAAGCTTTTTATCCAAGGCTCATCTTGGTGGTGAAGCTCCTTCATCCATGGCTTATTCCTTAATGGATGACGCCTCCTCTCACCTATTTTCCTTTGTCTTCCGCTGCATCTCCATGGTGGAAAATCACCATTAAAGGACCCCATTGAAGCTCAAAGATCCAGCCTCCATAGAAGCCCCACAAGCAAGCTTCCATCAGTTGTCGTCTTTCTTCTTCACATGGAGCAACAGTGAAAAGAATGGATTTTGGCTCGGTTGGATCAAACCAGCCTCGAGCATAGAAGCCACCTATTTATCTAGATAAGTTTTATGAAAATAGTGGTAACGATATGGCTTGACATTTACAAGGCTCGAGTTGGGAAGCAGGTGAATCTGGTGGGTGATAGGTCGTGGGGGTGGGAGAGTGGAAGAGATGGTCAAACTGAGAAAGAAGGGTGATAAGCACAGGTGGGGAAGATGGGTTAGGGTGGGGTTGGGTTAGTGACGGTTTGGCCTGGGTCGTAAGGGGGGTGAGGTGAAGGAGAATAGAAATGCTCGAAGTTTGAGAATAACATCTAAGTTGTTGGGCTAAGGCTCGTTCAGTAAGTAAAGGGACATCAACATGTAGTGTAATAGGCTGGCCAAGATCAGAAAAATGCATGGTTAGATAGGAATAATCTGTAGTGACTAACCTAAGTGATTTTAACCATTGAACCCTAAGTATGATGTTTGCACCATTAATTGAGAGGTTAAAAAGGTTCACTTGGAAATGGTGCCCTTGAACAGAAATGGAAACCGCCGAACAAAAGAAGTCAATCAAGGATGCTTCCATTTTTTACCATGACCCGAAGAGGTGTTGTGGGGGAGGACTGGAGGTTTAGAAATTTAGCAACCCTGGTCTAAATAAAATTATGAGTGCTTTCATTGTCAACCAAAATCACGATCCTGTGGTGGTTACAGTGTCGTAAACCATGAAGGTTTCTGGTGCCGGCATCCCTGCTAAGGCATTTAGGCTGATTTAGGGAAATAGAATGGGCGCTTGATTAGGAGGTTCCTCTGAAAAGGAAGGGGGGTAGGCATTGTCCCCTTCCTCGTCCACAATGAGTAAATGGAGAGACAACTTGCAACGGTGTCCGACGATCCTCTTTTTATCGCAATGGTAGCATAGGCCCTTGTCTCACCTAACGACCATCTCTTCAGACAAAAGGCGCTTAAAAGGATGTTTGCTGGTGGGTAGTGGTGAAGGTTTTGTTAGAGAGGGCATGGGATGTGGGGGAGGATAAAATGATCGAGCGCCATGACGGCGACCCTAGATCTTATCCTCCTGGTGCCTAGCCAAGGCCACGGCCTGGGAAAGGAAAGTGGTTGGAGAGTTTGGACCTCGTGTCAATGTTTTGAGATTAAGTTAGAGACGAAGCAACTAAAGAGGAAAAGGGGGAGCAAGTTCGACGATACAATTCGTTAAGCGTTCAAACTCCGTGAGGTACTCATTGACAATACCACGTTGCTACAATTTGAACATCGCTCCTTGGGGATCATCATAGAAGGAGGGTGCAAAATGAGATTCGAGAGCCTTGAGCATTGTCGGCCAAGATGTGAGGAACCCATTACGGGACATCCATTGATACCATGAAAGGGCAAGGTCTTCTATGTAGAATCTGGCGATGGTAAGTTTCTCTTGATTCAGAATGTTCAGATAGTCGAAGAATTACGAGATTTTAAATATCCACACCATAGGATCACTGCCATCGAAATAGGGCACTTCAAGTTTCATGTGTGGCTAGGAGGGACTAGGCGGGGTATGTGTTTGGGGAGATTTTGGGGAGGTAGGAACAGGATTTAGAGAAACAAGACGTTCCAGAATGGAATCCATCTTGTTGTTCATCGTTGTTTGTGCTTGAGCTAGGGACATTTGGTTATGAGAAAGGGAGTGGTGGTTTTGTGTGAGGCAGGTCACTGCCTCTTTCGAACGTTTGATAGAGGCTTGCCACATGTTATGTTTCGACATGGTGGCAGTAGGTTGAACCAACTGTTAAGAGTCTAATCTACAAACAAGGAAGATAAAAGTGAAATGGCAATTCTAATAGCTCTTTCATTTCTTTTTGGTCCTATTTATAAGTGATTACAAGCAATAAAAGAGGTCATTACAGATCATTGGCCAGCTGCAACTATCAACAATTTGCTAAAAACCGAATTTTCAGCTAAATGCTCTAACAAAATCACTATAGGCTATAACAGAATTGCATATGTTGCAAGAATGGGAAGCAGGAAATCTAATATGGTGTTGGTGAATATTCTGCTACCTTGTCTCAATCTGGCTGAGGGAATTACATGAAATCCCTGGGGTATGTGGACCTCTGGGTGTGTCTCTTGGGTCTATTGGGCTCGAAGGTGCTAACATAAAGCCTTCAAAATTCAAGTTCCCCCACTCCACCATATTTTTGCTAAGAATCAGAGGGCACCAAATTTCTCACACACTCACCTATATCATTAGGTAATGAATGAGTTAAATACTCCACATCCCATCCTTCACCTTTAAATAAATCCTTCATTGTCAGAGTTTTGTCAATCCTGTGCCCAAGAAACTTTATTTGCCAAGAGTCCCTCCAACCTGCAAAAACATTGTCCTTGCCTTCCAAGCATACAATCTTTTCTAGGATTTCTTGAGAATATGGTTATAAGAGTTTTTGGCCATTCTACTATGAAAAAGCTTGATCATAAGATACTTGCCAAGGTCATTTCTACTTTGGAAACCAAGCCCTTGACTAATGTCTTCCCTGATCCTCCAGTTCATATTTCTAGAGAAGAAAATTCTAGTCTTGTTTATACTAACTTTTTCACTAGAACAATTACAAAAGAAATCTAAGAAAGCATAAATTACCTCAACTTGGTCTATTGGAGCCTCTGCAAAAAGGATTAAATCATTTGCAAAAGAAAGATGAGAAAGTTTAGGACCTCTCCTCCCTACTTGAATAGGTTTCCATAAATCATTGTCCACTACTATTGAAATAATTTGGCTCAACCTTCATATGCACAAAACAAAACAGGTAAGGGCATAAAAGGCCCCCTTGCCTAATGCCTCTACTTGGTTGAAAAGACTCCAAAGCCTCCCTTTTCTAAAGCACTTGAATAAAGGAACTCAAGATGCAATGGAGCACTACATCAAAACAAGAAGGCAACCCCAATTCTTTTAAAGTATCGATGACAAAATCCCAATTCAACCTATCATGTGCTTTCTCCATATCAATCTTGATGGCCATCCAACCTTTTTTTCCCTTTCCTCTTCTTCATGGAATGGATGACCTCCTGAGTTATGATAATGTTATCCTGAGGCTATTTGTGAGGGACAAAACTACATTGACTCGTACCAACAACTTTATTCATGACCATCCTTAGCCTTGAGACCAAGACCTTGGTGAAAGCTTTATAGGATTCATTACATAATCTTATGTATGGTTTTAAACTGTTTGACACACTGAATCCTCCACTTTTTGAATCAGAGTAATCAATGTATTATTCCAAGATTTGATCTTAGTAGGATTAATGAACAAATCTTTGATAAGAGAGCAAAGAGCCCTACCACTTCCCATTGACTTTGATAGAACAAAGCATGATAGTCATCCTTGTTGAATCCACATCCCTAGTTTTAATTATGACAAATGAAAATTGAAAGGATGATAGGTCTAAGTGATGGCTAACATTTTTCTTGAATGTTTATCTTGTTAAGAAGAAGATATGTTTTTCATTCTAAGATACTTCGAATGATGCTTAGAAAGGTCTAGAGAAGAATTATCAGAATTGAGAACTCAGAAGAATTCTTGATGCCCATAAAAATGATGAAGTTTCCTTCCCTCTGAGTACTTAGTACCTAGCAAGATACTTAACATCAAGGCCTTAAATAGAAGATCCATCGAAGGCTACATGAAGAGCATCCTGATTTAAAATGAAGCTATGTAAAGTCTACATTAGAATGATGAAGACTTTGACTCTAGGTTTCTAAACATCGGAATGATTCAGAAAGACTCAAAATGCATCACTCAGAAAAATATCAGAAGACTCAAATTTGGTAGTTCTTCACTTTTCACCTGCTTCCATAATCATTGGAGGCACATTAGAAAGTAAGAACTAATTGCATAAAAAGATGCAAGATTGTTGAATGATGAAGTTGTCCATGAGAAGCACTGATGAGAAGCATCAAAACGAAGGACTTAAGAGCACTACTCAGTATGACCTTGGACAAAACACTAACACAACATCAACTAAACTTCCACTAAGTCTTTCTAAAGTAATTAAATCCATAATGCTTGAAGCTATGAAAAAGTGTTAAGAGTGATGAAGTTGTGCTACTTCAGAATAGAAGATCAATCTAAACTTCATCAAAGGAATTTATCAAGTATGGATTCATTCTTAGCAACATCAGAATGGATATTCCAATGATCCTTCAATATGCTTATTAGAAAGGTTCTGCTAGCTGTCACTTCATGACAACTGTAAAGTGCCCCTAAAGCTTGTCAGTTGTGTGGAGCCCACTACAATGGTTTTCTTAGGAGCTATTTGAAGCATTTTTCATGAGGCATGAAGAACAAGTTGAAGCATTCCAAAACTGTAACACTGAATGCAAGATCTTTGAGTGAGAAATCTGTGTTTTAGCTTCAACCCTCTTTGTGAGAGTGACCTACTTCTGATTTGTGCTTACAAAGCTTGTAATAATATTAGATAGAACTGCGAGATTAAGTTTCTGAGTGGCATCCTTCTTGTGAGGTGAAAATCTATATTTTGTGCATAACAGATCTATTTCTCTGTAAAAGTCTAGCATTGGCTGGCAAAGGTGAAAGCAAGTTATGTAATTGGTCTAGTCATGGTTAGGATTGGATGTAGTCCAAGGTTGGGGTGAACCAGTATAAAAATCTTTGTGCAATTTTCTCTCTTCGTACTCTTACTTTGCTTTGCACAAATTTGAAAAACTAGTTTTGATCAAAACATTAAATGTGTTAACCGTTGATCTTAACAACATAATTGAACTGTGTTTTATCAACAGGTTTTAAATTAAGCACTGTCTTTGAAGCAAAAAGCCTTATACTATAAGAACTTTTTTCTAGAACAATTTGCATTTATATTTTGAGCAACTTGAATTTCCATTCTAAGCTTAGAACAATTCTTCATTTAGAACTGATTCATTCATAACTATCATTAGAAACCTTTTTGTTTATAAAGGAAACTTAAAAGTTTTCAAAATTTCAATTCAACCCCCCTTTTTGTGATATTTTAGTCACTTCAATTCTCACCTGGAGCCTTGAAGCTCCCTATTTGGAATATCACCTTTCTTTTCTCGTCATTAATAATGTCTCTCCCAAATCATTCCATCTTGAAATTCTCCAAAGGAGGGAATTTTTCCCTATGGAAAAATGCTTCATGGACTCCCTTCTCTTGAAACAATTCCTTATAATAGTAAATGGCCATGGATTCAAGAGCTTCCACATCAAATACCCATTCACCTCTATCATTCATCAATCTATGAAAACAGTTCCTTTGCCCGCGAACAATGGTGGTAAAGCGAAAAAATCTAGAATTTCTACCTCCAAAAATAAATAATATTAAGGTTAGATGACGTCTTAAATAAAAAGGTTAAATTATTATTTTGACATCTAATTTATTATTAAGTTCAATTTGGTCATCTATTTTTTTTGGGTTCAATTTGGTTATTAAGTCTTTTTTTGTTCAATTTGATTTTCAAATTTTTAAAATCATTTCTTTTTTTTAAATATGTATTTTTTGACGGTTTAAAATTACTTAGTAACGGTTCTAAATTGTTTTCAAAGTGTGATTTCTTATGGTTTAGACTAAAAGATCAAATTAAATAAAAAAAATTAAAGAATCAAATTAAATGTGAATAATAAATTAAATTAGGTTAAATTAATTTTTAAATCTTTAAATTATTGGATAAACTTTAACTAGTTATTTAAACTATTTTTTTATTTTTCAATTGGATTCATTTTGTACATATTTTTTTAATTAGGTCCGAAATGCTTATTAGGAAAAAGAAAATCATAATTGAAATATTGAATCGTACTGTCCTACACCAACATTTTTCTTTCAATATCCAGGAAGTCCTTGGATTTCATTTTTTCTTCTTATTCTTAGATTTCAAACTTTAGGAAAAGAGATTAGTGGAGAAATACGACAACACGAATCCGTCGTTTGTTCAAACCGAAACGACAAGGCAGTTCGCTTTCCCTTTCTTTCTCTGAGAAGGCGTCGTAACAGAACACGACGATTCCCCAAGGAAGTGGGCAAAAATTGAAGATAGGGATCAGTGACAGAGAGAGATAACAAACGAGGTGAAATCCCTCACGTTGAATTGTTCTTTCACTCCACTTCCCTTTTTTTGTGAATCCCTTCGAAATTTTCCTTTTTTTTTTTTTTTGTATAATTGACGTGGGTTTTGGTCCTGTTGCTATGCTACCGTTCTGATTTTCGATTTTCTTGAAAAAAATGAATTTTAGGGATTTTACTGAGTAATGGTAATTGTAGTCTCTACATGCATCCATTCAATATTTTGTTGAGAAAAAATGTTATTCGATATTGTGTTTAAAGTAGTGAAATTGCATATTTGAATTACTGGTAAGTAATACACTGTTACATCGTATATGTGCATGTAAAATATAAAAACGTAGGCTTTGTAGTGGATACTCTAAAAATGAAGGAAAGTGTTGCTTAAAGAAACCCTGTGATCAGTTCTAATAAAGGAAAGTATATGAAGGTCACTGCTGCGGAAGATTCAGAATGAGACCTTACCAAATTGTTAAGATGCTTTGGATCATTGGGCATGATGTATATTTTACTTACATGACAGGATCTTAGTTGCCAACTCAAATTATAAAATTTCTCAAAAATCTTACCATGTAATTGTTCTTAAGAACTTGGAATGTAGTCTTGAGAAAGGGAAAGTATTAGGAGGATAAAAGCATGCTGCCCAGCTAATTTCCGAAAGGATGGAAGAAGAAAATAAGGAAGTACCCTCTATCTTGCTTTACATCAATCATTGCTTATGTGTAAGAACTGTGTGCTGTGTGCTGTGTGCTGTGTGCTGTGTGCATTTATATTGTAATTGATCGGGCTCCTCATATAGCAGATAGTTTGGCTTCATCCAATGTTGATACATAGTATGGGTGCTAATAGTTCTCTCAGCTTTGTGGGAGTCAGAGTTGTACTGGTTAGATATGTGTTGAATGTTTACTGTTTAGGGTTTGATTTTTACTGCTTTTAGCACAAGAATAATAAAATCATTCAAAAATATTATTTTCTGAGTTCTGGTTTGGTCATTTGAAAGAATGCCATAATCGGTCATCCTATGCCCTTATTGAGAATTTGAGAAATTGGATGGAGAAAGGGTCAAGGCTCAAAATATGGAAGCAGTCTGATATAACTCGAAACATTCATTAAGTTAGCTCTCTGTTGGTTTTCCAGTTTTCATCATGTCATCATTTATGTGTGATCTGTCCATTCCTAGAAAATCGGTCACACACACACACAACACTTTTAGAAAATCATATATTTTAAAGTAATATACAGTGGGTTTTTGTAGCAAGGTTATTTTATGTTAAATTTAGGCAGACCAAATGTGCATGATGAGAAATTGATTAGCTATGCTCTGTCAGCCATCTGAAGCCGTATATTTTGATTTACAAAATTTTCTGTTCAACCTGAGGTAGCTATTTGGTTAAGTAACTCAAAGGATACATTTTGATCTTCTGCTGACATCTGCTGGGTACAAAATTGAAAGCAAACAAGTTTTGGCTTCCAAAAGTACAAGGCTACTAGTAGATAAGGTAGTTATTAATTGATCTCTGTTAACTTCTGTTGCAGTTATAATTGGTTAAGTAGCTCAAAGGATACATTTTGATCTTCTGCTGACATCTGCTGGGTACAAAATTGAAAGCAGACAAGTTTTGGCTTCCAAAAGTACAAGGCTACTAGTAGATAAGGTAATTATTATGATTGATCTCTGTTAACTTCTGTTGCAGTTATAATTGGTCCCTCTTGATCATAAAATGTGTTGGAATGAAATTTTTTATTGATGGCTTTTGAACACGACAATGATTACCCCCCTTGAAGTAAATGAGTTGCATTTCTTTCGATAATTTTGGTTTTCCTATTCTCCTAAGCTGAAATCAATGATCTAACTATTGCTTATATTGTTCTGCTATTTCGAATATATTCATCTACTGCCAAAGGCCTGAAGTTGAACCAATGGATTGTTCAGCTGCTAGAAAAACACAAAAGGCTGACCGAGAAAAGTTAAGGAGGGATCGAATCAATGAACAGTTCGTAGAATTGGGTAACATTTTAGGTAAATCAAGTTTCACCTTCTCACACTGGAAATTTATAGATACCGGTATTTCTATTGTATAGAACTGGTAGGGGAATTCACAGAAAGAAATTACTGATTACAATTGAAAATTACTGAATAATATGGATGCTAAAATGGAAGAAAAATATTAGAAAAGCAATGTCTCCTCTGACCTGTGACTACAGCCTTCCTGAATCTATCCAATACGTGTTTACACCCTCTTTCTTTCATTTCACCTTCCTTTTCTGATTCTATCACCACCTGTCCAATGATAAATAAGAAAAAATGAGTATAATGCTGAAAATTTTATATATTTTGAATTTTTAATGTATTCTATTGCTGTTCTGTTGCTGATATTCTAATGATATATAACAAGGTTTTCCTACATTAAATAGTGTCTAATGACTGAAGCATTGTAATTTGTAACTAACAGTGCCCACATTTTTTTGCTTGTTTTGGTAATACAATTATTAGCAATGGCTTGGATTTTTGCTTTGTCCTCCACCCTTTCTCTACCCTACGCCTGCCTGCCCAGGAGAGAGTAATGTGTTTTAAAGCTTAAAATTTCATGCTTTAGATTGATTTATTATTTGAGTTGTGAACTATTTTGCACACAGTCATGCAGTATTTGCTTTGAAATTATTACAGCAAGATCAGGTCTGTTTATTTTAGAGCTAGGGGCAATTGATGTGCATGAATCAACTAATATTTTGAAATATGAATGTAGTGTTCTGGTTTTCCTTGCCTAGTGTACTTGTTTGTCCTTAGAGTAAGTTAATGCTGCAGTTTTCATTCTTCTTTTAAAAAAAGGGAGTCTTCTTTGGATTTTCATATTTGTATAACATTTAATTCACCTGATTAGAGTTTTAATTATTTTAAACTACATGTAGAATATAGCAGACGTTACATGAACATTTACATATGTTGATAATTTGTATCAAATACCTGTTATTTCTTTGGAATATATTCAAGTGTTAGTTTCGTATAATGCTAAGAACTGATAAAACAACAATTCTCTTAAATCACTCTCTGCTACGGTGATTATGAAATGCAGACCCTGATAGGCCCAAAAATGACAAAGCAACCATTCTGTGTGATACAATTCAATTGCTGAAGGACCTAATTTCTCAAGTTAGTAAACTCAAAGATGAATATGCTATGCTAAATGAAGAATCTCGTGAGGTAATGTTTTCTCTTCTTGCTTTGATGAAGACACTTTTGGGAATTAAAATAATAAAGGAAATAATTTATTTTTCATTTATATTTTTTTAGTTGACTCTAGAGAAAACTGATCTCAGGGAAGAGAAGGCTTCTCTTAAATCAGATATTGACAACTTGAATAATCAGTATCAGCAGCAGCTCAGGACCATGTTTCCATGGACTGCAATGGAGCATTCAGTTATGATGGCTCCATCATCGTATCCATATCCAGTGCCAATGGCAGTACCTCCTGGTCCAATTCCCATGCAGCCATACCCCTTCTTTGCTAATCAACATCCTGCAGTCATCTCCAACCCCTGTTCAACTTATGTTCCTTATTTAGCCCCCAATACCATTGTTGAACAACAATCCACCCTGTACGTATCCCCTCCACTTCATCCAGGTGCTCGGCCCAATGTGTCAGGAAAACAAGAGTCCAAGAGCAAGTCATCCAGGGAGAGCATGGCTGAAAAGAATGAGGAATCTAATGATGTCACTACAGACCTTGAGTTGAAGACTCCTGGGTCTTCTGCAGATCAGGTTAGTGTTGTTTTCCAAGGATATCCCATGATAGAAGATGCATCGGATTCAAGTTGTGTGTGTGTGTCTGGTTTGCAGGATTTATCATCTGGACAAAGAAAATCTAGCAAGTTGTCAAGGAGGGAAAGCAGCTGCACTGAATGGAGTTCATTAGGTAGGTGTTCTTCTTGTAGCGTTCAGGACAGCTCATCAAGCAGTGTGGTGGCGAGCAGAAAGGATAACGAATGAAAAAGTAGACAAGTTAGTCAAGTTCTTGTGCCTTGAAGCTGCTGAAGTTTTTCATTGTGCATCTGCTGCAACTCTGGAGGTATAAGTCATTCTGTTCTAATCCCAAAATAAAAGTCACTTCTGTTATCTCTTCTTGACTAAGAATTTGGTCCAAGTAGGTTTAAGTGCTACATAATTTTAGCATAAACTTCCCCTTCTGGGGGAAAACTTGAAATTTCAGCTGCAAAATCACCAAGTTGACCAGTGTGGCTTACGTGTAGGTTTGTAAATTCTTTCATAGTTGTTATAATTGCATGATTCAATACAATTCAGCAAGCTAACGATTTGTATCATGCAATGAATTGTCGATGACTTTGATCTGTACAATACTTGCATGAATTGATGATATCAATGCAATTTCATATAGTTAGTTCAAATCACTCAAGTCTGAAACTCATTATTTGTGTTGCTAATTTTCATCAAAGAAATTGGAAAGCCAAAATATACTTAGATTGTTAAATGAAAAGGAACTGAAGTAGCACTAGTGACGCACTTACTTGATTATTCCATTGTTTTCTTCCTTGTGAAACCAGGGGCTTAACAGATTTTACTCACTCTGTACTTTATTTAACTATTTCATTGCTCTATTTTTATTTACTTGTAGAATCGAGATTCGGCACAAGTTGTCGCTCATACAATATATGCACCATTTGGCTACATGCACCTCACAATATTATGTGGCTCCTAAAGGCAAAGAAAAAACAGAAGAATGTGACTTGAGAACACTGTATTGTCCAATGTCTACAATGTGAGTGAACTTAGGATGTTAAAAATGTGAGAACCTTGTCCTTCACCGCAAAATCTCTCAAAAGATCCATATATGAAAAAATGTTAACAATGCATTTTTTTATCCAATATTCTCTAACTAATTAGAGTATGAGTCCGGGTTATCATTTCACCTACTATGAATATAATCTAGACGCCGAATATTGTTATGTATTAATTAAACTACGTGATAGCAAGAGAAAAGGGGGGCAATAGATATTGAAGTATGTATATGGGAAATAAAATATATTCGAATAGCTGGTGAGTGATGTATTCTATATAGAAGCAAAGCAAAAGGAAAGCAAATCATACAATGATAACTGCTAATAAGCCTACAACACACTATTTGTGTCCAACTGTGGTTAGATTCTTGATTCTTGATATAATGTGTTAACAATAACAATAAAACTAATGGTAGCAAAATAAAAAACACTCTTTCCAAAAAGTGTTTTTTTAGAAGAAAAGAAATCATTAAGTAAAATTCAAGTCTTAGTGTTGTTTCTAGGTTATGATTCTTGTTACTAGACAAGGATGGGGGAGTTTTTCTTCCTACACCATTCAAATCTCAAATACACCATTAAATTTTTATTAATTCTAACATTATCTTTACCTATAGTCTCATGTGGGTCACACGGATTGTCAATCCGTAAAACCCATAAGGATTGACAATATTATAATAAAAGTAAGACTCATAAGGATTGACAATATTATAGTAAAAATATGTTTTGTGAAATAATTTAAAAATAATGATTGGTAGAGGTCTTGAACCTATCTTTGCATTATTAGCATAATGATTTAACCAACTGAATTAATAGGTTAATTATGTTAAAAAATAATTAATGTCGTTATATATAACACTAAATTTTTTAATGTATATTTAATACACATATAAGTTTATATAATAAATTTTATAACAATTAATTTAATAATGTATTTTTTACATATATAAATTTTAAATAAAAATTATAGGTTTAACAAAAATTTATATATGTAAAAAAACACATTATTAGATCAAAATTAATTTTTACAAAATTTATTATGTAAATTTATACGTGTTTTAAATATATATTATAAATTTTAGTATTATATATAGTGACATTAATTATTTTTTTAATATAATTGACCTATTAATTTGGTTAGATTGTGATGCTAATAAGGCAAAGTTGGATGGAGTGAATATAATTGGCCTTCCATTCGGTTGGTAAACATTCTTTGAGGCCTTTCTAACATTGTTAGCTAGACCCAAGAATAGCACATGTTAAAGTGAAAACTGAAAAGAGATGTAGAGTTAAGAAGAATATAAAGTTTTTTTTTGGTGTAATAATAATTTTTCGGTGTAAGAATGTAAAGCTTACCAACGAATTGATGACAGGCGTAATTTTAATACGAAGATATATATAATGTGATATGGTAAAAATTTAATTTGGTATTTTGGTCCTTCGAAAAAAATAGTTTTTCCACACATTTATAATTACATTTCAAAACGATAAATTATCGCCACTAACATTATTTTTATCATATTAGAATAAATTAGTTTGAATGATATTTACATGTTAAAATACTATTCTCTTCTCTCAATGTTGTCTTAGGCTTTTTCTTTTGGTGCGGAATGTAGTCCTAAGCTGCTTATATGTAGGTAAATAACAAGAAAATGGAACTAAAATTAACACGTTGTACGGAAAAAAATCTGCCTTACCGTTGAGACCCAATTGGATTGACTAATCTTGTTGAAAAAGCCGAAAAGAAAAGTAAGTTTCACCTACAAGTTCATTTTTCTTTCTGAAACTGCAGGGTGCATATGGGGAAGTTTTTGGTTCCGTTTTAGTTCTTGGTGGACGACAAATTATATCATTTTGTGTCAAATATAAAAATCGAAATTGAATACATTTTTTTATAAGGATAAAAGTAAGTATATCATCATTTCAAATGAATTGTAACTATATTATATATAAATGAAAATTATTATCATTCTTGAAAATACATTAATTTTTTAGTTCTTTTCAGTTCCTGATGGACGTATAAAATCATATCATTTTTTTGTCAAATATAAAAACTGAAATTGAATTTAATTTGTATAAGGATAAAAGTAAAAACCCGTTTATCCAGCAAAAAAGAAGTAAAAACCCGTCATATTTTGAGAGATGAAAAACGTATTTACGTGTACATTTAGTAAACAGTAATTAGTCATGCCTTTTATTCAAAAGTTTTTTCAAATTTCTGGTTAAATTAAGTGTAAAAAGCTATTTTGTCTCTTTTCTAGAGTAGTATATATTGGGGTCCACTAAAACTGGGAATTCTCAGGTTTATTTGATCCACCCAGACAGACAAGCTTAGAACATCAACGCAGACAATGCGGAAAATGCGAGACATGTGATCCGCATACAGGTCACAAGGATTGTATGATCATAATCATCTAACTAATTTTCTCGTCCAAACTAACATATATATAAAAACATAAACAGGGATCAGGTACGAAATTAACTCCAACTCTCGTAATCTACTCCCTCTGGGAGTGCTTGCTGGTACTCCACGGCCGTTGTGTACGCGTCTTGTTTGTGCTTTGCCATCTTGCTCTGCCGTTTGTCACCAGATCCTACTCTAATTTCCTCTGCTGAACTAAATCCTCACTATTTTCACCGAACATAATTTGTAAAGCATACAACACCATTGTTATAACAAAAGACAATAAAATTGAAATTAAAGATGAAAAAAAAATGTTCTAACACGCTAACAATTTAATACATCAACTTAACTATATTTAAGAAATTATGAAGAAGTAATATGTTCAAATTAATGCACACACTTATAATCTCAACATTATTCTCAGAAAATGTGAAATGAATATATATTGTTCATTATGTCTTTTTTTTCTCTCCTTTGACCATACATTCTATATCATTTCATCGTCATCTTCTGGAACAATAATTTCTTTTTACACAATAGATGAAATTATTTACCACATTTGCAGGAATTAACTAGAAAAATAAAAAAAATATAATCAATGATTAGTAAAGAAGATAATGACAAATATGGTGAAAAAAGGACCCAAAAAAATGATGCCACTTTTCAATGGTTAACTCACCAATGTTTGTCTTCCGATGACATCAACATGAGATTGTATTTTATCCCATCTCCAGTAAAACTCAATGCTGACAAAAATCTTTATTTTCTTGAAAAAATACATTCTATTAACATCTTGTGTGCCCTCTCAAGATTAGCGCATAAAAGCGTCTAGTTTTTTTGGTTAGAGCAGACATGTGAGCTCTGCTAGGGTTTCTAGAAAAGGAGTGGCTGATAATACAGTTGAGGAGAGGGACCTCCTCCAAAGAAGCACGAAGAAGATTAAAGATGGTGCTAGACATATAAGAGTGAATCTTCGAAATCATATGCGAATAAACTGCATCATCCAATGGGGGGTGCAGATGGTGTGGGAGTGGAGATAGAAAAGGAAGTCGATGATAACGAGACAATTTCTAGGGATGGACCAAGTATCCCACTATCGTATGTAGAGTTATTCAGATGACCATTCATGGCTTAACACCTTGGTACGTGGTTAATGTGTTGGAAAGGAGGGCGAATTTTCATCTCATTGAAGCAAAGATTCAGAGGAGCTGGACAACATTCAAATTATTGATCTATACGATGGTTTCTACTAGGTGGTTTTCAGTAGTCAAGAGGATTATAATTTGGCTCTTTATGGGAAACCATGGATGGTCGCTGACCACTATCAAATTGCTCAACGATGGAAACCATTCTTTTTAATGAATGAGGAAACGACCAAGCATGTGGCGGTTGGTTTAGGATTCAGTGATTGCCTATTGAGCTCTATAATAATGTCTTCTTGAAGAGGATTGGTGATAACTTGGGGAAGTTTTTGAAGGTGGTTAGACTTATGTCTATAATATAGACTCTATTATAGTCACATGGAAAGTTTGCGAGGATTTGCATTGAATTGGATTTAGACATGCCTCTAGTTCCTCATATTTAGATCAGGGGATACAAACTGAATTTGGAGTATGAAGGCCTCCATTCAATTTGTTTCCAATGTGGTCGTTTTGGCCAAAAGAAGGATCACTGTGTAGAACAGGTGGGGGTGGAGATGAGGCTCAGTCAGGGAGAATAGTGGTGATGTCCAACAGGTGGTGGAGGACTTACAAAACAAGAAGGTACAGAATAAGGCTGATGTCAGTCCTATTGGAGGACCCAGGCAGAATAATGGAAATAAATGAGGAAGGAAGCAGTTTTGGCAAGTGGATGATTGTCCAACGGTCTATCATGAGGAAAAAAGGAAACCTTACAAAAAAGAAGGAAGATTTGGGTGGAGGACAGATAAAAGGAAATGTATCTAAGATTCCTGTTGGTGGCAATAAATTCGGGATTCTGGTGGAAAATAACAATGATAAGGAGATATCATTATTGGATAATGGGGGCATTCTGACTAAAAGTGATGATGCAGCACGTGCGGCAGGTACTTCCACTACCAAATAGTAGGCTATTTATGGGGGAGAGAGAAATATAAAAATAGGAGATAGTCAACCTACCTCACATGAAGAATTAGTCCAAGATGGAGCATAAGAAATACGTGAGTCCCTCTAAAAGCCCACTAACACTTATGGCTAAAGGTGATATGCACGTAAGTCTGGCTACTCAACCTCAGTTCAAAATTCAAAGGTGAGAAGAATCCTCGAGCTTCAAAGGTCATGGTTGGGATAGAATGGCTAAAGAAGACCCTAGGATTTCCATGAACCTCATGGTAGATTTTTGAACCCATAAGTTAAGGTTGGGTTAACTATTCTTTGTAAATATTATAATAGGTTTTTTTTTTCTTTTTGGTCATTCTAGTAGTATATGATTTTAGCCTTGTATTTTAGGGCATTTTGAGTAGTCTTTGTAGTATGAATTTTTTATATTTTCATATATTTTGACATAGGGATGAACTTAGCTATTAGAGGGT
Organism: Glycine max; assembly: GCF_000004515.6. Classification (NCBI taxonomy): domain Eukaryota; kingdom Viridiplantae; phylum Streptophyta; class Magnoliopsida; order Fabales; family Fabaceae; genus Glycine; species Glycine max. Next base: position 35,966,573 of record NC_038251.2, read on the forward strand.
GTTTGTAGCTAAGCATTTTCATGTATTTTGGCATGAGGGTGAGCTTAGTTATTAGAGGGGTGTGTAGCTAAGCTCTAGTTACTCAAGAAAGCTTCCCAAAGAGGTGAGTTTAACTATTAGAGGGGTGTGTGTAGATAAACTCTAACTTCTCAACAAAGCTTCTCAAGGAAGTTTCTCAAAGAAGCTTTCATTTAGTTAGTAGCCTAGAAACATTTGTAACACTTGTCATAACTTTGATGAATATGAAATCTCTTGGTGGTGAAGCTCTTCCTTCCATGGCTTATTCCCTAGTGGATGACGCCTCATCTCACCTGTTCTCCTTTATCTTCTGTTGCATCTCCATGTTTGAAAATCACCATTGAATCACCTCATTGAAGCTCAAAGATCCAACCTCCATAGAAGTTTCTCAAGAAAGCTTCCATCAAGTGATAATCAAAGCATAAGAGCTTCACGTACACCTCCTTAAATATCCATTAATTTTCAGCTTTACTTTTTCCTCCATTGTTGTTTCTTCATTTTTCTCCATGTATCTCTGATCGAGGTCGTACCCGAATCAAATAAACATTAAAAATGAAGTATCTAGGAAGTAATCCTAGGTCGTCTCCCAACGAGCAATGATCAATCAAACGTTCATAACATATAGTAATAAAACAGTAACGAATTAGGGAGAGTTGTTGTTTTTGTAATTTAAACAATGAGCAAATTTTAATTAGAAAATAACAAAATTAAAACATGTTGTTTCCCCTTGATTCACAAGCAAGTCTCTTATCCTAGGTTACAAGAATTTATCCTTAATCAATTCAACCACTTAATCCAACCTTAAATTAAATTACTAAGCGAAAATTAACATAAGGCTGTCATTATGTGATTAAGCAACACATACACCAATTAATCATGAACGAAACTGATCATTAAGCATGAACGTAAATTAAGCACAGAGACAATTAATCAAGCACTAAGCATGCATGGATTAATAGCAACAAATACAGAGTAATTGGTGAAGAGAAAACACTGAGCAGAATTTAATAGTAATAATAAAACCTCAAAGAGAGCTGTTCTTGATCTTCAAGAGAAAACAACGCTGAAGACTTAGCCTTCCATTAATCAGTAGAAAATGAAATTGCAGATTGAAGCAGAAAACGAAATTTTATTGCTACGTGAATAGTAAAAATTGGAACTGCAAAACTTAAAATTATTCTTTCTCCCAAACGAAAAAGGACTCCTAAAACTAAAACCTTGGTGCTGTTATATAGGTTCTCAACCCCAAAGCTCACAAATCTATTCTAAGTCCAAGCCCATAAATAAAATAAAATTTGGACAAGATAAGATAAGATTTGATAAAATAAAATCTAGATGAAATAAAATATAGATAAGGTAAGATAAGATTGGATGAACTAATATCTAGATGAGATAAAATCTGGATAAGATAAGATTTGATAAAATAAAATTGTCTGCTCTCTTCAAGTCCAAGCCCAATTCCGGATTCAAGCCCAATTGCTTATAATTCTTCTGAAATTAAATTAAAAACACAAAATTAGTCCAGTAGGCCCAAATGATAAAACTGCATAATTAATTTAACAATTAAGACTAATCAGTAATTAAAATGGTGACAAAAAGGGTTAAGAAATAGGAAAAAATAATGACACATCAATCTCCTCACATGTCTTGTGCTAAATGCTGTTAACATGATTCTTTAGAATTTTCCACCAATTAAACTTTCTATAGAAGCTAGATTGGATTTTCTATGGTTAAAATTTCTTGTTCTTGTTCTTGAACCATGAATTGTGTTGAGTTTAGGTTCCTTTGAGTTTTGTCTTGCTATTTTTTGTGGCTGAAACCTAAACCATAAAATTCTTACAAAAACATTAAAGTAGAATAAAACCTCAAAAATCTGGAGTGACTTGTTCACTTGTTGTAGTTTTGTCATATAAGTCATGTCTAGTCATGAAACTTGTCACATAAGATTCCTTATGTTGTGTTGAATTTTATTTTTCTTGTTTCATTGTCTAACTCATTTGTTCATGAGTGTATGAAATTATTTTAGCCTATTAGTTGATTTGAGTCAAATCTTGCATGTTAATTAGTCCTTAACATGTTCATGCAAAATTCTTAGAGAGTCTTTGATTGTGAACCTTTTCTTGAACTTTTAGGTTTCCTTATGATTGTGTCTATTATGAATTTAAGTTTTGGTGATTGAATTGCTGGCTGAAATTTTGATCCTAAATGAATATTGAACTTCTAAAAATGTGGTAAACAAGCCTAGTGAGTTCAACATACATAGGAAGGTTGAAAGTAAGCCTAAGACAATCAATATACCTTGCTTAAAAATTTTGAAGTTTGAAATCGTTGGTGCTGGCAACTTGAATATAAAAACTTGTAAAAATTACTGGGAATTGGTCATTGTGAATTTTGAGCTGAAATTTTTACTGAAATTTCTAGACATCTAGAAAAAAATTATAAAAAAAGAACCATGTGATTTGGATCAAAGGAAAAAATAATAAAAATCACAAAAGTTGGCAGGAAAATCAGTGTCTTGGAAAAAAAAAGTGAAAGGGCTTGTTGTTTTGGCTCAAAATTGGTGCCTATTTTATACTAATCTTAGTTCTTAAATTTCAATTGAAAAGTACTGTGAAAACAAGTTCCAAAACTAGAGGTTTCTTGAGCTTTTTTTTTTTGTTTTTTTACTCTACTCCAAAGCCATTCTAGGTTTCTTTTTTGAGTCCTAGCTTGATTTTATGTGTTTTTCATTACCTTAATTGTTGAATAATCCTTGAAAATTTGTATTGTTAAAACTCTATTGGTTTAGCTTTCATTTCATTTTCTTTAGTCTTTAGTTATCGCTTGTCTCTTTGTTTCCTTATTTGTGAGTTGCCATATAGGGAATTGAAAAGGAGGATTGGTGCCATCCCTTGAAGAATTTGAGTCAAGAAGCAAGGGGCCAACCACCTTAAGAGCTATTGGACTAAGAAGCACTCCAAATTGAGTGAAACACCAAAGAGAGAACATCCATCAAAATTGAGGACTTTTTTTTAACTTTGTAATTGGCAATTTACTTACCTTCATTGCTTTCAAATTTTGCAACAAAAAGGCCTTTCATTGGAAGTGTGTTGGGAGTCTCCAATAGGTTACCAAACTTTCATTTGTGTGTAATAATTTTAGGTAATTTTACCTTAGGATAGTGAGTGTTGTTTTGGGAACCGTAAATATGGTCATCCAAACACTCTTAGGATCCGCCTAATTTATATTTTTTGCTTACTTTCATAGCTTATTTTCTTTACTAGTCACATCTAGTTTATCTTGTTATTGCATAATACTTTCTTCTTGCTTATCATGCTTATCTTGATTTCTTTTGAACCCTAGCTTTTACCTTTTGCAAACCCACAACAAGAAAGAACCATAACTTAGGAACCAACATGAGTCATCATTCATCTAGTGTTAATGGTGAGGGTACTAGTCATAAGGACCCTCTATCTAGAATCTTAGATGAGTTGAATTCCCTCAAGTTATGGAAAGAAAAACTAGAAAGAAAAGAAAAAGGAAAAGAGAGGTTAGAAATAAATCAACATGAGAGGGAACAAATAAGGGAAGAAGAAAAAAAAAGGAAAATACTAAAAGAGTTAAGAAAAGAAAAACATGCCTCTTATAGTAGTCATGACTCTTGCAAGAGCCTAAGTGAAGAACTTCGTGACTATTATGAAGGAAGGCATAGGTCACATCTTAGACCTCACTCCCATAGGAGAGAAAGGGAAAGAAAGTCTCAAGAGGCAAACATTAGCCTCTCATACTTCCATGGGAAGGACAATGTAGAGGCTTACTTTGATTAGGAAATAAAGGTAGAGCAACAACTTAAAAGGAAGTCTAGTTCAAAATCTTATGTCTCTCACTCTTATCCAAAGAAAGACCAAGGTCAAGGCATCTTAGGAGTAGTACCTTCCAAGCCCAAAGATGATAAGGGGAAGACAATAGAAAAGCAACCCCCTAAGGCTAGTATGCAAGATAAGACTATCTCTATAAAGTGCTTTAAATGTCTTGGAAGAGGACACATTACTTCTCAATGCCCCACCAAGAAAACCATGATTATGAGGGGCCAAGACATTTATAGTAGCCAAGATGAGGCTACTACTTCACCTTCCTCTAGTGAAAGTGAAGAAGCAAAAGAGGAAGAATCTAGTGAAGAAATCTACCCCCTAAGAAGAAGGAGTTGTTGGTGCCAAAAATAGGTATTATTAGGCACCAAATCCCTAAAATAGGTTGTATGATGAATGTGTTAAGTGGTGCAACCATCTTTTGTAAAATCACTCATGCACTCAACATCTTCATGATTTGTGTACATAGGGACTCATTAGATAGGTTTGTTCTTATTTTTTTGTTTCAATACAAACCTAGGTGCTCTTATGGGACAAACCTAAGGTATCCCATATGAGCACCTAGGTTTGTCATACTTTTTGGTAGGAGTAATCAACATGAGAATATAAAAAAGGTACGTTTTATTGCATTACTATCCTTAATTTTTTAAATGGTGATCAAGAGGTTCCCATGAGCCTTAAGAGAATAAAGGTCATTCCTGAGTGGGCCACTCCACCAAGTATAAGGAAAATTTGAGGCTTCCATGACTTAACAAACTTTTAAAAAAGGTTTGTCTCATATTTTTCTATACTTGTAGCACCACTCATTGAGTTGGTGAGGAACCATGTTCCCTCATGGAAAGATACCCAGGAAATGGGTTTTCAGACCTTACCTTACTCCAACAAACCAAACACCACTAATATATATGTTTTTATTCTTTTTACAGGTGTTGAGGGAAGAAGCTCAGAGTTCCAAGAACCTCTGGATTTGTGGTCAAATCATTTTCAAGGGGGAGGGAATGATGCAATCCTACCCCCCCAAGGGCATTGGATAGAAGAATCCAAGAAGATTGGACCAGATATGCAAGAAAAGGCCCTAAGGTTCTCATGAGCCTTAGGATAGATTTCGGGGACATGGGCTAAGTATGAGCCCACTTATCTTTGTACATATTAGATTAAGGTTTCATTAATTTTGGGTCTTGTATTTAGGGCTCCATAATGTAGGTAGGGTACCCTTGAAATGTAGGATTTTTCAGCCCTTGTATTTTAGGGCACCTAGACTAGTTTTTGTATTATGGGTAGTTTCGTAATTTCACATGCATTAAGTGAATATTTGATGTGTGTGTTGGAAAATAAATTTAATTGAAAATGGAGAAGCCCAATCCAATTAAATTTTAGAGGGGAAGGTGAGCATTTGCTTGCTACACCCCAATGCCATATCATATAGTCACACTTTGTGCATGTCCTTCATGCTTTACATGTCTCATGACACCTAAGCACACTTAGTCTTCCCTTTATCATCTTTGGGCTTAGAAGGTGTCGCCCCTAAGATGCCTTGACCTTGGTCTTTCTTTGGATAAGAGTGAGAGCCATAAGATTTTGAAGTAAGCTTCCTTTTAATCTTTTGCTCTACTCTTATGCAAAGTTGGACTAGGTCATCTAGGTCCATATAAGGAAGGAGTTCAAACTTGTCCCTCACTTCCATATTAAGTCCACTAAGGAATCTAGCACTACTTGTTCTTTCCTCCTTCCTAAGCCCAACTCTCAAAAAGAGTAGTTCCATTTGTTGCCTATACTCTTCAACACTCATACTCCCTTGTCTAAGCCTTTGGAGCTTGTCCATAAGCTCCCTTTCATAGTAGGAGGGGATGGCCTCTTCCTAAGGGCACTTTTCAAGTCATTCCAATACTCTACTAGAGGATCCCTGTCGCAACCTACCCTTCAGCAGGAGGGTGACGCGAGGCTCACGGGTGCGTCTTCCAAGAAAGGAAAGTCTGCGGAGTCTCCACCAACGTTTATTTGAGGAAAACGTCAGAAAAACCAGAAAGGTGTGGTCTACGAACTTTAATCGTGAAAGGTTCGGGAGTTGTTTTTATGCACAGGGAAGGTATTAGCACCCCATGCGTCCATCACAAGGGACGACAACCTTTAATCAAGTGTGCAAATATGACTTCAAAATATTTTATTTTCCCTTTTTTATGTCTTTTCGTGTTTTTATGCTTTTTATGTTTTTAATTTTGGTGTGGTCGACAAGGGTGTTTCCCTCGCTCTTACGTATCCTCAAATGCGATGAGGAAATCAGACCTACGTAGTTCTTTCAGAACTAAACGTTGGTTAAGTTGTTTTGATCTTTTTCCGCAAGATCAATTTTAACCGAACAAAGGTCATTTAAGGCATTGGACCATTAAACGATCTTTTGATTTTGAAAGGAGAGAAACGTTAAGGCGTTGGACTATTAACGATTTCTTGTTTTTGAAAGGAGAGAAACGTTAAGGCGTTGGACCATTAACAATTTCTTGCTTTTGAAAGGAGAGAAACGTTAAGGTGTTGGATCATCAACGATCTCTTGGGGTGGTCTACAAAAGTGAGGCTTTTGCTCCTATGTATCCTCAATTGCGATGAGGAACTCAGACCTACGTAGTTCTTGCAAAAGTGGTAAAGTTACATGTTGATTTTATGCTTTTGAACAGTCCATGTTAACCGATAAAAGCAGAGAGGACCGTTTAAGGCGTTGGACCTTAAAACGGGTTTTAGTGATTTTTGCGGACAAAGCTTGATTTGTGAGTTGATTTTAGCCTTAGTTTCACTTTGGTTATTAGTCAATTCATTCAAGGAAACTTCCAAAGAAAAACGTCCGATTGATTTTATTCAAAGATGTGACATCCTAGAATTTCTACCCGGAATTTTGTAAGTGTTACATCTAAATAATTATATATATATATATATATATATATATATATATATATATATATATATATAAATTATTCAGTGTATATATGTATATTCTTGGTAGAAGTATGTACATTGGGGGAGAAATACGCAGGTTAGACTAATTAGCGAAGAGTAATCCATAACTGGATAGTTATAGATTAATTCTCAATTAATTAGTCTAAAAATTATCGTTTTGCATACAACTTAAAATTTAACAAAACCAACCTCTGAACCACGCTCAGGGTCTCATTCTGAGCGTTTTGATATATATATTCCAGCAGACACAGGAAAATCGTTGCTATATTTGTGGCAAGGTAGGCCATTATGCTCGAGAGTGTAGAATGACTGGGAGACCGACGATAACTACCAATTCTAACACAGTCAATCGTGGATCTACTAATCCCACAAGGAGCGGTAATGTTAGTAACAACAAAAACACTAGTGATGGAAGACCAAAGGTACCCTCCCGGGTATTTGCTATGAGTGGATCAGAAACTGCTGCCTTCGACGATTTGATACAGGGTAAGTGTTTGATTGCTAATAAACTGCTAGATGTACTCTATGATTCTAGTGCCATGCATTCGTTCATATCTCATGCATGTGTGGAGAGGTTGGGGTTATGTACGATGGAGTTACCATATGATATTGTGGTGTCTACTCCGACTAATGAGCCTGTAACCACCTCTCGGATGTGTTTGAAGTGTTCTATAACTGTTGAGGGTCGATCTTTCATGGCGGATTTGATTTGCCTACCTTTAGCTCCTCTAGATGTGATCTTGGGAATGGACTGGTTATCTACTAACCATATCTTTCTAGACTGCAAAGAGAAGATGCTAGTATTTGGTGGAAATGTAATTCCGAAAGAACCTTTGAAAGAGAATGCTGCCAACGATGGAGTGATGGATGTTCGAACCTACATGGTGCTGTTTTGCATGAATGTGAAAGAGGTCTCTGAAGTTAGCAGTATACTGGTGGTGTCAGAATTTCCAGAGGTCTTTCCTTATGACATTTGTGAATTACCACCTGAGAGAGAAGTGGAATTCATTATTGACTTGGTGCCTGGGGCGAATCCAGTGTCGATCGCGCCCTATAGGATGTCTCCAGTAGAACTAGCAGAGGTGAAGGCACAAGTGCAGGATCTTTTAAGTAAACAATTTGTTTGCCCGGCGTATCATCGTGGGGAGCGCCGGTCTTACTGGTTAAAAAGAAGGATGGAAGTATGCGGATGTGCATAGACTATCGGCAACTGAACAAAGTCACTATCAAGAACAAATATCCTCTACCGAGGATAGATGATTTGATCGATCAATTGAGGGGAGCAACGGTATTTTCGAAGATCGATTTGCGATCGGGGTATCATCAAATCCAAGTTAAGAAGGAAGATATCCCAAAGACTATGTTTCGGACTTGGTATGGACATTATGAGTATTTAGTCATGCCATTTGGAGTGACTAATGCTCCGGCTATCTTCATGGACTATATGAATCGTATATTCCATGATTACTTAGATCAGTTCGTGGTTGTGTTCATTGATGATATCCTAGTGTATTCAAGGAATAAGGAGGAGCATGAAAGCACTTGAGAATTGTGTTGCATATCCTGAGGGTTAGGAAATTGTTTGCCAAATTGTCAAAATATGAATTTTGGTTAGAGAAAGTGCAGTTCTTGGGGCACGTGATTTCTAAAGACGGGGTTGCAGTGGAGTCGGTTATGGAGTGGCAACAACCGACAACTCCAACAGAAGTTCGAAGTTTCTTGGGGTTGGCAGGCTATTATAGGAAATTCATTGAGGGATTTTCTAAGTTAGCACTACTCCTAACTAAACTGACTCATAAGAATGAGAAGTTTGTCTGGAATGAGAAATGTGATCAAAGTTTCCAAGAGTTGAAGAGGCGATTGACAATAACTCCAATGTTAATTTTGCCCGACCCAAAGAGACCATTTGAAGTGTATTGCGATGTGAGCGGGCAAGGCTTAGGGTGTGTATTGATGCAGGAGGGAAGGGTAGTGGCTTATGCTTCACGTCAATTGCTTCCTCATGAAGTTAACTATCCGACCCATGATTTGGAACTAGCAGCTGTGGTCTTTGCTTTAAAGATTTGGAGGCACTATTTATACGGTACTCGTTTTGAAGTTTTCAGCGATCACAAGAGCCTCAAATACTTGTTCGATCAGAAGGAACTCAATATGAGACAATGAAGATGGATGGAGTTCCTCAAGGATTATGATTTCGGTCTTTCCTACCATCCTGGAAAGGCTAATGTAGTAGCCGACGCGCTAAGCTGGAAGTCCTTATATGTTGCGACCATGATGATTCTGGAACAGAGATTGATAGAGGAATTTCGAGATCTAAATCTAGCAATCGAGATGCGACCCAAGAGCTTATTTGTGGGAGTGTTGCAGATCACCAATGAATTCATAGATCACATACGCGAGGCTCAAGAGGATGACTAATTTCTGCAAGGCAAAGTGTTAGATGCAATGGGAGATAAGGATGTGGAGTTTAAAAAGGATACAACCGGGTTAATTAGATTCAAGGGGAGGATATGTGTACCACCATTAGATGATTTGAAAGTTAAGATATTGGAAGAAGCACATAAAAGCCGTCTTAGTTTCCATCCAGGGATGACTAAGATGTACCAAGATTTGAAGAGAAGTTTTTGGTGGCATGGCATGAAGAAAGATGTAGCTGAATATGTAGCAAAATGTTTGACATGTCAAAAGGCCAAGGCTGAGCACCAGCGACCATCAGGAGAATTAAAGCCACTAGAAATTCCGGAATGGAAATGGGAGAGCATATCTATGGATTTTGTATCTAGTTTACCCAAGACGAGTCGTGGACACGATGCTGTGTGGGTTATAGTAGATCGACTCACCAAATCTGCTCATTTTATTCCGGTAAATATGAAATATAAAATGGAGAAGTTAGTAGAGTTGTATATCAAAGAAGTAGTAAGGTTGCATGGAATTCCTTCCAGTATTGTATCAGACAGGGACCCGAGGTTTACTTCGCGATTTTGGACAAGTCTACATGAAGCATTGGGGACAAAGCTGAAGCTCAGTTCAGCTTATCATCCTCAAACAGATGGTTAGACTGAACGAACCATTCAGACTCTAGAAGATCTACTCCGGGCGTGTATTATAGAGTAACAAGGCAGTTGGATGGAATGTTTGCCATTGATTGAATTTACTTACAACAACAGCCACCAAGCCAGCATTGGTATGGCACCTTTTGAAGCTCTATATGGGCGGAAATGCAAAACTCCTCTTTGTTGGTACGATGATGGGGAAGTAGTACTTCTTGGGCCTGAAATGCTACAACAAATTACCGAACAAGTGAAATTGATTCGAGAGAAAATAAAAGCATCCCAGGATAGGCAGAAGAGCTATTATGACAGAAGGAGAAAGCCATTAGATTTTCAAGAAGGAGAACATGTGTTTTTGAAGGTTTCTCCTGTAACCGGAGTCGGAAGAGCTCTCAAATCTAGGAAGCTGACGCCCAAGTATCTAGGCTCGTATCAAATTTTGAAAAAGGTTGGGCCTGTAGCTTATCAAATCGCTTTACCTCCGAGCTTATCGAATTTGCACCCTGTGTTTCATGTCTCTCTACTAAGACGATACAATCTGGATCCATCAGATGTACTCGCACTGGACGAAGTACAAGTGAAAGATAACCTCACCTATAAAGCGCATCCTCAGAAGATTACTGATCGAAGAATGAATTCGCTGAGAGGAAAAGATATCGCGTTGGTGAAAGTGCAGTGGGGACCCGACGAGGGTGATTCAACCTGAGAGTTAGAGGATAGGGTGAAGGATTTGTACCCAAGTTTGTTCTTAAAGTAGTTAATTTCGGGGACGAAATTCCTTAAAGGGTGGGAGTATTGTGACATCCTAGAATTTCTATCCGGAATTTTGTAAGTGTTACATCTAAATATATATATATATATATATATATATATATATATATATATATATATATATATATATATATTATTCAGTGTATATATGTATATTCTTGGTAGAAGTATGTACATTGGGGGAGAAATACGCGGGTTAGACTAATTAGCGAAGAGTAATCCATAACTGGAAAATTATAGATTAATTTTCAATTAATTAGTCTAAAAATTATCGTTTTACGTGCAACTTAAAATTTAACAAAACCAACCTCTAAACCACGCTCAGGGTCTCATTCTGAGCGTTTTGATATATATATATATATATATTGCCTACTTTCGAAAATGGGCCCCGACGGGTGCAGAGAAACGCGAGGAACTGGAACCAGAGAGGCGGCATGCAAACCGAGGCAGGATTTCAGCATCCAAAAAGGTTCAAATTTTTCTCCTTTGTGGCTGAGTATGAAGTCAAATCAAAGGAAAAAGGTGGGCCCTTTTTGCTCCACTTAAAAGAGGACATGTGGCAAGTGCTTTTAGAAAAGAAAAAAAAAGGAAAAGAAAATCTTTTTTTTAAAACAGCCCAAATCTTCTCTCTCTTCATTCAGAAAATTTCAGAAGCTTCTCCCTCTTTCCACGTTGCTTTTTGCTTTTCTTCTTCTCCACCATTGTAGCCTCCATTAAAGCTCCAAAATTCCTCTTCCTTTCTACCCCAAATTGCAAGGAGAAGCCATTTTCAGAGTCTTGGAGCACACCTCTACTTCGTGGGGCTTCAAATTTCAGGTAAGGGTTGACTTCTTCTCACTTGAAATTCGTGGGTGTTGGGTTTTTGGGAGTTATGATGGGTAGTTCTACTAGGTTATTGCCTTAGAGTAGTTGTTTGTGAAGGAATTTGTTGAAATCATGCTAAACTTGACATGTTTGATGTGAACAAAATTACCCATGCTGATTTAGTTAGGGTTTCATGATGATGCTTTGTGATATATGTATGCTGAAAATGTTGATAGAAAACTGGTAGAGATGATGGGGAGAGTTAATTTAGGGTTAAATGTGAGAATGGTAGTGTTGTGAGTGGAAAAGTGTGAGATTTTGAGGGTTAGAAAAGCCAAATTCGGGGTTAGTGGAAATTGGAGTCTAAAGTGAGTTGATTCTAGTTTAGAATGTCAATTAGGACTTGTAGGAAAGCTTGGGCAGAGCAAATGAGAAAAAGGAGTGACAAATGTGAAAGCAAGAGCCATTTATAGGGTAAATTGGGTGTTGAGAGGTCAAATTTTGAATAGGTGGAGTTTTCACCTTAAAACCAGTTTGAGCAAGTCTAAATCAATGTTATAGACTTGATGAGGATGAGAGTTTACCCCAAAATTACCCAATTTGTGCATTGCTAGTCACGGGCAGGGTAGTACATCTCGTGTTCTAGGCATTATCTAGCAGATCCCAATGGTCAAAATTCAGATTGCTGTAGTAGAAACCTCCAGTAAAATTTTCAAGGCGATCCAATGGTTAACGAATTGGAACGAAGAGAATGTATTGGGGCATGTGAGTAGGAAAAACTGTGGAATTTGAATGAGTTTTGGGCAGATTTTTCTGCCTCTACTCTGTTTTCTTGGTTTAGTTTAGTTTCATGACAAATGAAATTGAATTGTTTGGATATTGTGAAAGCTTGGAGGGGTTGATGAGGACCCGGTGCTGAGAGGAACGAGGATAAGGGCTACGTGGGAGTGTGTGAGCTCAACTTGAAGGTGGGCAACTGGGGATGGTGTGCTTATGCCTGACTGGTGGAAATGGGATAGTTGATTTGCGCCATCACCCGATCGCCACCTAGTACCACATATAACGGGTGCCCCATAATCCAATAAGCTTGATGCGAGAAAGCGTGGAAGAGTCAGTCTTCCTACTTTTGTTTGTTGACCACAGAGTGGTACCTGGAGATATGTCGCGGGGGTCAGGAGACCTTGGGGACGTCAGGTGGGGTGCTATTGCCCAAAACCAAGCTTGGCTAATCCCGACCCAACCCGGGCATAGTCAGTCAGTGAGAACCTGTGACGTACCTAAGCAGGCGAGCTCCTGGCAGTCAACCAATAAAAGAACAAAGTCCACGAAGCAAGGAGGCTTGTGTGGCGACTGGCCGGCTATGTATCTTGGGTGGTATCTGAGAATTAGCCTCTGGTAATCGATTACCACTCGTGGGTAATCGATTACAGGGCTTAAAAATGGAGACAGGATGTTAAATGGCTTCTGGTAATCGATTACCATTTATGTGTAATCGATTACACAGTGAGATAGGGCACTGGTAATCGATTACCAGATGGGTGTAATCGATTACACAGTGTTACCTGCTACTGGTAATCGATTACCATTTATGTGTTATCGATTACACAGTGTAATTTTTAGTTTCCAATGTGCAAAGGCTGTGTAATTCGTTTTTAGGCACTGGTAATCGATTACATACTTTGGTAATCGATTACCAGAGAGGAAATCCCTTGAGAAAGACATTTTGACTATGCGTAGCCGTTATGGGACGTATTGTATTGTTACCTGTGTAGTTAGATTTCTAGTGAAAGAGTCTACCCTCTTTCTTTATCTCTTTTAGATCGCGATGGCAGCGCAGTTGATCCATGATCGCGTGGTGATGGAGTGCCTAGAGGGTGTTTGGGAGACCCTCGAAGGCAATGAAAGGTGCCGATTTCGTGGCACAATTCGACTCACTGCTACTTCATTAGTACATCCGGAGGAACCCGCACGCACACTTCAGCAGCCTGTGGAGTGGATACTACCTACACCTACTCCATATCGACTAGTTGAGCCGGTTCAAGTGATAGAGGTGTCATCCTTTGAAGAAGATCTTGAAGAGGATCCAGAGGAGTTACCTCCTGAACCTGCTATGGACGCCCTTGACTTACCTGAGGATGATGAAGACCCATTCCCTGATGTTGATTCTCCAGAGGATATTATGTCAGCATCTGAGGCAGACTCTACAGAGGAGAGTGGCCCTGGAGGGACAGCGAATAGTGAAGACTCTTCATCATAGCAGACGACTCCTTAGACTAGGCGTACATACTTTTTGTGGGTGGGTGTATCTAGTTCAGACTGCTAGGTTTACTCTTTTGATTTTTGGGTGGGTAAACCTATTGTATAGAAATTTTGATGATTGTATATATCTGAAGCCACCACAGTTGTTACCTTTGCTATGGATGTCACTATGTTATTTTGTAAACTCCCATATTTTGGAAAGTTTTAGATGTTAAAAACAATTATGTCTTTATCTTGTTATTTGAAAAGGAAATGTTAACAAACTTTATTTGACAAGAGTTTACCGACCATATCTTACTATTTCTCATGTGACGACCCAAAATGATGGCTGGTATATTTTTGAAAGAGCAAATTAGTTTAGAGGTTATGAGTGATCAGAAAGAAATGAATCTGAATAGAGTTGTGAACTGGCCATTTAGGACTCTATAGTGATAATTTTCCTTCTGAATTTAATTACCGTGAAATGAATAACAGTGTGAAAAAGAGAGAGAGAGAGAGGGAAAAGAGAAAAAAAAAATTTCCCATGGTTTTCGCGATTTGATTTATTACTATTAAACCAGTCATTATTTAGGGACGCCACAAAAGATATTTTGATTATTTTATTATTATTTTTCTTTTTTTGGTTTAACCAAGGTTACAACGTGAACGATCAGTTAGATTTTGCTGTAACAATGATTAAACGACATTACAACATAAATGATCGGTTGAAATTCATTTTATCATTTATTAGGCGAGATAACGACTTAAATAAATGATTAAAGCACGTTATAAACGGAAGAAAAGAAAATTGAAAGTGAACGAGATGAAGATGAAAGCAAACAAAACAAGAAATAGATTGAAAGTCTCGGATTCAAACTCTTACCCGTTGACGAACGAAGAACGGTGAAGGACGGAGGAAAATCTTCACAGATTTGCTCACGGAAACGTCTCGGAAGCACTTCGACTCGATTTTTCTTCGTGGAAACGTGTTGTTTACCCAAAATAGCCTAATTGCATAGCCTAGGGGTCATGAACATTTTTGAAATAGCCCCCCTCCCCTATTTATAGGGAAAAAAGGGAGGTGCTTGCCGCCCAGAGGCTTCTTGAGGAAGATTTCCAAGCGCACCCCAATTACTAAGTTCACCCCCCTTTCGTACTTTACGGAAAAGTTACGGAAGCCTTATGGAAGTGTTTCGGATTTGATTTTCATCTTTTTTTCTCTTCCCTTTCACCAATGTTAAGTGAAATATGCTTACCCAAGGTTTTCAGAATTTTTACAGAAGCATTACGGAATCCACGACAACCATTTTTCAACAACGTGGAGGAGCTTGCCACCCAGTTGTTTCCTCCTTAAGCAACCCAAGTTCCAAAAATGTTCCGGAAGGAACTTGATTTGAATTGCTATTTACACCCCTATCTTGATAAGTTCACCCTTCATTTTTGTGTTTTTGGCTGTTTTCTTTTCGAAATCTAACAAAACTTTACAGATTCCACCGTGATGAGTGTTAAGCCTTCTGAAGAGATCAACAATGGTGCTCAGATGAAATTAGAGTGTAACAGTTTATTTACACACATCCCACTTTGCTAAATACACTTTCGTTTTCGTGTTTTTGACCCGTTCCTTCCCGAAACATCTTAGAACTTCACGAATTCCACAACGATGGGTGTTAAACATTTTGAGGTGGTCAAAAGAAGGTCGCATGCTGACAAACAATGGTCTCCGGACGAAATTAGGGTATGACAGGTGCCCCTCTTTTACTTATCTTTTATTGGAGATAAAAGGGAAGTAAAGATAAGACACTAATTTCGTTCGAGCTGAATCTTAACCCAACTGGCCACTAGCACAAATCCAAGCAGTAAAACCCGTGAAGGCATGAAGATATTAAAATTCCTTCTTTTCTCGTTTAATTCATTTTCACTCTCCCTTCTTTTTTAAAAGTGTACAAACAAAGGATGTCGAATCCTACAAAGCACAGGGAAAAAGGATATTGAAGTTTTTGAGGTGAAGACATTGTCGTCTTCGAAATGCAAATGAAGACATTGTCGCCTTTTGAAGGCATGCAACGACTGAAGACATTGTCGTTTTTGACATGTAGATGAGGACATTGTCGCCTTTGAAGGCATGCAATGACCGAAGAGATTGTCATCTTCAAAATGTAAATGAGGGTCATTGTCGCCTTTGAAGGCATGCAATGACTGAAGACATTTTTGTCTTCGAAATGTGTGCGAATTTCCATATAGGGCGTCTCCGCATGCTACCTGACTTCTCACAGGTCGGGGTAGCAGAACTGTGTGTGTACGGATAACCACTTGGGGTATTTCTGCCAGCCACCTGACTTCATGGGTCAGGATAACAAAAGTGTGAGACTAAAAAAAGTCTAGGCTGAAAGATGCTGACATCTTCAGGAAAGATGCAGATGACGACGTTAGTCACTACATGCTATTGGGCTTTGAGTCTTATGGATAGCAAATGAGACTTTTTCGCAGTCTCGGCCGGAAGACATTGACATCTCTGGGAAAGGTGCAGATGACGACGTTAGTCACTGCAAGCTATCGGGCTTTGAGTCTTACGGATAGCAAATGAGACTTTTTCGCAGTCTCGGCCGGAAGACGCTGACATCTCCGGGGAAGGTGCAGATGACGACGTTAGTCACTGCATGCTATCAGGCTTTGAGTCTTAAGGATAGCAAATGAGACTTTTTCGCAGTCTTGACCGGAAGACGCTGACATCTCCGGGGAAGGTGCAGATGACGACGTTAGTCACTACATGCTATCGGGCTTTGAGTCTTACAAATAACAAATGAGAATTTTTCGCAGTCTCAGCCGGAAGACGCTAACATCTTTGGGAAGTGTATCAATCTCACACAGGTAAGTGTTTTATCCTAATTCCGAACCATAGATATGTCATGACTTGATTGTGCAAATCATTTCCTATCAAATCAAAGATTACATGCGTGATCACGGATCAATAGGACTTTTTTGGGAATGGTGTTTTTTTTTGTGGGAAATTTGGCTTTGAGTATTTTGGACTTTTCCTTTTTTGTTTTTGTTTAGTGCGGGGAAAAAAAGTCACCGACGCACAGGATTTTGGTTGGAAATCAAAGGGAGAGGACCACTTCAAGTCGTGGTTTCCTTTCTTTTCTTATTTGCTTGTGACAATTCAAATATTGTCTGGTCCGAAGACCTTTCTGTATATTTCTTTTGTTTTCTTCCGATCTTCAATCGAGAAATTTTCTTTTTCTTTTGTTTTCTTCCGATATTTGATCGGAAATTTCTTTTTTTTTTGTTTTCTTCCGATCTTTGATCGGGAACTTTCTTTGTTCTGGAAGCGTGTTAGCAGCTCAATAGTGAATGACTTTTTTTTTCTTGGGAGACCCCATTGTTCCTTCTTCCAAGGACAGGGATGGAAATTCTAATCCTGGGTCAAGGTTTATGGTGGTTTGAGGTCTTGGGTCAAAAGGCTTGCAGAACGACAGGACATGATGTATGTCAGGGTGTTGGTTTGGCCAGCGGTTCAGGGATAAAGGGGATGTCCCACATTTATTTCCATGACACACATACAACAATGATGATTTAGAAATTTTATGTAAAACTGGTCATGCATGCACCCATGTGGACACTCAAGCATCAAGTTTTTATGCTCATGCGACACTAGGGGTCAGGATTCATTTTTCCTATTTAAGTCAACCGAGTGTTTCCAAAACATGTTCTTTCATCAATTCATGCATTCATCCGAGTCCATTTTGGGCGTTCGGGAAAATTTTCACAGCATTCACCCTTCAGGCGCATACACATTTTTCTTCAAAAACCTTGTGTTCTGAATGGCAAGTTCATTTCCTTTCAAAAGCATGTTGGCTTTTTAGCTAACCAATTTTATTTTTATTTTACTTTTTTTGTTTTTTTTGTTTTGCTTTTTTTTGTGAGGTATTTTGCTACCTAAACATATGTATATTTTTGTGAGGTATTTTTGCTATATACATGCGTATCCAAGGTATCTTGCTACCTAAACATACATACATATATATATATATATATATATTGTGAGGTATATTTTTTTTTTGCTACCTAAATTACATACATGCATATCTAAGGTGTTTTCGCTACCTAAACACACATACATATTTTTGTGAGGTATGACTACCTTCCAAGCTTGTGCTTGTTTTATTTAAATTCGTAGGATCATGAGCAACTAGGTGTGTCCTACTATGACTTGAGAAACAAAGGTGATCAAATAACAAGTAGAGATTTAAAAGGTACTAGGTTGCCTCCTAGTAGCGCTTCTTTAACGTCTTGAGCTGGACGCGTGATGACTTGTCGGTCATGGACCTAGTACTTTGCTTACCTTTGGCTTTGGACTTGTTCACCTGCTGGTCGGCAACGGGTCGTAGGCAACGCTCCAGCCTTTGTAGATGAGCTGAAGGGCTCTAGAGGTGGCGGCGGTGCATTGCCCACTGCTGGCCATCCCCAGGCAGCTGTGGTGTCTCGCCTTGCGCCTGCCTGGGGGGAGTAGTACTTCTTGATGAAAGCCGGTTAATAGGGGGCCTGATGACCTTATTGAGGGCGACGGGCACTCCGTAGAACTGAAAAAGGCCCGTAATCAGAGCTGGAAACCCCAGGACCCTGTTGGACTTCTTCGAGTCCACTAGGTGTCTTGCGGGCGCGATCCCTGCAAACAATAGATGACATCAAAAATCAGTTGAGCGATGTGCATACTTACCTATGTCACGATGGCAAGACCTTGCTGGGGGGGACGGGCACCCGGTAGGATTGACAGAGGCCCAAAACCAGAGCTGGAAACCCTAGGGCCCTGTTGGACTTCTCCGGGTCCACTGGGTGTCTTGTAGGCGCGATCCCTGCAAATAGTGGATGGCATCAAAAATCAATTGAGCGATGTGCATACTTACCTATGTCACGATGGCGTGACCTTGCTAGGGGGGGACAGATAGCCGGTAGGACTGACAGAGGCCCATAACCAGAGCTGGAAACCCCAGGGCCCTGTTGGACTTCTTCGAGTCCATTGGGTGTCTTGTGGACGCGATCCTTGCAAATAGTGGATGGCATCAGAAATCAATTGAGCCACGTGCATACTTACCTATGTCATGACGGCACAGACCAACTGACACTTCGGCAGGGGGAGATCTAAGTTGTGGTGGTGTGCATGATCTACACTCGTCTCCTTACAATGGTTGGGTGAAATATTGCCCCGGTATGCATAGTAGCTGCACGATAGCCTCCCTCTTTGGTTGTGCTCGCACAATTGGTCGCCCTCCAATATCAGGGGGTGGCTCAGGAACTGATAAAAGCAAACTACTAGCCCCTCACCCGGGAGCCCAGGCCTCGATTAAGCATTAAGGGCGGAGGACCTTGAGTTCTCTGAAGGAGCATATATGGAGTCCTATGAAGGCGAGAGCGTGTAGCCCTATGAAGGCGAGGGCGTGCAACCCTCTAAAGGTGAGGACGTGTAGTCCTCTGAAGGTGAGGGCGTGTAGCCCTACTAAGGCGAGGGCGTATAACTCTCTGAAGGCGGGGACGTGTAGCCCTCTGATGGCGAGGACGTGTAGTTCTCTGAAGGGGAAGATGTGTAGTCCTATGAAGTGGAGGGTGTGTAGTCCTCTGAAGGTGAGGACAGGTAGCCCTCTGAAGGCGAGAAGGTGTAGCCCTCTAAAGGGGAGGATGTGTAGCCCTATGAAGGTGAGGACATGTAGCCCTTTGAAGGGGAGGACGTGTAGTTCTCTGAAGGCGAGGACATGTAGTCCTCTAAAGGCGAGGGTGTGTAGCCCTGTGAAGGCGAGGACGTGTAGTCCTCTGATGGCGAGGGCGTGTAGCCCTCTGAAGGCGAGGACGTGTAGTCCTCTAAAGGTGAGGGCGTGTAGCCCTCTGAAGGTGAGGGCGCGTAGCCCTACGAAGGCGAGAATGTGTAGTCCTTTGAAGGCGAGGGCGTCCAGCCCTCTGAAGGCAAGGATGTGTAGTCCTCTGATGGCGAGGGCGTGTAGCCCTCTGATGGCGAGGACGTGTAATCCTCTGAAAATAAGGACGTGTAGTCCTCTGAAGGCGAGGATGTGTAGTCCTCTGATGGCGAGGGTATGTAGCCCTCTGAAGGTGAGGGTACTAGTACCCAAGGGTCCACCCTTATGAGAAAGTAAGAGATTGACTCATTGAGAGGGCCGGTCATTCCAAATTCAAAAAGATTGGACAATAGATGTAGGAAATCTATGTAGTTAACATGATTTTTAGGGATCCAGATGCATGCAACCTTTGTCTTGAAATGCGGACTTCGTATGCAACAATGCAATGTAATGGACTGTTGTACAATGTTCATGACATTCTTTCCCTATTTTGTGATTTTGATTTGATTTGATTTTTTTGGAAAATACAGATTGACTGTCCTTTTGAAAGAGGTGATAATTCATGCAACCTTATCCTATCTTTTGCAAATCTCTTCGAGAACACCCTTAGAGTGTTTGTTCTATTTGATTTAAATAATTGACCATTTTGGAGTGATGGGAATGGAGCCGTTTGACTTTTAATCAATCCATTGAAATCCTAGGGTTTGTGATGCAATCCTACCCCCCAAGGGCATTGGATAGAAGACTCCAAGAAGATTGGGCCAAAAATGCAAGAGAAGGCCCTAGGGTTCTCATGAGCCTTAGGGTAAATTTCGGGCCCATGGGCTAAGTATGAGCCCACTTATCTTGGTACATATTAGATTAAGGTTTCATTAATTTTGGGCCTTGTATTTAGGGCTCCATAATGTAGGTAGGGTACCCTAGAAATATAGGATTTTTCAGCCCTTGTATTTTAGGGCACCTAGACTAGTTTTTGTATTAGGGGTAGTTTTGTAATTTCACATGCATTAAGTGGATATTTGATGTGTGTGGTTGGAAATAAATTTAATTGAATTGGTAGAAGTCCAATCCAATTAAATTTTAGAGGGGGAGGTGAGCATTTGCTTACTACACCCCATTGCCACATCATATAGTCACACTTTGTGCATGTCCTTCATGCTTTTCATGCCTCATGACACCTAAGCACACTTAGTGGAGAATCTTGGAATTGATCTTGGATTAGTGGGCTGAACCATAATTAAAATTCACTAATCATAATTAGTGAAATTTTGGCTCCAAAGTTTGGCTCCACAAATTCAATTTCAAATTCAAGTGAAATTTGAATTTCCCTCCAATTTTGTGTGACACTTAGGCTATAAATAGAGGTCATGTGTGTGCATTTTTTTCAACTTTGATCATTTGAATATTAAACTTCAGATTTCAAAGCTCATTTAGAGCACAAAATTTCGTGCTCTTCTCTCCCTCTCCCTTCAT
Organism: Glycine max; assembly: GCF_000004515.6. Taxonomy (NCBI): domain Eukaryota; kingdom Viridiplantae; phylum Streptophyta; class Magnoliopsida; order Fabales; family Fabaceae; genus Glycine; species Glycine max. The sequence continues at coordinate 35,987,567 of NC_038251.2, forward strand.
TCATCTCCTTCTTCCTCCAAGCTCTTATCCATGGCCTCCTATGGTGGTGAGCTTTTTCTAGACTCATCTTCTCCTTGAAGTGGTGTCTCCTCTCTCTCTTCCTTCTCCATTCCGCTGCCATTTATCTTTCAAGAAGCAAAGGAATCCATTGATAAAGAAGATCCTAGGCCTACAAGCTCCAATGGAGCTTGCATCATGTGGTATCAAGAGCATCTTCATCTAGGTGATGTTCTTTTGCTTCCTCTATCTTTTTGTTCGGTGAATTCTCTTTAATTCCTTGTTCTTCATCTTATTCTCCATGTATATCCTCCATTGTCTTGTGGTTTGGTGCTGTTTAGAGTAGATTAAAAAAAAAACCGATTAAATCTTAGATCTACACTTGTTCTTGCATTTCCATGGTTCAAATTTTGTAGATCTACTCTTGAATCTTGTTTTTGTGTTGATTTTAGGTTCTATCATTTTTCATTCATAATATTCTTGTGCTGAACCTTAGATCTAAATTTTCTTCCAAAATATTGATTACAAAAAAAAAAAACACAAAAATCTAAGTGTAAATCACTTAATCCATGTTGTCTTAGAGTCATGTTTAGTCATAGTAATTGTCACATTATGTTCTAAGTTTGTGTTGAATTTTTATTTTTTTGATTGAATTCTAGATACATTTGTTCATGTATTCTTGTCATTCTTAGCCTATCTTTTTGAATTTTGAGTCTAATTCATGCATGTTATTTAGTTCATAACATGTTCTAAATCAATTCCTAGAAGTAGTCTTGTTCTTGAACTTTTTTTTTTGCTTTCTAAGTTTCCTACATGATGCCTATGACGAAGTTGAGTTGTGGTGCTGAGTTGTGGCTGGATTTGTGAATCAAAATAAGTCTTAAATTCATGCACGTTGTTTTGTTTTCACAACCTTGTAGCAAGGATGAATGAAAGAGGCGGTTGATTCTCACAAATTTTTTTTTCAAGGACGAGAAATAGTTGAAGGATTTTTTCAGTTGACGGGTTAAGTCAAATGACTCCTATTCTTGATAACTCACTTTTCTCTAAAAACGACAAACTTTCCGGAATGATAAAATGAGGTCACATGAACGTCTATATTTTTACTTGAAAACACAGTCAATCAAATGCTTTTTTCCTTTTTATTTTTGAACTTTTTTTTCTGCTTTACTCGTCGTTTTACGGCACCCTCACCAAATGTGTAGCACGAGTAATTTCTGATTGAACGGTCTTGGAAGTCCAAACTCAGGAGCGCTGGTTGCTTGAGCAAAAAAACCAATGGCTTGCACCCACATTCTAGTGGAATAAAAGATGTAATTACAAGAGGATGAGGGACAAAGATGTCAAATTTACCCATTTTATTTAGCATTGTAACTGTGGTTTACAATAATGGCATAAACTTGAAAATCCTGATGAGTCATTAGAGACATCTAACAACAGCTTTCAAAATTGCCCCATGTGTGGTGTCGCTTGTCAATGTTAGGATTCAACAAGCGATTCTCCTCAAATTTCAGCCAGCCCGCATCAATTAGACTTTGCACCTTACGCTTTGAGGTCATACAATGCTCAATGGAATGTCCCAAAACTCCTCCATGATGCACATGTTGCGTTCGAGTCGTCTCCTCGGAAAAATGGAGGTTGAGGAACCCTGGCAGGGGTTATGGCTACCATTGCATTATCAAGTAGATATGGGAGCAAGTTAGCATATGACACCGGAATTTGGGGTGAATCCTACAGGCTTTTTGCTACAAAATTCCTTTTTGGTTGGTGTTTTGGTTTGCGCTTGGCATTGGATGTGCGGCCAACAAACTTTGTGGATGATTTAGGGATAGCCTTTGTGGATGACTAGGTGTTAGGGACTGTTATTGGTTGAGTAATGACATTGTTGGGCTGATGGGAAATTTGACCGCGTAGGAATGACAGTCATAGCAAGGGTTTCTCCTTCATTCTCATCCTCTTCATTGGCCTCAATTTTCGCATTCATCAAAGCAGGATGATCAGATTTGCATTTTTCCAGACCCACTTTGAACCTTTTTCTGGAGAAGACCAAATCTGCAAAGCTTGAAGGTGTGTAACCCACCATTTTTCCATAGAAGGGTTGCGGTTGGGGGCGAAATTAAGGCCCCTCCAAAGTGTTTTGCAGGGGTATACTACCAACTGCTTGCCCTTTAGTGGCATATCCGAGGCAAGGCTCAAAGTCGACTAGATTGTGGTAGGGAATTTCATGTGTCTCCCCCATGGGTTGAGAGACATGTACATGATGAGGTTGTCGGCTCTCAATGAGTATGGGAGCAGAGTTATTGACATCCTCATTGGGAGTGTACGCCATATTGGGTGGTGTATGGTTGGGAGGCAAGCCATATGGCGGAAAGGCATGCTCATTTTGAATTTGCACATCATGGGGCCGTCCGTACTTCCCAAATCTTTGCCTACCATATCTGAGGTTGGATGATTCATTTGGTTGAGATAAGATGGGGGCATCGGGTTCACCTTAGCAACAGCGCTGATATCGGCAACTGCAACCGCATTGGCTTCCATTATCTTCTTCTGCTCATCATGGCCTCCATCATTGTGGCCATTTTCTCTTTCATGGCCTCCATGTCGGCCTTCATCTGCTCTTGCACCTCCTTTGCTTCACCCATTACTCTAGCTCTAGCATGAGTTCGGTAAGGGCGCCGTAAAGCGTGTTCTTTTCTTTTTGATAACAATGATTAAGTTCATTTTTTTTTCAAGGAAAGAATGCAATGAGCAATGCAACCAATGAAAAGCATGGATGTATGTGAATGATGCACAGTTGAAGTATTGCAAATTTTTACTCAGGACATGGGGTTGAATCAATTTAGATTTTCAACATGGTCCATGACATCTTTGTCAAGGTGAAACTGGAAGTAACAAGGACATCAACAATCCTAAATGGGTTTGGCAGTAGACGAAGCAGCGATGTAACTTGATCCATCTTTTGCCCCAATTTTGCAAGATGGTTACTTCCATGATTCAATTTGACTTGATGAACCTTTTCGTAAAAGCATGAGCTTGGTTCAACCCCATAACCCAAGGAATGGAAATTTTGATCGCCAATACTCGACAACATTTCATAGAGATGAAAGACTCGGGAATACGTATGCTATGCATGGAAAATGTAATTATGAGATTGAGATGCCCGAAGAAACATCATTTCCTAGTTAACCACGCATTAGGTACCATGCTCAATCATTTTTTGTTGTTGTTTTTTATTTTTTTATTTTTAGAAATGGGTTTATAGAACAAAAGGGTATGTAGTTTGTAGAACAAAAAGTATGTTGAACGCATATGCATGATGATGCAATGACTCATGCAAAATGTGATGCTGGAATATGATAACAGACAAATGCAGGAACGATATGTTCATTATGATGCCATGAAGAGATGCTTATACGATGCATGATATGAATGCATTTACGGACACAAGAGCCCAGAAAATGATCTCTTCTTACTTGCGCATTCAGGGGCGCAGTGCCCCATGTGTGCAGTTAAAAAGGTGATATGGATCTTCCGGCTTCCCGTGACAAAAGACGAGACCAACATACAACACATGTGTGATGACATGATGCAGATGTGCAAAAGCGCAACAGGAGGATGTACACAACATGGCAATATCCTCAAATAATCCTATAGCAAAGGCGTACATGACATTTAGGTTATATGCATGGTAGTGTTTAAAAGGCACACAGCGTGTTCACTTCGTGCCCCTATTTTAGGGACGTAAACCGGAGGAACTAAAAGGCTTTTAGTGATAATTACCAAGGTGGTCATATCTCTCTTGATGGTTTCTAGAGGTATCATCCCCTTCGAAAAAACATATTGCAGCAGTAGGGACTACCAGCAACAACATGCTTTCAAAGAGAAAAACTCTGGATGAGGGTTCACTGTTATCAAGCAAGTCGGAGACCCAACATGACCACAGATTCACCTCCACTCCTTATGTTCCCATGGACCCGGGTATAGGGCCCCTTTTCAACTCACCGTGTGTACAAATAGTGTTGCTGTTTGTGTGCATCAAATGAATAAATATCTATCTCATGCATACATTTCAAAAAACACACTAAAAGCATCAAAGAGTTATATACAAGAACATAAGAGAAATAAAAGGAAACCAATAAAAGAGGAACTCATGATATTGCATGAGATTAGAAAGCCTAACTCTCTAAAAACAGTCCTCAGTGGAGTAGCCAACTGTTGCAACCTACCTTTCAGCGGGAGGGCAACAAGGGGCTCACGGGTGCGTCTTCCAAGAAAGGAAAATGCGTGGAGTCGCCACCAAGGTTTATTTGAGGAAAACGTTGGAAAAACCAGAAAGGTATGGTCTATGAACTTTAATCGTGAAAGGTTCGAGAGTTATTTTTACGCACGGGGAAGGTATTAGCACCCCACGTTGGACCATTAAACGATCTTTTGATTTTTAAAGGAGAGAAACGTTAAGGCATTGGACCATTAACGATCTCTTGTTTTTGAAAGGAGAGAAATGTTAAGGCGTTGGACCATTAACGATCTCTTGGGGTAGGCGACAAAAGCGGGGCTTTTGCTCCTACGTATCCTCAATTGCGATAAGGAACTCAGACCTACGTAGTTCTTGAAAAAGTGGTAAAGTTACATGTTGATTTTATGGTTTTGAACAGTCCATGTTAACCGATAAAATCAAAGAGGACCCTTTAAGGCGTTGGACCTTAAAACGGTTTTTAGTTATTTTTACGGACAAAGCTTGATTTGTGAGTTGATTTTAGCCTTAGTTTCACTTTGGTTATTAGTCAATTCATTCAAGGAAACTTTCAAAGAAAAATGTCAGATTGATTTTATTCAAAGATATTTTGATTATTTTATTATTATTTTGCTTTTTTTGGTTTAACTAAGGTTACAACGTGAACGATCGGTTAGATTTTGCTTTAATAGTGATTAAATGACATTACAACACAAATGATCGGTTGAAATTCATTTTATCATTTATTAGGCGAGATAACGGCTTACATAAACGGCTAAAGAACGATATAAACGGAAGAAAAGAAAATCAAAAGTGCATGAGATGAAGATGAAAGCAAACAAAACAAGAAATAGATTGAAAATATTCACAAATTTGCTCACGGAAACGTCTCGGAAGCATTACGGAAGCACTTTGACTCGATTTTTCTTCGCGAAAACGTGTTGTTTACCCAAAATAGCCAAAATGCATAGCCTAGGGGTCATGAAAATTTTTGAAACAGCCCCCCCGCTCCGCTATTTATAGGGAAAAAGGGAGGTGCTTGCCGCCTAGAGGTTTCTTGAGGAATATTTCTAAGCGCACCCCAATTACTAAGTTCACCCACTTTTTCGTACTTTACGAAAAAGTTACAGAAGCCTTACAAAAGTGTTTTGGATTTGATTTTCATCTTTTTCTCTCTTCTCTTTCACTAATGTTAAGTGAAATATGCTTACCCAAAGTTTTCAGAAATTTTACGAAAGCATTAGGGAAGCCACGGAAGCCCTGGAAACCATTTTTCAACAACGTGGAGGAGCTTGCCACCCAGTTGCTTCTTCCTTAAGCAACCCAACTTCTGAAACGTTTCGGAAAGGCCTAGATTTGAAATGCTATTTACACCCCTATCTTGATAAGTTCACCCCCCATTTTTGTGTTTTTGGTTGGTTTCTTTCCGAAATCTCATGAAATTTTACGGATTCCAGCGCAATGAGTGTTAATCCTTCCGAAGCGATCAACAATGGTGCTCAGATGAAATTAGAGTGTAACAGTTTATTTATACACACCCCAGTTTGCTAACTACACTCCCGTTTTCGTGTTTTTGATCGGTTTCTTCCCGAAACATCTCAGAACTTTACGGATTCCACAAAGATGGGTGTTAAACATTTTGAGGTGGTCAAACGAAGGTCGCATGTCGACAAACAATGGTCCCCAAATGAAATTAGGGTATGACAATCCCCATGAATCCTTCTTTGCCTAACAAGGAAAGTTCACCAATAGAAGGCATAACCTTGGAAGCTAAGGGTAGCCAAAGGAACCTTCCTTTCCTCACTTGTATGATGGCATGCAAAGAGTTGCTCAACCTTCATTTTCTAATCTAAATAGGCCTCTACATTGTCCTTCCCATGGAAGTATAGGAGGTTAATGTTAGCCTATTGAGGCTTTGTTTCCTTTCCTCTCCTATGGGAGTGAGGTCTAGGATGTGACCTATGTCTTCCTCCATAATAGTCACTAAGTTCTTCACTTAGGCTCTTGCAGGAGTCATGACTACTATAGAAGGCATGTTTTTCTTTTCTTAACTCTTTTAGTATTTTCCTTCTTTCTTCTTCTCTTATTTGTTCCCTCTCGTCTTGACTTATTTCTACCCTCTCTTTTCCTTTTTCTTTTCTTTCTAGTTTTTCTTTCCATAACTTTAGGGAACTTAACTCATCTAATATTCTAGATAGAGGGTCCTTATGACTAGTACCCTCACCATTAACACTAGATGAATGATGACTCATGTTGGTTTCTAAGTTGTGGTTCTTTCTTGTTGGGGGTTTGAAAAAGGTAAAAGATAGGGTTCAAAAGAACTCAAGATAAGCGTGATAAGCAAGAAGAAAGTATTATGCAATAACAAGACAAACTAGGCGTGACTAGTAAAAAAAATAAGCTATGAAAGTAAGCAAGAAATTAAAGTACAAGAAATGTAAACTAGGCAGATCCTAAGAGTGTTCGGATGACCACATTTAAGGTTCCCAACAAAACATTAACTGTCCTAAGGGAAAATTGCCTAAAATTATTAGAAACAAATTGAAGTAGGGTAACCTATTGGAGGCTCCCAACACACTTCCAATGTCTTTTTGTTACAAAATTTGAAAGCAATGAAGGTAAACGTACAAATGTCCAATTACAAAATTACAAAAAAGTCCTCAATTTTGGTGGTTGTTCTCTCTTTGGTGTTTCACTCAATTTGGAGTGCTTCTTAGTCCAATAGCTCTTAAGGTGGTTGGCCCCTTACTTCTTGACACAAATTCTTCAATTGATGACACTAATCCTCTTTTCCAGTTCCCTATATGACACGTTACAAACTAGGAAATAAAGAGACAAGCAATAACCGAAGACCAAAAAATGAATGAAAGCTAAACCAATAGAGTTTTAACAAAATAAATTTCAAGGATTATTCAACAATTAAAGCAATGAAAAGCACATAAAAGCAAGCTAGGACTTGAAGAGAAATCTAGAATGGCTGTAGAGTAGAGTATAAAAAACTAAAAAAAAAACTCAAGAAACCTCTAGTTTTGACACTACTTTTCAATTGAGATTTCAGAACTAAGATTGGTCTAAAATAGGAACTAATTATAGAACAAATTTTGAGCCAAAACAACAAGCACACTTCCCTTTCACTTTAATTTATTTTTTCTGGACACTGATTTTCATGCCAGCTTGTATGATTTTTCTTATTTTTTCCTTTTATCCAAATCAGTTGGGTCTTTTTTTTCTAGTTTTTGTCCAGATGTCTAAAAATTCAATAAAAACATAACTCAAAGGAACCTAAACTCACTTGTCTAGATGTTTGAGGTTTTTTTCTACTTTAATGTTTTTGTAAGAATTTTATGGTTCAGGTTTCAACCAAAAAAAATGGCAAAACATAACTCAAAGGAACCTAAACTCAACACAATGGTTCAAGAACAAGAACAAGGAATTTGAACCATAGAAAATACAATCTAGCTTCCATAGCAAGTTTAATTGGTGGAAACTCTAAAGAATCATGTTAACAACATTCAGCACAAGACATGTGAGGATATACATGGAGAAAAATGAAGAAACAACAATGGAGGAGAAGGTAAAGCTGAAAATTAATGGAGGTTTAAGGAGCACCTACTTGAAGCTCTTGTGCTCTGATTACCACTTGATGGAAGCTTGCTTAAGAAGCTTCTATGGAGGTTGGATCTTTGAGCTTCAATAAGAATCTTCAATGGTGATTTTCAGCCATGGAGTTGAAGCAGAAGATAAAGGAGAAAAGGTGAGAGGAGGCGCCATCCACTAGAGAATAAGCCGTGGAAGAAGAAGCTTCACCCACAAGAGAGTGTCTTGGATAAGAAGCTTAGAGAGGAAGCTTCAATGGAGGAAGAGAATGAGAGAGAGGGGGGGGGGGGGAGGGGCGTGGGAATTGAAGGAAATTAGGGAGAGAAGTTGAACTTTGAAGTGTGTCTCACAAGTTTCTCATTCATGAAAGTTATGACAAGTGTTACACATGTTTCTATTTGTAGCCTAGTACATGGGAAGCTTCCTTAGGAAGCTAGAGGGAGAAAGCTTCCTTGAGAATCTAGAGTGGGGCTACTGACATTCCTGCATTAGCTAAGCTCACCTCAATGCCAAAATACATGAAAATACAATGGGAAACTTCCTTGAGAAGCAAGGAAGGTAGCTTCCTTGGGAAAAAAGGAAGAAAGCTTCTTTGAGAAGCTAGAGGGGGGCGACTGATTGAGGCCGTACCCGAATCAAATAAACATTAAAAATGCAGTATCTAGGAAGTGATCCTAGGTCGTCTCCCAATGAGCAATGGTCAACCAACGTTCATAATAGATAGTGATAAAACAGTAACGAATGGGGGGGGGGTTGTTTGTTTTTGTAATTTAAACATCAAGCAAATTTTAATTAGAAAATAACATAATTAAAACATGTTGTTTCCCCTTGATTCACAAGCAAGTCTCTTATCCTAGGTTACGAGGATTTATCCCTAACCAATTCAACCACTTAATCCAACCCTAAATTAAATTACTAAGCGAAAATTAACATAAGGCTGTCATTATGTGATTAAGCAACACATACAACAATTAATCATGAACGAAACTGATCATTAAGCATGAACGTAAATTAAGTGCAGAGACAATTAATCAAGCACTAAGCATGCATGGATTAATAACAACAAATACAGAGTAATTGGTGAAGAGGAAAAACTGATCAGAATTCAATAGTAATAACAAAACCTCAAAGAGAGCTGTGCTTGATCCTTAAGAGAAAACAACGCTGGAGACTTAGCCTTCCATTAATCAGTAGAAAATGAAATTGTAGATTGAAGCAGAAACGAAATTGCAGAAAACCAATTTTATTCTACGTGAACAGTGCGTATGAATAGTTAAAAAAACTGGAATTGCAAAAACCCTATAATTATTCTCCTCCCCCAAAAAAACTCCCTAAACTAAAACCTTGGTGCTGTTATATAGGTCCTCAGCTCCAAAGCTTACAAATCTATTTTAAGTTTAAGTCCATAAACGAAATAAAATAAAATCTGGACAAGATAAGATAAGATTGGATGAAATAAAATCTAGATGAAATAAAATCTGGATAAGATAAGATTTGATAAAATAAAATTTTCTGCTCTCTTCAAGTCCAAGCCCAATTCCGGATTCAAGCCAAATTGCTTATAATTATCCCGAAATTAAATTAAAAACACAAAATTAGTCAAGTAGGCCCAAATGATGAAACTGCATAATTAATTTGACAACTAAGGCTAATCAGTAATTAAAGTGGTGACAAAAAGGGTTAAGAAATAGGAGAAAATAATGACACATCAAATCCCTCCACACTTAGCCTTTTGCATTCCTCGGCAAAATCAAAAAGCAAAGCAAGGAACAAATCCAGAGACATTAAAGAGAAACAAACAAACACAAAAACAATTACATAATTCTTAATGAATCTCAAGGAATGGGCAACATCCAACACGTAGAGAGTTAAAGAATCAAGACAGTCATAAAAATCATCCAAGCATCTCAAACATGGCAAGATAGTCAATCAGCTCAAGAATGAAAAGTGATAAAGCCTCATAAGATATGCAATCTATCTCTCAAGTGTCTAGGCTACTGTTTACTCTTAGAGCACCCATAAAAACAAATACCACATAGACTTGGCAAGATTCTAAAATTGACAACCACACCACAAACATATGCATATGAGGATCAAAAGGTCTTTTAAGGTTGTAATGGGGCCAAGGACAAGGTAGAGGAAAGTATGGGATAAGTAGCTAAAACCCAAAGGAATAATGGAGCAATGGGGAATAAGTGAGAACTAAGAAAAAGTAGTAAACCCCAAAACCAAAATTAAAAATTAAGCATAAAAAGTAAACCCAAAACAAAGTCAACCAAGTCCTCAAACCAATCCAAGTCTTCAAACCAAGACCTCATGTATTCAACTTCATTCTTTTTTTTTTCGTTTTTTTTAACGTGAATAGTAACAATTGAAACATTTGAAAAATAAAGCAACAATTAGGCAATATACGTATATACATCAAGCATGGCCAACAAAAACATATCATCCAATGAAACATACCCCCCCACACTTATTCCCAAAACAATTCCAAAGCTCCAAAATTCCTTAAGGATAGGGTGAGATCATGGTTTTTTCACTTAAGGCTTGTAATGAACTTGAAAACAAAGAAAAGGGAACATAGGCTCAAAGGGGTTATCAAAGGAATTAATTCAAGGTAGGCTCATTTGGTTAGAGGCTTATAAGAACAAAATGCTTAAATCATCTCCTAACATGCATGTGAAGCAAGAAGTATCAACAAGAGTCAAGCCAAGGCTATTGTGCAAGCAATCAATGGGGCAAAACACACCGAATAAAATAGATGATGATGGCTCAAATTCTCACCAAGGGTAAATCTATCACTTCTGATTCGATCTTTCAAAACTAACTTGACATGCAGAGAAAAACAAGGATTTCAATTCACAAAATGCCAAGAAACTCCTATTTCAAAAACAATTACCCATTACATGTACATAACCTATAATTCAAAGAGACACATGCAATGTTGTACATAAAACATAAAACAAAAATAACAAAATTAACCTAGAAAACCTAAAAAAATTAAACTAGAAAACCCAACAAAATTAATCTAGAATACCCAACAAAATCAACAAAATTAAAGAACAATACCACCCCCTCCCCCACACTTAAACAACACATTGTCCTCAATGTGGCATAATCACAAGATCAAGAGCAATCAAAACAATCAATAAAATTGGACAAGTGCAATAAAAGTAAAGGAGACAGAAAAAAAAAGAAAACTCCCTAAGTCATGGTGGAAGAGAAGTAGGGTGAAGTAAGGAGGTCTCCTCCACCACTACATCCACTAAGGAGGGATTTGTGGGGAATGGTTTCAGCCGGTGTCCATTGACCTTGAAGCTCTTATCTGTGGATTCACTTTTGATCTCAACTGTGCCATAAGGAAAAACATTAGTCACCACAAAAGGACCAATCCACTTTAACCTCAACTTACCACTCATGAGTCTGAGCCAAGAGTTATACAATAAAACTTTCTGTCCAACCATGAAGTCCTTCTTAGCTATCAAGCTGTCATAGAGCTTCTTGGTCTTCTCCGTGTAGAATTTGGAATTCTCATAGCTCACTTAGTTGTAACTTCCTTTCCTCTCCAGCCTGATCAATAGAGAAGTTGCAGGTCTTTACAGGCCAGTAGGCTTTGTGCTCTATCTCTACAGGAAGATGGCATGCCTTTCCAAAGACAACCCGATAAGGCGAAATTCCTATGGGTGCTTTGTAGGCAGTCTATGCGCGCAAAGAGCATCATCCAGCCTGGTGCTCCAATCCTTTTTGCTCGGCTGCACAATCTTCTCTAAGATCCTTTTTATCCCCCTGTTTGAAATCTCAGTCTGCCCATTAGTTTGGGGGTGGCAAGGTGTGGAAATTTTGTGCACGACCCCATACTTTTTGAGCAAGGCATACATGGATATGTTACAAAAATAGGTGCCTTGATCACTAACGGTGGCTCTAGGTACTCCAAACTTGCAAAACAAATTAGATCTAACAAAATCCACAATGACCTTAGCATCATTAGTTCTGGTGGGTTTGGCTTCCACCCATTTTGAAACATAATCAACAACAAGAAGAGTATAAACAAAACCAAAAGAGACAGGGAAAGGCCCCATAAAATCTATATCCCAGACATCAAACACCTCACAGAATAACATGGGTTGTTGAGGCATTTGCTATCTCCATGAAAGTGAGCCGCCTGCTCTCTGACAAGGCTCATAAGTGCTATAGATTCTCCACGCATCCTTGAAGATGGTGGGCCAATAGAAACCGCAGCCAAGCACTTTGCAAGTTGTCCTCTGTATGCCAAGAAGGCCACCTGGTCCAGAAGAATGACAAAATTGCAGGACCGAGTCAATCTCATGGTCTGGAATGCATCTCCTAATAACTTCGTCACTGCACAACTTCCACAAATAGGGGTCATCCCAAATATAATGCTTAGCATCGCTCTTAATTTTATCATTTTGAGCTTTAGATGCTAAGGAAGGAAAAATAGAAGCAACCAAATAATTCACAATATTAGCAAACCAAGGAGTGGGGAAGGAATCAAAAATACTATACAGAATGTACAAATGGTCATCTGGAAAATCATCCTGAATGGGTGAGTCCTCAAACACACGCTCAATCCTACTCAGATGGTCAGCCACGAGGTTCTGTGCACCGCTCCGATCACAGATCTCCAAATCAAACTCTTGGAGCAAAAGCATTCACCTAATCAATCTAGGCTTTGATTTAGCCTTCTTCAATAGGTACTTTAGAGCTGCATGGTCAACATAAACAATAACACAAGTACCAAGTAAATATGAACGAAATTTCTCAAGAGCAAAAACTATCGCTAATAGCTCCTTCTCTGTGGTAGTGTAATTTGCTTGAGCAACATCTAAAGCTCTGGAAGCATAATAGATCACCCGAGGCAGCTTATCAATCTTTTGAGCAAGGACAACCCCCAATGCGTAATTGGATGCATCGCACATTAGCTCAAATGGGGTTGTCCAATCAGGTGCCTGAATGATAGGGGTGGTAGTCACTGCACGCTTGAGGAATTCAAAAGCCTCTTTGCATCGGTCATCAAAATCAAACTCCACCTCCTTTTGCAGCAGATTGGATAGTGGAAGGGCCACTTTGCTAAAATCCTTGATAAAATGCCTATAAAACCCTGCATGACCAAGAAAAGAGCGAACCTCTCGTACGCAAGAGGGGTAAGGCAATTGTGAAATAACATCTATTTTTGTAGGGTCTACCTCTATGCCCCTACTGGAAATGATATGCCCTAAAACTAAACCTTGTTCTACCATGAAGTGACATTTTTCAAAATTCAGCACAAGGTTAGTTTCAATGCATCTATTGAGAACTCTATCCAGACTATCCAAACATGCATCAAAAGAGGATCCATAAACAGTAAAATCATCCATAAACACCTCTATGTAACTCTCTAAAAAATTACCGAAAATGCTAAGCATACACCGCTGGAAGGTACCAGGGGCGTTGCATAGGCCAAAGGGCATCCTCCTATAGGCAAAAGTGCCAAAGGGACAGGTGAATGTGGTCTTTTCTTGATCCTCAGGAGAAATATGAATTTGTAAATAACCAGAAAAACCATCAAGAAAATAGTAATGAGACTTACTTGCCAAGCGCTCAAGCATTTGATCAATGAAAGGCAGGGGAAAATGATCTTTTCTGGTTACCTGGTTCAGCCTCCTATAATCAATTCAGACTCGCCAGTTGTTTTGCACTCTTGTGGGGATAAGCACATCCCTTTCATTCTTTATCACTATGAGGCCTGTCTTCTTAGGAACCACTTGGACTGGACTCACCCACTAGCCATCAGAAATGGGGTAGATGATTCCAGCTTGTAAGAGCTTTGTCACTTCCTTTTTCACCACATCTAGAATGACGGGGTTGAGTCGCCGCTGTGGCTGCCTCACCGGCTTAGCTCCATCCTCTAAAAGTATGCTTTGCATGTAGGTAGATGGGCTAATACCAGGAATGTCTACTAAAGTCCATCCAATGGCTTTCTTGTGCTTCTTGAGAACTAGCAACAACTTCTCCTCTTGCTCAACAGCAGGAGAAGCAGAGATGATCACTGGAAAATTTTCCTTGTCCTCCAAGTAAGCATATTTGAGGGTTGCTGGTAAGGGCTTCAACTCTGGTGTGGGTGGTGGCTGAACAGTGGGAGGAACCAATGTAGGAGAAGATGAAGGTTCCTCAACATGTACCTCATAAAGCAAGTCAAAAGTATATGTACTTCTTGAAACATGGTTAGTGCATTCTGACTCTAAAAAATCAACATCAAGAGGTACAACACCCAGAAAAGCAGAACCAAACTCAAATTCAGATTCATTCTCAGCATAAGGAATGACAAGTATGTAGATCAGATAAAAATGGATGTTTCCTACCATGAAGAACATAATCAAAATCAAACATATAATCATCAACGATCTGATCAATTATCTCAGCATGAAAAACAGAATGATCCTCAAATGGATGTTTCATGGCATCAAGAATGTTAAAATGAAAAACAATATCACCAAATTCCATAGACAATGTGCCAGCATAAACATCTATCTTGGTTCGAGCTATTTTCATAAATGGCCTGCCTAAAATAATTGGAACTGAGCCATGGGAAAATCCTTCTTCCATATTAAGAACATAAAAATCAACAGGAAAAATAAGTTCACCAACCCGAACCAGCACATCCTCTATGAAACCTGCGGGGTAAGCAACACTTCTAATTGTCAAATGAATCACCACATCTGTAGATTGCAAAGGTAGGTCCAAGAGATAAAGAATTGAAAATGGACAGAGGCATGACACTAGCTGATGCTCCTAGATCTAGCATGGCATTCTCAAATTTATTATTCCCAATAATGCAAGGTATACAGAAAGTACTTGGGTCCTTACATTTCTCAGGAATGTGAGGAACAAATTTACCTATCAATGCTGACACATTTCTGCCCATGCTAATCCTTTCATTGCCTTTGAGCTTCCTTTTGTGGGTGCACAACTCCTTTAGAAACTTGGCATATCTTGGAATCTGCTTGATGGCATCTAGCAGAGGTATGCTCACCTCTACTTTCCTGAAGGTCTCCTTTTCCACTTCTTCCATTTTTTTGTTGGGAATTGCTCTATGTGGAAATGGAAGAGGGATAGGAGGCTGCTGCAAGTCAGAGCTACTAGAAGAAGGTCCACCTGTGTCGCAACCTACCCTTCGGCTGGAGGGCGACGCGAGGGCTCACGGGTGCATCTTCCAAGGAAGGAAAAAACACAGAGTCACCACCAACGTTTATTCGAGGAAAATGTCGGAAAAACCAAAAAAGGCGTGGTCTACGAACTTTAAGTGTGAAAGGTTCGGGAGTTGTATTTACGCCCAGGGAAGGTATTAGCACCCCACACGTCTGTCACAAGGGACGACAACCTTTAATCAAGTGTGCAAATATGACTTCAATTTGCTTTATCTTCCTTCTTTTACGCCTTTTTTATGTCTTTTCATGCCTTTTGTATTTTTTTATCTTTTTGTGGTCGACAAGGGAGTTTCCCTTGCTCCTACGTATCCCTCAATTGTGATAAGGAAATCAGACCTACGTAGTTCTTTGAGAACTAAACGTTGGTTAAATTGTTTTTATCCTTTTTTGCAAGATATATTTTGATTGAATGAAGGTCATTTAAGGCATTGGTCCATTAAACGATCTTTCGATTCTTTTGAAAGGAGAGAAAACATTAAGGCATTGGACCATTAATGATCTCTTGGTTTTTTGAAAGAGGTGACAAAGCTTATGTGTTGGTTTTAGGTCTTTAAAATCCATGTTTAACCAATAAAAGCGAAAAGGACCATTTCAAGGCGTTGGACCTTAAAAATGGTTTTTTAGGTGATGACAAAAGCTTGGTTTATGAATTGATTTTAGCCTTAGTTTCACTTTGGTTATTAGTCAATTTGATTAAGAAAGAAAATCCCAAAGAAAAACGTCCAATTGATTTTTTTTATTATTTTATTTAAAGATATTTTTTTGGATTATTATATTATCATTTTGCCTCTTTTTGGTTTTAAACGTGGTTACGGTATGAAAGATCGGTCGGATTTTATATTAACAGAAATTAAAAGATGTTACAACTCAAATGATCGGTGGAAATTTATTTTATTTTTTGAGTAGGCGAGAAAGTGACTTAAATAAATGACTAAAGCACGTCAAAAGGGGGTACGGAAAGCAAATGAAATAAAAATAAAAGCACGCGAAACAAGCGGGGACCACTAAGGGTACATAGAATGAATTGAAAGGTTCAATTTCGGGAACTTACCGGTTGAAGACCGAAGAACGAACGAAGAGCGATGAAGAACGGTGGAAAACCTTCACGAAATCGCCCACGGAAATGTCTCAGAGGCGTTACGGAAGTGCCTCGGCTTGGATTTTCTTCACGGAAACAATTTTTCTCTCTAATTTTAAGTGATTCTCAAATACCAGGAGGGTTGAACCAATTTGTTCTGCCCTCCTTCCCCTATTTATAGGGGAAAAGAGGGAGGTGGTTGCCGCCCAGCTCGCCCAAGCGAGCTGGGTTGCTTCCACCAGAAGGCACCATCCTGGAAGGCCCAAGTGGGCCTTATTGCTATTTGCACACCCCTGTTTACTAAATACACCCCCTCTGCCCTTTTTTTATTGATTCTTTTTCTGTAACGCTATGAAACTTTACGAATTACGTAACAATACTTGTTTTCTTTCTATAATGTCACGAAACCTTACGGATTACGCAACCGTCCCCTCTTGGGCCTCTAAAATTTTACAAAACTTTACGGATTGCGCATTAACGCTTCCTTTCGACTCCCGACATGTCGCGAAATTTCACGGATTGCCGAACGATGAGTATCAAGTATCTCGAAGTGGTCAAGCGAAGGTCGCATCCCACCAAACAGATGGTCCCCAGACGAAATTAGGGTATGACAGTTGCCCCTGTTTACTTGTCTTTTATTGGAGACAAAAGGGAAGTAAAGATAAGACACTAATTTCGTTCAAACGAAACACCATTCGGCCGGTCAATCTCCCAGCCAGTGGAACCTGTCGTTCAGTAAGAAAAGAAAAGGCATCAGAAGCGTCAATAAACTCTAGTGTTTTGAAAACGACAAAGTTGGACAACCACAACACTTCCCTTTGCCATTGCACCCAATCATCTCTGCCCAGCAGAGAAGAAGTTCCACGCGTCGCTGAACTTGAATGTTTCCGGACGACGAGAGTGAAAAAAACAGATAGCTAAAGTGTGCGGATGACCATAATTTGTCTCCGCGTGCTGTCGAACTTGATTGTCTCTGGATAGTGAAAAAAGGTGCGGGACCATAGGGTTTCTCCGCTTGTCATCGGACCCGCCGTCTCTGGATGACAAAAAGTGCAGAATGAACATGATTTGTCTCTGCATGCCATCGGACTCGATCGTCTCTGGATGGCGAAAGGGTGCGGAATGACCATAGTTTGTCTCTGCACGTCATCGGACTCGATCGTCTCTGGATGGCGAAAAGGTGCGGAATGACCATAATTTGTCTCTACATGTCATCGGGCTCGCCGCCTCTGGATGACAAAAGGCGCAAAATGACCATAATTTGTCTCTGTGTGCCATCGGACTTGATCGTCTCCGAATGGCGAAAAGGTGCGAAATGACCATAATTTGTCTCCGCATGTCATTAGGCTCGCCGCCTCTGGATGACAAAAGGCGCAGAATGACCATAATTTGTCTCTGCGTGCCATCGGACTCGATCGTCTCCGGATGGCGAAAAGGTGCGGAATGACCATAATTTGTCTCCGCATGTCACATAACCTCAGGGTCAGTATGACAGAGATTGTGGGGCAGCCGACAAAAGCGAGGCTCTTGCTCCTATGTATCCTCAATTTGTGATGAGGAACTCAGACCTACGTAGTTCTGGATAACTGTGAGACTAAAATAGTCTCGGTGTTTTCTTCACTAAAATGCGAACATGCTTTAGTAAAGAGACAAAACTTCCAACTGATCAGAGCAACATATGCTTTTCGGATGAAAAACAATGTGTCTACTAGGGAAGGAGAGTATGCTAATGAAATTTTCTCATAACCATAAATGAGATTTTGGACGTTAGCATTTCGCTTCTAAATGACCATTTAGAGGAAACATTGGGTTCAACAAAAATAGAAGAAAATCACTCAAAGTGTATCAATCTCACACGGTAAGTGTTTCATCCTAATTCCGAACCATAGATATGTCATGACTTGATTTTGCAAATCATTTCCTATCGAATCAAAGATTACATGCGTGATCATGGATCAATAGGACTTTTCTTGGGAATGGGTTTTTTTTGGTGGGAACTTTGACTTTGAGTGTTCTTGGCCTTTTCCTTTTCTGTTTTTGTTTAGTGTGAGGTGAACAAGCCACCGACGCACAGGATTTTGGTTGGCAATCAAAGGGAGAGGACCACTTTAGGTCGTGGTTTCCTTTCTTTTTTTTTGTTTACTTGGTGACAATTCTGTTTTGTTCAGATATTGTCTAGTCCAAAGACCTTTTTGCATATTTCTTCTATTTTCTTTCGATCTTTGATCGAGAAGTTTCTTTCTTTTTTTGCTTTCTTTCACTCTTTGATTAGGAACTTTCTTTCCTCCTTTTTTTTTTGCTTTCTCTCACTCTTTGATTGGGAATTTTCCTTCTTTGTTGCTTTCTCTCACTTTTTGATTAGGAACTTTCTTTCTTTGTTTTCTTCCGAGGGCAAGGATTATGGTAAGTTGGGATTTTGGCTCAAGGCTTGTAGAACGGCTGGACATAGTATATGTCAGGGTTTGGCCAGCGGTTCGGGGATAAAGGGGATGTCCCACATTATTTCCATGATACACATGCAACAATGATGATTAGGAAATTTTATGCAAAACTGGTCATGCATGCACCTATGTGGACACTCAAGCATCATGTTTTTATGGTCATGTGATACTAGGGCTCAGGATTCATTTTCTCTATTTTAGTCAACCCAGTATTTCCAAAACATGTTCTTTTATCAATTTGTGCATTCATTCGAGTCTATTTTGGGTGTTCGGGAAAACTTTGACAGCATTCACCCTTCAGGTGTATACACATTTTTCAAAAACTGATTATGATCATTGAAAATTTTTGCAAAGAAAAGCTAGAAATGATCTCTTTTCAAAAGCATGTAGGGTTTTTCTTAGCTAGACAACTTATTATTCATTTTTCTTTTTTCCTTTTTATCATTTGTTTATTTCTTTTTCTTGCTTTTTTTTTCTTTTTCTCTCTGAAAAGGTCGTGTGGATGAGGGCACACACTACCTACTTATGCCTAACCACAAGGTAAATGAAAAAATGCAGGAAATGGTAAGTCGCAAAAAAACAAACGGTGACGAAATAACTGAGAGCCATAACACCAAACATAAATAACAAAAAATAATAACAACAACGTTAGTAACCATATAGACAATAATAGAAAACAGTAATGTCAATAGCAATACAGACAATAACAGAAAACAGTAATGTCAATAACAAAAGTGCGGTGACCTCGGTCACGTGGCTCTGCTTCCTCCCAAGAAACTGAGCAAGTCAGTCATTTCTTCATCCATACGGGCTTCCTCTGCCTCACCAGGGGATCCTGCGGGCTCCTCCCCTGCCTGGGCCTCGGGCCAGTCTCTGGGCCATGCGACCTTAGCCCCAAACTGCTCTGGAGTACGGCATGCAAAAGGAGCAAAACCCTGCCCCTGCTGACTGAGGCTGAACCGGTAGAGACACTCATGTATCTGCACTTGCCCCCGGTGGTTGGCCGCCTACTGGCGAACAAAGTGCTGTAGATAACGCTCCATGCCTAGT
Source organism: Glycine max (assembly GCF_000004515.6). NCBI lineage: Eukaryota > Viridiplantae > Streptophyta > Magnoliopsida > Fabales > Fabaceae > Glycine > Glycine max. Next base: position 36,007,169 of record NC_038251.2, read on the forward strand.
GATCCAACGGGATCGACCTGATGAGGTGGTGGCGGAGCGTCTGCGACCTAATGTGCATCACCCTACGCCTGCCTAGGCGTGCAGTACTTCTCGATGAAGACCCAGGTGATCGGCGGTCGGATCACCTTACTGGGGGTGACGGGAACCCCGAATGACTGGCAGAGGCCCGTGATCAATGCCGGAAACCCCAGGGCCCTGTTAGACTTATCCGGGTCTAGAGGGTGCCTGGAGGGTGGCATACCTGCAAACAAATAGATGGCGTCAGTAATCACCTGGGCCACGTGGACGCTTATCCGTGTTAGGATGGCATACACCAAATGGCACTTAGGTAGAGGGAGATCGGAGTTATGATCGCTAGGCAAGACATTGTTGAGCAGCAGTGTCATCCACGTCTGGGTCAAAGTTGTCATGCTGGTGCACATGATCCGCACCCACCTCCCTGCAGCGGTCCGGGTGAAATCCTACCCCGGTGTGCATAACAGCTGGGCAATGACCTCCTCGTCGAACCCATCGGCCCTGTTCCTCCTCTGGCTGAACTCATATTGCTGGCCTTCCTCCAAAACTAGCGGGTCACCCAGGAACTGGCTGAGGGCATCCACGTCAAATGGAATCCACTGACCCCTCACCCACGAACGCATGTCTCGCACTCCCTCCTCTGTGGGCCAAGCATTAGCATAGAACTCCAGGACTATTTCAAGGTCAAACTTAGCCATGGGAGTCACCAGCGACGTCCAACGTCTGCGAGCTATCTCCTCCTGAAAGTTCGTATACTCATCCTCCATGAGCTGAACGTGCCTCTCTCTGTGGAACGACCATCCTTTGATGGCCTCGAAGCGCTGCTGGTGCTCGGCGCTCTGGAAATGGTGACTATCAAACTCGGGGGTGGCACTGAACCCTTCCGCTGCGGCGTCTCTTCTAGACCTCTTCGTGGAGAGTTTCTTCGGAGCCATTTCCTGCAAAAACGTTTGGAAAGTTAGTTCAAGGAAGTGTCATTTTAAAGGCTGACCAAGTAAAAATGGCATACAACTGCTTCCAACACAAACATCAATTTAAATTTAGGGCAAAACTCACATACATACTTTTATGATCATACATGCACTCAAGATGCTCCGCTGCCTAAAAACTATACTCATGCACATTCAAAGCATTTTGCTACCCAAATTACATACATGCATTTCTTTGCTAAACTTATACACATGTATACTTGAAGTATTTTTGCTACCCAAAGATCATATACATGCACGTCTTTGCTAAACTTGTACACATGCATACTTGAAGTATTTTTGCTACCCAAAGATCATATACACGTATGTCTTTGCTAAACTTGTACACATGCATACTTGAAGTATTTTTGCTACCCAAAGATCATATACACATATGTCTTTGCTAAACTTGTACACATGCATATTCAAAGAATCTTTGCTACCAAAAAAAAAATTACATTTCATGCGTATTCAAGTATCTCGCTACTCAAATTATATTTCAATTCAACAAGGTTTTTGGTGAGGTATCTTTTTGCTATCTATATGCAACATACATACATCTTGTGAGGTATTTTGCCACCTACTCTACATCTATATGTGCATGATGAAAAACATTCTCAAACATCTAGGTGTAAGGTAAACATCATGGTGCAGCCCAAAAATCGACTGCTGGCCTAAAGGGAAATCCCTATCACAATGCTTTCATTTTCATGCTTTCTTGCACTCAAAACCAAAGGCTTGGATTCCTAGGTCTAATTCCTTAATTTGGGCACTTATTCTAACCTCTATAAGTTGTCCATATACACACAAGTCAGCCCCACAATCCAAAGTTCACAAAACCATGCCCAAATTCCATTGAGGCATTTCATCGAGCACTTGGTGGGTGCACTTTTGGGTACCAATAACAAGGGAATAGGGGAAATGTGGCTTGCCCCATCATTTCAGAACACAAACTAGGCCTAAGGCCATTCCCTACAACCCCTTAATTCAAAGAAGCAAAGCATAAATTTGCCCCAAATTGTCTTGTAACATCCTGGAAATTTCTACCCGGAATTTTTGGAAACGATGTATTTTGAATGATTATATATATATAGATATATAAGTATTATTCAGTGTATATGCCTATATGTTCTTGGTAGAAGTAGGAATAGTGGGGGCAAGATACGTGGGTTAGGCTAATTAAGGAAGAGAAATCCATAACTGGGAGGTTATGGGTTAATTCTTAATTAATTAGTCTAAAAATCATCGTTTTGCGTGTGACTTAAAATTTAGCAAAACCAACCTCTGAACCACGCTCGGGGTTTTATTCTGAGTGTTTTGATATATATATTGGTTACTTTCGAAAACTGGCCCTGACGGACGCAGAGAAACGCGAGGAACTGGAACCAGAGAAACGACACACAAACCGAGGCATGATTTTAGCGTTTCAAAGGTTAGATTTTTCTCACTTTCTGTGGCTGTGTATGGGTCACAATCAAAAGGGAAAGTGGGCCCTTTTTGCTCCACTCAAATGGAGATATGTGGCATAGCTTAAATAAAATAATAGAAAAGAGAAAAGCCTTTTTTTAAAACCAAAAAGTTGTTCTCTCTCTCCTCACTCAGCCCAATTTCAGACAACTCTCTCTCTCTCCCTCTCCCTCACGTTGCTTTTCTCCTTCTTCTTCCTCCACCATTGAAGCTCCAACAAAGCTCCAACCTTTGGCCATCATTTTTGCTCCAAATCGCGAAAGGAGAGCATTTTCGGAGTCGTGAAGCGCATCTCTACGTGTGGGACTTCGAAATTTCAGGTCTGGGTGGACTTCTTTCTCTCTTGATTTTCGTGGGTATGGGGTTTTGGGAGATATGATGGGTAGTTTTGCTAGTTTTCTGCTTCATGATAGTTATTTGTGAAGAAACTTGTTGAAAGCATGTCGAACTTGCCATGTTTGGATGAGTTAAACATACCCATTCTGTTTTAGGGTTTTCATGATGATGCTTGTGATGTTTATGTGCTGAAATTGCATATGGAAAACTGTTAGAGATGAAGGGTAGAATTAACCTAGGGTTAGAAGGTGAGAATATGGTGTTATGAGTGGAAAAAGAGTGAATTTTGAGAGCTGGAAGGCCAAATCTGGAATTGGTAGTATTTGGAGGTTAGAGTGAGTTAATCCTAGCTTGAAATGCAATTTAGGACTTATGAGAAAGGTTAGGTTGTGCTAAAGAGAAAAACAAATAACCAAAGTGAACAAAGAGCCATTTCTAGGGTAAATTTGGGTGTTGAGGAGTCAAATTTTGATTCGGTGAAATTTTAGGCGTAAATCCAGTTTGAACAAGTTTAAATTGATGTTATAGACTTGTGTGAGGTGAGAGTTTGATTCAAATTTGTCCCATTCTCAATTTCACTACTCAAACCTAGAAAATCCATTATATTGAGGGGTATTGGACACCTAGATTTTGTGTTGCTGTGTTTTGAAGCTTGACTTTGGTTTAGACATGATTGATACATGATTTGGGACTTGTAGGATTTGAATTGGGCAAGATTGGATGAGGGGAAGTGTGGTTTTCGAAATCTACACTTTATGCAGAATTTTGCTGTGAAATTGTGCAGCAGAATTTTGCATAAGTGCAGAAAAATGCTATGTTTGCTGGTTGTGGAAAGAGTAGTGCAGAATAGGTTCTGGATGTTTGCTAGCCGATCCCAACGGTCAAAATGTAGACTTATGTACTAGAGACTTCCAGTAAAATTTTCGAGTCGATCCAACGGTTAACAAATTGGAACAAAGGAAATGTTACTGGAGTCTTTAAGTGAGAAAAAGCTATGATTTTGGTTTGAGTTTTGGGCAGAGTTTTCTGCCTTTGCCCTGTTTTGCTTGGTTTGTTAGTTTGTGATGATTTGGATGTTGAATTACCTGGATGTTGGGGAAGCTTGGGAGGATTGGTGGGGACCCGGTGTTGAGAGAAACGAGGATATGGGCTACGTGGGAGTACGTGAGCTCAGTTGGAGGTGGGCAACAGGGGATGGTGGGTTTATACGTGATTTGTGGATGTGGAAAACTTGTTGTGCACCATCGCCCGACCGCCACCTAATACCACATGTGATGGGTACCCCATAATCCTACAAGCTTGAGATGAGGAAGTGTAGAAGGGTGAAACTTCCTGCTTTTATTCGTTGACCACAGAGTGGTACCTGGAGATATGTCGCGGGGGTCAGGAGACCTTGGGGACGTCAGGTGGGGTGCTATTGCCCACAACCAAGCTTGACCAATCCCGACCCAACCCGGGCATAGTCAATCAGTGAGAACCTGTGATGTACCTAAGCAGGCGAGCTCCTGGCAGTCAACAAATAAAAGGAACAAAACCACAAAGCAAGGAGGCTTGTGTGGTGGCTGGGCAGCTGTGAACTTTGATTGATATGTGGGTTATGGCCTCTGGTAATCGATTACCAAGGGTGGGTAATCGATTACAAGGCTTAAAAATGAAGACAGGAGACTAAGAGGGTCTCTGGTAATCGATTACCAAGGGGTGTAATCGATTACCAGGCTTGAAAACGAGGTCAGGAAGCTAGGGGAGCCTCTGGTAATCGATTACCAAGGGGTGTAATCGATTACCATGCTTCAAAAAGGGAACTGGAAGACTATGGAGGCCTCTGGTAATCGATTACCAGACTGTGTAATCGATTACACAGAGGAATGGGTCACTGGTAACCGATTACCAGGTATGTGTAATCGATTACACAGTGCCTATTTCAGGTTTTCATGCCCTGAAACTGTGTGATTCAAGTTTGGCCTCTGGTAATCGATTACCAAGGCTGTGTAATCGATTACCAGAGATGAAAAGCCTTAAGATACCCCTTTTACGTGCATGTAGTGGTTATGAGACGAATTGTGTGCGGCGTAGTTAGATTTTCGTGAAAGAGTCTACCCCTTTCTTTTCTTTCTTGTAGATCGTGATGGCGGCGCAACTAATCCATGATCGAGTGGAGATGGAGTGCCTAGAGGGAGCTTGGGAGACCCTCGAAGGCAACGCGAGGTGCCGATTTCGGGGCACGATTCGATTCACGGCTACTTCTTTGGTGCATCCAGATGAACTCGCACGCACGCTTCAGCGCACTGTGGAGTGGATACAACCCACGCCTACACCATATCGTCTAGTGGAGCCAGTCCAAGTGATCGAGGTAACGTCGTCCGAGGAAGACTCTGAGGAGGATCTTGAGGAGCTACCTCCTGAGCCTGCTGTGGATGCTCTTGATTTTCTAGAGGGTGATGAGGATCCCCTTCCTGAGGTGGATTTTATCGAGGACGTCATGTCGGCATCTGAGGCAGACTCTATGGAGGATAGTGGCCCTGGAGAGATGGCGATCAGCGGAGGCTCTTCATCATAGTGGACAGCCCTTCGGACTAGTTTTATATACTTTTGAGGGTGGGTGTATCTAGGACTGACTGCTAGGTTTACTCTTTTGTTTTTGTATGGGTAGACCTATTGTATAGGAATTTGATGATTGTATACATGTGGCTGAAGCCACCACTGTGGACGCCTTTGCTCTGGATGACACTATGTATTTTGTAAAACTCCCATATTTTGGACAACTATTAAATGATGAATGTACTTATGTTTAACCTTGTTATTTGAAAAGAAAGCATTAGCAAACTTTATTTGCAAAAGGGTTTACCGACCGTATTTTATATTATTATTTTCACGTGACGACCTAAAGTAATGGCTGGTATACTCTTCCTTTTGAAACAACAAAATAGTTTAGAGATTACGAGTGGTAAGAAAGAAATGACTCCGAATAGAGTTGTGAACTGGCCATTCAGGACTCTATAGTGAGGATTTTCCTTCTGAACCTAATTATTGTGAAAAGAGAAAGAAATGAAAAAGAAAAAGAAGAAAAAAAAATCTACCATGGTTTTTGTTATTTAAATTATTACTATTAAACCAGTCATTAATTTAGGGACGCCACAATTGGTGGTATCAGAGCAAAAGTTGGATTCTAGTGAACCTGTTTATGGTCTTGCTGTGTGAATGCTGTGTATCTCTGAAACTTGGAAGTAGGTTTCGGGGAGTGACATTAAGTCACACATTGTGTGTATTTCTGCCTTTTTGTCTTGAGCATGAATGTGTGATTGATTCAATAGGATTGTTGGGTGTATATGTATGTATAGAGAGAAAGATGTTGATATAACTGTCATAGCCTGTGTGGTACACTCTCTCATTAGGATTTCTTGGGTACTAATAGCTTCCCTACAGGTTAGGTATGGCAGGACGTGGTAGGGATCAGAACCGTGATGTCCTCGACCGCATCACCGCTGTGCTGGAAACTCTAGTGCAGGAACATGATGTGGAGCCGGCGGAGTATCGGGGACTCATGGCTTTCCGTAAGAACCACCCGCCAAAGTTCAGTGGAGACTATGATCCGGAAGGTGCTAGATTGTGGTTAGCTGAGACGGAAAATATTTTCGAGGCGATGGGTTGCCTTGAGGAGCATAAGGTCCTTTATTCGACATTTATGCTCCAAGGAGAGGCCGAGAATTGGTGGAAGTTCGTGAAGCCTTCATTTGTCGCACCTGGAGGCGTGATTCCTTGGAATGCCTTCAAGGACAAATTCCTGGAGAATTACTTTCCACGAGATCTCAGGAAGCGGAAGGCGAGGGAATTTCTGGATTTGAAGCAAGGAAACATGTCCGTTGGGGAGTACACGGCTAAGTTTAATGAGCTTCTACAGTATTGGCCTCAATACCAAGATGCTCGGAATGAGGAAGATTTATGTGCTCAGTTTGAGAATGGGCTTCGGTTGGAGATCCAACAAGCGGTTAGTTATATGCAGATCACGGATTTTAACCAGCTGGTGACAAAGTGCAGGATTTTTGAAGATAAGATGAAGGAGAGGCAAGCTAGAGGCGTTGGAGGACCGCAGAGAAACCATCCTTTTAGAGGAAATGGTAACAAGAGGATGAAGCCGTATGCTAGCAACAAGGGGAAGCAACCTATGGCTACCTCCAACATGAGCCAGTCAAGGGGGACTGGGGTACAGTGCTATCAGTGTGGGGACTGCATCTTAAGAGGAATTGCCCACAGCTCTAGCAGACACAGGAGAACCGTTGTTATGTGTGTGGCAAGGTGGGCCATTATGCTAGAGAATGTAGGGTGACCGAAAGACCGACGGTAACTGCCAATTCCAACACCGTCAATCGTGGACCCGCTAATTCCACAAGGAGCGGTAATGTTAGTAACAACAACACTAGTGGTGGAAGACCAAAAGTACCCTCCCGGGTATTTTCTATGAGTGGTTCAGAAGCAGCTGCCTCCGACGATTTGATACGGGGTAAGTGTTTGATTGCTGATAAACTACTAGATGTACTTTATGATTCGGGTGCCACGCATTCTTTCATATCTCATGCATGTGTGGAGAGGTTGGGGTTATGTGCGACGGAGTTACCATATGATATGGTGGTGTCTACTCCGACGAGCGAGCCTGTAACCACCTCTCGGGTGTGTTTGAAGTGTCCTATAATTGTTGAGGGTCGATCTTTTATGGCAGATTTGATTTGCCTACCTTTAGCTCATCTAGATGTGATCTTGGGGATGGATTGGTTATCTACTAACCATATTTTTCTAGACTGTAAGGAGAAGATGCTAGTGTTTGGTGGAGATGTAGTAACAAGTGAATCTTTGAAAGGGGATGCGGCTAACGAAGGAACGGGGGATGCTCGAACTTACATGGTGTTGTTCTCTATGTATGTGGAAGAGGACGCTGAAGTTAGTAGTATACCGGTGGTGTCAGAATTTCTGAAAGTTTTTCCTGACGACATTTGTGAATTACCACCAGAGAGGGAAGTGGAATTCATTATTGACTTGGTGCCTGGGGCGAATCCAGTGTCGATCGCGCCTTATAGAATGTCTCCGGTAGAACTAGCAGAGGTGAAGGCACAAGTGCAGGACCTTTTGAGCAAACAATTTGTTCGCCCAAGCGCATCACCGTGGGGAGCGCCGGTCTTGTTGGTTAAGAAGAAGGATGGAAGTATGAGAATGTGTGTAGACTACCGGCAGTTAAACAAGGTCACTATCAAGAACAAATATCCTCTACCAAGGATAGATGATTTGATTGACCAATTGAGGGGAGCGACGGTATTTTCGAAGATAGATTTGCGATCGGGGTATCATCAAATTCGAGTTAAGAAGGAAGATATCCCAAAAACTGCGTTTCGGACTCGGTATGGGCACTACGAGTATTTAGTCATGCCATTTGGGGTGACTAATGCTCCTGCCATCTTCATGGACTATATGAACCGTATATTCCATGATTACTTGGATCAGTTCGTGGTTGTGTTTATTGATGATATCCTAGTGTATTCGAGGAATAAGGAAGAGCATGAGAAGCACTTGAGGATTGTGTTGCATATCCTGAGGGATAGGAAGTTGTTCTCCAAATTGTCAAAATGTGAATTTTGGTTAGAGAAAGTGCAGTTCTTGGGGCACGTGATTTCTAAGGACGGGGTTGCGGTGGATCTGAACAAGGTGGAGTCGGTTATGGAGTGGCAACAACCGACAACTCCAACGGAGGTTCGAAGCCTCTTGGGGTTGGCTGGCTATTATAGAAAATTCATTGAGGGATTTTCTAAATTGGCATTGCCCCTAACTAAGTTGACTCGTAAGAATGAGAAGTTTGTCTGGAATGAGAAGTGTGAGCAAAGTTTCCAAGAGTTGAAGAGGCGGTTGACGACAGCTCCGGTGTTAATTTTACCCGACCCTAAGAGACCATTTGAAGTGTATTGCGATGCAAGCGGGCAAGGTTTGGGGAGTGTGTTAATGCAAGAGGGAAGAGTAGTGGCTTATGCTTCACGTCAATTACGTCCTCATGAAGTTAACTATCCGACCCATGACTTGGAACTAGTAGCGGTGGTTTTTGCTTTAAAGATTTGGAGGCATTATTTGTACGGTACTCGTTTTGAAGTTTTCAGTGATCACAAGAGTCTCAAATACTTGTTCGATCAGAAGGAACTCAATATGAGGCAATGAAGATGGATGGAGTTCCTCAAGGATTATGATTTTGGTCTTTCCTACCATCCCGGAAAGGCTAATGTAGTAGTCAACGCGCTAAGCCGGAAGTCTTTACATGTTGCGACTATGATGAGTTTGGAGCAGAGATTAATAGAAGAATTCCAAGATTTGAATCTAGCAATCGAGATGCGACCAAAGAGCTTATTTGTGGGAGCGTTGCGGATCACCAATGAATTCGTAGATCACATACGCGAAGCTCAAGAGGATGACCCGTTTTTGCAAGGCAAGGTGTTAGATGTAATGGGGGATAAGGATTTGGAGTTTGAGAAGGACACAACCGGGTTAATTAGATTCAAGGGGAGGATATATGTGCCATCTTTAGATGATTGGAAAGTTAAGATCTTGGAAGAAGCGCATAAAAGTCGTCTTAGTTTCCATCCAGGAATGACTAAGATGTACCAAGATTTGAAGAGAAGTTTTTGGTGGCATGGCATGAAGAAAGATGTAGCTGAATATGTAGCAAGGTGTTTGACATGTCAAAAGGCTAAGGCTGAGCACCAGCGACCATCAGGAGAATTGAATCCATTGGAAATTCCGGAATGGGAATGGGAGAGCATATCTATGGATTTTGTATCTAGTTTACCCAAGACTAGTCGTGGGCATGATGCTGTGTGGGTCATAGTAGATCGACTCACCAAATCTGCTCATTTTATTCCGATGAATATGAAGTATAGAATGGAGAAACTAGTGGAGTTGTACATCAAGGAAGTAGTAAGGTTGCATGGAATTCCTTCTAGTATTGTATGAGATAGGGATCCGAGGTTCACTTTGCAATTTTGGATGAGTCTACATGAAGCCTTGGGGACAAAGCTGAAGCTTAGTTCAGCTTATCATCCTCAAACAGATGGTCAGACTGAACGAACTATTCAGACTCTGGAAGATCTACTTCGGGCGTGTATTATAGAGCAACAAGGTAGCTGGATGGATTGTTTTCCATTGATTGAGTTTACTTACAACAATAGCTACCAATCCAGTATTGGTATGGCTCCTTTTGAAGCTTTATATGGACGAAAGTGCAAAACTCCTATTTGTTGGTACGATGATGGAGAAGCAGTACTTCTTGTACCTGAAATGCTACAACAGATTAACGAACAAGTGAAATTGATTCGAGAGAAGATAAAAGCATCTCAGGATAGGCAGAAGAGCTATTATGATAGAAGGAGGAAGCCACTAGATTTTCAGGAAGGAGAACATGTGTTTTTGAAGGTTTCTCCCGTAACCGGGGTTGGAAGAGCTCTCAATTCTAGGAAGTTGACGCCCAAGTATCTAGGTCCGTATCAGATTTTGAAGAAGGTTGGACCTGTAGCTTATCATATCGCCTTACCTTCGAGTTTATCGAATTTGCATCCTATGTTTCATGTCTCTCAACTGAGACGGTACAACCCGGATCCATCACATATACTTGCAGTGGACGAGGTATAGGTGAAGGATAACCTCACCTATAAAGCACAACCTCAGAAGATCACTGACCGAGGAATGAAGTCGTTGAGAGGAAAGGAGATCGCGTTGGTGAAGGTGCAATGGGGAAACGATGAGGGTGATTCTACATGGGAGTTGGAGGATAGGATGAGAGAATTGTACCCAAGCTTCATCATAGAGTAGTTAATTTCGGGGACGAAATTCCTAAAAGGGTGGGAGTATTGTAACATCCTGGAAATTTCTACCCAGAATTTTTGGAAACGATGTATTTTGAATGATTATATATATATAGATATATAAGTATTATTCAGTGTATATGCCTATATGTTCTTGGTAGAAGTAGGAATAGTGGGGGCAAGATACGTGGGTTAGGCTAATTAAGGAAGAGAAATCCATAACTGGGAGGTTATGGGTTAATTCTTAATTAATTAGTCTAAAAATCATCGTTTTGCGTGCGACTTAAAATTTAGCAAAACCAACCTCTGAACCACGCTCGGGGTTTTATTCTGAGCGTTTTGATATATATATTGGTTACTCTTTTGTTTTTGTATGGGTAGACCTATTGTATAGGAATTTGATGATTATATACTTGTGGCTGAAGCTACCACTGTGGACGCCTTTGCTCTGGATGACACTATGTATTTTGTAAAACTCCCATATTTTGGACAACTATTAAATGATGAATGTACTTATGTTTAACCTTGCTATTTGAAAAGAAAGCATTAGCAAACTTTATTTGCAAAAGGGTTTACCGACCGTATTTTATATTATTATTTTCACGTGACGACCTAAAGTAATGGCTGGTATACTCTTCCTTTTGAAACAGCAAAATAGTTTAGAGATTACGAGTGGTAAGAAAGAAATGACTCCGAATAGAGTTGTGAACTGGCCATTTAGGACTCTATAGTGAGGATTTTCCTTCTGAACCTAATTATTGTGAAAAGAGAAAGAAATGAAAAAGAAAAAGAAGAAAAAAAAATCTACCATGGTTTTTTTTATTTAAATCATTACTATTAAACCAATCATTAATTTAGGGACGCCACATGTCTCACGGAATTGGTCAAATTATGTACCATTCAAACCATAAAAGGCATAAATGGAAAGCTAGAAACCAAAGGGTAGTGCACTTATTTGTATGGAGTGACCAAAACACTACGAATGGAAGCAAAAGCGCAAAAATGGTGGCCTAGGGGTGCTCGCCCAGGCGAGCTAACCCTGTATATATATATATATATATATATATATATATATATATATATATATATATATATATATATATATATATATATATATATATATATATATATATATATATATATATATATTGGGAAGACACAGGTATGCGCTCTCTACGGGTCGGCGTTCGCTTACTCGAACCCCCTTAGGGTTGATTAGGCATCCGACATTTACTTTAAAGATACAACTATAATAATTACTGGGAATTTAAAGGATACTAGGCTGCCTCCCAGTTGTGCTTTCTTCTTGTCTAGAGCTGGGCATGGGACAACGATCTATCGATCGTGATCCTAGCCTCTACTTGCGTTCGTTCCTAAGTACCTGAAAGCAGGAAACGACATTGCGCGAAAAACTGTGGCCACGTTACCGTTTACCTTGATTGGTTTCTGCCTTTGGATCCGGCTCGACATTTGACCATTGCCTAAGATGATTCTGTTCCTGTCATAAGATAACAAAATATGCATGTGTATGCGCATGCATGAGCGTTTTTCAAATGCAATAATCTTTTTAGTGAAAGCTAGTCAGGTTTAGTTTTAATTAAGCGCTTGGGGCATCCCATGGACTGAGAAAAAAGGTTTAGGTTATCAAATATTGCACATATTTTGAAACACAAAGTGAGGACCGGGACCTCAATCCCATGTTCTTTTCTTTTAAAAGACTGCGATGAGAAATTACAGAGGACAGGAATATCCCTAGGGGAAACCAAGAAGGACACACAAAATAAAAGAACATGCAGCGACTTCCTCAATTGCCCCAGATCCTAAACGTAGTACCGCTTGACAACATCGGAGTTCACGGGTGAAGGTAGCTCCTCGCCATCCATGTTGGTGAGCACCAAGGCCCCTTCGGAGAAAGCCCTTTTACAACGAAAGGCCCTTTGTAGTTCGGGGCCCACTTCCCTCTGTTGTCTTTCAGAGCTTGGGAGACTTTCTTCAACACCAAGTCCCCTTTGCTGAACCGGCGCGTGCATACCTTCTTGTCGAAAGCGTTCTTCACTCGTTTCTGATATAAATGCCCATGACTCATGGCGGCCAAACGCTTGCCTTCTATGATATTAAGCTGATCGAAACGTGCTTGGGCCCATTCCGATTCCTTTAATCCGGATTCTGCCAAGATTCTTAATGACGGGACTTCCACCTCAAACGGTAGCACAACCTCCATTCCATATACCAATGAGAACGGTGTTGCCCCGATTGACGTGCGCACTGAGGTTCGGTAACCGTGTAACGCAAATGGGAGCATCTCATGCCAATCTTTGTATGACACGGTCATCTTCTGGATAATCTTCTTAATATTCTTATTGGCTGCCTCCACGGCTCTGTTCATCTTTGGTCGGTAGGGCGTGCAATTATGATGTTGGATTTTAAACTTCTTGCACATTTCCCCCATCATCTTGTTATTCAAGTTGGTGTCGTTGTCCGTGATAATCTTCCTCGGCAAACCGTATCGGCATATGATTTCCCTCTTAATGAACCTGACCACCACACTCCTGGTGACGCTAGCGTACGACGCGGCTTTGACCCACTTAGTGAAGTAATAGATCACCACTAGGATGAAACAATGTCCATTTGCAGATTTGGGCTCTATGGCCCCAATCACATCTATCCCTGTCATACCCTAATTTCATCCGGGGACCATCCGTTGTTGGGATGCGACCCTCGTTTGACCACTTCGAGGTACTTGGCATCCATCGTTAGGCAATTCGTGAAGTTCCGTGACATGCCGGAAGTCAAAGAAGGCATTGTAGCATGATTTGTGAAGTTCTGTGACATGCCGGAAATTAAAAGGAAGTGTTAGCGCGCAATCCGTAAAGTTCTGTAACATCCCGGAAGCCCAAAAGGGGGATGATTATGTGATTCGTGAGTTTTCGTAACATTACGGAAAGAAAACAAGCATCATTACGAAATTCGTAAAGTTTCGTAACGTTATGGAAAAAGAATCACCAAAAAAGAGCAAGGGGGTGTATTTAGTAAAAATGGGGGTGCAAATAGCAACCAGGCCCACTTGGGCCTTCCAGGATGTTCCTCCAAATGGTGGTTGCTTCTGGAGGAAGCAACCTAGCTCGCCTAGGCGAGCTGGGTGGCAAGCATCTCCTTCCTTTTATTATAAATAGGGGAAGGAGGGAAGAACAAAAATGTTCAACCCTCCTGGTATCTGAGAATCACTTAAAATTAGTGAGAAAAATTGTTTCCGTGACGAAAATCCAAGCCGAGGTGCTTCCGTAACGTTTCCGTGGGTGATTTCACGAAGATTTTCAACCGTTCTTCGTCGTTCGTCGTTCTTCGGTCTTCAGCCGGTAAGTTCCCGAAATCGAACTTTCCAATTCATTCTATGTACCCTTAGTGGTCCTCATTTGTTTCGCGTGCTTTTATTTTCATTTCATTTACTTTCCGTACCCCCTTTTGACATGCTTTAGTCATTTACTTAAGTCATTTTCTCGCGTAATCAAAAAATAAAATAAATTTCCACCGATCATTTGAATTGTAACATCCATTAATTTCTGTTAAAATGAAATCCGACCGTTCGGTCATGCCGTCACCACGTTGGAAACCAAAAAGAGGTAAAATAATAATATAATAATCAAAAATATCTTTTAGTAAAATAAAAAAAAATCATTCGGACGTTTTTTTTTTGGATTTTCCTTTCTTAATCGAATTGACTAATAACCAAGGTGAAACTAAGGCTAAAATCAATTCATAAACCAAACTTTTGTCATCACCTAAAAAAGCCATTTTTAAAGGTCCAACACCTTGAAATGGTCTTTTCCACCTTTATTGTTTAAACATTGATTTCTAAAAAAGCCTAAAAATCAACACGTAACTTTATTACCCCTTTCAAAAATAAAGAGATCATTAATGGTCCAATGCCTTAATGTTTTCTCTCTTTTCAAAAGAATCGAAAGATTGTTTAATGGTCCAATGCCTTAAATGACCTTTCATTCAATAAAAACACATTTTTGCAAAAAAGGGGATAAAAGCAACTCAACCAAACACTTTGTTCTCAAAGAACTACGTAGGTCTGATTTCCTTATCACAATTGAGGAATACATAGGAGCAAAGGGAAACACCCTTGTCGACCGCAAAAAGATAAAAATATAAAAAGTACGAAAAGAAATAAAGACGTAAAAGGGAACTTAAAAATTGAAGTCATGTTTGCACATTCGATTAAAGGATGTCGTCCCTTGCGAAGGACGTGTGGGGTGCTAATACCTTCCCCGTGCGTAAATACAACTCCCGAACCTTTCACTTAAAATTTGTAGACCACGTCCTTTCCGGTTTTTTCGACGTTTTCCTCAAATAAACGTTGGTGGCGACTCCGCGCGTATTCCGTTCTTGGGAGACGCACCCGCGAGTCACGCGTCACCCTCCCGCCAAAAGGTAGGTTGCGACAGTTGGCAACTCCACTGGGGACTGTTTTTAGAGAGTTAGGCCATTTAAATCTTGTGCAATGTTTTATCATGACTTTCTCCTTTGTTGGTTTCCCTTTATTTTTCTTATGTTCTTGTATTTATAACTCTTTGATGCTTTTAGTGTGTTTTAAAATGTATGCATGAGGTAAATATTTATTCATTTGATGAACACAAACACCAACACTATTTGCACACATGGTGAGTTATAAAAAGGGCCCTATACCCGGGTTCGTGGGAACATAAGGAGTGGAGGTGAATCTGTGATCATGCTAGGTCTTCGACTTGCTTGATTACAGTGAACCCTCATCTAGAGTTTTTCTCTTTGATAAGATATTGTTGCTAGTAGTCCCTACTACTGCAATATGTTCTTCGAAGGGGATGATACCTCTAGAGACCATCAAGAGAGATATGACCACCTTGGGAATTATCACTAAAAACCCTTTTTAGCTCCCTCCCATGTAGGTCCCTTAAATAGGGGCACGGAGCAAACATGCCGCGTGCCAGTTTTCACACTGCCATGCATAAGTGTCATGTACCCCTTTTATTATATTTGTTTGTGAATATTGTCGTACTATGTACATCCACGTATTGTGCCTTTCGCATATGCATCATGCACGGGTTCTGTCTTGATCCCCTCTCTTTGGCAAACCAACGGAGGGTCGTCCGCGTCACCTTCTTAAATACATACGTCGGGCACTGTGCTACCTCAAGACGTTGTATCTAAGAAGGAGACAATTTCCCGGGCTCCCGTATTCATAAATTGCATCTGTATCATATGCATTTCTTCATGCATTCATCCATTCCACCCATGATAGATGTCGGAGTTTTGATTCACACTAGATTTTGTTTCACTTTAGTAAAACATGAGATCAAGTCAAACGCCTTCGCTTAAAAAGAGGTTCTATCAAGTCAAGGTCAAGAGCCTAGGAATCACCAGTCTAAAAGAGTTAGGGCAGTTGATGGGTTAGCTCCAGCGGCAAGCTTTTCGCAAAGCTTACGGTAAAATCTGGGACCTAGCCATGACAGAAGTCTCCACAGAGGCCATTGCCTCCCTCGCCCAGTATTATGACCAGCCGTTGAGATGCTTCACTTTTGGGGACTTCAGCTATCACCCATGGTGGAAGAATTTGAAGAGATCCTAGAATGTCCTCTAGGGGGAAGGAGACCGTACCTCTTCTCAGGGTTCTATCACTCATTAGCTAGAATTTCTAAGATAGTCTAAATCTTGGCGCAGGAATTAGACCACATAAAGGAAGTCGAAAATAGGGTGGTTGGAATATCGAGAAAATGTTTGGAGACAAAAGCAAAAATCTTGGCAGGGAGAGGCGAATGGGCCCTGTTCATAGACATTATTGCACTGTTGATCTTCAGAGGAGTCTTCTTTCCAAATGTGAATGGGTTGGTGGATCTAGCAGCGATCAATGCTTTTCTCGCCTATCATGACCACAAGGAAAGCCCGGTTGTCGCTATGCTAGTCGACCTATATGATACCTTTGACTGAAGATGTGAGAAGAGCAGTACGAGGATTGTTTGCTGTACTCCAGCTCTTTATGTATGGTTGGTTTCACACCTTTTTCGCCAAGAGGTGAGGCATGCTTGCCTGCTAGAAAGCCACCGTTCATGCACAGAGAAAGGAGGGGCAAATTGGGACCGACTCTTAGAAAACAAAGAAGGAGCGTCTGTCAACTGATTCCCTCGATGGAAAGAAGGAAGAACCGGGGTTTTTATTTCGTGCAGAGGATTTCCAAATGTTCCCTTGATAAGGACAAGGGGTTGCATCAGTTACAATCCTGTTCTTGCTATAAGGCAACTTGGCTACCCTATGAGAGGGGCACCACTAGAGGAAGAGCTCGCGCCTGTCATTTCACGAGGTTTCGATAAGACCAATGTGGAGACACTTCAGAAGTTCTACAAGGCATGAGAGGTGGTGCAAAAGAAGGACAAAGAACTCAGGGGCAGTAACAATGGGCCCATCGATGGCTATCGTAAGTGGTTAAAAGCCCACGTGTAAGGTTTGGATTGGCTCCCGAGTTTGAGAACTGCTAAAAGGGAGGAAGTTGAGGCATCGGAGGAAGATGAAGAGGTGCAGGCCCTTAGGGTAGAACTCGAGCAAGCCCAAACAATCAAAGAAAGGTTCAAATCAGCAGCTCTGAAGATCCGAAAGGAGAATGCCGAACTGAGAGATATAAATATAGCTACCACCAAGGCCTTGGAACAAGAGACCAAGAGGGCTCGTAGGGAAGAGCACAGCCGAAACAAGTTCCGAGGGGCTCTGTGGGGCAGCAACAACGAGCTTAAGCTCTGGAGAGAGGAAAGGGACCAATCACGAGTAGACAGTCTGATCTTGAAAGATGAGTTGAAGGTTTGCTCAAGGTCCAAAAGAAACTTGTCTCAGCGGTTATGCGAGACAGAGACCAACATGTTAGCCATCATTAGCAAGTACTAAGCAAAACTAAATCTAGCCATGGCCCACGAACATAAAGTGGTGGACGAGTATGCCCAAGTGTACGCGTTACATCAAGAGGCAACAATGTGGATGGACCGATTTGCTCTTACCTTGAACGGCAGTCAAGAACTTCCCCGATTTCTAGCCAAGGCCAAAATAATGGCGGACACCTACTCCGCCCCCAAGGAGATCCACGGACTTCTCAGCTATTGTCAGCATATGATAGACTTAATGGCCCATATAATTAGAAACCGCTAGGAAGTTTGTATTATCACTCAGATCTTGACTAGTTAAACTTTCTGAATAAAATGAGTTTATCCCGCGTTTTTACTCCAAAGATCAGTGCGAATGAAATCACTCCCGCATTTTATCTCTAGCATGCATTCATATCATGCATCGCATAAACATCTCTTCAAGGCATTGTAATGAACATATCGTTTTTGCAGTTGTCCATTATCATATTCCAGCATCACATTTTGCATGAGTCATTGCATCATCATGCATATGCGTTCAGCATACTTTTTGTTCTACAAACTGCATACCTTTTGTTTTCATGTTCGCTCATGCGTGATCCTTGCATTTTCCTCTACAAAACAAAAAACAAAAAGGGAAGCATGAAAATTCATGATGCATTCTTGGTTGCATATATTCGGTACCATGAGCCAACCATGTTGGGATCATAAACCCGTTTCACTTAAAAAAAATGATTGAACATGGTACCTAATGCATGGCTAACTAGGAAATGATGCCTCTTCGGGCATCTCAATCTCATAATTACATTTTCCATGCATAGCTTAAAGTATGCCCGAGTCATTCATCCCTATGAAAGGTTGTTGAAGTATTGGCGATCAGAATTGCCATTCCTTGGTTTATAGGGTTGAACTAAGCTCATGCTTTTACGAAAAAGGTTCATCAAGTCAAGTTGAAGTATGGAAGTAACCATCTTGCAAAAATTGGGGCAAAAGATGGATCGTGTTACATCGCTGCTTCATCTACTGCCAAACCCATTTAGGACTGTTGATGTCCTTGTTACTTCCAGTTTCACCTTGACGAAGATGTCATGGACCATGTTGAAAATCTAAATTGATTCAACCCTATATCCTGCGTAAAAATTTGCAATACTTCAACTGTGCATCATTCGCATACATCCATGCTTTTCATTGGTTGCATTGCTCATTGCATTCTTTCCTTAAAAAAAACGAACTTAATCATTGTTATAAAAAAGAAACGAACACGCTTTACGGCGCCCTTACCAAACCCGTGCTAGAGCTAGAATAATGGGTGAAGTCGAGGAGGTGTAAGAGCAGATGAAGGCCGACATGGAGGCCATGTAAGAGAAAATGGCCACAATGATGGAGGCCATGATGAACATGAAAAAGATAATGGAAGCCAATGCGGTTACAATTGCTGCTACTAGCGCTGTTTCTAAGGTGAACTCGATGTCCCCATCTGATCTCAACCAAATGAATCATTCAACCTCAGATATGGTGGGCAAAGATTTGGGAAGTACAGACGGCCCCATGATGTGCAAATTCAAAACGAGCATGCCTTCCCGCCATATGGCTTGCCTCCCAACTATACACCACCCAATGTGGCGTACACTCCTAATGAGGATGTCAATAACTCCGCTCCCATACTCATTGAAAGTCGACAACCTCATCATGTACATGTCTCTCAACCCATGGGGAGACACATGAAATTCCCCACCACAATCTAGCGGACTTTGAGCCTTGCCTCAGATATGCCATTGAAGGGCAAGCAGTTGGTGGTATACCCCTGCAAAACACTTTGGAGGGCCCTCAGTTTTGCCCCCAACCACAACCTTTGCATTCCACAGCAGGTAAAATCCCTCCTATTATGGAAGGAAAGGTAAAAGTTGGATGATTTAGAGGAAAGGCTCAGGGCCATTGAAGGAGGCAAAGATTATGCCTTTGCTAATCTAAAAGAGTTGTTCCAAGTACCCAATATCATCACCCTCCCAAGTTCAAGGTGTCAGACTTTGACAAGTACAAGGGGACTACTTGCCCCAAGAACCATCTAAAGATGTATTGTCGGAAGATGGGGGCATACACAAAAGATGAGGAACTGCTAATACATTTCTTCCAAGAAACTCTCACTGGGGTAGCTGTTACCCGGTACACTAACTTGGAACATTCCCGAGTCCATTCTTGGAAGGACCTAATGGTTGCCTTTGTTAGGCAGTGCCAGTACAATTCTGATATGGCTTCGGATAGGATACAACTACAAAAACATGTGCAAAGAGGGGGGGCACGGATCTTTCAAAAAATACGCCCAAAGGGGGAGGGATCTGGCAGCCCAAGTGGTTCCCTCAGTGATGGAGAAAGAAATGATAACAATGATAGTAGACACATTACCAGTGTTCTACTATGAAAAGATGGTGGGCTACACACCTTCAAGCTTTGCTGATTTAGTTTTCGCTTACGAAAGGATCGAAGTGGGTCTGAAAAGAGGCAAATTTAATCATCCTGCTTAGACGAATGAGAAAACTGGGGCAAATGAAGAGGGTGAGGATGAGGGAGAAACCCATGCTGTGATTGCCATTCCTATACGGCCAAGTTTCCCACCAACCCAACAATGTCATTACTTAGCCAATAACAACCCTTCTCCTTACCTACCACCCAGTTATCCACAAAGTCCATCCCTAAATCAACCACAAAACCCACCTTCCACACAACCAATGCTAAACACCACCTTTAGCACGAACCAAAACACCAACCAAGGAAGGAATTTTGCAGCAAAAAGCCTGTAGAATTCATCCCAATTCTGGTTTCCTATGCTAACTTGCTCCATTATCTACTTGATACTGCAATGATAGCCATAACCTCTGCTAGGTTTCCTCAACCTCCATTTTTCCGAGGATACGACTCAAATGCAATGTGTGCTTATCATGGAGGAGCCCCGGGGCATTCCATTGAGCATTGTATGACCCTGAAGCGTAAGGTGCAAAGTCTAATTGATGCGGGCTGGCTGAAATTAGAGGAGAATCACATATGAGTCCTGACACTGACAAGAGATGCCACACATGGGGCAATTTTGAAAGTTGTTGTTAGATGTCTCCAATGACTCATTAGGATTTTCAAGTTTATACCATTATTGTAAACCACAGTTACAATGCTAAATAAAATGGATAAATTTGATATCTTTGTCCCTCATCCTCTCACAAACATATCTTTGCTTATTCAACTTTCACCGGAATGTGGGTGCAAGTCATTGGTCTGTTTGCTTAAGCGACCTGCGCTCCTGAGTTTGGACTTCCAAGACCGTTCAATCAGAAATTACTCGTGCTACACATTTGGTAAGGGTTCCGTAAAACGACAAGTAAAGCAAAAATAAGTTTCAAAATAAAAATAAAAAAAGCATTTGATTGACTGTGTTTTCAAGTAAAATATAGACGTTCATGTGACCTTATTTTATCATTCCAGAAATTTTGTCTTTTTAGAGAGAAGTGAGTTATCAAGAATAGGAGTCATTTGACTTAATCCGTCGATTGAAAAAAATCCTTCAACTATTTCTCGTCCTTGGAAAATTCTTTTTGCAAGAATCAACCGCTTCTTTCATTCTTTCTTGCTACCAGGTTGTGAAAAGAAAGATGGATACCTTAGAGCCCTACACTGGGGCAATGAGGGGCATCGTGCATGAACCTCAAGTGAACCTAGGGGCAGATTAGAAGTTCTCACCCAATAGGTTCCCTGCTACAAGTTCATGACGAAAGACAATGATTGGTACCTCAAAGCCTTACACTGGGGCAATGAGGGGCACCGTGCATGAGCCTCAAGTAAACCTAGGGGCAGATTAGAAGTTCTCACCCAATAGGTTCCCAGCTACAAGGTCATGACGGAAGATAACAATTGGTACCTCAAAGCCTTACACTGGGGCAATGAGGGGCATCGTGCATGAGCCTCAAGTGAACATAGGGGTAGATCAAAAGTTCTCACCCGTCGATGGTTTTTAACAAAAGGGGGGAGGGGACAAACCCTGGAATTTCAATGGATTGATTAAACGTCAAACGAATTCATTGCCGTCACTCCAAAATGGTCAAGTGACTAAATCAAACAGAACATACACTCTGAGGGAGTTCCCGTAGAAAGTTGCAAAAAATAGGATAAGGTTGCATGAATTATCACCTCTTTCAAAAGGACTGTGAATCTGTGTTTTCCAAAAAAATTAAATCAAAATCAAAAATCACAAAATAGAGAAAGAATGTTATGAACATTGTACAACTTTCCATTACATTGCATTGTTTCATATGAAGTCCACATTTACCAAATTTTACAACAAAGGTTGCATGCATCTGCATCCCTAAACATCATGTTAACTGCATAGATTTCCTACATCTAATGTCTAATCTTTTGAATTTGGGATGACCGGCCCTCTCGATGAGTTGATCTCTTGCTTTCTCATAAGGATGGACCCTTGTGTACTAGTACCTATCACCTTCAGAGGGCTACACACCCTCGCCTTTAGAGGGCTACGCGCCCTCACCTTCAGAGGACTATACGTCCTTGCCTTTAGAGGACTATACGTCCTCGCCAACAGAGGGCTACACGCTCTCACCTTCAGAGGACTACACGTCCTCACCATCAGTGGGCTACACGCCCTCACCTTTAGAGGACTACATGTCTTCACCTTCAGAGGACTACACGTCCTCGCCTTCAGAGGGTTGCATGCCCTCGCCTTCAGAGGACTACACGTTCTCACCATCAGAGGGCTGCACGTCCTCACCTTCAGAGGACTACACATCCTCACCTTCAGAGGACTAGACGTCCTCGCCTTCAGAGGGCTGCACGCCCTTGCCATCAGAGGACTATACGTCCTCACCTTCAGAGGACTACACGTCCTCAACTTCAGAGTGCTGCATGTCCTCGCCTTTAGAGGGCTATGCGTCCTCACTTTCAGTGGGCTCCATATCCATGCCTTAAGGTAATTTAAGGTCCTCTGCCCTTAATGTTAACCGAGACTTGTGCTCCCGGTTAAGGGGCCAGTAGTTTCCTTTTATCAGTTCCTGGGCCACCCCCTGATATTGGAGGGCGCCAACTATGCGAATACAACCAGAGAGGGAGGCTATCACGCAGCTACTATGCATATCGGGGCAAGATTTCACTCATGCCACTGCAAAGAGACGAGTGCGGATCATGCGCACCGACTTGGCACTCTTACACAGATATGGATGACGTTGCTTTGCAACATTCTGCCCAGCGACTGTAATGCCGATCTCCCTCTGCGGAAGTATCAGTTGGTCTGTGTCGTCTCGACATATGTAAGTATGCATATGGTTCAACTGATTTCTAATGCCATCTACTATTTGTAGGGATTGCGACCACAAGGCACCCAGTGGACCCGGAGGAGCCCAACAGGGCCCTGGGGTTTCCAGCTCTGGTTACAGGCCTCTGTCAGCCCTACAGGGTGCCCGTCCACCCCAGAAAGGTCATGCCATCGTGAAATAAGTAAGTATGCACTTCTCTCAACTGATTTCTGATGTCATCAATTGTTTGCAGGGATCGCGCCCGTAAGACACCCAGTGGACTCGGAGAAGTCCAACAGGGTCTTGGGGTTTCCAGCTCTAATTACGGGCCTCGGTCAGTTCTACGAAGTGCCTGCCGCCCCCAGCAAGGTCATCAGGCCCCCCTACTAACCAAGCTTTCATCAAGAAGTACTGCGCCCCTAGGCAGGCACAGGGCGATACACCACAACAGCCTGGGGATGGCCGGCAGCGGGCAACAGGCGCACCGCCACCACCTCTAGAGTTCACCTCAGCTCATCCACAAAAAGGTTAGAATGTTGCCTACGACACATGACCGACCAGTAGGCAGCCAACTCCAAAGCGAAAGGTAGGCAAAAGTACTAGGTCCGTGATCGACAAATCATCAAGCGTCTAGCTCAAGACATTAAAGAAGCACTACTAGGAGGCAATCTAGTACCTTTTGAATCTCTGCTTGTTATTTGATCACTTTTGTTTCTCAAGTCATAGTAGGACACACCTAGTTGCTCATGATCCTAGGAATTTAAATAAAACAAGCAAACGCTCGGAAGGTAGTCATAGCTCACAAACCATATATATGTATGTTTAGGTAGCAAGATACCTTGGATATGCATGCATATAGCAAAAATATCTCACAAAACATATATATGTATGTTTAGGTAGCAAGATACCTTGGACACGCATGTATATAGCAAAAGACCTCACAAAAATATACATATGTTTAGGTAGCAAAATACCTCATGGAAAAAGAAAAAGAGAAAAAAAAGAAAAAAATGAGATAGAGAAAAGAAATAATAAGTTGTCTAGCTAAAAAACCAACATGCTTGTGAAAATAGATAACTTCCAAACTTTTCTTTAAAAAAAAATTCACTGATCATAACCAGTTTTTGAAAAAATGTGTATACGCCTGAAGGGTGAACGTTGTGAGAATTTTCCTGAACACCCAAGAATAGACTCAGATGAATGCGCAAGTTGATAAAAGAAAATATTTTGGAAACACTGGGTTGACTAAAATAGAGAAAATGAATCCTGAGCCCTAGCATCACATGACCAAAAAATTTTCGACACTTGAGTGTCCACATAGGTGCATGCATGATTAGTTTTGCATAAAATTTCCAAATCATCATTATTGCATTTGTGTCATGGAAATAATGTGGGACATCCCTTTTATCCCTGAACCGCTGGCCAAACCCACGCCCTGACATTTATCATGTCCAGTCATTCTACAAGCCTAGAGCCAAAATCCTAACTTACCATAAACCTTGACCCAGGGTGAGAATGTCCATCCTTGCTCTCGGAAGAAAACAAAAAAGGAAAAATAAAAGAAAAGGAGAAAATTTCCAATAAAAAAATAGGAGAAAGCAAAAAAAAAGAAAGGAAAGAAAATTCCCGATCATGGATCGAAAGAAAACAGAAGAAATATGCAGAAAGGTCTTTGGACCAGACAATATCTGAACAATACAGAATTGTTACCAAGTAAACAAAAAAAGGAAAGGAAACCACGATCTAAAGTGGTCCTCTCCCTTTGATTGCCAACCAAAATCCTGTGCGTCGGTGACTTGGTCACCTCACAGTAAACAAAAACAGAAAAGGAAAAGGCCAACAACACTCAAAGCCAAAGTTCCAACCAAAAAACACCATTCCCAAGAAAAAGTCCTATTGATCCATGATCACGCATGTAATCTTTGATTTGATAGGAAATGATTTGCAAAATCAAGTCATGACATATCTATGGTTCAGAATTAGGATGAAACACTTACCTGTGCAAGATTGATACACTTTGAGTGATTTTCTTCTATTTTTGTTGAACCCAGTGTTTTTCATCCAAAATCTCATTTATGGTTATGAGAAGATTTCATCAGCATACTCCCCTTCCCCGGTAGACACATTGTTTTTCATCCGAAAAGCATATGTTGCTCTGATTAGTTGGAAGTTTTGTCTCTTTACTAAAGCATGTTCGCATTTTAGTGAAGAAAACACCGAGACTATTTTTAGTCTCACAATTTATCCAGAACTACGTAGGTCTGAGTTCCTCATCGAGGATACGTAGGAGCAAGAGCCTCGCTTTTGTCGGCCGCCCCACAATTTCTGTCATACTGACCCTGTGGTCATGTGACATGCGGGGACACCTGATGGTTATCCGTTTAAAACTTTCTTTTGCCATCTATAAGACTCAAAGCATGATAGCACGCAGAGACTAACATCTTCTTCTGCACCTTTTGTCATCCAGAGGAGGCGGACCCGATGACGAGCTGAAACCATTTGGTCCCGGACTTTTAAACTTTCTTTTGCTATCTATAAGACTCAAAGCATGATAGCACGCAGAGACTAACGTCGTCTTCTGCGCCTTTTGTCATCCAGAGGCGGTGGGCCCGATGACATGCTGGAACCATTAGGTCCCGCACTTTTCAAACTTTTTTTTGCTATCTATAAGACTCAAAGCATGATAACACGCAGAGACTAACATCGTCTTCTGCGCCTTTTGTCATCTAGAGGCAGTGGGCCCGATGACATGCGGGAACCATTTGGTCCCATAGTTTTAAACTTTCTTTTGCTATCTATAAGACTCAAAGCATGATAGCACACAGTGACTAACGTCGTCTTCTGCGCCTTTTGTCATCCAGAGGCGGCGGGCCCGATGACATGCAGTTATCCGCACACTCAATGAGTGATAAACGCGCGGAGACAAATTTTGCGCCCTTTGTCATTCAGGAGCAACAAGATGAGTGATAAACACGCAGAGAAAAAATTCTACGCCCTTTGTCATTCAGGAGCAGCAAGATGAGTGATAAACGCGCAGAGACAAATTCTGCGCCCTTTGTCATTCAGGAGCAGCGAGTCGAGTGGTAAACGCGTAGAGACAGATTCTGCGCCCTTTGTCATTCAGATTTCACAAGTCAAGTGATAAATGCGCAGAGACAAATTCTGTGCCCTTTGTCATTCAGGGACAGTAAGTCAAGAGGTGGGCGAAGACAAATTATGGTCATTCCGCACACCTTTTCACCATCCAGAGGCGATCGTGTCCAATAGCACGCTGAGACAAATTATGGTCATTCTGCGTCTTGTATCAACCAAGAGGAACGAATTTGATAGTATCAGGATGATGTGTCAGTACTGATCATTTTTCAAATTTTTGCAGGTTCCGCTGACAGGGAGATTCACCGGCCGAATGGTGTTCCGCTCGAACGAAATTAGTGTCTTATCTTTACTTCGCTTTTATCTCCAATAAAAGACAAGTAAAGAGGGGCAACTGTCATACCCTAATTTTGTCCGAGGACCATCCGTTGTTGGGATGCGACCCTTGTTTAACCACTTCGAGGTACTTGCCACCCATCGTTAG
This sequence comes from Glycine max, assembly GCF_000004515.6. NCBI lineage: Eukaryota > Viridiplantae > Streptophyta > Magnoliopsida > Fabales > Fabaceae > Glycine > Glycine max. The sequence continues at coordinate 36,033,539 of NC_038251.2, forward strand.
GCAATTTGTGAAGTTCCGTGACATGCCGGAAGTCAAAGAAGGCATTGTAGCACGATCTGTGAAGTTCCGTGACATGCCGGAAATTAAAAGGAAGTGTTAGCGCACAATCCATAAAGTTCCGTAACATCCCGGAAGCCCGAAAGGGGGATGATTACGTGATCTGTAAGGTTTCGTAACATTACGGAAAGAAAACAAGCATCGTTACGAAATTCGTAAAGTTTCATAACGTTACGGAAAAAGAATCACCAAAAAAGAGCAAGGGGGTGTATTTAGTAAAAATGGGGGTGCAAATAGCAACCAGGCCCACTTGGGCCTTCCAGGATGTTCCTCCAGAAGGCGGTTGCTTCTGGAGGAAGCAACCTAGCTCGCCTGGGCGAGCTGGGTGGCAAGCATCTCCTTCCTTTTCCTATAAATAGGGGAAGGAGGGAAGAACAAAAATGTTCAACCCTCCTGGTATCTGAGAATCACTTAAAATTAGTGAGAAAAATTGATTACGTGAAGAAAATCCAAGCCGAGGCGCTTCCGTAACGTTTCCGTGGGTGATTTCGCGAAGATTTTTAACCGTTCTTCGTCGTTCTTCGGTCTTCAACCGGTAAGTTCCCGAAATCGAACTTTCCAATTCATTCTATGTACCCTTAGTGGTCCTCATTTGTTTCGTGTGCTTTTATTTTCATTTCATTTACTTTCCGTACCCTCTTTTGACGTGCTTTAGTCATTTACTTAAGTCATTTTCTCGCCTAATCAAAAAATACAATAAATTTCCACCGATCATTTGAATTGTAACATCCATTAATTTCTGTTAAAGTGAAATCCGACCGTTCGGTCTTGCCGTAACCACGTTGGAAACCAAAAAGAGGTAAAATAATAATATAATAATAAAAAATATCTTTTAGTAAAAAAAAAAAAATCAATCGGACGTTTTTTTTTGGATTTTCCTTTCTTAATCGAATTGACTAATAACCAAGGTGAAACTAAGGCTAAAATCAATTCATAAACCAAACTTTTGTCATCACCTAAAAAAGCCATTTTTAAAGGTCCAACGCCTTGAAATGGTCTTTTCCACCTTTATTGTTTAAACATTGATTTCTAAAAAAGCCTAAAAGTCAACACGTAACTTTATTACCCCTTTCAAAAATAAAGAGATCATTAATGGTCCAATGCCTTAATGTTTTCTCTCTTTTCAAAGAATCGAAAGATTGTTTAATGGTCCAATGCCTTAAATGACCTTTCATTCAATAAAAACACATTTTTGCAAAAAAGGGGATAAAAGCAACTCAACCAAACACTTTGTTCTCAAAGAACTACGTAGGTCTGATTTCCTTATCACAATTGAGGAATACGTAGGAGCAAAGGGAAACACCCTTGTCGACCGCAAAAAGATAAAAATATAAAAAGTACGAAAAGAAATAAAGACGTAAAAGGGAACTTAAAAATTGAAGTCATGTTTGCACATTCGATTAAAGGCTGTCGTCCCTTGTGACGGACGTGTGGGGTGCTAATACCTTCCCCCGTGCGTAAATAAAACTCCTGAACCTTTCACTTAAAATTTGTAGACCACGTCTTTTCCGGTTTTTCTGACGTTTTCCTCAAATAAACGTTGGTGGCGACTCCACGCGTATTCCTTTCTTGGGAGACGCACCTGCGAGTCACGCGTCACCCTCCCGCCGAAGGGTAGGTTGCGACAATCCCACACATGGAAAACGACCACGGTGCGGCCAAGATATTCAGAGGCAGGGGCAGAGCGTTGACATTGTCTGCGAATGTCTGGCATTTGTGACACTTCATCACATGGAGACAGCAATCGCTGTCCATGGTGAGCCAATAGTAACCTGCCCTTAAGATCTTTCTAGCGATGGCATGCTCATTAGCGTGTGTACCAAAAGAGCCCTCATGGACCTCCCCCAGTATGTTTTCTACTTCCCTAGGGTTCACGCAGCGTAGCAGAACCATGTCATGGTTTCTCTTGTATAGTATGCTTCCGCTTATGAAGAAGCCGGCCGCCAATCTCCTAAATGTCCTTTTTTCGTTGTCGGAGGCCTCCGGTGGGTACTCTTTGCTTTAAACGTATCGCTTGATATCAAAATACCAAGGCTTACCGTCCCGTTCCTCTTCCACCCAACAACAATGTGCGGGTCTGCCACGACACCAGAACTCAATGTACGGTAGGTCCCCGTTCGGTGTTAGTTGGAACATGGATGCTAAAGTGGCAAGCGCATTTGCCATTTGATTTTCCTCTTGGGGAACATGATGGAAGGAGATCTCATCAAAGAAACCAGCCAATTCCTTGATATAGGCTTGGTAGGGTATCAGCTTGGGGTCTCTAGTTTCCCATTCCCCTCTCAGCTGGTGAATCACCAGTGCTGAGTCCCCGCACACTTCGAGTAGCCTGACATTGGAGTCAATTGCTGCCTAGATGGCCAGGACGCACGCTTCATACTCAGCCATATTGTTGGTGCAGTCGAACCCCAGCCTCACTGTGAAAGGTATACATTTATTGTCCGGAGAGACCAATACTGCCCCAACACCATGGCCTAGAATGTTTGACCCTCCATCAAACCACACGATCCACTTGTCCCGGTCCTCGTCTAGCTTTTCCTCAAACAAGGTCATGATGTCCTTATCCGGGGAACTCGGGATGCATGGGTTGATAGTTGTTGAGAGGCTGCTGAGCCAAATAATCTTCCAAGGCACTTTCTTTTATCACCTTTTAGGTGACGTAGACTATATCGAACTCGGATAGAAAAACCTGCCAGCGGTCGATCCGCCCTGTGAGAGCAGGCTTTTCAAAGATGTACTTAACCGGGTCCATCTTGGATATCAACCAGGTGGTATGGCTCAACATGTATTGTCTTAGACGGTGGGACACCTAGACTAAAGCACAACACGTTCTTTCGAGCAGAGAGTAGTTCATTTCATAGGCAGTGAACTTCTTACTCAAGTAGTAGACAGTGCGCTGTCTCTTCCCGGACTCGTCATGTTGCCCCAGCATACATCCCATCGACTCGTCCAAAATCGTCATATACAAGATGAGAGGCCTTCCAGGTACCGGCGGCATAAGCACGGGAGGATTCATGAGACACTGTTTGATCCTTCCAAATGTCTCTTGACAATCCTCGTTCCAACGGACGGATTGGTTTTTGCGTAAGAGTTTGAACAATGGCTCACAGATAGCAATGAGCTGTGATATGAATCTGGCAATGTAGTTCAAACGCCCCAGGAAACCTCGGACCTGCCTCTCGGTACGCGGTTCTGGCATCTCAAGGATGGCTTTTACCTTTTTGGGGTCCACCTCTATCCCTTTCTGGCTTACGATGAAACCTAGCAATTTCCCTGACATGACCCCGAAGGTGCACTTAGCGGGGTTTAACCTCAATTGATATTTCCTAAGCCTTTCGAACAACTTCTGCAAGTTGACAAGGTGTTCCTCCTCGGTCTTAGACATGGCAATTATGTCGTCCACGTAGACCTCGATTTCTCGGTGCATCATATTGTGGAACAAAGCCACCATAGCCTGTTGATAAGTTGCCCCGGCGTTCTTGAGTCCAAAGGACATCACCTTATAATAGAACGTCCCCCACAGGGTGACGAAGGTAGTCTTTTCCATATCCTCCGACACCATTTTTATCTGATTGTAACCAGAGAACCCATCCATGAAGGAAAACAAAGTGAAATTGGTCGTATTATCCACGAGGATATCGATGTGTGGCAGAGGAAAATTGTCCTTGGGATTGGCCCGATTTAGGTCCCGATAAACTACGCATATTCGTACCTTCCCATCCTTCTTAGGGACTGGTACAATGTTGGCAACCCATTTTGGGTACCAAGCGACAGCCAAATAACTAGCGTCAAATTGTTTCTTTACCTCTTCTTTTATTTTCAAGGATGTCTCGGGCTTCATCCTCCTCAGCTTTTGTTTTACCGGGGAACACTCAGGATTTAGAGGTAATATGTGTTGTACGATGTCAGAACTCAAACCGGGCATATCTTGGCATGACCATGCAAAGATGTCTTGGTTGTTTTGTAGCAGGGCCATCAATTCTTCACGGATGGGTGCGGTCATACCTGTGCCTATCTTCACTTCCTTTTTCCCGCTGCCAGTTCCTAAGTCTACTAGTTTCATCTCTTCTTGATGAGGCCCCATCTCTTGGTCCTCATGGGTGAATATTTTCTCCAACTCCGGGGGAAGTCCTACATCCTCGTCCTCTTCACTCTCCGTCTGATCCGTTTCTTGCTTGAAATCGATGGTCGGGTCCCAGGTATTAGTACCTTCGAGGGACTCGTCGTCGGATCTGGCATTTTAAGCGTAAAGAAATAAACATGCAAATGAATGAGAATGGGTAGAGGCGCAGGAAAAGATGAAGAAAGATCTTTATATTATAAATTCAGGAACAAAAGACATAAAGCCTTAACAAAAGGAAACTCTAAAGCCTAGGCCCAACCGTAGAGTTTAAAAGCCACAAAGGGTTACATTATGCTTGTCTAGTAAATGTCTGGGCGCTCCTCCACTCGCCAATTTCCTAGTCGGAAACCAGGAGGGCATGGTCGTACCAAATCTGACCCACTCGGAGAGTCATCCTCGCATATCGAAACGACTTGGCCTTCGTGTCCTAGACTCGCACTTATAAAGCTCCTAGTGATGTGGCAGGGTGGGCCCCCTTTGACTTTTCATCCCAATTGCGAACCTTGGCTTCCGCTCTTCCTTCCCGCGACACTTTTCCTTATGTCCGCTTGCGTGGGTTTATAGCCTAATCCAAACTTCCCACGGTTTCCACTGGTGCTTATCAGGTTGGTTCTGCCGCCATTGCTCTTGCCTAAACCCATTCTGGGCTCGTAACCATTCCCCAACATCACCCGGGCCACCATCATTGCCATATCGGACAGGCAAGGTTGCCTAGAGAAGGAATCTACGGAGGCAATGCTTACTACCTCAAAAGATTGGAAGGTTGTTTCCAATGACTCCTCTGCGGCTTCCACATATGGCATAGAGGACGGGCAACTTACCTAGATGTCTTCCTCCCCCGACACAATGACCAAATGCCCCTCTACCACGAACTTCAGTTTTTGGTGGAGCGTAGAGGGAACGACTCCCACCGAGTGGATCCATGGGTGTCCCAAAAGATAGCTGTAAGCCGGGTTAATATCCATTACTTGAAGGTAACCTGACAGGTATGGGGGCCTATCTGTATAGGGAGGTCAATCTCTCCCCTCACCTCTCGGCAGCTGTCGTCGAAGGCATGAACCACCATGGAACTTGGCCTTAGATGGGAAGCGTTATATGAAAATTTCTCCAACATGCTTTTGGGCATTACGTTTAAAATGGAACCGTTATCGATGAGTACCTTGGCCACGACGTGGTCCATGCATTTGACTGACACATGCAAAGCCCTGTTATGCCCTCTCCCCTCGACAGGGATTTCTTCTTCAGCGAAGGCGAGATAGTTGTTGGCGGTGATGTTATTGACGAGTCCTCCAAAGCTTTCTACGGAGATGTCTTGGGCTACATGAGCTTCGTTCAAGACCTTCACTAGCAAAGCCCGATGAGGCTCAGAGCTCGTGAGGAGTCCCAAAAGAGAGACTCTGGCCGGGGTTTTGTTGAGCTGCTCAATGACCTTGAACTCGCTTTGCTGAATAATGCGGAGGAACTCGCCTGCCTCCTCTAGTTATACTTCTTTCTTGCCACAACCATCCTTTTTCTCCGGAAGACCTTTCACTGGAATATTCTCATTCAAAGTGGGGATTATTATGTCATCTTGTCCTTCCGTTATCTTTGCCTTCCCTTTAATGTTTGCGGGTTGTGTCGGCAGGTCATGGAGTGCAAACACGCAACCGCTGTGGGTCACGTCGCTCAGCCCCGTGATATTGGTTACCTTGGCCGACAACGAGCTGATGTCGATGGCTTCTTCCTTCCTTTCGCTCGGAGGCGCATACCTCCATGGAACTGTGTGGCTGTTTCGGTATGGAAATGGAACAGGTTTAACTACCGAGGGGTATCGGGGCGTTTGGGGAGCTATGTCTCTGGTGAAATATACCACCAAAGGCTTAGGCCTTCCAAAACTTCTCTCATCTGCGGACTGCATACATATATGCTGCTCTTCACTCTCCTCATCGTCGACTTCCAGCTGACCTCGATCTATCATCTGTTGCAACAGGTCCTCCACTGCTAAACATTTTTCCATGTTATGTAGCTCGCCGGGATGCATCCAAAAGGAATCTTCCCCGTGCCCACCACGGGGAATTACGCCTCCCTTTTGTAGGGCCTCGTAGATAAACCTCCTGGGGGTCGTCACGTCCTTCAAAGGCTTGGACCTGCGCGGCCTACCCGACTCGACGACATTAACTGCTCCCCCTCCATGATTGGCGAGGGGGTTCATTTTGACGTTGGGCCGGTCCTCTTGAAACGTCAGCCATCCGACGCCTATCAAATGTTTGACCTTGTATTTAAGGGCCAGGCATTTTTCGGTGGAGTGGCTCGGGGTTTTCCCGTGGTATGCGCATGTTGCGTCAGGGTTATACCACTTTGGGAAAGGAGGTTGGTATATCTTCCTGGGAGATATCACAGCAATCTGGTTGGCGATGAGGGACGGCAAGAGGTCTTCGTACGTTATTGGGATCGGGGTGAATTCTGGAGTTGGCCTCAGGGGAAAGTTCCTTATCGCGTTGGAACCGGCGCCAAAGTGGGCGTTGCCGGCCGGGCGAGTCGAGGTTGGAGCCGGAGCTTGGGGGGCCTCCCTCTGGATAGGCGCGGGCGATCTAGGTTGTACGGGTGCTGAATTGGAAGAGTCCCCGGCGCGAGCTGAGAAGCTCGGGTGATGTTGCGCATACTGATGGGTACCGTGAGAGGTCTGTGGTGGCTTGATCCATGTGGGCGCTGAAGTGACAGCATGGGTATCTCCTTCCTTCCTTTTTGCCCCAGTTGCTCCGATCCTCCTAACGTTGGTACTTGTGGAGGAGACGTAATCGAACTTCCCTCTCTTCAAACCTACTTCAATTCTTTCTCCGGCAAATACCAAGTCCGCGAAGCTGGAGGGCATGTAGCCCACTAACTTCTCATAGTAAAACACCGGCAAGGCATCTACCATCATGGTAATCATTTCCCTTTCGACCATGGGAGGGGCCACTTGTGCTTACAGGTCCCTCCACCGTTGAGCGTACTCTTTAAAGGTCTCACTTTCCTTTTTAACCATGTTCTGCAGCTGAGTGCGATTGGGAGCCATATCGAAATTGTACTGATATTGCCTAAGGAAGGCAATAATCAGATCCTTCCAAGTGAGGATGCGGGAAGCTTCCAGATTAGTGTACCAAATGACCGCGGCTCCAGCCGAGCTATCTTGGAAAAAGTGCATTAACAACTTTTCATCCCTAGATTGCCCCCATTTTGCAACAATACATCTTGAGATGGTTCTTAGGACGAGTCGTCCCTTTGTACTTGTCGAAATCAAGTACCTTGAATTTTTGGGGGATGACGACGTCCGGTACCAAGCAAAGATCCGCCATGTCCGCGAACGAATAGTCGCCAAAGCCTTCAATAGCTCTCAATCTCTCTTCGATGAGATCGAGTTTCCTTCTTTCTTCCGCTGCTGGGGGCGGTCCTTCTGTGGACAAGAATATTGGTTGTGCTGGGAGATTGGGCTGAGGCAGTATGTTGGGTGCCAGCCCCTTGACGGGGATTGGGGGGTAGAAATCGATGCCTCCTTGGGCATGATCCTCGTGAACCTCATCCGACTGTCGAGGAGGCTCCCCTTCAAGGATGGGGGAAGGGACATGACCCATGTCATCACGCATGACTAGTGGCGTGTAATTAGGTGGTAACCCATAAAGGGTAAGCCACTCGGTTGTATCCCAAATGGGGGTTGTTGATGTGCACCAGTGTGAATTTTTCTCATCCTACCACGTTTGGGAGAGGATGGTGCGTGGTAGCTAGGAGAGTTGGGTCTGCTTCGGCAGCCGAACTAACAGCGACAGCGGTGGCCACGTTATTCTCCATAAGTTGTCTCATTCCTAATATGGCATCCATCATGGAAGCCATTTGCTCTTTCAAAGCCGACATGTCGGCTTTCATCTATTCATGTGTTTCCTCTTGGTCACCCATCGTCCTAGATTTGGATCTGGTGTGATAGGGATGCCTTGGGGCGCATTTAGTTATGGCGTTTTTCCGAAAAAACCAAACGTGAGGAGTAGGTAAAGAAAAATGAATGCATGCTAGAGATAAAATGCGGGAATGATTTGATTCACGCTGATCTTTGGAGTAAAAATGTGGGATAAACTCATTTTATTTAGAAAGTTATAACTAGTCAAGATTTGAGTGACAATACAAACTTCCTAGCGGTTTCTAATTATATGGGCCATTAAGTCTATCATATGCTGACAATAGCTGAGAAGTCTGTGGATCTCCTCAGGGGCGGAGTAGGTGTCCGCCATTGCTTTGGCCTTGGCTAGCAATCGGTGAAGTTCTTGACTCCCGTTCAAAGTAAGAGCAAATCGGTCCATCCACATTGTTGCCTCTTGATGTAACGAGTCGATCACCCTTCCTCTAGCCTCCTTTTTCGCGTAAACTCGGGCATACTCGTCCGCCACTTTGTGCTCGTGAGCTGTGGCTAGATTTAATTCTTCTTGGTACTTGCTGACAATGGCTAATATGTTGGTCTCTGTCTCGCATAAACGCTGAGACAAGCTTCTCTTGGACCTTGAGCAAGCAGCTAACTCCTCTTTCAAGACCATGCTATGTGCTCGTGGCTGGTCTCTCTCTTCCCTTCAAAGCTTGAGCTCACTGTTGCTGCCCCACAAAGCTCTACGGATTTTGTCTCGGCCATGCTCTTCCTTGCGAGCCTTCTTGGTTTCTCATTCAAGGGCTATTGCGGTAGCAACATTTTCTTCTCGTAACCCGACACACTCTTTCCGGACGTCTGTAGCGACTAACTTGAATTTTTCTTTGGTAAGTCTTGCTTTTCCTAGTTCTGTTTTTAGAGCTCGGACTTCTTCATCCTCTTCCGGAGCTTTGAAGTTCTCCTCGTTGATAACTTTCAATTTGGAGAGCCAATCTAACCCTCGTGTACGAACTTTCAACCATTCATGATAGCCACCGATGATGCCATTACGGATGCCCCTAAGTTCTTTATCTCTCCCTAACGGGCTTTCCCACGCCTTGTGGACTCTTTGTATAACCTGGAAACTTTGGGCGCCAAAATCTCTCACAAGGAAAGGAAAGAGGATCTCTTCCGTCGGTGCTCCCCTCATGGGGTACCCTAACTGTCTTATAGCAAGTTCGGGATTGTAGTTAATACAACCCTTCGTCCCTATCAACGAGATGTTTGGGTAGTCCCCACATGAGAAGAGAACTCCCTCATTTCCTTCCTTCCATTGAGGAAACCAGTTGATTGTTCTGCTTCCTATCCCAGCCAAGTGTTGGTCCCAATCTACTCTTCTCTTTTTGACACACAAGCGATGGCTTCGGAGCGGACATGGGTGTCTTATGTTTTGTTGGAATAGGTGCGAAACCAACCATACACAAAGAGTGGGTAAGCAGCAGATGATCTGTGCGCTACTCTTCTCGCACCTTCGGTCAAATGTATCAAATAAGTCCGCCAAGATAGCTATCATCGGGCTCTCTTTGCTATGGTGATATGCAAGGAAAGCATCAATCGCAGCTAGGTCCACCAAACCGTCCACGTTTGGAAAGAGGACAACCCCAAAGATTAGCAATGCTAATACGTCCACAAACGGGACCCACTCCTCTTGATTTGCCATATCCCTTGCCTTGCCTTCCAAGTACTTCCGTGGTAGGCCCACTACGCCATTTCGAGTTTGCTTTACACAATCCAACTCTCTTGCCGAACCCCTGACCACAACTGCAATCTTGCTCAAGGAGGGAAGAAACCCGGAGAAAAGATACGGTTTTCTTCCCCCAAGAGGACATCCTAAAATCTCCTCAAATTCTTCAACAGTCGGTACTAATTGGAAGTCTCCAAACGTGAAGCATCTCAAAGTCTGGTCATAGTATTGGGTGAGGGATACAACGGCTTCCGTGAATATCTTCGCTATGTTTAAATCTAAAATATTTCCGTACGCCTTGCGGAAGGCTTGCATTTGGAGAGGTCCCATCAACCGCCCCAACTCCTTAAGGCTGGTGACATCTAGGCCCTTAATCTTGACTTGATAGAATCTTTTTCCGGTTTGATTTGTTCCCATGTTTTAATAAAGTGAAACAAAACCAGTGTGAATCAAAACTCCGACATCTATCATGGGTGGAATGGATGAATGCATCAAGAAATGCATATGACACAGATGCAATTTCATGAATACGGGAGCCTGGGAAACTGCCTCCTTCTTAGATACAATGTTTGGGGCAGCACGGCGCCCGACGTATGCATTTTAGAAGGTGACACGGACCCTCCGATGGTTTGCCAAAGCGAGGGGATCAAGACGAAACCCGCGCATGATGCATATGCGAAAGGCACAACACGGGGATGTACATAGTAGGACAATATCCACAAACAAATATAATAAAAGGGGTACATGACATTTGACTACATGCATGGCAATGTAAAAAAAATGGTACGCAGCGTGTTTGCTTTGCACCCCTATTTTAGGGACCTACATGGGAGGGAGCTAAAAGGGCTTTTAGTGATAATTCCCAAGGTGGTCATATCTCTCTTGATGGTCTCTAGAGGTATCATCCCCTTTAAAGAACATATTGCGGCAGTAGGGACTACTAGCAACAATATGTTATCAAAGAGAAAAACTCTAGATGAGGGTTCACTGTAATCAAGCAAGTCGGAGACCTAGCATGACCACAGATTCACCTCCACTCCTTATGTTCCCACAAACTCGGGAATAGGGCCCTTTTTCAACTCACCGTGTGTGCAAATAGTGTTGGTGTTTGTGTGCATCAAATGAATAAATATTTACCTCATGCATACCTTTTAAAACACACTAAAAGCATCAAAGAGTTTTTATACACAAGAACATAAGAAAAAAGACAAAGAAAAAGAACAAAAGAGAAGTCATAGTAAGGAAAGCACACTGATTGATTAGCCTAACTCTCTAACAATAGTCCCCAGTAGAGTCGCCAACTGTCGCAACCTACCCTTCAGCGGGAAGGCGACGCGAGGGCTCACGGGTGCATCTTCCAAGGAAGGAAAACGCGCGGAGTCGCCACCAATGTTTATTCGAGGAAAATGTCGGAAAAACCGGAAAAGGCGTGGTCTACGAACTTTAAGTGTGAAAGGTTCGGGAGTTGTATTTACTCACGGGGAAGGTATTAGCACCCCACGCGTCCGTCACAAGGGACGGCAACCTTTAATCAAGTGTGCAAATATGACTTCAATTTGTTTTATCTTCCTTCTTTTATGCCTTTTTTATGTCTTTTCATGCCTTTTGTATTTTTTATCTTTTTGTGGTCGACAAGGGTGTTTCCCTTGCTCCTACGTATCCCTCAATTGTGATAAGGAAATCAGACCTACGTAGTTCTTTGAGAACTAAACGTTGGTTAAATTGTTTTTATCCTTTTTTGCAATATATATTTTGATTGAATGAAAGGTCATTTAAGGCATGGACCATTAAACGATCTTTCGATTCTTTTGAAAGGAGAGAAAACATTAAGGCATTGGACCATTAATGATCTCTTGGTTTTTTGAAAGAGGTGACAAAGCTTATGTGTTGGTTTTAGGTCTTTAAAATCCACATCTAACCAATAAAAGCGAAAAGGACCATTTCAAGGTGTTGGACCTTAAAAATGGTTTTTTAGGTGATGACAAAAGCTTGGTTTATGAATTGATTTTAGCCTTAGTTTCACTTTGGTTATTAGTCAATTCGATTAAGAAAGAAAATCCCAAAGAAAAACGTCCAATTGATTTTTTTTTTATTATTTTATTTAAAGATATTTTTTGATTATTATATTATTATTTTGTCTCTTTTTGGTTTTTAACGTGGTTGCGGCATGAAAGATTGGCCGGATTTTATTCTAACAGAAATTAAAAGATGTTACAACTCAAATGATCGGTGAAAATTTATTTTATTTTTTGATTAGGCGAGAAAGTGACTTAAATAAATGACTAAAGCACGTGAAAAGGGGGCACGAAAAGCAAATGAAATAAAAATAAAAGCACGCAAAACAAGTGAGGACCACTAAGGGTACATAGAATGAATTGAAAGGTTCGATTTCGAGAACTTACCAGTTGAAGACCGAAGAACGACGAATAATGAACAAATAACGATGAAGAACGGTGGAAAACCATCACCAAATCGCTCACAAAAATGTCTCGGAAGCGATACGGAAGCGCCTCAGCTTGGATTTTCTTCACGGAAACAATTTTTCTCACTAATTTTAAGTGATTCTCAGATACCAGGAGGGTTAAACCAATTTGTTCTGCCCTCCTTCCCCTATTTATAGGGGAAAAGAGGGAGGTGGTTGCTGCCCAGCTTGCCCAGGCGAGCTGGGTTGCTTCCACCAAAAGGCACCGCCTTCTGTTGGAACATCCTGGAAGGCCCAAGTGGGCCTGATTGCTATTTGCACACCCCTATTTACTAAATACACCCCTCTGCCCTTTTTTTGCTGATTCTTTTTTCGTAACGTTATGAAACTTTACGAATTAGGTAATGATACTTGTTTTCTTTCCGTAATGTCACGAAACCTTACGGATTACGCAACCGTCCCCTCGTTGGCCTCTGAAATGTTACGGAACTTTACGGATTGCACATTAACGCTTCCTTTCGACTCCCAACATGTCGCAGAATTTCATGGATTGCCTAACGATGGGTATCAAGTATCTCGAAGTGGTCAAGCGAACGTCACATCCCACCAAACAGATGGTCCCCAGACGAAATTAGGGTATGACAACCTGCATGAAAATTTTTGTTAGCTCCCTGATCAGGAAGCTTCCTCTTTTGTGCAACTATCTCATCTTCTTTTTCAGGTTTAGAATAAAGCTTGACAGGTTCAGGTGCAGGTGCTGCTACTGGTGGAGGCACTTGAATTTGGTTGCTAGACCTCAAGGTGATGGCACTCATATTTTTCGGATTCTGCATAGTTTGTGAAGGCAATTTGTCAGAATTTTGGGACTGAGCTTGGTTCAACTGAGTAGCCATCTGCCCCATCTAATTTGTCAGACTCTGAATGGAGGCTCTTGTCTCTTGCTGAAATTGCATATTCTGGATGGTCATTTGCCTCACTAAATCCTCTAAGGAAGGTTGAGGAGGAGCCTCAGTTGCTTGTTGTCTTTGTTGTGACTACTACTGTTGTTGTTGCATTGGAGGAGGAACATATGGCTTGCTTGGACCAGTAGCATTTTGGAAAGGAGAGACATGCTGATGTTGTTGTGGAGGACTTGTCTATCTCAGATTTGGATGATTCCTCTAACCTAGATTGTATCTATTGCTTGAAAGGTCATAATTATTCTGTTGTTGTTGGTATTGCTGTTGAGGAGGTCTATTATAAGTGTTTGCAGCATAAGCTTTAGGTTGCTCATTGACTCCAGATTGCTGCAAAGAATGACAAAGATCTGTATGGTGATCTACAAAAGAACATAGACCACAGACTCTTGCAACAGGTGCAGATTTCTAATTCATGGCAAGCTGAGTTACTAGGTTGACCAAAGCATTAAGTTTTCCCTCAATTTTTTTATTTTCAACAGATGAAGATGAATCCGTGGCCACCTCATGGACTCCTCTAAGGACAATAGCATCATTTCTTGCATTGAATTTTTGGGAGTTGGAAGCCATCTTCTCAATCAAATTCCTAGCCTCAGCAGGAGTCATATCACCAAGGGTTCCACCATTGGCAGCATCAATCATACTCCTCTCCATGTTGCTAAGTCCCTCATAGAAATATTGAAGAAGGGGTTGCTCAGAAATCTGGTGGTGAGGACAGCTTGCACACAATTTCTTGAATCTTTCCCAGTACGCATACAAGTTTTCTCCACTAAGTTTCCTGATGCCTAAAATGTCATCCCAACTGAAAATGGACTTGGGAGCAAGGTAGTACAACCAATCTTTTGCCACTCCCTCTAGAGAATGAGGAAAAACCATTAGAAAGATATGATCTTCCTAGACATCAGGGGGCTTCATGGTGGAACAAACAATATGGAACTCCTTAAGATGCTTATGAGGATCTTCACCTGCAAGACCATGAAACTTGGGCAGCAAATGTATTAGTCCAGTCTTGAGAACATATGGAACACCCTCATCAGGATATTGAATGCACAAGCTTTCATAAGTGAAATCATGTGCAGCCACCTCCCTAAGAGTCCTCTCACGAGGTGGAGGTGAAGCCATGTTCTCAGTATGAAAAATAGTAGTCGAATGCTCAAAATCAGAATATTCAGAATCACCAGCAACAGAATACTCAAAATGCTTAAAATGCTCAAAATGCACAGAATGATCAGGATGAACACTATACCTAACTAATCTATGAAAGGTTCTATCAATTTTAGGATCAAAGGGTTGTAAATCACCTGGATTACCCCTAGTCATGCACTATATGCAGCAAATAATGTGTTCTCAAACAAGCACCAAGGGAGGGTTAAAACTACAACTATAGTCAAATGATATCCAAATGAGCTGAAATTTTGTGAGCAACACCCTAAAATCATGAAAAGATAACACAAAAATTTTCAAACAAAAATTCAAAGTCTAACTATGAAAACTAGTTAAGCAAAGTTTAGAAAAATGGGACAATAATACTTGAAAAATAAAAAAAAAAACTTAGCAAACAGCTGATTTTTCGAGTTTGGGAGACCTCAACCAGCTAAAGCAAGTTTCCACAATAGGGGAAATTTTTTTCTACCCCAAATGCATATATAATAATAGTCATTCTGATACCCGGAGCAAAAGTTATGGCCGTTTTAAGTTTTGCTAAAAACAAGTTCCCAAAATTTTTGTCTCTCAAATTCAACCACACCAAGTGCTCCTGGTATTTTTCACACAAAATATGGATCAAAAGAAACTACCACACAAAAAATCAGCCAAAAATAACAACTCTAACTATCAAAACAAAAATTGCTAATTAAATTGCAAAATCAGTCGCTAATCACTGTTCACAGCAAAACACCAACTGAATCAGTCGCTAAAAATAGTTGCTAAATAGGGGACGTGACCAAAATGCAAAATAGAACGCTACACAAAACAAAACAACTAAACACTATCATGAACCTTTGGCCCACTACTCCCCGACAGCGGTGCCAAATTTGATCGAGGCCATACCCAAATAAAATAAACATTAAAAATGCAGTATCTAGGAAGTGATCCTAGGTCGTCTCCCAACGAGCAATGGTCAACCAACGTTCATAATAGATAGTGATAAAACAGTAACGAATTGGGGGGGGGGGGGGTTGTTTGTTTTTGTAATTTAAACAGCAAACAAATTTTAATTAGAAAATAATAGAATTAAAACATGTTGTTTCCCCTTGATTCACAAGCAAGTCTCTTATCCTAGGTTACGAGGATTTATCCCTAACCAGCTCAACCACTTAATCCAACCCTAAATTAAATTACTAAGCAAAAATTAACATAAGGCTGTCATTATGTGATTAACCAACACATACACCAATTAATCATGAACGAAACTAATCATTAAGCATGAACGTATATTAAGCGCAGAGACAATTAATCAAGCATTAAGCATGCATGGATTAGTAGCAACAAATACAAAGTAATTGGTGAAGAGGAAAAACTGATCAGAATTCAATAGTAATAACAAAACCTCAAAGAGAGTTGTGCTTGATCCTCAAGAGAAAACAACGCTGGAGACTTAGCCTTCGATAGCTAAGCTCACCCCCATGCCAAAATACATGAAAATAAAAAAAAAAGTCGCTACTACAAAGACTACTCAAAATGTCTTGAAATACAAGGCTAAAACCTTATACTACTATGGTACCCTTAAATTGTATCCTTAATTTGTAAGGTACCCTACAAACCTAAAATGGTCAAAATACGATGCCCAAGAGAAGGAAAACCTATTCTAATATTTACAAAGAAAAGTGGGCTCATAATTAGCCCATGGGCCCAAAATCTACCCTAAGGATCATAAGAACCCTAGGGCCTTCTCTTGCATCTCTGGCCCAATCTTCTTGGAGTCTTCTATTCAATGCCCTTCAGGGGTAGGATTGCATCACAAAATATCATTCAATCTTAATGAATGTTACAAGTTGGAATTGCCAGGGATCAACGAGTAAAGGTTTTAGCGGGTTAATGAAGGATATGATGAAAAAGAACAATTCAACTTTTGTGATACTCTTAGAAACACATATTAGTGGTGTGAAAACTAAAAGTGTCATTAGGAAAACTGGCCTCAAAGGGAGTTTTGTGGAAGAGGCGAGTGGGCTTTTTGGAGGAATATGGTGTTTATGGGATGATAATGATTGGAGAATGAAGGTGCTAAGGACTACAAATCAATATGTCCACATGAAGGTAAGATGGTGTCATCACTAATAGTGGTTTCTCATGGTTGTTTATGGCTCCCCTCACTTTGCTAGACGTCAAATCTTATGGGATGAGCTTTTTGAGATAGGGGAAGAATTGGTGGGAGTGTGGGTTATTATTAGTGACTTATTATCCATCAATAAGAGAGTATTCAACAACTCAATCAAGGTCATAGGGACATGGAAAAATTTTGCAACCTCCTTCATGATGGAAGCCTCATTGACATGGGCTTTTAGGGTGATTCTATCATGTTGAGCAATGGCAAAATAGGTGTTCTATCTTGACCATTGCCTGGTGATCAAATATGGAGTGGAGATTGAAGTATAAAGAGGTTTACTTATTCCATTTAAATTGGTTTAAATCTAACCATAGAGTGCTTCTTTTGAGCTTTGAGACTCTTGCTCAATAGAACCAACACAGTCGCTTGGCCAGATTCGAAGTGTCTAGGACCATGCATTCTGATTTTTCAGAATTTGGTAGGAAAAATTGGAGAAAGAAGGGGAATGAAAGTTCTTGGAAATTGAACTTAAAAAACTTCACTAATGATCTAAAAAGGTAGAATACGAAGATTTTTGGCTATATTTGGAGGAAGAAAGTGGGTTGGAGGCATAAGTTAGATAGGCTGGATAATTTTAGGTGAGCTAATAATGATACTTTGGCCATATTTGAATATAAGAAAGTGTGGAAGGAGTATGAGCTTGTGTTAGAAAAATAGGAAATCTATTGGTTTCAAAAATCTAGAACTGAATGGATATTTTTTAGGGACCAAAATACCAAGTACTTTCATGTTATAACGGCGATTCGTAGGAGGAAGTTCAAGTATGATGTGTCACAAGATGAAAATGGGACTTGGGCGTAAGAGAAACATGATCTTGAAAGTCTAGTTACAAATTTCTATTGAGATTTGTACACGGAAGAAAATTTCTTTGTTCCTTTTATGGTGTTTCATGCTTTTACTCCATGGGATGTGGAATGGGGGAATGACTTGGGTCGCATGTCAATAAACACTGAGATTCACTTGACGGTTAAGTACATGGAAAGCCTTAAATCGCTAGGTCTAGATGGCCATCATGTTCTTTTCTTCCAAAATCATTTGAGAGAGGTAGGAGGCTTTTGGAAGTTCATCAAGGAAGCTTTTCAGAATCCTCTCAAAATTTAAGAGATTAATTAGACTTTCATTACTCTTATTCCAAAGATAGATGAGATTAGTATGATTAAAGATTTTTAACCCATTAGCTTTTGTAATGTGATCTATAAAGTTGTAACCAGGTTTATAGCTCAGAGATTAGGCCAAGTATAGGGAAACTTGTGGGTCCTATTCAATCGAGCTTTGTCCCCAACTGTCAGAGTGGGGATAACATTATTGTGGCCCAAGAGGTGTTCCACTCAATGAGGAAGAAAGGAGGCAACACAGGTTCGATGGTGGCAAAAATTAATTTGGAAAAAGCATGTGACAAATTAAATTGGGAGTTCATAAGGAATACACTATTGGATGTTGGTTTGCCTGATAATATGGTCCAACTAATCTAGTGTTGTTTCTCGACTTTCTCCATGCGAGTGCTTCAGAATGGAGAAGTGTTGGAGGAATTTAATCCCTCTAGAGGGATTCATCAAGGACACTCGTTGTCTCCATATCTGTTTATGTTATACATTGAATGGTTATTCTAGCTTTTTACTATTGCTATGGGTCAGGGAGTGTGGCATTTTATTCATCTTTGTAGACAAGGCACTTCTATCATTGACCTAGCTTTTTCAGATGATATTATTTTTTTTGCGGAGGCAACTGTTGAGTAGGTACACATTATGAAACATATTCTAGATTTATTTTGCAAAAGATCTGCTCAAAAAATAAGTCTAGAGAAATCATGGATGTATTTCTCATAATGTTAAAGGAGAATTGACAAGCCACATTAGTGAAGAGTTGGGGATGCAGTGGACTAAGGATGTGGGTAAATATCTTGGAGTGCATGTTTTCCATAAAAGACCCACAAAACAAACTTTTCAATTTATTATTGATAAGGTTCACCAACGGTTGAGTGCTTGGAAAGCAAAATCCTTATCTTTTGCTGGATGAGTTACTCTAACCAAGTCGATTTTATAGGCCTTGCCTTCGTATGTGATGCAAACAACACTTCTCCCTAAATCTATATGTGATGAGGTTGACAAAGCATGTAGGAACTTCATCTGGGGAGGTAGTGGGAATGGGATAAAAACACACTTGGTCTCGTGGGATAAGCTAGGTTTGTAAGCGCATAGAAGTTGGAGGGCTAGGTCTAAGAAAGATGAGGAAAGTGAATGAAGCACTACTACAAAATACACATAACATCGTTTAGTTAACATTAGTTTATATGAAAAACCGATGTTAACAAATGTGCGGTGGCATTTTTGTAAAAGACTAGAAGTTGTTAACTTCGGTTTTCATAAACCGATGTTAAGGGTTATAGCCAACATTGATTTTATGAAACCGATGTTGATCTTGGCATAGTTTGTGACACACTTTACCCTGATATACATATTTATATAATAAAATACATGGAAATGTGGAATTACATAAAATGATTTTATTCAATAAACATAAAAGAGCTCACGTAGGTAAAAGGTTCACTTTTGCGTTTATCACCAAATTAAAAATTTATCAATTAAGGGTATGAAAACATTTCCGGCTTGAAACAAGACTATCCAAAACACTAGAGAATGAACTAAAGACTCAACATGTGAAACAAAAATGATAAAAACTACATGTCTAGAACTTCATGCAATTAATACATAAACCTAGGCCCCCATGTCACATCCTATCAGAGCATTATGTCTCAGCGTCCTTTAGCACGAGGTTCTTTAAAGACATTCACCTAACCATCTGCTTCCACAAACACAAGATTCGAAATCATCACAAGATCCAAACACAAACAACACACTGGGAGTTTTTTTTATCACATTCCCACACAAGTAGAGATAAATGAAGACACATATATATAGTATAAGTATAACAAGCTCAACTTAGCATAATTCACATCATTTTATCACTCATTGCGTAACATCACTTGTCCCAAAGATTTAATCACAAAATCACATTCCACACCTTCATATTAATCACGTGTTCAGAACAACAAATCTCAAGTACAACACAACATCTTGGACTCACACAATTCATTACTCACCATCATGTAGCAAGTCACAATGATCATTAGACAAGCATTATGCAATAGATACACTATGACTCAATCCTATATGCAATGTGATACCATGTCAGTGAAAAACCTCATTGGGCACCTAGGAATACATGACAAGACAAACCACACACTAGTAAGTTAGGTCACTCTCACTAGGTAAAATCATAGGGAAACCAGTCAGGGTAACACTATTTTGCGAGAATGCTCCAACCATGTGGGATCGACACAGACTTAAAGGAGCACTCAAATCGAGTGTATTTACCCCCAAGGCCTAGAGTCCGAAGAGTCTATCAAGGCCTCTCTCTCCTGATTCAGGTCCAACCCAGAAAACATTTTAGCATGTAAATTGTATCTATGAACTATACAAAACACACGACTCCTTAGTTGTTCTCAAGATAATTTTAACTCGTCACACCTCAAAGTGATTCAACTTCTCAAATTCCCACAACGGATCCCATCACAATACTCGTTGTGCATTAAATTGTTGCTCTTAAAGGGTTTTACAGTTGTGTGATTGTACGATTCATAGCTCACAACTCAATCCACACAACATCTCAATACACGTGTGATCTCACAATTTAACACATACTTAAATTATCATGTACACCCAATCTCGATCACAATGTTATAATCCCAAAGCAACATATTTTCACACCTCATGAATCATACATAAATCACACATTATTAATATAACATGGCTCAAACACAAACTTTACCTATGAACTATGGAATACACGCAACTACTCAATCGTTTTCAAAATCATTTTAACTCGTCGGGTTCCCACAGTGGATCCCATCACAATACTCGCCGTGTAAAAACTCGTCGCCCTTAAAGGGTCTTACAATTGTGTGATTGTACAATTCATAACTCAGAACTCAATGCCATCACTTTACACTTCACAATAACATGTATAATCACATTGAGGAATGTATTAATCCCACACTTGTTCACAACACACGTATCATCATACTTTCTCACTAACATATTATCACTTTCATACATCATATATATATATATATATATATATATATATATATATATATATATATATATATATATATACAAACACACACACAATAGAAATCTTCCAACATTGAAGGCATATAATCATTCACTTATTCTTTTGGTTAATATCATAGAATATGTGATCACATCATAGGAAACAAAACCTCTCAATCAATTTCAAGAAAACATGAAAGAATTAAGAATTCTCAAATTTCTAGGTTTCTAACATTCAAAGACAAACACTCAATTAATTCACATCAGGGCATCAATTGACCCGTCAAACATGAACAATTTGTGGTTATCATTGTACAGGCAAAATTAAAATGCATAAAATACCCCAAAATTAACCCCAATTTGATTCTCTAAGGATCCCTACACATGTTCATCCTAACCTCAATTGCAATAAACTCATCCCTTTCCTCTAAATGAGCTCACATGTGTAGTCCGGAAGCAATAACGACATTGCTAGCGGTTCCCTAAGATTCCTCAAGCTTTTTCTTTGGTTGCTCTACTAGGGTTTCCAAGCTTTAGAGAAAAAGAGAAGGCATTAGAGCCTCAATTTCATTGTCTTTGTGCGAGGGGTATTTCTTTCTCTACAGATGCTATGGTTTGCTTCACCCTAAATGTTAAACATAGTGACTCTTGTTTTATTCCATCTCATGTGCCCAAACGTCTCTCACCTCTCTTCGTTGCCAAACCTCTTCCATTGTCTTAAACATTATCGAAATCTTTTCCATTCGTTCTCCTAAGCCGCTTCAATCGTCACCAACATAAGACAAACCCAAGGTTGCGCCCAAACATCTTTCAGCTTTATTCGTTAGCAAACCTGTCCACCAATGTTAACCTTGATGACATCGACACCTCTTCCATTCTCTTCGAAACCACCTCAATCGTTGGCAGCATAAGACTTTCCCGAGGTCGTATGTTAACTCCCTTGCTCTCACTCCATCTAACGTACGCTTCCATGACGTCTTTTCTTTTGCTTTCATTTTTTTTTAAATTTCTATTTTCTGGGTTTTCATGCTTTCATTCTATTTTCTAACTGCAACATTTCACTTTATTTTATTTTTTTTATGAAATTACATGCAATTGTTGTTGATTAAATGGATGCAAATTAGTGATTATTTTGGGGACGCTCCCCCTTTTCTTTTGTAGTTTCTCATGGTAAGGGTTGTTGTTGATTCTTTATTTCTTTTTGGTTATATGGTTCCTGATAATGTAAAATGATTTCCTGAAACAATTGACGCATATGTTTTTGTAGAAGGGTCTCATTTGCTCTTAAGGGATAAATAATAAAATTTTAGTCTAGATTTAGGCAGTAGATAATAAACAATTACAAAGTGAAAAATAGACATACTCAATGTCAGTAAGAAGTACCTCTTCCAGTAGAAACACAAATTTGAAACCCATGTCAGTCTTTGTGATGTATTTACAACTAAATGTGAAGGGGAAAAGCACCAATGATATTGTATAACGTCACATACTCACATATCCAATTCACTGGCCATATTGTTCCATTCTTTGTCTTTGTCCCCTTCAAGAATCTCACCTGACTTTTTCAATCCAACTAAAACGAGGCTGCTTATGGAAATTTCTTTCTTTCATCACATTCCTTACATTCCCAACCTCTTACCATTCACCATCAGCGACATAGATATTTGATAGTGTAACAAAGCTACCAAGTCCTTTTATCTTCATGCTCACTATTTCCTCTGCCAACGAAAGTACAACAACGCATCATCAAAGTGGCCATTGTAGGCCAACCCCAAAACCATCCAGTTGACTACAAAAGCATTGGGGTGTTCAAATTTTTTAAACAAGGGTTTTGGTGATTTCAGGTCAGCACTAGTTGCATATATTCCATCAAGCTTTGAATGTCCCCTTGATATTCATGTTTGTTTCGCTAGTGAGTAGCGTGGCATAGACCTACATGCCTGATCTCAAGGCCTTTGCTTTCAGGCATTTTTGTAGGCATAAGGAAAATTCATATGGGGACTATCTCAATTGTGAACAAAATAGGATAGTTTTCATTTTCCTATGATGTTATTCTAGTCTAGTATTAGGAAGAAGATGCAACAGTAGGCCAAGCCAAGAGGAGCACCACGCTGGTTCAGCTTAGGAAGAAGATGTAGCAGGAAGAAGATCCAGCAGTGGGACGCCATTGGAAGAAGATTCATGCACTACCATACACTGCCATAAAATCAGTTAGTTAGTTACAACCATATTAGGGTATTTAGAAGCTGCTGTAAAGTTAGTTACTGATTTGTTGCTATTATAAAGGTAGTGTATATATAGGATATTGAATGCATGAATAAAAGTAGAGAAATATTTTGAGTAAACTTAGCTTAGTGCAGGAGGTACCTTGACCTTGAATCCAAGGCCTTTATCTTCTTCCTCTCGCTCATAACATCTAGAGTGCCCTACCAAATCCACTGGCATTTAACATGGAAATCAAAAGGTTCACGTATAGGAATAGGTAGCAACATTAGTAACTTAGCATTACCGTCATGCTCCTTCCGGAATTTTTTATAACACTCAATTAACTAACTCACTACTATTAGCTAAATTTATATGTTTTTTTCTCTAAAACTATCCATAATATTAATGATACATACTTTTTTTAATATTTTATTAGTTTTAATTGTTTATGTATTAGAAGTAAATATTCAAATAATTGCATAAAAAATTGGACCCTTCCTTTGTTGCATTGCTGAATTCTTCTATCACATATTTAAACTCTCAAAATCCAATAACATAAATATGTAGAACACAACACCTTAACTTTCTCCCTTTTCAAAAATCAAGAGATCGTCGAAAAGGGTCCAGTGCCTTAGCGATTCTCTCTGTTAAAAAAAAATCAAGAGATTTTTCAAAGGGTCAAGCGCCTTAACGATTCTCTCCTTCCAAGAATCAAAAGATCGTTTAAAGGTCCAACACCTTAAACGTCTTCTGTTTGGTTAAAAACAATCTTGCGAAAAAAAGATAAAAACTGTAGAAGCAAGCTTCATGATGATAAACCAAGCAATTTTGATGATGCCAAAAGCCCAAGTGATTGATTCAAGACTTCAAGATCAAGCATCAAGAATCCAATCCAAGATTCAAGATTTAAGAGAAGAAATCAAGAAGCAACAAGTCAAGACTTCATATAGAATAAGTATTAAAAGATTTTTTGAAAAACCAAATAGCATAGTTTTGTTTTACAAAAGAATTTTCTCAAATTTTCTTAAGTTACCAGAGTGATTACTCTCTGGTAATCGATTACCAGTGATCAGATTGGTTTTCAAAATGTTTTCAAATGATTTGTAATGTTACAAAATGATTTTCAAATAGTGTAATCGATTACACTATATTAGTAATCGATTACAAGTGAATCTGAACGTTGGAATTCAACTCCAATTGTGAAGAGTCATAACTTTTCATAAAATATATTGCGTAATCGATTACACCATTGTGGTAATCGATTACCAGTGAATAGTTTTGAAGAAAAAGTTAAGAGTTATAACTCTTAACATGATTTTTCTCGAAAGTCATAACGCTTCTAATGGTTTTTTGACCAGACATGAAGAGTCTATAAAAGCAAGACCTTGGCACGCATTTTACAAGCATCCAAAAAAACACATATCTCTTTAAAATCTTTTCTGACCATTGCCCATTTTTTTCTTTGCAAAAACTCTTGCCAAAAAGCTTTCTAAACTTCGGTTTCAAAACTTTGTTTTTCTGCAAGTGGAAATTTTTCAAAAAACAAAAGTGTGGTATCTTTTCTCCCTTCTCTCTCTTGCCAAAAGAATTCAAAGGACTAACTGCCTGAGAATTATTTTGATTTTTCCTCCTCCCCCTGAACAAAAGATTTCAAAGGACTAACCGCCTGAGATATCTTTTGTTTCCCCTTACAAAGATTCAAGGGACTAACCGCCTAAGAATTCTTTGTCTTAACACATTGGAATGTACATCCTTTGTGGTACAAGTAGAACGTACATCTACTTGGGTTGTAATACTGAGAACAAGAGAGGGTACATCTCTTGTGGATCAGTTCAAGTGGAGCGTACATCCACTTGGTGTTTCAAAGAGAACAAGGGAGGGTACATCCTTTGTGGCTCTTTGTTTGTAAAGGATTTTACAAGGTTAAAGGAAATCTCAAGAACCGGTGGTTGCTTAGGGACTGGATGTAGGCACGGGTTGTTGCCGAACCAATATAAAAACTTGTGTTCGTTTCCATCTTCCCTACAGTCTTTAATTTCTGTTGTGCACTTCTTATTTACGCTTTACTTTTGTCTAAGTTATTGTTTTTTTCTTTACGTTCTCATAACTTAGTAGTAAAGCCAAATTGAATCTAGTAACATTAAGAAGGATAAGTTTTTTAATTAGTCAAGACCCGTTCATAATTAATTCAACCCCCCCTTTTTAATTATTCCGAGGCCACTTGATCCAACAAAAACAAGTTAACCAACATTTAGTTAGTAGGTCTGATTTCCTCATCGCACCTGAGGATACGTAGGAGGAAGGGCAATATCCTTGTCAACAACAAAAAAGTAAAAAACATAAAAAGAAAAAAGGATAAAAAAACACAAAAAAGTAAAAATCATAAAAAAGCATAAAAAGGGAAAATACATAATTTTGAAGTCATGTTTTGCACACTCGATTAGAGGCTGCCATCCCTCATGACGGATGCGTGGGGTGCTAATACATTCCCCGTGCATAAAAACAACTCCCGAACCCTCATTTTCAAAATACGCAGACCATTGTCCTTTTGGTTTTTTATAACGTTTTCCTCAAATACACATTGGTGGCGACTCCGCGCGTTTTCCATCCTTGGAAGGCGCACTCGTGAGTCCCGTGTCACCCTCCCGCAGGGTAGGTTACGACAGCCGTCAAGACTAGGCTTTGCTTTGTCTGTCATCGATGATGACGTCTGTCACCACACCCACCACCACTGAAGCCACCAAACAAAGCAACTTTACTCATGTTCTGTTTTCTACACCCAACACTTTGAGGACAATGGGGCGCCATTGGAAGAATATGCATGCACTACCATACACTGCCATAAAATCAGTTAGTTAGTTACAACCATATTAGGGTTGTTAGAAGCTGTTGTAAAGTTAGTTACTGATTTGTTGCTGTTATAAAGATAGTGTATATATATATTTTGAGTAAACTTAGCTTAGTGCAGGAGGTATGTTGACCTTGAATCCAAGGCCTTTATTTTCTTCCTCTCGCTCATAACATCTAGAGTGCCCTACCAAATCCACTGACATTTAACATGGAAATCAAAAGGTTCACGTATAGGAATAGGTAGCAACATTAGTAACTTAGCATTACCGTCATGCTCCTTCCGGAATTTTTTATAACACTCAATTAACTAACTCACTACTATTAGCTAAATTTATATGTTTTTTTTTCTCTAAAACTATCCATAATATTAATGATACATACTTTTTTTTAATATTTTATTAGTTTTAATTGTTTATGTATTAGAAGTAAATATTCAAATAATTGCATAAAAAATTGGACCCTTCCTTTGTTGCATTGCTGAATTCTTCTATCACATATTTAAACTCTCAAAATCCAATAACATAAATAAGTAGAACACAACATCTTGAAATACTAAAAGTAAGAAAATGGACCCTTCCTTTGGTAATTGCATAAAAAAAATTGGACCCATTCCAAAATATTTCTCTCCCTTTTAAATGGTCCTTAAAGTAAGAAAATTGGATAAGTAATTTTTGAAATATTAAAAGTGAAAATAAGTAGTCTTCTAAGTATTGAAAAATGTATTAAATTAGTCTATGCATGTAAAGATGGATGTTCTTCTGCAACATAAATAATATGAATATTGTGATCAGAACATTGTTGACTAGGTAAGAAAGAAATTACCATAACATAGGGGTGAGGAGAAAATAAAAAATTCTCTTTTTTTTTTTTTTGCAAGTAACAATTATGGTTGCATGAGAAGCAACTAAAAAGTCTATCAGCTTAGAAATAATATCTTTGTGAACAGGTAGACATGTATAAGCAATGATAGAGCTTTCTTAAATGGTATTAGCACTACTAGAATTTATTGATTTAACATTGCAGTGCACATATTACATATTACTAAAAGTAGGGATGGCAAAGTGGGTCGGGCTAGACAAGCTGGCATGCCAGCCCATTATTAATTTGGCAGACGGGGTAGGAAACCCAACCCGCCAACCCATCGTGGTCCACCCTGCCTAACCTGCCAGCCCGCTAGGCTAGAAGGGGGGCGAGGCGGGTTTGCCCGCCAACCCGTTAACTATTATAATATTAATAGTAAAATATTAAATACTAAATTACTAATAAAAAAACAAATAAAAAGGTATAGGATGAGGTTTGTCTCTTTAGGAATTTTCTTATTTGTTTTTTTCAGTCTCTCCAATCTCACAAGTGCTCCACATCCATTCCTCACATCGTAGTCACAAAACCTCCACACCAAGGCTCTACTCCATCGCACCGCATCGCGCTACCGTCTCTCAATTCTTACACTGTGGCGACTGGGGCGTCACGCTAATGCACTTCGGCGACCTCAAACCTCATGAAGATCGCACACTTGTCTATTCTCTTTCTCAAAGTTGTTGTGTCAGCCCGTCATTGGCACCGTCAGCTCGTGGTTCTCTCTCTTGGACTCTTTTCTCTCATTCTCTGACACCATCTCACAAGTTTGAATATTTTTTAAATTTAGAAATTTTGATTTCATTTTGTTTGTTAATATGAACTTGCTATTGTTTAAGTTGTTATGGGTATGAGAAATTATTGTTTTGTTATTTTTTTACTTTACAACAACTTCCATATTATATCTTGGTTCTCAATTCTCACTCTATATAATTACTATAGTCAGAATAGTAAAATAATACATCAAAATAAAAGCTAGCATTCACATCGACCCACCGTTAATAAAGCTTATGATTTTTCAGATATGGAGATTATAGAAACTAATTGGTAGAACATGAAGCTAATATGATACGACACATGATCGTTCACCTAGTTAAATTTTATCAATTATCAAGTGTTTGCTTTACACCTTTGAAACCTTTCCATTAGTGTTTTTAATACTATAATAATAACAGTAAGAGTTTGAAGAGTTTTGTTTTCAATGGTTACAAAAATTCTTTGTCACTTTCTAAAGTGTTATGTTAGTGAGTGAGTCAATCAAAGAAAAAGAGCATTTTGGTAACTATCTGACGAATTCAGAGCCTTTTTCCAACATATGTCCCTGTTTCCCTTTCAACTGTTTGTGTTAAAACATCAATCTCAAAGAAGTCAATGTGCAGTTTCATAATTCTGTCTCAACCCCAAGCCTATTCACTCCTTTTACCATTCCCAAATGTATTTATTTTCCTTAGAGGTTTGATGTAGTGACTTCTCCAAATGTATTTATTTTCCTCATGAAATAGTCATTATTTTGCTAGAAAAGGTTTATTATCTAAATGGACCAATAAAGAAAAAATTTAATGTTTTTATGTCTATGAATGAATTGTTCAACACAATCTGGGTAGGAAGCTGCTAACAAAAGTAGAAAGTACATTGGCTAATGTTTGCTGATTCATCTGGTTGTCGATCATGCTTTGAGGTTGTCATGTCTTTTGGTTTTTAAAATAAACGTAGTTTCGTAATATCTAAAATTTTCATTATGTATGTTGTAATTTTTATCTTGCTACAAAGTGTCATCTAAAAAAGTCATGACCTTTAAATTTTCATCTAGAATTGATAAACGAGATATTGTAGTTTAATCTAGTGTTGACATGATAATGGTATATGTTCAATGTATTGTGGGGAGGCACCATTGAGTAGTTCATGCCTCTTTTTATGCATATGCATATGCTTTTAGTTGTTCTTGCATGTCACAAATAAGATAATGTTATTTGCTTTACTTGTTCAATTAAACAGGAATACATGATTTGAATTTTAAAATTGAAATAGAAGAGGTAATTAGTAAACCCCCTTTGTGATGATGTTATTGTTAGTGATGATGAAATTGGGGAAGATGAGATGATGTTGAAAATAAAATGATTTTGTTGAACTTTATAATAAAAAAAAGGCTAAGCTCACAACAAATGAATGTTGTAAATTTTACACTAGGATTGGTGTGGGTAAGGATGGAAAAGAAAGGGCAAAGTGTAATGCTTGTGGAAAAAATATGGAACTTCTCATTTAAATTTTCATAATGGGAGATGTGAGATAAAAAAAATTTGAAGATATAAGTCAAATGATTTTAGAGATGCAAGGAAAGTTTAAGGCCAAAGAGATATATCAAATGATGGCACGCGAATTGTTGTGTAATCTAATGATTAGGCGTAATTTGCCCTTCATTTTTGTTAAGTATCCAGAGTTTCAGGCTTTGATAAGTTATTTTTGTCCTCAATTAACCAATTTCTAGAAATACTTTTAAGACTAATATGTTGAGAATATATGAGAGGAAGAAAACCATCATTAAAGAACTGTTGTGTGCTATTCCTGGCAGGATCTGTTTAACTTCTGATTTATGGACATCTATTAATACTAAGGGTTTCATAACTTTGACTACCCATTTTGTTTACCTAAATTGGAAGTCAAATAAAAAGATTCTTAACTTTCGTCATATGCCTCCCCCTCACAATGGTTTTTAGTTGGCCAAGAAGATTAATGAATTCTTGCATGATTGGTGATGGAAGCTTGCTTGTGAAGCTTCAATGGAGGCTGGATCTTTAAACTGACTTATAGAATTCACAACTGTATAACAAAGATGTTGAGATATTGACCACTGCGTGCTATTTTAGATAGATCTTCATGCTTTATGTACAAGGGGAAGTTGTCGTTAAATACCCCAAACACGGTAGCATCCCACATAACCTTTAACGACTTAAGAAAAAGTTGTGGGATAGTAAATGTCATCCGATATAGGGGATCATCGACATCATGATCCGGCCTATTTACAGGTTTTGTCGGTCCCACAGCTTCCTATTTATCCAACACAGTTAATTACAGTGAACACTTTAATTGAAAAAAAGCATTTAATGACAGTGAAATACCTATTATGATAAACGCTTGACAAGATGTGTTGGCCAAGCAATGAAGGTGTTAAGTGTTTGCCCCACTAATTGAACCTCTTCAATGGGTACAGGAATGTGAACATCTACATCTCTAACTTCCTCAACACCAACCTTGACTTGATCATGGCGCAAAGGGATGTTGTGAACGATTATGGACCCCTCATAAAGTCTTCCTATGGCAACCAAGCAGGAGGGATTTTCTTCAATGTACAACCAACATTTCTCCGAGTCACACATGTCTGGATCGTTCCCTGAGGGATCAACACAACTCTCCTTTGTGCTAACACGAGCAGCTGAAGGACCAACCTCAGGCTTAAGAGGTAGTGCGAGTCCCTGTGATTGCATCTGCAATTGAAATTGGGACTGCATTTTGCGGAAGGACAACATTAGTTGTAGTGTCACTTTTTCTATGATCAACTCCTCCAGCTAGTCCCTAAGTTTTTGCGTCAGCTGCTCTAGGTCTTCGGGACCCATGGGCGCAGACGCGCGGGAGGTCCTTGGAGTCGGTCCAAAGTATTGTTTGATCGTGACACCGGCTCTAGCAGCACGCACACAACCAAGATATTCAGGTCGCCTAATGGCAACATTCAATACATCTTGACATCCATGGGTGACAAAGGAACCCTATGAAGCCTACTTCTTTAAGAATCCTATAACCAACACATTTATTCATTTACTCAATCAAACAATAAACATAAATAATTGCAATTCACAATTGAAAGTGACTTACAATCTTGCCAGCAATTTCCTTTGTTGCCTCAGAAGTCATTTGCCCAATGTTCTTGGTGTGGGTCATCTTCCACTTCACATGTCGTCTGATGGGAGATGAAGGATCAATGTTGGATCAAGTGGCCTCAGAATAATTAAGAAGGGGGGGGGTTGAATTAATTATTCCTAAACCTTTACTAATTAAAAATTCACTCTTCTAAGGCTTTTACTATGTTGTTAAGAGAATAAGGAGTAGAAGAGAAACTTAACCAAAAGTAAAAGCGGAAATTAAAATGCACAACGGAAAGTAAAAGAGTAGGGAAGAAGGAGACAAACACACAAGAGTTTTTATACTGGTTCGGCAACAGCCCGTGCCTACATCTAGTCCCCAAGCGACCTGCGGTCCTTGAGATTTCTTTTCCAACCTTGTAAAAATCCTTTTACAAGCAAAGATCCACAAGGGATGTACCCTCCCTTGTTCTCTTTGAACCTAGTGGATGTACCCTCCACTAGAACTGATCCACAAGAGATGTACCCTCTCTTGTTCTCAGTGAAACCCAAGTAGATGTACCCTCTACTTGTACAACAAAGGATGTACCCTCCAATGTGTTAAGACAAAGATCTCAGGCGGTTAAACCTTTGAAACTTTGTGAATGGGGATACAAAAAAATTCTCAGGCGGTTAGTCCTTTGAAAACTTATGTATAAGGTAAAGGGAAGAATCAAAAGAATTCTTAGACTGTGTCGTTTTGAATTCTTTGACAAGGGAGAAGGGAGACACAAAAGAATTCAGGTGGTTAGTCTATTGTTCTTTTGGAAAAGGGAGAAGAGAGACACAAAAAGAATTCAGGCAGTTAGTCCTTGGCGAATTCTTTTTGGCAAAGGGAGAAGAGATGAAAAGAATGAATAGCACAAGTTTTCAAGTTTTAGAAAACCAGAAAACTTTGGAAAGCTTTTGCCACAAAGAAGAAGAAGAAGTTCAAAGAGATTCAAGGCTTGTAAAGGATTGTATAAGATTGATTGGCTTGATATAAAATGCAAAACAAAGCCTTGCTTTTATAGACTCTTCATGTTTGGTCAAGAGGACCATTTAGAAGAGTTATGACTTTTAGAAAAACTTAAAACCAATTTGAAAAAGTCAAAAACCATTTGAAGAGTTACATCTTTTGATTTATTCAGAAACAATCACTGGTAATCGATTACCAAATCAATGTAATCGATTACACAAGGCTTTTATGTGAAAGGATGTGACTCTTCACATTTGAATTTGAAATGTTCAAAGGCACTGGTAATCGATTACCAAAACATTGTAATCGATTACAGCTTTTTTGAAATCAATTGGAACGTTGTAAATTCATTTGAAAACTTTTTCAAATTCATTTTGCTACTGGTAATCGATTACAACAATCTGGTAATCGATTACCAGAGAGTAAAAACTCTTTGGTAAACATGTTTTGAGAAAAATCCATGTGCTACTCAGTTTTTGAAAAAACCTTTTCATACTTATCTTGATTAAGTCTTCTCTTTATTCTTGAATCTTGATCTTGATTCTTGGAAGCTACATCCTTGAATCTTGAAGTGTTCTTGATTCTATCTTGAACATCTTGAACTCATTCTTTCTTGAATCTATCTTTCTTACACTCATTCTTTGATTGACCTTTGAGCTTTTTGTCATCACCTTTGTTATCATCAAAACATCTTTGAATCATTCTTGATTCATCATGAAGCTTTGCTTTTACAATCAATGACGGTGTAAGTGCTTCCAGATTTAGCAGCTTCCTTCAGTTGTTTCTTTTTCTTCTCCTCCATCAACTTCTTTTCTAGAAATTCATAACCCCCACAAGACAACACGTGAGGGGCAATGTTTTGTTTCTGGATGGTTTGTGCCTGATGCAATCCTACTCCCCAAGGGCATTGGATAGAAGAATTCAAAAAGATTGGGCCAGAGATGTAAGAGAAGGCCCTAAGGTTCTCATGAGCCTTAGGGTAGATTTCGGGCCCATGGGCTAAGTATGAGCCCACTTATCTTTGTACGTATTAGATTAAGGTTTCTTTATTTTTGGGCCTTGTATTTAGGACTCCATAATGTAGGTAGGGTACCCTAGAAATGTATGATTTTTCAGCCCTTGTATTTTAGGGCACCTAGACTAGTTTTTGTATTAGGGGTTGTTTTGTAATTTCAGATGCATTAAGTGAATATTTGATGTGTGTGTTGGAAAATAAATTGAATTGAATTGTGAGAAGCCCAATCCAATTAAATTTTAGAGGGGGAGGTGAGCATTTGCTTGCTACACCCTATTGCCACATCATATAGTCACACTTTGTGTAGGTCCTTCATGCTTTACATGCATCATGACACCTAAGCACACTTAGTGGAGTATCCTGGACTTGATCTTGGATTAGTGGGCTGAACCATAACTAAAATTCACTAATCATAATTAGTGAAATTTGGCTCCAAAATTTGGCTCCACAAATTCAATTTCAAATCCAAGTGAAATTTGAATAGAAATTCAAATTTCCCTTCAATTTTGTGTGACACTTTGGCTATAAATAGAGGTCATTTGTGTGCATTTTTTTCAACTTTGATCATTTGAAAATTAAACTTTAGATTTCAGAGCTCTTTTAGAGCATAAACTTTGGTGATTTTTTCTTCCTCTCCCTTCATTCATCTCCTTCTTCCTCCAAGCTCTTATCCATGGCCTCCTATGGTGGTGAGCTTCTTCTAGACTCATATTCTCCTTGAAGTGGCGTCTCCTCTCTCTCTTCCTTCTTCATTCCGCTGCCATTCATCTTCCAAGAAGCAAAGGAATCCATTGATGAAGAAGATCCTAGGCCTACAAGCTCCAATGGAGCTTACATCAGTGTCTTTTAATACTCCATACCCATCGGGCACAATATCTTCTTGGCCTGATAGTAACTTTTTGGCAACGTGTTTCCTTCTGGAAGCATATCGTGCACTACTTGAAGTAGTGAACTGAAGCTTTTGTCGCTCCACCCATATCTGGCCTTGACATTAACCAGATTTAACACTGCAGACAACAGCGTAAAGGAATTGTTGCACCCTGAATACAAAGGCTTCTTTGAATCAGTTTGCAATGTATCATACATAGGGGCATATGCTTGCTGAAAAGACTCTTGTCCAAGGTCATGAATCATATCCTCTAAGCAATCTCCCATTTCTACATCAAACAACTTAGATTGGGACCCACTCTACATGTCTGTCAATTCACCATGCCATATCCATGTTATATAATTCTTCTTAATCCCGTCACACAACAGATGCTCCCGTATGTCGTTGAGTATTTGTCATCTCCCGTTCAAACATTTTATACAAGGAGAAAAAAAAATTCATCCTCATCCAATCGACTTCTTTCAGAAGAAAATTGCAAGAACTGTTCCACGCATTCCTCATGTGTAGGGCTCATGCGACTTTTGTTCATCCAACTTCGATCCATCTAAATAATAACTCCATGATACTCACAAAGTTATTCAATGCATGAAAATATCACTTTTTCATTAAAGGAGTGGCCCTATCCATTTAGGAAGACATATTTTTATGGTAGATTCATATGTCAAGGTTAAGCCTCTTTTGTTAAATTTGACAAAATTTCGGCAGAATTTTGCATTGATCTCCTAGTACACGACATGAAAGTGGTGAGATTAATTCCCCGACAATCAAGTATGCACTTAGAGAACAACTAAAAATGCATTGTACTGAAATTTCATGAAATTCAACAAAATAATCTTAAACTTAATGCATGAATCTACCATAAAAATATGACTTTTCCCAAACTATCCAAACAGACAATTCAGGATTCAATATAATGATTAATGCAAAGTGCCCACAAGAATTATTTTATTCAATCTCAAACTGCAATCTAAGGTTCACTCATGATGAACAAAACATGTATATAAAGCACTGGTCATTAATCATAGACAACAATGTAGAAAAGCATTGGTAACAAAAATTAGCATCAAAAGTTGATGAAAAACCTATGATGATGATCAATATAATGTCCAAAAACAAATGTCGTCATGACGATGCAAGCAACAACACAAATAATGCCTACAAATTATATATTTGAATGGTAAGTTGTAGAAGCATATGTTATATGAAGTTTTGATGATGCCAAAGATAAGCATTTCCCAAGTTTAATCCAAGTCAAGAACTCAGAAATTCAAGAAAAATGATGAAGTTAGTCCCTAGAATCTTAGAAAGCATTCCTTAATTGATGATGCACAGGTTTGGCCAAAGGATATTTTACAAAAGCTTTTTGTGATTTCAAATATATGGTATTTTCTCTTTGGTAATCGATTACTAGAGGATGTAATCGATTACTCGTGGCCAAATTCATTTCTGAAAAAAATTGCGAATTTTGAATTTAAAATTTAAAGCCTGTAATCGATTACACAAGGCTTGTAATCGATTACTAAAAGTTTTAAACATTTTATAATAGCCTTTAGAAATTTAAATTTAAATTTTAAAGCCTGTTATGTGTAATCGATTACCAGACATGAAAATTCAAATTTCAAGTCTGAAGAGTCACAACTCTTCAGAAACTAACTGTGTAATCAATTACAACATTTATGTAATCGATTACGTGTCAGGAATTTTCAAAAATAACTCCCAAGAGTCTCAACTGTTCAAGAAGTTTTTGAATGGCCATCAAAGGCCTATAAATAGGTGACTTCGAACATGAAATTCCTTAGAGTTTTTCTGAACAACATTGTCTTATCCTCTCAAAACAAAATTGTCTTTTAACTCTCAAAATATTCCTTGGCCAAAACAACTGCAAATTCAATAAGGAATCTTGATCGATCTTCAATTGTAATATTCTTCTCTTAAAGAGAGAATTCTTCTTCTTATTATTCTTATTCAAAGAGATATGTTTAAGAGGCCGAGGGTCTCTTAAATTGTAAAGTTATCTGAACACAAGGGAAGGGTTGTCCCTGTGTGGTTCAGACTTTGTAAAAGGCTTTTTACAAGATAGTGGAAATCTCAAGCGGGTTGCTTGGGGACTGGACGTAGGCACAGGGCATGGCCGAACCAATATAAAAACTGAGTTTGCATTCTCTCTTCCCTTAAACTTCTTTTATTTATTATTGTTTATATTTCTCTTTAAAGAAGTTTGTTTTGAATTGTTCTTAGAGTAATTCATGATAAGGGTTGAATTGTTAAAAAAAATAATCGGGGGATAGTTTTTGTATCTTAATTCAACCCCCCTTCTTAAGATAACTGAGACCACTTGTTTAACATAAGTCACATATATGAGAAACTTGGATATATCAACTTGGTCATGCTCATAGCTAAAAAACAGCTAAAAATAGTTAAATAAAAAAACTTGGGCTTGGGCATAGCTAAAAAATGGTTATAAACAACTTGGATATATCAACTTGGTTTCTTTAGGGTTAGCCTTGACTTGGTTGACATGGTTTCGCCAAGGGAGAGCCTGGGATTGCGGCCCTTTATGAAAATACAAGTTGTACTGCAATAGAGCCTGACTGAAAATATTTCCATAACTGGATGTAGTATGGAGAACTTTGGAAGGTCATTGACCTCGCTTAACAGGTGCCTTATTGGCCCACTTAAGCCAGCCACTAGGAGAAAGATCATGAGCTATTGTGCCTGCTTTTCTGTTTCAAAAAAATTTCATTTTGAAATAAACATTCCAAAATACATATACAATGAAAGGTACAAAATTCAAATAAGGGAGTACAAAACTCAAATGCCCAATTACAGCTCACTTATGTCAGCTTTACTAAGATGACCCATGCTAAAAAAGCCCAATGGTTATAAAAGCTTAACAAAGACAAGAAGCAAAGGTTCTGAATTTTGTGAAATTGAAAGCTTAGTGATTAGAGAAATTGGTGTGGCAGCTTCCATGCTTAGGGGTTCATTCTTTCTTCGTCAGTTTCCACCTTTTCGTGGCTATGGGTAGTTAATTTCAACTTCCATTGAAATTTAATGTAATTGGATCTATTTTGATGTAATTACAACATAAAAATGAATGTCATGGATTCAAGTGAGGCTGTTTTAGGAAATAAAAATAGCATTCAATATAATAAAGAGGTTTCCCTCTATAAGTATAAGAGATTAGAACATAAGAAAGAAATGGAGATAATTAGGTGTGTAGGCTACAAATTAATAGATGACACTACAACTTATGGAGAACTGATACGGTCAAATTTTGGCAAAGAGGTATTGTATGAGGTAATAAAGATGATATTGATATTATAATTTCACAAGTTCTTTAAATTTGTTAACAAGCATTACAGTTTTGGTAACTTCAATTGCACAAGCAGGTTGCAACAGGGGGTTTTGATGGCATAATGCACCCAACTTTGGATGATAAGATAAATTCTCTCCACAACGTTGTAGCTTCTCTTGTAGCATTGCCTAAGTCAGAAGATTCACAAGAGGAGCATGACCTTGAAAATTTCCATTCAAGTTGCACCATTAGAAAACTGATTTTGGATTGCCCCAACTTTGCTTCCACTTTATGGGAAAAAGCTTTAAAAGGGAAAAGTGAGTTAAGAGATATGGGTGCATGGCCACAAGTAGATTTAATTTACTCTTTAAGATTATTCTCCAATGAAAGTTGGTTGCAAAGGACTGATTTTATATGTATTCATTTTTGTCTTCTCAATATAATTGCAGCTATAAGGTTATTTCAACATTTTTGGAATCACCAGATCCAACTGTACTAAAACTTGTTAAAAAAGAGCTACAACCTTTAATTGACATTGGAATTCTCAAGAACCCGAAGCTTATAGAAGAAGCAAACCAATATTTGTCATGTATGGAGAAGGGAGCTATATCTCAAAGGGACAGGTTTGGCCCATGATATTAATGGCTTAGTTATGATGTGGACGCAATAGCTAGCTTCATTTCTGGATTTGTAGAAAATGAGTTAAAAGGCTCAAAATAAATTTGATTGAGAAAGTTGTTGTGGTAATTTTGATAACCAGATGAAACAGTAAAATTACATGATGTAATGATCTAATTTTGCATATTTTTAAAATACAACAATTTTGCAACACAAGGAGTGCTATCAGTCTATTGTACCATGCATGTGTTAACGTTCTTATTGTGTTCAGCTGTTTAATTTGATTTTTCAAGCTATGTTGCCCCAAATTTTTGATTAAGAATGAACTCAGTAGCATCATCCCCCCAAATATCATGATCCTAGTGAATCAATAGTATTGGTAACCAAACTTGCACTCCCATAGGTAGGGAAATGTTTCCAAGTTTCACATCATTCTTGATCGCTCGAGCAAAATAAATTATAGGGGGTATAAGCTAAGAACCTCGTATAAAATCATGGTCACCTATTGCAAAGAAAGATATCATTAAGAATCAACATCTAATGACTCATGTTTACTATTATATATGTCTCAATGGACAGACAGAGCCGATTGGGGCTGGGTCAGAGATGTAAGAGAAGGCCCTAGGATTCTCATGAGCCTTAGGGTAGATTTTGGGCCCATGGGCTAAGTATGAGCCCACTAATATTTGTACATATTAGATTAGGATTTCATTAATTTTAGGCCTTGTATTTAGTGATGCAATCCTATCCCGCAAGGGCATTGGGTAGAAGACTCCAAGTAGAATGGGCTAGAGATCCAAGGGAAGGCCCTAGGGTTCTCATGACCCTTAGGATATATTTTGAGCCCATGGATTAAGTATGAGCCCACTTATCTTTGTAAATATTAGAATAGGTTTTTCCTTCGTTTGGGCCTTGTATTTTGGCCATTCTAATAGTATAGGATTTTAGCCTTGTATTTCGGGGCATTTTGAGTAGCCTTTGTAGTATGGACGTTTTTTTTGTATTTTCAAGTTTTGTTTGTCATGGGGGTGAGCTTAGCTATTATAGGGGGTGTGTAGCTAAGCTCTAGCTTTTCATCTCAAGGAGGTGAGCTTAGCTATTAGAGAGGTATGTGTAGCTAATCTCTAGCTTCTTTAGGAATCTTCTTAAGGAAGCTTCTCAAGGAGGTGAGCTTAGTTATGAGAGGGGTGTGTGTAGCTAAGCTCTAGCTTCTCAAGGAAGTTTTCTCAAAGAAGCTTCTCAAGGAAGTTTTCTCAAGAAAGCTTCTCAAGGAAGCTACCTAGTCTATAAATAGAAGCATGTGTAACACTAGTTGTAACTTTGATGAATGAGAGTCTTGTGAGACATACTTCAAAGTTCCACTTCTCTCCCTCTTTTATTCCTTCAATTTTGTGCTCCCCCCTCTCTCTTTCTCTCCCTATTTCTTTTCCTCCATTGAAGCATCCTCTCCAAGCTTCTTATCCAAGGCTCATCTTGGTGGTGAAGCTCCTTCTTCCATGGCTTATTCCCTAGTGGATGGCGCCGCCTCTTACCTCTTCTCCTTTGTCTTCCGCTGTATCTCCATGGTGGAAAATCACCATTAGAGGACCTCATTGAAGCTCAAAGAGCCAGCCTCCATAGAAGCCCCACAAGCAAGCTTCCATCAAGTGGTAATCAGAGCACAAGAGCTTCAAGTAGGTGCTCCTTAAACCTCCATTAACTTTTTTGCTTTACCTTCTCTTCCATTGTAGTTTCTTCCTTTTTTTTCTCCATGTATCTCCTCACATGTCTTGTGATAAATGTTTTTAACATGATTCTTTATAGTTTCCACCGATTAAACTTGCTATAGAAGCTAGATTTGATTTTCTATGGTTCAAATTTCTTGTTCTTGTTCTTGAACCATGAATTGTGTTGAGTTTAGGTTCCTTTGAGTTTTGTCTTGTTATTTTTTGTGGCTGAAACCTAAACCATAAAATTCTTACAAAAATATTAAAGTAGAAGAAAACCTCAAAAATATAGAGTGACTTGTTCACCTATTGTAGTTTTGTCATAGAAGTCATGTCTAGTCATGAAACTTGTCACATAAGATTTCTTATGTTGTGCTGAATTTTATTTTCTTGTTTCTTTGTCTAACTCATTTGTTCATGAGTGTATGAAATTATTTTAGCCTATTATTTGATTTGAGTCAAATATTTCATGTTAATTAGTCCTTAACATGTTCATGCAAAATTCTTAGAGAGTCTTTGATTGTGAACCTTTTCTTGAACTTTTAGGTTTCCTTATGATTGTGTCTATTGTGAATTTGAGTTTTGGTGATTGAATTGCTGGCAGAAATGTTGATCCTAAGTGAATATTGAACTCCTAAAATTGTGTTAAACAATCCTAGTGAGTTCAACATACATAGGAAGGTTGAAAGTAAGCCCAAGGCAATCAATATACCATGCTTAAAAAAAATCTCTGTTGTTGGCAGCTTGGACATACAAACTTGTAAAAATTACTGAGAATTGGTTACTTCGAATTTTGAGCTGAAAATTTTTCTGCATTTGCTATACATCTGGAAAAAAGTTATAAAAAAAGAACCAAGTGATTTGGATAAAAGGAAAAAATACTAAAAATCACACAATTTGGAAGAAAAATCAGTATCCAGGAAAAAAAAAGTGAAAGGGAAGTGTGATTGTTGTTTTGGTTCAAAATTTATTCTATAATTGGTGCCTATGTTATACCAATCTTAGTTCCGAAATTTCAATTTAAAATTACTGTGAAAACAAGTGCCAAAGCTAGAGGTTTGTTGAGTCATTTTTTTTTTAGTTTTTTTCTCTACTCTAGAGCCATTCTAAGTTTCTCTTTGAGTCCTAGCTTGCTTCTATGTCCTTTTCATTGCTTTAATTGTTGAATAATCCTTGAAAAATTATCTTGTTAAAACTTCATTGGTTTAGATTTCATTTCATTTTTTTTTTTGGTCTTTGGTTATTGCTTGTCTCTTTGTTTCCTTGGTTGTGGGTTGCCATATAGGGAATTGGAAGGAGGATTGGTGCCATCCCTTGAAGAATTTGAGTCAAGAAGAAAGGGGCCAACCACCTTAAGAGCTATTGAACTAAGAAGCACTCCAAATTTAGTGAATCACCAAAGAGAGAACAACCACCAAAATTAAGGACTGTTTTGTAATTTTGTAATTTGCAATTTACTTACCTTCATTGCTTTCAAGTTTTGTAACAAAAAGGCCTTTCATTGGAAGTGTGTTGGGAGCCTCCAATAGGTTACCAAACTTCCATTTGTGTGTAATAATTTTAGGCAATTTTTCCTTAGGATAGTGAGTGTTTTGTTGGGAACCTTGAATGTGGTCATCCAAACACTCTTAGGATTCGCCTAGTTTACATTTCTTGCTTACTTTCATAGCTTATTTCCTTTACCTTCCATTGTCAAACCGCCTAGATAGCTTTCCTTTTACCAATTAGTTTTTTTTTACCTTATCTTTCACACCTCTTTTAGTGTTTATTTGGCTAGTTTCAACCATAGTTTCTTTTACCTTTTGTTTTCAAACCTCCAACAAGAAAGAACCACAACTCAGGAACCAACATGAGTCATCATTCATCTAGTGTTAATGACAAGGGTACTAGTCATAAAGACCCTTTATCTAGAATCTTAGATGAGTTGAGTTCCCTCAAGTTATGGAAAGAAAAACAAGAGAGAAAAGAAAAAGGAAAAAAAAGAGTGGAAGAAATAAGTCAAGATGAAAGAAAGAAAATAAGAGAGGAAGAAAGAAGAAAAATAATGAAAGAAATGAAAAGAGAAAAACATGCCTCCTATAGTAGTCATAACTCTTGCAAAAGCCTAAGTGAAGAACTTTGTGACTATTATGAAGGAAGGCATAGGTCACATCTTAGGCCTCTCTCCCATAGAAGAGAAAAGGAAAGAAAGCCTCAAGAGGCTAACATTAAACTCTCATACTTCCATGGGAAGGACAATGTAGAGGATAATTTAGATTGGGAAATAAGGGTAGAGCAACAACTTAAAAAGAAGTCTACTTCAAAATCTTATGGCTCTCACTCTTATCCAAAGAAAGAACAAGGTCAAGGCATCTTAGGGGTGACACCTTCTAAGCCCAAAGATGATAAGGGAAAGACCATAGAAAAGCAAGCCCCTAAGGCTAGTATGCAAGAGAAAACTAGCTCTATAAAGTGCTTTAAATGTCTTGGAAGAGGACACATTACTTCTCAATGCCCCACCACAAAAACCATGATTATGAGGGGCCAAGACATTTATAGTAGCCAAGATGAGGCTACTACTTCACCTTCCTCTAGTGAAAGTGAAAAAGCAAAAGGGGGAGAATCTAGTGAAGAAATCTACCCCCAAGAAGAAGGACAACCATTAGTGGTTAAAGAGAAGTGTAAGGAGGTAAGTGTCTCTTCCAAGAGTTTAGCTAAGAAGGAAACTCATTTTACAATAAAGACAAACAATAAAGAAATTTTCTCTCTTAGACAACCTCCACATTTTCTCTTTTGTAAAAAGGCACTTGCTAGCATTGCCACACCTCTTGGGCTTGAGTTTATTCCTCAAGTAAAGAAGTTGTTGGATGAGGGTTTGGTTCGCAAGAGCTTAAATCCTTGTGCTTTGTTGGTGCCCAAAATAGGTATTATTAGGCACCAAGTCCCTAAAATAGGTGGTATGATGAATGCTTTGAGTGGTTCAACCCTCTTTTGTAAAATCACTCGTACACCTAACATCTTCATGGTGTGTGTACATAGGGACCCATTAGGTAGGTTTGTTCTTATTTTTAGTTCCAATACAAACTTAGGTACTCATATGGGACACCTTAGGTTTGTCATACTTTTTGGTAGGAATAATCAATATGAAAATACAGAAAAAGGTATGTTTTATTGCGTTACTTTTCTTAATTTTTCAAATAGTGATCAAGGGGTTCCCATGAACCCTAAGAGAATAAAGGTCATTCCT
The DNA here is from genome assembly GCF_000004515.6 of Glycine max. Classification (NCBI taxonomy): domain Eukaryota; kingdom Viridiplantae; phylum Streptophyta; class Magnoliopsida; order Fabales; family Fabaceae; genus Glycine; species Glycine max. The sequence goes on from NC_038251.2 coordinate 36,075,635, forward strand.
GAGTGGCCCACTCCACCAAGTATAAGAAAAATTTGGGGCTTCCATGACTTAACAAACTTTTACAAAAGGTTTGTCCCATATTTTTCTATACTTGTAGCACCACTCATTGAGTTGGTGAGAAACCATGTTCCTTCATGGGAAGATGCCCAGGAAATGGGTTTTCAGACCTTACCTTACTTCAACATACCAAACACCACTAATACATATGTTTTTGTTCTTTTTACAGGTGTTGAGGGAAGGAGCCCAGAGTATGATGAACCTCGGGATTTGAGGTCAAATCCATTCCAAGGTGGAGGGAATGATGCAATCCTATCCCGCAAGGGCATTGGGTAGAAGACTCCAAGTAGATTGGGCTAGAGATCCAAGGGAAGGCCCTAGGGTTCTCATGACCCTTAGGATATATTTTGAGCCCATGGGCTAAGTATAAGCCCACTTATATTTGTAAATATTAGAATAGGTTTTTTCTTCGTTTGGGCCTTGTATTTTGGCCATTCTAGTAGTATAGGGTTTTAGCCTTGTATTTCGGGGCATTTTGAGTAGCCTTTGTAGTAAGGACTTTTTTTTTGTATTTTCATGTTTTTTTTTTGTCATGGGGGTGAGCTTAGCTATTATAGGGGGTGTGTAGCTAAGCTCTAGCTTTTCATCTCAAGGAGGTGAGCTTAGCTATTAGAGAGGTATGTGTAGCTAATCTCTAGCTTCTTTAGGAATCTTCTTAAGGAAGCTTCTCAAGGAGGTGAGCTTAGTTATGAGAGGGGTGTGTGTAGCTAAGCTCTAGCTTCTCAAGGAAGTTTTCTCAAAGAAGCTTCTCAAGGAAGTTTTCTCAAGAAAGCTTCTCAAGGAAGCTACCTAGTCTATAAATAGAAGCATGTGTAACACTAGTTGTAACTTTGATGAATGAGAGTCTTGTGAGACATACTTCAAAGTTCCACTTCTCTCCCTCTTTTATTCCTTCAATTTCGTGCTCCCCCCTCTCTCTTTCTCTCCCTATTTCTTTTCCTCCATTGAAGCATCCTCTCCAAGCTTCTTATCCAAGGCTCATCTTGGTGGTGAAGCTCCTTCTTCCATGGCTTATTTCCTAGTGGATGGCGCCGCCTCTTACCTCTTCTCCTTTGTCTTCCGCTGCATCTCTATGGTGGAAAATCACCATTAAAGGACCTCATTGAAGCTCAAAGATCCAGCCTCCATAGAAGCCCCACAAGCAAGCTTCCATCATTTAGGGCTCCATAATGTAGGTAGGATACCTTAGAAATGTAGGATTTTTCCGCCCTTATATTTTAGGGCACCTAGACTAGTTTTTGTATTAGGGCTAGTTTTGTAATTTTACATGCATTAAGTGAATATTTGATGTGTGTGCTGGGAAATAAATTTAATTGAATTGGGAGAAGCCCAATCCAATTAAATTTTAGAGGGGGAGGTGAGCATTTGCTTGTTACACTCCATTGCCACATCATATAGTCACACTTTGTGCATGTCCTTCATGCTTTACATGCCTCACGACACCTAAGCACACTTAGTGAAGAATCTTGGACTTGATCTTGGATTAGTGGGCTGAACCATAGCTAAAATTAAGTAATCATAATTAGTGAAATTTTGGCTCAAAAATTTGGCTTCACAAATTTAATTTCAAATTCAAGTGAAATTTGAATAGAAATTCAAAGTTCCCTCCAATTTTGTGTGACACTTAGGCTATAAATAGAGGCCATGTGTGTGCAGTTTTTTGAACTTTGATCATTTGAGAATTAAACTTCAAAGTTTAGACCTCATTTGAGGCACAAAATTTCGTGCCCCTTCTCTCCCTCTCCCTCCACTCATCTTCTCCTACCTTCAAACTCTTATCTATGGCTTCCTATGGTAGTGAGCTTCTTCTTGACTCATCTTCTCCTTGAAGTGGCATCTCCAATCATCTTACTTCCTTCTCCATTCTGCTGCCATTAAACTTCAAGAAGCAAAGGACTTCATTGATGAAGAAGATCTAAGGCCTACAAGCTCCACATATGAGCTACATCATGTGGTATCAAGAGCATCTTCATCTAGGTGATGTTCTTTTGCTTCCTCTATCGTTTTGTTCGGTCAATTCACTTTAATTCCTTGTTATGCATCTTATTCTCCATTGTCTTGTGGTTTGGTGCTGTTTAGAGTAGATTCAAAAAAATAAACCGATTAAATCTTAGATCTACACTTGTTCTTGCATTTCTATGGTTCAAATTTTATAGATCTACTCTTCAATCAAGTTTTTGTGTTTATTTTAGGTTCTATCATTTTTCAGTCATAATATTCTTGTGATGAACCTTTAGATCTATATTTTCTTCCAAAATATTGATTAGAAAAAAAAAACACAAAAATATAAGTGTAAATCACTTAATCCATGTTGTCTTAGAGTCATGTTTAGTCATAATAATTGTCACATTATGTTCTATGTTTGTGTTGAATTTTTATTTTGTTTATTGAATTCTAGATACATTTGTTCATGTATTCTTGTCATTCTTAGCCTATCTTTTGAATTTTGAGTCTAATTCATGCATGTTATTTAGTTCATATCATGTTGTAAATCAATTCCTAGAAGTAATCTTGTTGTTGAACTTTTTTTTTTGTTTTCTAAGTTTCCTACATGATGCCTATGATGAAGTTGAGTTGTGGTGCTGAGTTGTGGCTGGATTTTTGAATCAAAATAAGTCTTAAGCTCTCTTGAATTGTTTTATTCAAGATAATTGAGCATATGCAAACACAAATTGTAACTATCCAAGTCTTAAGCAACATAAACACTACTCTTGATTTCAAGGTTGAAATCGCTGGTGCTGGCAGCTTGAACATATGAACTTGTATAAATTACTGGGAATTTTTAACCACGAATTTTAAGCTGAATTTTTTACTGAATTTTATGGACATTGGTTCCAAAATCATAAAAAAATAAGCAAGTGATTTGGATAAAAGTAAAAAATAATAAAAATCACACAAGTTGGCAGAAAAATCAGTGTCCAGGAAAAAAAAAGTGAAAGGGAAGTGTGCTTTTTGTTTTGGCTCGAAATTTTTTCTATAATTGGTGCCTATTTTATACCAATCTTAGTTCTGAAATTTCAATTTAAAATTAGTGTAAAAACAAGTTCCAAAACTAGAGGTTTCTTGATTCTTTTTTATTTTACAGTTTTTTTACTCTACTCTAGCTTGCTTCTATGTTCTTTTCATTGCTTTAATTGTTGAATAATCCTTGAAAATTTGTCTTACTAAAATTCTATTGGTTTAGCTTTCATTTTATTTTTTTGGTCTTTGGTTATTGCTTGTCTCTTTGTTTCCTTGTTTGTGAGTTGCCATATAGGGAATTGGAAAGGAGGATTGGTACCATCCCTTGAAGAATTTGAGTCAAGAAGCAAGGGGAAAACCACCTTAAGAGCTATTGGACTAAGAAGCACTCCAAATTGAGTGAATCACCAAAGAGAGAACAACCACCAAAATTGAGGACCTTTTTGAAATTTTGTAATTGACAATTTACTTACTTTCATTGCTTTCACATTTTGTAACAAAAAGGCCTTTCATTGGAAGTAAGTTGGGAGCCTCCAATAGGCCACCCTACTTCCATTTGTGTGTAATAATTTTAGGCAATTTTCCCTTAGGATAGTGAGTGTTTTGTTGGGAACCTTAAAGGTGGTCATCCAAACACTCTTAGGATTCGCCTAGTTTACATTTCTTGCTTACTTTCATAACTTTTTTTTCCTTTACCTTCCATTGTCAAACCGCCTAGATAGCTTGCCTTTTACTAATTTGCTTTTACCTTATCTTTCACACCTCTTTTAGTGTTTATTTTGGCTAGTTTCAACCATAGTTTCTTTTACCTTTTGTTTTCAAACCCCCAACAAAAAAAAACCACAACTTAGGAACCAACACGAGTCTTCATTCTTCATTTAATGTTAATGGTGAGGGTTCTACACTTAAGGACCCCTTGTATAAGATATTAGATGAGTTGAGATCCCTTAACTTGTGGAAAGAAAAACAAGAGAGAAAAGAAAAAGGAAAAAAAGAGTGGAAGAAATAAGTCAAGATGAAGAGAGAAAATAAGAGAGGAATTAAGAAGGAAAATAATAAGAGTTAAGAAAAGAAAAACATGCCTCCTATGGTAGTCATAACTCTTGCAAGAGCCTATGTGAAGAACTTCATGACTATTATGAAGGAAGGCATAGGTCACATCTTAGTCCTCACTCCCATAGGAGATAAAAGGAAAGAAAGCCTCAAGAGGCTAACATTAACCTCCCATACTACCATGGGAAGGAGGATTGGTGCCATCCCTTGAAGAATTTGAGTCAAGAAGCGAGGGGAAAACCATCTTAAGAGCTATTGGACTAAGAAGCACTCCAAATTGAGTGAATCACCAAACAGGGAACAACCACCAAAATTGAGGACCTTTTTGTAATTTTGTATTCACAATTTACTTACTTTGATTGCTTTCAAATTTTGTAACAAAAAGGTCTTCATTGTAAGTAAGTTGGGAGCCTCCAATAGGTCACCCTACTTCCATTTGTGGGTAATAATTTTAGGCAATTTTCCCTTAGGATTGTGAGTGTTTTGTTGGGAACCTTAAATGTGGTCATCCAGACACTCTTAGGATTTGCCTAGTTTACATTTCTTGCTTACTTTCATAGCTTATTTCCTTTACCTTCCATTGTCAAACTGCCTAGATAGCTTGCCTTTTACCAATTAGTTTTTACCACACCTCTTTTAGTGTTTATTTTGGCTAGTTTCAACCATAGTTTCTTTTACCTTTTGTTTTCAAACCCCCAACAAGAAAAAACCACAACTTAGGAACCAACATGAGTTTTCATTCTTCATCTAGTGTTAATGGTGAGGGTTCTACTCCTAAGGACCCCTTGTATAAGATATTAGATGAGTTGAGATCCCTTAAGTTGTGGAAAGAAAAACAAGAGAGAAAAGAAAAAGGAAAAAAAAGAGTGGAAGAAATAAGTCAAGATGAAAGAGATAAAATAAGAGAGGAATTAAGAAGAAAAATAATGAAAGAAATGAAAAGAGAAAAACATGCCTCCTATAGTAGTCATGACTCTTGCAAGAGTTTAAGTGAAGAACTTAGCAACTATTATAGAGGGTGTCATAGTTCACATACTAAACATCCTTCCCAAAGAAGAGAAAAGGATAGAAGGCCTCAAGAGGTTAACATTAGCCTCCCATATTTCCATGGAAAGATAATGTTGAGGCCTACTTAGATTGAGAAATAAAGGTTGAACAACTCTTTGCTTGCCATCATATTAGTGAAGAGAGAAAAGTTCCATTGGCTACCCTTAGCTTTCAAAGGTATGCCCTCTATTGGTGGACTTCCCTTGTTAGGGAACGAAGGATTCATGGGGATCCTCCAGTAGAGTATTGGAATGATCTTAAGAGTGCCCTTAGGAAGAGGCACATTCCCTCCTACTATGAAAGGGAGCTTATGGACAAGCTCCAAAGGCTTAGACAAGGGAGTATGAGTGTTGAAGAATATAGACAACAAATGGAACTACTCATTTTAAGAGTTGGACTTAGGGAGGAGGAAAGAACAAGCATAGCTAGGTTCCTTAGTGTGCTTAATATGGAAATGAAGGATAAGGTTGAAATCCTTCCATATAGGGACCTAGATGAGCTAGTCTAACTTTATATAAGAGTGGAGCACCAACTTAAAAGAAAGCCTTCTTCAAAATCTTATGGCTTTCACTCTTATCCAAGCCAAGCCCAAGGAATTTTGGGGGCTGCACCTTCAAAACCCAAGGAAGATAAGGGTAAGACCATAGAGAAATCCACCCCTAAGACTAGTTCCCAAGAAAGGACTAGCAACATTAAATGCTTCAAATGTCTTGGGAGAGGTCACATTGCCTTTCAATGCCCCACAAAGAAAACCATGATTGTGAGGGGTCAAGACATTTATAGTAGTCAAGAGGAGACTACTTCTTCCCCTTCCTTTAGTGGAAGTGAAGATGAAGTAAGGGGTGAAGAGTCTAGTGAGGAAGTCTACCTCCATGAAGAAGGTGATATCCTAATGGTTAGAAGGCTCCTTGGAGGTCAATCTTGTGATCTATCTCAATCCCAAAGAGAGAACATCTTTCAGACAAGATGCAAAATTTTAGATAAAACTTGTTCTCTCATTGTGGATAGTGGATCGTGGTTCAATTGTTGTAGCACAAGATTAGTTTCAAAGTTAAACCTCACTATCATTCCCCACGCAAAACCTTACAAACTTTAATGGCTCAATGAACAAGGGGAAATGATAGTTAACCAACAAGTAAAGGTACCTTTCTCCATTGGGACATATAAGGATGAAGTTAATTGTGATATAGTTCCCATGGAGGCAGGGCATATTCTTTTAGGAAGGCCATGGAAATTTGATAGGAAGATCATTTACAATGGCCTAACTAATGAGGTTACCTTCACCCATCTTGGCACTAAATTTGTGTTGCATCCTCAAATACCTTCACAAGTAGCCAAAGATCAACTAACTATGAAAGATAAGAGCAATGGGGAAGAAAAACTAGAAAACCAAAAGAAAAAGAAGGATAGTAAGGCCTTGTCTACAAAGGCCAAGGGGAAGGAAAAAGTGGAAAAAGATTCCTCCAAGAAGATCGTTAAGAAGGAAAATCATTTTGCAACAAAATGTGATATCAAAAGAGCACTCCTTCTTAAACAATCTTTCTACCTTCTCCTATCAAGGGAAACATCCCTTAGTACTGCCATACCTCTTGAGCTTGAGGTTATTCCTCAAGTAAAGGAGTTGTTGGATGAGGGTTTGGTTCGTAAGAGCTTAAATCCTTGTGCTTTGTTGGTGCCCAAAATAGGTATTATGAAGCACCAAATCCCTATGATAGGTGGTATGATGAATGTGTTGAGTGGTGAAACCCTCTTTTGTAAAATCACTCATGCACCCAACATCTTCATGATTTGTGTACATAGGGACTCATTAGTTAGGTTTGTTCTTATTTTTTGTTTCAATACAAACCTAGGTGCTCATATGGGACACCTTAGGTTTGTCGTAATTTTTTGTAGGAATAATCAACATGAAAATAAAGAAAAAGGTATATTTTAATCCATTACTTTCCTTAACTTTTTAAATAGTGATCAAGGGCTTCCTATGGACCCTAAGAGAATGAAGGTCATTCCTGAGTGGCCTACTCCACCAAGTATAAGGGAAATTTGGGGCTTCAATGACTTAACAAACTTTTACAAAAGGTTTGTCCCATATTTTTCTATACTTTTAGCACCACTCATTAAGTTGGTGAGGAACTATAGTCTCTCATGGGAAGATGGCCAGGAAAGAGGTTTTTAGTCCTTACCCTACTCTAACATACCCAACATCACTAATACATATGTTTTAATTCTTTTTACAGGTGTTGAGGAAAGAATCCCTGAGTTTCAAGAACCTCTGGATTTAAGGTCAAATCCTTTTCAAGGGGGAGGGAATGATGCAATCTTACCCCCCAAGGACATTGGATAGAAGACTCGAAGAAGATTAGGCCAGAGAGGCAAGAGAAGGCCCAAGGGTTCTCATGAGTCTTAGGGTAGATTTTGGGCCCATGGGCTAAGTATGAACCCACTTATCTTTGTACATATTAGATTAAGATTTCATTATTTTTGGGCCTTGTATTTAGGGCTCCATAATGTAGGTAGGGTACCCTAGAAATAAGCGATTTTTTCAGCCCTTGTATTTTAGGGCACCTAAACTAGTTTTTGTATTAAGGGTAGTTTTGTAATTTCACATGCATTAAGTGAATATTTGATGTGTGTTGAGAAATAAATTTGATTGAATTGGGAGAAGCCCAATCCAATTAAATTTTAGAGGGGGAGGTGAGCATTGACTTGCTACACCCCATTGCCACATCATATAGTCACACTTTGTGCATGTCCTTTATGCTTTACATGTCTCATGACACCTAAGCACACTTAGTAGAGAATCTTGGACTTGATCTTGGATTAGTGGGCTGAACAATAGCTAAAATTCAGTAATCATAATTAGTGAAATTTTGGCTCTAAAATTTGGCTCCACAAATTCAATTTCAAATTCAAGTGAAATTTAAATAGAAATTCAAATTTACCTCTAATTTTGTGTGACACTTAGGCTATAAATAGAGGCCATGTTTGTGCCCTTGATCATTTGAAAATTAAACTTCAAAGTTCATACCTCATTTGAGGCACAAAATTTCGTGCCCCTTCTTTCGCAACCTACCCTTTGGCAGGAGGGCGACGCGGGGCTCACGGGTGCGTCTTTCAAGAAAGGAAAATGCACGGAGTCGCCACCAACGTTTATTTGAGGAAAACGTCAGAAAAACCGGAAAGCTGTGGTCTACGAACTTTAATCGTGAAAGGTTCGGGAGTTGTTTTTACACACGGGGAAGGTATTAGCACCCCACGCGTCCATCACATGGGAAGGCAGCCTTTAATCAAGTGTGCAAATATGACTTCAAAATGTTTTATTTTCCCTTTTTATGTCTTTTTGTGTTTTTATGTTTTTAATTTTGGTGTGGTCAACAAGGGTGTTTCCCTTGCTCCTACGTATCCTCAATTGCGATGAAGAAATCAGACCTGCGTAGTTCTTTCAGAACTAAACGTTGGTTAAGTTGTTTTGATCTTTTTCCGCAAGATCAATTTTAACCGAACAAAGGCATTTAAGGCATTGGACCATTAAACAATCTTTTGATTTTGAAAAGAGAGAAACGTTAAGGCGTTGGACCATTAAAGATCTCTTGTTTTTGAAAGGAGAGAAACGTTAAGGCATTGGAACATTAACGATCACTTGTTTTTGAAAGGAGAGAAATGTTAAGGCGTTGGACCATTAACGATCTCTTGGGGTGGTCGACAAAAGCGGGGCTTTTGCTCCTACATATCCTCAATTGCAAAAGTGGTAAAGTTACATGTTGATTTTATGTTTTTGAACGGTCCATGTTAACCGATAAAAGCAAAAAGGACCGTTTAAGGTGTTGGACCTTAAAATGGTTTTTAGTGATTTTTGTGGACAAAACTTGATTTGTGAGTTGATTTTAGCCTTAGTTTCACTTTGGTTATTAGTTAATTCATTCAAGGAAACTTCCATAGAAAAACGTCTGATTGATTTTTTTGATTATTTTATTCAAAGATATTTAGATTATTTTATTATTATTTTGTTTTTTTTGGTTTAACCGAGGTTATAGTGTGAACGATCGGTTAGATTTTGCTTTAACAGTGATTAAACGAAATTACAACACAAATGATCGGTTGAAATTCATTTTATCATTTATTAGGCGAGATAACGGCTTAAATAAACAGTTAAAGGACGTTAAAAACGGAAGAAAAGAAAATCGAAAGTGAACGAGATGAAGATGAAATCAAACAAAACAAGAAATGAATTGAAAGTCTCGGATTGGAACACTTACCGGTTGAAGAAAGAAGAACGGACGAAGAACGGTGAAGAACGAAGGAAAATCTTCACAGATTTGCTCACGGAAACGTCTCGGAAGCATTACAGAAGCACTTCAACTCAATTTTTCTTCATGGAAACGTGTTTTTTTTTACCCAAAATAGCCGAAATGCATAGCCTTGGGGTCATGAACATTTTGAAACAGCCCCCCTCCCCTATTTATAGAAAAAGAGAGGTGCTTGCTGCCCAGAGGCTTCTTGAGGAAGATTTCTAAGCGCACCCTAATTACTAAGTTCACCCCCCTTTTCGTACTTTACGAAAAAGTTACAGAAGCCTTATGGAAGTGTTTTGGATTTGATTTTCATCTTTTTTTCTCTTTCCTTTCACCAATGTTAAGTGAAATATGCTTACTCAAGGTTTTTCAGAAATTTTACGGAAGCCACGGAAGCCCTGGAAACCATTTTTCAACAACGTGGGGGAGCTTGCCGCCCAGTTGCTTTCTCCTTAAGCAACCCAACTTCCAAAATGTTCTGGAAGGGCCTAGATTCAAATTTGTATTTACACCCTTATCTTGATAAGTTCACCCCCCCCCATTTTGTGTTTTTGGCTGTTTTCTTTCCGAAATCTCATGAAACTTTACGGATTCCACCGCGGTGAGTGTTAAGCCTTCTGAAACGATCAACAATGGTCCTCGGATGAAAATAGAGTGTAACAATTTATTTACGCATACCCCGCTTTGCTAAATACACTCCCATTTTTGTGTTTTTGACCGGTTTCTTCCCGAAACAGCTCGGAACTTTACGGATTCCACAACGATGGGTGTTAAACATTTTGAGGTGGTCAAACGAAGGTCGCATGCTGACAAACAATGGTCCCTGGACGAAATTAGGGTATGACACCTTCTCTCCCTCTCCCTCCACTCATCTTCTCCTACCTTTAAGCTCTTATCGATGGTTCCCTATGGTGGTGAGCTTCTTCTTGACTCATCTTCTCCTTGAAGTGGCATCTCCAATCATCTTTCTTCCTTTTCTATTCCGCTGCCATTAAACTTCAAGAAGATCCAAGGCCTACAAGCTCCACATAGGAGCTACATCAAGATTCAAAGAGGATTGGGCTAGAGCTGCTAAAGAAGGCCCTAGAGTTCTCATGAACCTCATGGTAGATTTCTGAGCCCATGGGCCAAGGTTGGGTCCACACTTCTTTGTAAATATTAGAATAGGTTTTTCCTTCTTTTGGGCCTTGTATTTTAACCATTCTAGTAGTATAAGGTTTTAGCCTTGTATTCTAGGGCATTTTGAGTAGTATTTTTAGTGTGGAATTTTTTTGTATTTTCATGTATTTTGGCATGAGGGTGAGCTTAGCTATTATAGGGGTGTGTGTATCTAAGCTCTAGCTTCTCATCTCAAGAAGGTGAACCTAGCTATTAGAGGGGTGTGTGTAGCTAAGCTCTAGCTACTCTAGGAATCTTCTCAAGGAAGCTTCTCAAGGAGGTGAGCTTAGTTATTAGAAGGGTGTGTGTAGCTAAGCTCTAGCTTCTCAAGGAAGCTTCTCAAAGAATCTTCTCAAGGAAGCTTCTCAAGGAAGTTTCTCAAGGAAGTTACCAAGGCTATAAATAGAAGCATGTGTAACACTTGTTGTAACTTTGATGAATGAGAGTCTTGTGAGACACACTTCAAAGTTCAGCTTCTGTCCCTCTTTTCCTCTTTCAATTTCATGCTCCCTCCCCCCTCTCGCTCTCTTTCTTTTCCTCCATTGAAGCTTCATCTCTAGGCTTCTTATCCAAGGCACTCTCTTGGTGGTGAAGCTCTTTCTTCCATGGCTTATTCCCTAGTGGATGACTCCTCCTCTCACCTCTTCTCCTTTATCTTTTGCTATGTCTCCATGGTGGAAAATCACCATTGAAGGACCTCATTGAAGCTCAAAGATCCAGCCTCCATAGAGGATTCACAAGCAAGCTTCCATCAAGTGGTAATTAGAGCACAAGAGCTTCAAGTAGGTGCTCCTTAAACCTCCATTAATTTTCAGCTTTACCTTATCCTCCATTGTTGTTTCTTCATTTTTCTCCATGCATCTCCTCACATGTCTTGTGCTAAATTTTGTTAACATGATTGTTTATAATTTCAACCGATTAAACTTGCTATAGAAGCTAGATTTTATTTTCTATGGCTCAAATTTCTTGTTCTTGTTCTTGAACCATGAATTGTGTTGAGTTTAGGTTCCTTTAAGTTTTGTCTTGCTATTTTTTGTGGCTGAAACCTAAACCATAAAATTCTTACAAAAACATTAAAGTATAAGAAAACCTCAAAAATCTAGAGTGACTTGTTCATCTATTGTGGTTTCGTCATAGAAGTCATGTCTAGTCATGAAACTTGTCACATAAGATTTCTTATGTTGTGCTGAATTTTATTTTTCTTGTTTCTTTGTCTAACTCATTTGGTCATGAGTGTATGAAATTCTTTTAGCCTATTAGTTTATTTGAGTCAAATCTTGCATGTTAATTAGTCCTTAACATGTCATGCAAAATTCTTAGAGAGTCTTTGATTGTGAACCTTTTCTTGAACTTTTAGGTTTCCTTATGATTTGTGTCTATTGTGAATTTGAGTTTTGGTGATTGAATTGCTGACTGAAATTTTGATCCTAAGTGAATATTGAACTCCTGAAACTGTGGTAAACAAGCCTAGTGAGTTCAACATGCATAGGAAGGTTGAAAGTAAGCCCAAGGCAATCAATATACCGTGCTTAAAAATTTCAAAGTCTGAAATCGCTGGTGCTAGCAGCTTGAACATACAAACTTGTAAACATTACTGGGAATTGGTCACCTCGAATTTTGAGCTGAAACTTTTACTGAATTTTCTAGACATCAGGAACAAAATTATAAGAAAAGAACCAGGTGATTTGGATAAAATGAAAAAAATAAGAAAAATCACACAATTTAGCAGAAAAATCAGTATCTAGGAAAAAAAGTGAAAGGGAAGTGTGCTTGTTGTTTTAGCTCAAAATTTGTTCTATAATTGGTGCCTATTTTATAGAAATCTTAGTTCTGAAATTTCAATAGAAAATTAGTGTGAAAACAAGTGCCAAAACTAGAGGTTTGTTGAGTCTTTTTTTTAACTCTACTCTAGAGCCACTCTAAGTTTCTCTTTGAGTCCTAGCTTGCTTCTCTGTCCTTTTCATTGCTTTAATTGTTGAATAATCCTTGAAAATTTGTCATGTTAAAACTCTATTGGTTTAGCTTTCATTTCATTTTTGGTCTTTCGTTATTGTTTGTCTCTTTGTTTCCTTGTTTGTGAGTTGCCATATAGGAAATTAGAAAGGAGGATTGGTCCCATCCACTAAAGAATTTCAATCAAGAAACGAGGGGCCAACCACCTTAAGAGCTATTAGACTAAGAAGCACTCCAAATTGAGTGAAACACCAAAGAGATAATAGACACCAAAATTGAGGACCTTTATCTAATTGGTAATTGTAGAATCAAGCTTCATGATGATGAACCAAGCAATTTCGATGATGCCAAAAGCCCAAGTGATTGATTTAAGACTTCAAGATCAAGCATCAAGAATCCAATCCAAGATTCAAGATTCAAGAGAAGAAATCAAGAAGCAACAAGTCAAGACTTCATATAGGATATGTATTAAAAGACTTTTTTTCCAAAAACTAAATAGCACAATTTTGTTTTACAAAAGAATTTTCTCAAATTTTCTAAGTTACTAGAGTGATTACTCTCTGGTAATCGATTACCAGTTATCAGTAATCGATTACCAGTGACCAGCTTGGTTTTCAAATGGTTTGCAACATTCCAAAATGATTTTCAAATAGTCTAATTGATTACCCTATATTAGTAATCGATTACAAATGAATCTGAACGTTGGAATTCAAATCCAATTGTGAAGAGTCACAACTTTTCATAAAATGCATTGTGTAATCGATTACACCTTTGTGGTAATCGATTACCAGTGAACAGTTTTGAAGAAAAAGTTAAGAGTTATAACTCTTAACATGGTTTTCTCAAAAGTCATTACTCTTCCAATGGTTTCTTTGACCAGACATGAAGAGTCTATAAAAGCATGAATTTTGCACACATTCAATATACATATATGATATTCTTCCAAACAATTCTTTTTCACAATCTTTCTCTAACCATTGCCCATTGTTTTTTCTTTGCCAAAAAGCTTTCTAAACTTTGTTTCAAAACTTTGTTTTTCTGCAAGTGGAAATTCTGCAAAAAACAAAGTGTGCTATCTTTTCATCCCTTCTTCCTCTTGACAAAAGATTCAAAGGACTAAACGCCTGAGAATTCTTTTGATTCTCCCTTCCCCCTCTTGACAAAAGATTCAAAGGACTAATTGCTTGAGAATTCTTTTGATTCTTCTTTTTCCCTTTAAGCAAAAGATTTCAAAGGACTAACCACTTGAGATATCTTTTGTTTCCCCTTACAAAGATTCAAGGGACTAACCGCCTAAGAATTCTTTGTCTTAATACATTGGAGCATACATCCTTTGTGGTACAAGTAGAGCGTACATCTACTTGGGTTGTTATACTGAGAACCAGAGAGGGTACATCTCTTGTGGATCAGTTCAAGTGGAGCGTACATCCATTTGGTTGTTCAAAGAGTACAAGGGAGGGTACATCCCTTGTGGATCTTTGCTTGTAAAGGATTTTACAGGGTTATTGGAAATCTCAAGAACCGGTGGTTGCTTAGGGACTGGATGTAGGCACGGGTTGTTGCCGAACCAGTATAAATCTTGTGTTTGTCTTCTTTTTCCCTACACTTTTTAATTTCCGCTATGTACTTTTTATTTCCGCTCTACTTTTGTCTAAGTTATTGTTACTGTTCTTTACTTTCTCATAACTTAGTTGTAAAGCCTAATTGAATCTAATAATATTAAGACGGATAAATTTTTAATTAGTCAAGACACGTTCATAATTAATTCAACCCCCCCTTCTTAATTATTTCGAGGCCACTCGATCCAACAGGTGGTACCAGAGCAGGTTTCTTGAGAAAATTTTCACAACTTCAAGATAAATGACCTCTTTAAATTCTCTATTTTTCAAAAGTAATTTCAGGTATAGGTCAAATATGATATCATTTCAAGATCATGATGAAGACCAAGTCAACTTATGTCTAATGACAGTCTCATGACGGGAGATATATCCAAGTTTACAACCATTTCCCCCAAGAAAAGTGGACATGTTACATACGGCGACAACAACAAAGGCAAAATCATTGGAGTCGGCAAAATAGGTACGAGTTCCTCTACTCCCATTGAAAATGTGATACTTGAAGAAGGTTTAAAGCATACCCTATTAGGTGTTAGTCAATTATGTGATAGAGGATATAAAGTATCTTTTGATTCTGAAAAATGTGTTATAAAGCATGAGCATGACAAGGATATTGAGCATATAGTTTTTAGAGAAAATAATGTTCACATGATTGATTTGAAAGAAAAATCTGAAAATGATAAATGCTTTCTAAGATAGTGATCCTTGGTTATGCCATAAGAGAATTGCTCACATTAACATGTATCATCTAAATAGATTAATCTCAAAAGACCTAGTTGTTGGTTTACCAAAATTGAAGTTTGAAAAAGATAAATTATGTGATGCATGCCAAAAAGGTAAACAAACAAAAGCATCTTTTAAATCTAAAAATATCATCTCTACCACTCAACCATTACAATTACTGCATATGGATTTGTTTGGACCCTCTAGGGTCATGAGTTTTGTTGGTAGTTACTATGCATTAGTAATTGTTGATGACTATTCTAGGTATACTTTGACTTTATTTCTTACTCACAAAAATGATGCATTTCATGCATTTAGGAGACTTGCCAAAGTCATCCAAAACAAGAAAAGTCTCAAAATTATCTCCATTAGAAGTGATCATGGAGGTGAATTTGAAAACAATGATTTTGAAATGTTTTGTGATGAACATGGCATAGAACACAATTTTTCTGCACCTAGGACACCCCAACAAAACGGTGTAGTAGAAAGGAAAAATAGATCTTTAGAAGAAATAGCTAGAACTCTCTTAAATGACACTCCACTCCCAAAATATTTTTGGGTTGAAGCTGTCAACACCGCATGTTATATTATGAATAAAGCCTTAATAAGACCCATTCTTAAGAAAACCCCATACGAATTATTTAACAATAGAAAACCAAACATTGCTCATTTACATGTTTTTGGATGTAAATGTTTTGTCCTAAACAATGGTAAAGAAAGCCTAGGTAAATTTGATGCTAAGGTGGATGAGGGCATCTTTCTTGGTTACTCCCTACATAGCAAAGCCTTTAGGATATATAACAAAAGAACCATGACAATTGAGGAATCAATACATGTTTCTTTTGATGAAACTAATATTATCTCTCCGAGAAAGGTGTTTCTTGATGATATTGCAGATTCTTTGGAAGATATGTACAATCAAGAAAAGAATCTAAAAAGGAAGAGAAATGAAGAAAATAAGGATGTTCAAGATGACGTAGCCCAAAAAAATGATGATCTTCCCAAAGAATGGAAAACTTCAAGAAATCATCCTCTAGACAACATCATCGGAGATATCTCAAAAGGGGTAACAACTAGACACTCTCTTAAAGATTTATGCAATAACATGCCATTTGTTTCTATGCTAGAACCTAAAAACTTTAAAGAAGCCATAATAGATGATCAATGGATAGTTGTTATGCAAGAAGAGTTAAATCAATTTGAGAGAAATAATGTTTGGGAACTAGTTGAGAAACCACATAACTATCCCATTATAGGAACAAAATGGGTATTTAGAAATAAACTAGATGAAAATGGTATAGTAAATAGAAATAAAGCTAGACTAGTTGCAAAAGGGTACAACCAAAAAGAAGGGATAGACTATGAAGAAACCTTTGCACCCGTAGCTAGATTAGAAGCCATTAGGATGCTTTTAGCTTATGCATTTATTATGAACTTTAAATTATATCAAATGGATGTCAAGAGTGCCTTCCTAAATGGTCTAATCCAAGAGGAGGTATATGTAGAACAACCTCCCGGGTTTGAAGACTCACAAAAATTAGATCATGTCTATAGATTAAAGAAAGCACTTTATGGGTTAAAACAAGCACCCAGGGCTTGGTATGAAAGATTAAGTAAATTCATATTAAAAAAGAATTTCATTTGAGGAAAGGTAGATACCACCTTATTCATAAAGAAGAAGGATAATGATATCTTATTGATACAAATTTATGTTGATGATATAATCTTTGGATCTACTAATGAATCTTTGAGCAAGGAGTTTTCTATTGACATGCAAAGTGAGTTTGAAATGTCCATGATGGGTGAGTTAAATTACTTTCTTGGACTACAAATCAAACAAACAAATGATGGGATCTATGTCAACCGAGCAAAATTATGCAAGGAACTCATCAAGAGATTCGGAATGGAAAACTCAAAACACTTGGCTACTCCTGTGAGCACTAGTTGCTACCTTGACAAAGATGAGTCCGGTCAACCCGTTGATGAAAAGCAATATAGAGGTATGATTGGATCTTTACTTTACTTATCTGTGAGTAGGCTAGACATTATGTTTAGTGTATGCATGTGTGCAAGATTCCAATCAAAACCAAAGTTTTCACATCTAACTGCAGTAAAAAGAATCATAAGATATCTCTTAGGAACTGTTAACTTAGGATTATGGTACCCTAAGAATTCTTTATGCAATTTAATAGGATACTTAGATTCAGATTTTTCCAGATCTAAAATAGATAGGAAGAACACTAGTGGCATATGTCAGTTCATAGGGTCTGCTCTTGTCTCTTGGCACAGCAAGAAGCAAAATATTGTAGCATTATCCACAGCTGAAGCAGAATACATCTTTGTTGGTAATTGTTGTACACAAATCCTGTGGATGAAACAACAATTATCTGATTATGGGATTATATTAGACCATATTCCCATAAAATGTGACAACACAAGCGCCATAAATATATCTAAGTACCCAATCCTCCACTCTAGAACCAAGCACATAGAAATTAGGCATCATTTTCTTAGAGATCATGTCCTAAAAGGTGACTGTGTTCTAGAATTTGTAGATACCAAAAACCAACTCGCAGACATCTTCACAAAACCACTACCTAAAGATTCTTTCTACACCATTAGAAGAGAATTAGGACTTCTAGATGCTAGTGACTTAGACAAATTATTTGTTTTATGTTTTGATGTCTTATGACTATGTTTTGAAACACTTATTAGTATGTTACTTACTAATTTAGTTGTTTTAATTTGGTTATCTTGGATGACTCTCTAAAGTATCTGACATTATATATAGTTTATGAATAAATTATTATCATCCTTGCTTAGTTTATGTATGCATTATTGTCTTCCTTGCTTGAATGATTATGAGTGAATGTATGATTTTATGTCTCTATACACACTTTGGCTTTTTGTTGATGCCAAAGGGGGAGAGAAAGTTGGGATTAAATCAAGAACTCATATAATTAAATAACTTAATTTCAAGTAAAGCTTAAACTCAAAAACAATGGGGGAGAATTATGTGAGTGATCGATTAGAAGATAGAGCTTGTATGCGTTTCTTGATTTTAGGTTTGTCATCATCAAAAAGGGGGAGATTGTAGAAGCAAGCTTCATGATGATGAACCAAGCAATTTTGATGATACCAAAAGCCCAAGTGATTGATTCAAGAATTCAAGATCAAGCATCAAGAATCCAATCCAAGATTCAAGATTCAAGAGAAGAAATCAAGAAGCAACAAGTCAAGACTTCATATAGGATAAGTACTAAAAGATTTTTTTCAAAAACCAAATAGCACAGTTTTGTTTTACAAAAGAATTTTCTCAAATTTTCTAAGTTACCAGAGTGATTACTCTCTGGTAATCGATTACCAGTGACCAGCTTGGTTTTCAAAATGTTTTGAAATGGTTTGTAACGTTCCAAAATAATTTTCAAATAGTGTAATCAATTACACTATATTAGTAATCGATTACAAGTGAATCTGAACGTTGGAATTCAAATCCAATTGTGAAGAGTCACAACTTTTTATAAAATGCATTGTGTAATCGATTACACCTTTGAGGTAATCGATTACCAATGAATAATTTTGAAGAAAAAGTTAAGAGTTATAACTCTTAACATGGTTTTCTCAAAAGTCATTACTCTTCCAATGGTTTCTTTGACCAGACATGAAGAGTCTATAAAAACATGACTTTGGTACACATTCAATATACATATATGATATCTTTTGTTTCCCCTTACAAATGTAGAAGCAAAGCTTCATGGTGAATGTTATTCAAAGGTGTTTTGATGATAACAATGATGACAATAAAAGATGATGACAAAGGTGATGAACAAAAAGCTCAAAGATCAAAGAACAACTCAAGTGAATAAAGAACAAGTCAAGAGTTCAAGAATCAAGAAGAATTCAAGACTCAAGAAGAAAGCCTAGAATCAAGAATCAAGATTAAAGATTCAAGACTCAAGATTCAAGAATGAAGAAAAAACTCAATCAAGATAAGTTTTAAAAAGCTTTTTCAAAACTTTGAATAGCACATGAGTTTTTGACAAAACCTTTACCAAAGAGTTTTTACTCTCTGGTAATCGATTACCATATTGGTGTAATCGATTACCAGTAGCAAAATGAGTTTGAAAAAGTTTTCAAACTGAATTTACAACGTTCCAATTATTTTCAAAAGGATGTAATCGATTACAATGTTTTGGTAATCGATTACCAGTGCCCTTGAACGTTGAAATTCAAATTCAAAGGTGAAGAGTCACATCCTTTCACTTAAAAGCTTTGTGTAATCGATTACACTAATTTGGTAATCGATTACCAATGACTGTTTCTGAAAAAATCAAAAGATGTAACTCTTCAAAAAGGTTTTGACTTTTTCAAATGGGTTTTAAGTTTTTCTAAAAGTTATAACTCTTCTGAATGGTCTTCTTGACCAGACATGGAGAGTCTATAAAAGCAAGGCTTTGTTTTTCATTTCAACAATATTGAATACTTTACTTTTCCAATCAATCCTTTACAAGCCTTGACTTTCTTTGAACTTCTTCTTCTTCTTTGTACCAAAAGCTTTCTAAAGTTTTCTGGTTTTCTAAACCTTGAAAACTTGTGCTATTCATCCTTTTCATTCTCTTCTCCCTTTGCCAAAAAGAATTCGCCAAGGACTAACCGCCTGAATTCGTTTTGTGTCTCTCTTCTCCCTTTTTCCAAAAGAACGAAGGACTAACCGCCTGAATTCTTTTGTGTCTCCCTTCTCCCTTGTCAAAGAATTCAAAGCGACACAGTCTGAGAATTCTTTTGATTCTTCCCATTCCCTAATACAAAAGTATTCAAAGGACTAACCGCCTTAGAATTCTTTTGTATCCCCATTCACAAAGTATCAAAGGTTTAACAGTCTGAGATCTTTGTCTAAACACATTGGAGGGTACATCCTTTGTGATACAAGTAGAGGGTACATCTACTTGGGTTTGACTGAGAACAAGAGAGGGTACATCTCTTGTGGATCAGTTCTAGTGGAGGGTACATCCACTAGGTTCAAAGAGAACAAGGGAGGGTACATCCCTTGTGGATCTTTGCTTGTAAAAGGATTTTTACAAGGTTGAAAGAAATCTCAAGGACCGCAGGTCGCTTGGGGACTGGATGTAGGCACGGGTTGTTGCCGAACCAGTATAAAAACTCTTGTGTGTTTGTTTCCTTCTTCCCTACTCTTTTACTTTCCGCTGTGCATTTAATTTCCGCTTTTACTTTCTGTTAAGTTTCTCTTCTACTCCTTATTCTCTTAACAATTTAGTAAAAGCCTTAGAAGAGTAATTTTTTAATTAGTAAAGGTTTAGGAATAATTAATTCAACCCCCCCTTCTTAATTATTCTGAGGCCACTCGATCCAATAACAAAGATTCAAGGGACTAACCGCCTAAGAATTATTTGTCTTAACACATTGGAGCGTACATCCTTTGTGGTACAAGTAGAGCGTACATCTACTTGGGTTGTTATACTGAGAACAAGAGAGGGTACATCTCTTGTCGATCATCTCAAGTGGAGCGTACATCCACTTGGTTGTTCAAAGAGAACTAGGGATGGTACATCCCTTGTGGATCTTTGTTGTAAAGGATTTTACAAGGTTATTGGAAATCTTAAGAACTAGTGGTTGCTTGGGAACTGGATGTAGGCACGGGTTGTTGCCGAACCAATATAAATCTTGTGTTTGTCTTCTTTTTCCCTACACTCTTTAATTTTCGCTGTGTACTTTTTATTTCCGCTTTACTTTTGTCTAAGTTATTGTTTCTATTCTTTACTTTCTCATAACTTAGTTGTAAATCCTAATTGAATCTAGTAATATTAAGAAGGATAAATTTTCAATTAGTCAAGACACGTTCATAATGAATTCAACCCCCCCCCCCCTTCTTAATTATTTCGAGGCCACTCAATCCAACAGTAATTTATTTGTAATTGGACAGTTGTACGTGTACCTTCATTACTTTCAAATTTTGTAACAAAAAGGTCTTTCATTGGAAGTAAGTTGGGAGCCTCCAATTGGTCACCCTACTTTCATTTTTGTGTAATAATTTTAGGCAATTTTCCCTTAGGATAGTGAGTGCTTTTTTGGGAACCTTAAATGAGGTCATCCAAACACTCTTAGGATCCGCCTAGTTTACATCTCTTGCACTTTAATTTCTTTCATATTTACATAGCTTATTTTCTTTACTAGTCTCGCCTAGTTTATCTTGTTATTGCATAATACTTTCTTCTTACTTATCACACTTATCTTGAGTTCTTTAAAACCCTAGCTTTTACCTTTTTCAAACCCCCAACAAGAAAGAACCACAACTTAGGAACCAAAATGATGTGAATGTATGAATACATGATTTTGATGATGTCAAAGAATAATCAAACAAGGTTGCTTTCAAGATTACTTCAACAAACATTCAAAGGTTAAGCATTAATTTAAGATTAATACAAGGTTGTTTCAACAAACAAGCATTGCTTCAAGATTCATTCAAGATCATCTTTTGCCTCAAAACACATTGTTTCCAACATATCAAGGCACTAGTAATCGATTACCAGACAATGTAATCGATTACCAGAAGACAAGTTTGCAAATCAGCTTCTTAAAAGGGTTTGAAATTTGAATTTTGAAAGTTGTAATGTGTAATCGATTACCAACAACGAAACTCTTGAAATTCAAATTCAAAAGTCATGACCCTTCAAAATATAGCTGTGTAACCTGTAATCGATTACCAGTGCAAAATTTCATAAAAAGATTTTTGAAACCACACATCTCTTCAAACCATTTTGAAAAGGCACAAAGGGCCTATATATATGTGTGTCTGACTTCGAAAAGCAAGAGAGAGATATTCTAAGAAAACTTCATTGCCAAATGCTCTCTCAACAACTCTTGGGCAAACACTTGCAAATCTATTGAGAGTTCATCTAGGAACATCAAATTGTATTATCCACTCTAAAGGAGAGAAATCTTTCTATTCATCTCAGAAAGTAAGTTGTAATCAAGAGACTAGTTGTCTCTTGAATTATGAGTTTCCTGAACACAAGGGAAAGGGATTCCTTGGGTATTCAGAAGTTGTAAAAAGGATTTTTACAAAGTTACTAAAAATCTGAAGTGGGTTGCTTGAGGACTGGACGTAGGCACAGGAAGTGGCCGAACCAGTATAAATCAAGTTTGCATTTCTCTATTCTCTTATCTCAGTTATTTTACTGCAGTTTACTTTGTCTTGGGCATTTAAAAGAATATTGTTAAATTGATTGCTTCTTCTCCTTCTTCATTCTGCATTCTAAGCCTATCATTTAAAAGGGGGTTTAAGTTTGTTAGTGGGAGAATTTTGAAACTCAATTCACCCCCCCTCTTAAGTTATAGAGGCCACTTGTCCAACACATGAATCATCATTCATCTAGTGTTAATGGTGAGGGTACTAGTCATAAAGACCCTCTATCTAGAATCTTAGATGAGTTGAGTTCACTTAAGTTATGGAAAGAAAAATTAGAAAGAAAAGAAAAAGGAAAAGAGAAGGTAGAAATAAATCAAGATGAGAGGAAATAAATAAGGGAAGAAGAAAGAAAGAAAATACTAAAAGAGTTAAGAAAAGAAAAACATGCCTCCTATAGTAGTCATGACTCTTGCAAGAGCCTAAGTGAACAACTTCGTGACTATTATGAAGGAAGGAATAGGTCACATCTTAGACCTCACTCCCATAGGAGAGAAAAGGAAAAAAAGCCTCAAGAGGCTAACATTAACCTCTCATACTTCCATGGGAAGGACAATGTAGAGGCTTACTTAGATTGGAAAATAAGGGTAGAGCAACAACTTAAAAGGAAGTCTACTTCAAAATCCTATGGCTCTCACTCATATCCAAAGAAAGACCAAGGTCAAGGCATCTTAGTGGCAACACCTTCTAAGCCCAAAGATGATAAAAAGGAAGACAATAGAAAAGTAACCCCTTAAGGCTAGTATGCAAGGGAAGACTAGCTCTATAAAGTGCATTAAATGTCTTGGAAGAGAACACATTACTTCTCAATGCCCTACCAAGAAAACCATGATTATGATGGGCCAAGACATTTATAGTAGCCAAGATGAGGCTAATACTTCACATTCCTCTAGTGAAAGTGAAGAACCAAAAGGGGAAGAATCTAGTGAAGAAATCTACCCCCAAGAAAAAGGACAACCTTTAATGGTTAAGGAGGAGTGTAAAGAGGTAAGTGTCTCCTCCAAAAGGTTAGCTAAGAAGGAAAGTCATTTTGCAATAAAGACAAAAATTAAAGAAACTTCCCCTCTTAGACAACCTCCACATCTTCTCCTTTGTAAAAATTCACTTGTTATCATTGCCACACCTCTTGGGCTTGAGGTTATTCCTCAAGTAAAGAAGTTGTTGGATGACGGTTTGGTTCATAAGAGGTTAAATCCTTGTGCTTTGTTGGTGCCCAAAATAGGTATTATTAGGCACCAAATCCCTAAAATAAGTGATATGATGAATGTGTTGAGTGTTGCAACCCTCTTTTGCAAAATCACTCATGCACCCAGCATCTTTGTGATTCATGTATATATGGACTCATTAGGTAGGTTTGTTCTTATTTTTGGTTTTAATTCAAACCTAGGTGCTCATATGGGACACCTTAGGTTTGTCGTACTTTTTTGTAGGAATAATCAACATGGAAATACAGAAAAAGGTACGTTTTATTGCATTACTTTCCTTAATTTTTTAAATAGTGATCAAGGGATTCCCATGGACCCTAAGAGAATAAAGGGCTTTCCTGATTGGCCCACTCCACCAAGTATAAGGGAAATCTAGGGATGCCATGACTTAACAAACTTTTACAAAAGGTCTGTACCATATTTTTCTATACTTGTAGCACCACTCATTGAGTTGGTGAGGAACCATGTTCCCTCATGGGAAGATGTTAAATCAAATGGCCTAAGAATAATTAAGAAGGGGGGGTTGAATTAATTATTCCTAAACCTTTACTAATTAAAAATTTACTCTTCTAAGGCTTTTACTATGTTGTTAAGAGAATAAGGAGTAGAAGAGAAACTTAACCAAAAGTAAAAGCGGAAATTAAAATGCACAACAAAAAGTAAAAGAGTAGGGAAGAAGGAGACAAACACACAAGTGTTTTTATATTGGTTCGGCAACAACCCGAGCCTACATACAGTCCCCAAGCGACCTGTGGTCCTTGAGATTTCTTTCAACCTTGTAAAAATCCTTTTACAAGCAAAGATCCACAAGGGATGTACCCTCCCTTGTTCTCTTTGAACCTAGTGGATGTATCCTCCACTAGAACTGATCCATAAGAGATGTACCCTCTCTTGTTCTCAGTCAACAACCCAAGTAGATGTACCCTCTACTTGTACCATAAAGGATGTACCCTCCAATGTGTTAAGACAAAGATCTCAGGCGGTTAAACCTTTGATACTTTGTGAATGGGGATAGAAAAGAATTCTCAGGCGGTTAGTCCTTTGAAAACTTTTGTATAAAGGAAAGGGAAGAATCAAAAGAATTCTCAGACTATGTCGTTTTGAATTTTTTGACAAGGGAGAAGGGAGACACAAAAGAATTCAGGCGGTTAGTCATTTGTTCTTTTGGAAAAGGGAGAAGAGAGACACAAAAAGAATTCAGGCGGTTAGTCCTTGGCTAATTCTTTTTGGCAAAGGGAGAAGAGATGAAAAGAATAAATAGCACAAGTGTTTAGAAAACCAGAAAACTTTGAAAAGCTTTTGGCACAAAGAAGAAGAAGAAGTTAAAAGAGATTCAAGGCTTGTAAAGGATTATATTAGATTGATTGGATTGATATAAAATGCAAAACAAAGCCTTACTTTTATAGACTCTTCATGTCTAGTCAAGAGGACCATTTAGAAGAGTTATGACTTTTAGAAAAACTTAAAACCAATTTGAAAAAGTCAAAAACTATTTGAAGAGTTACATCTTTTGATTTATTCAGAAACAATCACTGTTAATCGATTACCAAATCAGTGTAATCAATTACACAAGGCTTTTATGTGAAAGGATGTGACTCTTCACATTTGAATTTGAATTTCAACGTTCAAAGGCACTGGTAATCGATTACCAAAACATTGTAATCGATTACAACCTTTTTGAAATCAATTGGACCGTTGTAAATTCATTTGAAAACCTTTTCAAATTCATTTTTCTACTGGTAATCGATTACAACAATCTGGTAATCGATTACCAGAGAGTAAAAACTCTTTGGTAAACTGTTTTGAGAAAAATCCATGTGCTACTCAATTTTTGAAAAAACCTTTTCATACTTATCGTGATTAAGTCTTCTCTTGATTCTTGAATCTTGAATCTTGATTAAGTCTTCTCATGATTCTTGAATCTTGAATCTTGATTAAGTCTTCTCATGATTCTTGAAAAATCCATGTGCTACTCAGTTTTTGAAAAAACCTTTTCATACTTATCGTGATTAAGTCTTCTCTTGATTCTTGAATCTTGAATCTTGATTAAGTCTTCTCATGATTCTTGAATCTTGATCTTGATTCTTGGAAGCTTGATCCTTGAATCTTGAAGTGTTCTTGATTCTATCTTGAACATCTTGAACTCATTCTTTCTTGATTCTATCTTTCTTGAACTCATTCTTTGATTGACCTTTGAGCTTTTTGTCATCACCTTTGTTATCATCAAAACATCTTTGAATCATTCTTGATTCATCATGAAGCTTTGCTTCTACAAAAGATGCCCAGGAAAGAGGTTTTCAGACCTTACCCTACTTGAACATACCCAACACCACTAATATATATATTTTTATTTTTTGTACAGGTGTTGAGGGAAGGAGCCCAAAGTGATGGAAGCTTGTTTGTGGGGCTTCTATGGAGGCTGGATCTTTGAGCTTCTATGAGGTCCTTTAATGGTGATTTTCCACCATGGAGATGCAGTGGAAGACAAAGGAGAATAGGTGAGAGGAGGCGCCATCCACTAGGGAATAAGCCTTGGAAGAAGGAGCTTCACCACCTAGATGAGCCTTGGATAAGAAGCTTGGAGAGGATGCTTCAATGGAGGAAAAGAAAGAGGGAGAGAAAGAGAGAGGGGGGAGCACGAAATTGAAGGAAGAAAAAGGGAGAGAAGTTGAACTTTGAGTTGTGTCTCATAAGACTCTCATTCATCAAAGTTACAACAAGTGTTACACATGTTTCTATTTATAGACTAGGTAGCTTCCTCGAGAAGTTTTCTTGAGAAAACTTCCTTGAGAAGCTTCTTTGAGAAAACTTCCTTGAGAAGCTAGAGCTTAGCTACACACACCCCTCTAATAACTAAGCTCACCTCCTTGAGAAGCTTCCTTGAAAAGATTCCTAAAGAAGCTAGAGCTTAGCTACACACACCTCTCTAATAGCTAAGCTCACCTCCTTGAGATGAGAAGCTAGAACTTAGCTACACACCCCCTATAATAGCTAAGCTCATCCCCATGACAAAATACATGAAAATACAAAAAAAGTCCCTACTACAAAGATTACTCAAAATGCCTCGAAATACAAGGGTAAAACCCTATACTACTAGAATGGCCAAAATACAAAGCCTAAATGAAGGAAAAAACCTATTCTAATATTTACAAAGATAAGCGGGCTCATACATAGCCCATGGGATCAAAATATACCCTAAGGCACATGAGAACCCTAGGGCCTTCCCTTGGATCTCTGGCCTAATCTACTTGGAGTCTTCTATCCAATGCCCTTGCGGGGTAGGATTGAATCACAAAGTATCAATAACCTCGGGATTTGAGGTCAAATCCTTTCCAAGGGGAGGGGATGATACAATCCTATCCTCCAAGGGTATTGGATAGAAGACTACAAGAGGATTGGGCTAGAGTTGCTAAAGAAGGCCCTAGGGTTCTCATGAACCTTAGGGTAGATTTCTGAGCCCATGAGTCAAGGTTGGGTCCGCTCTTCTTTGTAAATATTAGAATAGGTTTTTCCTTCTTTTAGGCCTTGTATTTTGGTCATTCTAGTAGTATAGGATTTTAGTCTTTAATTTCATGGCATTTTGAGTAGTCTTTGATAGTAGGGACTTTTTCGTATTTTCATGTATTTTGGCATAGGGGTGAGCTTGGCTATTATAGGGGGTATGTGTAGCTAAGATATAGCTTCTCATCTAAAGGAGGTGAGATTAGCTATTAGAGGGGTGTGTGTAGCTAGCTAAGCTCTAGCTTCTCTAAGAATCTTCTCAACGAAGCTTCTCAAGGAGGTGAGCTTAGTTATTAGAGGGGTGTGTGTAGCTAAGCTCTAGCTTCTTCTCAAAGAAGCTTCTCAAGGAAGTTTCTCAAGGAAGCTTCTCAAGGAAGCTACCTAGGCTATAAATAGAAACATATGTAACACTTGTTGTAACTTTGCTGAATGAGAGTCTTGTGAGACACACTTCAAAGTTCAACTTCTCTCTCTTTTCCTCCTTCAATTCTATGCTCCCCTCTCTCTCTCTCTCTTTCTTTTCCTCCATTGAAGCTTCCTCTTTAACCTTCTTATTCAAGGCACTCTCTTAGTGGTGAAACTCCTTCTTCCATGGCTTATTCCCTAGTAGATGACGTCTCCTCTCACCTCTTCTTCTTTATCTTCTGCTGCATCTCCATGGTGAAAAATCGTCATTGAAGGACCTTATTGAAGCTCAAAGATCCAGCCTCCATAGAAGTTTCACAAGCAAGCTTCCATCGAATATAATGAGTGACAAAGTTTTCCTCTAATTATTTAACATAATTACATATTAAGACACGAATTTAAGATCACCGACTAGTCACTATAATCTTATGCCTGTTAATCAACACAATCAGTGGTAATATGTCGTTTCTTTCATATTAAACATAATGTTAATTGATATTGTGTCGTAATTGAAATTTAAGAATTTTAAATTTATAAATATTAAAAGATTTGACATTAAAATCAAGATCATTTAGAATTTATTAAAGTCAAGAGTTGAAGAAAGTTTGTTCAGTTTAATTTTACTGATTTTATTCATTCATCCTTTAATTGTTTTGGTTTGAAATTTAAGTCTAATGCAATACAATCTAATTTAGTATGGTAAAATACAAATTTATGAATTTTAAAATTATAAATATGGAAAGACATTACATCTATAGGACTTAGAATTGATAAAAGTCAACAATTGAAGAAAATTTGAATTTGACTCAACTATTGTTATTTATTATTACTTCTTTATTTATTATTTGTAAATAATTCTGAAAAATAAATTCAAACTATTAATATTGGCACAAAATAGAAGTTAATTTGGATGTAATAAATTGCAATATAATTTTATGTGTATTGAAAGTGAAAACCTTTAAAAAATATAAAAATTGTTAGTTTAAATTATAAATAAAGTTAATATTGAATTTCTAAGTTGGTTTGGAAAAATCGGTTATAAAAACATAACTTAATCTAACAAATTATTATTTTTAAATTTTAAATTTGTGTTTTTTATTTTGTAGAACTTGCGTTAGAGAAATACTACTAATATGCTTAACAAGAAAAAAAATATAAAATTTACTTTTCTCTTACGCCTTCAAAATCAAAATTTTGAGTGAATTTAAGAAAGTTCACAGTATCTATCTTATGGGACTCAACATTTATTGTGGTCAAAGTATGGCAAGGGAAAATTGTAAACACATTAAATAGAGAAATTGATCTCATTGATTGTCAAAGGTGACCAAAGATAAATATATTAGGATGTCCCATCTGATGGTCTAAATTAGTGGACCGTTAAGAATGAGAAATCGACTACATGGTACTTCATTTGAATGACAATATGACGCAACTTATGTTATTCTATATATAATAGGACTTTAATCCATTGTAGTATCATCAATCTTTTCATTTTCTACGTATTTGTATATTTTTGTTTGTGTGATCATGTCTACTCCAGCAAGAACTGCCATTAACCAAGAATCATCTGAATTTTCAGTACCACAAGTTTCGGCTTTGAATCCACGAGGCGAGGAGATGCGAGGGTTAATTGTAGACAATGCTTTTGATTCTATGAATTTGGGACACAACAATGCGGATATCATTGATTTCATAGAGTCGTTACTTGAAGAAGATACTTATTTCACAGGGTTAGGTCACAATGTCAACACGAATAATAATGGTGGAGTTTCAAGAGTAGTGCAACCTGCAAATCAAGACTTTATTCAAAATCTTGAAAGGGTTACAATTCAAGAAATAAGGATGGAGCAATCATCAGATTTTATGTGTTCCATATGTCGTGAGGAATTTTCAGTTGGGTCAGTAACAATACGCCTGCCCCACCCTTGCTCTCATTTCTTTCATGAACACTGTATTATAAGGTGGTTCAACAGGAATAATACATGTCCTCTATGTCGTAGGACTATCTATCTATAGAATTTTTTTAGTATTATATTTTGCTTATTCATACATCTTGTATTAAAATGTGTGTACCTTTCAAATTCTAGTTTTGCATTTGTTATTTACATACACAACTCCAACAATCGATGTTAAGCTGTTAGTGGAATAAATGATATCACAAATTCATCTTGTAGTTTTGTGTTTGGAGTTTAGAGGGAGGAATTTTGTTATTTGGGAATATTCTTTTTTTTTTTAAAAAAAAAACCTTTTGATTAAAAGTTTTTTCGAATATAAAATGAACTAATCAAAACAAATCATTGGGTGTGTATTTGAAAGCGAGTTCAGTTATATAACTGACATTTTTTTTTCAATCCAATAGAAGATCCTTCTGGGTTTGGTGCTTCAGAATCTGCAAAACGATTTACAAGCTGTTTACGTTAATCCAATCACACCCTTAATAATTGTTGCCCTCACTTTTCACGGTTAAAAAAATTTGTCATTGTTATCTATATTAATAGTAAAGGAAATATTCGCATTTAATGTACAAATATTTTTGACAATTTTGTTCTTTAATTAATTCTAAAAATCACCCCACAATTATAACAGATAATATAAAAAAATATACGTAGTTAAATATATTTTTAGTTCCTTTGATTTTTGGTCTTACATTTTTCAAAATGTGTCAAAATAAATATCAGATGTCGATCGACTCTATTTGTTGGAGAAAATGATATACAATTTGTGTCAATTTGTAATCCCCTAAATGTAGATTTATAATATTGTTAAAAAGATAACATTTATTGGAGATTATCAATCGCTAAACAATTTATTTTAATTTCACCAAAGAACATCTAGATCCTTCTTTATCATTCACTCCAACTAAAGCCAATACCAAACTTCTTTGCCTCTAGAGCGAGGATACTAATCAATGTCAAATTTTAGTTATTTTTAGGATTAAATTGTTAATACTTATCTTTTGATTGTAACTAGTGGAGAGTGGAGAGCCTGTGCGATGCACGGGTCGGTATTTTACTATAAGTGACATAAATACTATTTGTCACGGTACTGTTTGTATCATTAGACTGTAAGTGACATAAATAATATTTGTCAGGGTGTTGTTTGTATAATTTTACTGCAAATGACATAAATACTATTTGTCAACATGTTGTTTGTATATAACATAAAGATAATTTGTATGAAGAGTTGATTGTGTTGAAAATATTTTAAAATTGATTTAAATTATATAAAAGAAACATAGGAAATAAATTAAAAAATATTTTGTTTTTCAGGAAAAAATTTATTTTAGATGTATTTTATTGTGAAGAGGGACTAAATTTGCATAATTAATGGACATATAAAAGTAATATTTTCATTATAAAAGATAATTTAAAATAATTTTGTAGTGTCTATTTTAAAAAATGTTTAGTGGGCATATGGAAGTAATATTTTGATTATAAAAGATAATTTACACTTATAAAAAAATTATGTTTTAGTCTTTGTTTTAAAAAATGTTTCAGTCTATAAAAATAATTTGTTGTTATGTTAAATAATTTTGTAATCTCTATAAATAATAGTATTTAATTCTTATCCTAAATAAATTTTAATTTAATTCAGCAAAAAAAAAATTATTATCATGTATAAAAGATAATGTTTTAGAACAATTTTAGTTATGTGTTGCAGGTGGTGGCACTATTGAGCTATCTGTTTTTTCGTATAAAGCCCATAACGAACCACATACAAACGTGCGAAAAAAAAACATTTGCCTCTATGAATGGCAACAACATACCATTTTTTCTTTCTATAAAAGAATCATACAAATAGAAGGTTTATTCTTGCGGCTACACTTTTGATCAAAACAGTTTTACTAATTCCAACCATTTTTTTGAAACAGAAATTCCAACCATTATATTATTATGGAATAATATAATTTAAACTTAAATGATCATTTTATTTCACCATTTAATCTAATTTAGAAGCCAATATTGACCTATTGTTTATTTCGTTTAAATACCAACAAAAGGCATGTGCTTCAACGTAATTTGGAAGCCAAAGTTCGGAAAATCAATATAAATACCAAAAGACAAACAGAGCGCTGAGCAAAATTAAGAGAACGTAAATATTGTTAATATTAAAATAGGAATGGTGCAGTTATAGTGAAGAAATTGTCTGGTAGTAGGAGGAAACAAAATCCACAAAATATTCAACTTTTTAAAAAATAAAGATGAATATAAAAGTACTTATTTGTCGAAGTCAAAGTCGGTGTTGTTGTTGTCCCATTCGATGGTTTTCCTGATGAGCAGTTCCCATGCATGCTGATGAAAACGGTAGTAGAAAGCTACCTCATCTCCGGGTCTTAAATTTTTTTCATGAATCAGGTTGAAACATGGTTCTGTAATAGCTGGCATGTCATTGTGGATGCTGAGTGGCCATTGGGTGGATTTTGGAAGTCCGTGGTGGATGGTAATACTTTTTTTTGAGCCATAGACAAATTTCGAAGCTGCTGCAGGAAGTATCTGTATCATCAAGACAAAGGATGGTTAAAAAAATTGATGAGGAAACAACGGCAAACTATGATAGATTGAAAAAAGTGTAGTATAACGCACCAAAGGCAGGTTCTGCTATAGCATATCATGTGTGATATCAGTTGTGAAAATGTATCTTCTTCTATATATAATGGGCTTTTAGGCTGGAGTGGTGGTGTGTAGGTCCGTCAATATGAACCATGAAGTGGTATTTTTGTCACCGGCAACCAAACGTAGAATGACGCTTTCGTTGAGGTTGTGTGCCTTTCTAAAATCATTTAAGCCATCAGCAAAAAAGCATTTAGTACCATGTGTTCTTACCCAAATGAAATGTATCTCGCCATCGCAGTGGAATAAAACATATTTGGGGTAATTCCAAAGCCATTGTCTGTGATAAGAGAAAGGAACTTGCAGAAGGTTCTGCAGGCAAAGAAAGTAAGGCAAGGTAGTTGAAAAAAAATGGAAATGCAGTTAAGTAGAAAATGGTTTTTATGTGAAATGTTACCTTTTGAACTCTGAAGGGTGCGGTGAATCTTATGTTGTCCATTGCATCGCGTGGGAACTATACGAATAATGTGAAAATATTAAGTAACCAAAGGAATAGAGGAAACAAATATAAGAAAGATGAAAATGAGAAGCAGAGGAAATAAATTACAATAGTGGAGCGTGATGCGGAAGTGGCCATAAGGATGCAAAGAAGATGAATAGGGAGTGTAGTTTGTTTTGGCAGGATGCGAAGAAGATGAATAGGAAGTGCAACATAGATAGATATATGTGTATAGAAGTGTTGTAAGTGGCGGTGGTGTTATATCGATATAATGACCGATTTAATTAACAAATTAAATGGTGACTCTTTGTTGTTGAACAATACATTCTTTTTAAGACTTTTTATTATTTATTAATTAAAATGACTTAACAATCTTTTAATTTATGTAAAATAAGTTAGCTATTTTTAATCTATAAAAAAATATCATTCATCTTCATAGTCTAAAAAGTTATCGTCATTATTTTAAAGAGAAACATAATTATGTAGTATAAAATAATAGTATTTTAAAATTATTATTAAAATATAATTAATATTTATTTTGAGATGGAAGAAGTAGGTCATTAAGAAAGAGAAAGTTGTGAAAAGTCACAACCCTATACAGCGCTGACGTCTCCCGATAATGATTATATTTCATGTAGTATAGGGAGATACAACTGAAGTAATTGTCTTAGTGCATTTATTACGATGGTGCCTTAGTGGTGTAAGTTTTATGTGGGATGGGAAAGCAGTTTTTTTTTTTGTAGACAAAGTGGAAGTTCAGAAGGCAATCCAATAGCAAAGTAAGCAGGGATATTAAGCATGTAGGAAGTGTGTACGTATCGGGAAAAGTAAGGGTTTAGCAGTAATTGTGCAGTGTATTTATTAGGAATACGAATTCGTTGGTGTAATTTTAATTTGGCAGTGAATATAAGTTGTATTTATTTGTAGACTAAGTGGAAGTTCAAAATGTAATCGTATAGGACTGGAAGCACGAATACAAGTTGTGGATGGTTGGTCCAGGACTCCAGGGACTTCGAAAACATTTTCATTAAATTAAATCATATTAAATAAAAAAGGATTGAAGTTGCATTTATTTGTAGACTAAGTGTAAGTTTAAAAACCAATCGTATAGGAGTGTAAGCACGAATACAAAATGTGCAGGGGTGGTCCAGGGAGTTCGAAAACATTTTCGTTAAATCACATTAAATAAAAAAGGATTTCAATTTAATTAACCATAATATGGATTTGTATGTGTATTTCGTAAATAATTGTATGATTTGCAGTTATATAAATAAATTACCATGAAATAAACAATTTGATATTGACCATGTAATATAAATTTTCAGATAACATCTGTAGTATTAAATAAATTTGTTGAAGTTGCATTGAATTCCCCGAAGTCAATATAGCAATTTTGGAATGCAACAGCATACATGGTACATGTGTTATATGTCAGACTGAATAAAACAAACAAACAAAAAGGTGTAATTAATGCGACAACATAATTGTATTGTATGATGGAAGGATACCTGTTTATAAATTGGCAAAGACTTCGTCGTAAAAACCATTAGTGATAATATTTTTTGGATTACCGTCATTTTCATGTATGAGAATATGAAGTTCATCTTTGTTTTTAACCCTTGAGAGTGCAACATATAGTTGGCCATGACTAAAAACTGGGTGTGGCAAATACAGTCCTATGTGGTGTAATGATTGTCCCTGAGATTTGTTTATAGTCATAGCATAAGAAACTATGAATGGAAACTGCCTCCTGATAAGTTTGAATGACCATGGAGATTCAGAAGGAGACATATTTATTCTGGGTATGTATGTCCTATTTCCTGTATTAGGCCCAGTAATTACTTCAGCCTCAATCACATTAGATCCGAGTTTGGTGATAATGAGCCTAGTTCCATTGCACAGGCCATCAGTCTGGTCGAGATTTCGTATTAGCATGATTGGAGTTCTGACCTTAAGTTTTAATTTATGATTAGGTATACCTGATGTTTGCAATGAATACAAAAATTCAGGTGGCAATAATGCGAAAGCAAGATTGAGCAATTCATCTGATTTATCAATACTATCTGCGCTGCAATACTCCTTTTTGTTATTGGGTATAAGTGATTAGGTCCCAAATGTATGATGCATTTATAGATGCATGGACGATGTTTGAGCGATTACCTTTTGGAACAATTGGCAAGATCTGTCGGAAATCTCCACCAAAAACGATAATTTTCCCTCCGACAAGCAGATTGTTTTGCATGATGTCTTTAAGGCTTTTATCTAGTGCCTCAAATGCAAATTTGTGACACATTGGAGCTTCATCACAGACTATTAGTTTTGTAACCTTTAATAATTCAGCTAAGTCACTGCCTTGATGAATATTGCATGTTGAATTTTGTGTTGCAGGGACTGGTATAGAAAATTTGGAATGTGCGGTCCGACAACCAGGCAAGAGTAATGAAGCAATTCCACTTGAAGCAACTGTACAAACAATTCCACCATTGGAGCGTATACTAGATGATAAGGTTGTCCAAACAAATGTTTTGCCAGTTCCACCATATCCATAGAGAAAGTAAACTGCAGCTGATTGAGTGTTAACTACACACATAATGGTATCAACAATAGTTTTTTGCTCATCTGTAATTATATATTCACATATTAACAAATAGTAATATATACTATTGTGATTAAGGATTTGCTATATCAAATGTGTCATAATTTGTGAATACCTGTGAGCAATTGGTATGTCGTGTTGTATTGTTCTGCTAGAATTTCTTTGTCATATGCCATTTCATTATGGATCAGATTATTATGATGTTGGTTTCGTGCATATCCTATTGGGTATGGCATGGATGGAAAATCTCGCAAGCTCCTTCTGTTGGCTTGTAGCATATTCTCAATCTCAGTTAAACATAAATGAATTGTTTCCTTTTCAGTAAGGCGAATACCTGTGATTAGTAAAATAATAAACATAATGATTATGAGTAAACAATACTTATTTAGAATATATAAAATCACCTTGTTTTCTATGATTGAATATGATATCATCTGCCATCCATTGTCATGTCTGTTGCCAAACATATTCTGGTTTGTCCATGGTGTTCATAAATAAAAGCTTGACAAATAGTTTTCTTAGGTAGTGTGCAGTACCCCAATTATTAGCTTCCTGTAAAGCACTAATAAATTCTTGATCACTACCTAGAAAGTCTTTTTCAAAACATGCTTCCCTAAATGTAGGATATACCATACCATTGACTGTTCTAATGTCACTGTAAGACTGTGCCCCTTTGGCAGTGGATGGCATCATTCTAAGGTAAAATAGTTCACCAGTTGAAGGTGGGACCCATATGAGTCTGCCTATTGTATTCCCTTGTTTTCTTGGTTGCCAGCATCTTTTGCGGGCGACATAAACAAATCTAGAGATATATTGATGATATGTAAGATCCCGTCCATAAGAACATATTTTGTTAGAATGCATCCAGGCAGTGAACATGGATTCTTTGATTGTATTTTTTGATAGGACTTCACCTATTTGTTGATCATCTGTCCAATAAACATGCTGTTGATTTTCAAGGTGGAAATATAGCCGCTCCACTGTTGGGGAACGCGCATGCATTGGGAATGCAAAAATTTTCCAGCATGCTTCTGGGGAAGATACATATCTAATGATTCAAGCAGCATACATATATTGTTGAAGATAGAATCAGATGTTGGAAAGTTTGAGTTAAATATATAACATCAAATAAATTAATTTATGTTAAATGATTTTGTTAATTGAATCAGGTGAAAATAGAAGGATACCTACAATCAAGATATTGTTTAATTTCATCTTGATTTCCAAGAGAAGCTGTGATACAGTCAGAACCTTTGTTGATGTATTTGAACAAATATTTAATGGATGTACTTTGATTACACCATTCCACGTTTAAGTGTGTTTTATACTTTAATAAGAGTTGTGGATTGTATGGTACAACAAATCTGTTATCTAGTTCAATTCCATTTTTCATTACTGTACGTCCATCATTTCTTCTTCTATAAACTGGGAATCCATCCTGGTCAACAATTGTTGCTCCATGGAATTTTTTTGGAAAACATCTAATGCACTTTCCATTGACCATACATGGTGATTTTTTATTTGCAAACCTACATGGTCCATGCATCATATGGTTGGACACAATTTCAAATAATTGTGCCTGGGTCTGTTTGTTAGGTATTTCTGCTGAAATCATTTGATCAATATCGTCTGGGTTTGGTAACTTGTTTGAAGAGTGCAGAAAAATTAAAATGTGGGCATGTGGCAATCCTCTTTTTTGCCACTCAATTGTATAAACATCTGTAATAATGTTGCATCAGTGATATTATAAACATCAATTTAGAAAGTTGGGAAAAAGTCATAGAATTTTTTATCACTTACATCCAATAATGTTGCCAAAGATATTGCCATGTTTTATGTCATTCATTAATTGATTGAGTTTTATTTTGAAAACTCGTGTGATAATATCAGGGCAATTATTGGGGGTCAGATTGGATTGTGTGACCTTGCGTTGTATTTCTGGCCATCTTGCATTACATGTCATTGTTAAGAATAAGTCTGGAAATCCAAGATGTCCACAAATTGCCATGCCATCAAAATACAGTTGCTCCATATATCTTTGACTACCAACAAAGCTACTTGGCAGTATGATTCTCTTTCCCTGTCCCTACCAAGTGTTTCAGGATGATCATTAGAGCCAGTTAAATTGGTATATTTGTCAACCCTGAGTAGTTGTTGATGCTGTCTGACATAGTTTAGTTTTTGAGACTCAATCATACAATATCCATCAACAATCCATTGCTGAAATAATCTTCTGGAATGAAGTATAGTCTCTGCTTCATTCGTTCTTGACTGTAACCGGTAACAAAAATATTCGCGCAATGTGACTTGTTTCCTCTTTGCAGTATGTATATTGGCATGATCTTTGTGAGGTATATTTAGTCTGTAACCATCTTCTCCTTTTGGGTATAAAAGTTGATATTGCAAAGGCAAATATGCAGGATGAAGTTCATGTATTCTCTTAAGAAGTCCGGATTGTTTTTCTATTATAATATCTCTTTTATCAGCTGAGTGTTCATCACCAACAATCAAGGTAGCAACTTCAGTGGTAGTTGGTAAGTTATACAACCTTCCGTCTGTTTGTCTTTGACTAATGAGTTTCATCTTTAGATCTGGAACTGCAGTAGAATGCAATTTGTCCCTTGCCATTCGAAACTTTTGAGCATAGTGATTATGATGATCAATCATGTCTTTGATTGCAATGATAATCTGTTCATCAAGCATATCATGCATCCTGTAAATAAAAAATTAGCCAGAACAGTATACACAACTATTTGAATATGTAATTTTTTACATCTGTGACATAAGTATGAATACTAACGGGTTTTGTGAAAGTCTGTTGATGATCTCATTGTCTGTATCATAAATATATAGTTGTGAAAACTTTGGTGGGTTATTAGGCATAGGGAGGAGGTTTCCAATAAGATGATGTGTTTGTCCATGTATACGGAAAGTTGGAGGTCCTTTTCCAGTGTTATAGGATTTGTCAAATTTGATACCGGGAGATGTGCAGGCAAACATTAGATTATATATTCCTATGTACTGCTGGAAATTCTTAGCTTTAGGATCCTGGTTATTGAAAAGTAAGTGATTCAATGGATGGGGTGGTTCATGCAATAGAGGCAATTGTATTTTTCCATCATAACAACATAATGAAAACCTTGGTTTGTTCGTTTGTTTGTCTTTATTTATCCTCTCATCATACCACATCATAGCCTTACAATGTGGGCATTCCCATACAGGATCTCCGATATCAATGTAAGTACGACCTATAAATAAGGTATGAATAATAATTAAATATATCAAACACATTTGAATAAATTTTATAGTTGGAAGATCAAACCTGTATTTTGGTATGCATATGAGGCAGATAGAAAGGTCTGTTCATCATAATCATCAAGATCTACTATTGTTGGGTCATTTAATGAGTATTCTATACATATTGATATGGTATAACACACATCAGTCGAAAATATTCGATTTATTTATTTGATCATGGAAGAAACAGAATATAAAAAAATATAAAAAATGGATAAATACCTATATCAATGTTTTCCCGTGTCATATTTACATCATTATCGGTGGAATCTGAGCTGTCATCGCCGACAAATTGATCATCCTGTGTAGTGTTAGTTGGTGTCTGATGTTCATGTGGATAATAAATAGGCAATTTGGCATTCTACATATAAGTTGACTGTAGAACAAACTTTGAAAAGGATGTAATAATAAATAAAATGTGTGCATGTAGATATTTGATAATAGCATAACAATAAAAATTGCCTCTATGAATGTCTGACTGTGTCATATTGGAATAAGGATTACTGCCTTGGCATGTGGATGTAGAAGCAATTGTTCTATTTTTTTTATCCTCAAAAGATGACATCAAATTTCTCTGGATGGAAGAAACATTGACTGTATGTCTTTTTGAGCAATGTTCAGAATCATTTATAGATAAAGTTTTGTGTGATGGTGGTGTAGATTGGAAGCTTGTAGTAGGTTTATTATTATGGTTAATGGTTGGACTACATTGTGAGATACACTGCAAGTTGTCTATAACAATAGTTTTTGTAAGTATAATATAATATTAATGTGATGATATGAAGAATAATAATAATGTATAAATGAATTACAAATTACAAATTACAAATCTGTATTAAGTATTACCATTAGTAGCTGAACGTTGTCTTTTTCGTTCTTGTAAAATATTTTTCCTACGCTTCCTTCGTTCAGCATATATGTCCATGAGTAGTTCAATTTCTGCAACAACTGGCTTATAATTGCCAAACAACACGAAAATTAAATGTTGAAACTGAGTTAAATAAGTTGTTGTAGTAGGTTGACTTTAAAATGATACCAACATTATAGTTATTTGCATTTGCATCAGCGAGTAAAGGGATATGTATTTGCAATAGAAAAAGCATAACAACATAAAACAATAGAAAAATTTGTATTCAAACACGCATTAAATTTCATACTCAATGGTTTAGTGCAATACGAATGGTCTGCCACTCTAAAATGTTAGGTTTGCAAATTCTCTGTTGTCTGAACATTTATGATCATCGTTTTTCTTATTGAAGTTGTAAACATGTAATTTTTTATGAGAGAGGAAACAAAATGTTGGAAAATAAATGGTGCATTGCCAGATGAATAGGAAGTAACAAAAGTTTTTTAACAATTGTTTTCATAGCATTAATACTAATATTGATATTTATATTGATATTGATTGATTGACATCAATGGGGAATTGACAAAGGCTGTCGAATGAGGGAAATAAGTTGATAGAGTTGGTGAATCCAGCTAACGTATGAAGCTTAGTCAGTGTTGCTGGTAAAGGGGTATTTATACGTGTTTCATTAAATGCATTGAGGCATTGAGCATGGCATCCCAAAAAATAGCCGCCTATAAAACATAGAACAATCATACCATATATTTTTATAGCTGTACACATTAAATGCATTTGTAGATGATGAGGTTAGTAACAAAATAATAATAATTGTAAAGTATTCAAAAAATCAGTGTATTGAATATTGTATATATGAATAATAATAAATTATGGAAGTCTGGGATACGTTAAGCATGGGTTAATTTTTAAAATATTATTATTATTATTATTATTATTATTATTATTATTATTATTATTATTATTATATAATTAGTATTATTTATTATAATTATTAAAATAGTAATAATAATAATATTAATACTAATACTAATACTAATTAAATTAAAATTTAAAACCATATATAAATATATAATAATACTAATTCCAGTGTAATATGCCAACATATTTGAAAGCAAAAAACAAACCCTGTTATATACTTGAAAAAGGAACGAAACATTGTCATAAGTGTTATCCCTTGCCTGTTATATATAATTTTATATAAAAACACAAATAAATATGAATATAAGAATAAATAAATTAAACCATTAAATGACATAAGTTAAAATTTTTTGTTTCATCTTTAAAATCTTAAAATTAATTGATTGTAAGAATTTAAAGCTAATTGCTCCTCATAGATGATTTAAAGCTAATTGATAAAATACGACAGCAGTTTATTGCATGAAACCAAGTATTTTGTTCGTCATACAATCAAACTTGACTTAGTAACATGCAAACAAAGCAAACCCAATCGATTTATATGTTATCGTATCAGAATTTGAATAGTTAATTGATATGGTTGTATGTTATTCATTTAATAATTGTAATGGTATTCGCGATAGTAAAGAGTATGAGATGGATGAATACCAATGAAAAGTAAAAGTTTAATCAAATATTATCATATATCATATATATTTGATATTCTATTGTTTATACATCATTTGCTATGAAATGATGGTGGACCGCACAAAATATATTGTCATATCTACTCAGTGAGCAGATTCAATACGATCAAATTGATGTTAAACAAAACATAGAATCCGAAGCCACAGGATTGTGAAAGTCCTAATTACTCAGCTTTGATATGTTTGTTAGTTGATAACTGATACTGTGTATGCTCATCAGAATCGAAATCAGAACTGGTTTGCTGACAACTAATCCTTTTGGTTGGAGTTAAACAGGTGGAGTTTCCGGGATCGTAATCAGAAGACTGTGACAACGATGGCTGTGAACACATTTACCAATATATATATTAAGAACAATATCATAAGTAAATATTTGGCATGATGCAATATTGAAACAAAAGACCCACCGTGGGAACAAAAATTGGTGGTGAACTTTGTGGCTCAACAGCTATTCCTTTTCCCTTATTTGATTGTTCCTGCATGAAAATTATTAACACAGGAGAAACACCATTTATTGTTGTTGACCTTATATTGTGATAAACTTATTTAGTTATTACCTTCAACCCAAGGGTGGCTATCAATGATTGAATATGATGGAGTTTTTCGCTCACATCCAGCACAGATGATTGGCGTAATTGTGAATGGAACTTAAATTTGACAGCCCAAGTTTTGGACAGGATTTCATCAACACACATTGGAAACACCTTAATATCATCCCCAGCCTAGACAGGTGAAGTAAATGATATCAATGACAAATCACAAAATCATTATTTAATCTATGGTTCTATTGTGTAGAACATACCGCTATCAACTCATCTCGACATTCTCCAGCAGTCTTACCAAACAGCTTGATACATGTTGAATCCCATAGAAGGAAGTTTCCTTTGTCCCCATTATGCTTCATCCTAACATTTAATTTATACCTTGACATCCATAGAAATTTCAGGGAAATTTGCTAAAACAGGAAAGCGTGTAAATAAATAACTAGTACAAAAAATGATCATGGCTAACCGTGGAACTGTATCGATCACACTGGTATGACAAGAACGGCAACCTGAGCCACCCTTTGATGGATCAAATGTGGTTGTACAGTTAGGACAACTGTCATAACTCCATGGAGCATCAATAATGATTTCGTCAGCTATTCCAATAGTTAAGCAGTAGCAATCCTGTAACATGGTGAATAATAGATGAGGAAACAAACATGTGGTAGAGCCCATATTAACGAAAGCATTGTTCAACTATTAACCTGTCTGAGATTGTTGATTTCACCTATACTGACCACCTGAGCATTCTGCAAAAAAATTTCCACCACATTACTCTGGCTAGATTGGGACTGAGAACCATCTTTATCATTGATTATCCCACCAGAATAAAATGGGACAGACAAACTGAATGGATGAAAATATAAAAAATTAGAATTCGACCATTAAAGCGTATAAAAATGCAAAGAAACCAAAAAACATGAACGCTGCAGTATGCCAACACTGTTAAAATGTAAATTTAATGACAAACCTTTGACGAAATTCGTGTATCTCTGTAATATCAGCGTTGACATACAATTTAGATCCAAATTTGATATTTTGCACGCTTAGGGGATACTTGTCTGGAATGATATCCATCAATATCATCAACAACATACATATTTATCACCCAAAGTAAACAGCAGCTGCGCCGACGCATAAAGACTAACCAACACCAGACACACGTATAGAATCCTTGATTTTACATAGGGTCTACATAACACACAATGGTTCCTGAAACAGAAGGTTTTTGTCAAAAGCATCATGTAGCTGAATAGCATAGTCCTCCCAAACAGTTATTATAAATTCGCAGATACTATGACCACACACTCACACTTAGTATGTTAGTTGTGGCTAACCCACTCATCATATCATATATCATCATATAAAATAATAAGGACACACTGGAATGGTCTGATTTGGTTAGTGTGTGAATATATATATATATATATATATATATATATATATATATATATATATATATATATATATATATATATATATATTTGTTATCCTTGAGCCTGACTATCATTCTATGAGGGGGATTAACTGTCTTAACATCGATCAGATCAGCAACCACACCAACAATATCTTGTCAAACATGGTCAGGCAAGACAAATGTTAGTATGACACAAAGATGCATATAAAATTGTTGGTTAAACAAAAAACTAAACAAACTGACCCACTAAAGTATGGCGGGGTGCGAGGCTAAAGATTATATCAGTAAAAGGAGTAATGAGATAAATATTAGAAGGAATTTCTGGACGGTGGATTTCCTTGACAGATATAGTTTTTAGGAAATAAACCAAATATGGAGCTGGGTTGACTCTGTATTCAGATTGGTTGTCAACAATCCTCAGGTTTTGAATCAAATACGAAGAACCACACTGTAACTTGTCTCACAATTCAGTGAAGAGTTCTTGCCAAAGAGTAGCTCCAATTTTTGAACCCTGAAACACTTAAACCATAAAATGAAGTGACATGACATACAATACAAATGAGTAATAACAACAATAAAAAATAACACAACAATAACCATTTGGTCCATCAACACCATCTCAATTGTTTGTTTACTATTTTGCTTTCGAGCTTGCCAAATATCAGTGATACGCACAGCTATTTTCCATGTTCCTTTTCAGGTGTGTAACTTAGATATCAGATTTTCTTTGCGAGACATCACTACAACACAGATAATAAAGACCATTGCGAATGACAAAAAGAGAGACAAATACAAAGAAAATAGGAATCACATTGAACAGGAACAAATAGTGGGGACAATACCAACATTAAAAACCTTTTTGTCATTGCAAAAAACCCCGCCAAACAGAAATGCATAACTCAAAACGTGGTAAGAACAAAACAACAGCAGACATCAGCAAACCTTTTTGGTTTTGCAAACAGTGGCAAACAGGAGCAATCCGGCAAAAAAAGTTGGACGAAAATAGAAACCTGCATATAAGAGAAGAAAATAGCAACACACGTCAGTAAAGCCCAGCAAAAAGGTAAAGGGTAACAGGGAAAAAATGGACAAAAATAGAGGAAATAAAAAAAAATCAAATACAAAAGTAATAAAAGATTTTGACACATCAATGAAAACGGACAGAAACACAAAAACCATAGACAAACCTGGAAAAAGAAGAATCAAATGACAGTTTCACGGCTGGATATAGAAGAAGTTAAACAGTACTAAAGAAAATGAGAGTGACAATGAGACAAAGGTCACATTTGTTTTTAGTCCAAAACAAAAATCAAAATGAGACAACATTTGTTTTCAGTCCAAAGCAATATACAACCAAATACAACGAAACTAAATGACAATCAAAATGCGACAAACCTCAAGTAATTTTTTTTTCAGTACAAAGCAAATATACACAAAAAAAAACAACTACAAAGGTAAAGCTTTAAACATGAAGGAAAATGAAAAGTCCAAAGCAATACACATAAAAAACAAAGACAAAGGTAAATGTTGTTTAACACATGCATGCAAACGAACATAAAGGCCAAAACGAACACATGCATGCAAACGTGAAAAAAAAACAAAATAGAAATAGTTGTAGGCATCAAAACGAACAGAAAGGCATAAACAGTAGCAATGTAAATCAGAATCAGGCAAAGCTCACGCATGTTTTTAGCACTTCAGTCCAAAGGAAACCGAAAAAGGTAAACAGGCAATGAACACATAACCGAAAAAAATAAGCAAATGCAACACAAACCAAAAGTTCAGAAAGCAAACCCAAAGGAGAGAAATATTGAACGGAGTGAGGACAGGAGAGGTGGAGGTACAGGATGGCAATGGCAAAACAATGACAATATTGGGAAATGCAAAAAGAAGAAGCAAAAATGGGCAGGACGAACATAAACAAAGGGGTAGGACACGTGGACTGAAGTGAGCAACCAACAAAAAAGCATAAAAGAGGGTTTTTTATTGGACAAGTGGCAACACACGGACTGAAGAGCAAAGAAGCATAAAAGAGGGTTTATTATTGGACAGGTGGCAACACACAGGCTGAAGAGCAAAGAAGGATAAAAGACGATTTATTATTGGACAGGTGGCAACACATGGCAATGAGGAAAGAAGAAGCATAAAACACGGCAATGAGCAAATGAGCAAAGAAGAAGCATAAAAGAAGGCCTATAACTGGACAGGTGTCAACAGGACAGAGAATAGACAGTGGACAGGTGTCAACAGGACAAAGAAAAAGGTAGTCAGGGCCTTGTTTGTATAAATAGATAGATAGTTTTCTTAAAAACT
This sequence comes from Glycine max, assembly GCF_000004515.6. NCBI lineage: Eukaryota > Viridiplantae > Streptophyta > Magnoliopsida > Fabales > Fabaceae > Glycine > Glycine max. The sequence goes on from NC_038251.2 coordinate 36,120,490, forward strand.
AACCTTAAATATAGTCCTTTATATAGATTGTACATTTACTAATGTTGTTGTTTAAATATGAAAGATTCACCCATGATTTTGTAGCTTTTGATGGTTATTTGTTAGATCCAGAAACAAAGTGAAAAAGAATGACAAAATGGTCATTTTACAAAGATTTCTAACACCCAATTCGCCTAGGCTAACACCCAGCTTGCCTGGGCCTAGTGATCTTGCTTTAGCCCTAAGTAAACAACTCGCCTGGGCTAACTGGTTATTTAAGCATTAAGTCACAAATCGCCTGGGCGAGCTGCAACTTGCTTGGGCGAATTTCCCTACACTCCTTGGTTGTTTTCTATAAATAGCCATGCATAGTTGAAGGAAATGAGAATCCCAACTGAACCAGCAGCATAGAAAAATGCAAAGTTATGACCATGGATCACTTTATTCATCATTATTTCTTTTGCTAGTCTTGTGCTCTGTGCAATGATCGATTAGTTTTTCTTAAGAATTGGATTTAATCTTTGTACCCTTATGCATCCCTTTTGATATTATATATGTATAAGTCTTTTTTACTCTTTATTGGTGATTTTATTCTACTCGTAATGCTTGATTTTATTTGATCACTTGTGTCATGAAATTGGATTTTAAGTGAAACTGGAAAGTAATCTTAGAATTTGAACTATATGATTTTACTGTTTACGTTACGTTACCAAGAATAGAGCATAACATTTTGATTGCAAAAAGCACGAGAATATAATTGTAATGTTGGGGTATTTACTGCTTATGCGAGGGATCGATATTTTATAAATATTCTTAGGTTCCAAGTGCGAGGGATCGACTTGGGATAATTATGTATGCATCGGTAATGTTAGAAAATGATTTATATATGTTAATCTTATTAGGATACTATGGGTAGAAATGATGAAATCCAATCCTATGTTTTCTTGAATTAATTAAAGTTGTGATTATTGTTTTCGTAATTTACGTATTTCCGACACACTGAATTCTATTATTTCTGTTAATTCTGTTATTTTCGTTATTTCCATATTTTTGTTATTTTCGTTATTTTCACTATTCTTTTACTTTAAGTTGCCTTTAGGTAGTTAAACCAAAACCAATGACATTTGATTAAATATGTACATAACTATGATCTGATAACCTTTATCTGAATGAAGTAAGTAAAGTCCTTGTGGAGATGAATGCTTTTATAAATGTGAAACCTACAAAGACAATTGGTATGTATCATACCCTAATTTCATTCGGGAACTATCATTTGCTAACATTTTGATTATTGCTAGCCAAATGGAGTTGCTTGACACCAGTTGTTGTGCAATCTGAAAGATTTTTCGATGTTTCAGAAAAGAATACGGAAAATACCCAAAAGGGAGGACAAATGGGTCATTTGGAAGCTTTATCTGACCCCTGGCTCGCCCAGGCTAGCCTTTGGCTTGCCTGGGCCCCCAAATAACTTAGGGGTGAAGTAACCAGCTCACCTAGGCGAGCAAGGTTACTTCAGGTTGAAGCAGCAGCTAGCCTGGGCGAGCTGCAGATCAACCAAGTCCCTTCATTTCCTATAAATAGGCATGAGGGGGCTGAAGGAAGGGGTTCATCCTTCATATATTGAAAGGATTGAGAGAAATCAGAGAGAAAAGGAAGAAGGAAGAGAAAAACAAGGTCGATGCACTACTGAATTGCAACCTTAATCGACTTCTACACCGTTCTTCATTTGTTCTACATTCGTTCTTCATTATTCATCTGGTTAGTGTTTGTCTTTGAGGATTTGAACATGATTCATGGACCCTTAGGGGTCCTCTTTATTGTTTTGTGCATCTTCATCTCCTTCTCCTATCATTGGTAATTGCTTTTCTTTTGTAAAGTAAGTTTTAACCGAACATTAGTGTTGCAAGTTATCTTCAAAAAAGGTTGAAGGTTAATAAGCAAAAACCAAGATAAAACCAACTCATAACTAATTTCTTTTTATCAAATATCACTTGAGATTGTTTCAAGGTCCAATGCCTTAACGATTCTCTCCACTTTTCATCAAGAATCAAAAGATTGTTTCAAGGTCCAAAGCCTTAAACAACTCTCTCCGCTTTTCAAAGTTTAAAACATCATTTCAAGGTCCAGTGCCTTAAACGACTTTTGTTCGAAATTAAAATCGATCTTTCAAAAAACATAAAATCAATGTAACACACAAACTTTTAGACTTAAAGAACTACGTAGGTCTGAATTCCTCATCGCACCTGAGAATACGTAGGAGCAAGGGCTACACCTTTGTCAACCCCAAAAATAAAAAAAATATAAAAATGGAAAATACATAAAAATATAAAAGGGGAAAATACACAATTTTGAAGTCATGTTTTGCACACTCGATTAAACGTTTTCGTCCCTTGTGACGGGTGCGTTGGGTGACAATACCTTCCTAGTCCGTAAACAACTCCCGAACCCTTATTCTCAAAATCTACAGATGTTTGTCTTTTTGGTTTTTCTAATGTTTTCCTCGAATAAACATTGGTGGCAACTCTGTGCATTTTCTTCATCGAGAAGATGCACTTTTATCTCACCTCGCCCTCCCGCCGAAGGGTAGGTTGCGACAGTATGCTTCCCAAAAATCTTAACATGTTTCTGGCACCGTTGCTAGGGACTTGAGTCATCCACCTAGTTCTTTCAGATTTAAACATTCAGTTTGATAAGCTATTTTCCTTTGTAATTATTTCTTTTATTTTGATTTTGTATAAAGTTTCTCTTAATTTTATTTTCACTAACCTTGGTGCTTACGGGTTGTTCTAGTGTGTTCTTTTTTTTCCTATATGCGAGGTAAATTTCTTGCAGATAAATCTCCATTTGATCCAAAAATTACCAAGATTGAAAGAAAGAATAGAAAGAAAAAGTAAAGGCAACCACTAAAACACTGAGTGAGTCTTCTTCTTCTGATTATCTTTCAACTGATAAGTCACTTGTAGAAAATAACATGGCTAATCAAGGAGGAGAAGGAAATAGACCACAAAGGAGGACTCTTGATGACTATGCTTATCAACAAGGACCAAAGCATTACAACAACATAATCATTCCTTCTTTCTGCAATAAGGTTGTGAAATTGAAGCCAGCATTGCTTAGTCTAATTGGCTCACATCCCTTTGCTAGAATGGATCATGAGGATCCATACACACATTTGTCTACCTTCATGGAACTATGTAGTACTATGGGAGCTTCTGATGAAGATATTGAAGTTGTCTACCTCACAACTTTTCCATTTTCATTAGCAAGTAAGGCAAAAACATGGCTCCTATCACATCCAAATAAAAGCCTCAACACTTGGGAAGAGGTGAAGGAAAAATTCATAGTGAGGTTCTTTCATCCATCAAGATTTATCAGTGCAAAATCCGCCATTGTGAATTTTTCCCATGGATCGGAGGAGCCTCTCTATGAGACATAGGAGAGATTCAAAGCTTTGTTGCGGAATTTCCCAAACCATAACTTTGATGACGCTGCACAATCGCATATCTTTTATAGTGGTTTCAAACCTCAAACCAAGATGATCCTTGATGCCTCAACTGGAGGCACTATGATGTCCAAGAGTCCGGAGAAAGCTATTGTAATCATTGACTCCACAACAGCCAATGATTATCAAAGTCATCATGATAGATCTTTGATTCAAAGAAAAGGTATAATGGAGCTGGACACTTAGAGTGCAATTCTAGCTCAAAAAAAACTCTTGACACAACAAATTGAGGCCTTAACAAAGCAGATAGGCCAACTTCCTCAACAATATCACCACGATGGACCATAGAAAACACACCAAGCTCACCAAGTTCAACAATTTTTTAGATGTGATTTTTGTGTTGGTAACCATCAAAATGGCCATTGTTCAGCACCTGGTGATGGACAACAAGAAGAGAAGGCCCATTATCCGTAGAACCAAGCCAGACCTCAACAAAACTTTGAAGGAAGCTACCAAGGCTATAGAGGTGGCTCAGGTTCAAATCAACCTTATGGCTGGAGATCACAAAATTCTGGTCCCATTAACATTTCTTTTGTAGGTCCTTCTAACAACTCTTATGGAGGTTTTCCAAATAGGGGTCCACAACAACAACAAGCTCAGCTAGATAGAAAGTCAAGATGGAAGATACTTTAACACAGTTTATGCATGTATCCATCGCAAACCAGTAGAACACTAATGCTTCTATTAAAAATCTATAAGTTCAAGTTGGACAACTAGTAAAACAACTATCTAAACATGGAAGTGGATCTTTCTCAATAACCATACAGGTCAACTCAAAGGAACATTGTAATTTAATTACAACAAGGTGGGGGACTGTGGTTGGTTTGAAGGATAATGGTGAGAAAAACAATGAAGAAGTTGAAACAGAAAAAAAAAAGAGATGCAGTGGTGACTAGTGAAATAGTGGAAGAGAAAGTGGTAAGTGAAGAACAGAAGCAGAAATCAAAGAAACAAGCCACTAACAAAGGTAAAGCTATAGTAAACCACCCACCAATTAAGCATCTTCCTTAACTACACGCTTTATCAATGAAAGATAGGGAAAGCTAGTACAAGCGTTTTATAGAAATTTTCAAATGACTGAAGATTAACATTCCTTTTTCTGAGGCGTTCGAGCAGATGCCAACATATGCTACATTCATGAAGGATTTGCTTACAAAGAAGAAAAGGATTGTGGATGATGAAATAGTGGATGCTCAGCCACAACAATAACGCCCAACTTAAAAGACATTAAAGAAGCGCTATTGGGAGGAAACCCAATGTTTTTAAACTTTGTCATAATTTGTGTTACTTTAATCTTATATGTCTTATATGTCTTAAACTTACTTTTGAGTCTTTATTCATGAATTATGTTTTTGAATTTCTAATCTATTTTGTTAGAGCTATCATTGCATGTGTAACACCCTGATATATATATATATATATATATATATATATATATATATATATATATATATATATATATATATATATATATATATATATATATATATATATATATATATATATATATGTTATTAGTAATTATGTTTGATGTTTGATTATATTTGTTGCATTATTTTTATCCGTAATTATTTTCAAGGAGGTTAATTTAGTTAATAGAGGGATGTGGGTAGATAAGGATCTAGCTTCTCAAGCCACGAGGAAGCTTCTTGAGGAAGCCTCTTAATGAAGCTTCTCAAGGAAGCTACATGAAACTGCCTCAGTAAAAATGCTGCCCAGCCTCCGTTAACCGTTGGATCTTCTCAAAATTTGGTCTGCAGCTTCACATGACACTTGTCCCTGATCTGACCGTCGGGATCCTTGAGAAGCTATCTGGAGTATGCAAGACGTTTCCATGTCCGAGACCATTTCTCACTTGAGCGTTTTCAGGCTTTGCTTTCGTGTAGCTTAGGAAAAACACCATTTCTTCTCCTTTCTTTCTTCCAAAGCCATTTCTAACATCCCAAGCACTTTCTCCACCACCCACAGCCACCATTAGCCACCACAAACTGTCGATGTTCTCCGTTGAAACCCCACACCGAGAGGAACCCTTCAACCGAAACAGAATCTTCCAACTTACCTTCCGGTTTCGATAGAGAACGAAACCCTAATCCGACTTTTCATTTTCCTTCGAGGTAACCATGGTTCTATACTTGTTTCTTGTTAGTTTCAGCTTGTCCTTCTATCTTTTCTGACTTTGGAACCGTCATTGCATGTTTTACGTTTCCTTTGAAAAACCTAGAGAAAGAGACTTTGTAAATGTTATCGTTTCATGAAATGCATGTTATTTTCGTAACCTACACTGAACCCCAGTCACATTTGCATGGTCAGAATTTCCAAATGATATCCCTTTGTAAAACCCGAAATGCTCTCAGCTCTTGCATGAAGTAACGTGGGTGTTTGACCCAGAGCATTGTTGTTAGCTTTGTTTTCTGAAATCCATATTAAGTCTCCTTCATTTTGGCATGATAGAGGCTTGCATGGAATTGACGAGCAAGGACGAAAAGGAATCTTCAAGTGACGCGACGAGGAACCCGCGGGGTAGCTCACAATAGGTGAGGGGAGTTTGTTATAAAATTTACCGCTTTAACACCATTGTTAGGGTCAGGGAACCTAGCTATGAGGATATCTGTCTGTCCCTATTGCATGCTGATTTTTCTTTCAAGAAAATTATGTTTTTAACTAATGGGATGCAATAAAATTGTTATTGATATGTATGCTGGTTTTTCAGGAGAAATTATGTTTTGACGAATGGGATGCGATATATATATATATATATATATATATATATGTATTGTGATGAATGATATTGTTGTGTTTGTTTGAATTGTGTTGTTTGAAGACCGTGAGTGTGAATCTCAGGCATGAAATACATATATATATATATATATATATATATATCTGTGTGTGTGTGTGTGTGAAATGTGATTTGTTGTTGATGTTGCTATTGAGGATTTTAATTGATATGTGATGATTATGATGATATTGATTTGAGATGACGCTATTAATAAAGACCATGTCAACATGAATTGTTATTATTGATGAATACGTGAATATGAAATGAGGTTGTTGTTGTTGTTGATAACATCATTGAGATGAGATGATATTTATGTTGAGAATGACATGGAAATGGAATGTTGATTGATGTTGGAAATGCATTGGCATGTGCATGTTGTGTATGTTCGTGGGGGGCACATTGCACTAACCTTCCAGGGTCTTTGGCTCTAGCTTTTGGCCACGATCATACGTCGTATGGAGTGTATGTCATGGGGGTAGAGTGCACTGACCTTGTCGGATGGCCCAGACATGGGTAACTAGCGTGGTTAGAGAATCTAAGCATTTCTGAGGGGATGCTTAGGCACTTTAATTGGTCCATAGTCTTTGGTACTTACTTTTGTCCGTGATCATAGCTCATACGACACAGGAAATAGAGTAATTGTGGCCAAGTGTACTTTGTACTAGGGGGCTTGTCACCTGGTAGGGAACACCTTTGGGCTCCCATGCTGATCACTTATAGGAGGGGGCTGTGACGTGCACAACCGGGTGGTCTCGACAAACTCAGCGCAGTTCCCTTAGTGAGAGTGTCGTGTAGACACGCTTAGGCTATTTCCTGAGATTTGGTTGTTGTTGGTACGTACCACATTGCATCTGAGTGTTGAGTCAGGTGCATGCATCATTCTGTGCAGTCTTGATTGGGTCCATGGATGGATGATGAGTAATTGTTGGATGTGGATGATGAATATTTGTTGGATATGAGTGTTGAATAATGATTGTTCGTGGGAGCAGAATGACAGTGGCAGGGTGCAGGGAGTAAGATTCTAGTTAGGAGCCGCCAAGCCGACGTGATGACGTTGGCGTTATTTTGGGAGAGTTGTGTTTTGTAATCAACTCCACCGTAGTTGGTTTTTAAGTTTTATTTTGTTGAGTTAAAGATGTAAAACTGGGATTTTAATTATATCTATGAACAAATTTTATTTTCGTTACGTGTATGACGTGTACCGAATTATCGTTTCTATGTAATTATGCATATTCACTTAAGTAATGGCGTGTTGTTGGATGAATTTATGTTGTGACAAAATCACTTCTATTTTCATAAGCAAAAATTAAGGGAGTTCTTTTTATAAAAATTGAAATTATCGAATATTAGAATGTGGATACCGTATCGACGAGGCGGGTCGTTACATTTAGTGGTATCAGAGCAGGTCGAACCTTTCGGCCAGTGAGTTGTGAGTCTGCTATGTTTTTCTATGCATTCTCTGGTTGTTTTGTTGAATTCTTGATGTTGTTTGTTTGCTGATGTTTGGTGTTCGTTGTTTGTTATTAGCACTTACTCACTAGTTGTGTTCCTACGAGCTATAGAGATTTGATTGTTGTTGTCATATTGAATTGTTTTTTCTGATGTCTGTTATACCATGAATTTCAATGCCGGGTCACGGATTATCAGACTGGCCACCTATATAATTTGTGAAGGGCAAAGGAATGATATGGCAAGCGATCATAAAATACAAATGATGGAAAGAGAGTGCTAATGTCCCGAGGCATCAACTCTCAAGAGTAACTGAATAGGAATTTGTGATGGTTGTGATTATTGTGTGGTTCTTTGTTTGTGTGTATTCCTTCCAAGTCTAACTCCCTGGTGTGTATAGGGAGTGTTGGCTGGACGGAATGATCGTGCGATAGCTGATGCCCTTCAAGCCTTAGCTCAGGCTATAGGGAATCCGAATAGGGGAGAAGCTGGTGGAGTTGTTGAGTACCAGGGGTTGGACCGCTTCCAACGAAACAACCCTCCTTCATTCAATGGAGGATACAACCCTAATGGTGCTCAGAACTGGATAAGGGAAATTGAGAAAATTTTCCGAGTTATGGCATGTCCTGAGGGGCAAAAGGTCTCTTTTGGTGCATATACTCTAGTGGAAGAAGCTGAGTATTGGTGGGAGAATACTCGCCATTGCCTAGAGGCTGAAGGTCAAGATGTGACCTGGGATGTCTTCAAGAGAGTGTTTTTGGATAAATACTTTCCCGAGGATGTTAGGAACAAGAAGGAGATGGAGTTCTTGGAGCTTAAGCAAGGAAGTATGACTGTGGCTGAATATACAACTAAGTTTGAGGAGCTGGTGAGATACTTTCCCCATTATCAAGGGAGAGATGATGAGAGTTCCAAGTGTGTAAAGTTTCTGAATGGCTTACGACTTGAAGTGAAGCAAGCTGTGAATTACCAAGGTGTTCGTTAGTTCCCACTTTTGGTTAACATGTGTCGGATTTGGGATGAAGACTCCCAAGACAGGGCCGCCTATTATAAGAGTACAGGTCCAATGAGGAACAAAAGGAATGGGCCTCAACATCGAGGAAAACCATATTCGAATCCTCCTAAGCAATATGCTAACCGCCATAACAATCAGAGGACTGTTGCTAGGGGATTTGCAGGTGGTAGTGGTAGCAAACCCAATACTTTCTCCACTCACATCATTTGTTACAGATATGGTAAGCCAAGACACATCTCCTCGCATTGTCCTGATATAGGCGTAACATGTTTTGATTGTGGACAAAAGGGACATACTCAAAGAGATTGTTCACGACTCAAGAAAGAGCAAAATGGTGGAGGCCTGAATGGTCAAGCTGGACATCCAAAGGCAACGGGAAGAGTCTTTACCCTTAATGGTGTTGAAGCTTCGAAATCCAAAGATCTAATCCAAGGTAGATGTTTCATAAATGGGATTCCTTTGCTTGTGTTGTTTGATTCTGGGGCCACCCATTCCTTTATATCTTGTTTGTGTGTAGGAAAACTTAAGCTTTTTGTGTCTTCCTTAAATAAAGATCTAGTAGTAGAGACCCTTACTAGTGGTTCTATGTTAACTTCTGATGTGTGTTTGAATTGTCCTGTGGAGATTTCTGGTAGAACATTCTTGATTGATTTGATTTGTTTTCCTTTGAGCCAGATTGATGTTATTCTTGGTATGGACTAGTTATCTTCCAACCATGTCTTGTTGAACTGTTTTGATAAAAGTGTGGTGTTTGATGATTCTGGAGTGAGCAAGGATATGATGTTTATCTCTGCCAACCAAGTTGTGACATCTTTAAAGGAAGATGCTCAAGTGTACATGATCTTGTCCAACCTGGAAATAGAGACAAAGGTCTCTATGTATGACCTCCCTATTGTCAGAGAGTTTCCCATAGTGTTTCATGAGGATATATCCGGTCAGCCACCTGAGAGAGAGATAGAGCTTTCCATAGACTTAGTGCCTGGTGCTGGACCCATATCCATAGCTCCTTATAGGATGTCTCCTATAGAGTTAGCTGAGCTTAAGAAACAGTTAGAGGAGTTGTTAGATAAGGAGTTTGTTAGGCCTAGTGTATCTCCATGGGGAGCCCCAGTATTGCTAGTGAAGAAGAAAGATGGAACCATGAGGTTGTGTTTGGATTACCGCCAGTTGAATAAGGTGACGATTAGGAATAAGTACCCTTTGCCTCGAATAGACGACCTTATGGACCAGCTGGTAGGAGCTTGTGTGTTTAGCAAGATAGACCTTAGGTCGGGTTATCATCAGATCCGAGTGAAGTCTGAGGATATACCAAAGACTACTTTTAGGACCCGTTATGGTCACTATGAATATCTGGTCATGCCCTTTGGTGTGAATAATGCTCCAGGAGTGTTTATGGATTACATGAATAGAGTTTTTCACCCTTACCTTGATAGTTTTGTGGTAGTATTTATAGATGATATTCTGGTATACTCCAAGACTAGAGATAAGCATGAAGAACATTTGAGGATTGCGTTGCATACCCTTAAGGACCGACAACTCTATGCTAAGTTGTCCAAGTGTGAGTTCTGGTTAGAGAAAGTTAGTTTCCTAGGGCATGTGATATCTCAAGGGGGTATAGCTGTGGATCCTTCTAAGATAGAAGTTGTTCTTAAGTGGGAGAGTCCTAAGTCTGTTTTTGATATTAAGAGTTTTCTAGGATTAGCAGGATATTACCGGAGATTCATAGAAGGTTTCTCCAAGTTGGCACTACCTTTAACTAAACTGACTCGTAAGGGTCAAGTTTTTGTGTGGGATACCCAATGTGAGCATAGTTTCCAAACCCTTAAGGAAAGATTAACGACCGCTCTAGTGCTAGTTTTGCCTAACCCGAGAGAACCATTTGAGGTGTATTGTGATGCATCAAAGATGGGTTTAGGCGGAGTGTTGATGCAGAATGGCCAAGTGGTGGCCTATGCTTCTAGACAGCTTAAGACTCATGAGAGGAATTATCCCACCCATGATCTAGAGTTGGCTGCAGTAGTTTTTGCCCTTAAGATTTGGAGGCATTATTTGTTTGGCTCTAAGTTCGAGGTGTTTAGTGATCATAAGAGCCTTAAATATTTGTTTAGTCAGAAGGAGCTGAACATGAGACAAAGGAGATGGTTAAAGTTTCTTAGGGATTATGATTTTGAGCTTATTTACCATCTTGGTAAAGCCAATGTAGTGGCTAATGCTTTGAGTAGGAAATCTCTGCATATGTCTGCTTTGATGGTTAGGGAGATGGATCTCCTGGAACATTTTAGAGACCTTAGTCTTGCATGTGAGGTTACTCCTAATAGTGTAAGATTAGGAACTTTGAGGATCACTAGTGAGTTACTAGGTGGTATCAAGAAAGGTCAGAAGATTGATCCTTTTCTAAGGACTCAGTTAGAGGCTATAGAGTCAGGAAGGGACAGTAATTTCAAGGTTGGATTAGATGGAGTTTTTGAGACTTCAAGATAGGATTTGTGTTCCCAATGTGCCTGAACTTAGGAAGATGATCTTAGAGGAAGGACATAGGAGTAATTTGAGCATCCATCTAGATGCTACCAAGATGTATCAGGATTTAAAGAGGATGTTTTGGTGGCCCAACATGAAGAGAGAGGTTAGTGAGTTTGTGTATGCATGCCTAGTCTGTCAGAAGGCTAAGATAGAACATCAGAGACCTTCAGGGAAGTTACAACCCTTAGAGATACCCCAGTGGAAGTGGGACAATGTTTCCATGGATTTTGTGGTAGGACTACCTAGAACCCCTAGAGGTTTAGATTCTATCTGGGTTATTGTTGATAGATTGACTAAGTCTGCTCACTTTATTCCCATTAATATCAAATTTTCCTTGGAGAAGTTGACCACCTTGTATATAAGTGAGATTGTTAGGTTACATGGTGTGCCATCTAGCATAGTATCTGATAGAGATCCTAGATTTACCTCTAGATTTTGGGAGAGCTTGAACAGAGCGTTGGGGACCAAGCTTAGACTAAGTTCAGCTTACCATCCTTAGACTGATGGCCAAACTGAACGGACCATTCAGTCATTGGAGGACCTTTTGAGGGCGTGTGTCTTAGAGCAGAAAGGAAGCTGGGAGAGTTTTCTTCCATTGATAGAGTTCACTTACAATAACAATTTTCACTCTACCATTGGCATGGCTCCCTATGAAGCTTTGTATGGTGGAAGGTGTAGGACACCCTTATGTTGGTTAGAGCCTGGAGAAGGCCTCACCTTAGGCCCGAAAGTGGTACAACAAACCATCGAGAAAGTTAAGTTAATCCAGGAAAGGATGAGAACTGCTCAGAGTAGGTAGAAAAGTTATCATGATAAGAGGAGGAAAGATCTAGAATTCGAGGTTGGTGATCATGTATTCTTGAGAGTCACTCCGTGGACTGGGGTTGGTCGAGCATTGAAATCCCGAAAACTCACACCTCGCTTTATTGGTCCTTTCCAAATTCTTAAGAGAGTTGGCCCTGTGACATACCAAATTGCATTACCCCGTCTCTTTCTAATCTTCACAATGTCTTTCATGTGTCTCAACTCCGTAAGTATATCCATGATCCATCCCATGTGATTGAATTGGATGATGTACAAGTGAAGGAGAATTTGACATATGAAACATTGCCTTTGAGGATCGAGGATAGGCAAATAAAACACCTAAGAGGGAAAGAGATTCTGTTGGTCAAGGTGATCTATGGAGGTGCATCAGGAGAAGATGTCACGTGGGAATTAGAAAGTCAGATGCGAGAAGCTCACCCATCCTTGTTTGAGTAAGGTAAATTTCGAGGATGAAATTTCTAAAAGGGTGGGAGAGTTGTAACACCCTGATATGTATATATATGTTATTAGTAATTATGTTTGATATTTGATTATATTTGTTGCGTTATTTTTATCCATAATTATTTTCAAGGAGGTTAATTTAGTTAATAGAGGGGTGTGGGTAGATAAGGATCTAGCTTCTCAAAGAAGCCACGAGGAAGCTTCTTGAGGAAGTCTCTTAATGAAGCTTCTCAAGGAAGCTACATGAATCTGCCTCGGTAAAAATGCTGCCCAGCCTCCATTAACCGTTGGATCTTCTCGAAATTTGGTCTTCAGCTTCACAAGACACTTGTCCCTGATTTGACCGTCGGGATCCTCGAGAAGATATCTGGAGTGTGCTAGACGTTTCCGTGTCCGAGACCATTTCTCACTTGAGAGTTTTCAGCCTTTGCTTTCGTGTAGCTTAGGAAAAACACCATTTCTTCTCCTTTCTTTCTTCCAAAGCAATTCCTAACATCCTAAGCACTTTCTCCATTACCCACAGCCACCATTAGCCACAACAAATTGCCGTTGTTCTCCGTTGAAACCCCACACCGAGAGGAACCCTTCAACCGAAGCGAAATCTTCCAACTTGCCTTGCGGGTTTGATAGAGAAAGAAACCCTAATCTGACTTTTTGTTTTCCTTCGAGGTAACCACGGTTCTACGCTTGTTTCTTGTTAGTTTCAGCTTATCCTTGTATCTTTTCTGACTTTGGAACCGTCATTGCATGTTTTACGTTTGCTTTGAAAAACCCTAGAGAAAGAGACTTTGTAAACGCTATCTTTTCATGAAATGCATGTTATTTTCGTAACCTACACTGAACCTCGATCACATTGGCGTGGTCGGAATTTTCAAATGATATCCCTTTGTAAAACCCGAAATGCTCTCAGCTCTTTCATGAAGTAACGTGGGTGTTTGACCAAGAGCATTGTTGTTAGCTTTGTTTTATGAAATCCATATTAAGTCTCCTTCATTTTGGCATGGTAGAGGCTTGCATGGAATCGACGAGCAAGGACAAAAAGGATTCTTCAAGTGACGCGATGAGGAACCCACGGGGTAGCTCACGATAGGTGAGGGGAGTTTGTTATAAAATTTACCGCTTTAACACCATAGTTAGGGTCAGGGAACCTAGCTATGAGGATATCTTCCTATCCCTGTTGCATGCTGATTTTTCTATCAAGACAATTATGTTTTTAACTAATGGGATGCAATAAAATTGTTATTGATATGTATGCTGGTTTTTCAGGAGAAATTATGTTTTGACGAAAGGGATGTGATATATATATGTATTGTGATGAATGATATTGTTGTATTTGTTTGAATTGTGTTGTTTGAAGACTGTGAGTGTGAATCTCAGGCATGAAAGATATATCTATGAAATTCTGATACTGGGGACAGATGTCGTACAGGATGTCACGACATCACGCTTCAGAACATGCAGTTTATGTGTGTCTGTATGAACAGATTAAACAAGTAAATAACACAAGAGAATTGTTAACCCAGTTCGGTGCAACCTCACCTACATCTGGGGGCTACCAAGCCAGGGAGGAGATCCACTCTCAATAGTGTTAGTTCAAGGTCTAACAGCCCCTGTTTACAACCTTCTCACCTAACCACTACCCGTGCGATCTCTACCTAAGAGCCACTCTTAGATATGAGAACCTCCGCTCACTCCCTCTCACTCACACTCCCGTGTTTACAATTAAATCAAAGACACACCAGAGATCAACTCTGAACAAAAGGGATCAACCCTACACACTAGAGATCAACTCTACACACTAGAGATCAACTCTACACACATAGGTCCAACACTTGATGTTAGGATAACATCAAGGTGGCTCACAAATCACTCAAGTCCCAAAACTCACAAAATAACTCTTCGATCCCGGACTTGGTACAGAACTCGTGCAGCCTCCATGATTATATAGCAGTTTGCGTTTCTGGGCTGCAACGGCTTGTGCTGGAGGAGATCTATCTTCTTCTGAAAAAATCTGCAGTTAAAGAACTAAAAGATACAGTTTGATCTTTTAGTTTGAATCTTTAATCTTTAATCTTTAATCCCTGAACGAACTCTTCTACTTTGAAATTCGAACTTTAATTATCTTTTAATTCGTTCCTAAAGATAGATCATCTAATCTCTTGCTAACTGCACAATAATCTGTTAAAGATATAACAGATTTATATGTCCAGTATTATCGGGCCGGATGTCAGGACATCGTGTCCGACATCGTGGATCCTGCAGCTTCACTTCTGCACTTGACTTTTATCTTGCATTGTACAGCAACTCCAGTATTCTCGGGCAGGATGTCAGGACATTGTATCCGACATCGTGGATCCTGCAACTTCAATTCTTCATTTGACATTTTATCTTGCCTTGTGCATTGTGCAGCCCGATCTTATTCCTTGACATAACGTTGGACATCACGTGCAGCAACTCCAGCTTTCCTTCATTGTCTAAGTGCTTATGTTTTAACAAAATCTTAGCCAATCTTTTAAAGCTCAGTAGAGCTAAACACTAACAATCTCCCCCTTTGGCAAATTTTGTCTAAAACATACTTAGACACTTCCTGAGCAGGTACGAGCAGTTATGCAAGTGGGATCAGCAACTTCCATTATCAGAGTAATCAAGCACAGCGGAAATTCTTCAAGTTGCAAATCTACAAGTCTTCTCCAGGATGTCAAGACATCTCACGTGACATCAGCTTTCTGCTTCTGCTCCCCCTGTCTTCATGCTTACTGCAGCATCTTCTATCAGCTACTAGTCTTTTCCAGAATGTCAAGACATCTCATGTGACATCCACTTTCTGCTCCCCCTGTCTTCATGCTCTTACTGCAGCATCTTCTATCAGCTTCTAGTAGCTTACATCAGTCATCCTCAGCAGCAGTCTCCCCCTCAAAATCATGAATCATGCATACATCGTTTCCTACTGCCATACATCGTATCAATCATGCATAAGACGACTATGGCATACATAGTATCCTACTGCTCAAAATCATGCATAATAGCAAGCATAATACTATTACTCCCCCTTTTTAGACATAAATTTGGCAAAAGTAGGATGCATGAAATTAATGGTGCAAATATTACAGACCCATAGTAAACAATTGTTCAAAGGGACATGCCCCTTTAGCTAGTAAAAATAAAGATAACGGTCTGATGATCATGGGGTTGCTTCAGAATCATCATCTGATTCTGTCTCTTCTGCTGCATCTTCCTCTTCCTCAGCAGCTTCTTCTTCTTCTTCAGCTGCTTCTCCTTCTTCCTCAGCTGCTTCTTCATCATCAATGCCACTCTCTGAGAGCCTTTTGATAAGTAGTTCCAGCTCCATTTTCTTCTCTGTGGTGGCTTTGATGGTTGCTTCCAGCACCTTGCATGAGTCCTTGAGTTCAGCAATCAGAGCATCCTTGGACACAGCACCTGAAGCAGCAGCTTTCCCTGATGTCGAGACAATGTCTGGGACATGTGTCCCCTCAAACAGTTTGTAATGCAGGGATAGAGGAGATTCTCTCTTCATTACAGAGTCAATGTTGTTTAAAATATTTGAATGTTGACTCAACATAATGCCACACAATACAGTAGGGAAGGCAATGGGTAATTTGACAGCAAATGATTCTGAATGCTTAACAGTTTGATCAAAAATATAGTTTCCAAAATTAAATTTGGACTCGGTTCCAACAGCATACAGAAATTTACCCAAACCTGTGGCAACAGTGGAAGTATGATTGGTGGGAACCCAGTTTGCAGCTCCAATCCTGTGCAGAATTGCATACTTCACACTTAGCTTCCCTGCTGAAAGCTTCCCTTTCTTTGGCCAATGCTGGACTCGTTTGGCAGTGATTTCCTTGGCAATCTGATGCTCAGAAACATCAATATCTATCACTCCATCAGTAGGTCTGCCCAGATACTTGTTGATCACAGCAGGGGAGAATCTAACACACTTTCCTCTGACAAACACTCTTTGATAATCATCACTTTTTCTGTTTGATATGTCAGAGGGAATGTTGACAATGAATTCCCTGACTAGTCCTTCATAACAGTCTCCCAACTTGGTGACTGTCTTCAGTAGTCCAGCAGCCTTGATGAGGTCCATGGTCTCCTTGCAATCCAAGGCATCTCTTCCCAGTTCTCTTTCAACCGCAAGTCTGCGTTGATACACATATTTCCACTTTTCAACATTGCCAATGGAGTGGAAAGAGATGTTGTCCAATGGTGCATCAGGAACATTTCCAGGCACCTTTCTTCCAGATTTCTTGGCCCTCTTAGATGTCGAGACATCTAGTTCGACATCATCATCAGAATCGGATGAGGAAATTTCTTTCCTCTTCTTGGAGGGGATAGCAACCTTGCTTCTTCTGGATGTGGCAGGAGTGATTGGAGTACTCTTCTTCTGTGCCATAGTCTTGATTCGTACAGACCTCTTAAGGGGGGTTTTTCCCTTTCTGTTTTGAAGTCTTTCCGCAATGCCAGGTGCCAACCTGTTGGCAATGGGTTCTTCATCAGATTCGACTTCTTCCAGGTCAATGAGGTCACCTGGAGCAGGTTCTGGTGCCCTTGGTGCAGGGGTCTCCTTTGTCGCTTGATCATCTTCCTCTGTTGATCTCTCTTTGCTGGGGGAAGAGAGTACTTCAGCATTTGGAGCGGAAGATGTTGGAACATCTTTCTCAACATCAGGCACAGAAACATTCGGGGTGGAAGATGTTGGAACATCTTCATCAGCTTCAGGCACAGAGGCTTCTTTCAAAATGCTACTCACAATACTGCGGATTTTCTTGTCCATCTCCGTGTCTACTTCCCTAGGACTTGTTGCAGGGCTAGGGTTTTCAGCAATCTTCACTCCCTGTTGTCTTCGGGGAACCAGTTTCTCAGGGACTGAAGCTTGACCAGGAATTATTTGTATGGGTTAGATGTTGAATTCTGGTTGTTCCTGGTGCGGAGATGATGGTACAGCGGGTGAACCAGAAGCGGAAGTTTCTTTTGGTGAGGAAGCCATGGAAAAACAGAGCGTTTGGAATGATTTCGTAAATCTCAGAAAACTATTGGGAAATGCTGGTGAAAACACGAATGCCAAGCAGATATAAATTTGAATGAAGAATGTAGAGGGGCGTGTGAAGCAACGGTCGAATTTGCTTTGTGGTGAACGTGCTATTAATGTGAAGTGATTCGTTTGGGCACGTTCAGATTGCAGTAGCTGCTATAATTCCTCTAGCAGACAAATGCCCAGCTTGCCCCTCAGTTTTTCAAACTGTTTTGCATCCAATGCCTTTGTGAAAATATCTGCTATTTGTTCCTCGGTGTCAACATGCTTCAGTGTGATCACTTTATCATCAACAAGATCTCTGATATAGTGATGTCTAATGTCAATGTGCTTGGTTCTGCTGTGTTGAACAGGATTTTTAGAAATATTAATAGCACTCATGTTGTCACAGTACAATGTCATGACATCTTGTTCGACATTGTACTCCTTCAGCATCTGCTTCATCCAAACTAGTTGTGAACAGCTGCTTCCTGCTGCAATATACTCGGCTTCTGCAGTAGATAGGGACACACAGTTCTGCTTCTTGCTGAACCATGAAATAAGGTTGTTTCCCAAATAGAAGCATCCACCAGAAGTGTTTTTTCTGTCATCTGCACTTCCAGCCCAATCAGCATCGCAATACCCAACCAGCATTGAATCTGAACAATGACAGTACATAATCCCATAGTCACTGGTGCCATTTACATATTTCAGAATTCTCTTTACTTGAGTCAAGTGACTTATCTTAGGATTGGCTTGATATCTTGCACAAACACCTACTGCATAGGTGATGTCGGGTCTGCTAGCTGTTAAATATAGTAAGCTCCCTATCATGCTTCTGTACAGACTTTGATCAACACTGGTGCCTGCTTCATCCTTTGACAACTTCAAGTGAGTAGGTGCAGGTGTCCTTTTATGACTGGCATTCTCCATCCCAAACTTCTTGACAATGTTCTTTGCATACTTGCTTTGAGAGAGGAATATGGAGTCTTCCATCTGCTTCACTTGGAGTCCCAGAAAATAAGTCAGCTCTCCAACAAGACTCATCTCAAATTCAGATTGCATCTGTTGGACAAAATGTCGAAGCATCTCATTCGACATCCCTCCAAACACAATGTCATCAACATATATCTGTGCAATCATCAAGTTATCAGCATCTTGTTTGACAAAGAGAGTCTTGTCAATTCCTCCCTTCCTATACCCTTGCTGAGTAAGGAACTCTGTTAGCCTTTCATACCAAGCTCTTGGAGCTTGCTTCAATCCATAGAGAGCCTTCTTGAGCCTGTATACATGATCTGGATGAGCTGGATCTACAAATCTCTTTGGCTGCTCGACATAGACTTCTTCATTCAGGTATCCATTCAGAAATGCGCTCTTCACATCCATCTGGTACAGCTTGAATTTGAGGATGCAAGCTACACCAAGTAATAATCTGATGGACTCAAGTCTAGCAACTGGGGCAAAAGTCTCATCAAAGTCTACACCTTCAATCTGAGTGTAGCCTTGAGCAACCAGTCTGGCCTTGTTTCTGGTTATGACACCTTCTTCATTGGTCTTGTTCTTGAAGATCCACTTGGTGCCAATCACATTAGTTCCCTCGGGCCTAGGAACTAGCTCCCAAACTTCATTCCTTTTGAATTGCTCCAATTCTTCTTGCATAGCATTGATCCAGAACTCATCAGTCAGTGCCTCTTTCACATTCTTGGGCTCAATTTTGGAGACAAAACATGAGTTGGAGACAATTTCAATCTCCCTTGATCTTGTAGTGACTCCTCTGTTTGGATCTCCTATAATCAGCTCCTTGGGGTGCATTTTCTGGATTCTAATGGAGGGTCTCTTGTTAGGTTGGTTGATGTTTGATTCATCTGTAGCAGAATCAGAGTTTTCTGCATTTTCTCCACTTTTAGCTGCATCTGCTACATTGTCTCCAGATGTTCTGACATCTTCTTCGACATCCTTTTTTCTTGCTGGAATTAGATCATCAACAACCACATTGATGGATTCCATCACAGTTCTGGTTCTGGAGTTGAATACTCTATATGCTCTGCTGTTTGTAGAGTATCCCAGGAATATTCCTGCATCACTCTTGGGATCCATCTTTCTCCTTTGCTCTCTATCTGCCAAAATGTAACATGGACTTCTAAAGATGTGGAAGTGCTTGACAGTTGGCTTCCTCCCTTTCCAGATTTCATACAGTGTGGTTGGAGTGCCTCTTCTAAGTGTGACTCTGTTGTGGATGTAGCATGCTGTGTTCATGGCTTCAGCCCAGAGATTATAGGGAAGTTCTTTGGCATGAAGCATGACCCTAGCTGCCTCTTGCAAGGTCCTATTTTTCCTTTCAACTATGCCATTCTGTTGTGGTGTAATGGCTGCAGAGAACTCATGAGTGATGCCTTCAGATGTGCAGAATTCAGTGAACCTGCTGTTTTCAAACTCTCTGCCATGGTCACTCCTGATTCTCTTGATCACACAGTCCTTTTCTCTTTGAAGTCTTAGGCTCAACTCCTTGAATACTTCAAAGGTTTCTGATTTCTCTCTGATAAAGTTGACCCAGGTAAATCTGGAGAAATCATCCACAACAACATAGGCATACCTCTTTCCTCCAAGGCTTTCAACCTGCATAGGCCCCATCAAATCCATGTGAAGTAGTTCCAGCACCCTGGAAGTGGTCTGATGTTGAAGCTTCTGGTGGGACATCTTGACTTGCTTTCCAATCTGACATTCACCACAGATTCTGCCTTCTTCTATTTTCAGATTGGGAATGCCTCTAACAGCACCTTTGTCAATGATTTTCTTCATGCCTCTTAAGTGCAGATGTCCAAATCTTTGATGCCATATTCTGACTTCATCTTCTTTGGAGGATGGACATGTGGAGGAGTAGCTTGTTTCTTGAGGTGTCCATAGGTAACAGTTGTCCTTTGATCTGCTGCCCTTCATTAGAACTTCACTCTTCTCATTTGTCACCAAGCATTCTGACTTTGTGAAGTTTACATTGAATCCTTCATCACACAGCTGACTGATGCTGATCAAGTTTGCAGTCAGTCCCTTCACCAGCAGTACTTTGTCCAGACTAGGAAGTCCATCATGAACTAGCTTTCCCATTCCAATGATCTTTCCTTTAGAGCCATCTCCAAATGTCACATAGCTAGTGGAGCAGGGCTCAATGTTCACCAGGAATTCTTTAACTCCTGTCATGTGTCTGGAACAGCCACTATCTAGGTACCAATCTTCCTTAGCTGATGCTCTAAGTGAAGTATGAACAACAAGACTGACAATCTTGTGTTTTGGAACCCACATCATCTTCTTTCTGCTGTTGCTACTTTGAGTTCCATGATGTGGATGGCCATGTAGATGATAGCAAAAGGGCTTTATGTGACCATACTTGCCACAGTAGTGACACCTCCACTTCTTTCTTTTGCTCTTTTTCTGCTGCGTTCCATGATGTCGAGACCGATGTTGTGACATCGTGGCTCCAGTCCTGTTTTTGGCAGGCACAAATTCTGTCATGGTTGTTCTGCCAGCAGACTTAGGATTAAATCCAAGTCCTCTCTGGTTTCCAGCATTCTTTCCAAGCAGCAGCACCTCATCAAGCATATCTGAGTCTTTATTCAACATCTTTATTGATTTGGTCATGTTTTCCAGTTTTGAGTTCAGAAAACCGACTTCTCCTTTGAGCTCAGAGATCTCCTCTTTATGTGCCTCCTTTTCAGCCTCCAGATCTGCAATGACCTTCTTCAGTTGTGCTTCTTGCTGAAGAATCCTCTCACTTTTGATGCATAGTTCTCTATAGGATGTAGCAAGCTCATCAAAAGTGATTTCACTGTCTGTATCACTTGAATCTTCAGCAGATTCAAATCTCCCAGTGAGTGCATTCACATCTCTGTCAGAGTCACTTTCTTGTTCACTCTCTGTATCAGATCGACATACAGAAAGTCCTTTCCTCTGCTTCTTGAGATGAGTGGGGCATTCAGCTATGATGTGTCCATAGCCTTCACACCCATGGCATTGAATTCCTTTGCTGTGACTGGGCTTTTCATCTGACCTTTTCTGGTATTTACTGCCTTTCCTGATGTCGAAAGGGATGTTCTGGACATGTGGCTTCTGCCTCCTGTCCATTCTGTTCAGCACTTTGTTGAACTGCCTTCCAAGGAGCACAACTGCCTTAGTCAGACCTTCATCAGTATCCAGGTCATACTCATCTTCTTCTCCTTCATCATTGGACACGAACGCCACGTTCTTGCTCTTCTTTTCAGCCCCATCCGAGAGTCCTAGCTCAAAGGTTTGAAGGGAACCAATGAGTTCATCCACTCTCATGTTGCAAATGTCTTGGGCCTCCTCTATTGCAGTGACTTTCATGTCAAATCTCTTAGGCAAGGATCTGAGGATCTTTCTCACCAGCTTTTCATCTGTTATCCTCTCTCCCAAGGCAGTGCAAGCATTGGCAATTTCAAGAATGTTCATGTGGAAGTCATGAATACATTCTTCCTCCTTCATCTTCAGATTTTCGAATTTTGTAGCCAAGAGTTGCAATCTGGACATCTTCACTTTGGAGGTTCCTTCATGAGTGG
This sequence comes from Glycine max, assembly GCF_000004515.6. Taxonomy (NCBI): domain Eukaryota; kingdom Viridiplantae; phylum Streptophyta; class Magnoliopsida; order Fabales; family Fabaceae; genus Glycine; species Glycine max. The sequence goes on from NC_038251.2 coordinate 36,142,600, forward strand.
TTTTCAGGATCTCCCATGCATCTTTGGCCACTGTGCAAGTGTTGATCAGTTTGAAGATATTCTTGTCAACTCCATTGAATAGAGCATTCAAAGCTTTGGAGTTTCCAAGTGCCAATTCGTCTTCTTCTTTAGTCCAGTCTTCTTCTGGCTTCAATTCATCAGTGGGCTTTCCTTCTGTGTCCAGCATCTTGGGATGTTCCCAGCCTTTGATGACAGCTTTCCAGGTTCTGCTATCCAGTGATTTGAGGAAGGCCACCATTCTTGCTTTCCAGTATTCATAGTTGCTTCCATCAAGAATTGGTGGTCTGTTCACTGGTCCTCCTTCTTTCTCCATGTTCATCAGAATTTATCTCCCTAGATCTCACTCTGTGATTTCGAGTGTTGGCTCTGATACCAAATGAAATTCTGATACTGGGGACAGATGTCGTACAGGATGTCACGACATCACGCTTCAGAACATGCAGTTTATGTGTGTCTGTATGAACAGATTAAACAAGTAAATAACACAAGAGAATTGTTAACCCAGTTCGGTGCAACCTCACCTACATCTGGGGGCTACCAAACCAGGGAGGAGATCCACTCTCAATAGTGTTAGTTCAAGGTCTAACAGCCCCTGTTTACAACCTTCTCACCTAACCACTACCCGTGCGATCTCTACCTAAGAGCCACTCTTAGATATGAGAACCTCCGCTCACTCCCTCTCACTCACACTCCCGTGTTTACAATTAAATCAAAGACACACCAGAGATCAACTCTGAACAAAAGGGATCAACCCTACACACTAGAGATCAACTCTACACACTAGAGATCAACTCTACACACTAGAGATCAACTCTACACACATAGGTCCAACACTTGATGTTAGGATAACATCAAGGTGGCTCACAAATCACTCAAGTCCCAAAACTCACAAAATAACTCTTCGATCCCGGACTTGGTACAGAACTCGTGCAGCCTCCATGATTATATAGCAGTTTGCGTTTCTGGGCTGCAACGGCTTGTGCTGGAGGAGATCTATCTTCTTCTGAAAAAATCTGCAGTTAAAGAACTAAAAGATACAGTTTGATCTTTTAGTTTGAATCTTTAATCTTTAATCTTTAATCCCTAAACGAACTCTTCTACTTTGAAATTCGAACTTTAATTATCTTTTAATTCGTTCCTAAAGATAGATCATCTAATCTCTTGCTAACTGCACAATAATCTGTTAAAGATATAACAGATTTATATGTCCAGTATTATCGGGCCGGATGTCAGGACATCGTGTCCGACATCGTGGATCCTGCAGCTTCACTTCTGCACTTGACTTTTATCTTGCATTGTACAGCAACTCCAGTATTCTCGAGCAGGATGTCAGGACATTGTATCCGACATCGTGGATCCTGCAACTTCAATTCTTCATTTGACATTTTATCTTGCCTTGTGCATTGTGCAGCCCGATCTTATTCCTTGACATAACGTTGGACATCACGTGCAGCAACTCCAGCTTTCCTTCATTGTCTAAGTGCTTATGTTTTAACAAAATCTTAGCCAATCTTTTAAAGCTCAGTAGAGCTAAACACTAACAATCTATATATATATATGTGTGTGTGTGTGTGTGGGAAATGCGATTTGTTGTTGTTGTTGATAACATCATTGAGACGAGATGATATTTATGTTGAGAATGACATGGAAATGGAAATTTGATTGATGTTGGAAATGCATTGGCATGTGCATGTTGTGTATGTTCGTGGGGGGCACTGTGCACTGACCTTCCAGGGTCTTTGGCACTAGCTTTTGGCCACGATCATACGTCGTATGGAGTGTATGTCATGGGGGGTAGAGTGCACTGCCCTTGTCGGATGGCCCAGACGTGGGTAACTAGCATCGTTAGAGAATCTAAGCATTTTTGAGGGGATGCTTAGGCGCTTTAATTGGTCCATGGTCTTTGGCACTTACTTTTGGCCGTGATCATAGATCATACGACACAGGAAATAGAGTAACTGCAGCCAAGTGTACTTTGTACTAGGGGGCTTGTCACCTGGTAGGGAACACCTTTGGGCTCCCAGGCTGATCACCTATAGGAGGGGGGTCGTAGCGTGCACAACCGGGTGGTCTCGACAAACTCAGCACAGTTCCCTAAGTGAGAGTGTCGTGTGGACACGCTTAGGCTATTTCCTGAGATTTGGTTGTTGTTGGTACGTACCACATTGCATTTGAGTGTTGAGTCAGGTGCATGCATCATTCTGTGCTGTCTTGATTGGGTCCATGGATGGATGATGAGTAATTGTTGGATGTGGATGATGAATATTTGTTGGATATGAGTGTTGAATAATGATCGTTGTGTATGCTCATCATGTTTGCCTATGTTCCTTGCTAATTGTGGTTATTTGGAATTGGTATTGGTTCTTTTTATAATGAACTCACCCTTGCAATTTTGTATCATGTGGTTGATGCCTATGATGATCACGAACCTTGTTCGTGGGAGCAGAATGACAGTGGCAGGGTGCAGGGAGTAAGATTCTAGTGAGGAGCCGCCAAGCCGACATGATGACGTTGGCGTTATTTTGGGAGAGTTGTGTTTTGTAATCAACTCCACCGTAGTTGGTTTTTAAGTTTTATTTTGTTGAGTTAAAGATGTAAAATTGGGATGTTAATTATATCTATGAACAAATTTTATTTTCGTTACGTGTATGACATGTACCGAATTATCGTTTCTATGTAATTATGCATATTCACTTAAGTAATGGCGTGTTGTTGGATGAATTTATGTTGTGACAAAATCACTTCTATTTTCATAAGCAAAAATTAAGGGATTTATTTTTATAAAAATTGAAATTATCGAATATTAGAATGTGGATACCGTAGCGACGAGACGGGTCGTTACAGCATGGCCTAGGGACAGACCTATTTTCAAGAGGAGGATGAAGACATGGCAGATCTTGTTGATTATTTCATTAGAGGAGACTAAGTTCCTCAACCATGATCATCAAGGAGACTAAGCTCCTTAGCCATGATCTTCAAAAATTCGTGAACTTGTCTTTATGCTTTTTTATCGCTTTGTATTAAATTTCAGTACTTTATTACCTTATTTATTGTTTTGAATTATTTGAAAAGCTTACACGAGTTTATTTTGACTAATTTATGCATGCTTTGATATTCTATTAGTATAGTTATAGATTATTACTCTTTTTGGGACGTAAGCAAAAAATATTTCTTGAACATACCATGCTTTGGAAAGAATCAAACAACCAATATTTTTGAAACTTATTTTTGGATCAGAACACAACAAAAGAACTCTTTTGAAAACATTGAGAATGGAAAACAATGAAGGACTTTCCCAAAAACCAAATGAATTCAGATGTTTTGCATGGACTTGATAAAAGAACAACTTTCAAAACACTAATTGTATTTGAATATGCAACTGGGCCTTAAGCTTTAGTGACTGTGTGTAACCATAGATTTTATATTGAGTGTCCTCATTGATATGTTCTACAGTCGATTTTGCATAAATTTCTAATTGTCATAACATATGATTCATGGATATGATTTTGGCTTTCTTTCTTTCTTTACATTTTAAGCCATTCTCCAAAAAGCTATTCCAATGTATATTATCTTTGCCATTTGCAATCCCTACGAGCCAAATACTTGATATTTTTGGAACACTAACCTAGGATAAAATGTTCCTACCTTACCCTAGGTTAGGAGAGCAAAGGTGTTTTGTTGGGGATTTCTATCATTTGGTGGCTAATGTGATGTAAATACTCTATTTTTAATATGGGTATTAAGGGAAAACATAAAATAAAAAAAATAGAAAAGAAAAGAAAAAGAGAAAAGAAAAAGGAAATGGAAAAACAAGTTCTTTATGGATAAATAAAAAGTCTGAATCATGTACATTTTATGAGAGTTGTTGTAAATATCTAAATATAAAAAAGTGATAACTTGGTTGAAATGAAAAAGGGATAGGTAGTGATTGTTCATTTAAGTCAATAGCTAGATTTTTAGGTCTACTCTCCTATTCTCAAGGTATGTTTGAATATCCAAAAAAACCATGACTTCCTTCAAAACTAGGCCTAACCTTAAAAAGACCTATTGATCCATGATGATTATGCAATCTATCTTTGATTTGATGGCAAATGACCTGCAAAATTGATTAATGACATATCAATTATTGTATTTGAGATGAAACAATTGCATGTGTGAGAATTATACACCTTTGAGAGGTTTTCCTCTGTTTGAATGCATCTAGGGTTTCCTCTAATGTTCTTTAGAAACAAAATACGAATTTATCTTAATCTCATTTTTGGTTTTGTGAATTCCATCTTTATACTTTTATTTCTCATTGTTTCATTTTGAAAAATGTTGTTCTGATCAATTTGGGGATTGATTCTTTACAAATCATGTTCATAATTTTTGAAGCATATTTATTTTATACTTATACTATTGTTATTTTTAATTTTTCCTTACTTTGCTTGAGGACAAGCGAGATTCTAGGTTGGGGGAGTTGATAAGTGCCAAAGTTCAGTTATTTTTGGGATTAAATTGTTAGCACTTATCTTTTGATTGTAATAATTTTCTTATAAACTACCCTTAAATCTAGGTGTTTATATATATTGTACATTTACTAATGTTGTTGTTTAAATATGAAAGATTCACCCATGATTTTGCAGGTGTCGATGGTTGTTTGTTAGATCTAGAAACAAATCCAAAAAGAATGGCAAAATGGTCATTTTACAAAGATTTCTGACACACAATTCGCCTAGGCTAGCACCCAGCTCGCTTGGGCTGGTGATCTTGCTTTAGCCCTAAGTAAACAACTCACCTGGGCAAATTGGTTACTTCAACATTAAGCCACAAATCACTTGGGCGAGCTGCAGCTTGCTTGGGTGAATTTCCCTGTACTGCTTGGCTATTTTTTTTATAAATAGCCATGCATTGTTGAAGGAAAAGAGAATCCCAACTAAACCAGAACCATAGAAAAATGCAAAGAAAGAGGAAGAAGAAGGTGAAAAGAAAAAGTGGAGTCGAGGCGCTGCAGAGTTGTGACCATGGATCACTTCCTTTGTCATTTCTCTTGTTAGTCTTGTGCTTTGTGCAATGATCGGTTAGTTTTTCTTAAGGATTGGATGTAATCTTTGTACCCTTATGTATCACTTTTGATATTATATATGTATGAGTCTTTTCTTCTCTTTATTGGTGATTTCATTCTACTCATAATGTTTGATTCTATTTGATTACTAGTGTCATGAAATTGGATTTTAAGTGAGACTGGAAAGTAATCTTAGAATTTGAATTGGATGATTTTACTATTTACATTACGTTACTAGGAATAGAGCATAACGCTTTGATTGCAAAAAGCACGAGAATATAATTGTAATGTTGGGGTATTTACTGCTTATGCGAGGGATCAATATTTAGTAAATATTCTTAGGTTCCAAGTGCGAGGGATCGACTTGGGATGACTATGTGTGCATCAGTAATGTTAGAAAATGATTTATATATGTTAATCTTATTAGAATACTAAGGGTATAAACAATGAAATCCAATCCTATGTTTTCTTGAATTAATTAAAGTTGTGATTATTGTTTCTGTAATTTATGTATTTCTGACGCACTAAATTTCGTTACTTTTGTTAATTCCGTTATTTTTGTAATTTTGTTATTTTCACTATTCTTTTACTTTAAGCTGTCGTTAGTTAGTTAAACCAAAACCAATGACATTTAATTGAATTTATACATAACTATTGAACTAGTAAACTCAAGTCCCTGTGGAGACGAACTCTTTTATAAATGTGAAACCTACAACTGCAGTTGGTATGCTTGCCAAAAGTCTTAGCAAATACTTTGTTATTCTTTCAAACCAAACATTGAACCTAGCCCTTAATTTTACACAGAAACTCATGAGGCCACTTATCTTTGTACATATTAGGGTAAACTCAAGTCCCTGTGGAGACAAACTCTTTTATAAATGTGAAACCTACAACTACAGTTGGTATGCTTGCCAAAAGTCTTAGCATATTCTTTGTTATTCTTTCAAAACAAACATTGAACCCAGCCCTTAATTTTACACGGAAACTCATGAGCCCACTTATCTTTCAAACCAAAGATTGCGCCAGAGAGGCAAGAGAAGGCCCTAGGATTCTCATGAGCCTTAGGGTAGATTTTGGGCCCATAGGCTAAGTATGAATCCACTTATCTTTGTACATATTAGATTAGGATTTCATTATTTTTGGGCCTTGTATTTAGGGATCCATAATGTAGGTAGGTTACCCTAGAAATAAAGGATTTTTTCAGCCCTTGTATTTTAGGGCACTGTTAATCGATGAATACGACTAACTTTTGTGTATAAAACCTGTGTAAATTGTATCAAACTCCTCCAATTTATGATTATTCTGTAGTGTTGTAATTACTTTTTGTTAAAGATAGGTAATAAATACTTAGTACTCCCATTTTGTGTGTTTAATAATCTTCCTCTCAATTTCAGGTTAATTAGGCAAGTTTGTGAAGTGCTGATTTTCATCTGCTCGCTAAGCCAATCTTCTGGCTTACCAAGCCATCCGCTGAGCGCAACACTCCTTGGGCTTAGTGCGAGGAAGAATCTAGAAGAAGGATGAGTTGTGCATGTTCGCTGAGCGAGGGCTAATCCCGTTAAGCGCACCGCTTGAGTCCATCCGCTGAGCGAAAAGACGAGCGCTAAGCCGAAATTCACTAATATGCGCTAAGCGAGCCAGAGTTGCACTAAGTGCAAAAGCACCAACAAGGCCACCTATTTAAGCTTGAAATCAGAAATGGAGGGGGAGTTTGGGCAATTCTTGAAGGCTTTGCATGTTTAGAGATTTGTAGAGAGAGAAAGGTCTAAGTTCCAGAGAGTTTTGAGAGCTTTTGCTGTGAGAATACTGGCAGAGAACTGAGCGAGAAGAGGAAGCCATCCTGAGAGCATGAGATGAGTCTGTGAGTGATTGTGAGGTTCTAGAGGTGGATGAGACATCCCCACTACTTGTATTTCTTCAATCCTTTATTTTTCTTTTCTCTTTGTTGTAAAGGAAGCTTCCCAGATATAGAGAGCTAAATCCTCTGTTGGTTCTTCCTTGTAGGTACTTGATGTAAATACTTGTATATCTATTTAATGATGTTTTTTGTGTTCTTTGTGCTATCAGTACTTCATTTCAATGTGCTTTTTCCTTGATCATGTAGGTGCACGCTTTGTTAGGATCATTCAACAGTGAAAATTGGTCTGATTCTTAGAACTTGATAGGACAGGGCTAGTTTATCATATTATCACGAAGGATCGGGGTACAGTAACCTAGTTGTTTGTATGTTTGTCTTAATGCGGTTCTGGTCGAGTTAGTCCAAGAGGAGGAATCTGAGGATGATGCTTGATCAGGATTAGGCTAGACTATCATGAGAAATCGGGGTTTAGCATTGCAGGAAACACCATAGAACATATGAGCATTGTTAAGTAGAGAATATCCTTTTAACATCAGGCACCTAATAGGAAGACCGATGTGTTGTCTACTTGTCTTTACACATTATTACTCACATGATTTTCCTTTTAATAGTTAGTTTACATACCTGTACATAGTTGACACATCTCTTTTCATACTAGACACCTATTCACTGAATATAGCTTTACCAAGTAACACAAGTTCCCCGAGAGTTCGATACTCAGTTTTTACCATTTTATACTACTTGTGCGATCTGGTGCACTTGCCGGGTTCGAACAAGTTTTTGGCACCGTTGCCGGGGAACTTCTTTCTATTTCGAAAGTTAGTTCAGTCCTAGGTGTCTATTCTTTATTCTTTGATAAATTGTGAATATTTACTTTCTATTCATATTTTTTTTTCCTCTTGAACTGGATAATCGTTGTTTCTGTTAGTGTTTTGTATGTATAGAATCTCCTACAGGTAGCCTAGTTATTCCGAAGAAATACAATGTCCTACCGTTGTATCATGAAGATTGTTATCTCTATTCCACTAATAAATTGTGATTTTGCTGGAGGAGAACATTACTAGGAGAATTGTTATTTCTATTCTATAAATAAATCCGACTGGAGACAGGAGTCGACCATGTACAATTATCATGAGAAAGGAAGAGCTCCTGATCTTGAAAGTGTATTGGCAGACTTCATGACATATCAAGCTAGCTCTAAAGGTGATTGTTATTCAATGCAACAATAGGAAACTCAGTTTAAAAAGGACTATTCTTTTGCAGATTATCAATGGGAGTCAGAATGGCAACCTTATTATCACAATGAAGCAGAAGGGGTGTCTAATCTGGATGACCTGTTAATGCAATTCAAGGGTACAGTAGATTCAATGCAACAAGCATTTAAAAGAGCTGAGACTCAGATTGGTCAGTTGGTGGACAACATGATTAAAGTTGTGGTCAGAATAGAAGAAGAGTATGCAAAGATTGAAACACATCAAGAAAGCATTCTTCAAGTTAACACAATACATCATCAATTGATCACCAAAGAAGAAAAGGATGAAGTCTCCATTATTCCAGAATATCCATGCATAGCAACTACTGGATATGTTGTAGGCAAAGATAAAGGTCGATTGGAACTCAGTGTAGAGGATCAGAAAATCTCCTTTGACCTCTTTGAAGCAATGAAGCACCCAGATATAAGTGATGCCTGTTTTGAAGAAGAAGAGGTGGAGCAGGAGATAGCATTATCAGCTTCAACCATGGTACTACAGTTCCCTTTGGAAAAAGAACCTAATTATGTGACAGAGTGCCTAGTTTGTGATGAAGAGGTTGATGATCCAAAAGACAACTCTGTTGGTCATGTGGTTCTTGAAGAATTAGAAAAAATTAGACCAACAAAAAAGCCTAAAGTACAATTGAAGATCCTTCCAGCGTATTTAAAGTATGTATTCTTGGAGGATAATGAGACTAAACCCGTTATAATTAGCAGCTCCTTGTAGAAGGAAGAAGAGGATCAGCTGGTACAAATTCTAAAAAGCCATAAAGCTGTTATTGGTTGGCACATCTCTGATTTAAAAGGAATCAGTCCATCATATTGTATGCACAACATCAATTTGGAAGCTGATTACAAGCCTGTGAGACAACCTCAGAGAAGATTGAATCCTATAATGAAATAAGAAGTAAGAAAAGAAGTGCTCAAGTTGCTAGAGGCAGGGCTCATCTATCCAATTTCGGACAGTTCATGGGCTAGTCCTGTTCAAGTTGTCCTAAAAAAGGAGGTATGACAGTGGTAAAGAATGATAGAGATGAGCTAATTCCTACAAGAATAGTCACCGATGAAGAATGTGTATTGATTACAGGAAGCTCAATGAAGCCACAAGGAAAGACCATTACCCGCTTCCCTTCATGGACCAAATGCTTAAGAGACTTGCAGGCCAATCTTTCTATTGTTTCTTGGATGGATACTTGGGCTACAATCAGATTGCAGTAGATCCTCAGGATCAAGAAAAGACAACTTTTACATGCCCCTTCGGTGTATTTTCTTATCATCGCATGCCGTTCGGTTTATGTAATGCCCAGCTACTTTCCAGAGATGTATGATGGCAATTTTTGCTGACATGGTAGAGAAATGTATTGAAGTCTTTATGGGCGATTTATCGGTCTTTGGTGCATCTTTTGGAAATTGTCTATCAAATTTAGAGAAAGTGTTACAACACTGTGAAGAATCTAATTTGGTGCTCAACTGGGAGAAATGTCACTTTATGGTTCAAGAAGGTATCATGCAGGGACACAAGATTTCTAAAAGAGGAATTGAGGTGGATAAAGCAAAACTAGATGTTATTGATAAACTTCCACCCCCAGTTAATGTGAATGGCATATAGAGTTTTTTAGGTCATGCTGGATTTTATCGGCGATTCATTAAAGACTTATGCAAAATCGCTAAACCCCTAAGTAATCTGCTGAACAAGAATGTTGTGTTTGTGTTTAATGAAGAATGTTTAGAAGCCTTTAACACTCTCAAAGCCAAGTTGGTCTCTGCTCCTGTGATTACAGCAGCAGATTGGGGACAAGAGTTTGAATTGATGTGTGATGCAAGTGATTATGTAGTAGGTGTTGTGCTGGGGGCAGTGGAAGGGCAAAATGTTTCATACCATCTATTATGCTAGCAAAGTTTTGAATGATGCTCAGATTAACTATGCCACCACTGAGAAAGAATTGCTGGCAATCGTTTATGCACTTGAGAAATTTCAATCTTATCTGGTGGGATCAAAGAGTCAAGCAAGTTTCAAGAATCAAAGAGTCGTTCAATCAAGAATCAAGATTCAAGTAAAGAATCAAGAGAAGACTCAAGATATGCAAGAACCATTAAGATAAGTATTAAAAGAGTTTTTCAAAATATTGAATAGCACAATTTTGTTCAAGAGAAGTTTTCGAAGAAAAAATCTTTTACCAAGAGTTTTACTCTCTGGTAATCGATTACCAGAAGGAAATAATCGATTACCAGTAGCCAACATTCTTTTCAAACTGATTCACAAAGCAGTAATCGATTACCATGAGCATGTAATCGATTACCAATGTTTTAAAAAGTTAGATTTCAAATTTCAAGAGTCACAACTTGTGATAAAACAGTTTCAAACTTGTGTAATCGATTACCAGTGTTTCTAAATTTTTTTAAAAAAAATTTAAAGATGAAGAGTCACATCTGTTGATTTGTAATCGATTACAATATTATGGTAATCGATTACCAGTGACTGATTTTGAAAAATTAAATTACCAAAAGTCATAATTCTTAAAGTGACTAGTTTCTAAAGATTTTTTTGACTAGTTTTCAAAAAGAGTCACAACTTTTAAAGTGACTAGTTTTGAAGAAATTTCCAAGAGTCACAACTTTTAACCTTGTTTTTCTAGAGCCATCAAATGTCTATAAATATGTGACCACTGCACGAATTTTAAAAGAGAACTTTCATATTTCTTTCATTCATTCAAAGCATTCTTTCGAAGAGTTTTTGTTCAATACTTTCTTTGTCAAGAGAAGTTCATTGGTCAAAAACTTGTGCTATTCTTCTTCTTCATTCCTTCACCCTTTTGCCAAAAGAATTTGAACTAACCGTCTGAGAATTCTTTTGATTCTTTCCTTTTCCCTCTTGCCAAAAGAATTCAAAGAACTAACTATCTGAGAATTCTTTTGATTCCCCAAACAAATAATTCAAAGAACTAACCGTCTGAGAATTCTTTGCCCAAACACTGAATTCAAAGAACTAACCATTTGAGAATTATGTGTAAGAAGAAGGTAGCTTCTTGGTTGTAATAGTGAACACAAGGGAGGGTACATCCTTTGTGGTTCGCTTCAAGTAGAGGGTACATCTACTTGGTTGTTCAAAGAGAACAAAGGAGGGTACATCCCTTGTGGATCTTTGCTTGTAAAGGATTTTACAAGGTTATTGGAAATCTCAAGAACCGTGGGTTGCTTGGGGATTGGACGTAGGCACGGGTTGTGGCCGAACCAGTATAAATCTTGTGTTTGCTTTCTTCTTCCCTACACTCTTTACTTTTTTGCTATGTACTTTTTATTTCCGCTTTACTTTTGTCTAAGTTATTTTTTATGTTCTTTACTTTCTCATAACTTAGTAGTAAAGCCAAATTGAATCTAGTAATATTAGGAAGGATAAATTTTAATTAGTCAAGACACATTAATAATTAATTCAACTCCCCCCTTCTTAATTATTCCGAGGCCACTTGATCCAACAAGTTACAGGTTTTGAATTTCAAACTTGGGCTAAGCGCGAAGTTCCGCTAAGCGACCCGCTTTGAGAAACCAAACATCTCTCTGGCTCGCTTAGCGTTGCGGTTCGCTAAGCAAAAAGGTAAAAAATTGCTTAAGTGAGTGTAACGTCAGTTACACTAACATTTGCCCATAATTCTCAAAGCATTCCCTGCATTTTCTCTCTCGCCCAACCTTAGGTTAGAAAACCATAGATGTAGCTTTTAATTTTTAGGGTTTTAATGATATTAGATTAGTTAAAAATTAGGATTTTGTGAATGATTGTGCTGTGTAGATAGTTTTGACTAGTTTGCATGTTTGATAAGCCTTTTAGAGGCTCAACAATGGAAGAAAATGAACTTCATTTTCTGTGTTTTTTCTGGAAAACGCGATGAACTCGCTAAGCGAGCATGATGCGCTAAGCGAGTTCATCAATATTCATTGGATATATGCATTTCCAGACGAACTCGCTAAGGGCACCTACCGCGCTATGCGAGTTCATCTTGTGAGGATGAACTTTCATCCTCCTGTTGAGATACCTGTGGCTAAGCGAGTGATGTAGCTCTATGTGGAGCTTGTAGGCCTTGGATCTTCTTCATCAATGGATTCCTTTGCTTCTTGAGGTCTGATTGCAGCGGAATGGAGAAGGAGAAAGATGAATGGAGACGCCACATCAAGTAGAAGATGAGTATAGAAGAAGCTCACCACCATAGGAAGCCATGGATAAGAGCTTGAAGGTAAAAGAAGATGAATGAAGGGAGAGAAAGAGAAGATCATGAAATTTAGTGCCTCTAAAGAAGTCTGAACTTTGAAGTTTAATTCTCAAATGATCAAAGTTGAAAAAATGCACACACATGACCTCTATTTATAGCCTAAGTGTCACACAAAATTGGAGGGAAATTTGAATTTCAATTAAAATTTCACTTGAATTCGAAATTGAATTTGTGGAGCCAAATTTTGGAGCCAAAATTTCACTTATTATGATTAGTGAATTTCAGTTATGGTTCAGCCCACTAATCCAAGATCAATTCCAAGATTCTCCACTGCTTAGGTGTCATGAGGCATGTAAAGCATGAAGAACATGCACAAAGTGTGACTATATGATGTGGCAATGGGGTGTAGTAAGCAAATGCTCACTGTCCACTCTAAAATTTAATTGGATTGGGCTTCTACCAATTCAATTAAATTTATTTCCCAACACACATCAAATATTCACTTAGTGCATGTGAAATTACAAAACTACCCCTAATACAAAAACTAGTTTAGGTGCCCTAAAATACAAGGGCTGAAAAATACTGTATTTCTAGGGTACCCTACCTACATTATGGAGCCCTAAATACAAGGACCAAATATAATGATATCCTAATCTAATATGTACAAAGATAATTGGACCCAACCTTGGCTCATGGGCTCAGAAATCTACCCTGAGGTACCCTAGGGCCTTCTTCAGCAGCTCTAGCCCAATCCTTTCTGAGCTTCTTGCTCATGGCTTTAGTGACCGGGCCCTTCCTAGGGAGGATTGCATCATCCCCTCCCCCTTGAAGAGGATTTGACCTCAAATATGTCAGTTCCTTCTCCTCAATATCAGCTTCACCTACAAAAGGAATTAAATCAGAAATGTTAAAAGTGGTGCTGACTCCATACTCTTCTGGGAGGTCCAACCTATAGGCATTGTTATTGATCCTCTCCAAAACCTGAAAAGATCCATCCCCTTTAGGGCTAAGCTTGGATTTCCTTTTAGTAGGAAATCTATCCTTCCTAAGATAGAGCCAAACCCAGTTACCCTCATTAAGAACTAGCTCTTTTCTTCCTCTATTGCCTTTAGTTGAATACACCTTTGTTTGGTTCTCTATTTGGTTCTTAACCCTTTCATGCAAATTCTTTACAAACTCTGACCTAGATTCCCCTTCTTTATGTATAAAAGAAGTGTCTAGTGGGATGGGAATGAGGTCTAACGGTGTTAGGGGATTGAACCCATGGACAACCTCAAAAGGGGACTGCTTGGTGGTTCTATGAACCCCCCTTTTGTAGGCAAATTCTACATGAGGAAGATACTCATCCCAAGACTTATGGTTGCCTTTCAGAAGAGCCCTTAAAAGGGTGGATAAAGACCTATTCACTATCTATTTTTGCCCATCAGTTTATGGATGACAAGTGGTAGAAAGAAGAAGTTTAGTTCCTAGCTCAGCCCATAAGGTTTTCCATAAGTGGCTAAGGAACTTAGCATCTCTATCTGACAAAATGGTCCTAGGCAAACCATGGAGTCTCACAACTTCCCTGAAAAAGAGTTTTGAGATGTGGGAAGCATCATCCACCTTTTGGCATGGTATAAAGTTTGCCATCTTGCTAAACCTATCCATCACTACAAAGATAGAGGCTACACCTCTTTGGGTTATAGGAAGCCCAAGGACAAAGTCCATACTAATGTCTACCCAAGGTGCAGAGGGGATGGGTAAGGGTGTGTATAGCCCATGAGGCATCACCCTAGACTTGGCTTGTAAACAAGCCACACACCTAGTGCAATGCTTATGGACATCTTTCTTTATATGGGGCCAATAAAACTCTTCTATGAGTAAGATAAGGGTCTTGTCTATCCCAAAGTGGCCCATGATCCCACCCTCATGGCTCTCTTTCACAAGTAATTTCCTAATGGATCCGTGGGGTATGCAAAGCTTTCCCTCTTTGAACAAATACCCCTCAGCCAAATAGAATCCATCTTGGGCCTTTTTCCCACAACTCTTGTAAATGGGAGAGAAATGTTCATCTAAAGCATACAAGTCCCTAATATTATCAAATCCTAAAATTTGAGCTCCTAGGGAGCAAAACAATGTGTGTCTCCTAGAGAGGGCATCAACTACCACTTTTTTTCCCTTTTTGTATTCGATAACATATGGAAATTGCTCTAGGTACTCTACCCATTTTGCATGCCTTTTGTTTAACTTCCTTTGCCCTCTAATGTACTTAAGTGATTGATAATCACTATGAATGACAAATTCCTTGGAAACAAAGTAATGTTCCCAAGTTTGGAGGGCTCTTATTAAGGCATAAAGCTCTTTATCATAGGTGGCGTAGTTGAGGGTGGCACTATGAAGTTTTTCACTAAAATAAGCAATAGGGTGCCCACCTTGTAACAATACAGCTCCAACTCCCACTCCAGAGGCATCACATTCTAGCTCAAAAGTTTTAGAAAAGTCAGGAAGAGCTAGAACAGGTGCCTTAGTAAGCTTTTCTTTGAGCAGAGCAAAGGCTTGCTCTTGTTTTTCACCCCAAGTAAATGTCACATTCTTCTTCACCAGCTCATTGAGAGGTGATGCAATTGTAGAGAAATTAGGAACGAACCTTCTATAGAAGCTTGCTAACCCATGGAAGCTCCTAATACCTTTTGGATGACCTTGATTTTCTCAGGGTCCACTTGGATCCCATTTCTACCAACTACAAACCCTAAGAAAACTATATTATCTACACAAAAGGTACACTTCTCTATATTTGCATAGAGGGTATTTTTCCTAAGGACTGAAAAAACTTGCTTGAGATGTCCTAAGTGATCATCTAGGCTCCTACTATACACTAAAATATCATCAAAATAAACAACTACAAATCTACCTATAAAATCTCTTAAGACATGATGCATAAGCCTCATAAAGGTGCTTGGTGCATTAGTGAGCCCAAAAGGCATCACTATCCATTCATACAAACCAAACTTGGTCTTGAAAGCGGATTTCCACTCATCACTCTTTTTCATCCTGATTTGGTGATAACCACTTTTAAGATCAATTTTTGAAAAGATATTGACAGCATGAAACTCATCAAGCAAATCATCAAGTCTAGGAATGGGGTGCCTATACTTAACAGTGATGTGGTTGATGGCCCTGCAATCTATACACATTCTCCACGTACCATCCTTTTTAGGCACCAACAGCACTGGCACAACACATGGGCTTAGGCTCTCTTGGACCAAGCCCTTCTCCAATAATTCTTTAACCTGATACTCTATCTCCTTAGTCTCCTGAGGGTTAGTCCTATAGGCTGGCCTATTAGGAAGGCTTGCTCCTGGGACTAAATCTATTTGGTGTTCTATTCCCCTTAAAGGAGGTAGTCGAGAGGGTATCTCTTTGGGAAATATATCACCAAATTCATGTAAGAGTTCTTGGACCTTTGAGGGTAAATTCTCAAATGTAGGAATTGTGGAAGTGCTAAGGGATGTTTCCCTTGATAGGAGAAGGTAGAAAGATTGTTTAAGAAAGAGTGCTCTTTTAATATCACCTTTTGTTGCAAAATGATTTTCCTTCTTAACAATCTTCTTGGAGGAATCATTTTCCTTTTTTTCCTTCCCCTTGGCCTTTGAAGACAAGGCCTTACTATTCTTCTTTTTCTTTTGTTTTTCTAGTTTTTCTTCCTCACCCCTCTTATCTTTCATAGTTAGTTGGTCTTTGGCCACCTGTGAAGGTGTTTGAGGATGCAACATAAATTTAGTGCCAAGATGGGTGAGGGTAATCTCATTAGTTAGGCCATTGTAAATGATCTTCCTATCAAATTGCCATGGCCTTCCTCAAAGAATATGTCCTACCTCCATGGTAACTATATCACAATTAACTTCATCCTTATATGTCCCAATGGAGAAAGGTACCTTCACTTGTTGGTTAACTATCATTTCCCCTTGCTCATTGAGCCATTGAATTTTATAAGGTTTTGAGTAGGGAATGATAGTGAGGTTCAACTTGGAAACTAATCTTGTGCTACAAAAATTGCAACATGATCCACTATCCACAATGAGAGAACAAGTTTTATCTAAAATTTTGCATCTTGTATGAAAGATGTTCTCTCTTTGGGATTGAGATAGATCACAAGATTAACCTCCAAGGAGCCTTCTAACCATTAAGAGGTCACCTTCTTCATGGGGGTAGACTTCCTCACTAGACTCTTCACCCCTTACTTCATCTTCACTTCCACTAGAGGAAGGGCATGAACTAGTCTCCTCTTGACTACTATAAATGTCTTGAACCCTGATGATCATGGTTTTTTTTTGTGGGGCATTGAGAGGCAATGTGACCTCTCCCAAGACATTTGAAACATTTCATGTTTCTAGTCCTTTCTTGGGAATTAGTCTTAGGGGTGTATTTCTCTATGGTCTTACCCTTATCTTCCTTGGGTTTTGAAGGTGCAGCCCCCAAAATTCCATGGGCTTGGTCCTTCACTGGATAAGAGTGAAAGCCATAAGATTTTTAAGAAGGCTTTCTTTTAAGTTGTTGCTCCACTCTTATACAAAGTTGGACTAGCTCATCTAGGTCCCTACATGGAAGGAGTTCAACCTTGTCCCTCACTTCCATATTAAGCCCACTAAGGAACCTAGCTATGCTTGTTCTTTCCTCCTTCCTAAGTCCAGCTCTTAAAAAGAGTAGTTCCATTTGTTGTTTATATTTTTCAACACTCATACTCCCTTGTCTAAGCCTTTGGAGCTTGTCCATAAGCTCCCTTTCATAGTAAGAGGGAATGTGCCTCTTCCTAAGGGCATTCTTAAGATCATTCCAATACTCTACTGGAGGATCCACATGAATCCTTCGTTCCCTAACAAGGGAAGTCCACCAATAAAGGGCATACCCTTGAAAGCAAAGGGTAGCCAATGGAACTTTTCTCTCTTCACTAATATGATGGCAAGCAAAGAGTTGTTCAACCTTTATTTCCTAATCTAAGTAGGCCTCAACATTATCTTTTCCATGGAAATATGGGAGGCTAATGTTAACCTCTTGAGGCCTTCTATCCATTTCTCTTCTTTGTAAGTGATGTTTAGTATGCGAACTATGGCGCCCTCTATAATAGTCGCTAAGTTCTTCACTTAAACTCTTGCAAGAGTCATGACTACTATAGGAGACATGTTTTTCTCTTTTCATTTCTTTCATCATTTTTATTCTTTCTTCCTCTCTTATTTTCTCTCTTTCATCTTGACTTATTTCTTGCACTCTTTTTTTTGCCTTTTTTCTTTTCCCTCTTGTTTTTCTTTCCATAACTTAAGGGATCTTAACTCATCTAATATCTTATACAAGGGGTCCTTAGGAGTAGAACCATCACCATTAACACTAGATGAAGAATGAAGAATCATGTTGGTTCCTAAGTTATGGTTCTTTCTTGTTAGGGGTTTGAAAACAAAAGGTAAAAGAAACTATGGTTGAAACTAGCCAAAATAAACACTAAAAGAGGTGTGAAAGATAAGGTAAAAACTAATTGGTAAAAGGCAAGCTATCTAGGTGGTTTGACAATGGAAGGTAAAGGAAATAAGCTATGAAAGTAAGCAAGAAATGTAAACTAGGTGAATCCTAAGAGTGTTTGGATGACCACATTTAAGGTTTCCAACAAAACCCTCAATATCCTAAGGGAAAATTGCCTAAAATTATTACACACAAATGGAAGTAGGGTGACCTATTGGAGGCTCCCAACTTACTTCCAATGAAAGGCCTCTTTGTTACAAAATTTGAAAGCAATAAAAGTAAGTAAATTGTCAATTACAAAATTACAACAAGGTCCTCAATTTTGGTGGTTGTTCTCTCTTTGGTGATTCACTGAATTTGGAGTGCTTCTTCAAGGGATGGCACCAATCCTCCTTTCCAATTCCCTATATGGCAACTCACAAACATGGAAACAAAGAGACAAGCAATAACCAAAGACCCAAAAAATTAAATGAAAGCTAAACCAATAGAGTTTTAACAAGACAAATTTTCAGGGATTTTTCAACAATTAAAGCAATGAAAAACACATCAAAGCAAGATGGGACTCAAAGAGAAACTTAGAATGGCTCTAGAGTAGAGTAAAAAAACTAAAATAAAAAGACTCAAGAAACCTCTAGTTTTGGAACTTTTTTTCACACTAATTTTCAATTGAAATTTCAGAACTAGGATTGGTATAAAATAGGCACCAATTATAGAATAAATTTTGAGCCAAAACAACAAGCACCAATTTCAGAACTTCCTTTTCACTTTTTTTTTTCCTGGACACTGATTTTTCTGCAAAATTGTGTGATTTTTCTTATTTTTTATTTTAATCTAAATTTCTTGGTTCTTTTTTCCATAATTTTTGTCCCGATGTCTAGAAAATTCAGTAAAAAGTTCAGCTCAAAATACGTAGTGACCAATTCCCAGTAATTTATACAAGTTCATATGTTCAAGTTGCCAGGACCATCGATTTCAACCTAGAAATCAAGAGTAGTGTTTATGCTGCTTAAGGCTTGAATAGTTACAATTTGTGTTTGCTTATGCTCAATTATCTTGAATAACACAATTCAAGAGAGCTTAAGAGTTATTTTGATTCACAAATCCCGCCACAACTCAGCACCACAACTCAACTTCATCATAGGCATCGTGTAGGAAACTTAGGAAAAAAAAAAAGTTCAACAACAAGATTACTTCTAGGTATTGATTTACAACATGTTATGAACTAAATAACATGCATGAATTAGACTCAAAATTCAAAAGATAGGCTAAGAATGACAAGAATACATGAACAAATGTATCTAGAATTCAATCAACAGAATAAAAATTCAACACAAACTTAGAACATAATGTGACAATTACTATGACTAAACATGACTCTAAGACAACATGGATTAAGTGATTTACACTTAGATTTTTGTGTTTTTTTTTCTAATCAATATTTTGGAAGAAAATTTAGATCTAAGGTTCAGCACAAGAATATTATGAATGAAAAATGATAGAACCTAAAATCAACACAAAAACATGATTCAAGAGTAGATCTACAAAATTTGAACCATAGAAATGCAAGAACAAATGTAGATCTAAGATTTAATCGGTTTTTTTTTTGAATCCTCTCTAAACAGCACCAAACCACAAGACAATGGAGGATATACATGGAGAATAAGATGAAGAACAAGGAATTAAGGAGAATTCACCGAACAAAAAGATAGAGGAAGCAAAAGAACATCACCTCGATGAAGATGCTCTTGATACCACATGATGTAGTTCCATGTGGAGCTTGTAGGCCTTGGATCTTCTTCATCAATGGATTCCTTTGCTTCTTGAGGTCTGATTCCATCGGAATGGAGAAGGAGAAAGATGAATGGAGATGCCACTTCAAGTAGAAGATGAGTCTAGAAGAAGCTCACCACCGTAGGAAGCCATGGATAAGAGCTTGAAGGTAAAAGAAGATGAATGAAGGGAGAGAAAGAGAAGAGCACGAAATTTAGTGCCTCTAAAGATGTCTGAACTTTGAAATTTAATTCTCAAATGATCAAAGTTGAAAAAATGCACACACATGACCTCTATTTATATAGTCTAATTGTCACACAAAATGTGAGAGAAATTTGAATTTCAATTAAAATTTCACTTGAATATGAAATTGAATTTGTGGAGCCAAATTTTGGAGCCAAAATTTCACTAATTATGATTAGTGAATTTCAGTTATGGTTCAGCCCACTAATCCAAGATCAATTTCAAGATTCTCCACTAAGTGTGCTTAGGTGTCGTGAGGCATGTAAAGCATGAAGGACATGCACAAAGTGTATATGATGTGACAATGGGGTGTAGTAAGAAAATTCTCACCACCCCCTCTAAAATTTAATTGGATTGGGCTTCTACCAATTCAATTAAATTTATTTCCCAACACTCACATCAAATATTCACTTAGTGCATATGAAATTACAAAACTACCCCTGATACAAAAACTAGTCTAGGTGCCCTAAAATACAAGGGCTGAAAAATCCTATATTTCTAGGGTACCTTGCCTACATTATGGAGTCCTAAATGAAAGGACCAAATATAATGACATCCTAATCTAATATTTACAAAGATAATCAAACCCAACCTTGGCCCATGGACTCAAAAATCTACCCTGAGGTTCATGAGAACCCTAGGGCCTTCTTCAGCAGCTCTAGGCTTTGGTGACTGGTCCCTTCCTAGGGACGATTGCATCAGCGAGGCTGAATCGCTAAGCCCAGGTAACTTAGTCCAATTTTTTGTTGAAAGTCGAGCCTATTTGGGCTAAGCTCATTTTATTGCAGCAGCCATTGCGCTAAGCGAGGCTTGCTTGCTAAGTCCCCATACTTAGTGAATTTTCTAAATTTCATGGTGCCGCTAAGCGCAACCCTGCTGAGCTTAGCTCATATCTGTTGCAACATTGATTAGGCTAAAGCGCACGCCGTTTTGCTAAGCCGATATGTTATATTTCTTAGGGCATGCTGACTGAGCTGCATCCCTATAAGCGCCCATCGTTAATTTCAACCTTTATTTCTGTTTTTAAACTTGAATAAATTTGGTCCAAGGAATTTTGAGTTCTTTTTACTTACAGATGGCATCGAGAAAAAGGGCTAGCGCAGATGACATCCCTTCATCATCCACTTCAACTCCTCTGTTAGCAACCATAGGACCGGATGTCCAAAGCTCTCAAACCTTAGTCCATATGCTACAAAGCTTATTCTGAGGAAAATTTATTATCATGCACAGCCTGCAAGAATTGGCTCACCACAGGCCAATTATAACTATGGAGCATTTCCTTGAGCGAGTAGCTTGGCCTGGAGCTCAACCTCCATTGGTGGGCCCAACGAGGCTGCTTCTCCTGAGCCCACACCTGCACGGGTTGAACCAGTGCCAGCTGATCCACAATCTCTAGTGGTGAATCCACCTTCTTCTCCTGAGCTTGAAGTAGTTCCCCCATCTCCACCTTTGATTATCATCTCTGATTCCCCATCTGGAGAAGCTACTGCTCCCCCTGAATCCCCAACTAGAGAAGCTGTTGATCTTTCTGATTCCTTATCTAGAGATGTTGTTGCTCTCTCTGATTCCCCTATTTTTCCATCTGATAGATAAGGAGGAGGCCCAGACTCAGGATGCCCAGGACCTATCTCAAGGATTTTAAATTCCTGAGGATTTTGCTTTTCGGATATTTTTTATATAATTATTATATTTCAGTATAGTGTCTTAGTTATTTTGGTTAATGTTTATATACACTTCTGTTCTTTTTCTTCTGTGGATAGTTAGTATGCATATTTTGAAGCATATGGAACAATTTAACTTGACTTGGATGATTATGAAGTGAAACATTTTTATCTTTTTGTGAAAATTGGTGTTATGAATTGATTTTGGATTGAATGCATGATTGTGATGGAGTTTGTGTTTCTTTTCATAAGTTTGAGCAAGTATGTATGTTAGACAAAGAAATAACAAGAATGTGAACTTGCAATTAGAATTGTTAGTCAATAGACAGGTTCATTGAGAAAGAAAAGCTTGAACCATAACCGGTGAGAGTGTGATCTTAAACTGTGAGTGAACGACTAGCTTTGAGTAATAGTCTTTGCATCAATCTCTGAATTTTAGAATGAAATGTATGAATGAGGACATGATGAAGGCCAACATTTTATATACAAACCAATTGACCAAAAAGCTTACCTTGAATTATAATTGTATCCTTTGCACCCTTTGTGAGCTGAATTACATTTTCAAAATTGAACCCTGAACTTGAATGAATATCTCCAGATACCTTGTTTAGATTCTAGGAGAGCAGATAGTTCAAAGCAAATTACCCCAAATTTGGGGGAGTTGATTGGGATGTAAAGTAAAAGGTAAAGCATCAACACACACAACAAATAAGTTGTGTGTTTTAAAAAAAAAAACCTAGACTAGTTTTTGTATTAGGGGAAGTTTTGTAATTTCACATACATTAAGTGAATATTTGATGTGTGTGTTGCAAAATAAATTTAATTGAATTGGTAGAAGCCGAATCCAACTAAAGTTTAGAGGGGCAGGTGAGCATTTGCTTGCTACACCCCATTGCCACATCATATAGTTACACTTTGTGCATGTCCTTCATGCTTTACATGCCTCATGACACCTAAGCACACTTAGTGGAGAATCTTGGACTTGATCTTGGATTAGTGGGCTGAACCATATCTGAAATTCACTAATCATAATTAGTGAAATTTTGGCTCCACAAATTCAATTTCAAATTCAAGTGAAATTTGAATAGAAATTCAAATTTCCCTCCAATTTTGTATGACACTTAGGCTATAAATAGAGGTCATGTGTGTGCATTGTTTCAACTTTGATCATTTTAGAATTACACTTCAAATTTGACCTCATTTGAGGCACAAAATTTCGTGCCCCTTCTCTCCCTCTCTCTTCACTCATTTTCTCCTACCTTCAAGTTCTTATCCATGACGTCCTATAGTGGTGAGCTTCTTCTTGACTCATCTTTTCCTTGAAGTGGCATCTCCAATCATCTTTCTTCCTTCTCCATTCCGCTGCCATGATCTTAAAGAAGGAAAGGATTCCATTGATGAAGAAAATCCAAGGCCTACAAGCTCCACATGGAGTTACATCATGTGGTATCAGAGCATCTTCGTCTAGGTGATGTTCTTTTGCTTCCTCTATCTTTTTGTTCGGTGAGTTCACATTAATTCCTTATTCTTCATCTTATTCTCCATGTATATCCTCCATTGTCTTGTGGCTGGGTGCTGTTTAGAGTAGATTCAAAAAAATAAACCGATTAAATCTTAGATCTACACTTGTTCTTGCATTTCTATGGTTCAAATATTATAGATCTACCCTTGAATCATGTTTTTGTGTTGATTTTAGGTTCTATCATTTTTCATTCATAATAGTCTTGTGCTGAACCTTTAGATCTAAATTTTATTCCAAAATATTGATTAGAATAAAAAGGACAAAAATCTAAGTGTAAATCACTTAATCCATGTTGTCTTAGAGTCATGTTTAGTCATAATAATTGTCACATTATGTTCTAAGTTTGTGTTGAATTTGATTTTGTTAATTGAATTCTAGATATATTTGTTCATTTATTCTTGTCATTCTTAGCCTATCTTTTGAATTTTGCTTCTAATTCATGCATGTTATTTATGTTGGATCAAGTGGCCTTGGAATAAATAAGAAGGGGGGTTGAATTAATTATTAATGTGTCTTGACTAATTTAAAATTTATCCTTCTTAATATTACTAGATTCAATTAGGCTTTACTACTAAGTTATGAGAAAGTAAGGAACAGACTATAATGTCTTCATTTACATTTCAAAGACTTCAATATCTTCAGTCATTTATGTTTTCAAAAGACTACAATGTCTTCATTTACATTTCAAAGACTTCAATGTCTTTATTCATTTACACTTTCAAAAGACTACAATGTCTTCATTTAGATTTCAAAGACTTAAATGTCTTCAGTCATTTACGCTTTCAAAAGACTATAATGTCTTCATTTACATTTCAAAGACGTCAATGTCTTCAGTCATTTATGCTTTCAAAAGACTACAATGTCTTCATTTACATTTCAAAGACTTTAATGTCTTTATTCATTTACGCTTTCAAAGAGTACAATGTCTTCATTTACATTTCGAAGACTTCAATGTCTTCATCCATTTACGCTTTCAAAAACTACAATGTCTTCATTTACATTTACAAGACTTCAATGTCTTCTGTCATTTACTGATGTGCCATCATTTTCTTCTATTTTCTAAACCCTTTTTGCACCATTTTAATTATTGATTGGTCTTAATTGTCAATTAATTAGGCAGTTTTATTATTTGGGCTCATTTAGCTAATTTGATGTTTTTAATCTAATTTCAGGAATTAATGAAACATTGGGCTTAATCCGGATTTTGGTTGTGGACTTGAAGAGGGCAAATAAAGCAGCGCTTACCTTAGTTAATTTCTAATTAGGAAATTTCGCAATTTTATTTTATGTTGTTCAGTGTTTATTTCGTTTTGGGCCAGAGTATTGTAATAGGGCCCAGTGACTTTGAGTGACTCTTTTTAAATAGCTGCCTTGGGATTCGTGCAGGGCAATTCTATTCTGCTATGCTATTTTCATTATTCAGAGCTTTGGTTTTAGGTTTTCACGTTTTTCTGTTCCCTTGTTACAGTTTTCATTCTTAATGCAAATTTCCGTTTTCTGCTTTTAATTACAAGTTCATTCTTGCTTCTTCTTCTACTTTCATTTACGTTTCTGTTCATTTATGTTTCTGTTCATTTACGTTTCTATTCATTTACGTTCTTGTTCATTTACGTTTCTGCTTCATGTTTCATTTGCGTTTTCTGTTTGAATCCATGGAAGGCTAGATTTTCTGGTGTTGTTTCCTTTTGAGGACGAAGCCCAACTCTCTTTGAGGTTTCGTTTGTAATGTGGTTTCCTGGCAGTTTTCCCTTCACCAGTTATCCCAATTTCGTGAATATTAATCAGTGCACGCTTCGTGTTCGATTAATTGCCTCTGAGCCTAACTTGCGTTCATGCTTAATGGACGAAGGGCTAACTGGTGTATGTGGTGCCTAATCACGTATTGAAAACCCTAAGTTGATTTTCGCTTAGTAAATTGAAATAGGGTTGGATTAAGTGGTTGACTGTTAGGGACGAATTCTCCATAACCCAGGATAAGAGAGTGGCTTCTGAATCAGAGGAAACAACCCGTTTTTAATATTAGTAGTTTCGTATTCCATTTTATTTGTTCTGCTCTTTATTTACCAAACAACCAACCCCCCCCCCCCATCGTTACTGTTACTACAAGTATATTATGAACATTTGGCTTGTCACTGCTCGTTAGGAAACGACCTAGGATCACTTCCTAGTTACTGCATTTTCATGTTTATTTGATTCGGGTACGACCTCGATCAAATTTGGCGCCGTTGCCGGGGAGCAGTGTCCAAAGGTTCATAATAGCTAGCTAGTGTTGTGTGTTTAATCCTTTCGTGTTTTATGTTTAATTGTTAGTATTGTGTTAGTATGTGTGTTAGTGTTGTTTAGTGTCCTGGTATTTTGTTTAATGTGTGTTCTGTTTCAGTTTTCCCATTAAGCGTTTCCCCTGTTTCAGTCTTGGGTGTTTTGCTGTGAAGATTGTGTTTGAAAACAGAGTAGTAGTAGAAATCAGCTTGCAGAAAAACAGAGTAGTAGTAGAAATCAATTAGAGACGGATTTTAGCGACCACCCATGCTGAATTATTTGGGATTTTTTGTTTTAGTAGCTAGGGTTGTTATTTTTGGCTGAATTTTTTGTGGTAACTTCTTTTAATCCATATTTTGTGGGAAAAATAGCTAGAGTCTTTAGTTTGATCAGATTTGAAAGTTCCAAAAAACTAGCAAATTTTGTGTTTGTCAAAACTTCAAACGGCCATAACTTTTGCTCCGGTTATCAGAATCGCAATTATTATATATGCATTTGGGGTAGAAAAAAATTTCCTACGCCATGGTAACCCGCGATAGGCCGGCTGAGGTCTCCATCGTCCAAAAAAAGCGATTCTGTCAAAAGTTTTTTATTTTTCAAGTTTTATTCACTTATTTTTCTTAACCTACCAATTTTAGCTTTCATAGTTAGACTTTGAATTTTTGTCTGAAATTTTTTGTGCTATCTTCTCATCATTTTATAAGGTTGCTCACAAAATTTCAAGTCATTTGGATATCATTTGAGGGTAGCTGTAGTTCAAACCTACACCTTTATTTACATGACAAGGCAACTAGTTGTGTGCATGCTGAATGTAGTGTATGACTAGAGGCAATCAATCTGACTTACAACCCTTTGATCCTGAGATAGATAGGACATTTCATAGATTAGTTAGGCATCATTTTATACCTTTTGATCATTCTGAGCATTCCATAACTGGTGAGTCTGTGCATTCTGTTATTGGTGATTTTGAACATCCTGATCTTGAGCATTATAATTTTGAGCATTCTGATTCTGAGCATTCTGATTTTGCACATTCTGAGAACATGGCACAACCTCCACCTCGTGAGAGGACTCTAAGGGAAATGGCTGCACCTGATTTCACCTATGAAAGCTTGTGCATCCAATACCCTGATGAGGATGTCCCATATGTTCTTAAAACTGGACTGATTCATTTGCTTCCAAAGTTTCATGGCCTTGCAGGTGAAGACCCGCACAAACATTTGAAAGAATTTCACATTGTCTGCTCCACCATGAAACCCCCAGATGTCCAAGAGGATCACATATTTCTGAAGGCTTTTCCTCATTCATTAGAGGGAGTGGCAAAGGACTGGTTGTATTACCTTGCTCCAAGGTCCATCACGAGCTGGGATGACCTTAAGAGAGTATTCTTAGAAAAAATTTTCCCCTGCTTCCAGGACCACAGCCATCAGGAAGGATATCTCAGGTATTAGGCAACTCAGTGGAGAGAGCCTGTATGAGTACTGGGAGAGATTTAAGAAACTATGTGCCAGTTGCCCCCACCATCAGATTTCAGAACAGCTTCTTCTCCAATATTTTTATGAAGGACTCAGTAATATGGAGAGAAGTATGATAGATGCTACCAGTGGTGGAGCCCTTGGAGACATGACTCCTGCTGAAGCCATAAATTTAATTAAGAAGATGGCCTCCAACTCCCAGCAGTTTAGCGCCAGAAATGATGCCATGGTCATTAGAGGAGTGCATGAGGTAGCTACAAACCCATCTGCATCATCTGAAACTAAGAAGCTTGAAGGCAAACTGGATGCGTTGGTCAACTTGGTAACCCAGCTGGCCTTGAATCAGAAATCTGTACCTGTCGCAAGGGTTTGTGGTTTGTGCTCCTCTACTGACCACCATACAGACCTTTGCCCTTCCATGCAGCAACCTGGAGCAATTGAGCAGCCTGAAGCTTATGCTGCAAATATTTACAATAGACCTCCTCAACCTCAGCAGCAAAATCAACCACAGCAGAGCAATCATGACCTTTCCAGCAACAGATATAACCCTGGATGGAGGAATCACCCTAACCTCAGATGGTCCAACCCTCAGCAACAACAACAGCAGCCTGCTCCTTCCTTCCAAAATGCTACTGGCCCAAGCAGACCATACATTCCTCCACCAATCCAACAACAGCAACAACCCCAGAAACAGCCAACAGTTGAGGCCCCTCCACAACCTTCCCTCGAAGAACTTGTGAGGCAAATGACTATGCAGAACATGCAGTTTCAGCAAGAGACCAGAGCCTCCATTCATAGCTTAACCAATCAGATGGGACAATTAGCTACCCAATTGAATCAACAACAGTCCCAGAATTCTGACAAGCTGCCTTCTCAAGCTGTCCAAAATCCCAAAAATGTCAGTGTCATTTCATTGAGGTCGGGAAAGCAGTGTCAAGGACCTCAACCCGTAGCACCTTCCTCATCTGCAAATGAACCTGCCAAACTTCACTTTATTCCAGAAAAAGGTGATGACAAAAATCTACCTAACAATTTCTGTGCAGGTGAATCTTCTTCCACAAGTAATTCTGATTTGCAGAAGCAGCACATTCCCCCTCTTCCATTCCCTCCAAGAGCAGTTTCCAACAAAAAAATGGAAGAGGCAGAGAAAGAGATCTTGGAAACGTTTAGAAAAGTAGAGGTAAACATACCTCTGTTGGATGCAATAAAGCAAATTCCAAGATATGCCAAATTCTTGAAGGAGCTGTGCACTAATAAGCGGAAGCTTAAAGGAAGTGAACGAATTAGCATGGGCAGAAATGTCTCCGCATTGATTGGTAAATCTGTTCCTCAAATTCCTGAAAAATGCAAAGATCCAGGTACATTCAACATACCTTGTATTATAGGGAATAGTAAGTTTGACAATGCCATGCTAGATTTAGGAGCTTCTGTTAGTGTTATACCTCTGTCGATTTTTAATTCTCTATCTCTAGGTCCCTTGCAGTCAACTGATGTGGTAATTCATTTAGCTAATATAAGTGTTGCCTATCCTGTTGGTTTCATAGAATATGTCTTAGTTAGAGTTGGTGAACTGATTTTCCCTGTTGATTTTTATATCTTGAATATGGAAGATGGATTTTCTCAAGGATCAGTTCCCATCATTCTAGGCAGACCCTTTATGAAAACTGCTAGAACTAAGATAGATGTTTATGCAGGCACACTGTCCATGGAGTTTGGTGATATAACTGTTCATTTTAATATTCTGGATGCTATGAAATACCCATCTGAAGATCTTTCTGTATTTCGTGCTGAAATAATTGACCATGTTGTTGATGAATACATGACTGATCTTTATTCTAATCTGCATGCCTCTCACTCTTCATGCATTGAGTCTGAAATTGTACTTGATCATATGTCTGAATTTGATGCTGAGAGTGAATCTGAGAGTGATATTGATTGCATGCCTGGTGGTGGTGTTTTACCTCTTGAGATTGATTTTATAGAGTTAGATATGACTAACCATGTTTCAGGAAGTACACATACCTCTGACTTTCTTTATGAGGTAAAGGCTGAGAAACCATCTCCTTCTACCACTGTCCAGCCGACCACACCAGAATTGAAGCCTCTGCCATCAAATTTAAAATACGCTTACTTGGATGATAGCAAGAGTTTTCCAGTGATTATATTTGCCTCCCTTGCTGATGAGCAAGAGGAGAAGTTGTTGTCAGTTCTCAAGAAGCATAAGAAGGCTATAGGCTGGACCCTGGCGGACATTCCTGGTATTAGCCCATCCACATGTATGCATCGAATAAATTTAGAGGATGGAGCTAAACCAGTAAGACAGCCACAGAGAAGACTCAACCCGGTGATTCTTGATGTAGTGAAGAAGGAGATAACCAAGCTTTTGCAAGCTGGAATCATTTATCCTATCTCCGACAGCCAATGGGTGAGTCCCGTCCAGGTAGTCCCGAAAAAGACTGGCCTCCCAGTGATCAGAAATGAGAAGGAGGAGCTGATTCCTACTCGGGTGCAGAACAGTTGGAGAGTCTGCATTGACTATAGGAGGCTGAACCAGGTTACCAAAAAGGACCATTTTCCCCTGCCATTCATTGACCAGATGCTTGAACGCCTGGCAGGTAAATCCCACTACTGTTTCCTTGATGGTTTTTCTGGTTATATGCAAATTACTATTGCTCCTGAGGATCAGGAAAAGACCACATTCACCTGCCCCTTCGGCACTTTTGCTTATAGGAGGATGCCTTTCGGCCTGTGCAATGCCCCTGGTACCTTCCAGCGGTGCATGATTAGTATTTTCAGTGATTTTTTAGAAAATTGCATAGAGGTGTTTATGGATGATTTCACTGTATATGGATCCTCTTTTGATGGTTGTTTGAATAGTTTGGAAAAAGTTTTGAATAGATGCATTGAAACTAACCTTGTTCTAAATTTTTAAAAATGTCATTTTATGGTTGAGCAAGGTATAGTTTTAGGCCACATTATTTCCAATAAGGGTATTGAAGTAGATCCTACAAAAATTTCTGTTATTTCACAATTGCCTTACCCCTCTTGTGTGCGAGAGGTGCGATCTTTTCTTGGTCATGCAGGATTCTACAGGCGCTTTATAAGGGATTTTAGCAAAGTAGCCCTTCCACTGTCCAACTTGTTGCAAAAGGAGGTGGAGTTTGACTTTAATGACAGATGCAAAGAGGCTTTTGATTGCCTCAAAAGAGCGTTGACTACCACCCCCATCATCCAGGCACCCGATTGGACAGCCCCTTTTGAGCTTATGTGTGATGCATCAAACTATGCATTGGGGGCTGTCCTTGCTCAGAAAATTGATAAATTGCCCAGGGTGATATATTATGCTTCTAGGACTTTAGATGCTGCCCAAGCAAATTATACTACTACTGAGAAAGAGCTTCTAGCCATAGTTTTTGCTCTTGAAAAATTTCGATCTTATTTGCTTGGTACTCGCATTATTGTTTATACTGACCATGCAGCTCTAAAGTACTTGTTGAAGAAGGCTGATTCTAAGCCTAGGTTGATCCGATGGATGCTCTGGCTCCAAGAGTTTGACTTGGAGATCCGTGATAGGAGCGGAGCACAAAATCTAGTTGTTGATCATTTGAGTCGGATCGAACGTGTCTCTGATGCAGATTCACCTATTCGGGATGATTTCCCGGATGATCATTTGTATATATTGTATAGTATTTCTGACTCTCTTTCTACTCCCTGGTTTGCTAACATTGTCAATTATTTAGTTGCCTCTGTTTTTCCTCCCTTAGCATCTAAGGCCCAAAAAGATAAGATTAAAAGTGATGCTAAGCATTTTATTTGGGATGACCCCTACTTGTGGAAATTGTGCAGTGATCAGGTCATTAGACGGTGCATTCCAGATCATGAGACTGACTCAGTCCTGCAGTTCTGTCATTCTTCCGCACCGGGAGGTCATCTGGGTGTTCAAAGGACAGCTCGCAAAGTGCTTGATTGTGGTTTTTATTGGCCCACCATCTTTAAAGATGCGTGGAAGATCTGCAGCACTTGTGAGCAGTGTCAGAGAGCAGGAAATACACTTACATGGAGACAACAAATGCCTCAGCAACCTATGCTATTCTGTGAGGTGTTTGATGTCTGGGGTATAGATTTCATGGGTCCTTTTCCTGTCTCTTTTGGTTATGTTTATATTCTCCTTGCAGTTGATTATGTTTCAAAATGGGTGGAAGCCAAGCCCACTAGAACTAATGATGCTAAAGTTGTCGCAGACTTTGTCAGGTCTAATCTGTTTTGCAGGTTTGGAGTACCTAAAGCAATTGTTAGTGATCAAGGAACCCATTTTTGCAACAGGACAATGCATGCCCTGCTTAAAAAGTACGGGGTGGTACACAGGGTATCCACACCATACCACCCCCAGACTAATGGACAGGCAGAAATTTCTAACAGGGAAATCAAGAGAATTCTAGAGAAGATTGTGCAGCCAAGCAGGAAAGATTGGAGTACCAGGCTTGATGATGCTCTCTGGGAACATCGGACTGCCTACAAAGCACCCATAGGAATGTCTCCTTATCGGGTTGTCTTTGGAAAGGCATGTCATCTTCCAATGGAAATTGAGCACAAAGCATACTGGGCAGTGAAGACTTGCAACTTCTCTATGGATCAAGCTGGAGAGGAAAGGAAGTTGCAACTGAGTGAGTTAGATGAAATCCGCCTAGAAGCCTACGAGAATGCCAAGTTCTACAAAGAAAAGACCAAGAAGTTCCATGATAGCATGATAGTTAAAAAAGACTTCGTGGTTGGGCAAAAAGTGCTATTGTATAATTCTAGGCTTGGACTCATGAGTGGTAAGTTGAGGTCTAAGTGGATTGGTCCTTTTGTTGTTACTAATGTTTTTCCTTATGGTACAGTTGAGATCAAAAGCGACTCCACAAACAAGAGCTTCAAGGTCAACGGACATCGACTTAAGCCATTCCTCACGAACCCTTCTTTAGTGGACGTAGTGGTGGAAGAGACTTCCTTACTCCACCCTACTCTTCCTCCACCATGACTTAGGGAGTTTTTCTTTTCCTATCTCCTTCTTTGCTTTTATTACACTTGTCCGATTCTCTTTGATGATTTAATTGTTTTTAATCTTTTAATTGTGCTACATTGAGGACAATGTGTTGTTTAAGTATGGGGGGGAGTGTTCTTTGGTTTTGCTAGTTTTGTTGGTTTTGTCAATTTGTTAGTTGTGTTAATTTGTTAATGTTGTTAGTTTCGTCGGATTTTCAGTTTAATATTTTGGGTCAATTTCATGTGCACGTATGACTTTGCATGTTTTTCTTTGAATTATAGGATATGTTCAAGAAATGGGTAATTGTTTTGAAAATAAAAGTTCTTGACATTTTGTGACTTGAAATCCTTGATTCTTCTCTACATGTCATGATAGTTTTGAAAGCTCAATTTGAAAGTGATGATTTTACCTTTGTGAGAATTTGAGCCATCCATCATTATAATCATTTGGTGTGTTTTGCCCCATTGATTGCTTGCACAATAGCCTTGGCTTGATTCTTGTTGATGCGTCCTAATTCACATGCATATTTGGAAATGATTAAGGCAATTTTGTTCTTATAAGCTTCTAGCCAAATGGACTTACCTTGAATTAATTCCTTTGATAGCCCTTTTGAGCCTTGTTTCCCTTTCCTTGTTTTGAAGCTCACTACAAGCCTTAAGTGAAAAACCATGATATTACCATATCCTTAAGGAATTTTGGAGCTTTGGAATTGTTTTGGGAATTAGTGTGGGGGGTTTTTGTTTCATTGGACAACTTGTTTTGTTGGCTATGCTTCATGATGTATTTTGGGCCATACTTGATGTACATTGTATATTGGTTAAATGTTGGACATGCTGAATGAAATGTTGTTTCTCAAAGGCTAAAGAGTAAAAAAAATAAATAAAAAAAAAATTCAAAAAAAGAAAAAGAAAAGCAATAAAGTTGAGTAAATAAGATCTTAAATGGCACAAGAATGATGAAACTCTTGGTTCTACTCTTCATGTTTAATTTTTATCTTTACTTCTTTTTATTTTCTTATTTTTTTCTTAATATGCACTTATTCCCCTTTGCTCCTCTATTCCTTTGGGATTTAGCCACTTATTCCATATTTCTCCATACCTTGTCCTTGGCCCCATTACAACCTTAAAAGACCTTTTGATCCTCATGTGCTTGTGTTTATGGGTTGATTGTCAATTTTAGAATCTTGCCAAGTTTATGTGGTGTTTGCTTTCATGGGTGCTTTGAGGGTAAATAGTAGCCTAGACACTTGAGAGATAGAGTGTATATCTTGTGAGGCTTTATCACTTTTCATTCTTGAGCTGATTAACTATTTTGCCATGATTGGGTTGCTTGGATGATTTTCATGAATGTCTTGACTTTTTGGATCTCCTTATGTTAGATGTTACCCATTCCTTTCATTCATTGATGTTCATTGAGAAATATGTGAATGTTTTTGTTTGTCTCCCTTTGATATCCTTGGATTTTGTTCTTTGTTTCATTTTGCCCAAGAGTGCAAAAGGCTAAGTATGGGGGGTTTTGATGTGCCATCATTTTCTTCTATTTTCTAAACCCTTTTTGCACCATTTTAATTATTGATTGGTCTTAATTTTCAATTAATTAGGCAGTTTTATTATTTTGGCTCATTTAGCTAATTTGATGTTTTTAATCTAATTTCAGGAATTAATGAAACATTGGGCTTAATCCGGATTTTGGTTGTGGACTTGAAGAGGGCAAATAAAGCAGCGCTTACCTTAGTTAATTTCTAATTAGGAAATTTCGCAATTTTATTTTATGTTGTTCAGTGTTTATTTCGTTTTGGGCCAGAGTATTGTAATAGGGCCCAGTGACTTTGAGTGACTCTTTTTAAATAGCTGCCTTGGGATTCGTGCAGGGCAATTCTATTCTGCTATGCTATTTTCATTATTCAGAGCTTTGGTTTTAGGTTTTCACGTTTTTCTGTTCCCTTGTTACAGTTTTCGTTCTTAATGCAAATTTCCGTTTTCTGCTTCTAATTACGAGTTCATTCTTGCTTCTTCTTCTACTTTCATTTACGTTTCTGTTCATTTATGTTTCTGTTCATTTACGTTTCTATTCATTTACGTTCTTGTTCATTTACGTTTCTGCTTCATGTTTCATTTGCGTTTTCTGTTTGAATCCATGGAAGGCTAGATTTTCTGGTGTTGTTTCCTTTTGAGGACGAAGCCCAACTCTCTTTGAGGTTTCGTTTGTAATGTGGTTTCCTGGCAGTTTTCCCTTCACCAGTTATCCCAATGAATATTAATCAGTGCACGCTTCGTGTTCGATTAATTGCCTCTGAGCCTAACTTGCGTTCATGCTTAATGGACGAAGGGCTAACTGGTGTATGTGGTGCCTAATCACGTATTGAAAACCCTAAGTTGATTTTCGCTTAGTAAATTGAAATAGGGTTGGATTAAGTGGTTGACTGTTAGGGACGAATTCTCCATAACCCAGGATAAGAGAGTGGCTTCTGAATCAGAGGAAACAACCCGTTTTTAATATTAGTAGTTTCGTATTCCATTTTATTTGTTCTGCTCTTTAATTACCAAACAACCAAACCCCCCCCCCCCATCGTTACTGTTACTGCAAGTATATTATGAACATTTGGCTTGTCACTGCTCGTTGGGAAACGACCTAGGATCACTTCCTAGTTACTGCATTTTCATGTTTATTTGATTCAGGTACGGCCTCGATCATTTACATTTACAAGACTTCAATGTCTTCTATCTTTTACATTTACAAGACTTCAATGTCTTATGTCTTTTAAACTTTATATGACTTCAACGTCTTCTGTCTTTCAAAGGACTCAATGTCCCTGTCTTTGTGCTTCTTAGGACTCAAACAGCCTCTATTTCTATGCTTTGAAAAAGAAAACTTCAAATGTCTTCTGCTCTACATGGTTGCAATCTCCCCTGTTTTATGTTTTATAAAACTTCAATGTCATCTTGTTTTTCGGTTTCACTTCCTTGGTTTTCGCCAATTGCTTAGTCGAATAGCAAGGTCACTCGAACGAAATTAATGTCCTTATCTTTACTTCCCTTTTATTTCCAATAAAAGATAAGTAAAGAGAGGTAACTTTCATACCCTAATTTCATCCGGGGACTATCATTCGTTGATCTTTTGATCCTTGATAGTCGCCTAACGATGTTGAACGGTAGTTACTGTGCGAAACAGATGATCATTTAGTGTTTTGATCAAGAAGGCAAAAAATATTAAAAAAATGGGGGGCAAAAGGGTCTTTTTCCTTGGTTTTCCTGGACCCTAGCTCGCCCAGGCTAGCTTCTGGCTCGCCTGGGCCACCAAATAACTTCATGGTGAAGCAACCAACTCGCCTGGGCGAGATTATTGCTTCAGCACTAAGTTTTAGCTCGCCCGGGCGAGTTCCAGCTCGCCTGGGCGAGCTGCAACTACCTCATAGTGACCCTTTGCCTATAAATAGGTTTCCTAGGGGTTTTTTTTTAAGGGTTCCAAGGTCCATAATCGAATCGCGATTGTGATTGTCCCTACATTGTTTCTTGTTCGGTGTTCTTCGTGCAACCATCGGTTAGTTTTTTTTTTAAGATTTGAATATGATCTATGTACCCTTAGGGGTCCCCCTTGTTATTATGTACACATTCATCTTCTCCATCTATCATCGGCGATCTCATTTTTCTTTGTAAAGTTCAATCTTAACCGATCACTAGTGTTGTAAAGTTGTCTTTTAAAAGATTGAAAGTTAATAAACAAAATTAAGATAAAACCAACTCATAACTAACTTCTTTTTATCAAATATCACTTGAGATTGTTTTAAGGTCCAACACCTTAACAATTCTCTCCGCTTTTTAAATTTAAATGATCGTTTCAAGGTCCAATGCCTTAACGATTTTCTCCACTTTTCAAAAATTTAAAACATCGTTTCAAGATCAAACGTCTTAAATGACTCTTTGTTTGCAACTAAAATGAACCTTTCAAAAATATAAAAATCAATTTAACACACAAACCTTCAGACTCAAAGAACTACGTGGGTCTGAATTCCTCATCGCACCTAAGGATACTTAGGAGCAAGGGCACCCCCTTGTCGACCTCAAAAAATAAAGAAACATAAAAAGGGAAAATACATCATTTTGAAGTCATGTTTTGCACACTCGATTAAAGGCTGTCGTCCCTTGTGTAGGGTGCGTGGGGTGCTAATACCTTCCATGTGCGTAAACAACTCGCAAACCCTTCTTTTCCAAATTCGTAGACTTCTCTTTGGTTTTTTTCTAACATTTTCCCTTAAATAAACGTTGGTGGAGACTCCAAGCGTTTTCTTCATGAGAAGACACACTTTTACCTTTCGCCTTGCCTCCCGTCGAAGGGTAGGTTGTGACAGTGTGCCAAAGCTAGAGTGATGAGTGAAATAGAAGAGGTGCAAGGAAAGATGAAGGTTGACATGGAGGCTCTCATAACCAAATTTTGTCTGGGGACCTTCATTTGCTAACGTTTTGATTCTTGCTAGTCGAATTGAGTTGCTTGACACCAGTTGCCGCATAATTCAAAAGGTTTTTCGACGTTTCGGAAAAGAATGCGGAAAATACTCAAAAGGAAGGGCAAAAAGGTCATTTTTACACTTTTTCTGACTCCTAGCTCACCCAGGCTAGCCTCTGGCTCGCCTGGGCCACCAAATAACTTCAAGGTGAAGTAACCAACTCGCCTGGGCAAGTTGTGATGACTCCAAATGCTTTATTTTGCCATAGATAAGCATGGAGAGGGGCTGAGAGAAAGGTTCTAAGGTCCAGAATTGAGAGAAATAAGAGAAAAGAACTAGGAAGAAGAGAAAATGAAACTAAATCGCCACCAAATCGCAACTGCAATTGATTTCTACATCATTCTTCGTTCGTTCTTCGTTCTTCGTCTGGTTAGTGTTTGCTTTTAAGAATTTGAACATGATTCATGGACCATTAGGGGTCCTCTCTATTATTTTGTGCATCTTCATCTCCTTTTCCTATCATTGGTAATCGCTTTTCTTTTGTAAAGGAAGTTTTAACCGATCATTAGTACTGCAAGTTATCTTTAAAAAAAGGGTTGAAGGTTAATAAGAAAAAACCAAAATAAAACCAACTCATAAACTTCTTTCTTCATAAAAAATCAAAAAAGATCGTTTCAAGGTCCAACGCCTTAACAACTCTCTCCTCTTTTCAAAAATCAAAAGAGATCGTTTCAAGGTCCAACGCCTTAAACGACTCTCTTCACTTTTCAAAAAGTGAAACATAGTTTCAAGGTTTAACGCCTTCAACAACTTTTGTTCGCAATTAAAATCAATCTTTCAAAATAAGATAAAAATAATGTAACACAACAAACATTCAGACTTAAAGAACTATGTAGGTCTGAATTCCTCATAGCACCTGAGGATATGTAGGAGCAAGGGCACCCTGTTGTCGACCAAAAACAAATAATAAATATAAAAAGGGAAAATACATAAAAATTTATAAAAAAAAAAGGAAAATACATAATTTTGAAGTCATGTTTTGCACACTCGATTAAAGGCTGACGTCCTTTATGACGAGCGTGTAGGGTGCTAATACCTTCCATGTGCATAAACAACTCCTGAACCCTCGTTTTTAAAATCCACAGACCTTCGTCTTTTTGGTTTTTCTAGTGTTTTCCTCAAATAAATGTTGGTGGCGACTCTACTCATTTTCTCCCTTGGAGACAAACGCTTCGGCCTATAGATTTGGCCTTTTCGCACCTTCGCTGAAGGGTAGGTTGCGACAGAGGCCATGAAAGAGCAAATGACCACGATGATGGAAGCCATGATGAGTATGAGAAGGATGATGGAGGTCAATGCAACTACAATTGTTGCCGCAAGTACTACCAAAGGATTGGACTTGACTCACTCATCTGGCTTCAATCAAGTAAATCATTCAGCCTCGGATATGGTAGGTCAGGGAGGCAAAGCGTTGGAAAGTATGGGTGGGCCCCATTTTGTGCAGGTCTAGAGCAAGCATTCCTTCCTACCATATGGCATGCCTCTTAATTATACACCAGCCGATGCACATCCAAGACCAAACACCACCCCTAATACTAATCAAAAACACAAACCAGGGAAAGAATTTTCCAGAAATAAAGCCTGTAGAATTCACCCCAATTCAAATGCCATATGTTGACTTACTCCCCTATCTGCTCGATAATGCAATGGCAGTCATAAGCCCAACAAAGATTTATCAACCTCCATTTCCCAGAGGATAGAACCCCAACGTGACATGTGCTTATCATGGGGGAGTTCCAGGGCATTCTATTGAGCATTATATGACCCTGAAACATAAGGTACAAAGCCTGATTGATGCAAACTGGCTGAGATTCGAGGAGGGGAATCGCTCGTGAGTTATGATGTCGTCAAGCAATACTATGCATGATGCTTGGGGCAATTTGAAGGTTGTTGTTAGATGTCTCAAATGACTCATTAGGATTTCTGGGTTTTATGCCATTACTGTAAACAACAGCCACAATGCTAATAATATGGATAAATTTGATGTCCTTGTCTCTCATTCTCTCATAGTTACATTTTTGCTTATTTAACTTTCACTAGAATGTGAATGTAAGTCGTTGGTTTGTTTACTCAAGTGACCTGCGCTCTAGAATTGATCTCCAAGTCTGTTCAATCAGAAATTGTTCGTTCTCCATGTTTGGTGAGGGTGCCGTAAATGGCGAGTAAAGTAAAAAGTTCAAAAAAATGTTTGATTGACTGTGTTCCAAATCAAAAATAAGAAGTACAAACATTCATGCGACTTCATTTTATCATTCTTAAAAGTTTTCTTTTTGAGAGAAAAGTGAGTTATCAAAAACAGTAGTCATTTGACTTAATCTTTTAAATATTTCTCGTCCTTGAAAATTCATTTTTGAGAACCTGCATAGTTTCTTTTATTGCTACAAGGTCATGACAAAAGACAACAATAGATACCTTAGAGCCCTACACTAGGGCAATGAGAGGCACCATGCATGAGCCTCAAGCGAACCTAGGAGCAGATCAAAAGTTCTCACCCAATAGGTAATTAGGGTAAATAAAAAAAGAAGAAAGAATCAGGAACGTGTTTATCAGGGGATTGGTCCCAAAATCCAAACTACAAAAGTATCTATTCAAGATTTGAAATGACACATGGCCATGTTTCAACATCCCAAACACTAATTTATCCCTTGCTACCCTCTCCGAGCCAAATCATATTTGTTTTCTAAAAAACAACAAAAACAAAATAGAAACCCCAAGTAGCAACCACCACTAAACCGGCGGGAAGAGCAATGCAAACTACACATGCATGAAGTTGGGCAACAATGAAAAGAAAAAAAAATCCACCAAAGGCGAGTGAAGAAAACTACACATGCATGAAGTTGGGCAACAATGAAAAGAAAAAAAAAATCCACCAAAGGCGAGTGAAGAAAAAGAGAGACAAAAGATCTCCAAATTTTACAAGGAAGGCAAAAAAGTGCAATAAGGATTAATTTATAAGACAAAAGAGTAGAGTCCAACCCAAGAATTGAAAGGAATAAAAGTACAAGCAATGCTCTCAAGGTTCTTACTCCATGTAACCCTTAAACACTCTTTGAACCTCTCTGATCCTTTCTTTCATAGCCCTCTTACCCCTAATCGCGTTACAAGCCCAATAAAGCCCATGTGGATCAAGGAATGACTAATTTTGCTTTTAAGTTTGGATTCTGGAATGGAATTCACACACGCTTGTGATTGTTGAATATATATATATATATATATATATATATATATATATATATATATATATATATATATATATATATATATATATATATATATATATATAAACCCCTAAGGTTCACACTTGCACATTTGAGAAGAAAACTCATTTGACCAGGGGCTCATGGAAAATGCCAAAGACAATTGTGATAGTAGGGTACATCTGATGATAGTCTCTCATGCAAACTCTTTGGGATTCCTTTCGAATCCAAGGGTAGCTTTGTTATATAAATTCTTTCGTGATCATCCCATGTCATAAAGTTTCAGCGGGATCGACAGACCCTTGGCGTCCCTCTATAACCTTAAATTAGGAAAGTTTCACTTGGTCACATACCAAAGTGTGACAATCCATTGCCATCCTTCAATGGGGCACACGATTGATCCAAAAGCCTTATGTTTCCTTGCTGTGCAGAATAATCGAAAGGGGAAAACCCATGTATCAATATTTCAGTTGGTTGATTAAATGTCAAACGGCTCCATTGCCGTCACTCCAAAATTGTCAAGTGACTAAATCAATCAAAACATACACTCTAAGGGAGTCCCTAAAGAGATTTGCAAAAGATAGGATGGGGTCTCATGAGTTATCACATCTTTCAGAAAGAGACAGTCAATCTGTATTTTCCACAAAAAGAAAAAAAGCAAAAAAATCAAATTAAAATCACAAAAATAGGAAAGAATGTCATGAGCATTACACAATTTTCATGATTCAAAACCTTTTACATTTTTACTGCATTTCAAGATGAAGGTTGCATGCATCTGCATCCCGAAATCATGTTAGGTTATAAGTGCATAGATTTCTCTTTATATACCCAATTCCCAAATCTAATGTCATATCTTTTGAGTTTAGAATGAGAGGTCCTCTCAAAGAGTCAACCTCTTGCTTTCTCATAAGGTTAAGCCATTTGGTACTAGTACCTATTAGCTTGTTTCGTAGGACTCAACGTTCTTTCCTTTATCTTTCACAGGACTCAAAGTCCTCACTTTTATCTTTCATAGGACTCAAAGTCCTCGCTTTTATCTTTCATAGGACTCAAAGTCCTCGCCATTATCTTTCACAGGAGTCAAAGTCCTTGCTTTTATCTTTCACAGGAGTCAAAGTCCTTGCTTTTATCTTTCATAGGACTCAAAGTCCTCGCCTTTATCTTTCACAGGACTCAATGTCCTCACTTTTATCTTTCACAAGACTCAAAGTCCTCGCTTTTATCTTTCATAGGACTCAAAGTCCTCACCTTTATCTTTCATAGGACTCAAAGTCCTCGCCTTTATCATTCATAAGAATCAAAATCCTCTGTCTTTATGTTTTCATAGGACTCAAAGTCCTCTGTCTTTTACATTTCCAAGACTTCAATGTCTTTAATCATTTAC
Source organism: Glycine max (assembly GCF_000004515.6). Taxonomy (NCBI): domain Eukaryota; kingdom Viridiplantae; phylum Streptophyta; class Magnoliopsida; order Fabales; family Fabaceae; genus Glycine; species Glycine max. The sequence continues at coordinate 36,183,508 of NC_038251.2, forward strand.
ATTTCGAAGACTTCAATGTCTTTAGTCATTTATGCTTTCAAAAGACTACAATGTCTTCATTTACATTTCAAAGGCTTCAACGTCTTTAGTCATTTACGCTTTCAAAAGACTACAATGTCTTCATTTACATTTTAAAGACTTCAATGTCTTCAGTCATTTATGCTTTCAAAAGACTACAATGTCTTTTGTTTTTAACATTTATAAGACTTCAATGTCTTTTATCTGTTACACTTTATAAGACTTCAACGTTTGTTGTCTTTTGTAGGACTCGATGTCCTTGTTTTTGTGCTTATTAGGACTCAATGCCCTCTGGTTCTATGCTTTAAAAAAAAAAGAAGAAAAAAAGAACTTCAAATGGCTTCTACTCTACAGTACTTCAATGTCCTCCGTTTTACGTCTCATAAAACTTCAATGTTCTCATGTTTTTTTGGTTTCACTTCCTTGGTTTTCGCCAGTTGCCCGGTTGAATAGCAAGATCGCTCAAACAAAGTTAGTGTCGTTATCTTTACTTCCCCTTTATTTCCAATAAAAGGTAAGTAAAGAGGGGCAACTGTCATACCCTAATTTCATCTGGGGACTATCGTTCATTGATCTTTTGATCCTTGCTATTCCACTTACAATGTTTGAACGCCAATTACAATGCAAAGCAAGGAACCATTCAGTGTTTCGATCAAGAATGCGGAAAATACCAAAAAGAGGGGCAAAAGGGTATTTTAATTTATTATGTGCACATTCATTTTCTCCATCTATCATCGGCGATCTCGTTTTACTTTGTAAAGTTCAATCTTAACCAATCACTAGTGTTGTAAAGTTGTCTTTAAAAATATTGAAAGTTAATAAACAAAACCAAGACAAAACCAACTCATAACTAACTTCTTTTTATCAAATATCACTTGAGATCATTTCAAGGTCCAATGCCTTAATTATTCTCTCCGCTTTTCAAATTTAAAAGATCGTTTCAAGGTCCAACGCCTTAACGATTCTCTCCGCTTTTCAAAAATTTAAAACATCATTTCAAGGTCCAACGCCTTAAATGACTCTTTGTTCACAACTAAAATGAACCTTTCAAAAACATAATAACCAATTTAACACACAAACTTTCAGACTTAAAAAACTGCGTAGGTCTGAATTCTTCATCAAACCTGAGGAAACGTAGGAGCAAGGGCAACACTCTTGTTGACCCCAAAAAAATAAAATAAAAAATATAAAAAGGGAAAAGTAAATAATTCTGTAGTCACGTTTTTGCACACTCAATTAAAGGTTGTCGTCCCTTGTGACAGGCGCGTGGGATGCTAATATCTTCCCCATGCGTAAACATCTCCCGAACCCTTGTATTCAAAATTTGCATACCTCTTTTTGGTTTTTCTAATGTTTTCCTCGAATAAATGTTGGTGGTCACTCCCGCGCTTTTTCCCTTTTGGAAGACGCACCTTTGGCTTTTTGCCCATACTCCCGTCGTAGGGTAGGTTGTGACATCCAGCTACATCATTAGATATCCACAAGAAGAACATAGAAGGAGTGAGGTATTTATGATTTCTAAATTATTTTCACAAGGATATATGTAGGTTTACCTATGTCATCCTTGAAAAAGATGACGGAACTCAATAAACCAAGAGGGGGTGAATTAGTTTTCAAACAAAACCTTACTTTTAAAAAAACAAAGTTGCAGAAAAAACTTTTCTAAATGGATCATATCACAAAACAAATATGAATCTAATGTAATCAATACTTAATCAATCATTCCTTACATATGATCCTTCATTAACTTCCATTCTTTCAAAATCATAAAACTTGAATCTTTTCAAAACCTTGAATAAACTTGAATGAGTTGATTAAACCTTCAATGAGTGAAAGATATGAATTAAGAGACAAAGACACAATCTTTTATATCGGTTCACTCTCTATCTCTAGAGAAGCTAATCCAGTTATCTAATCCACAACCTGAATTAGATTTCCATTATGCATCAAGAATCCTTACAAGCAATCTATAATTCACACCCTAGAAAAAGAGACTAAGGCATCTAACACCAGGCCTCTCTATGAATATAAGCCCAGGAGTACCCTACTCTTAGCCCAAACTAAAAAACTCTATTCTAGCAAGTTGTAAGTAATTCACGCATAAACACAAGACCATGTAAAAAAACCATACACATGACAAAAAGACCAAGTAGGAGAGATACAACCTAACCAATCTTTCCACAAATACCTTGTTGGATTGAGAAGTTGATCTTCTTCTACTCAAAAAAAGCAACTCATTTCAAGTAAAGATCTCCCAAATCAAAAGATTAAGAAGTTGTGATGAGTATGTCATATCATATTTTCTAATGATCTCATTATCTATAAAAGTGAACACAAGCTCGTTATTTATAGAGAAAACAATTATAATGGCCTGTAATCAATTAAATCTATAAGGTAATTGATTATTTCAATGAAATAATTGATTATATTATCTAAGTAATTGATTAAAGTGTTCATCCAACATCTTGAAAACCACTCAAGAATAATGTAATTGATTAGATGACCTAAGTAATCGATTAAAGTGTTCTTGTTCACCTCTTAACAACTTAAACAAGAGAGAAGTAATCGATTAATCCACCTAGTAATCAATTAAAACAGAGACTCCTGAAAAAACCAATCATTGTCTCAAACAACAGTGTAATTGATTAAAGTACTATCATAATCGATTAAACCGATACGAGACTTAACTCCTTAAGCTTCAAACAACTTGTTGTAATCGATTACGACAACTCAGTAATCGATTAAAACAACGAGTATTTGCATCTAAAGAAATTTTTCTAACTTAGAAAATTTCCTTCACACACACTATGATGATGCACAATGCAAAATAGATATGAAATGTATTAAGATGCAACAATCAAGTTAGCAACCAATACAAATGTCACTCAAAGGAGTTGGGCATGTAAAAGTCAATATATCTTGTAAAGCTCCTTCAAACATTTCCTTGAGCTTCAAGCTTTAACCTTAGGTTGTTCAATGTTGCTCATGTTGCTGCTCCCCCTATCTCTAACAATCCTTACACAAATTTATAATTTGTGAAGAGATTATAAATTTAAATGCAATTCGTATGAATTCATACCTTGTCATCTTTCCCAAACCTGGGAAAGATAGTCCATTTACATATCTCTTTACTTCCGATATAATTAATTCTTGTTGTTTATTTCGAGGATCAAGCCATCTTTCAGCTCTGAGTTATTATAACCCTATATGAACCAAGCCATTTTTCAGCTCCCAACTATTAAAATTGTTTATAAATCTCAACAATCGAGCCATCTTTCAGCTCTGGCTATTAAACTCTATGCACATCTCAACAGTCGAGCAATCTTTCAATCCTGTGCTATCACAGTTCTAATAAATTTCAATAACGAGACATCTTTCAACTCTAGGTTACTAGCTTTATAAATATCAAATATCGAGTCATCTTTCAGCGCCCAGTTTCAAATTGAAAATATACCTTAATCTTTGGTCAAGTATATATTTGTAATGTGTCATTTTACAAATAATTTAATCTTCAATTTCACTCGATCATTTCCTTATATATATATATATATATATATATATATATATATATATATATATTTAATGTCTAAGAAAACAAACTTGTTTTGTTTTATCAAGTTTATTAAATGTAAAAAAAAACTTTGTATCTTATTATAAAATATTTATAAAACTATTTTATTAATGATATTGGAAAATATTCTTTCAAGTGTGGAAAATCGGATTAACCCGCAACCACATAGCATACTAAAATATTCTGATGTAGAAGATCAGATATAACCGTAACCACAGCGCATACTTTGGATTTTACTCTATTAATTAAATAAAACTTTATTCATTTAAACAAAATATTTTTTCCTTATAATAATAATATTTTTTTAGTCTAGTATTGTTAAAGGAAAATATTAATAGCTAACGTAAGGAATTTAATAAATTATATGAAAACATTTACTAATAGCTAACCCGTTAATATTACTTAAATTCACAAAAAAAATTATAATTTTATTATGTGAAATTTAAGGAATTTACTAGTATTATTTAGCAACATTATTATTAGTGTATATAAAGTATCTACCTTTATTAATAGCTAATGTAAAAAAATGTGAATAGTGCTAAACCAACTTTAGGAACTAAACAACGTGAAATTTAAAATAAAAAAAAAAACAAGCAAAAAACAATGAGAATACCAGTGGTTTAACCATTTAGATAATAACAAGATAAAAACTAAAAATAATATTATTAGTTTAAATATTTAATTGATATTAAAAGAGATGGAGGAATATCTCTTAGAAACTACCCTTGTGATAATAACAGAATGTTGAAATTCACCCCTCCCCTCCATGCCTTCTTAGATGTGAAAGAGGAAAAGAGAAGAAAAGGTGTCCGACCAACTCCTACATTGTTGCAACAACTTTGCTCTCCTTTTACATCGTGGCTGCATAAAGGTAGCTAGGAAAATAAGGAGTATGGTTGAGAATATATATATATATATAAAAAAAAATCTACTTCTGGGAAGCACTTGCGTCTTCCCTTCTACTCTCTCAACAATACTACTTATTATATATATAAAATAGAAGTTGAATCTTATCTATTAAATTTTTTTATCATTACAAATATACTTTTGTGTTTATCCTTTATTCTTCTCATAAATGTTGTTACTTATGTATCTGATTCTCATGATTATGCATTTTTTTTCCACATTTACAATCCAGCCTGTACTTTGGCCATGTACATGCCATGCAAAAAAAATAAATTATAGCCTTGAGTTTGTGTTTCATGTTTATACTAATTAATTATGTTATACTTATTGCTATTTTTATAATTATTATTTCCTAATAATTATAATTGTCTAAAAGAAATATCATTGTTGTTATTATTATTTCCTTTTACAAAATTTATAATTTTATTAAATAATTATTTAAAGAAAATAGGGGTGTTACATTATGTTTATGTTATTATTATACCCTTGTCTGGTATTTAGTATTGGCTTGGTCAACACTAAATACTTATTAAATGACTATATTGTGTTTTAATTCCTATATACTTTGTTAATCTTTATTTTAATTTTTACTTAATATTATAAAATATATGTAAAAAAAATAAAGAGTATATTATAATTATAAAGTTTACAATGAAATACATTATATAGTGGAATGTTAAACAATAATTGAAGCATTGTTACAACTCTCATTTTAAATTTTTTATTTTAAAAATATATTTACTTCATAAAACAATGTATTCTTTACCACACAAGGGAAATAACTCGGCTGGTTGAATAATTGAATAAGATATGAGTTGTAAATCTCCCGATTTGATTCGTACTGATAAAAAAAAATAATGATGATATTTTAGATAAATTAATATTATAACTAAATGAATCTCTTTTATTATAATATAAATATATAATATAAATATAACAATTTTTATCTATTATGATTTGTAGTATATTATAACAATACTAAAATATATAATCATATTACTTCATTATTCATGATTAACATTACGTATTCTATTTTTCATAATTAATTATACATCTATACTTATATTATAAGTAACATTATCAATATAATATAAAATGATTGGTTGAGGTGAAAATAAATTATTGTGAAGTCAAAAATTTAATTTTGTAGGTATTTTAGGTCAATTTGATTGACACTAAATTGAGTAAAAATATGCCTATATATTTAATCATTAAACAAGTAAAAGACTATACTTAATACCAACATATTATAGTGGGGTCTCTTGTTACAAGACACTCACAAACACAATGTGTCACTCAAGCTAGTGTTTTCTACATTTTACATGATAAAAATTATCTATTTTGATAAATATTTTGTTTATCAATCCATTATGTCATTAATTTTGATTGTTAAATTTGGTAAAAATAAAACTGATTAAACTAGTCCCATCATAATGCCAAGGTTTAATTAATTAAATATTCGATTTCATTTTCAAAAGATTGATGTAGAATGACACAAACTATTCATCTAATCCATCGAAATCCTCCATTATTTGCAACTCATTTGATGCTAATATTATTCATAATGCATTCATATTTAAATAAGTAGAAAATACTAACGTATAAGGAGATGTTAGTCAAAGAGACATAAAAGTGGGTCAGTTGGGTGTCGTGACCCACACCAGTACTGAGACGTAACATGAATCTCCAAGGGCAATAATAAGTACAAAGTAAAAAAAAGACAAACTTCAGCTATAAAAGCAGGCCTGCAAATGTCATTATTTCAACCATAATAATTGAATGCCCAAGGGCAGCAGCATATATATTCTTTTTAATATCCTTCACTTGTCTCGGTTTGAAATTATTTTTTATTGATTTAATTTTTAAAAAATTAATGTATTTGGTAAACTAATTCAGATAATATTTTGAGTTATTTTAACTCGATTATATGTTGTGTACTCTTTAAAAATTCATGCCTTTTTTAATAATCTTACATTAACAATAAGAATTCTTAGTCTAATCGATAATATTTTGTTTAATATGATATTGTATTTATATAATTTTTATTTATTCTAAAATATATATGATAAAATATGTCTTAATTTTATTTTCATATACATTTTTTGAAAAAATTATCACTTTTATTTATAATATTAAATTAAATATATAATTATGTTTAAAAATTTGGATTTACTCAATTTTGTCCATATATTATTGAATTTTATTTAAATCAAACTTAAGTCTAAATAAATAGCCTCATTAAAATTTTGAGTTAAGCAAAACACTAAAAAAATTATGGTCCGTTTGGAAGAGTTAAAAGTGTTAGAAAAAAAATAGAAATGAAAAAAAAAATAATCTTTCAAATATGCAGGCACAAGGTTATATGAAAAGTGAACCTCAATTTGAATAGTCAAACGTTAAGCATACCTTTCTCAAACCACATAATAGTAATTTTTCATGTTAAATATGTAAAATTGATGTAAAAACTAATTATATTAACGAGAATATGTTATTTACTGAATGTAAAATAATTTTCATGTCATATAATTATATAAATTTATTAATTTTTATAATGATTCGTAGTATATAGTATTATAAAAATAGTGACAAGCAATGGCGAATCTAAGACTTTGGATTCAGTAAGGTAATCTATTTAGAAAAATAAATCTAATAAAAATTATCATATATATAAAAATAAAGACATGAATAAACATATAAGAAGAATGGAAAAAATGAAATAGTAGGTTCAAACACATAAAAATAAAAATAAGATGTGTAAAATATAAAATTTTATGATAGATACTCATGATTATTTTTTTTAAATAAGGGAATACATTCACTTACTCCTATATAAGAAATATTTTGAGTAGAAGGACAATTTTTTTATAAAAATTAAAATCAAACTTTGAGTATTTTGTAGGCGGAAAAATATATTTTACACAAAAGAAATATTATAAAAGTTGTCAAGCTATCTCTATGTGACAGTGGACTCTACATGATTTGTTTTTTAGTTTTCTTTTATTTTTTTAAAACATACATTAACACAAACATATTACCTAATTATTTTAAAAATTACATTAAGGATAATTTAAAATTATTTGATAATATAAAATTTTTACACTAAGTGTACATAAATATTAATTTTATTTTCATAAAATTTTTTGTATTAATTTGATTTCTATAAAAATAAAATATATTTATATTAATTCTCATTGGTAATTCTATTAAACCGTAATCTGACATAATTAACAAACATATGTGTACACTTTGATACAAATTAATTAAATAATTTGTAATGATTAAAATCCTTCAAAATGAATTAAATAATTTTTTCTATTTGATGAAATCAGGAAAAAATTAAGCAATAATAAGTTTCGATGTCTTATGAATGCACCGGAGAAGATAGAAAAAAAAATTAAGAAAGTCCTGTCACTGGTCGGGACAAATAAAAATATATTTTATTTTTACAATATCATATAATGAAAAAAAAATTAATATTTTTCAAATTTTACATCCTGACATATTTACCCTTCCTACTAAACTGTTCAGTGGAATTTGCATATCAATCTCTTCAAAGTTGAATTTCAACGTGCAAAGAAACACATCGTAAATGATGGAAGAACGTGGATGGTGGATCGTGGATGGGGTGTATAAATTAACCAAACATCCACAAGGGTGTCCACCAATCATTTCTCTTAAAGAATCAAATTTGAAATGCACAGCGCAAAGATATGCGGGTTTGCCACTTGTCATGCAATCCAAAGTTTCATGAATCATGATTTGTTTGAGGGTGAACGACGAAACAGAAGTAAAAAAGGTGCCCCATTTAAACAAAAGGACTTTTAAATCAATCTACATTGCCTCAACAAATTATTTATTTTCTACATTTCACTTCATATTGTTGCACACGGCACATTTTTATTCCTTTTCCCACAATCCCACTCTCCATTTTCTTAGAAAAAAAGGAAAAGAAAATGTTATTCAAGACAAAATCTTATACATTCCACAAGTATTAGTATGTATCATTAATAGGAAGTATGATTACTTAATATTTTAATTCATTTTCAATACAATAATTGATAAACAATAAATTAAATAATAAATATCATATTTAGTTCCTAAAATATTACACATGTTTCATTAATATTTTATTTAATTACATGTTTAATCCATTCAGTTTTGGATGTGTGTAACTTTAATTTTTTCAATTTTTTAATCAAAATATTTGAATTCTTTTTTACTCGAAATTTTCATAAACTAAATCACATAATTGTTTTAAACATTTCACTAACTAAAAAGTCAAATTTTACTCAAAATAAAAAAACAGCAATTTTTGTCTGCTTCAATCTCTAATATTACATCTTATAAAAATCTTTAAATTTTATTGTTTTTTCTATTAATTCTGTTGAGTTCTAAATTTTAAAATTATATTTCATTTCTCAAATATATCGTAAATATCCTAACATTTATTTAGATAAAAATCAATAATGTAAAAATTATAAGTTAAGAAAACTAATGACAAGACCTATTTTTCTTAATTTCAAAAAGAATAAACTTAATTAACTTGAAAACAACTTAAGAAATCAAAATCACCCCCCCCCCCCCCCCCCAAACTAAAGAGCCTAAAAGTACAATCAATTTATTCATTGTATTTACAAAAATACATTTGGTGATATCATTTTATTCTATTCAGATTAGTCATGATTAAAATGCTCTTTCTAAATACAAATGATAATAGAAAGAACAAAAAAAAGATAAACTTGCTAGTGCAACTTTTATAAAAATAAAAAACTTCTTATTCTAACAATAATACTATAAATAATATATTTTTAGAAACATATTATACACTGTATTTACTTTGTATTTAATCCACATTAACGGTGGAAATCCCCTTCTTAAATTAAATCCACATTAACTTTATTATCATGATAAAAAAAATTTAAAAAAAAGCACAATATAATAATACAAAATTAAATAATATATGTATAAACAATTTAATTTTTTAGAAACTATTATGTAATTAAAAATATATATATAATAAATTTATTATTTTTATAATAATTATCTTAAAAATTAAAATATTAATTACATTTTAAAATTAATTGAAATTAAAAGAAATACTACTAATATATTCTTTTGAACGTCCGTTTTTAATCAGTTAAATTTATTAAAATTAAAAAAAATAAATTATGCATTTCATCTCATATCTTATTTGATATCTTTCATAATTTCATAACTTTTAATGAATTTTTAAAAAAATAAATTTAATTTTACCTAAAAAATGTATATCAAAAGAAAAGGAAGTATATTAAAAAATGGGTTACAATAATGAAAAAAAATGAAACTGTCATACATTTCACATTTATTCGGCCAACCATGGCTGACTTGTTCTTTCTTTCTTCCTTGCAATTGCCGTCCTTGCTCTCTCTCTACAGTGCTTTTGACCTTTTGCAAAATCCCAGCCTCTCTCTCACCAACACGCTTCTTCCTCTTCAGCCACAACACCAACAACAACCATGACCATTGCACCATCATCATCATCATCACCACCACGCTTTTCTCATCATGCCACCTTTCTCTACGTCCCACCAAGCTGAAAAAAACACCGCCACCGTTTCGCTCTCAATTCTCACCACCCTCACTTTCCTCTTCACATTCCCCACCTCCTCCACACACTTCTTCTCGTGATTCCAGCTTCTGGGGTCTTTTCTTTTTTCGCCTTTTCTTTTTGTGGTAGAAACTTGTCTGGTCTTTTTCATTTTATTTTTTGTCGAACTCGAGACACGGTCAAAAAGATATATATTAAATGTGAATATCTCTCTCAACGGAGATTCGAACCTTGGATCATCACGTTGTGAGGGATTAATGTTAACCTGTGTGATGTACAATACAACATGTTTTCTTTTTCTATGTGGCTTTTGGATCATGCGTTCTGAGGTTTGTCACCTTCTGATCCCATCATCAGGAATTCAAGACCAACCCTTTACACTAAAGATTCTGAAAATTTTGAAATTTTTCATGATCTAGCTGAGTCAAAGTCAAATATTTCAAGGACCACTGTGATGGACCCGAATACCCCATATGAGAATTCTTCCAATTTTGATTCTTTCATGTTCAATTCGTCATCACGTAGAAGTGCCATGTCCATTCAGTCTAGGAGTTCTGTCAGGGACAACTCCACCCGGGAAGTGAGTTTTGGCCACTCAGGATCCAAGCCTGTGAGGTATGGGTCAAATTCTGAAGGTCTCAACATGTCTCAGAAGGAAATCAGTGATGAGGATGCACGGTTGGTTTATGTTGATGATCCTGAGAGGACAAATGGGAGGCTCGAATTCGCGGGGAATTCGATTCGTACCGGGAAGTACTCCATCTTCACCTTTCTTCCAAGGAATTTGTTTGAACAGTTTCATAGAGTTGCTTATATTTACTTCCTTGTAATTGCCATTCTAAATCAGCTCCCTCAGATAGCTGTTTTTGGGAGGGGTGTTTCCATTATGCCATTGGCCTTTGTGCTTGTTGTTACTGCTGTGAAGGATGCATTTGAGGACTGGAGGAGGCACAGGTCAGACAAAATTGAGAACAATAGGTTAGCATTGGTTTTGGTTAATGGTCAGTTTCAAGAGAAGAAGTGGAAGGATGTTAAGGTAGGGGAGGTCATTAAAATCAGTGCAAATGAAACGATTCCTTGTGATGTTGTGTTGCTATCAACTAGTGACCCTACCGGGGTTGCTTATGTGCAGACTATTAATCTGGATGGAGAGTCTAATTTGAAGACTCGGTATGCAAAACAAGAGACTCAATCTACGTTGCCTGGAAAGGAGAGCTTGAATGGATTGATTAAGTGTGAAAAACCCAATAGGAATATATATGGGTTTCAGGGTTATATGGAAGTTGATGGAAAGAGGTTGTCTCTTGGATCCTCCAACATTGTCATTAGAGGCTGTCAGCTCAAGAATACTAATTGGGCACTTGGTGTTGCCGTGTATTGTGGTGGTGAGACCAAAGCTATGCTCAACAGCTCCGGAGCTCCATCGAAAAGAAGCCTTCTTGAGACTCGCATGAACTCTGAGATCATCATGCTTTCTTTCTTTCTTATAGCTTTGTGTACAGTCACCTCAGTTTGTGCTGCTGTTTGGTTAAAGGGCCACAAGGATGAGTTGAATCTCTTGCCGTATTATAGGAAACTGGATGTTTCAGAGGGGGAAGAGGATAGCTATAAATATTATGGATGGGGACTGGAAATTGTTTTCACTTTCCTCATGTCAATTATAGTGTTTCAGGTTATGATCCCCATATCCTTGTACATTTCCATGGAGCTTGTCCGTGTTGGTCAGGCATACTTCATGATCGGAGACTCGAGAATGTATGATAAGGCGACAGATTCAGGATTTCAGTGCAGGGCCTTGAATATCAATGAAGATTTGGGCCAAATTAAATATGTCTTCTCTGACAAAACTGGTACACTAACTGAGAACAAGATGGAGTTTCAATGCGCGAGCATCTTGGGGTTTGATTACAGTTCTCCAAAAGCTAGTCTTGAGAATGAGCAAGTTGAATACTCTGTTCAAGGTGCAATTCCTTGTTTAAATATGTTAGTCTGTTCTGATACAATTTTACATTAAATATACTGCATTTGAGTTTTTAAAATAATTTGACATGGCATGTTTATTTTGTGTTATTATTTACTCAGCAGTTGGGAAGGTCTTTAAGCCAAAGATGATGGTGAAAATTAACCAAGAGCTTTTGCAATTATCAAAAATTGGATTTGCAAATAGAGAGGGGAAACAGATTTATGATTTCTTTCTAGCTTTGGCAGCCTGCAATACCATTGTGCCTCTTGTTGTTGACACATCTGACCCTATGGTCAAGCTAATAGATTACCAAGGGGAATCACCAGATGAACAAGCGTTAGCTTATGCTGCTGCTGCCTATGGTTTCATGCTTATTGAACGAACCTCCGGTCACATAGTCGTTGATATTCATGGAGAAAAACAAAGGTAAATTTAATTGCTTTCTTTTTTAATAATTACTTTCTGCTTCTTTTTCTTCTGAAGATAAACATATTTTTACATCGACAATCTGAAAAAAAATTGGTTTTAATGGTTTAGTAATGTTGTTTAAGCATACAAAAAGATATTCTGAAACATGCATATATTGTTGTAGTCTCCTTTCTTTGTTATGATTTCATCTATATATTTGTTGATATTACAGTTAAGTTTTGCATGTGTTCGTTGTGTTCCTTTCTTTCCCTGGATATGTAGTGATTTAGTGTGCTATGTAAGTTTATGCAATTTTTCCTGTGTAATGACGTCACATGGTTATCCTCATTTTAATGAATATTTCTATTATGGGCGATGCAGGTTCAATGTCTTAGGTTTGCATGAATTTGATAGTGACCGAAAAAGGATGTCGGTTATATTAGGGTACAATAACAATTCTGTGAAACTTTTTGTTAAAGGGGCAGATACATCGATGCTTAGTGTGATAGACAAATCATTGAACACAGACATACTGCAAGCAACTGAAACCCATCTTCACTCTTATTCCTCTGTGGGTTTTAGGACACTTGTTATTGGGGTGAGGGACTTGGATGCTTCAGAATTTGAGCAATGGCACTCTGCCTTTGAGGCAGCAAGTACTGCTTTGATTGGTAGGGCTGCCATGCTTCGCAAGGTTGCTATCAATGCAGAGAACAATCTCTGCATATTGGGCGCAACTGCTATTGAAGATAAACTGCAGCAAGGTGTGCCAGAATCCATTGAGTCTCTAAGGACTGCAGGTATTAAAGTATGGGTCTTAACTGGGGACAAACAGCAAACTGCCATATCAATTGGATACTCCTCGAAGCTCCTTACGAGCAACATGAATCTAATTACAATTAATACCAACAATAGAGAGTCATGTAGAAGACGTTTGCAAGACGCCCTTGTCATGTCTAGAAAAGACATGACTGTGCCTGGGGTTAGTCACAATTCTGAAGGAAGATCAGATGCTGTTTCAACTCCATTAGCCTTGATTATTGATGGTACCAGCCTTGTTTATATTCTTGACAGTGAGCTTGAAGAAGAGGTAAGTTTGCCATTAAATTTCAAATTGTGTATACAGTGTATTTTATGCTGATCCGTTAGGTGCTGACTTAGCTCAATGCTGTTGACTCCAGCTCTTTCAACTAGCAAATAGATGTTCTGTTGTTCTCTGTTGCCGAGTAGCTCCACTGCAGAAGGCTGGGATTGTAGCCCTTGTGAAGAATAGGACTGATGACATGACACTAGCCATTGGAGATGGTATGAAATCTTGTATTTACTTGTTTAGGATTGTCATTTCCCTTCAAAAGAATAAAAATAAAATAGGATAACAAAGTGAACAAAAGAAAGAAAAAGAAAAGGCACTGGTAGAAAATACAGATTAATTTTGCTTGGTGTGGTTTTTGTGTTTGTATAAAATAATCTTTATTATGCTTTTCTTTAGGTGCTAATGACGTATCAATGATCCAAATGGCTCATGTTGGAGTTGGAATCAGTGGACAGGAGGGTCGGCAAGCTGTAATGGCTTCAGATTTTGCAATGGGGCAGTTTAGGTTTTTAGTTCCTCTCTTGTTGATACATGGGCATTGGAATTACCAACGATTGGGCTACATGATAATATACAACTTCTACAGAAATGCTATCTTTGTTCTTGTCCTTTTTTGGTAAGTTATAATTCAGAAAATGTATATAGTTAGATGCTTTCTTCGTGTAATTCTGAATTTGAATATGCCAGGAAAATAGCCTTACCAATTCTTTTCTTTGTAAAAAAAAAAAATCTTAGTTCTTAATATTGAACCTGATGTACTTCTGAGCGTATACTTCATTGCACTCACTTGGTGATTTGGATAAAAAATGAAAAATTCCCTTATGTTCTATTCTGGTGGCGTTTAATCTATTCAATAGCTCCTTGTGGCTGTAAAGGTTTATGCCTCCATGTTTTGACATCTTTGTATTTTGTTTTCCAGGTATGTGCTCTTTACTGCTTTCACTTTGACAACTGCTATAAATGAATGGAGCAGCGTGTTATATTCAATAATCTACTCTGCATTTCCAACTATTGTTGTTGGTATTCTTGACAAGGATCTTAGTAAAAGGACACTCCTAAAGTATCCTCAGCTTTATGGGGCTGGGCTGAGACAGGAGGCCTACAACAAAAAGTTGTTTTGGTTAGCAATGGCTGATACTTTGTGGCAAAGCATTGCTGTCTTCTTTACTCCCCTAATCGCATATTGGGAAACCACTGTAGATGTAACAAGCATAGGAGATCTTTGGACTCTTTCAGTGGTTATTTTGGTTAATTTGCACTTGGCCATGGATGTCATCAGGTGGAATTGGATTACTCATGCAGCCATTTGGGGCTCTATAGTTGCAACTTTCATTTGTGTCATTATTATTGATGCCATACCAGCCCTTCCTGGTTACTGGTATGTGCTATCTTTTCCTGTTATCTCCCTTTGAGTTATATACAAATAAATCTGATTGCGGTAACATGCATGGAAAGGATAGACATGTTTGCAAATGTCAGATGTTCAATAATATGTATTTATTCTGCTGTATACATTATTAGTTATTTCCATTTGGTGGTGTCTCTTGTTTTTCTTTTGTGTTTCTGCATTGTTTCTCCATTTTTCATGAGTTATAGTCCATTCCTAGAACAAAAATATTGTATGACTGCTGAGTGGAATAAAAAATGGAAACAAAAGCATATTTGGCTCTAGAGGAAAAGTAGTAGTTTTAACTTTTAGTCACAAGTAACTTAATCCGTAGGTTATATGCCTCTGCTTAATTTCACTTTATCTTAAGTGAGAAAACATTTAAGTAGATGTTAGGGAATTAGGGTGGTTAGGGATTACTAGATGCTGGGGCAGAGTCAGGTGCAGTAAACGCAATGAAGTTCTGATAAACTCACCGTGACAGCTGAATTGTATTTAGAGCCTATAGTTGGACAGTCATCTTGCAATTGTAAATCCCAAGAATGCAAATACTCTTCTTTTATATTCTTTTCACGCACAATCAACTGCTTTTGTCATGCTTTGCTTGCCAATTAGATATGTTTTCTAGTTCTGACTGCTTTGAATTTGATATCCAGAGTTTCCTTGCCTTGAAAATAAGTTGATTCTGTGTTTTAAGAGAAATGCTATGAACACACTATTTTTAGTTAAAATTTATTGGAAATCACAAAATTTTGTGAGTCTGACTTCTTATTTTATGAGCCTCACTTATGATTTTGTAGTTTCCAAGAAACTTTAACCAATAGTACAGGGTGTGTTAGAAGCAGTGTAATAGAGAGTGTGTTGCTAGCACTCCTCTATGTTCTAAGCCTTGGAGACAAGACCATGTTTTCTTCTGGATGAATTCTTTGTTGCCATTCAACCCTTATGATTCAGAAGCTTATTTCTATATATAAAATCTGACATTTACGCTTGTGCAAAAACTTTTGCAGGGCTATCTTTCATGCCGCAGGCACTGGATTGTTCTGGTTATGTTTGCTCGGAACTGTGATAGCTGCGTTACTTCCTCGATTAGTTGTAAAATATATGTATCAGTATTATTTTCCCAGCGACATTCAGATTTCGAGAGAAACTGAGAAGTTTGGGAATCCAAGAGACAATGGAGGTGGACAGATAGAAATGCTGCCTGTTTCAGATGGTCCACCAAGATAATAGAAGTTAGCTTGCTCCCTTTATACCTTGTTATCATTTCTTTTGTAAAGTTACATATTCTTTAGGCTACGTCAGATTATTTTCTGTTGGTTGCCAGATTTCATTGTTTTCTATCCAAAGGATAGAGTTTTGTTTTTAGTTCAAAGGTTTCTTGTATTGTTATTCCTTTGTGTTGATTAATTAGCCTGTTGTAAATTAACAGTTATTATAGCAGATAAAGGAAAAGGTTGACTACATGCTATAAATTATTAACATGAAGAGTTGAATTCATTGCCTGCTTGATGTTGCTACTTTTCCCCCTCAAGCTTGTTCAGTTCAATTTTGTTTTGATGCTTAAGGTCTCGCGTTTTCTTAAATAATTATGAAAATTCAACTTTGTTTACTTCTTGTGTATATAGTGAGTCACCTTGGCTCAAAATAAAGAAATTTAAAGGAATTTAAATAAAAATATATAATTCAAATAATTAAAAAAATACCTCAAGTCGTAATCATAAATCATAACAGATAAGACTTAATTCAAGGCAAGTCGTGATCAATACAAAAAGATAATTAATTGGGACACATTGTAATATTTTAATATTAAAAAATATAATAAAAATATAGTTCATTAAAATATTTTATTCCAAATATTTATGGAGTTTAAATTTAATTATAATGCCTAGTGTTAGGCTTTTATAGTACAATCTTTTCTTTTGATGATTCCTATATGCGTATCAAGATCAGGACATTGGTACATTAATTTTTGGGTGAATAAGTTTCATTTCCTCTTCTATCTATTGTGGCAATTAATATTGAGTATGATGTTTTTAAAATAATATATATATATATATATATATATATATATATATATAATGTTATTTTCCTGCCAAATAATGATATTGCTTGTCATAGAGGCTCTTTGATGCATTCGAGATGGATGTTCGAAATGGATTGTTGATTAGAACTAAATTCTGATGAAAGTTGATTGAGAATTTGAGATTTAAGATAGACTTTGGAGTGAACCAAGGTATGGGGGATTTTGTTTTTATTTTCTTTTTAGCAATGGTTTTTTATAAGGTTGAGATATCGTGAGAATGAGTGGGTATCTAAAAAAAACTACTCATTTTAAAGTCAATAGAAATTCTAACATAGTTACAATATGTAATGAATGCTTATTTGTTACAATGACGTTAGTTATATTCGAGAGTCTAGAATGAACTGAATTTCATGATATGGAGTCAAAGGTCTTGTATGATCAATTATATTTAGCTTGTTACTATAAGATAATTTTGTGTAATCTCACAAATGTATATTAGGAGTTTTAGTTGTAAATGATAACTTTAATTAACACTTACAATTTGAGTTAACTTAATGTTTAAGATTCGAAGATCAATTTATATAGTGATCAATTTTGATCCAAATATTGGTTTAATTAAAATTGTAAGTGTTGATTGAAGTTGTAATTTAAAATTAAAACTCTAAATAAACATGTGTTTGCAAATAAAACAAGAGGCCTGTAATTATTTAGAAATAAACAAAAAGATTTTTTTTTCTCCATAACATATTTTTTTAATTAATATTTGTTTAATTAACAAGTGCCTTCGCAAACTTTATTTTCCACTCCACAAAATCTTAGGTATATTAGGCTATTAGCTGTATTATTTTCTTCTTAATAGAATGATAAACCGTAAACCGTACAAACTTTGATTAACAATTTAATCCAGAACGGATGATGCATCTTTTATTTGGTGCATGGAGAATTAATTATTGGAATTTGAACATTGTTAACGGATAATGTCCATGATAATATTATCATGGAACACAATTCACTATGTTCACACTTGAGTTATTTTCTTACAGTTTTTAATGAGATTAAAGGAGAATATGAAGCAATAATAGGTTTTGGTTCTTATGAGTATGTTATAATTAAGTCTGTTTACAACATAAATGAACCATAAGTTATCATTGAGAACCATAATAAATACATTTTATTTTTTATAGAGACCAAATGAATACAATTTTTTTTATAAAAACCAAATTAATACTTTTTAAATTTTACAGAAACCAAATATATTTTACCCTTAAAAGAATTAGTAGACTCAAAAAGTGATTGTCAAATAAGCCATATAAATTTTATCTATTTTATTACAATAAGTAATGTAAGCAATGGGTTCGTTCAATAGCATGTTTGAATTAATTTATTTTAAAGTAAATTTTTTTATTGAAAACCTTTAAAAAAAACTTATTTATTTCTAACAATCTATTCTTAAACACAAAGTAATCATCCTATAAAGATTAAAAAGAAATAATTCTATGTGCTCATCAAAATAAAGATAAAATTTGGGTATAATATCATACGTGTTTCTTATTTATTTATGATTAATATTGAATACAATTAATTTTAATAAAATAACTTTAAATTATTAAACTTAATTAAATGTTTATTGTGTATGTACCAAATTTTCTTAAATTAATGACAATAATATATTATGAACGAGATTAATATTTAATTTATTGGGTTAAAAAACATCCACTTTCTCATACTAAAAAAAAGGTTTACTTTACTTACATATTTTATGATAAAATGATGGCTAAATAGCTATTTTTGTCCTTCAATGTGTAATTCGTTGACAAATGCATCCTTGAAGATGAAAATATAAAATTTAATCCCTAAAAGTGTAAAAAGTGCGACAAATATATTCTGCCGTTAACTTTCGTCCGTCACCGTTAATAAAGTCGCCTACGTGACACAAAAGGACAAATTTGTCACTGAAATGATGATCAACGTGGATTGCCAGCATAGCGGCATATTTGTCATAATATTTTTTTGACTTTTCATCTTTTCACCCCGCCACTGACGAATGCATCCCTGAAGGATGACAATACAACATTTAGTCCCCGAAAATATAAAAGTGTGACAAATATATCTGAATGTTAATAATAAATTGTGACTAATGATTATTATTATTATTATTATTATTATTATTATTATTATGTGTTTATAATTTAATGCTCATATTTGTTTAGTACTTATGTAATATATTTTTTAAATTGCCTTTTAATATATATATATATATATATATATATATATATATATATATATATATATTATTTTGATTTCCTTGTCAAACCTTCATCTTTACACTTAAAAAAACTTTATCTTATATCTTATAATTTTATCAAATTTCAACTAAATTTCTCATTTTTAATCTTTAAAATTATTCTATATCCCAATTTCAACTTAAGTAACCTTATATTTAGAGTGAAAATAATATGTCGAGAGTTTTGAGTAGAAAAAACAAAATCGACTAGAAGACCAAATTTATTTATTTTAGAAAAAAAATTTAATCAACTATTTTTTTTAAAAAAAGTCTCACAAAATTTAATCAATTGAGTTATCATTTAAAAAAATAAAAGACTTTTATTTCTTAAAATTTTTTGTTTCTTCAATTAATTATTAATCTTTATTATGTGCTTTTCCATAATATGTCAAATGGAATGCAAGATCGCTGTAGCCTCTAAATCAGTGAGAGATACAACTCTACGTTCCGCAAGTAATAAACCTTTGTACTAGTTTTTTTTAAGTTAACCTATGTATTATTTTGAGTATTATTATATTTTTATTTAAATTTATTTAGATTCTTTATTTGTTAGTAACTGTTTTTCATATCATTCATATTATGTATAATAAGAGTTGTCTTGAGTGGAAGCACATAAGGTTTATCCACGGGATTCTTTCATATTTGAGGTATATATATACATTTTATTGATTAAGGAAAAAAACTTATAATTTCTCTTTAGTTCTATCTAGTTTAAATTTTCTGAGATTTTTTTTTTAAATTTTTTTTTGATTATATTATTTTAAAAAATAGATAAATAAATAAATAAATTTGGTCATGCGGCTCGTTGTGTTTTTTCTACTCGAAACACTTGACATATTAATTTCAATCTAAATATTAGAATACTTAAGTTGGAATTGAGATATAGAATAATTTTAAAGATTAAAAGTGAAAAATTTAGTAGAAATTTGATAAAATTATAAAATATAAGATAAAGTTTTTTTAACAGTAAAGATTAAGGTTTGACGAGGAAATAAAAAAAAATAATAATATATATATTAAAAGAAAATTCAAAAATATATTGCATAAGTACTAAATGAATAGCACTAAATTACAACCACATAATAATAATAATAATAATAATAATAATAATAATAATAATAATAATAATAATAATAATAAATTACAATATATTATTAACGTCTGAATATATTTGTCATACTTTTTATATCTTTTAGGGATGCATTTATCTTATCAGGGGAGTCAGAAGACGAAAAGTAAAAAAAATATTATGACAAATATGCCCTTATGCTGACAATCCACGTTGGCAATAATTTCAGTGACAAATTTGTCCTTCTGTGTGTCACGTAGGCGACTTTATTAATGACAATGGACGGAAGTTAACAACATGATATATTTGTCGCACTTTTTACACTTTCAGGGACTATATTTTGTATTTTTATCTTTCAGCGAATTACACATTAAGAGACAAAAGTGACTATTTATCCTAAAATGATTATATGGTTTGGATAAATTTTTTTTATATAAATGATAATCTATTCTGGATACTATAAATTTAACATGAAACATGAATACCGAAAAGTTTATATAATATGAAAATTTAATTTATGGTATAAAACCAACATGCTCATTGCCTCATACTAACATTATATTAGCCAAGTAGAATTAGATTCAAATCGTTAAAGTAAGTTATTAAATTTGAGTTTAGTGGATAAAAAAATTACTAAAAGTGACTAGTTGGACTCTTCAATAACAACCTAAAAAATTAGTTAATATTTCATACTTATATGGTAAAAAAAAAAAATGCCCGTATGTTAAAATCTTATAAGGCTAATTCCAAAATATCATTTAATTTTTATTTTCTTGTTTTGGCAAATAAACAGATTGGTTTCCAGGGTTGTGGGTTCTGTTGTTGGCTTGTTGCGCCATCTCAAGACACCTTTTGGGTCCTAAGTAACTGACTGGGTTCCAGTTGAGGCATGTCCCAAGTTCAAGATTCTGCAATAAAGCTTTTGGGAGCAGATATTCATAATATTCACATTCACATTAAGCCAACCATTCACTTCACAGATACTCTCTTTGACTCAGATTCAGCCTTTGCTTCAACCCATCATCATCATGGTCATGCCATTCAACCCTCCTCTACTCTTTCATTTTCATTCTCGTGATTTGTTCCTTCTCACGTGCTGCTCTTTTTCTTGTGAAAGTTTTTCAGTAAGGTTCTTGCTATAGTTTGCATTTTTAAAATCACAATAAGAAAAGGCTGGACTTTTATTTGCCTTACTGAAATGGGTGTATGAAAGCTATACACGATTTGCTTTTGATTGTTTGAATGATAGAAAACTCTTTTCTTTTCTTTTTTCTTGTCAAGATTTGGTCTTCATGTTGCAAGCTTATTAGTTATTTGTATAATGAATATTTCAATGTGGTTCACATGCCTACCCCGAAAATATTATGCACCAGGTATCCGAAGGTGTTTTGTTTTTGTTCTTTTAAAAAAATAAAGCTATTGAGAAGAGTAGATTGTATCATTTTTAGCCATGTGAAAAAGGGTAGAGAGAGATCAAGAAATACATTGGAGAAAATTGTTAAGAGGGATCCAGTGGTGAATAATATTCTTGAGAATTTGGTCTTTAACTGAGTCCAATAACATTGATAGATCCATGTATCCGATTTCACTTGGTGGAATAAGGCTCTTGTTGTAAAGGTAGGGAGGCTTGTTATAGGGAGGGAACTATAAAGTAAATAAAAGAAAATCATGCTTTGATTTTTGTGGTTCTATAGTAAACATAAGAGGTGGAATTTGATTTGAATTATTTGTGTTTGATTCTGTTTTTAAAATTGGACTGCATTGTTTAACAGGTAATGAACATTATGCAGTTTAAATGAGGCCAAATTAGTGGGTTGTGTTATAATAGCTGTAGCAATGTAATATGGATAGTGGCATGGTGAATGAAGATTCTTACTCTTGTTATGTTATGTTAGAAGTTGAAGGTGATTGTGTTTTCAAATTGATTCTCAATGTCCCATTGTATATCTACTGTTAATCACTTCGCTGGAGCATTACCATGACATACTGAGATGTGCTTAATGTGTGGTTTTTTTATTGTATAATTAATTATCTATATTGGAATGCATATTTTATGCCAACCCATACATTCTGTCACAGAGTTAGCGCCTTTGGCCTTAATTCTTATTGCAAGTTGTCTATTCCATGTATGCCCAGCTGACACAGAATGGTCCTCAATTGCAGAATGGACTTGAAGAATCAACTAACAATGAAGTAGATGTTCCTTTGAATGAAGTATCTAACAAACTGATTGATCCACACAAATATGGTTATGGTACTCCAAACTTGAATAAAAATACTACACTGAAACTGGTGCCTAAAGTAGTTCATAGGACTAATGAACACAGGAATGCTAAAAGAGAAATTGATCATCAAGAAAAAGTTTTCAAGAAGCCAGACAAGGTCCTGCCATGTCCTCGTTGCAATAGTTTGGAAACAAAGTTTTGCTACTTCAACAATTACAATGTTAACCAACCTAGGCATTTCTGCAAAAATTGCCAAAGGTATTGGACCGCTGGGGGGACGATTAGAAACATTCCTGTTGGGACTGGCAAGCGTAAGAATAAGCACTCGGCTCAGTATTGTCAGATACCTATGACTCCTGATGCTGCATCTGTGATCCAGACAGATTCTAAACCTGCTAGTGATATGCTTCTCTTATCTAATGAACTTCCTGTGACTTCAAGACCTATCAAAGGAGGGGAGGAAACTCCTCTTAGTGAATCTTTAGAAACTGTGTTAAGTCTCAATGGCCTGACAAAGATTGAAGTGGACTCCTCCACTCTCAAAGATGATGATGATGAGGAGCCTTCCAGCTCTTCTATGAGATCTAGTGAAATAGAGCAGCTTGGTTTGCCACAACACTCTAATGGTTTAGTTCCTTTACATTCATTTCATTATTATCATGTTCCTTCATGGCCTTACCAATGGAATCCATGTTGGAATGTCAAGGAGTTTAGGCCTAGTAACATCAGTTCTAGAGCTGTTTACACCGATTCTTCAACTATGATGGCAGTTCCTGGCTTCTCCATACCAACAGTAATACTTCCAGGGGTGCCTTATTCGTATTTGGGTTTTATGTCAAGCTGGGCTGAGCAAAAAGAAGAGGCTTCATTGGTTGGATCTGCATTTAGTGGCATCTCATTGTCTTCATGTTCAGTTAGCAACAGCACTTGTTCGGGTAATAGGTCCCCAACCTTGGGAAAACATCCTAGAGATGGAAGTACACCGGGGGAAGATGCAATGAAACAGAATCTTTGGGTGCCTAAGACTGTAAGAATTAATGACCCAGAAGAGGCAGCAAATAGTTCTATATGGTCAACTTTGGGGACAAAGTCTGAACAGAACAAATTCATTATGAAAGGAAGTGTTTTTAAATCATTTGAACCAAAGTCACAGGCCAGTCCTCATATTTTAGATGATAATCAAATTCTAAGGGCTAACCCTGCTGCTTTCTCGCGCTCTGAATCTTTTCAGGAAAGAATGTAAAATCCTGTATTATGTTCCAGTTTTTGGTTTTGTCAGCTCAACCATGTCAAATTGGCATTTGTAGTTGGATGAGGCTCAGAAGACTTCTGAAAGTCCATTTCTGTCATGGATAATTCCATGTATTGATGTTAAAGAAGATAGCCATGGCAAGAACCTTGAAGAAATTTTAAGTTGTATGTTCACCAGTCAATAAGAATCTCAACCTTGTGTCACCATTTGCTTCATGGTAAAGAAAGAGTCATGGAAGAACTTGAAATCTGACTGAGGTATGATATTTAGGCTTCTAAACAGTTGCAATCAAGATATTACTCCTTTGAGTTGATTCTTTGTTTCATTTGATCTTCATATTTTCATCATTGTCCAGTCAATCTTAGGTTAGGAATTTGCATTGACTTCTTTATGTGCTGTTTTCTGACTTTTTGAGGAATTTATTTTATTGTTTTCTTCCCTTTTTTTCCAAAAGATTGGCCTTGTATTGTATATTGAAAGTTGATTATAGCAAAGAGAAAAATGCCTCAGGCCACAGGCTTGTTGTAGCAAATTTTCTTCTTGTCTTATACATAGATGAAGTCAAAATGATGCTATTGGTGACAATCTCTATTGCGATCAGGTAAATTATAGTCATATATTTGCTTCAAGACATCAGTGCATATTTTAGAGCACAATACATACTTTTCCCTTTTGACTTTACCTGTCATTTTTTGCGTAGAAGTTGATTAATTTATGTTTTTCTTCATTCCGTGTTTCCGTTGATTAATAGCTGTTGTCATTTTCACCTTTGTCATAGCTATTGTTTCTGATATCTATGATAAGTAGGATATGCTGAGAAAACTTTTTGGCTATTTTATTTTAGCCTGGGGTTGGAAATTGCTGAACCACATCATGGATATGATAAGCAGGATATGATGGATTGGTCCACACTGTAATGAATAAATGCTGACCACAAATTCTTACAGTAGAAGACATTGCTTATATAGTGCAAAATTACAGTGTCCTCCTGGACTCTGGTTTTCATTGCCAAAGGAATAAATCAGGCATATACTATTTTGAGATTAATAACATGAAATTCTTTGCAGTTTTCATACATCATATGATTGTATATCTTATTTCATTTGTTGACTGTTCCATAGCTTAAACATTTTAGGAGTAGCTTTCAGAATCACTTCAACTTTTCTATTAGAAAATAGGATAAAATATATTTTTGGTCCCATAAAATATCTCTAAATTCGATTTGAGTCCCTATAAATTTTAATATGTTTTAGTCTTTGCATTTTAACGAAACACATGTTTTTAGTCACTGATGATAAGAGACAAATACCACATCATTTTTTTTAAATATAGGGACTAAAAACATTAAATTTTTATAAGACTAAAACTGAATTTCAAACATATTTTGAGACTAAAGATTTTACCCTAGAAAGTAACTCAAAATGAGATTCAAGTCCATTAATTATACGTGTTCACTATACTTTTATTCTTTAACTCTGAATTTGTACTTATTGCTGTTGAGTTAGAGCCCTAGAAGGTGAAAAATCAGGGAACAGAGGGGCTCAGGTTATTATCAGATTAGAGCATTGTGAAGGTAACTTAAAAGTTTTGCTTGGGCTTCTGGCCGGTCAACCATATATTTGACTAAGAACTGTTGAATACATGTTGTTCTTACCTCATCTTGGAGAGGACTAGGATCTCTCGAATGGTTGAGTGGTATGAACTTTTATGATGGACAAATTTCACATATTGACATAGGGCATTGCTTTGTGTACCCAATACAATTGCTGGCACACCCAGCAAAACAGTAAAATTCCATTTTTGTCCTTCTGTAAAGCTGATACAGATTGATGAATCTATAAGCCCAATACGGATTGACCAATCCATAAGCCTCATACAGATTGAGGTCCAAACGATGCTCTAACCAACTGAACTAATAAGTCAATTATGTTATAAAATAATTAATGTCGTTATATATAACAATAAAATTTTTAATGTATATTTAATGCATATGTAAATTTAGATAATAAATTTTGTGACAATTAATTTTGATATAATAATCTGTAAGTCCAATACGAATTGATCAATTCATAAGCCTCATGCGAATTGGGGAATTGCTTTGGGCACCCAGCGTTTTTGCTAGTACATCCAATAGTTTCCCAAAATGCAAAAACTGTCCTTATAGGCATTTTGGGTTATAAATAGCATATTCCTTTTTTTTTCATTTTTGCAGTGTCTTTTTGATTTCGTAAAACCCCACTCTATAACTGAAGCTTGCTTTCATTATCTTCCGTTGGTGCGTGTTTGTTGTCGTTGGTGGTGCACGTGCTTTGTTAAGGATATACAGTGAAGTTTGGTGATTTTTTAGAATGTTTTAAATAATATTACCAAATTAATATTTATAAAATTGCTAAAAACTATTGCTAACATATAAAAAAAATTAATTTCTATAACATATTAAAAAAAATAATTAAAATTATTTTTTTAAAAAAAACTCATACGGATTGATGATCCGTATTAGTCATACGAATTGTTAATTCGTATGATTCATACAGATCATCAATCCGTATGAGTTTTTTTATTAAAATTATTTGAAAAAATAACTAAAAAATTAATATTATTTTTTAAAAAAAAACTTATAAGCATATAACTCATATGGATTAACAATCTATATGAGTTTTTTTTAGATTAATTATAATTTTGTAATTATTTTTTAAAAAATAATTAAAAATTAGAAAAAAAAACTCATACGGATCATCAATATGTATGAGTTTCTTTTATTTTAAAAAAAATTAGTTATTTTTTATAAAAAATAATTAAAAAAATAATTCATACGGATTGATGATTTATGTGAGTATTTATGAAAGGACATAAATGAAATTTCCCTATTTTGCTGGGTGCACAAGTGTCCAAAAATTATGAAAGGTAAAATCATATATGGATGGACTTTGGAGGTTCTGGGGTGAATTGGTTAATGGAACACTTCAAGAAGCGGAGGCTAGAAAGCAATGCCATGGTTAGATGATTGTCATAATCTATTTCTTGCACACTTTAGGGAAAAATGATAAGTCTGTAGGGTTTATTTTCATCATAGACATTGAAAAAAGGGA
Source organism: Glycine max (assembly GCF_000004515.6). NCBI lineage: Eukaryota > Viridiplantae > Streptophyta > Magnoliopsida > Fabales > Fabaceae > Glycine > Glycine max. Next base: position 36,210,386 of record NC_038251.2, read on the forward strand.
GTAATTCCTGAAGTATTTAACCTTTAAAAAATTGAAACAGTTTTTTTTAAGGAAACATGCTCATATTATTAAATCATGAGAGCATAACTCAGCAATACAATTTGGTAAATGATAGAAATCTTGAGGACTAGCATAATCTCTAGATGCCCTATCTAGGCCATGTGCAACTAGATTTGCTTGCCTTCTAACAAATCATGCCCTATAACTTGGTTCTGCTATCAAATGGTCTCTGCAGCACCTAATTATGCTGCCAAACTCGGTCAACTCAATGTTAGCTGAAGCAATACTATAAGCTACACTTTGATAGTCTACCTCTATAATAACCTGTTTTAAGTTTAATTCCTTTAGCCACCTAATAGCTTCTAGTGCTGCAATTGCTTCTCCTTCGACCACCTTGGGAACAAAATCTCGCACCAAAGATTGGACCTGAACAGCCTGCCCATAATTGTTTTGACGATTTTTCTTTGCGCACCCAGCAAATTGTTGGTACCCACACCTAGCACAACATGTGCAATTTCAATTTTGCCCTTTCATAATAGGACTTACGGATTGTCAATCCATATTAGACTTACGGATACCTTTGACTTTCAAAAATATGTTTTATGAATTAATTTAAAATTATTAGCATGACACTCTAACCAACTGAACTAATAGACTAATTATGTTTTAAAATAATTAATGTCGCTATACATAACACTAAAATTTCTAATGTATATTTAATGCACATGTAAATTTACATAATAAATTTTGTGACAATTAATTTTGATTTAATAATTAATTTATTTACATATATAAATTGTAAATAAAAATCATAAGTTTAAAATTGTGCATGTTGTTCTGGGTGTACCAATAATTTGTTGGGTGTGCAAAGAAAAAACCCTCGTTTTGAATACAACAACATTGCACTTCAAGCTCCCTTGTTGGGGAGGTTCCCATCAGTTTGGTGCTTGATGCCTCTTCATCGGGCCATTGTCAACACTATGAATGATCTGAGCACTACTCGAATGCTGAAGCATCTATCTCGCTCTTCAAACTACACTTGTGATACCATTTACTCCGATATACATATTTATATAATAAAATACATGAAAATGTGAAATTACATAAAATAGATTTTATTTTCTAAGCATAAAAGAGTTCACGTGGGTAAAAGATTCACATTCATGTTAATAGTCAAATTAAAAACTTAACAAAAATAAGGGTATAGAAATATCTCTGATCCAAAACAAGGTCATCCAATTATTTTTTTACAAAAGGAAAACAAGTTAAGAAGTGGAACAACATAAAGTAACATGTTCACAACATTATGCAAATAATATAGAAATCCATGCCCTAATGTCACATCCTATTAAAGTTTTGTGTCCTAGCGTCCTCTAGTATAAGATTCTTTAAAGTCGTTTGCCTAACCATTTAATCTCATGAACACAAGGTTCGAGATCATCATAGAATTCAAACACAAACAACACACACGCACAATATAAGTATAATAAGCTCAAGTTAGCACAACTCGCATCATTTTACCACTCATTGCGTAACATCACTTATCCTAAGGATTTAATCACAAAATTACATACCACAACTTCACATTAATCACGTGTTCAGAACACACATTTCAAGTATAACACAACATCTCACACAATTTATTACCCACCATCACGTAATAAGATCTCTTAAGATCTCTCATTTTTTTCTTTAATGGTAGATTTCATTTTGGGATCTTTGGTAACTTTTTGTAGGTTCCATATGGATCCCACTTTTAAATATTATATTTAGATATTTATTAAATTAAATATAATTAATTAAGTAATTAAATTTAATGAAACATGGAAGAAAAAAATTTATAAATATTAAAAAAATAGTAAAATGAGCATAAATTTAATTTTTATTTGTGACTAAATGTTAAACAAATGAAAAATACATAAATTTGATAATAAATAAAAATGTAACACATTAATGACAAAGAAAAATCAAATTTCATTATTCTTGTGACAGTCATGTTCCCAAATATGCAACAGAGTAACGATCACCGTGTACATAGTGCCTGTCGCGGCTTGCCTACTCATTTTTTCCCCTACATTTTCATTTTTGCCCTTTAGTCTCTCTCCTTTTTTTATTTCTTTTTTTCAATTTTTTTCCTCCCTCTCTCTCCTGTACCAGGCATGCCTTTTTTATTTCTTTTTTTCAATTTTTTTCCTCCCTCTCTCTCCTGTACCAGGCATGCCTTTTCTTCTTCCTCCATCGCAGCCTCATCCTACGCCTCGTCTTCTTTCTTCTTCCTTCTTTTTTCTTTTTCCTCAATCACGACCTCTTTTGCAGCGGCCGCGGCCTCCTTCTCCCTTTTCCTACGCGATGGATGCGTTCTCCCTCCACCTCACCCTCCACCACGACCTCCTCCCCCTTCCCCCTTCTAGAACTCCGTTGCAGCCTCCTTTCCCAACGCTGGTATGTGTATTTGGTTTTTATGGTCTGTTGGTCTCTCCCCCTACTAATTTCTTCTTCTTCATCATCATTCCATCTCCTCTTCTATTGGTTTCTCCTGCATTTTGGTGTTAGGGAGATAGAGCAAAAAAAAATGTTTTTTTAACAATGTTCAGATCTTAAGGGTTCTTGTGCAAGAACCCATTCTCCATGCTGGAGATATGCCCAACTCCTTTATTGGGAGATCTTATGAAGACCGGATCTTGAGCTTAAAATTCTTGTTGAAAATCTGACACTAAAGTTGTTGTAAGACCCTTTCAAATAATTTACGTCACTTAAGAAAAATAATTAATTTAGTTAATCATATTAAATATGTCAATTATTTGTGTTATTATTCCAAAATTATCCTTTTCTCATCTTTGTATCCACTTAATTGTTTCTATTAATGTTTGGAGAGAGAATAATTAAGTAAGAGTATCTAGGAGAAAAATAATTAATACATCTAAAAATTAAAAAGAATCTTATAAAAAAAACAAATGAGAAGAGTGTTATATTTAAGAACCGAAGGAATACAAAATAATTTGCTATGCATGTATAAACAAATTATTCCCAAAACACTTTTGTGGTCCTCCTGCGGTTAGTTACAGGTAAGAATCAATACTTATGATACAGAGTAGTTTGTATTGTTGAGTGTTGACCCAAACAGTTCACAAGGAATGTCAAGATGAAATATTAATGACAATAATGGAGAAATGCACTTTTGTGGCCCTCCTGCGGTTAGTTACCGGTAAGAATCAATACTTATGATACAGAGTAGAGTAGTTTGTATTGTTGAGTTTTGACCCAACAGTTCACAAGGAATGTCAAAGATGAAATATTAATGACAATAATGGAGAAATGTGTAAGGGGCCTCTCCAATGAACAAACTGATAGGGCATTCGTGGAAGATATTCTCTGGAATTTGTAGTTTGCAACACAAGTTCAAAATTCATGGAGAAGACATTCAAATGATCACAAAGACTCGCCTATCATCCTACAAGGAGACATTCAAATGATCACAACATTATTCTTTTTTTGAAAAAAAAAAAGGAAAACATAACAAGTCTTTTTGAAACTCAAATGCAGTCTTTGCAACATCTGAGTAAAGAGAATCTTGCGATCAACTTATTTGATGAGGAGGACAGCCATAAAACTTCCCTTCAAAGTACAAAATTTTAAAGACTAGGAACAGTACAAAGTGGAATAATTTCTAATTATAACACTTGTTACAATTACATGGTGCATGTCATCATAAATATAGTGAGATGGCAAAATTAAGACTATGGTATAAGATTACTCGTTATGAAATATAATAAAGAAAAAGAACGGATAAATATCTATTTTTATCTTTGAATTTGTTAGGTACCGATAGTTAGGTCCTTGAAAGAAAAAATTAAAATTTTATTCCTGAAATTATAAAAAGTATGACGATTAATCCTATCGTTAGTTTTCTTTAACTCCAATGACTATGTCTATGTAACACTTTTGGTGATGACATGACAACGGACGGTTGTCACATGTCATTTACTTGGTTATCATATGTCAAAAAATTAACTTTTTAATTTGATCTTTGAACTTAATAACTTGTTGTCATGTTAATCTTTGAACTTAATCAATTGCTAACATTTTGGTTCCTAAAAGCACGTCTGAATTCTAACAAATAATTTACTTTTAAAAGTTAGGATATTTATTTAATTAAGGAGAAAATTAAAAAACAAAGACATACAAAATTGATCATTTTATTCGACCAAAATTTAAGATGAAATTGGATACTTTTGTTTTTCACCTTTTATTGTATTTTATTTTATTTTGTATACTCCAACATGACTAATATAATAGGCGAACTTTTATACTCAATTTTGTAGGTTGTATATATTGTATATTCCAACATGACAAACAACAACTATATTTTATGTTCAATTTTATAGGTAGTATATTTTTAACTTATAATGGGTCATGTCCTGTAATACTCAATCTTTGAACAACAATGTAAAAACTACAAAAGGATATGTAAGAAAATAGTTCTAATACTTTTATTTTTCATGTCCCCTTTATATTCAATTGTTATGACGGGTCAAGTATTTTTTTTAACTGTTTGTTCATCATTAACATTATTTCATAAAATTAATTAATTAATTAAGATAATATTCTACACATATTAATAGCATATAAGATAATAACTTAGTTTGGGTAGAATATCTGGTTTGGAACCTTGTAGAATAATGTTAGTAATGTCTTGGGTTTAACACTTACTATTTTGATGTAATCACTCATAACTTTTAGTTTCATATTCATAGTATAATTTAAATGATAGAATTGGAGAAAGAATAGAAGTACGAGAATATAGTAATGTTTATGCTAATAATTTCATGCAAAATGAGACTTAATTGGAAATTTAAAAGTACTTTTAGGAATCAAAATGATAGTCCATGTTAAATTCAAGATCCAAAATGTTAATAAGTTGTTAAATTCAAGGACTAAAATGATGGCAATTTGTTATGTTTAGAGATCAAATCAAAAAGTTAATTTTTTGACATGTGATAGTCATGTAAATGATATGTAACAGTCAAGTAAATGACATGTGACAATTGTCTGTTGCCATGACATCACCAAAAGTGTTACATAAACACAATCATTGGAGTTAAAGAAAATTAATTATAGGACTAATTGTTACACTTTTTATAATTTCAGGAATAAATTTTAATTTTTCATCTTTCAAAGACCTAACTATCGATGCCTAACAAATTCAAAGATAAAAATAGATATTTATCCGTTCTTTTTTTATTATATTTCATAACTAGTAATCTTATACCATAGCCTTAAATGATTAACATGACAACAAGTTATTAAGTTCAAAGATCAAATTAAAAAGTCAATTTTTTGACATATGATAACCATATAGATGACACGTGAAAATCACGTGTATGACACATGATAACCGCCAGTTGTCATATTATCATCGAAAGTGTCAAACAGACACCTCCGTTTAAGTTAACAGAAAAAACTAACAGTAACACTAATTTATCATACTTTTTACAAATTTAAAAATAAAATTTTAATTTTTCATTTTTTTAGGAATTTAACTGTAAACGCTTAACAAATTTAAGAAAGAAAATATATATTTATCCAAAATTGAAGATATAGAATCTCTTTTTGAATTAGCTGTTTTAATGTCATATGTAATGACCCTACACTGGAAAATGTCAGTTACTTTTCTCATACCTTGGTAGGAAGAAAGTAGTATATACTATATTCAAAGCACTTCTAACACCGCTTATGTTTCAGAGTCACGAGGCCATGACCAGAGACACTTTTCTGTTATAACAAACAACTACATTGGAAGTACAGGATGAATTTAATGCATAGGCCATACAGTCATAATCATAAAAACTGTGAAATTGATTGTTACAACTTACAACAACTACCACCGTCATCATGGATTCACTCAAATAAGGGTAAATGTAAGTATGTGCTTAGTTTTACCTCTTGAATTAATCAATCGATTTACATCTAATTTGAAGTTTATTTAGGAATAAATACATCAAATCTAAAGTTACTAAACCTAGCGTTTGTGTTTTTTGCCTAAAACAAAAAACTTGTGTTTTTTAGTTGACGTGAGGTGAAAAATGTAACATGCATACATTGACGACATCAATCCAATTAAATGGAGGTTTTAATAAGCTGTCCATGATCATAATTTTGGCCGCCATATCATAAATTTAGTTACATGACGTTATCTACTTGAGGACGATTTTCCATCAAAATTAATGAGTTGGGTAATGGGAAAGTGAAAAATTGAAATACTAGAGATTGACTTTATGCATTCAAAGAATTGGATGAAAACCATAACAAAAAGAAATAAATAAATAAGAGGGAAAAAATTTAGGCACACGTACAAATTGAATTCTGATAATGAACATGATTATAAAATTGTGACAATGCTGTAAAATCAAACTTTTGTACAAGGTAACATACACCCTATTAGTTGCTGGAAATTTCTTACAAATCTTAATTATGTCTCCCTGGAGGATGGTGCAGGTGAGTAACTGTGATCACTTGAGTCTCTTCTCCATGAATTCTGAACTTGTGCTGCAAACTGCAAATTCCAGAGAATATCTTCCACAGAAGGCCTTTCAGTTGGGTCACCAGAGAGACACCTTACACATATCTCCATCATTGTCATTAATGATTCATCTGAACATTCCTTGTGAACTGCTGGGTCAACAATACTCCTTCTAGCTATGTCATCAGTTTTGATGCTTACCTGTAACTGCAGAAGAGAGCACAATAACATTAATTGTTAGAATTAGGTGGAAGTACTTTACTACCTCTTGTGCTTAACACAGGAAAGTTAGGTTGTAATTCAGATATGTTGCACAGTGTTGCTTAGGTTGCATTTGATTTATATTATGGGACACTACAAAGAGTACAGTACAACACAAGTAAATGAATCACAAGACAATTTTGTGTCATTAGTTGCTTGATGACCAACAAACAGGACTATATTGTGCTATCTGCAGTTTGATATGCATACTGGAAAAAATAACACATTTACTATAATATCCTTTTTGTTGTGCAACGTTTCATGCAAAGGGCTGGGAAGATGAAGTAGCGAAGCTTTCTCTTTTTCTTTCTGTGCTAAGGACAAAATTTTGTGGCTCAGTTTAGAGGATAATAAAAAGATTAAAACTTAGATGGAATTATTTAGATAATTTTGGTATTGAATTGCATCAAAGGTCAACATACATTACCAAAAGTGAAAATGCAAGTTTGGTTGGAGAACATTAGCAAAATCACTTAAACAACTGTATGTAAATTTTGTCCTCATGAAAACTAGTTTTGTACTGACTCATGTCTTGAGCTGTTTTTATCTAGCACTTATGCTATTCTAAAAATCAAATAAAGTACAATTTTTTTATGTTGTACAGTCCCTCAGTATTTTAGCAAATCAAAGTACTTTTAATGTTAAATTTGCAAACTTATCCATAACTAGTCTAAAATGTTTAAGCATGAAACTTGAAGGTAATACTCACAAGATCTTTTAGTGTTCCAACTTCATTGTGGAACATTATTGGTCGTCCCAGAATGATTTCTAGCAAGATTACCCCAATGTCATAGACATCATTCTTGTCTTCATCCTTGATCCTGCATAAATAATTAATGTAATCACCTCAATTAATGCCAATTGAAAAGAACTATACATTATTATAGACAATCAACAAAGCACCAATTTAGTAGTACGAGACTCAGGAAAAGATTTTATAATAAGTCCACATGATTGTAGACATTGAAATTTGAAACATTTAAGGGTCGACAAATTGAGGGTTTTACTAACATTTCTTCACATTAGAGATACCAATGGAGTGGTTAGCATTGGAAGAAGCAGATATATATGGATCAGGGTTGAGATTTATCCAAGGGAATATGCATCAGGGGGTGAAAAAGAATTAATAAAATTCTTACCTGTCTATTTCTACAACTAGTATATATATTTCAACTTTAAACAGAGAGCATATGTGATAAAATGCATTTCATGGGAAAATCCAATGACAGTGAACCCCCCCATTCAGTGTCAAAACATTTAATTCTGTTGTGTTTAATTTTCTAAATACTATAACCCTGAAAGTTCCATCGAATCAACACACCCTTTTCATGCTGAAGTTCACGTGGAACCCATGTAATAGGGGAATGAAACCAACCTAGAACAGAGTGGGACCCGTGTCATTTAGTAAACGCTTACATGAATTTCATTTCACTCAATAGTAAAGAGTGTATTTAGATAACACTTCTTATTCTCTTAGTAGCTAAAATTAGGTTTTATTACAATATCGGTAATTATTTTTTTTTTTTTACCTTGCTTGGACATTTCCTTTAAAGCCAGGGGAAGTTCCATTGCTGATCTGAAAGTTTTAAAGAAAACAATTTTGATGAGTAAAATCAGAAATGAGTGAAGATATAGTAGTAGTAATATAAACAAAGATTTGTTCCATTTACCATTCTTTTATTTTCAGCAGAGAGTGGCAGATTATAACTGCTTATTTTAACATTGTGATTGTTATCCAAAAGAATATCTGTTATCTTCAGATTATTTGAATACAGTCCAGGCACTATCCCTGTGTGCAAAAATTGAATGCCTTTCACCACTCCAATTGCAGCTGTTATTCTCTGAGTCCAAGAAAGCTTTTCCCCAGAAGATCCTATTGAAAGTATATGTTAGAGGAAATATTCATTTCCTTTTATCTGAACATGAGAAAAATTTAGGTCCTGTTTGGTTTGAGAAAACGTTTACAATGATTTGTTTTCAAGCAACTATTTGAAAATAGGAAATAAAATGAAAACAAATTGACATTTTTGAATTACATGCAAAAGTAGAAAATGAAAACAAAATCTTAAACCTAACAATTCCTAGAAAGGACTTTAGTGTACAAAATTAATGAAATTTATGGTATGTGGGAATTTAGAAGGAAGATTGTGATGGAAAAGTTTCCTTACCCGAAACACAGCTTCTTAAACTTTTATTTGGAACAAACTCAAATATGAGAAATACATTGTTTACACTTGAATCATCTTGGTTGCTCTCAAAAGCATGCCCAAGTGCACTAACCAAGTGTGGATGCCTTAGTTTTGAAATCATCTCAACATGGTGCATGTAAGTCTGAGGGCCATGTTTCTTTCTCATTTTCAAACCTCTAATAGCAATTTGCATTCCATCAGAAAGCACCCCTTTATAAATCTGCCATGATAGTTAATGTAAATTAAATTTTGCAAGTCACAAAGATAATGGAGAACAACTATGCAAAAAATTATATGCATAATCAGCAGGGCGAACTACAGAGCCTAAACAATACAAACCTATGCAAAAGTTTCCAGTTACAACAAAGGGAAAGTATACTGTAATAAGCAAATGAGAGTATAATAAACTCTACAATAAGTGTGAGATAGATGGCTAGCTACCCTGTGAATATAATTTTCAACAGAAGTCATGCCAGAGATTCAAATGTACCTCATCTAAAGACAATACATAGCCGCAGACTTTGTACTTAACAACAAGTTTTCTCAAATATTATTCATATATAGTTATATGAAGCCTAATTTTTGGCAACATACACTTATGTGTTGTCCAGATTATTGACATATTTGTTCTAGTATGGAGTATCTAGAGTCAAGTCGGAGCCATCACAAAATTACAGTTCTATAGGTTAGGGCATCAAGCATTTGGTAGGTAACTATATATATGATTCTGTCAACCTTAATAATCTCTAGTACATACCTGACCACGTGGGCCTTCACTTATGAAAGATGATTCATCAAAATTGTTTGTAGCTTCCTTAAGTTCCTCCAAAGCAAAGGTCCTATAAGCAGGAAGGCTGGCTCCCATCTTCATTGTTTCTGATATATACCCTGCAAACAAAGAAAATAAAATGACTATATGTGACATGTAATAATTAATAGAAATGAAGGTTGTGAGTGACATGCTCTAATTCCTTGATTTCTATGATACATTCTGCACTTTAGCACAATAGATATGCACTTATTTTATTAGATCTAATCTGTTATAGTCATAGAAATAAAACCTGAAATGTCTCCTACTCTAAATTCAATATTTTTTTTTGCATATGTTGATACATCTACAGCCAGACAGAACAACATATTCTCAGAATTATGTTTTAGCCCTTAAACCAAAAACTTGAACACAAATAATCTCATGTTTCAAAATAAAACTTTTGAACCAATAAGGCAAAAGATTTGAGGATTTACTTGCATCATTGAGAAGTTTTGCTGTGTTTGCTGATGATACATGTTCTATTATGGACCTTGTTGATGCCCTCACAACACGCTTGCTATTCACCCGGCTCATGACATGCTCCTTTATGGATCTTGTTAGTGTTTCCACAGCACGTTTGTCAGGAACCCTTTTGATGATATGCTCCATTATGGACCTTGTAGTAGTTTTCACTTCATCTTCATTATGTTCCTGACTGATAGCATGCTCCAAAGTAGACTTTGAAGGTATTTTCACTACTTGTTTCTTATGAACTCGGCTAACAACCAAGATGACCACTCCTACAATCAACACTCCACCAACAAGACCTCCCATACTAGATACAATAATTGCTTTACTAGTTGTTCTCTTGTGCTTCTGTTGATGGGTTATGATCGTCACTGCCAAAGCCTCATTGCTGCAGAAATCTGAAGGGTGCTGATCTTGGTTCTTGTTTGATAAGCAGTTTCTAGCATACAGAACAACCCTGGTCTTTGGTTCTAAACAAGTGGGAAGTTCCCCTTTCAGAAGATTTGAAGACAAATTTACAAAGTGGAGATCATCATTGCATGACAAGTTATTGAGAAGCATGCCAGTGAATTTATTTGAGGAAATATCAAGGTAATTGATGGAAGGCAGAGACAATAAGGATGGTGGAAATGGCCCCACAAAACCATTCAATGAAAGGTCTAGCCTTTGGAGCAGATAGAATGAACTTAAATTAGAAGGGACACTTAACCTGAAGCTATTATTTCTAAGCACAAGGGAAACCAACTTGGTGGGGAGAGAAGGAAAATGAGGTCCAAATGTGTTGTTTTCCAAGTTAAGAACTTGAAGGTTTGGCAAATTCTTAAGATGAGGAAGTTCCCCAGATAACTGATTATTTGATAGATCTAACACCCTCAAGGTATGAAGAGCATTCAATGAAGTTGGCAGGCTCCCACTAAGCCAGTTGTTCCTCATACTAAGCATAGCCAAACCTTGAAGTGAGCCTACCCAGTTGGGAACCTCACCATTGAAGTTGTTATCATCAAGCACCACTGACTGAAGGTTCCTCAGAAGTGAAAGCTGAGAAGGGATGGCTCCACTGAAGTGGTTTGAGGTAATGTTAAGTATTTCCAATGAAGACATTTGAGCAATGCTTTCAGGTAAGTTCCCCCAGAGTCCAAGAGAAACTAAGGAAATGACTTTCAAGCTTGAAAGAGTGCCTAGTGTAGCAAATAGAGTATCTGAGGAGAAGTTTTGAGGCAGTGGATTATACTCATTGTTGCCAACAACATGCAGCTGTGTCAAGCTATCCTCATAGCAGACTAGTGTCAAATATGAGGTAGGTTCAATGTTGCAAAAGTCTGTGGTGCTGCTGAGAGTACCTAGTGCTGATGGATAGCCAAGAAGTTGCTGAACCTTGAGTAGTGTTTGAGACTGAGAAAACTCTAACTGCTCTGAGAGTTGGATGGTGGCAAGAAACAAGGTTAAAAGGAGTAAATGTGAAAGGGAAACTGGTTTTGATGCCATCTTCTCTTCCAATGGATAGAGAGAGAGAGATCACTTGGATAAATAAGGACACAAAGGGGTTTTGGATTAGGCTTCTAGGAACAAGCTTCTGTCTCTGCCATTCATTCAATACAAATGAAACCAACCATCTTTTTTTCACTCTAGTTCTTTCTGATCTTCCATGGCATGCATTAAGCATTGACACATAAGAAGCACTAGGCACTGCAAAACATGAAACATTTTACAGTGGACCACATTCTCAGTTCATCCGTTAACCATATTTGCAATGTAAAGTGCTTATGCTTTTGTGTTAGTTTGGGTGCAGTTAGTATCATGACAATACGCTAGTTACCTAATGGCTAAGGCTAATTTTATATTGTATTGTATATTCTATAAAAATGTGTACCTTTTTGTTCTGTATCTTACTGAAATTTGGAGCGCGACTGTGGCTGTGGTTTGGCATACTCTCTCTCTTGTCTCCTCTAACAAGCCACCTAATATAATGGTTCCTCTTTCAGATTTTTTATTTTTTTAGTGAATTGGTGTAAAATTAAGTTACGGTTTGTTTTGAAAACTAAAAAGAAATGATATGAACAATAAAATAAAGTTAGATTCACACTTTTACTTTCTATATTAATTAAAAAAATAACATAACAATAGCAATGTTACTTAAGTGTATAGAAACTGAGTTTCATATATCCTCTTTCCATATTCCATACACAAGACTTATGAATAACATAATAACAATAATTGTTCTAGTTAAGACAATGTAAGTAAAAAATTAATATACAATAATATTACTTAGGTTTCAAATATAGATGATAAAAAATTTAAATATTATAGTCTTAAATATAAGTAAATTTTAAATAATATTATTACATTTAGTGAAATAATTTTTAGAATATTATTTATTTAATTGAAATTTTATTTTCAAATGATTTATTTTTATTCATAATATTAAGTTTTAATAAACGATAGTTTTATTTTCTTAGGGAGATTAACAAATTCAAATGAGGTTGATTGATTTTTTTTTACCTATAATAATAAAGAAGGGAGGAAATAATATTTTTGCATAACAAAGAGTTTTGCCTTAGATCTATTTTTTTCTCTTAAAAAAATTGTCATTTATCCCCCAAACACCATCATTAATGTCCCTAATAACGTGACTGTGAAAAAGGAAGATATTATAAGTGAAAATGTCTAATCATAAAATATAGGGGGTTCTGCATTCCCGATGCATATCAGATTATTAAGGCATCAATAAATAATTGTGTGATTATATCATAGCACTCAAGGACACACGAAAATGTGAAAGTAGTTTGTCGTTTTACATAGGAAGTTGCACACACTATCCCATTCTTTTAATCTTAAAAGATTTGTTTATTAAAATAAATAAAAAAAATGATTTTTCTTAGAATAACTAAAAAAAATAATAAAAATATTTATTTTATTAAAATAACCATTTATTTCAATAAATAAATTTAAACAATTCACTGGTTTTGTTTTACACTTACAATGGCCAGTTAATTTGGGACCATACACAAACTTAGTTAATGCTCACCAATTTCTAGCAATGGTAGCATGCAAACAATCGAATATTATTTTAAATTCATATGCACATTCTTTCCGGGAATTTCATTTTAAAGATGGGAAGCGATTAATAAAAAAAGAAGAAGAAAAATAAATTGAGAGTCGAGTAGAGTTTGGTACTAATTATTTGTAAATGTTTGCGTAAAGAAAGTAATTGTAAATATCAGTTTTTTTTTTTAAATTAATGTTAACGTAAAAAAAATCAATGTTAATGTATGTTAACATCGATTTTTACAAAAAGTCGATGTCAATATACAAAACGTTAATATCAGATTTTTACAATGTTAATATTAACTTTTACAAAAAAATTGATATTAACTATTAACATTAATACATAAGTTAACATCGATTTTTTATAAAAAAAAATCGATCGATGTAAACCTATGTTAACATCGTTTTTGTCAACATTAATATATTTTTATTGTGTAATTCTTATTAGATGAAATTAGTTATTTAAATAATCGATGTTGTAAATTGTACGATTTTTTTTAATAGATATTGATGATAATATTTTTAACATCGATTACAAAAATCGATGTAAAAAGTAATAAATAACCGATAAAGAAAACATATTTTCTAAATAATAATGACATGTAATTGTCATGTTTCAAACCCACCTCGACCCGCTTTTTAAATGCTGATGTTTTTTTTTTTTAAAAAAAAAAAGAAGAAACGCTGCCCTAATGATTATTTGAAATTTATAACATATCATACCTAAGCAATTTATAAAGAGAAAAAATAAAATATTTATTATAATAAAATTATAAAAATTTAAATACTATTAACGAGCATTAAGTATACCAAATATTTCTAAAGTAACATGTTCAAGGCATTGGATGCCATAGTAACAGATGAATTGGAGATGAATCCAGTAGATATGTCACGAGAATAACTAAGAATTCTGAATAAATATTGAATAAGTTAATGATTTTACCCATCCGTTATATTATTTCAAAATTCGTGCATCCATGTGTCACTCTAGGAAAAGGAAGTAACGGACAGAGAATATATTGTTGAGCTCGTGATACATTTGTCAATTGTAAAACGTAACCTTTTACGCCTGGTGAGTGAAACGGACAAATGCCCGCGGGACCAAACTTCACGGGTCTGCTTTTCATTTCTGTTCTTGTTCGTTAAAGACATACAAGTAAATAGTGAAATTCCTATTGAAAATATGAAATGTTGATAATTTTATTTTTAAAAGATAAAAAATTTAAATTTAATTTTATATGTATAAAGAAGGTAATAAATTAATCTAATAGATAATTTAAGATTAAATTATCTCTAAACTTTATAATTTAATATCAAATTGATTCTAAAAAATAACTTATTATCAAATTAGTCTTTCAAACATAATTTAATGACAAAATTGATTTTACAAATTTAATTACAATAATAATTTATCGTTTATATATTTAAGAACTAAATTTAATATTTTCATCAAATATATCATATTTTATCATATTTTCTGAATAAATTTCACTATTTTAAAAATAAGCACAAAATAAGAAAAACACATAACAATCACAAGTTCATAGACTGATCGGAAACTACAATACTTGCAATGACGTCTAATAGCTCTTGCATTTTCTTGTTTAAGTTTTAGAGAAAGTTTTTGTTTTTTTTTTTTTTAAAAAAAACAGAAAGAAGATCCCTTCATTTCATTTTTATAATATATGGATGAAAAAATACATAGGGGATAAAATCGAAATCATGGGAGATAGCATGAAATTTTGTCGTCCTTCCTGATTGTAAGCAACAATATTAGCTTGTTGATAGAACATTATTTAATATTTATTAGTGATCCATTTTGTACATAATTGACATATTTTAATGATTATTGTTTGCCCTTTTAGCTGAGTTTTGTAACATTGGACTTCATTAAGCCAAGAGTGTTGAATTTTATTAATTTTTGAATATTTTCTTATTATTAACACTATTTTAATATATATGACATACCTTTTTACAATAAGCTCAAATTTAACTGATTTTTATCTTGTTTGAAAGATAAGAGGAAATTCTACAATTTTGTATCTCACAAGTTCAGGCTAATTCGGACTATTCATGGGTCAAATTTGAGCTTCAATAATGCATTCATGCACTTGAATTTTTAACTTTAACATTTTTACGCCTAATTTGTAATTAGTGGCCCAGTTACACTTTTAAGTAGATTTTTTGAGAGTTTAAGTGAGATTTATAAAAAAGATATTCAAAGATATGTCGATATATTTAATATTGATTATTGAGATTCAGAGTTAATATTATTAGGATATATTTTCTTATCTTATCTTATCTTTGGAATTGTTTTCCTTATTAGAATGAAGTTTCTATCTTATTAAGATTTGTTTCTTCTATTAGGATTAAAATTTTATTTTATCTTACCTTTAGGTCAGATAAGATTAGGATTTTTTAAAATTTATATTTTTTTTACTTCCCAATAAATATAAACCCATGTAATGGAGAAAGAAGAACAATGTTGACAATTTTAATTAAGAGTTTTTGTTATCTTTTGAATACATGTTTTCTCAATTTTTCTAGAATACATGTGAGATGATTATCTTATGAACTCATATTAGATTGCATGATTATGAATTCATCATATGATTTTGGAACTATGATGATTTAACTGAAAGCTTCAATCCTTGGGTTGATTTTATTTGAATCTATTTTAGTATTTTTTTTAATTTTGTGTTTTGTTTTTATTAATTCTTCATTCAACAAATCCCCCATCTATTTGAATTAATTTATGGTGTTTAATGAATTAGGTCTATGGAAGAATGACGTAGGGTTGTGCCCTGTTCTACAAAATTATTGGGGGATCCTAGAAAATAAATAGAGTAAAATGATATTTTAGAAAATAAAGAGATGTTTTAATTGGTTATTTATTTAATGAAAGAGTAAAATGAGTTCCTTTTTATAAAATAATAAAATAAAGAAAAATATAGTAAATAATGGGCTCAGAGTATCCTAGCTATCAATAGAGACATACTAGGTCAGTTTTTATAATTAGGATACATCTTTACACTCTTTTCTCCTCTCAGATTTGTTTTCTCTTCTTCCTCTCCTAAAACTCTTTTTTTTTTCCTGCATACATCCAAATTTGTCCAGTAAAACTAGGATCCTGGACATATTAATCGTTGGATTATCCAGAAATTAGGACACCTCCTTCGAAAATCATTCTCCCACATTACCACCATTGGGATTTTTGAAATAATTTCTGTAGAGAGAGAAATACCCTACACACAAAGACAGTAAAATTAAGGCTCCGATCCTTTCTCCTTCTCTCTAATGCTTGGAAACCCTAGAAGAGAAACTAGAAGAAGAACTTGAGGATTCTTAGGGAACCATAGAGATGCCGCTATCACTGCCGGACTACACACGTGAGCTCACTTAGAGGTAAGAGATGAGTTTATCGCAATTGGGGTTAGAGTGAACATGTGTAGGGATCCTTAGAGAATCAAATTGAGGTTAATTTTGTGGGTGTTTTATGCATTTTAATTTTGCATGGGCTATAGATCCTTCCTAAGTAGAAGTTGTTCTAGGATGAGAGGAAACCTAAGATTAAGATTAAACGTCCCTAAGTAGTAGTCAAACCAAGAAATTATCCTGAAAGTTCCTTGAGCTAATCGTAACCTTTGTTAGAGATGACTAGAGTGAGTTGAAGCTTTTGTGAGGTCCTTGTAGGGAGTAAAATTTGAGTTTCATAGAGAAGTTAGTCACCGTAACTAGTTGAGTGCTACCTTAGCCGAGTAGGTCCTTGTTGGAGTAGTAAAATATTCGAAGTAAGTTTTAAGTTTAGAGGAGTGCTTGTAGGAGGTCAAGTAGCTGCCTATGTTCTTCCATAGCTCAAGACTCATTGAAGGATTTGTTCTACGCTTGATCTAGAGTTGGTAGCCATGGTGTGCGCCTTCATGTTTTGGAGGCATTATTGTTAGTTCTGAAATGATGTGAGAACCTTAGTAGTTGGAATCTGAGGTAGAAGAGATGGGTAGAATTCTTAAGAATCTTGTTATAAGTTTAGCTTCATCTATTAGAGCTAGCTTAGTAGTTGATACTTGAGTAGGAAAATCCTTGACATAATCAATTTCATAGTTAGGGAGTTAGATATCATAATTATCAGTTGAACCCTTAACCTAAAGTGTGAAGTTACCGTAATGGTGCAAGTATAGGTGTGTTGAGATTACCTTTAAGCGTTAGTGAGTTCAAGGAAGTGAATGGTTTATTTGTTTTGCTTAGCTAGCTAGAAATCATGGTTATGTATCAAATGCGAATCTTAAAATGAAACCGTTAGAATCCCTTGCACCTAAGTGGGGGTATTAGCTAAGTATACTGAAGTGAGGAAGGCTGGGTTGAAGGGAGAAACCTAGATCTATGGATAGGTGAATCATGTGTTCTCAAAAGTCACTTGTGGACTAGGATTTATTGTAGCTCCATGTAGAGCTTGTAGGCCTTGGATCTTCTTCATGAATAGAGTCATTTGCTTCTTGAATATCAATGTCAGCGAAATGGAGAAGGAGGAAAGGTGATTGGAGACGTCACTTCAAGGAGAAGATGAGTCAAGAACAAGCTTACCACCATAGGAAGCCATGTATAAGAGCTTGAAAGTAGGAAAAGATGAGTGGAGGGAGAGGGAGAGAGGGGAACAAAATTTTGAGAGAGAAGAGGGAGAATAAGGTTTGAACCTAATTTCTCAAATGATCAAAGTTGCAAAATGTACACACAAGGCATCTATTCAAATTTCACTTGAATTTGTGGAGTCAAATTTGGAGCCAAAATTTTACTAATTATGATTAGTGAATTTCAGCTATGATTCAACCCACTAATCCAAGATCAAATCTAAGATTCTCCACTAAGTGTGCCTAAGTGTCATGAGGCATGTAAAGCATGAAGGGCATGCACAAATATGATGTGGCAATGAGGTGTAGCAAGCAAATGCTCACCTCCCCCTTAGGCTGGTTCGAAATTTAATTGGATTGGACTTCTCCCAATTCCATTAAATTTCTCTCCCAACACACACATCAAATAGTGCACTTAATGCGTATGAAATTACAAAACTACCCCTAATACAAAAACTAGTATAGGTCCCCTAAAATACAAGGGTTGTAAAATTCTACATTACTAGGATACCCTAAACTTGTGGGGTACCTTCCCTACACTATGGAGCCCTAAATACAAGGCCCAAAAAATAATGAAACCCTAATCTAATATGTACAAAGATAAGTGGACTCATACTTAGCCCATGGACTCAAAATCTACCATAAGGCTCATGAGAACCATAAGGCCTTCTCCAACATTCCTAGCCTTATCTTCTTGGAGTCTCTTAGCCATGGCTCTGGCGATGGGTTCCTTCCTTAGGAGAATTGCATTAGGATTGACAAAAGCCTTAGAATCTCAAAAGCTTACATCTCTTTTATTGAATCGTTTCATGTGTAAAAAGAAAGGCAGTCGTGTGGCCTGTCATGTTACCTTATATTCGTTCACTCAAATCCTCATCATTGTCTTCTATGATATAACCCAACTCCAAATGGTATGTCCTTCACATTCTATTATCGTTGAGATGTCACCCTCGTGATAGAACCTTACTTACAAAATACCATATCTTTGAGGAAGCGAGAATCGTTGGGCTTAGTCATTGAGTGCAAAGGAGTCAGGTGATAGAAGAGAGCTTTAGGTGGGTACATAGCTTGGTATCAGGAATCAGATGTGTAATCTCTTTCATCTTATTCTTTCGGTGAAGTTTTGGGACAAAACTTCCTTTAAGGAGGGTGGGTTGTAACACCCCATTTTTCGTAAAATAAATAAAAAGAGTTTTATTTAAAAATTATTAGGGTTTTTAGAAATTAAATAAATACGAGGAAATAGTTTTTGTTAATTAAACTAAGGGTTTCATAGTATTAGAAAATAAATAGAGTAATATGATGTTTTAGAAAATAAATGGATGTTTTAATTGGTTATTTATTTAATAAAAGAGTAAAATAGAGTTCCTTTTTATAAAATAATAAAATAAAGAAAAATAGAGTAAATAATAAGCTCAGAGTACCCTAGTTATAAATAGAGACATACTAGGTCAGTTTTTACAATTACGATACATCTCTACGCTCTTTTCCCCCTAATTTCATTTATCTTTCTTCCTTTCCCAAAACCATCTCTTTTTCCTGCATACACCCAAACCCATCCTAGTAAAACTACGATCCCAAATTGGTTAATCGTTGGATCGTCCTAAAATTTGGACACCATCTATAGAGAGAGAAGTGCCCCTCGCACAGACACAGTGAAATTGAGGCTCCAATCCCTTTTCCTTCTCTTTAACACTTGGAAACCCTAGAAGAGCAACCAGAGGAAAAGCAATTAGGGTTAGAGTGAACATGTGCATGAATCCTTAGAGATCAAATTGGGGTGTTTTATGCATTTTAATTTTGTTTGTACAATGATAATCACAAATTGCTCATGTTTGATGGGTCAATTGATGCCCTGATGGATGGTTTAATTGAGTGTTTGACTTTGAATGTTAGAAACCTAGAAATTTCAAAATTCTTGATTCTTGCATGTTTTCTTGAAATTGATTAAGGGGTTTTGTTTCCCATGATGTGATCACATGTTCTATACTATTTATTTTAAATTTGGGTGTGTTTTGAGATCTGAATTGTGCCTCTTTTGCTTCATGAAATGGAGGTTTTTTAGCAAAGCATGATCATGCTTGATGAGAGCATGCTTGTGCTTAGTGAAAATAAGTTGTTTTAAGCTCGTGCTATTTTCATGACAACGTGAATTAACTTGTATCCAACAAATGACTAAGAAAATGATTTAACTAGGTTTTGTGGTTTTCATAAAAGTTGTATCCTTGGATGTTAGCTAACAAATGACATTGATTCCACCCAATTCGGAGTACTATAGCCCCCTAGAGAGTCAAATTACTGAGCAAATGTTTAGCTGTCAAGATTAAGCAATGATCCAATGTTTACCTTATGTTTAGACATACTTGTTGGATCAAGTGGCCTCAGAATAATTAAGAAGGGGGGGTTGAATTAATTATTCCTAAACCTTTACTAATTAAAAATTTACTCTTCTAAGGCTTTTACTATGTTGTTAAGTAAATGAAGAATAGAAAAGAAACTTAACCAAAAGTAAAAGCGGGAATTAAAGTGCACAACGAAAATTAAAAGAGTAGGGAAGAAGGAGACAAACACACAAGAGTTTTTATACTGGTTCGGCAATAACCCGTGCCTACATCCAGTCCCCAAGCGACCTGTGGTCCTTGAGATTTCTTTTCAACCTTGTAAAAATCCTTTACAAGCAAAGATCCATAAGGAATGTACCCTCCCTTGTTCTCTTTGAACAACCTAGTGGATGTACCCTCCACTAGAACTGATTCACATGAGATGTACCCTCTCTTGTTCTCAGTCAACAACCCAAGTAGATGTACCCTTTACTTGTACCACAAAGGATGTACCCTCCAATGTGTAAAGACAAAGTTCTCAGGCGGTTAAACCTTTGAAACTTTGTGAATGGGGATACAAAAGAATTCTTAGACAGTTAGTCCTTTGAAATATTTTGTATATGGGAAAGGGAAGAATCAAAAGAATTCTCAGACTGTGTCATTTCGAATTCTTTGACAAGGGATAAGGGAGACACAAAAGAATTCAGGCGGTTAGTCCTTTATTCTTTTGGAAAAGGGAGAAGAGAGACACAAAAAGAATTCAGGTGGTTTGTCCTTGGCGAATTCTTTTTGGCAAAGGGAGAAGGGATTGAAAAAGATGAATAGCACAAGTTTTCAAAGTTTGGAAAACCAGAAAACTTTGGAAAGCTTTTGGCAAAAGGAAGAAGAAGAAGAAGTTCAAAGAGACTCAGAAATCAATTGGCAAAAGTTTGTTGTCTAAAGAATGAATTGAAAAAGTACATTGAAATGCAAATCAAAGCCTTGCTTTTATAGACTCTTCATGTCTGGTCAAGTGAACCATTAGAAGAGTTATAACCTTTAGGAAAACTTAAAAAACCATTTGAAAAAATTGAAAACTATTGGAAGAGTTACATCTTTTGATTGTGTTCAGAAACTATCACTGGTAATCGATTACCAAATCAGTGTAATCGATTACACAAAGCTTTTTTGTGAAAGGATGTGACTCTTCACAATTAAAGTTGAATTCCAACGTTCAAACATACTGGTAATTGATTACCAAATCATTGTAATCGATTACAACATTTTGAAATCAATTGGAACGTTGTAAATTCAGTTGAAGGCTTTTTGAAAACCATTTTGCTACTGGTAATTGATTACAATAATCTGGCAATCGATTACCAGAGAGTAAAAACTCTTTGATAAAAGGTTTTTGAGAAAAATTCATGTGCTACTTAGTTTTTGAAAAAACTTTTTAATACTTATCTTGATTGAGCCTTCTCTTGATTCTTGAATCTTGAGTCTTGAATCTTGATCTTGATTCTTGGAACTTGAATTTTGAAACTTATTCTTGATTCTTGAAATCAAATTTCCTTTTGAACCTTGAAGTGTTCTTGATTCAATCTTGAACTCATTCTTTGATTCTTGAGATCAACATCTTTGTTATCATGAAGTGTTCTTGACTTTTGAGCTTTTTGTCATCATCTTTGTTATCATCAAAACTCTTTGAATCAATTTTGATTCATTATGAAGCTTGCTTCTACAATCTCCCCCTTTTTGATGATGACAACTTTTGAAATCAAGAAACACACACACACACACACACACACACACACTTTTTCCTAGTCGATCATTCACATTAATTTCCATTCTCCCCCTTTGTTTTTGAATTTATGCTTCTCTTAAAATTAAGTTGATTACTCATGTGAGTTCTTGATTTAATCCCTATTTCTCTCCCCCTTTGGCATCAACAAAAAGCCAAAGTTCTTAACAAGTATAAGACAATCATATACTATTAATCATTCACAAGGCATACATTGAAGAATATAAACCAATCACGAAGCAAGAAACATGACTAGATCAAATATATAGAAAAATCACATAGTCATATAACATAATTCATAATTGTTCAAACACACCATGCAAATAAAGAAATACTAAATTGTTCAAATGTAATAATAATATAGCCAAATACAAGGCGGGAAATCAAAGTACTAATAATATTAAAATAAGAGAAAAAAATAAAATGATGGTGGCGGCGGTGGTGGAAGATCAAAGCTTGAACGAATATAAGAGACATCTTCTTCTACCTTGGTGATTCTTGACTCCATCTCATTGAAGCGCATGCCCACTTGTAATTCCAAAGTGTCAAACCTTTCACCAACAAAGGTTTGAAGACCATCGAACCTGTCCAAAATCTTTGAAAGAAGAGATGAATCTTCTCCATCATGTCCTTCTTCACCAACATGTCGAGCACCCTTTTTCACCCAAGAGCCATCATGCTCTTTTTTATAACCAAAGGATGCAATGACTGAAGCGCCTATTAGAAAGGATCTCTTGATTGGAACATAGGGTTCAAAATCAAGAGAGATGTTAAAGTGTTGAAGGAAGAGGGTGACTAGATGTGGATATGACAATAGAGCATTCAATCGCAATGCCTTATGCATGCGATATCTAACAAGATGTGCCCAATCAATTTGTAGACCTTTATGAAAAGCCCACATAACAATGAGATCTTCTTCAGAAACCTGTGCAAGGTTTGAAGATCTTGGAAGCAAGATGCGAACAATTAGATAATGAAGGATGCGGCTTTCAAAAGCCAATGAACCAACAAGAAGCCTTTCGGTCATATCCGCTTGGTTGGTGCAAACCAACCGGCGGACATCATGCACAGAAAAATCAAACTTCCAATCGTCAATTAGTGTACCTTCAAAAGGTACACCTTCACTTGGCAATTGGGTTAAATCATAGAATAGGGATTGGTCAATGACCATCTTAATCCCATAAACTTCAGACATTAGGGTGCCTTGGATTTCTAAGTTTGAATAGAAGGCTTTGACTAAATCAGAATAAACAGGCAATTTTAAAGACATGAAAGGAATAGGACGCAGATAGATGACTATCTTAAGTGTCTAATCGACTATCTATTTTTGAAGAAGTTTTTCACTTCCGCAAACAGTCGATTAAATAGTAATAGAATCAAATATATGTTCTTCAGAAAACCCAGGTGATGTGAAGAACAATTTAGTCAACTATCTTTATGGCATAATTAACTATTTTAGTTGCGAGACTATAAAAATGAGTTTTTCGAAGGATATCAATGTGACAATTTTTCTCTCATATTTTACATTGATTTTCATTGAGAGATTCTCTGAACTTCTGAGTGTCATCACTACTTTAATCCTTGATTGGAAACATCTTTTTCAATGAGTGCAATGGATCTTTGCAAATGATCATGAAGGGAAGTTGATACTGCAAAGGATATGTTTTCAAACTTTCACATTATTCACATATCAGGTGAAATTGTTTCTTGATTTGTGTTTCTAATTTTCATTTTCATTAAGTAGGTTTCTCAATGGTGTGCATGTAGTGGGTTTATTACATGTAGGTTTAGATCTTGATAAGTTTTCAAGAGTTTACGAATTTGTGATGTACATTTGCTTGTGAGTTTGATTGTAACTCAAAGATTATAGTGGAAAGATCCTAGTGGGTTACTATGGATCAACTGAATATAGATTTCTTAGAAATCGAACCAATATAAATTTGTGCGTGCATTCTTTTTCTTATCCCTTCAACTCTTTATTGCTTATCGGTTAAGGTTCTTAACACTTGGTTGTTGATATTTTCTTGGTATCTTAGTTTAAACCGTAATTTGAGTTAAGTAAAAACATAAGGGGTTTACAAAATATCTTACTCTCTTGGATTAATTGGATTAAAGGAAAAAGTTTTGTGAAAAACTTTGATTTGGGTTTAAAATTGTTTTAAAACCAATTCACCCCCATCTTGGTTTGTAGTTTCATGTGCCATTATTTCTAACATGACTTAACTCCACCTTTTCTACTTTAGTCTGTAATTTTTTATCTAGTCAGTCAAGTGCTTAAAATCCTCCAAATAGTTAAGATCATGCCTCTTAAACTCCATGAAGTCTTCCTTGCAAAGATGACAGAGAGTCCAGTAAAAGGAACATAAAGAAAAAATGGAACAAAGATTAAGTTATCATACCAGACACTTGTTTATCTCTCCTTCCACAAGTTATGCTAGTAATTTCTTAGTTTCAATCTGCAAGTCATTACTGCAAAGACATGAATGAATGAATTTGAAATTCTATTTCAATTCATAAAATCTGCAAAGTATCTTGTCATTATTACCTTTGATAACTATGCAGACTCATTAGATTCAAGGTAAAGGAGCAAGTACAACATTAAAGATCATAGACAAATAAGAAACTACATTTGCCTACCATTAAGAAAATAAGAAGACAAAAATAGAATAAGCTAAATGAGAGGATGTAGATAAGAATTGAGCATAAATGCTCTTCCTTTTATAGAGAAACCACCATGTTAATAATGAAGAAAAAAGTATAAGAATCCGAATTTAATAGAAGAAGAATTTGGTGAAAAAAAAACTAATGTGTTAAGAAGTTAATTTTGAATTGATCCCACCAAAAAAGACAAACACCAAGTTGCTATCAAGACACGACATTTTGAGGTGAAGATTATTGTTGGGAGGATTTGAGAAATTCTATTCAAATAGGGAAGCACAAATATAAAAGAAGAAGAGAGATCATGCAAAATTGTTAAGCTTGATTGCAAATAACAAAATTTACAATGAAATGGTTCAAAGCATCTCAAGCTCTCCGAACCCAGACTACAGAGCTCCTTATAAAAGAGACAACAACTAACTGTCTAATCGAAAACGGTTACAACAAAAAAATAAAAAATAGTTACAGTTATAATAAAACCTGTTAATGAATCACCGGACTGAATGCTCCCTTATACATGACTGGACACTCCATCAAATTATAGAAGATTGGATGACCATAACATAAGACAAGAGTATTGCACCAGACGACCAACATGTCGTCCACCCTATCTCTATCACTCATCATCCAACAATCAATAATCTCCACCTTGGTTCAATAACTTTTATAAATTACAAGTAACTCAGTACATTTCCATTAATCAACGTTAAGTAGATTCAAACAGTGCATGAATTGGCTTCATGAACATATCAACTAGATTCTCCCTCGTATGAACATTTTGGACTTTGACCCTTTTCTCAGAACAAATGAAGTGGTATCTAATGTCAATGTGCTTAGTCCTTTCATGATGGACTTGATCCTTGGCTAAACAGATTGAACTCAGACTATCGCAAAAAATTATAGCTTTTCCTTTGGAAATCATAGATATCTAATCAAACCCTTCAGCCAAATTTCTTCCTTTGTTGCTTCTATCGGAGCCATGTACTCGGTCTTTATAGTGGACAATGCCATTGTGGGTTGAAGTGTTACCTTCCAATTGAAAAGAGAGTTGTCAATCATGAATGCATACTTAATCATAGATCTCCTCGCATCCAAATCTATAGCATAGTTAGAATCTGAGTAACCAGTTGTCAGACCCTAATTTCGTCTGCGGACGATCATTTGCTAAAGTTTTGATTCTTGCCAGCCGAATTGAGCTGCTTAACATCAGTTGCCGTGTAGTCCGAAAGATTTTTTGACGTTTCAGGAAAGAATACGAAAAACACCCAAAAAGGAGGGTAAAAGGGTCATATGGAGGCTTTTTCAGACCCGTAGGCCCTCTAGAAAACTTAGGGGTGAAGTAACCAGCTCACCTAGGCGAGCAAGGTTACTTCAAGTTGAAGCAACAACTCGCCTGGGCAAGCTGCTGTTCGACCTCCTCCCCTATTTTCCTATAAATAGGTGTGAGGGGGCAGAAGGAATGGGTTCATACTTTCAAACATTGAAAGATTTAGTGAAATTAAGATGAAGAAGGAGAAAGAAGAAGAACAAATGAGGCTGAGGCACTTTCGAATCGCATCCATGACCAATTCCTACATCGTTCTTCGTTCATTCTTCGTTCGTCAATTGGTTAGTTTTTATTGAGGTTTTGAATTCGCTCTATGCACCCTTAGGGGTCCCCTCTTGCTTTTCACATCTTCATCTTCATTCTTCTACCATCAGTGATCTCATTTCTTTGTGTAAAGCGAGTTTTGACCGATCGTTTGTGCCGTAATCTCACTTTATCATTGTAAAATAAAATTTCAACCGATCATTTGTGTCGTAATCTCACTTTATCATTGTAAAATAAAGTTTCAACCGGTCGTTTGCACCGTAATCTCATTGTATCATTGTAAAATAGGTTTCAACCGGTCATTTACTTCGTAAGTCATCTTTTAATGAGTTTGAAAGTAAATAAGTGAAACCAAAGTTAAAATTGACACACAACCAAGCTTTTATCCACAAAAATCGCTTGAATCCGTTCAAGGTCCAACGCCTTAATGGTCTCTTTCACTTTTGTTGGTTAAAATGAACCTTTCAAAAGTTTAAAATCAACTCTACGTGTAACTTTATCGCTTTTCAAGAACTACGTAGGTCTGAGTTCCTCATCGCACTTTAGGATACGTAGGAGCAAGGGCAACGCTCTTGTCGACCTGAAAAGATTAAAACATAAAAAAGGGAAAAATAAATAAATATTAAAGTCTTGATGTTGCACACTTGGTTAAAGGCTGTCGTCCCCTGTGATTGATGCATGGGGTGCTAATACCTTTCCCACTTGTAAACAACTCCCGAACCCTTTATTCTTAAGATTCGCAGGCCCCTTTTGGTTTTTCTAGCATTTTCCTCGAATAAACATTGGTGACGACTCCCACGCGTTTTCCTTTCTTGGAAGACGCACCCTTGGGTCTCGCCTCACCCTCCTGCCAAAGGGTAGGTTGCGACACCAGCAAGAGCATAAGATGTGTCTAAATGGTAGATGAGTCTAATATCAATTGTACCCTTAAGGTTACCTGGGTATATGTTTCATAGCTTGCAATTGTTCCTTCCCAGGATTACCCATATACCTACTCACAACACTAATTGCTTGTGCTAGGTCCGGTGTGGTGCATACCATAACTTACATGAAACTACTTACATCACTTGCATAAAGAACATGAGACATGTATTCCTTCTATGATTCTGATTGAGTAGTATTGAGTTTAGATAGATGAATGGATGCTATTCAGGAGTACATGTTGGTTTTGCACATGCCATCCTAAAACAATTAAGCACTTTCTGAATGTAATCCTTTTGACACAAAAAAAGCTTCTTTTGGACTCTATCCTTGTTGATCTACATGCCCATTAATTTTTTAAGCAACTCCCATGTCCTTAATCTCAAATTCACTACTAAGTAGTGACTTTAGCTTTTGAATTGCCAATAAATTTTGAGATGCTATGAGCATACCATCTACATAGAGCAGTAGATAGATGTGGGAACCATCCTCCAACTTGCTATGATAAACACATGAGTAATAGGGATTTATGATATACTCATGAGAGATAATGAACTCACCGAATCTCTTGTAGCACTGCCTTGGTCATTGCTTCAGCCCATAAAGAGACCTTTCCAAACAACAGACAAAATTTTCCTATCCTTCCACCTCAAAAGCTTCAAGTTGTTTCATCAAAATGTCTTATTCCCATCTTCCATGGAGAAAGAAAGTTTTGACATAGAGTTGGTCTAACTCCATGTTCAGAGTTGCCAATAAGGCAAGCAACACACGTATGGAGGAGTGTCAAACTACTAGAGAATATCTCATTGTAGTCCACTCCCTTTTGACTGTAGCCCTTAGCTACCATATATGCTTTATAATAGATGACTTCTTCAGTGGATAATCCAGACTTCATCTTGAAGATCCACTTCCACCCATTACTCGTATGCCTTCAGGTAGCTTCACTAAAAACCAAGTCTAGTTCTTTTGAAGGGATTCCATCTCTTCATTCATATCCATCATCCACTCCTCAACTTTAGAATAAGAAATGACTTCCTTATAAGTGGTTGGTTTGAATGAATCAATTTTTTCTGGTACCTATAGTGCATACAACACTATACCAAAGCCATATCTTTTAGGAGCTTTGATTTGCCTTTGTGAATTTCTAGGTACTATGGTTTTGGGCTACTTCGCATGGTTTTGACTCGTTCAGTCAGTCCCATCAACTAGTGTTGAATTTTGATGTTAATGGTAAATTTAAAAATCCTGATCAGTCTCATCTGTTGTTTCAAATTGCTTCTAAATCCACTTGCTTAGTGACATTCATTACATTGCCCAAATCTTCATAAAATTTAGAATGAAGCATTGAAAGTTCATTAAAGATGACATCTCTATTTAGAATGACCTTTCTTTCAAATGGAGACTAGGCTTAGAGTTCTTTGACTCCATCTCCATAGCCCATAAAGAATTTCTTCTTGGCACTGGGCTCCAACTTACGTGATAGTATGTCGAGTGATGCATAAAAATAGTGCTCATACAATGGCAAGTGTATCCTATGCAGTAGTAATAGTGGAATAAAAGTTCAACTATTGAATCCTAGAGACCAGTTGTATTCCCAAATAATCAAAATTATTAAACTATATAGTTGAGATGATTGAAAGGAAGATTTAAGTATTTTTGTGGTTTTTGCTTTTTAAAAGAAAACAAATAAATGATTACAAAAGATAGATTTAAGTGACTGTGCAACAACTGGGGATTATGATTCACTAATACTAATTTTCCCCCAATCCCAATTCTAATAAAGTTCCTCCTACAGTTAATTACTAATTCCCAAAGTCAAACAATGTCTATGATCAAGGTCAAAGGATCCTCTTTGCCTTAAATCAATACTCCAATGATCATGGATATATCAATTTAAGTCAAAGGATATAATCAATTCCAGGGATGATCAATTAAAGATTAACTAATCTATCGGAGATTACCCAAACAGTTTGATCATAAAATTTGATGTAAAAAAAGTTATACCTAGGTCTACCAAATATACGTAGATGATCACCATAATAACATTCAATTGAACATAGGATTGATAATTCCCAATTAAACAATAAGAAAAGGGTAGAGAATTAATTAACATAAAAACACTAAGGATTTTCATTAAGAACAAAGAAAGGGATATAATTGGACAGTTACATCATTACCCCTGGACTAAGGTGATTATCCGCTCATGGTCAAAGCAAAACTAGAAAGCCTATAAGAAATTAGCATAGACATACAAAGGAAAAATAATGATCACGATTTGTTTTCACGGTGTTGCCTATCCCTTACAACTCTCAAAACCCTCAAAAGTGCTATCTAATTCTAAAATATGATAATAGGTTTTGTTTAAAAACTCCAGTCCCCCTATTTATAGCTTCCTAAGAATAATAAGCCGTATAAGGTGCACTACGGCTATGTGGAAATCCACCATGGCCATGGTCAGAAACTGTGATGTTGAAGCTCTGGGACATTGTGGAATGACTACGACACTTATAGTGCGAACCACGATCGTGGTGAATTCACCACAACCATTGTCGGAAGGCTGATGCTATTCAGATAGGGTTGTCATCATATTACCATGGGGTCATGCTCACCACAATCGTGCTAGATATACTACAGTCATGGTCAAGTGACAAAATTTTCAAATCTTCAGGTAAAAGTGTAAATTTCCACTCTTCATTTAATTGAGCGGTTATGCTTCTCCAAGACAAAAATAAGATCCAAATCTGAGTTCAAACAAGAAAATGCATGCAGATGGCACAAAAACTGAGACAAAATATCACTGCAAAACTGGTTTATCATTAACTGATTTAATTAAAAGTGTTTTGTAAAATTAATTGATAAGTTAGCTAGTAAATGTTAACTGAAAGAAAGGCCAAAATGTGAAAACCAAACTCGATCGAACAGTCCGATTAAGAAATGATCCCCTGATTGGTCTCAGTTAGCTATTAGACTAGTTATGCAATAAACCTAAACCAGGTTTGATAAAAAAAAATTGTTGACCACGATTGACGAGAATACTTGTTTACTCCCTCTTCCAAATTGGTATTAATTGTTTTTATATGGGAGTGGTCTTACCGGCAAGCGCACCGGGTCGCCAAGTAAAATAATTAAAATGGAATGAACCGAGTATCGAACACAAGGAACTTGCTCATAGGCCCCTATTCAGCCATTAAACCCTAATCAAAACAAGCACATTGTGACTACAGTACAACCATAAAGCTATTCTAACTAACAACTAACCTAACACTAAGCATAAACAAAATTTCTACCTAACAATCACTAAGTTATCTATCCTAAGGTTGAAAACTTAGAACGAAAATAAAGTAAAGTAAAGAAACTTACTTAGATTGTGTAGATGAATGCAAAGAATAGCAAAGGTGCAGGGAGATGAAGCAAGGTGAGGGCAGATGCAGTGAATGTCCTTAATGCACAACAAGAGTGAAATTGTAACTGCCTAAGGCAGGTACCTTATAATCTTTGGCAGTTTCGTATGGTGCACTTAGTGTGTCCAAATGACGTTTGGGTTTTAAAAGCCCCTGCACTTAGCGCATCTGCTCGCTAAGCCCAATTCAAAATGTTAAAATTTCAAAGAAGCTTTTGGGCTTAGCGCGCAAGGTCGTGCTTAGCGGGTACTGCAGCTTTGATTGGTCCTGCAACTTGTGCTTAGCCGCCAAAGGCTGCGCTTAGCGCATTAATGCTCATTAAATGCAGTAGTGGCCCACGCTTAGCATGAATAGGCTCGCTTGGCGCAATTCTAATAATTACAATTCCAGAGAAGGAATTGTGCTTAGCGAGCATTCGCGCTAAGCCCAATTCGAAAGAATTAAAATCCAGAGAGGTTTCTGGGCTTAGCACTAAGCACTTGCTTAGCGGGACCATCCAGCCAAATATCAGGGGTCAAGGCGCTTAGCATGAACAACAGCTCGCTTAGCGCGTGAAGGAAATGGCGCTTAGCGCAAGGGTTGCGCTTAGCGCGTGGACCACAAAAAAATTTCTAAGTTATTTTTCTATCCATCTCTTCACAAAACTTATAAACCCCCTTTTCAATACTAAACATGTTGAAAATACACAATCACAAGCAATCTAACTGAACTAGAATGCAAGAAAAACAAAATTAAAAAGGGCTGGGTTGCCTCCCAGTAAGTGCTAGTTTAACGTCATTAGCTTGACGCATAGTTCTTTGTTCTCCTGGATCAATCTTGGTTCTCTCCTTCAAAACCTTCTCATCAAACTCCTTCACCTGTAAACAAACATTCTGGTCCAGCAATTTTCTTTCTTCACTAAATATATCAAAGCTGATTTGTTGGTCTTCAATACCCATTTCTAACTTTTTCTTTCCCATGTCCACTACACAGCTTGCAGTAGACATAAATGGACGTCCCAAAATTAAGGGAATATTTGCATCTTCCTCAATGTCCATTACAACGAAGTCAACAGGAAAGATAAGATGCTTGATCCGAACCAGAACATCCTCAATCACTCCATAAGGTCTGGTGATGGAGCGATCTGCTAACTGTAAAGTCATCCTAGTAGGCATTATCTCCAACTCTCCAAGTCTTTGGCACATGGAAAGCGGCATCAAATTAATACTGGCCCCCAAATCAATAAGAGCTTTGCCAACATAAACTTCACCTATAGAACAAGGAATAATGACACTGCCTGGATCCTTATGTTTTGGTGGAAGGATGCATTGAATTACGACACTGCAGTTTCCTTCCACAATGATGTGGTCACTATGGATGTACTTGTTCTTCCTAGTTAGCATGTCTTTCAGAAATTTAGCATAGAGTGGCATCAGCTGTAGAGCTTCTCCAAAGGGCATAGTAATTTCTAGCTTCTTGAAAATATCCAGAAATCTAGCTAGATGTCTTTCTTTGTCTTTCCTAGAAGGTACCACAGGATATGGTACTTCTCTCCTTTCAGCTGAAGATGCTTCTTTCTTTTTCTTTCTAGCACACTCACTCTTGCTTTTTCTCTTTTCTTCTTTTCTCTCTTTTCTTCTTTTTCAATTTTCTCGTTTTTTTTCATTTTCATTTTCTTTCTCCTTTTGTTTTTCTTTTTCCTTCTTTTCTTTCTCACTTATTTTTTTCTCACTCACACTTATTGGTATCTCTTTCTGCTGATCATCTTCTACTTCCACTTCTTCCTCAGTCTCACTCAAAGGTTCCATCACTGGGTCAATTGCTGGCTCAGTCACCAACTGTTGTTTTTCTTCACCTATCCTCATCTCTCCTTCATTCATGCTCACCATTCTGCTTCTAGTCATAATAGCCTTGCACTCCTCCTTAGGATTCTTCTCT
Source organism: Glycine max (assembly GCF_000004515.6). Classification (NCBI taxonomy): domain Eukaryota; kingdom Viridiplantae; phylum Streptophyta; class Magnoliopsida; order Fabales; family Fabaceae; genus Glycine; species Glycine max. The sequence continues at coordinate 36,242,894 of NC_038251.2, forward strand.
GTGTTGGCTCAAAAGCTGCTTGACGGTCGGTTTGCCAATTGTCCCACCTGGACTTCTAGATTCTTGATGGTTGACTCTGTGCTCTTTTGATTGGACATGGATACTTGCATGAACTAAGCAAGAGTTTCTTCCAGCTTCATTGTTCTGTCATAGAGACTAGGCCCTTATTGATGTGACCTGTTAGATGGTCCACCCTAGTCTTTATTGAACTAATTGTCGGGGTGAGTTCTCCACTGTCCCTGTTGCTGATTATATTGCTGGCCATGTTGAAATCTAGAACACCCAGCTACATTAAAGTTTGGTCTTGGCTGGTTCCCCATATAGTTCACTTCATATGTTGTATCTTTTGTGGGAATGCAGCAGCCAGAATCATGTGCTCCACCACATATAACACAACCTGCAACCTGCAAAACAAAAGAGGGTGAAGGTTGTCTAGAATTTAATTGGGTTGGAAACTTACTGAATGTTTCTATTAATGCTTCAAGTTGCTTGGATAGCAACTTTTTTTGGGCCAACAATGTGTCTTGTGATGTGAGCTCCAACAGGCCTCTTTTGGTTGGGATGTGTGCTCTATCACGTAAAATTGCATGGTCACTAGTAGTCATATTCTCAATCAAGTCCATGGCTTCTTTAGGGGTCTTCAACTTTATTTTTCCCTTGCAAAAGCATCCAAAAGCTGCTTGGATTGTGGTCTCAACCCGTCAATAAAAATATTGAGCTGGATTGGTTCTGAAAATCCATGAGTAGGCGTCTTTCTTAGTAACCCACGAAATTTTTCCAAAGCCTCACTCAAGGACTCGTCTGAAAATTGATGAAATGATGAGATGGCAGTTTTTCCTTTTGTAGTCTTAGACTCTAGGAAGTACTTCTTCAGAAATTTTTCAACCACTTCATCCCAAGTCTTAAGACTGTTACCTTTAAATGAATGGAGCCATCTTTTTGCCTCTCCAGACAAAGAAAATGAAAACAAGCTCAATCTAACAGCATCCTCAGGCACACCAGCTATTCTGATAGTGTTGCAAATCTCAATATAAGTGGCTAGATGTGCATACGGGTCTTCATCGGGTAAACCATGAAATAAATTGTTCTGAATCAACTGAATTAATGAATGTGGATAGGTTATGTTCTGTGCTTGAACCTCCAGTCGCGCAATGCTAGTGAAGAATTACGGCACAGAAGTACTTGAGTAATCTTCCAGGGTCACTCATCTTGGCTCATCAGCCATGATATTGGCTTCAATTAATATTGTGTGAGATTCCCCTTGTTTTGGAAAACTAAAAGATGCCTCAGAAGATAGAGGTTCTTCCTGAATTATTGTTGCCTCAATGTTCTGCAAAAACTTTCTATTTCTTTCTGCGTTCCTTTTCCTGCAAGTTGCGTTAATTTCCAAGTCTATGGGAATCAAAGCACCTGCAGAAGACCTTCTTTGCATGCAAAACAAGAAAAACAACAGTTAACTAATTCCAAAGAACAATAAATTCTGCAGTAACTAAATATTCACAAAATAACAATGAATCAATGAATAACGAATTAATTCCTTCAAACTGAACTAAGCTTTTCTAAATAAAAGAAGTTCCCCGACAACGGCGCCAAAATTACTTGTTCGACCAGAATAATTGGTTACTCCCTCTTCCAAATTTGTATTACTTGTTTTTATATGGGAGTGGTCTTACTGGCAAGTGCACCAGGTCGCCAAGTAAAATAATTAAAACGAAATGAACCGAGTATCGAACACAGGGAACTTGTTCATTTAGCAAAGTTTTGTTAAGTAAGCAGGCATTTGCAAAAAGAAATTAATGATTGTGAATTAAAGCAAAAGTATGTTCTATCCTAAGTAAAAGCAATAAATGAGAACAAGTAAGTGTGAAAACAGATATCTAAAGGCGTCGGGCCCTCCTACTGAGTAAGTTGATGCAATTAAAGATGCTTTTTCTAATTAAAGATGTTCCTGTGTTCTATGCTAAGGACAAAAATACCAAACACCGATTCCTCCAAAGTTTGGACTAATTTAAATCAAACTTCGTTCGCAGATCCCTCTTGTTGAACTTAGCCTAACTTAAACAGCATTATACTCACAGCATAATAAAGAAAACTAAAACCCTGTACACTATCCCTAGCAATGCAGTTATTCAGTCCCTGTTCTAGCAAGTTCTAAGGAAACCGTACATTTCCCAATGCTAAAGTCCCTAACAGCACATACAAATGGGTGATTAAGCCACAAGCATGCATATAATAAGCATAGGTAGAAGCAGTGAACACATAAAACAACCTTAATTAGATATGAAAAAGAGTTTACATCAACTACTCAATAAGAATCCCCAACTGAGGGTTTTAGCCTTTCATGGCAAGGAAGCTCCTTTTACAATGAAGAAGAGGAATCAAGAGAAATTGCTTGCTTACAAAGGAGTGGGGATGTCTCCTCCACCTCTAGGAACTCACTAATCTCCCTAAAAGATGAAAACTTGGCCCCTTGCTCTGCTCTACGCTCTTTGAAATTCACACTCTTCATTACAAGTACAAAAATAGAAGAAATTACCAAAATAGAACCTAAATATAAAAAATCATTACAAGATAATTCATATATAAGGAGAATCAGCAATTCCTACTAAAATATTTAAAGGCACAAGTCCTACATAAAGAAAACCTAATTATATCAGCAAGCATATACTAGACCAACAATGTGTTGCAGCAATAAAAAGGTATCCTGCTAAAAACAGATAAAAAAATGATAAATTGACTCATTACCTATGTGTTGCATAGGGAATACTTGCAACAACAACTTTAGAAAGATCTTACATTTAACAAGTGGCAAATTACACACTAACCGATGAAATTATCACCAATTGCACAAAAATAAATGCTAAAAAAATACCTTTTGTTGGTCAAACATAACACAGAGTAAATCATCCTTCCATTCAGGAACAGATTGCAAAGTTTCACGTACTAATCTTAGGAACCAAGTCCGTGAATCTCTATTTTCAATCTCCACCACTGTAATAGCTACAAGGAACATGCCCCTGTTTCCATCTAAGGCAACAACAAATAGCAAGATCCCACCAAAAGATCCTTTCAAATGGCATCCTTTAATACCAACCCAAGGTCTGCACCTTCTCACAAACCCCTTTGAAATGATTATGATTATTATTAGGTATTGACTTGGAATCATAGTTGGCTACACTAAAGTTCCCCTTATTTTTCCATCTAACCAATGTAGCCCAAGGTGGTGTTGGACCTTGTGGCCTCAATAATCTTAAGAGGGATAGACTTAGAATGCAGAAGAAGCAGCAGCAACAATCAATTTAATAATGTTCTTTAAACATGCAAGACAAAATTGATTGCAATAACATAAATGAGATAAGGGAAGAGAGAATGCAAACACAGTTTTATACTGATTCGGCCACAACCCGTGCCTACATCCAGTACTCAAGCAACCCACTTGAGATTCCACTATCTTTGTAAAATCCTTTACAACTTCTGAACCACACAAGGACAACCCATCCCTTGTGTTCAGGAATCCTTACAACTCAAGAGACCCTCGGTCCCTTAATTAATTTCATTGAGTAAGAAGAATGGAAGAAGAATTCTCTCTTAAGAGAAGAATACCACAAGGTCCAACAGTCACATCTTTTCAATGGATTTGTGAATGGCCATCAAAGGCCTATAAATAGGTGTCTTGAAAGCACTCTGTTTGAATCTCTCTCATTTTCTTTTGAGAGGATAAGACATTCTGGACCAGCAAAAAACTCTCTCTATCTTTTGAGAGGATAAATCATTTGAAGCAGCCTTGTTTGATTCTTCTTTGACATCATCAAAATCATGTATACATACATTCACATTCTCCCCCTTTTTGATGATGACAAACATGTGATTTCTTCTCGACATCATCAAAGCTTGCATGATTCACATTCTCCCCCTTTGTCAAGTAAATTCTTTTTGATATCATCAAAGCTTGCATGATTTACATTCTCCCCCTTTCTCAAGTAAATTCTTCTTGACATCATCAAAATCTTCATGATTTACAGGTGGCAAGTCATCATATGACTTTGCATGCACCCCTTTAGTATGTCAAAAAACTTTCATATTGGCATGATACAGTTGCATGTTACTTGTTGGAACTACACCATACTTTTCAACTAGTATTTGCTTCATTGAGGAGTTGCTTAAATTAGGATAAACCATCAATATACTCTCCAACTTTGTAGTAATCCATGCAGAGTTTGCATTAGAATTCCTCATAACTCTAATGCAAGTATGGGTAGGTTAAAGCGACTTAATGGCATAAGTAATACCATTCGAGAGTGGGGATGCATGTATCCTCCAAATACATCCTAAGTCAACGCACTCAACAGTGACCCTAGATGGTTCATTTTTAATTCTTTTTAACTGAAACCCCTCTTGTATAAAAAATCCTTCAAAACCCTTCTAAAATGATTCACATCCATAATCAATTGATAAACTTATAGGTGTATCCTTCCATTTTCTGTGATCTCATGTGGTTTTCCAAAATTTCCTCTTTCCTCATAGATTTTAGTAATCTTATCATTAGAATGATAATGATTTCCAATGATATCTATACTTTCTTCAAAGTCACTCAAGTCATCATTATGATGTGTCTCACTCCTACACTATTCATAACTCAAAGGATCATATTCATTGTCTAGCGACCCATTGACATTGAGAGGACCATTAAAAGTCTCATTCTCATCATTTACAAAGACCTCATCTTGACCTTCAACATTTTCATGAGCTACCTCTTCATGTGCATTTGCATAAAAATGTTAATTTGCATCTACCTTTCCATTTTCAGCAACATTCTTTTCACTTAGATCTTCATTTAAGCTCACATTCTCATTAAAAACATCATTCAACACTTCATTCATAACTTCACCTATTGTTGCATTCACACTAATAGTTTCACTCATTGTTGCACCCACACCAACATCACCAGCTTCATTCACATATTCAATTGTCACATTAATAGATTCAATCAACTTCTCACCCACACCATTATCAATGGCTAAAGGTTTTCTCCAAAACTCATTAGTATTTCTACTAGCATACAAATAAATATACCTCTAATTTTGATTCTCTAGATACATCTACATTATACTTGAGGGGTAGAATATTACCATTAACAGCTGACTTAAACCAAAGAGTGTATAGATTACATAGTGACAATTTCAATTCATCTGCAAAGTGGTAGACATCTCCATGTGCACAAAAAATGCCAAATTTGTTCCGGTCTTGGTTGTGAATCATACATGGTTCTTCACCAATTTTCTCCATAAAATGCACCAAGATATCCATTTTTCCTTTGTCTGAGCCCAAATAAGGCAATTCATTTTCCACGTCAAACATTATGTCTTGCAATCCAACAACAACAACTAAATTTTTTTGCAAAATATACTATTAACCCAAACAACAAAGTAGGAAAGTGTGTAAAATATCAGTGGTACCCCATAGAAACCCAACAAATCAAAAAAAAAAAAACTTGAACCTACAGTTACAAACAAACACTAAAACCCCACAATATCCCCCACACAACTCATGCACATGATCTCTGCCAAGAAACAAGACGAAGACTAGGGTGCAAAGGTGAAACTCCTTTCGCACCCAACGTAATTTTGGAAAAAAAGAGATAACCAACCGCGTCTGTCCGATTTAACAATAAAAAAATTAAATGGTTGAGATTTGTTCAGGGCAACCGGTTGAATATGTAACATGAGAGATATCTCCCCTTTGGAATAGGGTTCGCCTTCCCCTCCCCCTTTGGTGTAATGTTACCCTAGCAGAGGTCGCAGTTAAACGATTGAAGCATAGGGTTCTCCAATTCAGCACGATTGAAACAAAGGATGAAACAAGGGTCCTCTCTTATTTCTAGAAGCAAAAGCAGCTGCTTCTTTCGTTTTTGTGCATCGGCATCACTAACGGTGACATATGTTGCAATGAAGCCCACAAAGCCCGGCTTGGAGGAGATTCGGGGCCAAATCCACAACTAACGTTCACCCTTTCCTCCTAGCACGTCAATAACCTCGAGAAGGGTATGCCCCAATCGATTGTAGTTTTCATTTTTAAGGTTTTCGCCCTCCTTAGGCTTATGTTTCAATTTTTATGTTACTTTTAGTTTGTGCGGACTTGGTTCACGATGCAAAGGGCAAGCGGCTCAGGGTTAAGGCACTTGTTAGGACTCATCTAATCTGCAATCCTTCCAGACCTTTGGTGACTCATCTAATCTGCACATCACTACCAGGAAGTCCCTTTGTGGTGAAAGTATTTCCACTCTTTTGTCACTTTTTATTATTATGGTTGTAGTTTGGTTCACTTGTCCCTTTTATTGTTTGCTTCTTATATTGCTCTTTTGATTGATGTTTGTTTTGCAATTAGGTTTGCCTTAATGTTCTTCTATGTTGCTATGTTATGTGTTGTAGTTTTGAACATGCATGCCCTTTGTATGAGGAGTAGTTTTGCAATATATCTCTTAGTTTGCAAGGTCTGGAATGTGGTAAATGGAAAATTTGGATGGAGACTTTTGAAGGAAAAAGGAAGATTAACTTAGTTGTATCATGTTTATAAATATGAATATAGGATGATTGGGAGGTTTCATTGGTAATCTATTTCTTTGGAGGCTCGGGACTCTAAGTGCGTGTCAATTGAAGAGTTGTAGAATAAGACTGCAACTCATAGACAGTGGCTTCGTTAAGGGAAACCACAAGAGCCGTAGTGCAAGCGAGTCTTCACAGGGCAGTCATGTATGGACTCGAACCTGGGTGATCTATCATTTTAAAAAAGCTCGAATTGTGAGATAAAAAAGTGTTAATTGTTGTAATCTTGTCATTAATTTAGAGTTGCATATGATGACTATTTCTATTTTTAATATTAGGCCGTCTCTCTAAATATGTATTTGTTCAATTCAGTGTTTTGTTACCAATCATATAATCTTGTATAATGCAATTCTTTGTATTTCTATTGTATGATGCATATAGTGTTTTAGCTCTGAAATTCAATTAATGTATCTTTCATTTGTCATTTGTTGAGGATCAGATCTTGTGCATTGGCTCTATGGGCTTATGTGGCTCTGGTTTGGGTATACCTAATCCCCTAAAATGCCAAAAATTAGTTAACTTTTACCATACCCCCACTGTCCCCCCTTCCACCCCCCCCTAAAAAAAAGTGACTATGTATAGCAAATGTATCCGCAGGAAGCTAAACCACTTTTTCAATTTATTGTAGTTGCAGAAGTTTTAATGCCTTTATATAAAAATATACATATTCATTTATAGACTAGCATGTTTGCACATTGTGCCTGTGTGTCCCAAGTTCCTAGTCCAGTCAATGTCATAGTAACTTCATTATGTAGTGTAGTTGAACCACCATGTCTTAATGATAGAGAAATTATGGTGTTTCAAATGCATCAATTAGCTGATGTATTTTTTTATTTATTTTCAAATGTATTGGTGTGTAGGAGTTGGAGGATATAATGTTAGAGATGGAAAGTAGTGATAATTTTTGTAGCTCTGTCAATGGTGATCGTGACGATGATGTTACTAAAGTGTATGATGATGACGAAGCTAATGAGGAAGATGTTGACCACAATCGTATGGGGGATAGTGACGACCAAGATGATGTCGGACTTGAACATGAGGAGGAAGCGGATTCTGAGGTAGACAATGACGATTATCGAGATTATGATGATTTATGGATTCCAAGTTTCTTTAAAGAGGAATGTATAACTATGGATACCATAGTTGATATTAGACAGTTTGACATGGGAAAAATGACCATTGAAGATGTAAGCAGGTTGGATTTTTGTGACTTGGAGATAGCATATCTCTTCTACTGATTTTTCTGTTAGGAAGAGTCATATTCTTAGAAGCACATATAGGGAAACACTACAACAAAAATTTGTTTTTTCATGTGCTAGTTAAAGGAGAGATAAAGGATCGACATCAAATACAAGGAAGCGCCAAGAAAAAAAGAAAGCAGGTGTGGTTGTCAAGTAATGTTTCGTGTTCATGTGCATTTTTGTATGGGATGATGGTATGTGACATGTTGGAATTTTGAGCACAATCATTTATTATTGGACCTAAAATTGTCATCTTTGTTGCCAGCACATAGGAAGATGTCAGCAACTGATATTATACAAATTGAAAACTATAGAAAAGTTGGCATTAGACCTCCGCACATGTACACAACATTTGCCAATCATTGTGGTGGATATGACAAAGTGGGGTTTATTAGGAAAGATATTTACAATCAAAAAGTGCGCATGAGAAAGCAACATACCTCTGATGCAAGTGGTGCATTAAAGTATTTGCATAATTTACGCAAGAAAGATCCAGTGATGTATGTTTCATACACTGCGGATGAAGGCTCAAGACTACAATGGTTGTTTTGGTGTGATGCTGAGAGCCAATTGCTTTATGAGGTATTTGGTGATGTACTCATATTTGATGCCACTTATAAGAAAAATAAGTATTTGTTCCCTTTTGTTGTCTTCTCTGGTGTTAACCACCATAATCAGACAATAGTTTTTGGCACTGCTATCATGACTGATGAGACGGAAGAAACATATGTTTGGTTCTTAGAAAAATTCTTGGAAGCAATGAAAGGAAAAACTCCTTGTTCAATAATAACTGATGGCGATCTAGCTATAAGGAATGCTATAACAAGAGTGATGCCAGGTGTTTTTCACAGACTGTGTGCATGGCACTTATTGAGTAATGCATTGAGCCATGTTCGAGATAAACAAGTTTTGAAATGGTTGAAGAAGCTAATGCTTGGTGATTTTGAAGTGATCGAATTTGAAGAAAAATGGACAGAGATGGTTGCTACCTTTCAATTGGAAGATAATAGTTGGATTGCTGAATTGTACGAAAAAAGGATGAAGTGGTCTCCTGCCCATTTGAGGGGTAACTTTTTTGCGGGCATACGGACAACATCTCGATGTGAAGCCTTCCATGCTCATGTTGCAAAATATGTTCATTCACGAACTAATTTAACGGATTTTGTAGAACAATTTCAAAGGTGCCTCACATATTTTCGATATAGAGTGGTTGTGGCAGATTATTTCTCAACATATGAGAATGAAGTTTTGTAAACAAATCTTTGATCTCTTGAGTGGTCTATTGATCATTAGCTTACTAAGGAGATGTTTATACTTTTTCAGTCCTATGTCTCTTGGACTATTAAGTTAAGAGTCGTTGATTGCATAGAGATGGTGATGTTCTTAGTTTACACGATTGTTAAGTACTGTAGTGGAAGTGTTTGGCGTGTGTCCTATTGCCCATTCACAGTTCATTTTAGTTGTTGTTGTATGAGAATGCAATCCATTGGTCTTCCATGTGATCACATATTGGCTGTTTTGGTTTGTTTAAATTTTACGGAGTTGCCAAGTTCTTTGGTTCTGAATAGGTGGTCAAAATATGCCACAAAAGGTATCAAAGAAAAATATCCCGATTCTTCAATGTATTAGGATTCCCATTTGATGGGCAGGTATGCCACTCTGGTTCAAGTTTCTAGAGAAGTCTGTGAAGCTACGTACTGTGATCAAGAGGCATATGACAAAATGTTGCATTTCCTATCAAATGAGCTTAGAAGGCGAAAGTCCAAGAAAAACAGCCAACCATGTTTCGATGAGAATGATAACCAGCATGGTGATAATTATGATGGTATTTTAGACCCTGTTGTTGTTCGAACTAAAGGATGTGGACAAGTTGGAATAGATGAATCCGGCAAGTGAAGGAGAATCCAAAACTGTGGCCAATGTGGTGGAAGTGGCCACAATAAGCGTTCTTGCACCAACCCTCCTCGAAATGCAAATGTTCCTGTTGGTGGTCATTTATTTCATCTAGTGAACAAACTAACACTACATGTCAACCTATAGATGAATATAACTATGAACTGGTAATCATCTACTTGTTTGGGACAATTTGTTTTACAATTTTTATGTTATGCACTTAATGATGGGCAATGAAATCATTCATTCACATATTGTTTGGGACACTGTTTTTTGTTAATGTTGCAATTCATGTAGCAGCCACACACATTTGTTGTTGGTAGTAGCTATGCTGGTTGATAATCATAATTTTGTTGTGTTGAACAAATTGATTGGTAATGACTTAATGTTTGCATCATTTTTTAATTTTGTTATCTATTTGGATATAAGTGGCTTAACCTTGTTGGCTTAACCTTGTTATTGTGTATATGTTGCTGGTGGTTTTTTTTTTCCAGGATTATCCACTTAAAAGTAACTTATGGAAGCATTATGCAATTATACTATATGTGGATGCAATGTTTATAGCACATGAGGTTTTATTTGATCCATGTTTAACCGAAACAACAACTTATATTTGGTAGTTGGTGTCTTTATTTTGTATGTTGGTCATCAATAGTGACTCTAATTTATTATTTGGTTGTGTTAAATATGCATAAACATATAGGATAATGTGTTAGAACTTATTATAATAGTTACCGACATGTTTTATTTAACTTGGAAGGGAATGAATGATGTTAATTTTGTATGAATTTCATTGTTTACCAAAGTTTACATCTGATTGTATATATTTTGTTGTTTGAACCATGGGTCTTGAACCCGTTGTCATTGGTAGATGAAGGAAGGAAAATGAAACAAAGGAAATAAATTGATTTCTTCAAACGGGGTCACCATTGATCCACTTCCTAAGCAAATTTTGTTAATGGGTTTCACTTTTTGAATGACCAAGGCAGAAAGGCATGGGACATTGTTTGTTTCAGTTGGTTCAGTGGTCTTTAATTTTTATTGGCAATATTAATTGGATACCATGAATCTATATTAATGGTTATAATTAGACTTTGAGTTGTTGGTCCCTTGTTCTTATTCCCTCATTATAAATGAGTCAAGAGTCACGCATTATACCATGATCAACTATTATTTATTGTTGTAAGAAGGATTATTTTGGGCTTTCACACTTACACTTGCACCTGTAGTTAGCAAATGTGTTTTTATGTGCATACTCAAATGCGGGTAATTTTGTTGGATCAAGTCATAATAAGGGTTTTAGCTGAACAGATTATATATCCCTCCTATTATATAAATATGACAATATCGGTAGACTATTTTGTGGACAACATACATTTATATTGTCCCTTGAAAGTTTCTCAAAATAATTTACATTTTTTTTTCCTGAATGTGAGTTTTGTTATTTGCTTATAAAATTATTGAGCTGAAATCTAGTACAAAGTTTTTTTAATTGAAATAATTAGTTTATTTTTTTTTTAATTTTTGTATTTTTCTTAATTATAATATTTTTAAATATGCAAAAAATACACTGGATGGTTAAATTGTAAATAGATAGAAATAATATTTTTAATGATAATTTTTTTTCATTACACGGTCTGTTCCCATATAATCACATCAATAATTTGTGGTCTGTTCCCATATAATCACATGAACAATCTATGCTCTGTTACCATTTGCATTAACGTTAATGATAGAATTACTACTATGTTGTTAGAAAGTACGGTAGGATATTGAGCTTTTAAAAAAATAGACACCATCAGTCCATTCTATTTTTTAACTCCTCGGATCATTCTCGCGAACATTGAAAAAACAGATGGCATGAGATGGTATGATTCATCCTTTTTTTTTGTTCCATTTTATATTTTGTAATAATAATTTAAAATTGTTAATTTAGTTTTTATTATTTATATTATCAATAGTTAACAGTATCTCAAATTATGTATGCAAGAGGAATTTGAAATTTTAAGGTAATAAATATGACCACTTTTAAATAATAATATGTTGGCCATGTTGCTCATCCTTCAAAATTTGAAAAAAAAAAACAATTTCTTTATATATTTCATCGAGCAAATAAAACATATGAAGCAATTTAACATAAAATAGATATTAAAAAATATTGTTCTGAATACATTTCTTTATATATATCATAATCATTAGTCATGTTAGTTCAAAGCAATTGTGAGTATTTTTTGTTAAACAACATGTACAAAAAATGAGTAAATTAATTTTGAACTTAAACTTATCATAGATTTATTAATATACACATGCTAAGTACTAAGGCAGCTAATTTGGTATAAAACCCTTAGGCATATATGCATGCCATATTATGACATACACGAAACTACACATGGTGATAGACTGATAAATCTAAAAATCCACACAAAAGGACACATGCTAGTAAGCCAAACAAACCTATGTACCTAGCTACGACCATTAATTTTTTTGACCTTTTTATTTAGACATGCATTAAATCCACTAATGCACTTACTCTTCAATCTTCAAGTCCACACATGATGGCCAATAGAAACCATTAAGTTAATGCATGGGAGGTTACCATATTTGGTCTGGATAGAAAACATTCGGCGCACATCATTATCGCTTTCAAGTTTCACTATCATGTAGGTCACAAATTGACCAACTAGAAAATAAGAACAACGATAGTAAATCTGAGATATGTTCTTCCCTAAAAAAGGATATAGCCCTTGGACATGTTCAACGATCTTCTCCTTCAACCCACACAAATTAGTATCTTTATCCAGACTAATAGTTGTTGCATAAGTGCTTCTAAACTTTGCTCCTTCATGTGTTGCTGTATGAATGGATCGATCCATTGAACCAGACATGGACATAAAAGGGTGAAGCATGTTGACAATGATCCATTGTTAATGGTTTCTTTGCAGAGTAGTTTAACAACCAATTTGGGTTGCCAATGATCAGAATGAAAGCTTGGAAAAGTAATAAAATGTGCTGCATTTGTAGGAGATTGTCACCCGATTAAATAAATAGTATTGTATGTAGAGTCTATTATTATCACCTTGTACTAATCAATGATTGAAAATTGTTACAGTTATCAGACGGTCCATATTGAATTTCCCAACATGCTAACAATGACTACACGCTAAAACTGACTAGTTGTCAATTGATATGACTCTTCAGCTATCAATACAACATACATCTTTTCCACTGAGCTCCTGTCTTTGTCTACATGTGACAAAGTTGGTGTTAGAGTACTAATGACAACTACTTTTATAGGAGACTTTACAGGTGTCTTGATAATTATAGGCATCCATAGCCTGGGATACAAAATTGTGGCTTCAAATGTGAATTTTACTGGGTACTCTACAAATTAAAATACGCACACCACTGAAATGGTCATTAGTTGGGTAAATTTGTTTTTTGCCGCTGTCTATCAATAGGAAGAAAAAAGAAAAAGAAGAAAGAAAGAAGTAGTAAAAAAAGGACACACTCTAATTGCGGCTGTGTATGGGAATTTTGTATCCAAACATAAAATTTTGAAAATAAAAGAATTTAAATTGAAGTATTTAAAATTCTTATAATTGAAAATTACTTAGAATTATAAATTTTCTCATCCAAACACACTCTTAATTATATCTGGTTCTATATGTTTTTAAAGGTTACTGTTACTAAACTTTATTTTGTCACCTTAATGGTGTATTATATGGTTTTGTTGTACTAAATATTATTTCAGGAAAAAAAATAAAAACTAAGCCTTCAAAATTAATATAGTTAAGGATTGCCTACACAAAGTAAAGTGACATCCTACATTCAAAATCCAATGGTTTACAAAACTAAGTTTAAGTTTTAATAAATAAATTAATGCTTTTATTTTATTTTATGACTTCTTTTTTATATAACTAACTACTTTGTCACCCGTGCACATGCACGGGTTGATTTTTTTTATTTACGAAATTCATAAATGATATTTGTTGGGTAATACAAATTAATTTTAATAAATTTATAAACAGAAATAGATTACGTATAAATATACATAAAAGCTATTGTATAATGATGAGAATTGCTAGATTTAATTTAATGATTGATTAAAATTACCAATTATACATATGAACATACCAATCATCAATAATTGACAAAGAAATAACAGGGAAATTACAAAAAATTATGATCATAATGTTTAAGATTGAAATAAAACCATAGCAATGAGAACTTGGTTATGTACAATGAAACAAAATACAGATGATTCAAATCCAACAATTTGGTAATGAATTTTAATCAGAATTGCGATCATCCCATTGTTGTTGTTTCCTAATAACTAATTCCCATATATTTTGAAAAGTTATAAAGTAAAAGGAGATTTCATCTCTAGGGCTGAAGTTGTTATTCCTCAAATTGATACCATGGGTTAGTAATGCATTGTTGAGCAAGGTCATGATGGTTGACGATGAGGTTCCATTGAAGAGAATCGCCATTATTTGTGAGAATTGTGATATGTTGAGTTGAGGCATCAAGATAAGGTAGAGCAGTTCGTGGAAGTACCTACATTAGACATGTAAAAGAGTATTAGAATTTAAGGATAATAAAATGGCAGCGATTCATGATAGAATAGGGTCTTACCAATGGATCAGGAGCAGAGATCATAGTTTCATTAATTTCTACGGTCCATACATATGTTCTTTTTGTTGTTGGAGGTCTTCCGCATGTTTGTTGATCGAGCGGGGGCATAAACTGTAGGTTGAAGATCCAACTTTCTTCATAAGCAATGTAAGTAATTGTTACACTTTAGTTAATGTTTAAATCTTTTCTAAAGTATTTCAATCCATCGGCGAAGAAGTGCTTACTGTGGTATTTCCTTACCTTTATTGGATAACTGGATCCATTATATGCGAAAAGGACTATTGATGGATAGTTAGGTGCCCATTGTTGGTGGTAAATGAGGGTATTTCAATGATGTTATGCAAGAATAAGATTAAAAATGATTAATGATGTAAGATGAATGAGTTCAAAATGAGAATGATAATGGCTTTATTTTTCAGGTTGACAGTATAATATAGTTGTATAGATTAAGAAAGTTACCTTGTCATTGTGGAATGCTGTGACAAATTCGTATGTTATTGTTGTTCCTATTAATCTAGGTGGTTCTTGTGATAACATAGTATTGCAATATTTGCAGTATATGTGCAAATGCAAAAGGGATCAGAAAAATATATTTACAAAGTAAGCAGGAAGAAAAGAATGGCATGTTTGCTTTGACATCTCAAATTTGAATTTGTATGTTTACGGAGAGCCAAATAGTTATAAGCAAGTTCAAAGTTTATAAAGATTCTAGAACGCAGTATAGACAAACCAATACTAATAAGCATAAGCAAAGGTAGGAAATCAAAGTTTGTATCTTATTTGCTTGCATAAAAACAGAAGAATAGATGAAATTATAAAATTTGATCCGCATGAATAATAGTCGCCCCCAGTGGACAAAACTGGTGCGATTACTGGCATGCTCTTTAGTTGCTTCTCCTTCTTTAGGCTCACAAAATGAAAATGCTTTTGATAGGAATAAAAGTTAATATTGGTCTCACATTGTTGGAATCAATGGACGATTGGGAACTCATGGTAATATTGGTCACTGCATTGATTCGTGGAGAAGAAGTGAAGTGTGAAAATGGATTTTTGGGTGCTGAGAATGATATTGGAACCAAGTATTCAAATAATGGTGCTTTCGATCTCGAATGTGTGTAAGTGACAGTTGTTTGAGTGTCTCGATGAGACTTCATCATTATGCAGCTTAAATCACGTTTTAAAGTATGGGAATATGTGGAGTTTAATGTGGAACGGGAAGGTGAACAGATTAGCCGTTGAAAAAACAGCTATGATGACCAAACTGAAAAGCCATGTAAGTAGCCGTGTTGGTTCCAGTAGCCATGTAAGGAACCGTAGAGGCGCCTAGTGCAAGTGATTTGATGTGTTGCAATCTGAAAAACCATGTAAATGATAGACTGATGACAATGTCTTTCTGCTTGGCTTTTACATGGAGGCGTGGTGGTTGGATTTTCAAGCCAGTATGCAATAAATGAAAGGGTCACTCTGACTTAAAAGATTTATGCAAATCTCTTAGATATGATATAAGAGCAAGAGCAATCTCCTAACAGATAAAACAACAATGTAACTAATATTATTAGCTAACAATGCTTGTGGTCCCATAGCTTCTTATCATGAACCATTGATCTTAAATGCTTCCAGCTTTGACGGGTCACAAACATAAACATCAATGGTGGAAAGGAAATCAACCCCTATTACATCATGGGTGGTCTCAATTAATAAAAATGGCAAGTCCATCATAGATTTTCTTTAAACATTTTGTTGAGTAACTAATTACACTAACAACAAAAAAATTGAATATTAATGTAAATTGAGTAACTAATTACACTAACAACAAGAAAATGACAAGTCCATCATATATACTTTGTGTCCAATATATAAATATTGATATTAATGTAAATTGATTTTAGAATGTAAATTGATTTTATATATAAATATCCAACGACATGAATGTACAATTTGTATTGACATTATGGGGACTTATTTATATATAAATATTGATATGAATGTAAATTAATTGTAGAGATTTATATTGAATATCCAACCACAAAATGTGAGTAAAAAATACATAATCAAAATTTGAGAGATATGATTGCTTTTTTATCTTCTTTTTGTCTCCATATATATTTTAAATATTTAGATTATGTTATGATTAAAATTAATAACTATTATTTTTAATAAATCCATAACAATTAAATATTTAGAATATACAATTTGTATTTTAAAAAAATGTCATGCAAAGATTTGTCGATAAAATGTCAGTAAAAATACATACTCCAAGGTATGATAGTAATTGTTTTTTTAATTGCAAATTTTTTTCAATTTGTATTTTATCAATAATGTTTGACTTAATATATTTTGTATAATTTAAATTTAGACATTTTTAAATAATGATATTGAATTCATCAATAATGTTTTATTTAATCTAGCATGTAACACTAAAAAAATTATGATAGTATCTGGTCATTTATCTGATATTGAATCTTCTTTCTATTAAAATTAAATATAGTAAAAGACAAATTTAATAATATAAAAATAATATAATCTAATGCATGATGCCTTTATATAAATTTCACCGATTGTTTTCATATATCATATAAAAACAATCACAAAATAGAAAATGAGTTATTATTATATAACTTTTAAGAAAATGAATATAAAATATTAAAAGATGTTACCATTTCAAATACCTTTTGCACAATTGATTTTGTGTCAATAATTGATTTTATTTCTTGCTTGCTTCGATTAACTTTACTTGTCAAGCTTATTTCCTACATCAAAGTATAAATGATTTTATATTATAATTATAAACATATTAAAAAATTTTGTTCAAAATATTAAAATAATTTTACCTGAAATTTTGATCCACTCCACTTGTTTTTAATTAGTCAATTCTAATCTTCTAGAGATACGTATTTTGGTTTATCCTTTTCTTTAAGATAAGGTTGATGTAAATCATAAAACTTATTCTTGTATTGAGATTGAATTTGCTTTATTTCATATTCTTTCACCTAGTCAGATAAACTAAAAGCATCCTTATATCATACGTTTTCATAAAAAAAAGTAAAAATTAATTACTATCAACATACATTGTAAAACAAATTTGAAGATATAACTAATATTCAAATATATAAATAAATTAAATATAATTGACCAAATTATATAGTAACCTTCATATGTCGCCACATTTCAGCTACATCATCTTGACTAATTTCACAGTCCAACCATTAACCGAGCTTTTTGGCGAATACACACTTGTGCCTCGGATAAGTTTTAACCATTAACCTCTAAAGGAGCTTTCTGACAAATTTCACACTCCTTCCTTGTGACATGCTTGCCTAAAATAAATAAGATAAGTTATAACATTTTCAATGATAATTTTTTTTATTAAACATTATTCTATAAAGGTACCTGCATTTGATTCAACTTGTTCTACATTGATCGATTCTGAGGCATGCAATGCATTATTAGGTAAAGACTCATTCACTTCTTTATCAAGAGAGTGGTGTATGGATGGATCATTATAGAGTCTTTTAGAATTAAATATCGATGATTTCATTATCTATGAATTACAACGATTAATCATAAAAATAATAAATAAAATACAAGTTAAACTTGTGTATAACATAAACTATAATTGTAATCAATCAGGAAATTCTGAATAGTTAATGGAAAATTATATTTAAAAAATTTCAAGAGTTAATTTGAATGGTACATAAAAAATGACCGTTAAAAATACTCTTATAAAATAAATTATATAAAGAGGTGACTAATAAAATTGTATAAAAAATGGAGGAAAATTTTCTTATATGGGAAGTCGTTGATCTTCGCCAGATGATCATTCTTAGATAAATAATACAAAAGCATTTGATAACAATAAAGAAAAACAATCCGCCCGTAGACCATTGTCCGGGGATGATATAATTGAACAATATCAACATTTTGACCAAATTAGTATTTTTAATTGCTTATCCTAAATTTCAATTGACAGTCATTTTCAATGTATATTAATTTATTAATTGGCCCTCATTCAAATAAAATCATTTTAGCATTATTTTATATAAAATTTATATTCACTTTTAAATTAGCGGCAACAAATTACTTATATTAATGTATAGGTTTAGTTATGTATTATATTTATAAAATTAAATAAAATTATAAAATTAATGTTACTATATCTTAACTTGTGAATTTCATATCAAATTCAATTCTTAAATTTTATAATGCAACAAATAATAACAATAAAAATAAAATCTTATTCCATTAAATAAAATTACCTATATAGATCACACAATATTATTTGGCTCAGTTGAAAATTAATTTTTTAAAATAAATTATAATATTTATAATTGTAATTAATTATATATTAAAAGGTAAGACTCTCTAACTAAAATTTGATTTTTTTAATTTTATAGTAGTTGGAATTATAATTAATTATATGATAAAAGATAACTCTAACCAAAATTTTAACTTGTCAAAAATTTATAATAATTAGAATTATAATTAATCATATAATAAATAAATGTAAATCTTGTTAGTGTAATACAATTTAAACTTACTTATTATACTAACCTGTTCACCATAAACTATTGCTAGCGTACTAACTCTCCTTAGCCATAATATGTTGCAAGCACGTTACAGAAGACAAGTTTCTCTACCCAGAATTTGAATTTTTTTTTTTAAATTTATAATAGTTAAAATTATAATTAATTATATGATAAAAGATAACTCTAACCAAAATTTTAACTTTTCAATGAATTTATAATAATTAGAATTATAATTAATTATATAATATACACTTTACGAAAGTAGCACAGTTTCAATACCAATTTAGGGGTCTCCATTACGTACTCTTCAAGTTTTACATGGTGTTGGACATCAATTGTGAATGGGATCAAACATACATGGATTGTGACATGTTCGGGAGTGATGACAGACGGTGAGTTACATGGTGGTTCTTTATTTATTTTGTCGTTATTTATGACAAAAAAAACCTTATACTGTCATTGTTGTCTCTGTGTATGTTACTACTCAACGTTGCTGCATAACTACAAGGAATGGAGACAATGAGGCTGAAAAATCAGTTGGGAGCAAAGGTGAAGCTGGGAAACAACATTCTTTAGAGGTACACAATGTTCCATTGAATGGAGCCAAATGTGTATTTGGAATTTTGTCCCTATTTTTTATTATTAACTTTTATTGCGTTCAACTTCCCTTTTCTACTACACTGCCAAGTACCATTGCCAACCAATATGGGTTCACTCAGTGTGGAAAAGGATAAAGTGGTGGTTGGGGGTACCTCTGGTGGTGCAACCTTGGATCATGTGGTGGCTGCAATAAAGGTCTCTATTTATACTTGAAGTCAGTTTGTCCTTCAGTTTAAAACATGTTTTATCTTTTAATGTGAACTGAAATTCATGACAAAAAACCTAGTAAATATGGAGTAACTGATAAATGACTCTTACATTATGACAATTTACACATGTTTCACATTCGGATTAAGCATTTGGGACAAAAAATGGAAAACATGAATAATCATAACATAAGAAGACTTGATGCCATGGAAAAGACTAATACAACAATGTTGAAGGCCATATGCAACTTGGTTAAACAAGACTACAATCAGTCAGCCAAAGATGTTGTCGAGGATGTGGCAATGAGTGGGACTCAGAATACTTCCACCTATGATGAAACATTACATTGTGAAAATCCTAATAAGGCGGTGTCCAAGGCGACTGTGAGGTATAGCAGAAAGGAAGCATAAGGGAAACGTAGAGCAGATTTGAAGAATATAGAAACCATCTTCATCCTGGGGGACGATGATGATGACTTTCCAATGTCAATAAATACGAGGATGAAAGCGAAATTCCTGGGTGAGAAAAACAATAGCAGATACTCGTCTCCCAAAACAGTGAACCTGTCAGGACCCAATGACGTGAAGACCACAGATGACTCCTCCCTACAACAACAACCATTTATGAGCAACTATATTAGAGGAGTGAAAGCAAAGGTGAAACATTTATTTAATAAAGTTGTATTGCCACTAAATGCTTACATATTAAATATTACTTATTCCATTTTGTCACATGCATGTACTCTAGCCCGAAAGCAATAAAGAGTCCTCAATGGCGCATAGAAAGTTGTCGTTCCCCCATCATAAATCTGTTAGTCGGACCTTGAAGAAGCCCAAAATTGAGAAGCAACCACATATTTTGAATGCGCCAAAATTCTAATACACTAAAGGCACTTCCTTGGGAAACATGAACAAGGCAAGCCGGATCTTTCAAAGGCCTCAGACCAATTCCAGTAGGGGATACACACATACAATTCCTAAGGTCTTGCAAATAATAGCATTTGTATTTGTTCAACTATACTTGCAAATAATAACATGTTTTACGTCCATGTTTTGCATGTACAGGATATGCCCTGCAGCTTCAAGCCAACTATTGACATGAATCTTACTTTTGAGGAGACACAGGTTTGTGCATATGTCTTCAATCCTAATGTGGACCCAAGGTACGTAGGCTCACCTTTTACTCACAAATTACATAAGTTATGGTTCAATTCATTCATTTATATTCATGGTTATTATTTTACTCAATTTTGACTACTATAATTGTTTGATTTTTTGTGAATGCTTATATTAGCGGGAACGAAATTTTGTATGGGGTAGGAAACAACTTGGGGACACGACAAAACTTTCAGTCGTTGTGTCCCAATAAGCCAATAAGGGAGGAGGTATATGGTTCTTTCATCCCAAAGTATCCTATTGTAGACATGGTAAAAATAATTCACAAACTTGGAAGTTGGAAAATTTGATAATTAGTTGGTTCCAGATAATACTATTCATTGCTTTGAAGGTTGCTTACAGCCAACTTTACCGCACAAGGAGTGTTTGGTGTATACCCCCAGCTTTTGCGGTATAGGATACATTATATGCTTATTCAATACAACACAAATATTAATTAACCTATATAATTTATGTAATTAATTCAAAAAAGTGGCATTTCATTTTGATTACAGTTGGACGTAATTGATGGAACTCAAGTGGAAACTCTCATTAAGCATTATGGGAAGGATTGGATGCCTTCATTTTCAAACTTAAAGTTGGTAAATAATTTTTTAAATTAAATGCAACTCATCATTCACCGATAAAAAATGAAAATAAATGGGTACAAAAACTTACAATAAAACTAAAATCATGTTCTGCTAATGAGACACACAACAAAAATGAATTATTATTATGGGGTGAATATTAATTTAATGATAATTATTTTTTCTTCAGATATATATACCCATCGTTGAAAATAAGGATCATTGGTAACTGATGGTCATATACATGCATGACAAAAAAATTTATCATGTGGATTGTGACCTGACAAGTCAAACCACATATGATCGGAAAGACACTATTAGAATCATTGTTTGTTTATATATCAAATTTATTAATTATCAAATTATTCACATTGTCATATGTACATTGAGTAACAATAACAATATATATATATATATATATATATATATATATATATATATATATAAACAGGGTCATGTCATGCTCAGTGTTCTCCAAATTGTGTTTCAAACACAAGATTTGCTTTTTGGATTTAATGGAATGGATAGTTGAGATATTATGGAAGCCGGAGGAATTCCTAATTATGGATCCAGGTTACTTTTAAAAACATAACCCATTGAGTATAAATTGATGTTATATTTGACAAATAATGAAATACAAAATATGTTTTTTTGTTTTAAAAAATGTAATAAATACAATTGCACTGATAAATCAGCATTATGGGTCCTAGAGTGGATACAAATGGAGGAGTCATTTGTGAGTCTGTTGTATGGAGTGGTAAGAATGTTACAACTATGGTTAAAATTTGTTAACTTTTATTTTATTTTAGAGCAACCACATTTTTCTTTCATGTACTCCATAATGTACATAATAAATGTCCTAATTTATGATGTGAAATTACAGCTACATGAAAAGGCAATCAGAATGAAGGTGACAATGACCCTGCTACTAGGGACACACAACCAGTACAAGGGAGACTTGATTAGAAATGTAGAACGCACTTCACATGACTATATCCATGGCAAACATTGAGGTATCCATGGCAAACATTGAGGTATCCATGGAAAACATTAAGGGTCGATATATTTTTTGGAGTATTTTTTGTTGGTTAAGAGGATGGGAAATCATTTAATATATCTTTAATATTGCATATAAAAGGAATATTAAAAAATATATTATTAATATTGATTTAGATTTGCCCAAGATTTCAATGTAAAGTGTAGTAGTTGCCATGAAACTTTTTTATTGTATTTTGGACTCCCCTTGCAATGTCAAACACTTACATATGTTACCGAATCAGTCAAATCAATTGAGCAATGTTATGTTTTAGAAAGAAAAAAATTAAAATGCATAAATTTTATGCTAATACAATTTTCCAAAATTACAATTTCTATATTTAAAAAATCTACAAAGTCTGATAGCAGAATATGATAAACAAATTAATGGTTTTTTCAAAGTTTATTGTAAAAAAAAAGGCACAATGTGTCTAGATGGAACACCTACTCCTGTACATGCCATATCAGCTTTTTCTTTCAATGTCAATGTCAACAACCCAATGCCTATACATATACTTATGTCATTACCAAAATGTATAATGCATTAAATACCTGTCAATTCTCTGTTGTAGCTACCTTTACCTATGTATTAGGGAAATATCATTTTACTTTCCCTTATCTTCCTTCCTTTGTTCCATGTTTTTCAAATCTTCATCTCCACATCATTCCAACAACCATCAACTATTGACCTTTGAAAACGCAACTGCAGCATCAAGCCATCATTACCAAAATGTATCTATGGTGCATTAAATACCTGTCAATCATGTACTACACTTGCCTTTTCCTATGCAATAGCCCCACGTCATTTCCCTTTCTGTTATCTTCCTTCCTTTTAATCCATGTTTAGCTGCCTTTTTAATTTATAAAACTTTAAATATATATATATATATATATATATATATATATATATATATATATATATATATATATATATATATATATATATATATAATATTAAAATGGTTAATTAGGTTACCATCAAACACATAAATCATCTACCATGAAATTATTTCAATTTAATCAAAGGTTTTCGGTTCGAATCCTACTTATATAACTGTGTATTAACTAATTATATAACACACACTCCATTATTCACTTTGTATTACGGATTGGACTTGGGGTGCGCTAAACAAATAAAAAGTTGTGTTAAATAATTCCCCGCTAATTATAGGAGCCTAATATGGCCGATAGACTTGAATATTTTTTTTTTCTTTTTTGGCCTTATTTTTAGAGCTCAACTTTAATTACGGACTACTATGCATACTATTTCATTGAGTTGGATTCAAATTGTCAATTAGTTTTATCAATAGCGAAAGATGTTCTGATAAACAGTAACCTTCAAAGAATATTTATGTATAAAACTTAATTAGAATGTCTTTTTTATATATTATTGTTATCCACTTTCAAAATATGATGTGTCATTAATTTATTTTTATAATAAATACTTTAAAATTGTATAAAATAATTTTTAATTACTTCCATCAAAATATTCATACTTATAATACATGGCAATAAAACTATATTTAAAAAAATAAAAATAAAAAATGCATTTAATTATATCCAAAAAGTGATGCATTTGCATCTTTTATTACTAAATATAGTTATGACAAAAATGAATTAATTTTTATATACCTCAAAATTACAAGTTACTACTTATACATTACAATTTATCCCTTTACTGAACATTTTTCATGTAGAATTCATTGTATTTACCTTTCATTGTGTGCTCCTATAACATTAATTTGATCATTTTTTATCACTTAATAAAAACCTATTAGTATAAAATAAACTTATTCAATATCTTAATATAACAAAAATCATTTAGCAATTATCAGCAGGATGTGGGAATTTAGAATTATTAATCCTTGCTAGACTTATCTCAGACTTGGTAAGAAAGAAAGAACAATAAACTGTTTGGTCCAATCATGAAATATTGGTTCCATCTACTTATTAAATTCATTACAATTAATTAAAATAACCCAACTATCAATTTACCCAGGTTTACAATTATAAACCTCTAACTATTTATCATTATTAACAAATTGTTTATACAAAAATTATTTAAAAACTACAAATTCTGTCTATAAATTTGCTAAATAAATAAAAACACTCTGTACGTATGCACGGGTGAGTAACTAGTTTTTATATAAAGTTTTATTTCTTATATCAACCAGTATATTATCGAATGCAAAATTACAGCTGCATCTTATTTCATTTTTTACTACTACATTTTCCATTCTGCACACTGATAATGTACTGCAATATGTTATCTTGCTATATACATTTAACCACACTATTGATTAGTTAATACCTTTTTAAAATACCAATTACTATGTTCAAACCTATAATTGCTATTTTTACCAATCTTTAAATTAATTTTTGCAATCTTCATAATATTTTTATATCCGACAAAACAATACATCTACTTATTTTATTCATTAGAGATTTTTTATATCAACCAATTATAAATTTTCCAAGTTTAACTTTCCAAAAAATAAATAAATTTGTTGTCATCATTCTAATATAATTTATAAACAGCTTATTCATCATTTAAATTGTAATTAAATTACATTAAATTCCAAAATTTTAAAAACTATTGAAGTTTTTTTTTTTTTACAAAAAAACAATGTCCATACAATTACATAACTCCAACTATTTCAATTTATTAACAAATTGCTTAAACAAAAACTAATTTAAAATTCTAAATTTCTTTACAAAATTATCCTAAACATATACAACATCTTTTAGACTAAACAACCACAAATTGCTAAACCAAAAATAACAACCCCTGCATTCGCACGGTGAGTAACTAGTTTCTTTTAAACATAAATTCAATGCCCATCCAATTATATAGCTTCAGCGATTTTATATTATTTAAAGGTTCTTTAAACAACAAAATAAAAATTCATAAATTATTTTACAAATTGTTTTAAAAATACCCACAACTATTTATACTAAACAACAAAAAATTGTGGAGCGAAGCGATGCGAAGCACCCCATGCATATGCATGGGTTAATAACTAGTTTAATTAACCACATCACATAACATCAACAAATCAGCATAATGGCTCATCCAAATGGGCTTATTTTCATGTTAACAGTTATATGCAACTGCCCCAATACAATTAATTAATCCCATGCTAACATGGATCAAATGAAATTGCAAATGGTAAAAACATTGGTTCAATTTACTTTGTGGATTGGGGATGTGCCTTCTTTGTTTTGCAATGATAGCATCTTTGTATTAACCAATTCAGGTGTAATCCAATAAAAAAAATTGCACCCACATTGTTCACCTTTTTTTAAGCTACAAACAAACATGACGCGTTTGTTGAAATAGCATTTTTGATACAAAAAGAATTTATGTTATAAAAT
Source organism: Glycine max (assembly GCF_000004515.6). Lineage (NCBI taxonomy): Eukaryota > Viridiplantae > Streptophyta > Magnoliopsida > Fabales > Fabaceae > Glycine > Glycine max. Next base: position 36,268,749 of record NC_038251.2, read on the forward strand.
TTGGAAAGTACAACCGTGACGAAAATATGTTGTGCTGTCTATTTTTTTCTATATAAAAGGAAAGAAATAACAACAACCAATTAAAGGATCAACAATGCAATAGGGATCTTGAGCATAAAATAGGTTACAACACTCATCTTACTAAGCTTATTAAGATGTTCAATAAATTATCAACAGAGTACTTTTTGTAAAGCTCATTGAGATGATGGCAAATATTTCAAGGAAGACAGTGCTTTAGTATTTCCCACAGGAGTACACCTGCACCAAAGAGGAAACTACCCCTTTCAACTATGTAGCCTTTTTTTTATATATTATGTGCAATAGTATCTCAAATAAGGGCAACTTGTTGCCAAAAATCTTATATTCCAAGGGCCCTCTAAGGTGTAGTCTTCAATTTGGAATGTTGTACTCAATAGAAAGGTCTTGAATTGTGGTTTTGTGCAAAAGGCCTTTATTCCACCTTTTTCCTGCTTGCCTCCTCTGTCATTGATCTTCCTACCTCCTCTGTCATTTATCTTCTCTGGCAACCTTCTCATTGCCAGTGACAGTTTCAGCCAACTTTCTACCAATCTTCCCAACCTCACCAATAACCATTTCAACCAACTTTCTAACTTATTTTTAGCAATCTTTCTGGTAACTATTTGTCAAATCTGCAGCTGCATCAAATTTGCATCTGCTTCAAATCTCCAGTTACTCTTATAATTGAATTACAATGAAATTGGGAAAGGTGCCAACCTTGTGATGTAATGGAGAAAGGGTAGCTTCCTATTGACTATAATTAGTCCTGCCATGTTCAGAAATAAATCTTAAGACATAGTGGTTCAATTACACAATATAATGAAGTTACATTGACATTTACTAGGAAGTTAGGAAACACAGACACAATATGCAAACATGCTAATATATAAATGAATATATATATATATATATATATATATATATATATATATATATATATTATTGATAAACGCCTTAAACATTTGCAACCACAATAAGTTGAAAAAGTGGTTTAGCTTCCTACAAATCCATTTGCTACATAGTCACTTTTTTTTGGGAGGAGGAGGGGGGGGGGGGGGGGGGGGAGTTTCGGGGCAATTTTGGAAAAATTGGGGGTGGGGGGGCAATCCCTCTCTTGGGGGGGGGAAGTTCAAAACTGTCCCCTGGGGGGGGACCGAAAAAAAAAGAGTTTCTTGAACACAAAAACTTTATATCTTTTTTTGAACAAAATACTTCAAAAATAAAATCAACAACCTAAGTAACACAACTATTGGTGTTCCGTAGAAAATGTATGAAAAGCACACAAATACACAATTAAGACACGTGGGTAAGACAAGAAAGCACAATTTTTTTCAAGCTTTTAGCCACAACAGCAGTCTTACGATGTTTCATGCTGCAAGAATGATCATGCTTACAAGTAACATAAAATCAATCACATGATAACAAATGATACAGGAGCCAATCTAGCAATTCATGTGCATAGGACACTTATTTACATCACAATTTGTTGAAGAACATTCTGACTTAAGTACCAAATATCATTCAATAAACATGAATTAAGAAAATTATAGATAAAACTCAAACAATTTGCCTCGCACTGCCACTAAAAGAATGAAACTTTAAACAAAAACACTTTTTTATCTCACAATTCAAACTTTTTCAAAATGATAGATCACCCAGGTTCAGGTCCATACACAATTGCCCTGTGAAGACTCGCTTGCACTACGGCTCCTGTGGTTTCCCTTAACGAAGCCACTGCCTTTGAGTTGCAGTCTTATTCTTCAACTCTTCAACAGACACGCACTTAGAGTCCCGAGCCTCCAAAGAAATAGATTACCAATGAAACCTCCCGATCATCCTATATTCATATTTATAAACATGATATAACTAAGTTAATCTTCCTTTTTCCTTCTAAAGTCTCCATCCAAATTTTCCCTTTACCACATTCCATACATTGCAAACTAAGAGATATATTGCAAAACTACTCCTCATACAAAGGGCATGCATGTTCAAAACTACAACACATAACATAGCAACATAGAAGAACATTGAGGCAAACCCAATTGTAAAATGAACATCAATCAAAAGATCAATATAAGAAGCAAACAATAAAAGGGACAAGTGAACCAAACTACAACCATAATAATAAAAAGTGACAAAAAAGTGGAAATACCTTCACACAAAGGGACTTCCTGGTAGTGATGTGCAGATTAGATGAGTCACCAAAGGTCTGGAAGGATTGCAGATTAGATGACTCCTGACAGGTGCCTTAACCCTGAGCCGCTTGCCCTTTGCATCGTGAACCAAGTCCGCACAAACTAAAAGTAACATAAAAACTGAAACATAAGCCTAAGGAGAGAAAAAACCTTAAAAATGAAAACTACAATCGATTGGGGCATACCCTTCTCGAGGTTATTGACGTGCTAGGAGGAAAGGGTGAATGTTAGTTGCGGATCTGCCCCAGAGCTTTTCCAAGCCGAGCTTTGTGGGCTTCATTGCAACATATGTTGCCGTTAGTGACACCGATGCACAAAAATGGAAGAAGAAGCCGCTGCTGCATTTGGAAATAAGAGAGAACCCTTCTTTCGTCCTCTGTTTCAATCGTGCTAAATTGGAGAACCCTCTGCTTCAATTGTTTAACTGCGACCTCTGCTAGGGTAACGTTACACCAAAGGGGGAGGGGAAGGCGAACCCTATTCCAAAGGGGAGATATCTCTCCTGTTACATATTCAACCGGTTTCCCTGAACGAATCTCAACCATTTAAATTTTATAGTTAAATCGGACGGACACAGTTGGTTATCACTTTTTTTCCAAACTTACGTTGGGTGCGAAAGGTGTTTCACCTTCGGACCCTAGTCTTCGCCAAGAAACAAAGGCAGAAGACACAAAACTAGAAATAAAATCAACCAAATATATGTACAAAATATGACAAGACTCAAATACCTTTGCAAGCACGATAATGGTACCATGAAAGGATGCAAAGGATGAACCCTAGCATGCGAGTCCCATCAATCACGCGACTGAAACCTTAGCAACCAAAATCACAAACCAAAAAGATTCAGAGAAGAAGGAAGGAGAACATGAGCGCAGTTCAAAGATGAAGCAAAAGGCGATTACCTATCACTATAGAGGAAAACATGAGCATGGAAGGAGAAGACGAGTCTAGCACCATCACGCAGGAGAAGACAAGGCAGAGGAAAATGACCCTCTATTTGCACGGAGAAGACGAGCCTAGCACCACCACAGAGGAGAATGACCCTCTATTTCTGTGGAGGAGAATATGACAGGGAGGAGAACACATTGCAAAGAAGACGATGGGGGGAAGAGTGTTTGCATGGAGGAGAAGACAGTGACGCCAAGGAGAGCACAATGACATGAAGGAGAAGACGAAACTTCATGTGTGTGTCTAGGGTTGTCACTATTTGGGTCGAGATGGGTTGAGAAAGAATTGTTGGGGTTCACACTACCAAAGATTAATGAATTTAAAAATTAATGTAAATTAATTTTAATTTCAAACAAAAGATTAACACCGTCAACAGGTGCCAAATATATGATTAAAAAAGGAGGAGATATATGTGTAAATAGTGTAAACCTGAAAGGAGGTTGCTGTAATTTACTCTATTGTTTTACATGTTATAAATTATAATAGTTGTGTTTCAAGTACTTGACTCGCTATATCTATTTATTTGCAGATATATAGAAGTGCAAAAACAGTTCTTGAGGACATCAAAAAGTATGTTTGTGCTCCATCTTGCTCCAGGGCACACACTAGTATATATAGAAGTGCAAGGAATACTTATCTCATTTTTCCTTTACTTTCTTACTATTGTAAAACCTCTTCTAGAAAAATGCACAAGTGCATTTTCATAGCACTATATGCATTTCATAAGGTTTTTTTTTATCTTGACTTAGAATTTCTACCCAATTTATTTTATAGTAATTGTATCATATAATAACAATTTAATAATCCATTTTGAAACTGCATTACTAGACTCTTCGTGCTCCTAAAGCTTATCAGTGGCATATCCAACTTAGATATGTTGGGATTCAATTCCAAATATTGGGATTCAATTAATCAGCCTAATTTTGATTCTAACAGACAATCATCAATCCTAACCACATGCTTTCTATTCATGTAGAGAGAAATTACTATACACAAATGAATAAAACCCCTTTGTGTTCCCATACTCAAAATCATGATGAAAACTAGATGCAGAATGTGACATCCTGGAAATTTCTACTCGGAATTTTTGTAAACGGTGCATTTTGGATGGTTATATATATATATATGAGTATTATTCAGTGTATGTATATATGTATATACTCCTGGTAGAAGCAAGTATATTGGGGGAAAGATACGCGAATTAGGCTAATTAACGAAGAGAAATCCATAACTGGATGGTAATAGGTTAATTCTCCATTAATTAGTCTAAAAATCATCGTTTTGCGTGCAACTTAAAATTTAAAAAAACCAACCTCTGCACCACACTCGGGGTTTTATTCTGAGCGTTTTGATATATATATTGCCTACTTTCGAAAACTGGCCCCGACAGGCGCAGAGAAACGCGAGGGACTGGAACCAAAGAAACGGCACGCAAACTGAGGCAGGATTTTGGCATTTCAAAAGGTCAGATTTTTCTCTTCATGTGGAAGAGCATGAGTCACATCAAGAGAAAAAGTGGGCCTTTTTGCTCCACTCAAATGGAGACATGTGGCATAGCTTAAAATAAAATAATAGAAAAGAGAAAAGCCTCTTTAAACCAAAAAGTTGTTTTCTCTCTCTCCTCACTCAACAGAAAATTTCAGAAGCTTTCTCCCTCTCCCTCACGTTGCTTTTTCTTTCTCCTTCCTCTCCATTGAAGCCTCCATTAAAGCTCTAACCTTTGGTCACCATTTCTGCTCCAAATCGCGAAAGGAAGGCATTTTCGGAGTCGTGAAGCGCATCTCTACGTGTGGGACCTCGAAACCTCAGGTTTGGGTAGACTTCTACTCACCTAAATTTCCGTGGGTATAGGGCTTTGGGAGATATGATGGGTAGTTTTACTTGGTTTATGCTTTGTGATAATTATTTGTGAAGAGATTTGTTGAAAGCGTGTTGAACTTGCCATGTTTGGTGTGAGTCAAGCTTACCCATTCAGTTTTAGGGTTTTTATGATGATACTTGTGATGTTTATGTGCTGAAATTGTTGATGGAAAACTGCTAGGGATGAAGGGTAGAGTTAACCTAGGGTTAGAAAGAGAGAATGTAGTGTTATGAGTGGAAAAAGAGTGAGGCTTTGAGAGTTGGAAGGCCAAATCTGGATTTAGTGGTATTTGGAGGTTAAAGGGAGTTAATCCTAGTTTGAAATGTCATTTAGGACTTATGAGAAAGCTTGGGTTGTGCAAGAGAGAAAAACAAATGACCAAAGTGAAGGCAAGAGCCATTTCCAGGGTAAAATTGGGTGTTGAGGAGTCAAATTTTGATTCGTTAGAATTTGTCATAAAACCAGTTTGAGCAAGTTTAGATTGATGATATAGACTTGTGTGAGGTGAGAGTTTGTTCCAAATTTACCCCATTCTCATTTTCACTTCTCAAACCTCGAAAATCCACTAAATTGAGGGGTTTTAGATACCTAGATTTTGAATTGCTTTGGTTTGAAGCTTGTCCTTGGTTTAGACATGATTGATACATGATTTGGGACTTGTAGGATTCAATTTGGGCAAAATTGGATGAGGGAAAGTGTGATTTCGAAAATCTGCACTTTATGCAGAATTTTGCTGTCAAATAGGTGCAGCAGAATTTTGGCTTTGTGCAGAAAGTGTTGTGTATTTGCTGGTTGTGGAAAGAGTAGTATAGATTTGGTTCTGGACGTTTTCTAGCAGATCCCAACGGTCATAATGTAGATTTATGTGCTAGAGACTTCCAGTAAAATTTTCGAGTCGATTCAACGGTTAACGAATTGGAACGAAGAGAATATTACTGGGGTATTTGAGTGTGAAAAGCTGTGATGTTGGTTTGTGTTTTGGGCAGAGTTTTCTGCCTCTGCCCTATTTTCTTGGCTGTGTTAGTTCCTGATGCTTGGATGTTGAATTACTTGGATTTTGTGGAAGCTTGGGAGGATTGATGGGGACCCGGCGTTGAGAGGAACGAGGATAAGGGCTACGTGGGAGTACGTGAGCTTAGTTAAGGTGGGCAACAAGGGATGGTGGGTTTATACGTGATTTGTGGATGTGGAGAATTGTTTTGCACCATCGCCCGACCGCCACCTAGTACCACATGTGATGGATACCCCATAATCCTACAAGCTTGAAATGAGAAAGTGTGGAAGGGTGAGACTTCCTACTTTTATCCGTTGACCACAGAGTGGTACCTGGAGATATGTCGCGGGGGTCAGGAGACCTTGGGGACGTCAGGTGGGGTGCTATTGCCCAAAACCAAGCTTGACCAATCCCGACCCAACCCGGGCATAGTCAGTCAGTGAGAACCTGTGATGTACCTAAACAGGCGAGCTCCTGGCAGTCAACCGATAAAAGAACAAAGACCACAAAGCAGGGAGGCTTGTGTGGTGGCTGGCCAGCAATGAGTCTTGAGTGAGATTTGGGATATGGCCTCTGGTAATCGATTACCAAGGGTAGGTAATCGATTACAAGGCTTAAAAGTGAAGACAGGAAGCTAAGATGACCTCTGGTAATCGATTACCAAGGGAGTGTAATCGATTACCAGGCTTGAAAACGAGATCAGGAAGCTAGGAGGGCTTCTGGTAATCGATTACCAAGGGGTGTAATCGATTACCAGGCTTAGAAATGGGACTGGAATGTTGAATGGGCCTCTGGTAATCCATTACCAGGCTGTGTAATCGATTACACAGAGGAATAAGCCACTGGTAATCGATTACCAGTCATGTGTAATCGATTACACAATGCATTTTGTAGGTTTTCACGTCCTGAAGCTATGTAATTCGAGTTTGGCCTCTGGTAATCGATTACCAATGAGGTGTAATCGATTACCAGAGATGAAAAGCCTTGAGATATCCCTTTTACTTGCATGTAGTGGTTATGGGACACATTGTGTTGCTACCGCAATTAGATCTCTCGTGAAAGAGTCTACCCCTTTCCTTTTCTTTCTTGTAGATCACGATGGCGGCGCAACTAATCCATGATCGAGTAGAGATGGAGTGCCTAGAGGGAGCTTGGGAGACCCTCAAAGGCAATGCGAGGTGCCGATTCCGGGGCACGATTCAATTCACAGCTACTTCATTGGTGCATCCAGATGAACCCGCGCGCACGCTTCAGCGCACTGTGGAGTGGATACTACCCACGCCTACACCATACCGTCTAGTGGAGCCAGTCCAAGTGATCGAGGTGACGTCATCCGAGGAAGACCCTGAGGAGCTACCTCCTGAGCCTGCTGTGCATGCTCTTGACTTTCTAGAAGGTGATGAGGACCCACTCCCTGAGGTGGATTCTCCCGAGGATGTCATGTCGGCATCTGAGGTAGACTCTACGGAGGATAGTGGCCCTGGAGAGATGGCGATTACTGGAGGCTCTTCATCATAGTAGACAGCTCATTGGACCAGTTTTATATACTTTTTGAGGGTGGGTGTATCTAGGATTGACTGTTAGGTTTACTCTTTTGTTTTTGTATGGGTAGACCTATTGTATAGGAATTTGATGATTGTATACATGTGGCTGAAGCCACCACAGTGGACACCTTTGCTCTGGATGACACTATGTATTTTGCAAAACTCCCATATTTTGGACAGTTTTAAATGATGAATGCACTTATGTTTAATCTTGTTATTTGAAAAGAAAGCATTAGCAAACTTTATTTGCAAAGGAGTTTATCGACCGTATTTTATTTTATTGTTTTCACGTGACGACCTAAAGTAATGGCTGGCATACCTTTCCTTTGAAAAAGCAAAATATATTAGATGTTATGCGTGATCAGAAAGAAATGACTTCGAATAGAGTTGTGAACTGGCCATTCAGGACTCCATGGCGATGATTTTCCTTCTGAACTTAATTACTGTGAAATAGAGAAAGAAAAAAAAAATTCCCATGTTTTGTTATTTAAATCATTACTAATAAACCAGACATTATTTTGGGGACGCCACACAGAAGAGTACCTGGATTAGCCATAATGCAATGATGATGAAAGGTTGATCATAAGATTGGTTTTATGATCTTCCAAATGTAGGGAGCCCTTTTCTTTTCTTTCTCTGAATTTTCTCTTCAGACGAGGATAAAGAGAAACTGTACGCGTTGCTCTCTACAAATGGGAACCATAACCTCTTATATTGGTAACTACCATCAGTTACCCCAAATTTGATAATTACAATTTGGTCCCTCATCAAATTATAATATTACTGATGGTATCTACACAATTAGCCTTTCATGACATATATGCCCTTAGCCATACTTTTATATTGATTAGACCACTTTAATATTTTGACTAATTATATAATGACCCTAACTCATTCAATTATGTGATATATATATGTATGACCCAAACTTGCTAACAATCTTTCATTGGTCACGAATATATATATATATATATATATATATATATATATATATATATATATATATCCTTACATCCTTATGAATGTGTTAGACTTTATGAGTTTAAAATTTGTCATTACATGCCTTGAGCATATTCCAAAAACCTTGTCCATTGATTACATCTGCTTGTAGAACCAAAGCAGTTTTCATTGTATCAATCACAACTAAACTCATCAATGATCACTAATGCTGACAGAATCAAATGACATAGACTCATCATGAAATGTGTAGCATGAAAAATTACGTGAAGGTGGCCTGTACACGTCTATTTTCAACTGGTCCTACTTTACCTCAATGAGATCATTTAATAACCTTAATGTACAAAGTGTAATAACCGAATAATAAACCATATATATATAACCAAATATATCCAAAAGTCAATGTATGCATACATAAAATCTAACATAGAACATAAAATACATAAAAGTGACTAATTCCCACTAAACCAAAGATTCCTCGAACTGTAAAACACCCATATGAGCAACATGCTCATGAAAGACCTTGGGTGGAAGTCCCTTAGTAAGAGGATCTGCTATCATGGAGTTTGTCCCTAAGTGTTCTATGAAAATTTGTCCACTCTGTACCCTTTCTTTAACAACTAGGAACTTGATGTCAATATGCTTCGACTTGGTCAAGCTCCTATTGTTGTTAGAATACAATACAGTTGATTTGTTGTCACAATATAACTTAAGTGGTCTTTCAATTCCTTCCATAATTTCCAACCCCGTGGCAAAATTTCTCAGCCATATTCCATGATTTGATGCCTCAAAACATGCCACAAATTCTCCCACCATGGTGGATAAAGTAGTAAGGGTTTGCTTGGCACTGCGCCATGAAACTGCACCACCAGCTAACATGAAAATGTAACTTGAAGTAGATCTCAAACTATCTAGGCATCCTGCAAAATCCGAGTCAGAATACCCAGTGATCTCCAACTGATCTTACCCTTGTATGTAAGCATATAATACTTTGTTCTCTTCAAATACCTCATAACTCTTTTGGTTGCTTTCCAATGATCCATTCCTAGATTGCTTAAATATATGCCTAATACCCCAACTATGTATGCTATATCCAGACGCGTGCATACTTGGGCATACACCAAACTCCCTACAACTGATGCATAGGCAATCTTCTGCATTTCCTGAATTTCCAAATTTCCTTTTGGGCACTGTTTGAGACTAAACTTGTCTCCCTTAGCAACTGGAGTATCCCCGAATTTACATTTTTGCATGCCAAACCTTTTAAGTACCTTTTCAATATAGTTCCTTTGTGATAATCCTAGAATACCCTGAGATCAATCTCGGTGTATCTGAATTCCTAATACAAAGGAGGCGTCACCAAGATCTTTCATTTCGAAGTTTCTTAATAGAAATCTCTTGGTTTGGTGCAACATGCCTATATCATTTGTGGCAAGCAGTATGTCATCAACATATAAGACCAGGAAAATGTACTTGCTCCCACTGAATTTGTGATACACACAATCATCAACAAGATTCATCTTGAAACCAAATGAGAGAGTTACTTGATGAAATTTGTGGTACCATTGATGAGAGGCCTGTTTTAGCCCATAAATGGATTTTGTCAATTTGCAAACCATATTCTTTGGGTCTCCTGACACCAAGTTTTCTGGTTGCACCATATAAATTGTCTCATCAATGTTGCCATTGAGAAATGTTGTCTTGACATCCATTTGATGAAACTCCAAATCATAATATGTAACAAGAGCCATGATTTTCCTGAAAGAGTCTTTCGATGAAACTGGAGAGAAAGTCTCTTTAAAGTCAATCCCTTCCTTTTGGGTATAGCCCTTCGCCACAAGACGAACCTTATACCTCTCCACATTACCTTTGGAATGCCGCTTGGTCTTAAATATCCATTTGCAACCAATGGGTTTCACACCTTCAAGTAATGGGACAAGTTCCCAAACCTTGTTGTCTTGCATGGACTTATACTCCTCATTCATTGCTTCAATCCACTTTTCTGAGTTAGAATCTTGCATGGCTTGATGGAAGTTGACTGGGTCATCTTCCATCATACCATTATTTTCCTCTTGTTCCTAGATAAATACCACATAATCATCTGGAATAGCACTTCTCCTTTCTCTTGTAGATCTCTGCAAAGGTATTGGCTCATGAAGCATAGGTTCTTAAGGATCTTGAGTTTGTTCTTCATGAACGACCAAATTATCTTGAGTGGGGGGTTCAATAACAATATCTTGTAGATGTTCTGAATTTGCTTTATCAAAAGCAACTGTATGAATCAGTTCTGGAATTGTCACTGATTCTTCCTATAAGACAAAGTCTCTAACCTTATTCTTCCCCCCAAACTCAATATCCTCAAAGAATGCGGTGGTTCCTGTCTCAAAAATTGTCTTTAATTTGTGATCATAAAATTTATAGCCCCTGGATCTTTCAGAATAACCAATAAAGTAGTTGCTCACTGTTCGAGAGTCTAATTTCCTTTCATTTGGCTTATAAGGCCTTGCCTCAGCTGGACATCCCCATACATGAAAATGTTTCAGACTAGGCTTTCACCCAACCCAAAGCTCATAAGGTGTTTTGGCAGCTGCCTTGGTTGGCACTCTATTTAGAATGTAAGTTGTAGTCTTTAGTGCCTCTTCCCAGAGTGGCTCTGGTAAGTTAGCATGACAAATCATGCTTCTTACCATATCCTTAAGAGTTATGTTTCGTCTTTCAGCCACACCATTCATGCTAGGTGACCCCGGACGTTGTTCACCTGAACCGTCATATTTGTCATAGTATTCACCACCATGGTCAGATCTGACACACTTTATTCTTTTGTTGAGTTGATTTTCAACTTCAACTTTAAATGTTTTGAACACATCCAGAGATTGTGACTTTTCATGTATAAGAAATAAGTATGCATATGATGAGAATCCTAAAACTGGCCAAATACAGGCTAAAGGCCCAAGTGGAGAAGGACAAAGCCCCCGAGTGGAGAAGGATGAAGGCCCATAGGTAGAAACACTATCAAGACTATTAATTGTTGCTGAAGGCCCAGATTAATTTGAAGGCCCATAATAAATATGTTCTAATTTTTTATTTATAATTTTTTTTCCCAAACTATTTTGAAGGCCCATGTCTATTTTTATCTTTTTGTTCAGATACACTATAAGTATTGGTTTTTGTTTTCAATGAAAAGACTTTTGGAATTTTCATAAAATTTGGTGAGAGCTTCTCTTTGGGTTCCTTGTTGAACCAGTCTCAGACTTATCAAGGTAATCCTTGTGGCGTCTACCCTGACTTATCTTCCTTCACTGGAAGTGGCGCCCTCCAAAATCTCCGTAGCCTGTATCAAGCGATCCGCTCCTAGTCAAGATCACATCATCTGGTATCAGAGCTTCGGCTCTTGATACAGGTTTTATCCTATCCTATTTTTTTTCTTTATAATTTGTCCAGGTTCGTGTTTTGTCCTTGTTCTGTTATTTGCATTCTTGTTTGCATCTTGTTTCGTTCTTGTTTGGGTCTTGTTGTGTTCTGGTTTTTTGTCCTTGTTTTGTTATTTGTTTTTCTTGTTTGCGTCTTGTTTGTGTCTTTGTTTCGTTCTTGTCACGTTTTTGTTCTTGTTCTTGTTTTTTGTTTCTTTCAGACTTTGTGTAAAAAAAAATATGTTTGAGTTTTGTTTCAAGTTAAAAAAAAAGTTGCAGAAATTTTGAAAAAAAAAGTGGGTGTTTGATCTTTGAACACGAAATTGAGGCAATTAGAGGCATTTTTTTTTTGTTTGGCAAGTCTGTTATTCAAATCTTTTTTATTCTATCTATTATCTTATCTATTATCTTATTTGTTATCTTCCTTGTTTATTCTATTTGTTATCCAAATCTGATCTGTTATCCAAATCAAATCAAATCAAAATTTGTTATCCAAATCAGATCTGTTATCCAAATTAAATCAAATCAAAATCTGTTATCCAAATCAAATCTAATCTGTTATCCAAATCAAATCCAATCTGCTATCCAAATCAAGTCTAATCTGTTATCCAAATCAAATCCAATATGTTATCCAAATCAAGTCTAATTTGTTATCCAAATCAAATCTAAATCCAAATCAAGTCTAATCTGTTAACCAAAATCAAATTTGATTTGTTATCCAAATTAAATCTGCTACACAGTCAGTGATAATTAAATTGTCTTTCCTGTTATATACCTTGTGTGTCTAATTTGATTCACCCAGGAACTTAAGAGGGAGTGAGTGGTAAAAGGCAAGAGTGAAAACATCACGTAAAAGCCTATATTGAGAGCATCAAATACGAGTGAACAACCATCAAAGAGAGAAACACGTGAGTAGAGTATGGTGAGGTCTTGAATCTTTTTTTTAAAAAAAAATTACTGCAAAATTCTTTGTTCCTTAATCATGGTAGGAGCTGGTGACAATGGTGGTGTATATCATCAACTGGACGGATCTCAACGCTTATTACTAGATGCAATGACTACACAAATGCAACATTTGTTGAACCGTAACAATGAAGAGCTCTACAAGCGAATAGAAGGACTAGAGCACCAAATGAATCCAAATGCTGGGAGACCTTACGGTGGCAATAGAAGGGTCCATGATGGATCGAACCGAATAGAGGGGCAAGACAGAATTGAGGGAGTAAAACTCAATGTATCCCCTTTTAAAGGCAGGAGTGACCCAGACGCCTACCTTGACTGGGAGATGAAGATTCAGCATGCATTCTCCTACAATGATTATCTTGAAGAGCAGAAGGTGAAGTTAGCAGTAGCTACATTCTCAGACTATGCCCTTGTTTGGTGGAAGAAAAATCAAAGAGAGATGAAGAGAGAAGAAGGGCGGGAGATAGATACATGGACTGAGATGAGAAGGGTTATGCGAAAGAGGTATGTTCCAACTAGCTACAGTAGAACCATGCGACAGAAACTCCAAAGGTTATCCCAGGGAAGTTTGATTGTTGAGGACAAGGAGATGGAGATGGCACTAGTGAGGGCCAACATTGAAGAGGATACCAATGCAGTGCATGATGGCTTCACCAACAAGATTTCTTTCCAGCACCATGACCAGAAAATTATTCTTAAACCTCTATCCCTCAGAGAAGTGTGTGATGACCAAATCAGAAGGAGAGAAAAGAGAGAACAAGAGAGAGACAACAATGAGGCACCACAGAGGAATAGAAAAAGGAAGAGTGATACACTTGAGAGATGGAGTGATACACAAGAGAGAGAGAGATAATTCTAATCAGTTAACTATTTATGTTTCTCCTAGTGTTCAACCCTTATTGCAGGAATTTAAAGATGTCTTTCCCAAGGAGATTCCTCATGGACTGCCACCTTCAAGAAGCATAGAACATCAAGTTGATCTCCTTCCAAAAGCTTCATTGCCTAACAGGCCAACTTACAACAGTAAGCCCCAAGAGACTCAGCATAAGGATGCACAGGCCAAAGTTGAGTATGTGAAAAGATTGTATGACCAAGTGAAGGTGCAAATTGCAAAGAAGAATGAAAGCTATGCCAAGCAAGCCAACAAGAAAAGGAAGGAAGTGGCACTTGAACCCGGTGATGATCCTGAACATTTGAGGGCAAATGTTTTCCAAGAAGGAGGGAATGATGAGAATCCTAAAACTGGCCAAATACAAGCTAAAGGCCCAAGTGGAAAAGGACGAAGGCCCAAGTGGAGAAGGATGAAGGCCCAAGTGGAGAAGGATGAAGGCCCAGAGGTAGAGACACTATTAAGACTATTAATTATTGATGAAGACCCAGATTAATTTGAAGGCCCATAATAAATATGTTCTAATTTTTTATTTATAATTTTTTTGGCCCAAACTGTTTTGAAGGCCCATGTCTATTTTTATCTTTTTGTTCAGATACACTATAAGTATTGGTTTTTGTTTTCAATGAAAGGACTATTGGAATTTTCATAAAATTTGGTGAGAGCTTCTCTTTGGGTTCCTTGTTGAACCAATCTCAGACTTATCAAGGTAATCCTTGTGGCGTCTACCCTGACTTATCTTCCTTCACTGGAAGTGACGTCATCCAAAATCTCTGTAGCCTGTATCAAGCGATCCGCTCCTAGTCAAGATCACATCAGCATATCTAGAGTAATCATCTATGAATGATATAAAATATTATTGATCATTCCATGAAGGTGTATGAAATGGCCCACAAATGTCTATATGTATCAATTCCAAGACGTCTGTAGCCCTATGTGCACTTAATTTCTTGCTTTTGGTCTGTTTACCTTTAATGCATTCAACACAAACATCAAAGCTTGTGAAATGAATGGAATCCAAGATTCTGTTTGACACAATTCGTTCAATTCTGTTCTTAGAAATGTGACCTAAGCGCTTGTGCCATAATGCTCCAGTGTTTGTAATATCAATTCTACACTTAGTACCACGCAAGTTTGCATTAAAGGATTCACCATAGGAAGCTACAGTATCAAGTAAATATAGCTTATCATTAGCCAAGAGTGAACCAGTTCCAACAATATTTGAATTGAAAGACAACCTGAGCATATTGTTTCCAAGTGAACACAAATAACCCAATTTGTCCAAATAAGAAACTGAAACCAAATTTCGTCTAAATGACGGTACAACAAAAGTGTCATTCAAATCCAAAAAAAAAGTAGTACATAATAATAATCTAAAGTGCCCTATAACTTCCACTTCCATCTATTTACCATCTCCAACATAGATCCATCTTTCAAAATGAATTGGCTTCCGGTAGCTTAGGCAACCCTGCATTGAAACACTGATGTTAGTAGTGGCACTAGAATCTAACCACCAAGTGTTTCTAGGTACTGAAGCTAAATTGACCTCAGAACAAAGTAAGAAATATACCCTTCTTTGCACGCCAAGCATGATATTTGGTACATTTCTTCTTTACATGTTCAGGCTTACTGCAAAAGAAACAGTCGTCACTTTGATTTTGTTTCTTTTGTGCTTGACCCTTAGCAGCTTCATTCTTGGGTTCCTTAATTCTTTTTCTTTTGCCCTTGTCTTTAGAGGTACTCACAACATGAGCACTTTCAATTCTTTCTTGCTTCAACCTTTCCTCTCCTTGCACATAGTATGAAATGAGCTCATTAAGAGACCATTTCTTATAAGAGATCTTAAACTGACTAAACTGTGAAGGTAGAGAAATTAGCACTAAATAAATAAGCAACTCTTCTGATAGCTCAAGCTTTAGTGTCCTTAATTTTGAAGCAATATTTGACATTCCCATATTCCTATAATGTATTCCCTGACATTTCCTTTACCTTGATACTTCATGGAAATCAAGTTCTGAAGGAGAGTACTTGTTTCCGCCTTATCGCTTTTTGCAAAGCGCTTTTCAATTTCAGCAAGGAATTCTTTGGCACTAGTTATATCATCTGAAACAGTGCCCCTAAAGACCTCAGGAATGGCACGCTTAATGAACATAAGACTCATGCGATTTGAGTGATCCCACTTCTCATGAAGTTTCCTCTATTCACATAAGAAGGGGGTTTCTTTCTCAATCCTTACTGCAAGGTCTAGATCCATGCAGCCAAGAACAATTTGCATGTTCTTTTTCCCGTCCTTAAAATTTGTACCATTAAGAACCGAAACCGAATTCAGATTAGCAGATATAGAAACAACAACTGAAAAGATCAAAACAAATAATACAATAATTTGCTCACATAACAGTTATCAATGCATGCATTTAAATAATGGTATATCTCATCTCAAGATATCTAGTGCACCATTAATATCAAGTATTTGGTAATGTTCAAACATTGATAATAAAAGCTTATCAAATAACAAACCCATCTTTTGATGTGACTTATCATTTACATGCAAAACCTCATAATTATTACACATTTAACATCACATGTGTGTATGTAACTTAGTTAAATGGTAACTTTCCTTTGAGTCAATTACCATTCATATAAATAATTACACACGTTAACATTTAACATTTTTCATGAACATTCTACACAATAGAGGTCACTTTGGTGATATCTTGATTCAATTAGCTCATTTAAATGCTAAATAATTAAAATGATATACCATAACTAAATTTTGAACATTGATGCACCAAATCCAAAATTAAAATGTTTCTTGAG
The DNA here is from genome assembly GCF_000004515.6 of Glycine max. Lineage (NCBI taxonomy): Eukaryota > Viridiplantae > Streptophyta > Magnoliopsida > Fabales > Fabaceae > Glycine > Glycine max. Next base: position 36,285,345 of record NC_038251.2, read on the forward strand.
TAAATTATTTTAAGTTTATTTATTTAAATTATAGAGGCCCATGATTATTATTGTAATATACCGTAGTGGCCTCTAAAGTAAGAACAAACACATAAATGATGCATTTAAATTTATACCAAATGCTTTATATCATTGTTCATTCCACAGTAATGTGATAATAATCTTATTTCTTTCATAAAAAAACACTGTATCTAATGTGTGTATGTTGTCCAAACATCATACATGAAGAATCAAGTATGGGTGGCTCTGATACCAAATGTTGGGATTCAATCAATCAGCCTAATTTTGATTCTAACAAACAATCATCAATCCAAACCACATGTTTTCTATTCATGTAGAGAGAAATTACCGTACAAAGATGAATAGAACTCCTTTGTGTTCCCATACTCAAAATCATGATGAAAACTAGATGCGAAAGCGTACCTGGATTAGCCATAATGCGAAAACTATGATCTTCCAAATGTAGAGAACCCTTTTCTTTTCTTTCTTGTGTACAAGTGGGGACCCATAACCTCTTATATTTGATAACTGCCACCCCAAATTTGATAATTATAATTTGGCCCCTCATCAAATTATAATATCACTAATAGTATGTACACAATTAGCCTTTCATGACATATATGCCATTAGCCATACTTCTATATTAATTAGACCACTTTAATATTTTGGCTAATTATATAATGGTCCTAACTCATTCAATTATGTGATATATATATATATATATATATATGAAACTTCGTACCCCATTGCCCAAAGGCTCTTCGCTATGCGAAGGTATGGGGGAGGGATATTGTACGCAGCCTTACCCTTGCATATGTGATATATATATGACCCAAAATTACTAACAAGATAACCTCTTCTAGAAAAATGCACAAGTGAATTTTCATAGCACTATATGCATTTCATAAGGTTTTTTTTTATCTTGACTTAGAATTTCTACCCAATTTTTTTTATAGTAATTGTATCATATAATAACAATTTAATAATCCATTTTGAAACTGCATTACCAAACTTCGTGCTCCTAAAGCTTATCAGTGGCATATCCAACTTAGATGCTTATAGCTACCTATATAGCTAGCCTTCCATTTTATGGTGATAAACTCAAGACAAAAATTTGGTGCTGGAAGTGTGATATAAAGATGTGCTGTTCAGGAATGGTAAGGAAAATCTCCTTTGGCAGAGGGAATTAGAAAGCTATACGCATTGTGTTGGCTATTTTCTATCTTAGACTGTATTTAATTAATTTCTTTCCTGCTTGACTAACGGTTTTCCTTTCAATATGTGGCAGATGCATATGGAGGAGTTTCAATTTTATGGGACATGAAGATCAAAATGAGAGAAATATAGCTAACAATTGGAGATTTGCCAAGAGAACCAGCAGTTCCAATTTCATATAGTGTCATGGAGCCAAATGATGCTTCAAGTCTTCCTAATACAATAATCTGCTGCCAGCTACCATTAGTTTGCTTTTGCATTTTGATTTTTAAGTTTAGTACAAGACTACTTTCTAGATTTTTTAAGTTAAGTCATATCCTCAGTTGTTTGAATTGTAAATCTTTAAACCATGTACATTATTTTGGTTATTGGAAATGAAACTTATTCATTTATATTATGAGTATTTTATATTAAATTGTCTACAGTTCTTGCAAAAGTGAAAAGTTCTCATGTAAATCAAATTAAAATGAGATAAATTATTTTATATAGAACAAGTTATAAAGCATTAAATGAAAGAAAATGAATTCAAGATGAGGATGAAATGCTCTCCCAATCTCCACGGTTTGTATCCAGCCAATTAAACTCGGAGTAGATAGGAAAGGAATTAAATTTGGGTGTGGTTAGGTGCACCCACCATTTCACTTGGATGGGCAAAAAAACCCTTTGTTTAATTTAAAAATTAAAACGCGCACCCAACATCAGTTCAGCTTCCTCTTCTGCATTTTTCTTTTCCTCCGCTGTCGTCTTCACTTGAATTTGGCTAATTATATAAATTTTGTAATAGTAAATATTTTTTATTTTTAAAAAAATATACGGATTAAATGATTCATATGATTTATATCAAAATCAATTATCACAAAATTTATTATTTAAATTTACATGCGCATTAAATATACATTAGAAATTTTAATGTTACGTATAGTAACATTATTTATTTCATAATGTAATTTACTCATTAGCTTAGTTGGTTAAAGTGTTGTGTTAATAACTTAAAAGTCATGGGTTCAAGTCTTGCTTTGACTATTAATTTTAAATTAATCCGTCACAAATATTTTTCAATAAAAAATTTTAAAAAAAAAACTCTTCGAGTGTCCTACGGAAGAACAGCAACACCCATTAAATTTTGGGTACCTGGGTTAACGGACAGCAAAGTCGAATTTTGGCTAATTGACATTTGAATGTTGGGATTTTCTTCCAGCACCCACCATTTTTCCAATACATCCAGAAGTAGGAGAAAAAACCAAAATTATCCTTACATATACCCACATACGAATTATCAATCTGTATAATCCATTAGCTTATATGTGTAATAAATATACATTAGAATTTTTATTATGTAAGCTTATGTGTGTATTACATATACATTAAAAAATTTGTTGTTATATATAAAGACGTTATTTGTTTTTTAACATAATTGGTCTATTAACTTAATTGGTTAGAGTGTCGTACTAATAACGCAAAAGTTACAGTTGCAAGACCTGCATGAGCCATTAATTTTAAATTATTTCATAAAACATATTTTTAACAATCCGTATGGACCACCACAGATCCGTATGGGCTATATGTAAAGACAATTTTGGAATTATAAAAAATATGCTAGGTGTAGAAGAAAAATTATTAGTACAAGAAGAAAATCCCTTGAATGTCTTTAACTAATGATTAAAGTAGATTAGGTAAAAATAAAAAAAGAAACATTGATTTTACTAAAAAAAAGGTAAATTACAAATTAATTTATCTCAAGACACAAGCATTGGTTCATAATTTACCTTTGACTGCTTGCTAATTTACATAGTATAACCTTGCACTAACAATGTACAATTACAATTTTAACTTAGTTATGATCTTATTGGAAATTATCACATAAAATCATACAAATTATTTTAATTAATTTTTCTCAAGTAAACTAAATTTTATTTTAATTTATATAAATTAAATAGAAGTACATAAAAATCACTTATTCCATATACTTAAAAGGAATTCAAATGCTAATGTACATGTGTGTGAGGTTGTAGAAGCTGGTAATGTCAACAGAATTTGGTCTTGGCAATTAGCATTTAGCACTTTAATTCTATAAGCTGCAAACTGATCCTCATAATGATTTTATTCATCTTACTAATGAGTTTCTTAAAAGAACTTATTAAGAAATCGATCAATAAAATTGCTTATTGAAAAGCATTACATTTTAAAATTATGATGAGTATCACTTTTCTATAAACCTTTTGATTTGTACTCTAAGGACATAGTCTTCTCCATAATTTTATTTGTCACTAAATGAAATAAGAATTAATTAATTCTTTCTATGTTTTAAGATATCAAAGGTTTTGATGATTCATTTAATACTTACTCATTGCCTAATGGTAGCTCTAACCAAGTTTTTTTTTTCTTTTGCAGCTAACCAAAGTTATTTTGTAACCTATATCCTACCGTCAAACATGTAAATTTAAGTTTCACTTTGAGGTAAAGAATGCTACAAAAGTTTTTAAAAAATGGAGTGGGGGGATGAATAGATATTTAAAACAAGAAATAAAAGTTGCACATAGCACAAATATTTATGCAGTTCAATCTTCAAGAATGTATCGATTCCTTCTTGCGCCGAATGCCAATCTCTGTAAAGTTAAAGAGAAGGAAGCATTAAGTTCTAAACAAGAATGAAATGCTAGATTATGTTATGGAAATTGCCCATGTTGTAAGCAAATGAGAACATGAGCATGGGTGAAACGAAGTGATAATGCATGCAAATTGACTATGTAGATTAGGCTTTATCTTAACTGAAAATATCTGGGAATAGGCTTTCAAACCCGTGAGGAATCGAATGTATGTTGGTTTCATTGATCCATTTGCAGGGACAGATCTAATGTTTGGAACTAAGTATTCTGCAACCTGTCAACCCCCACAGTATATGATAAATGAGCAGCATTTGTTATCCAACACAAATTTCATATCGCATATTGGAAACAAATGGCTAAAGAATCACTCATTCGCTTATATTTTACTTTAATATATGTATTTCTACTGTCTAGAGTGACTAGCTCTGTCAGGGGGAGAAGATTTCTCATTAAATTTTAGCTCCTAATTTCCTGCACATAGCTTATCTATCTATAAATCTGGATTCTGAATATAATTATCATTAGAAGGAAAACATTTTCTTCAAACTACAACAGAGTCTATATGATCATGTGGTCTAGAGTTTGATCCTTGCCGACCCATTATCTACTTCAACTAATGTTGAATTTTACCACAAGGTAAATGGGTTTGTGCTTTGTCCAGGCTTCAAACCCAAAGCACTCTTGTGTGAGGGGCATGCTAGAAATTTTATATAAGAACATTCATGTGCCTTAATCTTTTGAGGAATTGGTGTATAAAAGTAATCATGAAGGAGTTTACTTGGAATATTTAATAGATTCTTATCACTCTTCTACTTTAGTTTATTTGCATGAAGTTTGTCACAAAAACAGAAATTTATGCAACATGAATGAGCACATAATTTTTTATGATTATCAGGTGATCATAATGATGGTACACCACACGGAAAAATGCTAGCTTATCTATCACCATTCCCTGATATGAAATTCTTACCACTTCAGCTGGTTCTGCCAAGACATTAATGAAAAACTTTGCCTGCATATAACAAAGAAGCCATTCAGTCCAAAACACTAAGCAAAAAATAGTAATATAACTTGGTTGCATATCTACCTGCTTTGTATTAACACCAGACATGAGAAGATCCGTTGTAACCATTCCTGGCTGAAACATTGAAAAGCAAAAACAAAAACAAAAAACTGTCAACAGCATGGATGAGAGCATCAACCATTAAAACTGTAGGAAGTTCTTCATAATTTTTTTTTATGACAGGTTGAAGAATACTTAGTTCCTTCATAATGTACTTTATGTGTTGGATAACATATGCAGCTCATTTATCATATACTGCGGTGGTTGACAGGTTGCAGAATACTTAGTTCCAAATATTAGATCTGCCCTGCCAACAGATATCTAATAGGAAGTCCTTCATAATGTGTTTCATGTCTTTAAGGTGAAACAACGAGAAATATAAGAAAATATTAGACTACACTAAATAGCCACATTTAAATAAAAAAAGAAAAAATAAATAAATAAATAAATAAACTTCCAAGCGAGTATTCAGGAAATTAAGAGTTTTTGTGGAAATAACTTGCAGCTAAAAGCATTTGGTATTGAAGATTGTTTAAGCCCACTAATCTTTACCATAATTCTCTTTAATCTGGTCAGGCCAAATTCATCTTCCATCCTTTCTCCTTTCAAAGATTTTATCTACTAATCTACTATACTCTTGCACCAAGGGTATTTTTCTTTCATTATGATTCTACTTTCCCCTCCTTTAATATCCAATCTGTTAAGCTTGCATGACAAGTTAATAATTGCAGAATGAAAATTTAGGAAATCAAATTCATCCTCATTTCCCAGCATGATCTGCATAAGCAAATATGACAAATATCATCTGCTGTTTTGCAATTTGAATGAGATCCTGAAAACCACTGTATTTCTAAAAGGCTGACGGATATCTAATAGGATTGCACATAATAATAACAAAGAATTCCAGTACATCTAATATATTGAAGTTTACAATGGATTAGTAGAGGGATCTTGACTACGTTTGACCGAAAGCAAAGGGACACAAAACACATTTTTCCCTTTATTATATGAATTAATAACTATGACAATACTAAAATTGGAGAAACATGCAAGTTTTCGCATCCATGAATCCATGCCCATCATACATTATCATAGGATACAAAAACCTACCGAAAGATTATGCACCACAACGTTTTTAACATCTTGCATCCGCAATTCTGCCTGTGAAATATCAAGAAGACTGTCTTATATATGTACACATGTATGTCCATAGCCATAATAATAATTCTTATTCAAACAACTTTATTAAGAAAATGGAGGCAGACAACGGAAGAGATTTTTATCTAAAAAGAAGCATTAAGTTTCCATTTTGTCTTGTACCTAAATGATTTTATTAAAATCTACAAGATAATTGATGGAATTCTTGCAAAAGAAATGTCTCATGAAAGAATAGAATGAAAAAAAAAAGAAAATTCTCTACTGGCTTAAAACTTCAATAAATAGCTACAAATGTCAAAACGCCATTCTGTAAGCAGCTAAAGAATTTTGGTAATAATTTAACTTACAATCCTATTAGATATGATCAATATTGTCAGTCAACTCAGGATGCCCAACTGATTATTCGGCAATATTATGTGATATGCTCATTTCTTTTTTAACACCAAGAATTACATTGAGTGAATGACAACAACTAAGACTTTTCCACAAAGTGGGGTCAGCTATACGAATCATACTTATCATAACATTATATTGTAAATCAAGTATATAGACAAATCCTTAACCGCTAAATCCCTCTTAAAGGTTTAACCTATAGCTTTTCTCAGTTACGCTCTTGACTATGGCCTCCACAAGTCTGCTGCCCAGAATTATCACTATTCTGCTGCCCAGAATTAGAACTATTCTGAGAGTGAGGGACCGTAGCTCTGAGATGCGGGATCATGGAGCACAAGAGATGAGTTTGGTTGATAATTTGCATCAAAACGAAAAAAGCTATACGAATCATACTTATCATAACATTATATTGTAAATCAAGTATATAGACAAATCCTTGACCTCTAAATCCCTCTTAAAGGTTTCACCTATAGCTTTTCTTAGTTACGCTCTTGACTATGGCCTGCACAAGTCTGCTGCCCAGAATTAGAACTATTCTGAGAGTGAGGGACCGTAGCTCTGAGATGCGGGATCATGGAGCACAAGAGATGAGTTTGGTTGATAATTTGCATCAAAACAAAAAAATGACACGCTGATGCAGTGTGACCACATTTAAAACACACCTGACTCTGAAAATTTGCGAAGCGACCACTGCCATGGCCACGGCCACCACCGCTGGTACCCCCGCTGGCGTCAGTGCCAGCGCCACCATGCTGTCCATCACTGCGATTAAAACCTTCACTAAAAACCACCACAGCGGCTAGATCCACCACGAAAATTAGAAAAACTTTCAGGCTCATGTTTGTTGGGCACTGTTTGAGCATGCTTGTGACGGAAGGAGATTCAAAGAGAGATTGCTTGAACTTATTCAAGCGAGATTCATGAACAAGGAGAAGTGCTTCAACCTGTGCGATAGGCAGAAGTTCAAACTTGCTCTCGATAATTGCAATGATTGAGTGATACTTTGGCGAGAGGCCTTCGAGAATAGAATCGATATGCTCCTAAAGCATGATCGGGCTTCCAACTGAGGCCAGGGAATCCGAAATCGCCCTGATCTGCAACAAGTACTCACGCATTGACTTTCTGCCAAGCATCGTCGTTCAGAGGTGAGTTCGGAGCTGACGCGCAGTGGCTCGCATTTGCATATGAAAATAATCGTGAATCTGCTCCCAGACTTCGTGTGAATGAGCTGAACCAAGAACTCGAGAAAGGACCGACATAGAAAGCATCGATTGCAGCCACGTAAGAAGAACTTGATCCTGCTGCTCCCACATTTCATACTCGGGATTTTCAATCCCTTCACGATCTTCTTCAGAGAGAAATCGTTGGAATTTGGGGATTAACAACAAACCGCTGAAGATGGTGGGATTCAATAACTGGCTCAACTTGTTGACACCAGAGGAGAACGGTTGAACTATCAAGTTTGTGAGAAATGGAGTTAGGAAAAGAGGAAGAAGTGAGGAACGCGTTCTGTTGTGCCATGGAAGATCTCACCAAGCTTTTGATACCATGTTAAAGTTCTAACAGAATCATAAAGAAGATAAGAGAGAGAGATTTGCGAGAGAGAGAACTTAACAGAGAATTTAATAGAGCAAAGAAAATAATATTAAGCCACTTAACAGTGTAGTACAATCTGGTATTTATAAACCAGAAAAGTCAGTTATAACAACTATCTAACTTCTAACTAACTCACTTTAGTTGAGAGTGCAGTTGAATACTGCAACTCTCTGGATATACTCTAATAAACCAAATTTATACTCCACAATCCCCATCTTTTCTCTTAATCTATACTCAATCATTTTTCTCATAATTTCATAGTGTGGCTCATAAGTTTTATAACTTTGTAGTTAGCACAATTTCATGGTCTAAACATTTAGAGAATGACAATACAAAATACATTTTGGTAGAATTTTTGTGGGTCTGAATTCATCTTTTCTTTTGTATATACTAGATAAGAACCATAGTTTTTTTAAACATGACCAAGCTGATAATTGTAATACAGATCTCTCAATCATTAGAACAGCTAGGAGTCGAAGAAAGCAAGAAACAATGAAACAACTCAAAATCAGTTACCTGACATGATTACCAATAAGAAGGAAATACTCAAAAAAAAATTAAGCAACAGAACACACATGGACAGGAAATGACTAGAATAGTAGATAGTCAAAGTACATGAACAGAAACGCTAACTTTAACAAGCAAAACATTAACCTGTAATGACTTTGTTAAATGCACCACACTTCTCTTTGTTGCTCCATATGCAGCAAACCTAAGAAATACAGGTAGAAATCATGAATTTTCACGAATTTTCACCATCGTACATATAAGACTGGTGATAATTTTGTATGTTGATTAAGATTATGATTTCAAGAGGAATTTACTGTGCATTTCTGGATTTCATCCAAAAAACTAACTTTAATTGACACCACTGATAATATGCTACCTCCTAAGCTTTGGTGCCTTTTCAAGTATTTGAAGAGATTATACAAATTATTAAATTGAAGAAACTAGAAAGTACTCGTGATCTATCACTTTCATTTCATCAAAATGAGAGCAAAATCAATGTAATGTGACTACGTGAGACTGCACCATGATTTACCAAATGGTTAACAAGACTGATTTAGTATGTCAAATAACAACAGATTAATGATTATTTAGTATCATAAATTATTTTTGTCATGTTGCTAACCAAATCATGCAAGACTTTTGACCCAAGAGACACTATAGAAGTGAACCTTTCTAGATTTGTAGAGCACAGAAAGTAGTATGCACAATTAGCAACCATGCCTAATTTCACTGGCTGTCCCATTAACAAATAAACAGCAAAATTTCAACAGTATAAGCAGGAAATTGCACCAAAATCAATGAAGGAAATACTCTAGTAAAGCCAAAAAAGTACCTAGGAGTTGGTCTTCCATCTGAACCTGCCCCGTCTATATTGAAAATATGACCTCCACGAGGTTGGTTCACCATCATCTTGATTGCCTAAATGGAAACTAAATATCTATGCATAACAGTGCACTCATTTTGTTCATATTTCATAGTACCTCTTAGACAAGAATATATTTTACCTCTCGACAACATATCATCAAGCCAAGTGTATTTGTTGTAACCACCTCACTGCAAGCAAAGAATAGAGAAATTCAAAATTTGTTATAATTTAAAATTTTGACATTTAGGGTAAAAGGTGCAATGAAGCTCACATAAGATCTTCATCTGAAGCCTCAACAAGTGGCTTATAGCTATATGCATTTGATCCAGCATTGTTTATCTGTGTCATTCTCAAAATAAGGTGAGAAAGAGTAGAATTAGTATACTTAAACAAATATATTGAATGAAAGGATGGAATTAAAAATAAAATTGATAAAACTTCAGTATTGCTGGAGGGGGAGCATGGAAAGGAAATGATTGTTGCTATGTGTAAAAGACAACAAGATGACCAAAGAATTCTACAATGCCTAAGTAATTAATAAAGCATAAGTTTCCAGGTACTGATGGCAAACATTTACTTATAGTCAGGTGTCAAGTAGTCTAGTTCAAGTTCCACCATAATGAACTAACAAGTAAAAAACAGTGTGGCTAGCCATATAAAGTATCCACCTTCCAAATAGGTCATTTGCTAAAATTCAGTTTATATATAAACTGTGTGCTTAAGAAGACTTTTCATGAAAGGTGTTAGCACAGTAGCAGATTTACTAAGCAAGACATTGTTAATTCTTTAACTTGCAGATATAACTGCACTAACAATTGCTTATTTTCAGAAAAGAAAGCACATGACATTTCAAAATAAAAGGTCCGGGTAGAACATGTTATATAATGTCATTGAACTTATCATAATATGATATCTGGCACAACAGAAAAGTAATTTAAAAAGTCATTTCTCTGGTCATACTTGTAATTATATTAAAAATAACAGCTTACATAGTTGATCAGACCATGACTTCAACAATAACAACTATTTAAAATTAAATCTTAACAATATTTTCGCTCCAATATATGCAAAATAAAGAATCACAACACAAAAATAAGTCAGACATTAATACCCATATATCAATGTATTTCATTTTTTCTTGAGCAAATGAAACTAAATTCTTCACATCCTCTGCATTTTTTACATCACATTTAGTTCCCTGCAGGAAACAAAGTGTGAACATGAGAACACACACGTAAACCTGCTATGTGTTTGTCATAGATGGGCTACTACTAACAAAGAAGTTTAAGAGGAGGTACCCACACATGCTGCTCCCCAAATTCTACTCTCAAGTTCTGGACAGCAGTCTTTACCCTTTCATCTATTAGATGAAAACAAAGATGTAGCGAAAGACAGAGAAATCAGATAATAAGACTGAGTAAAATCCCTGGCATTCAGAAATAAGTTGCAACATGACTTAAAATTTCAAGAGAAAGCACATATAACAGGGACAAGGACTAGCAGAAAGGAAACAGATATCCTTAAATGATTATCTGACAGAATAATAATCTTAAAAATAATATAAAATAACTATGATTTACTCTCATATTCTAATGCCAAGAGATGAAATTAAAAGATAAAAATTAGTTACATTCTTCTATGGAATAAACTTTTCAACAACAAAATCACATCAAATCCTAGAGAAATTAATAAATAGCATATGAATAAATTTCTGGTAACAAAGGTAGATGAAGCTGTGCAGTGAATTCGAAACTAATTTTTTTTTCCAACCTCCACTAACACTAACATAACTAAAAGGTACTAAGGTGGGAAAAAAAAAGTGATCACAGTTGAATCAACAGTGATATAAAATTTGAAACATTGAATAAGTATATTATATAAATCACAAAATAAACAAAGTGCAAGGACGAAACATATTGAAACACCAAGAGTTTCTCACTTTCTCCGCACCTGATCTTGAGCAAATCAGGACGTTGTCACCAGCTTTTAAAAACTCTTTCGCCAACGCATACCCTATTCCTGAATCATATAAAATTATAACACCAACAGAGAATAAGTTAGAAAATATCTACAAAAAATATATAAATTATGATGTTCATGTACATGTTGATACATGTATTTGAGAGACACAGGCTACTTAGCAGAGCTCCAATTCATAAATTCGAAACTCAAAATAAAGTTCAAGAAAATTACATTTTCAACTAAATTCTTAGATGGAGGCACGTAACAATGTAGTTTCATTTTCAAGTAAATTAGCCACTAAATTGCGAGCTACTTACAAGAACATCATTCTACTCCAAAAATAAATAAATAAATTAGTATTTTAGCATGGGATAAATATTTATCAAATTCATAGTAAATAAATATTTCAAATATACAAATAATAATTTAAATGATAATGAATAATTTAAATTACAAGCTATTTTTAAATTGAAACAATACTCGGTTATAAAAATTAAATAAATAAATATACAAGTACAGATAAAAAAGAAGGTAGTATGAGGTAATTGAGTGAGATAACCTACTAGGTTGGCTTAGTAGTGAAAAGTTAGTGTAGAATCTATAATGGCAGATGCATTAGGTTTGAGTTCGATTTTCGTTTGTAAAAAAAAAAAAGTAATTGAGTGAGATATTTTTAGTCAATTGTGTGGACAGTGTGTGAAATGCACATCGAGAAAAGAAAAGAGAATACTAAGAATGTCCAACAAAGAGAGTGAGGTTAAAGTTGAGGATTCTAAGTTGTTGATTCTAATTTATACTAAAAGTCGCCAAGGTTGTAAAAATCTGTCTCCGTGATTTGGACGCAACACCAAGCTTTTTTTAACTGTCTGCAACCGAAACGCGACAATAATTCGAACTGCATGGCCTCATTTGCAGCGATATCAACAAAGGCGACGAAACCGGAACACGACCGTGACAGATATTTAAAACCTTGCTAGTATAAGAGTAAATTAACCTTTGGTTGAGCCAGTAATCAAAACGTTGAAAGGAGGGAGCATAGGCTCAGATTTGCCAGAAGCCGTAGCGAGAAAAATTGGAGAGGTTGAGTTTTTTCTGGAAGCAGAGACAGAGAGGGTGTTGGAGGTGCAGAGGTTTTGGCGGGAAGCAACGGTGCAGGGTTTGAATTGGGAAGGTTGCGGAGAGGGCGAAAGTTGAGAGTGAGAAGAGAGCGTTGATGTTGTTGGATATGGGAAGTGGAAGGAGAGAGTGGTGGTGGAAGCCATTGACTTGGTGCGAAATGCGAATGAGAATAGAAGAGAGAAAGGAAGAAGGGATAGTTGCTCTCGGGGGTTGTGTTTAACGATTTGTGTGGTGGTTTGCTCCACGCACTTGGCCACGTGGCACACCAAGCGTCTACGTGTACCACGGTGGGATTCACTTGGGTTGACTACTTGACTGTGTACTTGTTGTGACTCTTGAAAATAGAGGGAAAACTATTCTTTTATTTATTTTATAAATTTTTGTTTTAGTTCATGAATTTTTTGTCTCTGAATTTTTTTCATCTTTACTTTTAGTTCCTGAATTTTTTTGTACTTTTATTTATTTTAAAAAGATTAAAAATAAAAACAAAAAAATCATAAGAATTAAAAGTAAGAATGATAAAAAGGTTAAAAGACTAAAATAAAAAAAGAAATTCACACTGTGATGCAAAATTGCATGATGAATTAGGAAAACTCCATCAAAACCAACAACAACCAAAGTAACAACCTTCATGAGCGGCAGCTCTGACAAGTTTGACTCCAACATCAAAATCAAAGTAACAACCTTCATAACCAACCCACAACAATAATAAGAACAACCCACCACTGTTAAGTTTGCCAACTCTAGCGAGCTTAACTCCAACACCGCCAACAAGCAGCCGAAGCTAGTGCATACCCTAAAACAGCCTCATCTCGTGTGGACCCCACAACTTCACAAGTGCTTTGTCGACACTATCACATAGCTCAACAGAAAAAACGACGCTCCCAAGACCATAATGCAACTCATGAGCATCAATGACACTATCATGAAGTTGCATTCATCGTGGATAGAAAGAAACATACAACAAGAAGTTGTAGAGGAAATTATGTGTAGGATCTATTTATTACTATGAACCTTAAATTAATCTAAGGATTAAAAAAAAATTGTGCATCATACACAAAAATTTTATTTCCCCATTGTAACTTGAGCCTCATCGCACTAAGTGAAAAAGTGAATCTAACAAAAGCAAAAGTCATAGATCCTAAAAACAAAAACAAATAAACTGCTCAGTGTAAAAGTCAATTAGAGAAAAACACTTGTTACAATGATAAGAAACACAATTAAAGAAAAACACTTGTTACGATGATAAGAAATGCAAGACACAATAGAAGAAAGAAAACACAATTGTAATTTATATTTTAAAGATAAAGGATGCTATAAGAATGATAATTAATACTAATTTATTCCATTCTATTTATTATCCAAATAATGGAATGACAATTTTTTTTCATTCCATTATAAATATATCCAAACAATGAAACGAAAGTTTCATTTCATTATATTCCATTCCACTCCTTTCTATTTTAGTCCATTTTATTATATTCCATCTTTTTTCATCCATCCAAATATAACTTTAGAAAAAAGCTATAGAAATGAAAAATAATAATTTGTTACATTATGTTTACTATCCAAAAAATAGAATGACAATTTTATTTCATTCCAATATTCCATTATAATATATCCAAAACAATGAAACAAAAGTTTATTCTATTGTATTCCATTCCACTCCATTCTATTTTCAATCAAATTTCATTTTATTCCATCTCTTTCCATCAATCCAAGTATAGCATTAAAAAAAGCGAATCAAATAGTTTTTACCAGAAAAAACATGCAGCAAAATATAAAATATTGATTTCATTATGTTGCTATAAGAAATTGCAATGTTATCCCTAACTAACAACTTTATGTATCTTGGTCTTTGACATTGACACAAGATATATAAAAACATTGGTGTACAGATTGATACCAAAATGTTGGGTTTGGCTTGAAGGGGGACGGCTAAAATATACAATGAACTTTTAAGCGCCAACAACTGCCAAGACTGAGCACCTCATACCAGGTCTCCTAAATCCCTTTCTTTCATCATCATACATTAAATTGCAGGGAGCTGGGCTATGAATCCAAGATGAAAGGATGGGATCAACTCACCTATAACCATGTATTGATGAAATGTCACCTAAATCCCTATCTTTCATCATCATGCATTAAATTGCATGATGCTGGGCTACTAATCCAAGATTAGGATAGGACCAACTCGCATAAAACCATGTATGGACGACATGTCAACCATGGCCTTGCTTTGATTTTCTACGCTTCCCTAGGAGTTTTAGCATGTTGTCAGTTATATCAGGAGGAGACTTATCATCTTCATGCTGATTATTGTCAGAGGTGTGAGTCAACCAAGCCAATGCCTCTATAGCTGCATCCCTTTCTGCAAGTTGCTTGTTTCTCTTTGGTTTGCCAACAAATTGCATTCCCTTGAACTCCACCAGTGCCCTAAACTCATTTGTCTTAAGATGTTTCGTTTTGTATTTTGGTGGGGAGTGCCCTGCTCGCATCAACAGTGTCTGCAGCAAGCTCTTGGGATTTGTTCCATCTTTCGTAAATTTGTTTTCATCATTGGAGGCCTTAGGCTTCCGGCTTTCGCGGCCAAATACAAACCTTCCTTCACATTGATCCCCTGAAACCAGCTCCTGAACAGCAAGCATCAAGTATTTCCCTTCCTTGTGAATGTCAATGCTAGGATCTTCCAGCTGCATTACAAACCCAATATCATTTTATTTATCTTCAACCAACATAACACACTACTTAATTCAACTAATAGTAGTCAATAGCTTCTAGAAAAAGTTAAAGCTCACATCAAGCAGCAACCTATCATATTGGTAAGTAAACAAGGAATATTATTACAAGGAAAATATATCTGCTAACCTTCTTCTGGATAAGCTTATTGAGCTCTTCCTTAAGCTTCACATAGCTGTCAGCTAAATTATGATCCATGAAGAAGTCAACATACCCATCTAACATTTTCAGATGCCCAGCCTAAACCCATGAGAAGGGAGAAGAAAGAAAAAGGGCATGTTACTGTATTGAAATCCATGGAGATATTCTACCAGAAGAAGCATGTGTATCAACTAATTAATCACCTGTATCCCATTACTTAGAGCACCACCAAAAAGGATAAGTATTGAATCAGATACACCAGTGGAATCACGGATGAAAACAGCATTGACCTTAACTTTCTCACCAAAAACCAACCAAGGGTAAGGAATGGTCTGGTAACGTGCATTCACTGAATTCTGGTCAAAATAATAAAACTAATCAGCAGCAGAACAAGAACAACATAGGGGCAGGGAAGGGTTTATCTTATAATAAACCACTATCAAGGAGGCAATTTTGGAATTATGTGTAAATACTTAAAGCAGAAAATGTTTTCTTAAAAGCAATGCTCAACTAGGCTGAAAAAGGACAAAAAACTTACATGTAACACCATAGGTACTGTTCATGCTATTTTCCAATTCAAATTGTCATTTCATCTCAGAAATTATTTCCGATTTATGTAACTGAGATGAAGGAAGCAGTTACCAAGATGAAATTTTAATTTTAATTGGAGCCCAATAGTACTAAAAATCAAGATAACAGATGAATTTATTCATTGAAGGTGATAAGAAAAAATAAAATTGGTCTGTCACTTACAGCATACAATAAAACCTGGCCATCATCCATTGTTTTGAATGACATGGATGTCTCCCTGTGCTGTACAGAGGAAGAATTAATTAATCAAATAAAACAGTAAAAGCTCAACTTGTAAACTAATCATAGAACTTACCGAGGAGAAAAACAAAAATTATAAGAAACAAATAGCTCACCACCACTGATGCTATGCCAGGAAAGAGTCCAGAACATATGACTGCACGCACAAGAGACTGATTGTGACTCAATTTGTTAATGACACTCGCTTCTGCATCTACCAAGCAAGCTTCTTTCAAGATAAAGCTAAACTGTTTCTATAGTGAATGAATAACCTGAAGAGTTTGGGCTGATAGAAAATTTCTCCAGCAGTACTCGTAAGCCGACCCTTCTCTTTCCGCATCTTTACATCCTTCATATGCTCAAACAAGAGCCATATGATCACTGTAATCTTTAGCAGAAAACCTAGACTTCGCTGTCCCTGCTAACTGAAAACAAAGGCAGAAGTTACAGTTAATTATCTTTAACAGTGTAAACTTAATTTTTTATCAGTGCTTGGTCCAAGAAAAAATTTGTGATGATAAGAAAAGCAATTGGCTGATGACACAAAAAATGAAAAGGTTCAAAGACTAATTAATCTTTAATGGCCCACCATCATATTAAATTATTGCCATTATAGAACACGGGAATTACAATATCAGATACCATGTGGAGATGATATCTGACCCAAATTGACTTATGCACACCCAACTAATGAAGTAAATGGATTACAAGTTCTAAACTGAAATTCCACATTTAGTCCAACATCAGTAAGCACACCTTCTAATGCATGTCATAGTTAGTTACCAGTGATCACTAAGATGTGGAACAAAAAGAAGGGAAAGGGTAGTGAGGATTGGAGGCTTTTGTCAACAATGAAGGGAATGTGATTGGTAATCATCCTGGGAAATTGCATTGTAAGATCCTGCACACGAGGCAGGTGGGGAGCAGGAAGCAGATTGTTAGAGAGAATGGAATAAAGTTTGAGTATGAATTGGAAAGGAGGTAACAGAGTCCTCGAAGACTCTGCAGTGTGTGAGTCAGACATTTTCCTTTTTCGTAGTGTTTCTTTGTAGTATTTATTTTGTACAAATCATTATTTATAATGATATTACATTAATATCAGTATCAACAGTAGGAAATCAGTGAGCAGGGAGTGGAGATATTTTACAATAATCAATGAGTATTGTTTTCCAGTTAAACGGTATTCTTGTACCAGTTTCTGATCACTGTATGAAAAGAAAGATTTTATTCATAAGAAGGCTTAAGGATTCAACACAGCAGGATGAGAAGATATTTTATTAATTTATTTATTAACAAAACTCGGTATCTTCACATCACATTACTAATGTTTTCACAGATCTAAAGATGCAACTATTGTAGCCACCATGTTATAGATAAGATTAACCATTCTCAATTAAAGGATTTTAAATTACATTCAAGAGAATAACAATTTAAAATATCATATAAATATGTTATAGATATAGTTTAAAATAACTCATCTTGTATATTAATCTAACATATGAAGCACAGACCTGACACTGGGAAACGTCATATATATATATATATATATATATATATATATATATATATATATATATATATATATATATATATCTGTAAAATATGAGAATAAGTTGAGAAGAAAACATGTAGGGGGAGCAGTTAGCCAATTAGTCCATTAGTTAGCAATAAGGGATTGGTCACAAATAGGGGGAAATTAGATTAGAGGGATTAATTCAGTGAATTTGATATTTACTACTTTGCATGTGAAAGGAGAAATTCTTTGTGAAGGGTAAACCTGTTAGGAACCAATAAAATAAGGGAAGCAAGGACTTATCTCCTTGCTTTGTACATTTTTCGTTCAACCAACAATATCATTATTCTCCTCTCTATTTTTCTGTTCTTTGGTTCCTACAAATTGGCTGTGAAGGGGAAGTGGGGAACCCTCGGAGGAGATACTTCTTGGCTCTGTAATTTTTTGTTCAACCAATATTATTATTCTTTTTCTCTTAGGATTTTCTATTCTTCAGTTGCTAACAAAAACTATGAAAGATACCACCAAAATCCACCTGCATCCTATATTCCTATTATCTGTCAAAATTATGACACATCAAAAGTAGCATCTTCGAACATCAGATATAGGTCAAGATGCTACTAAATTTTGTGCAATTTGAAATTCTCTAGTTCCCTTTATTTACTGCCAAAATTTCAAGTTGGTTTATTTTATACAAATGACGTCACATGATCTGTGTAGTCAATCTTACCTTGTGGGATAAGGCATTGTTGTTGTTGTATTAACATGCATATTTTGCATTTTTTTTTAAAAACAAAAAGAACAAACAGCACCATAGGTTCTGCACAAACAATTGGTAACCATTTATTGTGGCTGTTGCAGGGTGGGATCAGATACAATCTGTAACAATGTGTTCTTTGGTTCAGTATAACTTACACCGGGCTTTAATATATATTACACTTTTTTTGCTGACCAAACAAAAGGTTCTGGTTCTGCACAAACAATCCCAAGAAAACGGAAGAGGCAACAATGACAAACTTATGACCATCAAGAAAAGAAAATAACTTATTTATCTTTTTTAATTGCACCAACAGATTGTTTATTGTTGAATATACAACAAGCATTTTAAAGCAACAAGAAAATTGATTATTACTTTATATAACTAAATTTTAAAGAAGAAAAAAACTAATTAAATGACTTATTTCAATTTGTTGCCAACAAAAAGAAATGGGCCAATCAGAAATACATATCACACAGAGAAAGAATAAAGATTTAGAAGTACATGGCGATGCAATATGACAGTCCAGGGAATCAACAAATGGAAATAACAGCCTGTTCTGAAATTGCCATTGAACCATGACATGTTAGAAGCAGAACCCTATTGGGATCTCCTAAAAGAGGATTGCTTTAAGCTGATCTCTTAAAGAGCTTATATTCTCCCACCCAGTCATAAATACTAAGACAGCACCCGGTCGTTCCTTCCGACATATATGGCATAGAACAGCCTCAATGAGATTAAACCCAATGCAGTCAGGTGCCCAAGATGCTAGTGATTCACGTGCCTTGGAGCTATATTTCTCAAAGCTTGATTTAGAAAGAGCATCCTGTTCAACAGAATGAAAGTAAGAAATTCATTTTCCCAATATATTGCACTTCAGCAGACTTTAGTTTTAGATATATTAGGGAATTGCAGAATATTCCAAAACAAGACACATTTATTTACTATCGACTATGAATTGAAGTCTAATAAATATACATCCCTAGTTTCAATTTTCAAACAATTAAGAATAAGCATGCAGCAAGGCGCAACATCAGGGTATCAGCTTGCTTTCGAAAGAGAAACTCAGGCCAAACAAGAGAATCTAAATTCTTCAAGGCAACACTAAGAGTTTTAAACTTAAATGTAATTAAAAAATATAATCACTCTATGCCATCACTGTCGTGATGAAAAAGATTGGTGGCCAAGATTGAGGATAAACAATTTGTCTTGGCACCAATTGAGATGATAAACAATATATTTCTTTCTACCTTCATTAAACTTTATTCCATTTGTTCACTTCCTTCCCTACCCTTGGTCCTATACACCAAAGATGAAGAATAAGTTGATGCTCCATCGTTTCTAAACTCATAAGAATGGGGTTTTGGCAAGAACCTTAGAAGAACTACAATACAAAAGCTAGTCATTGTAGTTGTAGAGTCCAGGGCTATATAAATCCCACATCAAAATCTCAAGTTTGAGAGAGAGAAAAAGAAGAGAAATTGAAGATATTATTGATTCAGAATGAAAAGCCAATTACAACTGATTTGGTTTCTCTATTTATAGAGAAAACAGATGACATTACACTTAACCTGACTAAGGCAGTTAACTAACCATAGTTACTACTCTAACAGAATAACAGCTCTAACAGAATAACAAATAACAGAATCACAGCTATTCTAACTGAATCATAACTGCTCTAACAGAAAAACAGCTGCTCTAACTGAATCATAAAGTAAAACTTACTTAATACACTAATACCCCCTCAAACTACATAGGGAGGGCGAGCCCTGGTGCAGCGGTAAAGTTGTGCCTTGGTGACTTGTTGGTCATGGGTTCGAATCCGGAAACAGCCTCTTTGCATATGCAAGGGTAAGGCTGCGTACAACATCCCTCCCCCATATCTTCGCATAGCAAAGAGCCTCTGGGCAATGGGGTACGAAGTTTTATGTTATTGTACAACTATAAAAACAGTTCTGTAAACTAAATGTGAGGACTGTTAGCTTTTGCTAACAGCACCCATCTAGTGATAAACAGTTGTAGTATGATGGTAAGGGCAGTTAGCTTTGACTAACTTTCCAGATCAATAAAAATCAGTTTCACTTTTCTTCAGATTTCTCTCTTTTCTCTCCTCTCTCAGTCTATTCAACATGGTATCTAGAGCCATTTTTTCGTAATTGTGCTTCCTTTGCAAGGTCCAGTATTCTGCGTTCATGGCTTTCGCTCATTCGAATTCAGTTTCTCAGTCATTTCCCAACTCCATTGCTGAAAAACTTGATGATTCTAACTATCTTCATTGGCATCAACACATTGTACTAGTTATTAAATCACATAGGTTGCAACGTTTTATTGTCAATCCAGTTATTCCTCCTTGTTACCTCACAGAGGACGATCGAATTGATGATCACGTCAACCCTGATTACGAAGGATCAAACGCTCCTGTTATGGCTGCAATCCACTCTTTCAAAATCGGTATTATTGCGTGTTCTTGGCTCAAATCATTCCTATCAAGTTTGGGTAAAATTCACGAGTAGTTTAGTCTTCAAACGAAATTCCGTGCGCAATAGCTTCGCACTGCGATGAGAGCAGTTACTCTTGATGGCAAGACGATTGAGGAGTGCTTGCACAAAATCAAAGGGTTTGTTGATGAACTTGCTAGCGTTGGTGTTCCTGTTCGTTATGAGGAATACGTTGATGCGCTCATCGAAGGACTACCATCTAATTACGCGTTGGTGGTTTCTGTTATCGAAAGCAAAAAGCGCACTCCATCCATAGCAAAAATTGAAGCTTTGTTCTATGGTCACGAAACTCGACTCACGCGCTACAACAGAGATGCACAGGAGATGAGTTCCGCTTTGTTAAACTACACTCAAGGCTATTTGCATCCAAATGCTTATAAAACTGGTGACTCTGGTGGTTCTCGAGGTTTGTATGGTCGAGGTGCATTTTCGGACCGAGGTCCTATTCTTTGCATTTGTTTGAATCCATGTAACTTCAGCTGTGGCTTAAGCCAAGCTTCTCCTGTATTCAGCTTCAGTGGAAGATCTAGCCACAATTTGTTTCTTGGACCACCATGAGACCAAATTAGGACCAAAATAAATCACTGCACTAGAGGTAGACCTTCTATCATCTGGATCCGAGGCCCAATCAGCATCACACAGAGCTTTGATAGTAAAAGGCTGAGAGGAAGGTGCAACCTTGAAATGCAGACCATGATGAATAGAGCCTTTGAGGTACCTTAGAATGCGTTTAACAGCTGTCCAATGAGAGTCCATAGGATTAGCCATGAACTGACAGACCTTGTTCACAGCATAGCTTAACTCAGGCCTTGTAATGGTTGTGTATTGGAGAGCACCAACAACAGACCTATAGAGAGATGGATCACTGAATAAATCCAAGCCAGCTTTGGTTAACTTGCAATTAGTAGTCATAGGGGAAGGAATGACTGTGCTTCTGCCATTTTGGTTTTCTGAAGTAAATCTCTGATATATTTGCTGAGTCAGTAGAATAGTCCCATCAGCCACTGATTTGATTTCTATACCAAGAAAATAGTCAAGTTTTCCCAATTGTGTAAGAGAAAAATTGGAATGTAGCTTGGTGGTGAGTTGCTGAATTATAACATTGAAGGTACCAGTAATAATAATATCATCTACATAAACAAGAATGTAGATAATGTGTCATTTGTCTTTACAAACAAACAACGAAGGATCGCACTTGCTGGCTACAAACCCAAGCTGTAAAAGAGTTCCTTTGAGCCTATCAAACTACTGTATTGGGTCCTGTTTAAGGCCATACAAAGCTTTTTATAGCTTGCAAACCAAGGTTTTATCTGAACTTTCAAAGCCTTGTGGCTGCTGCATGTGGATAGTGTCTTCAAGATGGCCATTTAAAAAGGCATTATTGACATCTAGCTGGAACAAATCCCATTTATCAGTGATAGCAAGAGTGATAATCAGCCTGATGGTAACAAGTTTTATCACAGGAGAAAAGGTTTCATTAAAGTCACAACCAGGAACCTGATGAAATCCTTTAGCCACTAACCTAGCCTTGAACCTGTTAACTGTCCCATTAGCATTCTCCTTAATTTTGAAGACCCACTTACAACCCACAGCTTGTCTGTCTTTGGGAAGAGGAACAAGATCCCAAGTTTTATTGTTAAGAAGAGCCTCATACTCTTGTTTCATAGCAGCAAACCATTGAGGGTCAGCAAGATCCTGTTTAACGGTCTTAGGTTCACAATGTGCCAAAAACAATGAAGGATGCAGCCTAGGTTGATCAATTCCAGACTTGGATCTGGTTTGCATAGGATGGACATTTTGAGGGAAGAACAGGATTAGAAGAAGGAGAACTGACAGTGTGAGACTAAGAAGAAGAGGTACTGGACAGTTCACTTGGATTTCAGTTTAAGTCAGAAACAGTGTTAGAGTGTTCATTAGTAACAGAATTTGGTTCAGCATTTGAACGAGGAGAAGATGATGTGACATTTTGAGAATTAGGGAATTCAGTATTAAGGGATGTAGAGGGATCAACACTTAAAAAAGTAGAATTAGTTTCAGCATGTTGAGAAGAAGGAGTGGGTTCATTAGAAGAAGGTGAAACAAGAGGAATATGAGCAATAGGTAAAAAATCACTCTTAGAAGAAGTGACAGAGTTGGATAAAGATGGAAAATGATCATTGTGAGGATATTTAAGCTCATTGAAGATAACATCTTTGGAAACATATAATTTACCATTAGGGGAGAGACACTTGTAGCCTTTGTGAGAAGTGGAATAGCCAAGGAACAAACACTCATGTGACCTGAAATCAAGTTTGTGTTTATTATAAGGTCTAAGAAAAGGATAGCAAGAGCATCCAAAGT
The DNA here is from genome assembly GCF_000004515.6 of Glycine max. NCBI lineage: Eukaryota > Viridiplantae > Streptophyta > Magnoliopsida > Fabales > Fabaceae > Glycine > Glycine max. The sequence continues at coordinate 36,308,630 of NC_038251.2, forward strand.
TCCTCAAAAAATTGTAATTAGGTGACTTGTTGAACAAAACAATATAAGGAACTTGAAATTTAAGAGAGGCAATGGGATATCTATTTATCAAATTAACAGCGGTTTGGAAGGCAAAATCCCAAAATTTTAAAGGGAGAGAAGCTTGTTTGAGATGAGTGAGGCCTAACTCAATGATATGCATGTGTTTTCTTTCCACAACACCATTTTGATGACGTGTGTGAGGGCAAATTAGCCTGTGAATGATCCCATAGGTTTGAAGAAATGAGGTAAGAGGTCTAAATTCACCTCCCCAATCTGTTTGAACACTCTTAATTTTGGTATCAAATTGGAGTTCAGCCATGGTTTTAAATTGCTGAAAAACAAAAAATGTTTCTAATTTATTTTTAAGAAAATAGATCCAAGTGAACTTAGAATAGGCATCAACAAAGCTGATATAATAAAAGAAACCATTTGAGGATGAAATATGAGATGGTCCCCACAAATCATTGTATATAAGTTCAAGAGGAACAGAGTATACAGTTTAAGATAGATAAAATGGTAGTCTATGTGACTTACCAACACAACAAGCAGCACAGAATTCGAACATAGTTTTATTAACTATGGGTATATTACAATGATTAAACACAAGCCTTAGTACTAGGTGTTGTTTTAACATCAGAAACCGGGTTTACAATGGAATCAGAAATTTGTGTATTAGAACAACTAGAAACAGAAGTAACAGCAGAATCAACACTGGAATTAGAAAGTAAGCAGGTGGCTAAGGCAGTCTTTGAGTGCAAGATGTGGAAATATGTAGAGGTCATCAGGACCCAGTGAACCTTGAAGTAGGACTTCATTGGTTCCCTGTGATTTCACAGCACAATGGTTAGGATAAAACTCAAAGAAAACATTGTTATCATTAGTAAATTTGCTGACACTGATTAAGTTTTTAGTGGTTGCAGGTACATGTAATAATTGTTTTAAGGACAAAGAGACTCTAGGATTAATAGGGGAAATAAACATAGTGTAACCAGAAGACTTAATAGAAAGGCCTTGGTCATTACCAATGTATATTTGGTCTGACCCCTCAAATGGACCAAGCTGCTGGATGTTTTGAGACTCTCCAGTTAGGTGGAAGGATGCACCAGAATCAGGTATCCAAGTAGTAGAGTTAGGATCTTGATTTTCAAAATAACCAGCATTGCACTAGGTTGGGAGTCTTTGTGAGAATTAGTTCCCTGATTCTATTCTGAACCAAAGGTGTTCGATGAATTGCTTTGAAACATTGGTTCCATCAGAGTGAAAGACACGTTTGGCTGAAAATCAGAATCATAGCGAAAATGACACACCGCTATTGTGTGACCAAATTTGAAGCAAACTTGGCATTGAAAATTTGCATAACGACTATTGCCAATGCCGCCGCCACGACGACCTCCACATGGCCAAAGTTATTGTCTCCATGACTATAGCCACCGCTGCAGTCAGAATCATTGCCTCCACGACACTAGCCACTGCCACGATTGAAGCCACCACAATTTCCTAAATAATTGGATCGATTTTGTGAATTGAAATTATTCAAGGATGAATTGTAAGAATTCGAAGATGAAATGTAACCTTGAGCAACATTAATCGAAGGTGAATCGGCAAAACACTTCTAAAACTTTTTCATGCGTGCCTCATGTGCAAGCAGCAGTGCCTCTACTTCTCCAATCGGAAGTGGTTTGAACTTACTTTCAATCACTGAGATCATTGTGTTCACGGGAAGAACAGGATCTCCACACGATCCAAGCGCATCGACTATGTATTTTATGCGCAGAAGAAACTCACGCATTGTTTTGGCTCAAGCATTGTAGTTCTGAGTTCTGTTCAAAGTATCCTAACTTTCGCACTGTTTGCTTTTGAAAATACTCATGGATCTGCTCCCAAAGTTGATATGAATGAGTGCATCCAATTATTCGAGATAGGATTGAAACTGAATGAGTCGATTGGAGCCGCGACAAGAGAATCTGATCTTGATGTTCCCAATCGGAGTATGTTGGATTTTCATTTCCACCTTCACAATCTGCCTCTTTGAGAAAGCGCATCGAGATCTGAGGACTTGCCACGAAACGCTGAAGTGTACGAGCCTTGATGCCAGGTTCTACCTGTTGCCTCTGCAGCAAGAAGTTAGAATTATCTAACTTCTGAGAAATCGGATGAAAAGGAGTAGCGGAAGTGGAATTCTGATTTGTCACCATGAATAGACCTCAAGCTCTGGATACCATTATAGAGTTTGAGAGAGAGAAAAAGAAGAAGAGAGATTGAAGATATTATTATTGATTCAGAATGAAAAGTCAGTTACAACTTATTTTGTTTCTCTATTTATAGAGAAAACATATGTGGTTACACTTAACCTGACTAAGGCAGTTAACTAACCATAGTTACCACTCTAACAGAGTAACAAAAATAACATAATAACAAAAATAACAAAATCACAGTTATTCTAACTGAATCATAACTGCTCTAACAGAATAACAGCTGCTCTAACTGAATCATAAAGTAAAACTTAATACACTAATAAAATCCCATACTTCCAATGTGGGACCCAAGTCTCATACTTTGCAAATAAGATCCTGATATCCCACAATGTTCCACAGCGACAGCACCCACACTGGCAGGCTGTGCACTAGCCCTTTTGAGTGAACATTGCAATGCCAACATCGCCAGCACACCACTCATTTTGCAGCTGAGACATAGTAAAAGGCTATGATATTAATTGATAAGAACCTTGGGAGCACCACACCATGAAAGCTAGCTATTGTAGTTGGAGGGTATAAACCCCACACCAGAAACTCATATTTCCATTATGGGTGGGATTCAAGTCCCATATCTTGCAATTGGATAACATACCATCATGCCCCACAGCCCTAGCATCCATCCAAGTTGGTTGTGCACTAACCCTGTGAATAGTGCTAGGCAAACACTGCAAATTGCAATGCTGACATCACCACCCACGCCACTCATTTTGCGGTTGACAGATGATGAAAGGATCTAAAACCAATGGATAAAAACCTTAAGAGATCCTTTTATGTACGTTCACCATCCCCTCTCATCCTCATATCACTTTGATATTGGCTCAGGGAGGTGAACATACCTATATTTCTATCTTATTTATATGTGACTATTAGTACTAAATCCTCTCAGGAACTTGATCAGCATTTTCAATATTAAATATTTTTTTCCTACATACATTTTCAGACAAAACCTACGCAACTTCCAAGATTGCACTAACACCACAATGAACAAAGTGACAAACACATTGAAAATCATGAAGAGAAGAAGTTCTTAAGCATCAATTAAACTTAGATGTCAATATTTAGGTCAAATTTTTAAGGTAGCTGCATACCTCAACGAGAGCAGCGATCTGGTTTTTCCTCTTCCGTGGTGCTAGTTGCTTTTGTGTCTTCCACAATTTCTCTTGACCGTAATCATCAATTTGGTTGAAGGAAGTCATTTATATCCGGTCATTTCAAAATATCTTCTAAAAAGTGTGCTCTAACTGGATAGGTGAAACCCTGGGCAATGAACAAAAGAAATCAAATCACATTGTCTTACGAATAGCATTGCAAACACAGTAAAAGAAGCTTACAAGAAAAGATTAAGTTACATTATTGTATCAGAAAAAGTTATAAATGAGCATCATGCCTCCTAAATTTTAAAATGGACTGAGCTATTAAAATGACATGTATCCCATGATTCAATGCCATTCAGCAAGACAGTGGCAAGTGCCATATGATGAATCAAAGATGTCTCTGAATCATTCAATAAATGCAAGAATTGGAGTGATTCAATACCAATGATACAAATTGCAAGATTTAACAACTTGTTATTTTTTTCCCTCTTTCCCCAATTATCATCAGAGAAGTTGAAAAGTCGTAGAAGATAAAAATGTTATTTGAATATTCTATTGCTTTGATTTCGTTCTTCTGAAACAAGGACTTCATGCAATCACTCAAGAACTCTACGTACCCCATTTGGTTATTTGGTTGCATGCTCTATTTTCATTCTTTTGAAACAAAGGCTTCAAACCCACACTAGCTCACTACATATGGCATATGTGCAATTTAATTGGCACAAGATAGTTCTTTCTTGTTCTTCTGAGATATAGGCTTCACATAGTCACTTTTTGTGACAACTAAGGCTAAGAGGGGAAGGATGCTACTGGATAACATTTTATTGTCCTTGGCAATAGATTGCATGTGACACCCTCTACCCTGACATATATATAAATAAACAAAATATATAAAAATATCGGTAACCAAATTCACACGGATAAAAGGTTCACATTCACTTCACTATTATCAATTAAAACTTATTAAAACATATTCGGCTCAAAATAAGGCCGTCAAAATTTACAAAAATATTTTGTTAAATCAGTGAGATAAAATAAAATAGACTAACATCATGCAATTAATATAAAAACTTATGTCCCACTATCACATCCTATCAGAGCATTGTATTATGACGTTCTTCAACATAAGATTCCTTAAAGCGATTCACCTAGTCATCTGCTCCCCCGAACACAAAGTTCAAGATCATCACAGGATCCAAACACAAATAACACACAAGGAGTGAGTTATCACATTCCTAACTAATAGAGAAGCAAGACAACTAGATACACATATCATATAAACAAAATAAAACTTACTTAAATATAACTCACATAATTTCACCACTTTGTCATTCAAAATTCATCTTTCAATCTTCAATCATCAATCACATTACACAAGAATCACACACTCTGATCAAGACATAATAATACATCAATTTCATAATAAACAATTAGCAAGTGTATGCAACAGTTATGCTAAGACTCAATCCTATATGCGATGTAGTACCATGTCAGTGAAAAATCACCCTGGGACGCTTAGGAGTACATAACAAGACACACCACACAATGGATTTGTCAAGTCACTCTCACTAAGTAAGATCATAAGGAGACCAGTCAAGGTCACGATGTTTTGCAAGAATGCTCCAACCATATGAGATCAGTATAGGCTTAAAGGAGCACTCAAACCCGGTGACCCCCAAGGCCTACACTCCGAAGAGTCCGTCAGGGCCTCTCCCTCCTGATTCAGGTCCAACCCCTAAAATCATTTTATCACACAGACTCTATCTATGAACTATACAAAACACATGATTCCTCAATTGTTCTCAAAATAGTTTTAACTCGTTGCCCTTTAAGGGTCTTAGCATTAACTCGTCGCCCTTAAAGGGACTTAATATTAGCTCATCGCCCTAAAAGGGACTTCACATTAACTCGTCACCCTTAAAGGAACTTATAGTCGTGTGATTGTATAATTCATAGTTCATAACTCAATACACACAACATCTCAATCACGTGCATACTCAGTTTATCACATACACTTGATCTCAATCACAATGGTATAATCTCAATAACAATACTATAATCTCAAAGCAACACGTTATTCCACAATTCATCACATATTTCATTCATAGACACTGCTCATGAATTATACAATACTCACGACCTCACACTCGTGTTTTCAAACATGTTTAACATATTGCGCTACAATTTAACACAGGTTCCTAAGAAACCTACAATTTCTCTTTAACAGTGCACATCAACATTGGTCGGGTTATTATATAATTCACAGCTCGCAACGTAATCATTGTCACATAAGTGTTAAACACACACACTTATTTGCAACCAAATATTATTTCCACAATTTAACATCTCATAACTCATAATCACATTACACAATAATCATATTTGCATGACACAAAACATATATATATATATATATATATATATATATATATATAGTAAATCAAGCTACATTATTTTTAATCAAAAGAGTTTTTATAATAATTAATTTAATGTTACATCAAAAGAAATTATCACTAAGCATTAACCTTACAACTTTATTTAATTTATTATTTTATTATTGTAATAAATATATACACACAACATATTGATCATCATCGTGGAAAAAAAATATATAATAAGATAATAATTCATATAAAATAAGTCATTAAAAATAATAATATTTAGAATATAATTCAAGTTAATAAAAAGAGCTCAATTTTTTTAAGGGTTCACACTCAACACAAGAACACATTAATTTCACAACAATTTCTCTTTGGGACATCAAATGGTTCATCAAACATATATAATTCACAGTTATAATTATAAGGACAAAATAAAAATTGCAGAAACACCCCAAAATTCATTTCAATTAATACTCTAAGGATCCCTACAAATGTTTTCACTAATCTCCAATTGTGAATAACTCATCCCTCACCTTTAAGCGGACTCACGTGTCTTCTGAAAGCGATAGCGGCATCTCTAAGAATTTTCTAAGATTCCTCAATTTTTCCTCTGATTGCTTTGATAGAGTTCTCAAACGTTAGAAAGAAAGAGAAGGGATTGAAGCCTTCATTCTGTACTGCTTCGTGCGATGCACATTTCTCCCTCCATAGACATTGTTTTGCAAATCCCAACGGTGGAGGTGTGCGGAATTGGATCGGGAACAACATATCAAATTTTCACGACAATCCAACGGTTAACGAAACCGGGATCGTAATTTTACCTAGACAACTCTAGGTTTCTACGGGAAAGGAAAAGGCTACGATGTGAAGGATATTTCTCTCAGCTCAGACATGTTATCGAAATTCCCAGCAGTCAGAATGCTCAGAATTGGGTTGCGAACCTGGTGCTTAAATTTCACGACGATCCAACAGTGAATGAGTCCGAGATCGTCGTTTTTCTAAAATAGGTTTGGTGATTTGCGGGAAGAAGAGAGGGTTTTGAGAGAAGAAAAGAGAAAAACGAAAATGAGGCGAAGAGGAGGCACCTGACTTAACATAGCTATTTATACCTAGGATACTCAGCCTTTTATTTGCTCTATATTTATTTATTTATTTATTTTTACTAAAAAGCTTTTTAAATTTATTTACGAAAAAAAATGGAATGTTACATTGCACATCAAAGATTCAAAATTAAGGTCCAATTTCCACAGCGTGGGGTTGGGCACTCTGGCTGAACTACCGTTTAGTAGGCTATATGCAAACAATAACAATACACATTAGGAATTATGACACATGAATTTTGAGTTTGACCATTAAGAATGGAAAATAGAACTATATAGCAGCTTAAAATTCTCTTAAATGCATTAAAGACCAAGCAAAGGTTTGTTAATACAATTGCATGTACACATTCATCCACCCAATTACCCTACCTTCGCACCCACCACAACCCCATGCACACACAATAATTTAAATTGGCATACAATAATTTGAATTCCAACACTAATGAACATTTAATTGCATATAGTCATTTAGGCATCTAACATTCAGAATAATTGAAGTTCAATTTTCAAAACAAACAAATCCTCCACTAAAAACTAAAGGACTGTCTTACCGGAATATGAAATGTAGGAGCACCTCCGAAATAATTCGAAAAAAGCTCAGCATTCAAGGTGGCACTCATTAAAACCAATCTTAAATCACGACAGCGTGGAAGCAGATCCTTTAACACAATCAGTAAGAAGTCTGAGAAGAACAAAAACCAACAGTGGAAAGCATAAGTCTTCTAAGACACTTCTTTAGCATTATATAAGGTATTACTGATGTTAGATTGTCCGTTAGGAATCTACCTTCATTCATGCCTCTTTCATGAATTTCATCAACAAAAACATGGGTTATACCATTCGGGTTTCGATCACTCAACAACCTTCTAAGTAATATACCACTGGTACAAAATAGCAGATGGGTGTTTTTTCCTTTCATTCCTTCTAGTCGAACTTCGAAGCCAACCTATCAAAAAACCTCTGTTGTGGTATAGCAGCAAGAACAAAAATATTCCAAATTTTAAAATCCCATTCAAGAGCAAAAAAGTAGTTTATGAATCTTTTATTTTCTTCATGAATACTAATATTTGCACCCATGTTTTTTGTACTATTACATGCATTTGTTCTTTTGTCCATTTCCAGAAAAACAGGGCTTACTGTTTCACCAAGAGGCTCTCCTCGCTCTGCTGACACTCTCTCTGCCACTGCCATAACAGAGATCCTTCGAGGCTGTGTGCAAATAATGCTACAAAATGCTCCACGACCAGACTCTATCTCTGATTCTAATACATACTGAGGAAGTTGAGTGATTTTACCACAGCCAGCCTCTCCAGATACAACAATCACCTAGATCATTATTCATCAAAATAAGGTATCAATTATGAATACATAATGCTAACAGAGTTCGTGGCATTCAGTTCATTTCTATTGGAAAACCACAGACAATTAGACCCAGTAGCACGGTAAGAATAAGGGCAGGTTGAAGTTCAGTAAGTAAAATTCAATAAAATGGCATAACTATAAATGGGTGTGAAGCCGTTGAAAGCAACCTGCTGCTCATCACAAAGATTCACACCATGATGAAAAATTATACAAGTACTTACTACTTAGCATCTATGAATATTAAGTCAATAAAAATACCAAATTGATCATTCAAGAAGGAGGGGGCAAAAGGAAGGATTGTAAATCAATTTTAAAAAATCTTTGACACAGGACATGAAAAGACCAATAAAACATGCACAAATACCAAAAAAATAGAAAATGTGATCTAATTTTGATGTGGCTTGTGTGCAATTTTTCCATGGGGTGTAGTGTTGATTTCAAGGACTCATTAGTGTATCCCAAGGGCTTTTTTGGTTTCTTGTTTTTGAAAACTGTTTTGTTTTAAAAAGTAAAAAACTTGTTCGTTAAGTGTAGTTTTTGACAACTGATTTCAAAACTAATCTCTTTTATAGTTTTTAAAAGCAAAAAACCATAACATCTCTAAGTTGTTTTGGTTTTCTACTTGCAGTTTTCTTCTTCCTTACACTTCTGCATCCTCTTCCTCCAGTTCAGCTTAATTTTATTTTTACCTACTTTTCAGTTGATGGTAGTCCTTGCTAGTTTGGTAGAAAAACACCAAGAATTGTAATTGATCTTAGATTTTACATCATTTGAATAAGTGTTCAAGTCCAGTTTCATTCTTCTGTTCTTATTTGTTTGGTATTTATAGTTTATAATGAAGTCCTAAAACCTTGTGGTAGTGGACTCAATCCCCCGGAAGCAAAGTCTTGGGTTCAACTGTTCAAGTCTTGTAGATGGAAAAACGTGGTTGGAAGGAGAGAACCCCACCAAAGGTGACCAGCAAGATTCTCCGACAAAGATTAGTCATCAGCAAAGCCGGTGAATGCCCTGTATCAATAACACGGTAACAAAAAAAAATTGTGGGATTAGGGATGGTCCATATAGTGTTTGGTTTTCAAGGTCCAAAAAACTAAAGACATGCTGATAGCTAAGCAGACATCTAATGAAACACATTTAGCAAGTATACCTGATTATGTGCTATAGCTTCAAGTAAACCTTGCTTCTCCTTGAATGATGGTAGAGACTTCCGGAATTCCAGCATCTTCCTGCCCTCAGGAGATTCCTATACATAAAAAAGTACAATATATATAATTTGAAGCCAGCAAACATGAATTATTGCAAGAACCTTCTACTTCATAAAATGGAATTACAAAAGCAGCTCCAGTAAAATAATTAGTTCGTAACATAGTTGTCAAACTTCATTTACACACTTTGAGCACGGACATGCAAATATCAAAATTGGAAAGCCTTCTAGTGCCAAACTTACAGATAAATCATGGATATGCAATGTTTACAAACTATTAGAATAGCAATTAAGACGAAGCTCTTCCATTTGCCATAACATAAGCTTGCAATAAATGGTCTCAGCCATGAAGACAGCAGCAATATGACCAAGTAACCAATTTTAGTATGACAAAAGGAAAGGGAAGTTGTTATTTTTCCATATACAACACAACAAAACTAAGACTGGCAAATAACAGGCTACAAAAAGGGCTGGGCAATGAAGAACATAACAGTGGTCATTGGCCAACCTAAAAAACTAACCAGACTAACTCATAGTTTGGATATGAAATTGGAATGGAAAAGAAAATTAACAAATTACAAAAAATAAACCAACAGTCACACACTCTTGATCATTACTATTCCATTCCAAGCACATGTGATACCAAATGCAATATCCAAATGGAAAATTCAAGAAATCAAACAAAACCTGCCAAGCTCTTTGCATGTTACGCATCCTCAAACTCCTCTTCTGGAGAACCTTTTCCATAACAGATTCATCCACAAAAGAATCAGCATTTTCATCCATGTCTATATCTTTAACTTGATTAGTGGAGTTCAAATCATCCAGGCTATCAGTTGTCTTTGCAGAATTCAGCTGAAGTCTATCAAGGTATTCCTGCAACAAACCCTCACCTCAACCCTCCTTTGCAAGCTTAGTGGAATCACCAACTGTGACAATGGAATGTAGGAGGATTATTTTTCTAGGATGACAGCAATCCTGGTATAAGTTGAAGTTCCATACCCACTGGTCCCACCCAAGTTATTACCTCTCTTTGTGGACGTTTGTCATCCAAATCTGGACAGTAGTTAGGAAGAGGCACCTTGCTAGCAACAACCACTTTTCCAAACAACTCACTGTGTGCATTGCGATAAATGGCAATACCAAATTACCAATCAATGATTGAAAAGAAAGGACAAAGATTCATTTAAAAGCGTGAAGTAATAATTAAAAGTCGATCACAGTAATTAAGTAAAGATGCATAAAGCAATGAGTCTTTTTTTCTCTCATTCTACATGGCCTATGTCTCTAGATACAATCTCCTGGTCATTTTTGCTGCGAAGCAGCATGCTGAGTTTCCATTTCCAGTCATCAACATTGGCCACCGTAGATGATGCCTACAAGAACCATTAAATTTTCTTAGAAATAGTAGCCCTCTATACCAGAGCTGGTCATGGTTTTCACTTTCCAGAAGCTACTGAACACAGAACAATAGATTGAAGATTTAAAGTTTACCCAAATTAGGCATAAATCTCATTCCATATTCAATTCAAGGGTCTAAGCATACACTCGTGATAACCCATAACTTGGAAACAGGTAGTATTTATTATTACAGAATTGCAATTGCAGAAAACATATCCATAACTTGTTAGGTAGCCAAAAAAAATTTAGCCAATAAATTGAATTTTGAGAAATTCTAGGAACACTCTTCAACCCACTCTTTTGAACACTTCTATACTATTGGCCGAAATTTATTGAAAATTACGAATTTCTGTGGATCTCACTTCTTATTTAATGAATCTCATGATTTTGCAGTTTCCAATAAATTTTAACCAATAGTATAGTAGACAATATGTTAGGAGGTGCCGTGTTAGAGAGGGCGTTGCTTCTCCCCATATTGTCAACTGGATTTCAGTTTAATTCAAACAACTAAAAAAAATTACAGAACAAACATCATCACAAACCCCACTTCAAAAGCCTAAACATAAATCATTTGAAGAAAAAAAAAAAACTGTTTGTTCTCAAAAGCAGAAAACATTCTGATAACCCAAAATTTCAAAATAGGTACTAAAAAATTATTTAACCTGTTACGTTGCGAATAAAACTTCATAACCCACTAAATTCTAGTCATCGTTATATTTCACTACAACACATGATGCGATTAAAACGTATTAACATAACCACACAAACCAGACTTAAAATATCTAAACAACAATATAAAAAATCATTTCCACCAAACCCAAATATCTAAACATATTAAAAAGCTATAAAATTCAAAAAAAAAAAAAGGAGAGAAAAGAAAAACCTGTTGGTTCTCGAAGTCGCAGTCGTATTCGTCATCAGAGAACTGTTCGAGGGAGTAGTAGCTGGAGAAGAGGCGCGTGGTGATGAGTGATTTCGCGTTGCACAAGGAAGAGAGCCAAGGGTGAAACCTGAAGAGTGGGATTACGGTTTAAGAAGAAGAAGGGGAAACAGTGACGCACGTGACCGTGATGGTGAAGTTTGAGGGACTTGGTACGTGCTATGAGAAGAGACGCTGCACACAACTTTGAATTGCGCATTGTCGTTCTTGAGGCATTGCTATTATGCTATGGCTTAGCTTATGGGGCACCTCTTTCTTCACACCCTCCTCGAGTGTTCAATTCACTGGTGTGTGTGTGTTTGAAATGTGAAAAAAGGAAGGAGTGAGACTCGTGGGTGGATCCGACCCGGTAATCTTTTGGATTGTTGTACCCTATGTTTGGATACAGAGAGAAGTACAGGAAGAAGCAGGAGAAAAGAGTGAATTAATAGAAAATAAAGAGATTTTTTAAATGTTTCGATTGAAAAATGTAGAAGAGAAAGTAAAGTTAAATTTTATCTTCTTTTACTTGGTTGAATAGAAGAGTAAAGAGGAAGAAAATGATCTTTTAAAAAGACATATTTATCTTTTGTATATATATTATATAATATTTTTATAAATAATAAATAATGTCATAATTTATGAAAAGTGGAAAGAAATTATTATCCTAATAAGATTATATTCAGTTTCAATATAAAAAAATATTTTTTTATTAAAAATGTATCTATAAAAACAAATGAGTGAATCCATTGTTTATATTTTATCTTGTGAACTATTTTTGGGTTGCCACAAGGTGTTCAAAAAGAGATAAACTTATTAGTCAGTCATTCTAATTTTCTCACAAGATACTTTCATTTAAAAAAAAAAAAAGAAAAAAAACGAAGTTATCAATTCCTTCACTTATGTATCTATCCACCCAACAATTCTAGCACCCTTTGAAATTTTAAAGAAAAAACATCAAATAGCTTCATGATAAACTCTACATAATTAAAGTTTTCTTTGTGAACTTTAAGTTGTAGCCAAGTAGCAAACATCACTTCAACAAGCATAAAGCAATAATCATATATCGGATAAAGTATTCGATCAGGTAGAAAGAACACCTAATGCATCCAAACTAAATATCATCTCGGTCACATATCCATATTTAGTACAGTATGTCTCGACCTTCTACATATGCAAATGACGGGTATCATTCAGCCATGATTATTGTCAATAAACCCACTTAAGGGTGATCACTTGACTAGAAGTACCTAAGCAGGATTAAGAGGTGTATTATTTAACTGGTAATCAAGACGAGCATGCCCATAGACCCCAAGCGTAGTAAGGTCAATATAAAAAAGGGTGAACCCCCTAAATAAGAGGACTGATTCATTTTAAAATACTCACTAAATATCATCAACAACTCTGAGTTGAACTCTTACTTAAGCATTGGAGTGTCTTTTGCATGTAATCCATTCACTTTTTGGACTCACACGCACTGGAGACTTCGACAAGGAACCACCAGAGAAGACCCTTCAGCACAGTAGAAGTCCCTTCGACACAGTAGAAGACCCTTTAGTGTAAAGGTAAGTGTTCCGTTCATTTGTGACAGAAATATTTTGGCACCCACCGTGGGGCTATGTAAGATATACCCTAATCACCATAATGAAGACATTCACGTAGAGGACCAAATCGACTTGTCCTCAATAGTTTGGAGACTATAGGCTCAGGTCTCTAAAATGTAAAGGCACCACACCAAAGAAGTCATCACCCTTCAACGCAAGAATGCTCACCTATGGGAAGCCCATAGGTCGCAGCAACCTAAGGCTAACCTGCCTGAAAGAGGAGAAGTCGAGTCAACCGCAGTTAACTTACCTAGAGCTACCAATTTGAGCGTGCATTTGGACACTATTCCTTCATCCCTCAACACTTTCGGAAGACAATTGTTGTAGTTTAAGAACCTCTTTGTCCCTAACATTATGGAGGTGACTCTTCCTTCCAACTAGAAAAACTTGACTATTGAGAAGTATGATGGTACCACAGACACAAACGAACACCTAGATATGTACATCACCCAGGTGAGCATGTACACCATGGATGATGCAATCCCTGCCGATATTTCCGACGTCACTGAAGAGGCAGACCCTTCATTGGTTCACGTGACTACCCCTCAACTCCGTGGATTCATTTGACACCCTGGTCAGCTATTTTGGCACATAGTTTGCCCCTAGTCGACCTCACCACTTGACGTCTATGGCCCTTGTCAACATCTGATAGGAAAAGAGGGAACCATTACAGACCTTCATGGAATGTTTCAGAAAGGTTGCATTGAATATTTGAAACCTTGACCAAGCAGTGGCTATGCATCATTTGGCAACAATGTTACGACCAAGACCTTTTGTCAACAGCCAGTGCAAGAAACTGGCATCTAACCTTGATGAACTATGAATGAGAGCAGCTAAGTATATGCAGATGGAGGGGTTGGTTAAGTATAGAAACCAGGTGCGGGCCGATGTTGTGTCGGCCAAAAAAAACAATGACAAGCCCAACTCTAACAAAGCTCGTGATGACGGGAGGAGGGATCGACCGCTACAAGAACTGTATTATGCTCAATACATTCCCTTACCGCTAATAGATCCCACATCATGGATCTGGCCTAGGCTATAAATATTTTAACTATGCCAAAGAGAGCTAACACCCCACCATAAGCCGACTACTTAAAACAATGTCAGTATCACAGCAATCGTGATCACTCAACGGAGGAATGCAATGTCCTAAAAGAATAGACAGAAGAACGCATTGAGTGTGGCCACCTAAAAGAGTTCATCTACAAGCTACAATCATGCAGGCATAATTATGCAAGCTCCATTGGAGCTTGTAGGCCTAGGATCTTCTTCATCAATGGATTCCTTTGCTCCTTGGAAAATGAATGGCAGCGGAATGGAGAAGGAAGAGAGAGAGGAGACGCCACTTCAAGGAGAAGATGAGTCTAGAAGAAGCTCACCACCATAGGAGGCCATGGATAAGAGCTTGGAGGAAGAAGGAGATGAATGAAGGGAGGGGGAGAGAAGAGCACGAAATTTTGTGCTCCAAATGAGCTTTGAAATCTGAAGTTTAATATTCAAATGATCAAAGTTGAAAAAAATGCACACACATGACCTCTATTTATAGCCTAAGTGTCACACAAAATTGGAGGGAAATTCAAATTTCACTTGAATTTGAAATTGAATTTGTGGAGCCAAACTTTGGAGCCAAAATTTCACTAATTATGATTAGTGAATTTTAGTTATGGTTCAGCCCACTAATCCAAGATCAATTCCAAGATTCTCCACTAAGTGTGCTTAGGTGTCATGAGGCATGAAAAGCATGAAGGACATGCACAAAGTGTGACTATATGATGTGGCAATGGGGTGTAGTAAGCAAATGCTCACCTCCCCCTCTAAAATTTAATTGGATTGGGCTTCTACCAATTCAATTAAATTTATTTCCAACCACACACATCAAATATCCACTTAGTGCATGTGAAATTACAAAACTACCCCTAATACAAAAACTAGTCTAGGTGCCCTAAAATACAAGGGCTGAAAAATCCTATATTTCTAGGGTACCCTACCTACATTATGGAGCCCTAAATACAAGGCCCAAAAATAATGAAACCTTAATATAATATTTACAAAGATAAGTGGGCTCGTACTTAGCCCATGGGCCCGAAATCTACCCTAAGGCTCATAAGAACCCTAGGGCCTTCTCTTGCATCTCTGGCCCAATCTACTTGGAGTTTTTTATTCAATGCCCTTGCGGGGTAGGATTGCATCACTTCAGATGGGAAGTTGGCGGTCAACTGGGAAGGGCCCTTCAGAATCTGACACAATTTGAAGAATGAAGCTTACAAGTTAGAAGAATTATCGGGGAAGGTCATCTTAAAGACTTGGAACTCCATGCATTTGAAAGTCTATTATAGTTAGGTGCATCTTTGTTACGAGTGTCATACTCTTTTTCCTACCTCATTTTTTTATTCCTATAAAAATGTGAAAGGGTTTTTACTGAGGAGGTTTTAACAAGGCGCACTCCGGCAACCAACTGGTAATAAAAATTTCTCCTTATCTTTATCTTTGATTACAAGTTTGTATATCTGTAGACTAACTAACAATTCCTTCCCGAGTACTCTCCTCGGCTAAGGTTGAACTCAAAGACTGACTAACAATTCTCTCCCAAGTGCCCTCTTCGGCTAAGGTTGAACTCAAAGACTCACCAACAATTCCCTCCCAAGTACCCCCCTCGGATCAAGTTGAACTTGAAAGTTTATTAAAGTTATACGGCTTATGATTATCATTCCTTACACTTTAGTTAAAAAATAAACTTACACTTGTGCAAATTCACTTTTATAGTTTTACCGCCAAATACACTTTTTAGCCAAGCACAAAGATAACTGAGCTACTATCAATAACATTAAAATTATAACAAGCTAGCCAACACTTGGAAAAGAAATTTCATTCATGATAAGCTGAAGACCAACAACTACGAAAGCAAAAAACCTACACAAAAATTATATATGTAAACCTAAAGAGGTCAATCCCTAGGCTCTACATGGTCTTCGTCCTCGGCCCCATCGGCATGTGGGTCCTCTGTTGGAGTTGTTAGTCTCTTGTGATGGAGGTGTAGCCAGCCCATCTAATGATCCTTTACAGGGGATTGGAGGTCCTATAACAAGGTCCAAGACTAAGAGGATGAAGCAAGCATTGCAAAGCCTGATTCTAAAGATCAAAGAGAAAGAAGACCAATGTGAATTAAGGGATGCACCTAATTGGGTCACTCTCCTACAAATTGATGAAGATGGTTTGAGGCCAACTTGAAGAATAAGATTTATTTTCATTTTTAATTGTATTTTGGGCCTATTTTTAGACTTGTAATAGGTTGCCACAACCTTTCATTGTTATTTTAAAGTATTTTAATTATTAGATTAATTATTGGGACTTGGGCCTAAATTAGGGTTATTAGTAGGAATATAAATAAACTCCTTAAACACTTTATTGGTAGATTTTGAAGATTAATGAAATTTGAGAGTTTCTCTATTGTGAGAGCTTTTCCTTTGTTCTTGGGTTAAGAACGTTGGTTCTACTAGTAGGTCGCAATTAGGGTGATCGAGGCTGTACCCGAATCAAATAAACATGAAAATGCAGTAACTAGGAAGTGATCCTAGGTCGTTTCCCAACGAGCAGTGACAAGCCAAATGTTCATAATATACTTGCAGTAACAGTAACGATGGGGGGGGGGGGGGTTTGGTTGTTTGGTAATTAAAGAGCAGACAAATAAAATGGAATACGAAACTACTAATATTAAAAACGGGTTGTTTCCTCTGATTCAGAAGCCACTCTCTTATCCTGGGTTATGGAGAATTCGTCCCTAACAGTCAACCACTTAATCCAACCCTATTTCAATTTACTAAGCGAAAATCAACTTAGGGTTTTCAATACGTGATTAGGCACCACATACACCAGTTAGCCCTTCGTTCATTAAGCATGAACGCAAGTTAGGCTCAGAGGCAATTAATCGAACACGAAGCGTGCACTGATTAATATTCACGAAATTGGGATAACTGGTGAAGGGAAAACTGCCAGGAAACCACATTACAAACGAAACCTCAAAGAGAGTTGGGCTTCGTCCTCAAAAGGAAACAACACCAGAAAATCTAGCCTTCCATGGATTCAAACAGAAAACGCAAATGAAACATGAAGCAGAAACGTAAATGAACAGAAACGTAAATGAACAGAAGCGTAAATGAAAGTAGAAGAAGAAACAAGAATGAACTCGTAATTAGAAGCAGAAAACGGAAATTTGCATTAAGAACGAAAACTGTAACAAGGGCACAGAAAAACGTGAAAACCTAAAACCAAAGCTCTGAATAATGAAAATAGCATAGCAGAATAGAATGCCCTGCACGAATCCCAAGGCAGCTATTTAAAAAGAGTCACTCAGAGTCACTGGGCCCTATTACAATACTCTGGCCCAAAACGAAATAAACACTGAACAACATAAAATAAAATTGCGAAATTTCCTAATTAGAAATTAACTAAGGTAAGCGCTGCTTTATTTGCCCTCTTCAAGTCCACAACCAAAATCCGGATTAAGCCCAATGTTTCATTAATTCCTGAAATTAGATTAAAAACATCAAATTAGCTAAATGAGCCCAAATAATAAAACTGCCTAATTAATTGACAATTAAGACCAATCAATAATTAAAATGGTGCAAAAAGGGTTTAGAAAATAGAAGAAAATGATGGCACATCATAGGGTTATGCTCATTTTGATAACTTTGGTTCTACTAGAAGGTCACAGTTAGGATCAAGTTCTTTTCTTTTTATACTCGTTTTCAAGACGATCCTAAGTTATCTCTTATCATCTTGGGTGTAGGGGCAATATATTCTTTAGGGATATCATTAATCAGCACAAGCTTCTAATTATACACATCTTTGTTGATGTCAAACACACTTGGGTTAGACACTTCTCACAGATGGAGCACCTATTGAAGGTAGTGGTTGAAACCGACCTCATGTGCATTATATACATCATCGAAGACCTTTTGCTGAATCTATTCCTTATCTGCAGTAGCCTCCTCCGTCTTCAATTTGAATATGAATATAAAGCAATAATAAACAAAGGAGATTAAGGGAAGAGAGAGTGAAAACTCAGATTTATACTGGTTCGGCCACACCCTTGTGCCTACGTCCAGTCCTCAAGCAACCCGCTTGAGATTTCCACTATCTTGTAAATTTCTTTTACAAGTTCTAAACACACAAGGACAATCCTTCCTTTGTGTTTAGAATTCCTTTACAACAAGAGACTCACGGTCTCTTAATCCCTTAGAGAATGAGGAGAAGAAGAAGAATGAATCTCTCTAGAAAGAGATAGATTTTACAGATTGAGCACTCAAATAATTCCTTAATGAATTGCAATTGAATTGGCCAAGGAATTTTTAAGAGGATAAAATGATTTTTGCTCTTTGAGAGGATAAACACTTGTTGTTCTGAAAAACTCTACAAAAATTGTGTCTCAAGTCACATATATATAGGCTTATGATAGCCATTCAATAACCACACAAAAAGATGTGACTGTTGAGAATGTTTACTGAAAAACTCCTCTGGTAATCGATTACAATAAGTGTGTAATCGATTACACTCTTTAAAATTTGAATTAAAACGTTCAGAAACTGCTGGTAATCGATTACCATATTTGTGTAATCGATTACACAGTGCAAATTTTGAATTCAAATTTTAATAGCTATTGTAAATCAGTTTTGGCCACTGGTAATCGATTACATCCTCTGGTAATCGATTACCAGAGAGTAAATTTGTTGAAAAAGACTTTTTTTAACTTAAAATTCTTGGCCAAACCTTTTGCGATTTCAATTGGAATTCCCTTCCTATTTAATATCCTTTCTAAGACTCTATAGACTGTCTTGATCATCCATCTTGAATATCTCTAATTGCTTTGTCTTGAGTAAATCTTTGAGAAGCATATGATTCATGTAATCCTTTGGCATCATCAAAACATTCAGCTTGATCCTTTGTCTACAAAATATATATTTATTTTTATAATACAAAATTTTTATAACACATTTATATAATGGTGATAGATGAAAGAGGAGATATATTGATAATTGAATGTTTATGAGAGAGAAGAGATGAAAGTCTTAGGAAATTTAATGTTAACACACATGAGAGACGACATAGAAATGATTATTTTAAAATTGAATAATAAATTACTATAATATTCTTAAATCAAAATTACTAACACTAATAAGTTTATTGGTTTTTTTTTCCAAATATTTATGGTGTTGGTTGTAACACCCTGACAAAAATTACAACTCGGACTGACAGAGGAAACTCTATGTTGAGTCTTTTATGCTTATGCATATTTAATTGCAGTGATTATGTGTGTGTGTATCTTTGTCTATCTCCTTTTTTCGGATGGTAAATATTTCTCAGAACATGGAGTGTGAATCAAACCCATGTTTCAATTGAAATTGAGATATTGATGCAAGTTATCAGGTATATTCATATCTGAAAGAGGTTGACAATAAGTTTTTTCAAAATGGACTATTTGTCCCTCTACTTTATCCATTTTTGTCTAAAAATTCAAAAGCAAAACTACCTACTTATGGCACCCTTTGGCATGTCCAACATGGCTATCAAATGGTCATTCAAGCTTGTCAAGTGAGCTTATTAATAGCATTAGGCCTAGCTTTGAATCACATCTCATTGTTTATCTGTTAATAGTTTGAGAATGAAAACATAGGTAAACGTGAAGAGAGAATGAAGAAAAGATATGGGTGAAGTGTGTGTTTTTTTTATTAACTGTTGCAACCCTTCAAATAGACTTTTCCATAATAGAAACATTAGAAAATATCTCTCTATTAGTTACATTAGAATCTCATATTTGAACATGATAACTTTCTCCTAAAGTTTAGGCAACATAGCCTTATTTTGCTGAACCATAAAACTAACTACTAAAGCCTTATGACTTTATTGACCAAGTAAAAAAAATAGATAAACAAAAATATCTAACATTCCCTCCCTTGAACTGAAACCTAGTCTTTCAGTTTACTAGTTGTGCTTTTCCAACGTGTCTGTTAGTCGTTTTATACGACTAACTTTTGTATAGAAACTTTTGATAATTATATAGAATCCCTCCAAGTTACAGTTCTTTTTGTAGGATTGTAAATAATTTTTGTTAATAAATTGATCATTACTCATTATAATCTTCCTCTTGTAATTAATGTAAATTTCAATTCTATTTCAGGTGAAAAAGGAGATTTTGTGAAGTGCTGAATCTGGTGTCTCGCTAAGCCTGGGTTTGTGCGCTTAGCGAGTATGTCCTGCTAAGCAAGGCACCAGCACGCTCAATGAGACACAAGAATCCTAAAGAGAATCTGCCTTGCAAGCACGCGCTCAGCGCCTTGTCGCTCGCTAAGCGAGTCATTCGTCATCTTCCAGACTAAGCACGAGATTGGTGCTGAGGCACAGTTCACTAATGCACGCTAAGCGCGAGATTGGCGCTCAGCGAGAGGCCACCGACATGATTTCCATATAAATCCTGAAAACACATAATTGGAAGGTAGTTTTGGAGCGTGCGGACCTAGAGGCAACTGAGTAGACCAAAGGAGACATGTTGAAGAGCTTTGAAGGTGTTTTTGAGAGATTGTGAGGTTTTTAGAGGTGGAGGAGACATCCCCACCACTTTGTACTGTAGAAGCAAAGCTTCATGGTGAATCAAAGGTGATTCAAAGGTGTTTTGATGATAACAATGATGATAACAAAAGATGATGACAAAGGTGATGACAAAAAGCTCAAAGATCAATCAAAGAACAACTCAAGTGAATCAAAGATCAATCAAAGAACAACTCAAGTGAATCAAGAACAATTCAAGAGTAAGAGTCAAGAATCAAGATTCAAGGTTCAAGATCTCAAAAATCAAGATCAAGATTCAAGACTCAAGATTCAAGAATCAAGAGAAGGCTTAATCAAGATAAGTATGAAAATTTTTTCTCAAAAATTGAGTAGCACATGATTTTTCTCAAAAACATGTTTACCAAAGAGTTTTTACTCTCTGGTAATCGATTACCAGATTGTTGTAATCGATTACCAGTAGCAAAATTGTTTTGAAAAAGTTTTCAAATTGAATTTACAACGTTCCAATTAATTTCAAAAAGTTGTAATCGATTACAATGTTTTGGTAATCGATTACCAGTCCCTTTGAACGTTGAAATTCAAATTCAAATGTCAAGAGTCACATCCTTTCACATAAAAGCCTTGTGTAATCGATTACACTGATTTGGTAATTGATTACCAATGACTGTTTCTGAATAAATCAAAAGATGTAACTCTTCAAAAGGTTTTTGACTTTTTCAAATTGGTTTTAAGTTTTTCTAAAAGTTATAACTCTTCTAAATGGTCCTCTTGGCCTGACATGAAGAGTCTATAAATGCAAGGCTTTGATTTGCTTTTCAATACACTTTTACACTTATTCAATCAATCTTTTACAAGCCTTGAATCTCTTTGAACTTCTTCTTCTTCTTTGTGCCAAAAGCTTTCTAAAGTTTTTTGGTTTTCTAAACCATGAAAACTTGTGCTATTCATCTTTTCATTCTCTTCTCCCTTTGCCAAAAAGAATTCGCCAAGGACTAACCGCCTGAATTCTTTTTGTGTCTCTCTTCTCCCTTTTCCAATAGAACGAAGGACTAACCACCTGAATTCTTTTGTGTCTCCCTTCTCCCTTGTGAAAGAATTCAAAACGACACAGTCTGAGAATTCTTTCGATTCTTCCCTTTCCCTAATAGAAAAGTGTTCAAAGGACTAATCGCCTGAGAATTCTTTTGTATCCCCATGCACAAAGTATCAAAGGTTTAACCGCCTGAGATCTTTGTCTTAACACATTGGAGGGTACATCCTTTGTGGTACAAGTAGAGGGTACATCTACTTGGGTTTGATTGAGAACAAGAGAGGGTACATCTCTTGTGGATCAGTTCTAGTGGAGGGTACATCCACTAGGTTCAAAGAGAACCAGGGAGGGTACATCCCTTGTGGATCTTTGCTTGTAAAAGGATTTTTACAAGGTTGAAAGAAATCTCAAGGACCGCAGGTCGCTTGGGGATTGGATGTAGGCACGGGTTGTTGCCGAACCAGTATAAAAACTCTTGTGTGTTTGTTTCCTTCTTCCCTACTCTTTTACTTTCCGCTTTGCATTTAATTTCTGCTTTTACTTTCTATTAAGTTTCTCTTCTACTCCTCATTCTCTTAACAATTTAGTAAAAGCCTTAGAAAAGTAAATTTTTAATTAGTAAAGGTTTAGGAATAATTAATTCAACCCCCCCTTCTTAATTATTCCGAGGCCACTCGATCCAACATGTACTTTTTCAATTTCTCTTCTTCTCCTCTTTAAACTTGTAAAAATGAGCTTCCTTGCAATGGAAGGCTAAATCCTCAGTTGGGAACTTCTACAGAGTAAATGATGTAAAATCTTTCATATCTATTTAATAGTGTTTTCATGTGTTCTTTGTTCCTATCGGCCTTTAATTCTCGCATGTTTTTGTCTTGATCACGCAAACGCAAGTGTAGTTAGGATTATCCTCATTGGGAAATGGTTTGATCCTTAGAACTTGATAGGATAGGGCTAATTTATCGTATATCTGGACACAGAGTGCGGTAACTTGGTTTTTTGGTATGTTGTAACCGTATTGCTGTTCGGTTATGCTAAGTTCAACAAGAGACATCTAAGAACGAAGTCTAGTTAGGATTAGGCTAAACTCACAAGACATCGGGGTTTAGTAGTTAGGACCTTAGCATAGAATACATGAGCACTGTTAAGTAGAGAAATATCCTTAAATTACATCAAAATACCTTGTAGGAGGAACCAACACGTTTGCATATTTGTTTTCACACACCATTACTCACTTTACTCGCTTTCATTTAGACTAGATCTTACTTTTATTTCTCTTTTCAACCATTAATTGTATCACCAACGCCTGCTCACCAAATGACAACTTTTACCAAGTAAAACAAGTTCCTTGAGATCGATACTCAGTATTCTTACCATTTTAATACTACTTGCGTGCCCCGGTACACTTGGCAGGCAACAATCAAGTTTATGGCACCGTTGCCGGGGAACTTCTTTCTATTTGGGAAAGTTCAGTTCAATTTGTAAGCATTTTATTTGTTATTCTTTGATATGTTTGTGAATAATTATTTTGTGTTTATAATTGTTTTCCTCTTGAATTGAATAACCGTTGTTTCTGTTAGTGTTTTGTATGCACAGATCTTCTGTAGGTGAATTAGTTCCTTTGGACCTGGAAGTTGAAGCAACTTGCTGAAGGAACAGAGCCGAACGAAGACGGAAAATATTACAAGACAGAACAGTAGCTTCCATTTTGGAAGATGAGGCCCAATCCTTTGAATCTTCATGATCCTATTCTCCATCATCAAAGGAATCTGCAACCGATTTTCCTGAAGCCATCATTATGGCCGATAAACAACCGAGACGTGTGACCCTTGAAGACTATTCCAGTAGTTCTGTGAGGCAATTCTTTACTAGCATTGCGCGGCCAGAAGTTCAAACCCACAACAGAACATATCCTTATTCTTTAATTCAATTGATACAAGGGAACCTTTTTCATGGCCTACCAAATGAAGATCCCTATGCACACCTAGCAACATACATTGAAATCAATAACACTGTGAAGATTGCTGGAGTACCAAAAGATGCTATAAGGCTCAGCTTGTTCTCATTTTCATTAGCGGGAGAAGCAAAGAGATGGTTGCAATCATTTAAAGGCAATAGTTTGAAGACTTGGGAAGAGATAGTGGAAAAGTTTTTAAAGAAGTACTTTCCTGAGTCTAAAACTGCTGAAGGGAAGGTAACAATTTCTTCATTTCATCAATTCCTTGATGAGTCTCTGAGTGAAGCACTTGAGAGGTTCCGTAGCTTGTTACGGAAGACTCCCACACATAGTTTCTTTGAGCCAATCCAGCTAAACATGTTCATTGATGGGCTAAGACCGCAATCTAAACAGTTGATGGATGCTTCAGCAGGAGGGAAGATGAAATTGAAGACTCTTGAGGAAGCAATGGAGCTGATTGAAAACATGGCTTCTAGTGATCACGCCATCTTGCGTGATAGAGTGCATGTACCCACTAAGAAGAGTTTGTTGGAGTTATCGTCAATGGATGTGTTGTTGGCACATAATAAGTTGCTTTCCAAGCAGCTTGAAGTCTTAACTGAAACCCTCAGTAAGTTGCCAACCCAATTATTTGCTACTCAACCTTCACTTTCTTCTGTTTTGTAGGTCGTACGTTGTGCTATTTATGGCGGAGCTCATGAATCTGGCCGTTGTATCTCCACTGAAGAACACAATCATGAAGTCAACTATATGGGATATCAACAAAGGCAGGGTTACAATCAAGGTGGATACTCAGGTTTCCAACATGGTCCTAATTATAATAAGCAAGGACAATGGAGATCTCATCCTGGCAACCAATACAACAAAGACCAGGGTGGACCTTCGAACAGGCCACCACAACAAGGGCCAAATCTTTATGAGAGGACTACAAAACTGGAGGAGACTCTCGCTCAATTTATGCAAGTCACAATGTCTAACCACAAGAGCACGGAGTTAGCCATCAAGAACCTTGAGGTCCAGGTGGGACAGTTAGCTAAGCAAATTGCGGAGAAGTCATCAAACAGTTTTGGGGAAAACACTGAGAAAATCCACAGAGGAATGCAAAGCTGTAATGACCAGAAGCAGGAGGCCTGTGTTAGCTGAGAATGAGGGTGAGGTTACTGTAAAGGAACTAGTTGTTGTGGAGGATGTTATTGAGAAGGAAGATGATGAGAAAAAGAAGAGGGAGACACCAATAACTGTCAGTGAGAGGAAAATAAAGAGTGATAAAGAAAAAGAAAATGAGAGAAAAAGAAAATGAAAAAGAGAAAAATGAAAAAAATAATGAGAAGAAAAAAAAGTAAGAGTGAGTTAGTGTTAGTTGGTGAAAACGACTAACTTTTATGTATAAAACTTGTATAAATTGTATCAAACTCTCCCAATTTATGGTTATTTTGTAATCTTATAAGTATTTTCTGTTAAGTATAGGTAATGAATACTTAGTATTTTCATTTTGTGTGTTTAATAATCAATTTTTCTCAATTTTAGGTTAAATAGGCAACTTTGGCAAAGTGCTACTTTTCACTCTTTCTCTAAGCCAAGCTGCTGGCTTAGCGAGAATTCGCTAAGCGCAACCTTCAGTGGCTAAGCGTGAGGAAGAATCCAGAAGAAGATGAGCTGTCAAGTTCGCTAAGTGCACTTCTCCAGGTCATCAAGTGCACCGCTTCAGCTCATCCACTAAGCGAAACAAGTATGCTAAGCCAAAATCCACTTATGCGAGCTAAGCGATCCAAATCTACGCTAAGCGCACGAGCACGAACAAGGCCACCTATTTAAGCCTGAAATCATATTTGCAAAGGGAGTTTGGCATTTTTCTTGAAGAAGCCTTTGCATGCACGAGAATCTGGCCTTGGCTTGAAGCTTTTGCATGTTTAGGAGTTCTAGAGAGAGAAAGGTCCAAGTTCCAGAGAGTTCTGAGAAATTTTGCTGTGTGAAGTTCTGTAGAGACGCGAGTTCGAAGTGGAAGCCATTCTGAGAGCTTGAGATGAGTTTGTGAGTGATTGTGAGATCCTAGAGGTGAAGGAGACATCCTCACCACTTGTGTTTTTGCAGTCTTTCATCTTGTTCTTCCCTTTGTTGTAAAGGAGGTTTCCAGACTATGGAAAGCTAAATCCTCTGTTAGATCTTCCCTGAAGGTACCTGATGTAAATATATTTCTATCTATGTAATGATGTTTTGTGTGTTCTCTGTGCTATATGTTTTTCATTCCAGTGTGCTTTTACCTTGATCACGTAGATGCATGCTTTGTTAGGGTCATTCATCAGTGGGAACTGGTCTGATTCTAAAGTCTTTGATAGTATAATGCGGTCTTGGTTGAGTTTAGTCTTACAAGAGGGATCTACGGACGAAACTTGATCAGGACTAGGTTAGGCTATCATGAGGAATCAGGGTCTAGCAGTCCAAGAGACAACATAGGAATGCATGAGCATTGTTAAATAGTGAACATCCTTTTTAGCATCAGGAACCTATGAGGAAGACCAACGCTTTCTCTACTTGTTTTTACACAGTATTTCTCTTGCGCAATTTTCTTTCTTTTTGCCTAGATAATTTAAATACCTATTCATAACCACAACTATATTTTCATACCAGACGCCTATTTATCGAAATAGCTTGCCAGATAACACAAGTTCCCCGAGAGTTCGATACTCGGTTCTTACTATTTTATACTACTTGTGTGATCCGGTACACTTGCCGGCCGTGAACAAGTTTTTGTAGCAAGAGAGAAAAGAAAGGAAGTAGCTTCTGATGAGGGAAAAGAGGTGCCATACCCTTTGGTACCTTCCAAGAAAGACAAGGAACGTCATCTGGCGAGATTCCTTGATATTTTCAGGAAACGGGAAATTACTATGCCTTTTGGAGAAGCTCTACCAAAAATGCCGCTCTACTCTAAATTTCTGAAGGATATGCTGACAAGGAAGAACAAATACATTCACAGTGAGAACATAGTAGTGGAGGGTAACTGCAGTGCAATCATTCAGAAGATCCTTCCACCAAAGCATAAAGACCCTAGGAGTGTGACCATTCTTTGTTCAATTGGTGAAGTCTTGGTGGGAAAAGCTATCATTGACCTGGGAGCCAGTATCAACTTGATGCCACTCTCTATATGTAGAAGGTTGGAGGAGTTGGAAATAATGCCCACAAGAATGACTTTACAGCTAGCAGATCGCTCCATCACCAGGCCATATGGGGTGATTGAAGATGTTCTAGTCCAAGTTAAGCACTTCAACTTCCTTGCAGATTTCGTAGTCATGGACATCACTGAATATTCAGAGATTCCCTTAATTTTGGGAAGACCGTTTATGTTGACTGCGAAATGTGTAGTAGACATGGGAAGCAAAAAGCTGGAAATGGGATTTGAAGATCAAAAGATCAACTTTGATCTTTTTGAAGAAGATAAACCAGCAACGAATCCGAATGGCTGCCTATAGGTGAAGGAGTGTGAAGAGAAGGTCCTAAAGGTTAGGACCAAATTCATTTGATAAACCAATGAGGTAATATGCATCAAGCTAATGACGTTAAAAAGGCGCTTCCTGGGAGGCAACCCAGTTCTGATTTTCTTTAGTTTTTATTTTGTTGCATTGCATGGTTTGGAACTTACTCATAGTTGTTGCATTAGGGAATATCAACTGGTTCTATATTGGAAAATTGGGGTTACTTAAATTCTATGAGAAAGTGGACTAAAATAACTTAGAAAAATTGTTGAATTCAGTCCACTCGCTAAGCGCATAACTGGCACTGAGCGCATCAATCTCATGCGCTAAGAGAGGATTGCTTACGCTGAGCGCACAACCCCTGTCTTTCAAGCTAATTGGGCATGCTAAGCGAGCCCTATGTGAGCTAAGACCAATTCTATTTGATCTGAATTGGGCTAGGTGAGTGTTCACTTGCTTAGCTAACAATGGTTGCTCGCTAAGCGCAGACAGCCTGCGCTAAGCCCTATTCCTTGCGGCCAATTCACTCATTGAATTTGGCTAAGCATGGCCCATTCACGCTAAGAACAATTTCTTACGGCCCGAATAGCGCTAAGCGAGCATTCTTTCGCTACGTGTGTGCACACTCTGAAAAAAAGGATGAATCAATTCGCTAAGCCGGCTTTGAGCCCGGCTAAGCGAGAGTTGCAGGCATTCAAATCTGTAGATCTCGCTCAACGTGACATGAACTTGCTAAGCCCAATTTTATTTTAAAAAATGATTTTTCAAATTTCAAAGTTGGGCTGAGCGAGTATGCTCGCTTAGTGCGTGAGTTGAAAAACTCAAACGTCACACTCACTCACTCAGTGAGTTGACGCGCTAAGGGAGAAGTGCGAGACTGTCAAGAATAAAGCGTAACTGCCCTAGGCAGTCACGTTCCTTCTCTTTTAAAGTTATTTGCCTTCAACTCTCTCTCTCTCTCAGAACAATTTCATTTCACATCATCTCACACTTCTGAGCTCTTCTTCCCTCTCTAATCCATCTTTGATAATTAAGTAAGTTCTCTAACTTTACTTTGTTATTTTATTGTTTAAAACCATAGGGTAGATGACTTTACTTTTGAGGTTTGATTTTTGTGGATGAAGTGTTGTTAGATTAGTTAAAAATTAGAACTTTGTTAGGGGTTTTGTTCTGTAGATAATGTAGATCATTTTGCATGTTAAATTTTAAGGTTTGAAGGGCCTAATAAAGGCTTACTTGAAGAGGCTAAAGAAGCCTCGTCTGTGTTTCTGGAAATCTCGATAAACTCACTAAGCGCGCCTGATGCGATGAGCGAGTTCATTGATTTTGGTTGAATTTCTAGATTTCTAGACGAACTCGCTAAGCCAGCCACGCTGCGCTATGCGAGTTCATCTTTTATATGAATATTCATCTTCTTTGTCTTAACTTAGAAACTTTTTTGTGTGTTTCCTGATGGGCTAAGCGAGCTTATCTCGCTAAGCCCAGATAACTTAGAAAATTTTTGGGAATGCCGTCTCGTGCTAAGCGCAGCCATCCTGAGCTAAGTGTTATTCCTTGCGGTCTGCATTGGGCTAAGCGAGCTTGAACTCGCTAAGCCCATATAACTTAGACAAATTTTTGGATTTTGCCTTGCGCTAAGCACCTCACTCCTACGCTAAGCGCTATTCGTTGCGGTTTGTATAAGGCTAAGCGAGTGCCTAACTTGCTAAGCCAATTATGCAGAAAAAAATTTTCTGTCATAACTCACTAAGCACACCCCTATTGCGCTAAGCCTATGAGTTATTTCTCATATGGTGCGCTAAGCAAGCATGCTCTAGCTGAGCGCCCACTGTGTTTTTCAGTTTTTAATATATGTTTTCAATTTAAATAGAAGTTAGCTAATATAGTTTTAATGGTTCTTTTGTCACAGATGGCTTCAAGAAAAAGGAAAAGCACGACTTCCAGGCCCCAACCTAGCTATGATACAAGGAGGTTTACCTCAGAAGAAGCCTAGAACAGATACGCCGACAACATCCTCAGCCGGAACATCCTTCCGAAGAGGAACGTCAAGCTCTATATCACGAAGTTTGACGAGTTTAGAAGGGAGTTGGAGAGAGGCGCAACCTACACAAGCGTCTCACCAACTTAGCTGATGGCAGTATTGATGTCGCGGTGGTCAAGGAGATCTACGCAAACCTCTATGACCCTGAAGATAACTCACCAAAGCAGGTGAGAGTGAGAGGGCATTTGATAAAGTTTGATGCGGACACCCTTAACACATTTCTAGAGACCCTAGTGGTATTAGAGCCTGGGGAGACCATCCCCACATATTCCAGATTTTGTAGACTAAGGATGGATCCTCAAGAGATAGCGGCTCGCCTCTGTATTCCAGGCGGGGGCTTTGTTCTGAATGTTGAAGGCATGCTGTGGAAGCTACTGAGGAGAGACCTCACCACCTTAGCACAGACTTGGAGTGTGATATCATATTCTAACCTGGCCCCTACATCACATACATCTGACCTGAACTTGGACAGGGCACAATTAGTTTATGGGTTGGTGACGAGGATGGACATGAACATTGGAGCATTAATTTCAGGACAAATCTCACTCATTGCTCAGTCTAACTCCTCTAGGTTGGGATTTCCTGCCTTGATCACAGCTCTCTACAAGGCAAAGGGAGTCACTTCTGATTCCCTCTCTTATGAATCACTGAGCCCAGCCATTAATTTGGCATATATCAAGAAAAATTGTTGAAACCTAGATGAACCTTTGGTCTACTTTCCAGGGCTAGGGCCAGAGTAGCTGAGATCCCTTCCTCATCCACTCCTCAAGACCCTCTTATACCCACTTCTGCTCCACCACCAGCTCCAGCTCATCCAGGACCTTCCATAGACCTTATCATGGTGATGCTCGAGAGCTTATACCGGGGACAGTACCTGTTGATGCAGAATTTTCAAAACTTAGCTCTGTATCAGCCGTTTATATCCTTGGAGGAGTTCACTCGGCAGGTGGCCTGGCCAGGAGCCCAGCCTTCTCCTATAGGAGTGGGTGAGGCCTCTGCAACCCAGGAGCCTCAGCCACATCAGGATGAGTCTTCCTCATCTTCAGAGCCAGAGACTGTAGCACCAGAGCCATTCATCTATGAGGCAGATCCAGGCACCACACTGGAGGAGACTCAGGAGGCTGCTACACCAAAGATTACCCCACAGCAAGCAGCAGAACCTTCCACACCAGTTCTAGATTTGTCTTCACACAGCCATCCCAGGAGCCATCTACACCTGTCTTGGGCTTGTCATCCCCCACTACTTCACCAGCAGGCACCCCAGTGCTTCACCTCACAGATGAAGAGGAGGATATTATGGACCAGGACCAACCAAAAGACCAGTGACAGGATTTCTATACTCCTGTCTTTAGAACAATTATAATTATTATTTTTATGTTTTCAGTAGAGTTTTCATATAGTTTATAATGGGTTTTTAGTTTATAATTTTTCTTTTTGAATGATCTTGATGCATGTTTTGAAGCATATTGAACAATTTAACTTGCTTTACATGTATGCAGTGTTTGGTAAATATTTCGTTTTTGGGAAAATTAGTGTTTGTGATTGATTGCATGATATAGATGAAGTATGATGTTTAATCTTAGGTTTCAAATGAGCATGCATTGTTTAGAAGAGAAAGAACAAGAAAATAGGATCATGACTGAAAATGTTAGTTAGCTAGACAAATTGATTGTGAAGGAACACATTAACCATAACCCGATGATTGTGTGAACCTTAAATGTTGAGAGAACGACTAGGATTGAGTAATGATGTTTGCATGAATATTTGAAATATGGAATGGAATGTATGGAATTGAGAATGATGAAGGCCATGATTGTATGAGATAGCTACTTGGCCAAAAAGCTTACCTAATACATTTATGTTATATCCTTTGCACCCACGTTTGAGCTGAAGAATTGAATTGTTTAAACTGAACCTCAAGCCTTAAAATGTCATCTCCATATACCTTATATTAGGTTATAGGATAGCAATAGGATTCAAAGCAATTTGCCCCAAATTTGGGGGAGTTTTTTTGGGTAGCCAAGTTATAAGGGTAAGAAATAGTAGCACACATAACAAATAAGTAAATAGAGTGTAAAAAAAAAACACTGTAAGTTTTAAATAAAAGGTGTGTGTGCTATTTTAGAATAAAGCTAAGTACAAAGGGAAAGTGAGTTGAGTTGAAAAAAAATTGGTGAATTTTAGGATTCGTGCTCTCCTATAATTAAAGCTTTTGAATCTTAGAAAAACCATTGTTTATTGCAGCTCAACCTCACTACAAGCCTATAAAAGTCCCTCTGATTCAATTTATGCATTCCTAACTATATGCCATGAGATGAAGTGCAAAGGTTGGACCTCGTGTTAGTTGTTAATTATTGATTAGCTTAAACACTTGAGCTTGAGTGAAACAGTGACCGTGAGGCACTGGTTAGGCATCCTTCCTTGAAATCTGTTTGCTGATTAGTTTCATTCAGTTGTGTTGCTTAATAAAAATGCTCTTATCTTTGAAAAGCTGCATGTCTTGTGAAAAAACCATTGATTAAGTAATTGTATATATTTCTTATCATATGATTAATGTTTTGGAAGCGAACACCCTTTGTAAATAATCGCTGCATTATTTTTGCACTTGAGGACAAGTGAGTTGTTCTTTATTTGCTTGAGGACAAGCAAAATTGTAAATTTGGGGGAGTTTGTTAGTTGTTTTATACGACTAACTTTTGTATAGAAACTTTTGATAATTATATAGAATTCCTCCAAGTTACAGTTCTTTTTGTAGGATTGCAAATAAACTTTTCTGTAACAGAAACATTAGAAAATATCTCTCTATTAGTTACATTAGAATCTCAAATTTGAACATGATAACTTTCTCCTAAAGTTTAGGCAACATAGCCTTATTTTGCTGAAACATAAAACTAACTACTAAAGCCTTATGACTTTATTGACCAAGTAAAAAAAAATAGATAAACAAAAATATCTAACATTCCCTCCCTTGAACTGAAACCTGGTCTTTCAGTTTACTAGTTGTGCTTTTCCAACGTGTCTGTTAGTCGTTATATACAACTAACATTTGTATAAAAACTTTTGATAATTATATAAAATTCCTCCAAGTTACAGTTCTTTTTTGTAGGATTGTAAATTCTTTTGGTTAATAAATTGATCATTACTCATTATAATCTTCCGCTTGTAATTAATGTAAATTTCAATTCTATTTCAGGTGAAAAAGGAGATTTTGTGAAGTGCTGAATCAGGTGTCTCGCTAAGCCTGGTTTATGCGCTTAGCGAGTATGTCCCGCTAAGCGAGGCACCAGCTCGCTCAGTGAGACACAAGAATTTGGAAGAGAATCTGTCTTGCAAGCACGTACTCAGTGCGTTGTCGCTCGCTAAGCGAGTCATTCGTCATCTTCCAGGCTAAGCACGAGATTGGCGCTAAGCCACAGTTCACTAATGTGTGCTAAGCGCGAGATTGGTGCTCAGTGAGAGGCCAGCAACAGGATTTCCATATAAATCTTGAAAACACAGAATTGGAAGGGAGTTTTGGAGCGTGCGAACCTAGAGGCAACTGAGCAGACCAAGGGAGGCATCTTGAAGAGCTTTGAAGGAGTTTTTGAGAGATTGTGAGGTTTGTAGAGGTGGAGGAGACATCCCCACCACTTTGTACTTTTTCAAATTTTCTTCTTCTCCTCTTTAAACTTGTAAAAATGAGCTTCCTTGCAATGGAAGGCTAAATCCTCAGTTGGGAACTCATACAGAGTAAATGATCTAAAATATTTCATATCTATTTAATAGTGTATTCATGTGTTCTTTGTTCCTATCGGCCATTAATTCTCGCATGTTTTTGTCTTGATCATGCAAACACATGTGTAGTTAGGATCATCCTCATTGGGAAATGGTTTGATCCTTAGAACTTGATAGGACAAGGCTAATTTATCGTATATCTGGACATGAAGTGTGGTAACTTGGTTTTTCAGTATACTGTAACCGTAATGTTGTCCGGTTAGGCTAAGTTCAACAAGAGACATCTAAGAATGAAGTCTAGTTAGGATTAGGCTAAACTCACAAGACATCGGGGTTTAGTAGTTAGGACCTCAGCATAGAATACATGAGCACTGTTAAGTTGAGAAATATCCTTAAATTACATCTAAATACCCTGTAGGAGGAACCAACACATTTGCATATTTGTTTTCACACACCATTACTCACTTTACTCGCTTTCATTTAGACTAGATCATAATTTTATTCCTCTTTTCAACCATTAATTGTATCACCAATGCCTGCTGACCAAATGACAACTTTTACCAAGTAAAACAAGTTCCCTGAGATCGATACTCGGTATTCTTACTGTTTTAATACTACTTGCGCACCCTGGTACACTTGCTGGGCAACGATCAGTGTCCAAGGTGCAAACACCATGCATTTTTCTCAAATTTTGAATGGAAGGAAAATTGAGTGGTTTGTTAAAAATGTCTGCCAGTTGATCTTCACTTTTGCAGTACTTCAAGACAATCGTTCCATCATTGTTGAGATCTCTCAAACAATAGTACTTCACATCAATATGCTTACTTCTTCCATGGAGTACAAGATTTTTGGAGAGTTTGGCGGCTGAGGTATTATCACAAAAAATTGAAGCAATACTTTCTTGCTTGAAAAATAATTCTTTAAGGATTTTCCTCAACCAAATGGCTTGACATGCACAAGTTGATGCAGCAACAAATTCAGCTTCGGTGGTCGATAAGGTAACTATAGTTTTCTTTTTGGATGACCATGAGACAACCTCTCTACCAAACATAAAAACATAACCTGAAGTGATTTTCCTATCATCTTGATCTCTAGCAAAGTCACTATCTGTAAACCCAATCAACTCTGTCTTTTCACCTTTCTTGAAAAATAGCCCATGATCTTTAGTTCCCTGTAGATAACGGAGGATTCTTTTGACAACTGAGAGATGCATCTCAGTTGGACTTTCCATGTATCCGCTAATTAAGCTGACAAAATACATTATCTAAGGTTTTGTAGTAGTTAAACACATCAAGCTACCCACAATTTGTTTGAATAGTGTTCTGTCCACCTTCTTTCCTTCAAAATCTTTGCTTAACTTCAACCCGTACTATATTGGACTACTTATAGGATTGCAATCCTGCATCTGAAATCTGTTTAAGATCTCCCAGACATACTTTTTTTTGAGAGATAAAGTATCCATTAGCTGACTGCACTACTTCAATGCCAAGAAAATAATGCATCAAACCAAGATCAGACATTTCAAACTCAATCTGCATAGATTTCTTAAACTCATCAAACATGCCCAAATCATTTCCAAAAAATATGAGATCTGTCATACCCTAATTTCGTCCGGGGATTATTACTTGATGACATGCAATAAATGAAGTCCCGAGACGTCTCAGAAATCGAAAGGAAGCGGGCTTGCTTTTAGTAAAATAAAGCGGAAAATCAATCGGACGTTTTCTCTTTGGGATTTCTCATTCTTAATTGAATTGACTAAAAACTAAAGTGAAACTAAAGGCTAAAATCAACTCGCCTAGTCAAGCTCGTCCATAAAAATAGGTTTTTGAAGTTTGTCATTTCAATTTCTTACTAAGTAAAATGGGTCATTTTTAAAGGTCCAACGCCTTAAAATGATCACCTCTTAAATAAAAAAAGAATCACTTGATAAGAAAGAACTACGTAGGTCTGATTTCCTCATCGCAATTGAGGAATACGTAGGAGCAAAGGGAAACACCCTTGTCGACCACAAAAAGAGAAAAAATATAAAAAGGGTATAAAGGATATAAAGACATAAAAAGGGAACATAAAAAATCAAAGTCATGTTTGCACATTCGATTAAAGGCTGCCGTCCCTTGGGACGGACGTGTGGGGTGCTAATACCTTCCCCGTGCGTAAATACAACTCCCGAGCCTTTCACTTAAAAGTTCGTAGATCGCGTCTTTTCCAGTTTTTTCCGACGTTTTCCTCAAATAAACGTTGGTGGCGACTCCGCGCGTATTCCTTTCGTGGAACACGCATCCCGCGAGTCATGCGTCGCTCGCCTGCGAAGGGCACGTTGCGACAGTTGGCGACTCCACTGGGGACCTTTTTGTGAGTTAGGCCTATTTTAAGGAATTGTGGATTTGTGAAACTTCGTGTGTGCATTTGTTGAACTGTGTAAAATGTAAATAACTATTGTCTATTTTGCATTCTTTACACTGCATTCTAAGCACCCACGGGTTTGAGTAAAAAAGGGGCCCTACACCCAGGTTCATGGGAATTTAAGGAGTGGAGGTGAATCTATCATCATGCTAGGTCCCCGACTTGCTTGATAATAGTGAAACCCCGTCTAGAGCTTTCTCTCTTTATAATGTGTTGTCGCTGGTATTCCATACCGCCACAATATTATTATCTTGAGTGATGATACCTCTAGAGAACGGTCATGTGAGTTGTAAATTGTTGGGAAGTTAGTTATTAGCAACCCCTAGATATTGTCCTATAGGTTCCCAAATAGGGGCAAAGAGCAAACACGCTCTGTGCCATTCGTTCTCATGCGTTTTTTGGTAAATAGCACTAGTTTATAGTTTTGCTAGTGATGTTTGGATTCTTTAGAGTAATACGTAACCTTTTTAATACTACGTTGAGGCGCCATCATGCCCAAAACGTAGCATTAAAGTTGGATCTCTGCAGTCTCGTATGTGTGAATTACCCCTTCGTGTTGTTTTCTTTCCGTTTCATGCATGCGCATCTGCATCCTACCTTCACGCATGCGTTGTATGTGGGTCTCGTCTTTTGTCATGGGAAGCCGGAAGATCCATATCGTCTTCTTAACTGCACACATGGGGGACTGCGCCCCCCAAATGCGCAATAAGGAGACATAATTTTCCGGGCTCTCGTGTCCATAAATGCATTCATATCATGCACCACATAAACATCTCTTCAGCATCATAATGAACATATCGTTCTTGCATTTGTCCGTTATCACATTCCCATTTTGCATGAGTCATTGCATCATCATGCATATGCGTTCAATATACTTTTTGTTCTACATGTTTGCTCATACATGATCCTTGTATTTTCCTCTACAAAAAAAAAAAGGGAAGCATGAAAATTCATGATGCATTCTTAGTTGCATGTGTTAGGTACCATGAGCCGACCATGTTGGGATCATAAACCCATTTCTAAAATTTAAAAAAAAAAACACACAAACAACAAAACAAAATGATTGAGCATGGTACCTAATGCGTGGTTAATTAAGAAAGGATGTTTCTTCGGGCATCTCGATCTCATAATTACATTTTCCATGCATAGCATGCGTATTCCTCAGTCTTTCATCCCTATGAAATGTTGATGAAGTATTGGCGATCAAAATTGCCATTCCCTGGGTTATGGGGTTGAACCAAGCTCGTGCTTTTACGAAAAGGTTCATCGAGTCAAGTTGAAGTATGGAAGTAACCATCTTGAAAAAAATTGGGGCAAAAGATCGTGTTACATCGCTGCTTCGTCTACTGCCAAACACATTTAGGGCTGCTGATGTCCCTGTTACTTCCAGTTTCACCTTGACGAAGATGTCATGGACCATGTTGAAAATCTAAATTGATTCAACCCCATATCCAGTGTACAAATTCGAAATACTTCAACTGTGCATCATTCGCATACATCCATGTTGTTCATTGGTTGCATTGCTCATTGCATTCTTTCCTTGAAAAAAAAAAGAGAACTTAATCATTGTTATAAAAAAGAAAAAAAAACATGCTTTACGGTGCCCTCACCGAACTTGTGCTAGAGCTAGAGTAATGGGTGAAGTAGAGGAGATACAAGAGAAGATGAAGGCCGACATGGAGGCCATGAAAGAGCAAATGGCCACGATGATGGAAGCCATGATGATCATGAAGAAGATAATGGAAGCCAGTGCGATTGCAATTGCTGCTACCAGCATTGTTGCTAAGGTGAACCCGACGTCCCCATCCGGCATCAACCAAATGAATCATTCAACCTCAGATATGGTAGGCAAAGATTTGGGAATTACGGACGACCCCCATGATGTGCAAATTCAAAACGAGCATGCCTTCCCGCCATATGGCTTGCCTCTCAACTATACGCCACCCAATGTCGCGTACACTCCCAATAAAAATGTCAATAACTCTACTCCTATACCCATTGAGAGCCAACAACCCAAACTGATCATGCACGTGTCTCTTAAACCGTGGGGGAGACACATGAAATTCCCCATCACAATCTAGCCAACTTCGAGCCTTGGCTCAGATATGCCACTGAAGGGCAAGCAGTTGGTAGTATACCCCTTGAAAACACTTCGGAAGGCCTTCGGTATCACCCACAACTACACCTCTTGCATTCCACAACAAGTAAAAACCCTCATGCTGTGACAGAAATGGGAAAGTCGGATCATCTAGAGGAAAGGCTCAGGGCCATTGAAGGAGGTGAAGATCATGCCTTTGCTAACCTAGAAGAGTTGTTCCTAGTACCCGATATCATCACCCCTCCCAAGTTCAAGGTGCTGGACTTTGACGAGTACAAGGGGACTACTTGCCCCAAGAACCATCTAAAGATGTATTGTCGGAAGATGGGGGCATACACAAAATGAGGAATTGCTGATACATTCCTTCCAAGAAAGTCTTACTGGGGTAGCTGTTACCTGGTACACCAACCTGGAACCTTCTCGAGTCCACTCTTGGAAGGACCTAATGTTTGCCTTCGTTAGGCAGTATCAGTACAATTTTGATATGGTTCCGGATATGATGCAACAACAGAACATGTGCAAAAAGGGGCACATATCTTTCAAAGAATACGCCCAAAGGTGGAGAGACCTGGCAGCTCAAGTGGCACCTCAATGACGGAAAAAAATGATGACAATAATAGTAGACACATTACCAGTATTCTACTATGAAAAAATGGTGGGCTACGCACCTTCAGAGCTTTGCGGATTTGGTCTTTGCCAGTGAAAGGATCGATGTGGGTCTGAAAAGAGGCAAATTTAGTCATCCTGCTTGGACAAATGAGAAAACTGGGGCAAATGAAGAGGGTAAGGATGAAGGAGAAGCCCGTGCTGTGACTGCCATTCCTATACAGCCAAGTTTCCCACCAACCCAACAATGTCATTACTCAGCCAATAACAAACATCCTCCTTACCCACCAACCAGTTATCTATAAAGGCCATCCCTAAATCAACCACAAAGTCTGTCTACCGCACTTCCAATGACGAACACCACCTTTAGCAAAACCAAAAACACCAACCAAAAATGAATTTTGCAGCGAGAAAGCCTGTAGAATTCACCCCAATTCCAGTGTCCTATGCTGACTTGCTCCCATATCTACTTGATAATTCAATGGTAGCCATAACCCTAGCCAAGGTTCATCAACCTCCATTTCTCCGAGAATACGACTCGAACGCAACGTGTGCTTGTCACGGAGAAGCCCCGGGGCATTCCATTGAGCATTGTAGGGCTCTGAAGCGTAAGGTGCAAGGTCTAATTGATGCGGGTTGGCTGAAATTTGAGGAGAATCGCGTGTAAATCCTGACATTGACAAGAGATTCCACACATGGGGCAATTTTGAAGGCTGTTGTTAGGTGTCTCTAATGACTCATCAGGATTTTCAAGTTTATGCCATTATTGTAAACCACAGTTACAATGTTAAATGAAATGGATAAAGTTGATATCTTTGTCCCTCATCCTCTCACAAACACATCTTTGCTTATTCAACTTCCACCGGAATGTGAGTGTAAGCCATTGGTCTGTTTGCTCAAGCAACCTGCGCTCCTGAGTGTTGACTTCCAAGACCGTTCAATCAGAGATTACTCATCTTGCACGTTGGTGGGGGTGTCGTAAAACGACGAGTAAAGTAAAAAAAAAAAAAAGAAGAGGGGGCATTTGAATGACTGTGTTTTCAAGTAAAAATATAGACGTTCATGTGACCTCATTTTATCATTCTGGAAAGTTTGTCTTCTTAGAGAAGCGAGTTGTCAAGAATAGGATGTTGGACAAATGGCCTCAGTTATCTTAAGAAAGGGGGGGTTGAATTAAGATGCAAAGACTATTCCCCAATTGAACTATCACTCTTTCTTTTTGGATTAACAATGCACCCTTAACATGAATTACTCAAAAGACAAATCAAAATAAACTTCTTTAAAGCAAAAGATAAATAGCAATAAAAGAAGTTTAAAGGAAGAGAGGAATGCAAACTTGATTTATACTGGTTCGGCCACTTCCCGCGCCTACGTCCAGTCCTCAAGAAACCCACTTGAGATTTTCCACTCTCTTTGTAAAACTCCTTTTACAAAGTCTGAACCACACAGGGACAACCCTTCCCTTGTGTTCAAGAATCCTCTACAATAAGAGACTCTCAATCTCTTAATCCCTTTTCAGAAGTAAGAAGAAGAGAAGAAGAAATCTCTCTTAAAAGGGATAGATTGTACAATGAAGACCAATCAAAATTCCTTATCGAATATGCAAGTGGTTGACCAAGGAATCTTTTTGAGAGGATAAGACAATTCAGTTCAGAAAAACTCTTAATCTTTTGAGAGGATAAACTTTGTGGGCAATGAAAACTCTCTTTAAATCCGTGCTTCCAAGCCACCTTTGATGCCCATTCATAAACCATTTGAATAGATGTGACTCTTGGAAATTATTTTCTGAAAATCCCCTCTGGTAATCGATTACAAGACTTGTGTAAACGATTACAGGTTTTAAAAATTTGAATTAAAACATTTTCAACTGCTGGTAATCGATTACCAGAGAGCAAATCTCAATTTGAAATGATAGAATTCTTTGGTCAAACCTTTTGTATTTTCAATTTGGAAACTTCTTCCTAAAGATTCTAGAGATCAACTTGATCATATATCTTGATTTTCTTGGATTCTTGTCTTGAGTAAAACTTAGAAGCACTTGATCCTTTAGCATCATCAAGACATCAAAACATCTTGCTTCTACATAGGAGTCATTTGACTTAATCCATCAACTGAAAGATCCTTCAACTATTTATTGTCCTTGGAAAATTCTTTTTGCAAGAATCAACTGCATCTTTCGTTCTTCCTCATTGCGAGGTTGTGAAAACAAGACAACAATTGGTACCTCTAAGCCCTACACTGGGGCAATGAAAGGCCCCATGCATAAACCTCAAACAAACCTAGGGGCAGATTAGAAGTTCTCACCCAATAGGTTCCTTGCTATGAGGTCATGATGAAAGACAACGATGGTACCTCTAAGCCCTACACTGGGGCAATGAAAGGCCCCATGCATAAACCTCAAACGAACCTAGGGGCAGATTAGAAGTTCTCACCCAATAGGTTCCTTACTACAAGGTCATGACGAAAGACAACGATTGTACCTCAAAGCCTTACACTGGGGCAATGAAAGGTACCATGCAAAAACCTCAAGTGAACCTAGGGGCAGATTAGAAGTTTTTACCCAATAGGTTCCCAGTTACAAGGTCATGACGAAAGATAACAATTGGTACCTCAAAGCCTTACACTGGGGCAATGAGTGGCATCGTGCATGAGCCTCAAGTGAACATAGGGGCAGATCAAAAGTTCTCACCCGTCAATGTTTTTAAACAAGAAAAAAAAAGGGAGACAAACCCTGGAGTTTCAATAGATTGATTAAACGTCAAATGGCTCCATTGCCGTCACTCCAAAATGGTCAAGTGACTAAATCAAACAGAACATACACTCTGAGGGAGTTCCCGGAAAGATTTGCAAAAGATAGGATAAGGTTGCATGAATTATCACCTTTTTCAAAATGACAGTCAATCTGTGTTTTCCAAAAAAAATTAAATCAAAATCAAAATCACAAAATAGGGAAAGAATGTCCTGAACATTGTACAACTTTCCATTGCATTGCATTGTTTCATATGAGGTCAGCATTACAAAATTTCACGACAAAGGTTGCATGCGTCTGCATCCCTAAATATCATGTTAATTGCATAGATTTCCTACATCTCGTGTCCAATCTTGTTGGATGACCGGCCTTCTCGATGGGCCGACCTCTTGTTTTCTCATAAAGGTGGACCCTTGGGTACTAGTACCTATCTTCTTCAGAGGGTTACATGTCCTCGCCATCAGAGGACTACACGTCCTCGCCTTCAGAGGGCCGCACGCCCTCGCCTTCAGAGGACTACACGTCTTCAACTTCAGAGGACTACAAGTCCTCGTCGTCAAAGGGTCATGTACCTTCACCTATGTAGGGCTACACGCCCTCACCTTCAGAGGACTACACGTCCTCGCCTTTAGAGGACTACACGTCCTCGCCATCAGGAACTACATGTCCCCCATTTTCAAAGGGCGACACGCCCTCACCTTTAGAGGACTACACGTCCTCGCCATCATAGGACTACACTCCCTCGCCTTCAAAAGGCGGCACGTCCTGAACTTCAGAGGGCTGCACGCCCTCGCCTTTAGAGGGCCACACGTCCTCATTTTCAGTGTGCTCCATACCCACACCTTAGAAGAATATAAGGTCCTTTGCCCTTAGATGCTTCACCGAGACTTGCGCTCCTGGTTAAGGGGCCATTAGTTTCCTTTTATCAGTTCCCGGGTCACCCCCTGATATTGGAGGGTGACCAACTGTGTGAGCACATCCAAAGAGGGAGGCTATCACGTGTCTACTATGCATACCGGGGCAAGATTTCACCCGTGTCGCTGCAAAAAGACGAGTTTGGATCATGCGCACCAATATGACAACTTTTACATGGATATGGATGACGTTGCTATTTAGTAACATTCTGCCCGGCGACCACAATGCCAATCTCCCCCTGTAGATGTACCGGTTGGTCTGTGCCGTCATGACATAGGTAAGTATGCACATGGTTCAATTGATTTCTGATGTCATCTATTGTTTGCAGGGATCGCGCCCACAAGACGCCCAGTGGGCCCGAAGAAGTCCAACAGGGCCCTTGGGTTTCCAGCTCTGGTTACGGGCCTCTGTCAGTCCTACAGGGTGCTCGTTCCCCCAGTGAGGTCATGCCATCGTGACATAGGTAAGTATACGTATGGTTTAACTGATTTTTGATACCATCTATTATTTGCAGGAATCGCACCCACAAAGACACCCAGTGGACCCGGAGAAGTCCAACAAGGCCCTGGGGTTTCCAGCTCTGGTTACGGGCCT
This sequence comes from Glycine max, assembly GCF_000004515.6. Lineage (NCBI taxonomy): Eukaryota > Viridiplantae > Streptophyta > Magnoliopsida > Fabales > Fabaceae > Glycine > Glycine max. The sequence continues at coordinate 36,351,111 of NC_038251.2, forward strand.
CTGTAGTCCTACAGGGTGCCCGTTCCCCCCGGCAAGGTCACATCATCATAAGTAAGTATGCACATTACTCAACTGATTTCTGATTTCATCTATTTGTTTGCAGGGATCGCGCCTACAGGACACCCAGTGGACCCGAAGAAGTCCAACAGGGTCTTGGAGTTGTTAAGCTCTAATTACGGGTCTCTGTCAGTTCTATGGAGTACCTGTCACCTCCAGCAAGGGCATCAGGCCCCCTACTAATCAAGCTTTCATCAAGAAGTACTGCGTCCCCAGGCAGGCGTAGGGCGAAATACCACAACAGCCTGGGGATGGCCGGCAGCGGGCAACAGACGCACCGCCATCACCTCTAGAGTTCACCTCAGCTCATCCACAAAAAGGTTAGAGCGTTGCTTACGACCCATGTCTGACCAATAGGCGACCAAGTCCAAAGCCAAAGGTAAGCAAAGTACTAGGTCCGTGACCGACAAGCCATCACGCGTCCAGCTCAAGACGTTAAAGAAGCGCTACTAGGAGGCAACCTAGTACCTTTTAAATCTCTGCTTGTTATTTGATCACTTTTTGTTTCTCAAGTCATAGCAGGACACACCTAGTTGCTCATGATCCTAGGAATTTAAATAAAACAAGCACAAGCTCGGAAGGTAGTCATACCTCACAAAAAATATATGTATATATGTATGTTTGGTAGAAAGATACCTTGGATATGCAGGTATATAGCAAAAATATCTGACAAAACATATATATGTATGTTTAGGTAGCAAGATACCTTGGATATGCATGTATATAGCAAACATATATATGTATGTTTAGGTAGCAAGATACCTTGGATATGTATGTATATAGCAAAAATATTATACGTATGTTTAGGTAGCAAAATACCTCATGGAAAAAAAGAGAGCAAACAGAGAGTGAGCAAGAAAAGAAAATAAGAAAAAAATAAAAAAATAAAAGTTGTCTAGCTAAAAAACGACATGCTTGTGAAAAGAGATCACTTCCAGCTTTTCTTTGAAAAATTCACTGATCATAACCAGTTTTTGAAAAAATGTGTATACATTTGAAGGGTGAGTGTTGTGAAAATTTTCCCGAACGCCCAAAATGGACTCGGATGAATGCATGAATTGATAAAAAAACATATTTTGGAAACACTAGGTTAACTTAAGTAGGGAAAATGAATCCTGAGCCCTAGTGTCACATGACCATAAAAACTTGATGCTTGAGTGTCCACATGGGTGCATGCATGACCAGTTTTGCATAAAATTTCCTAATCATCATTGTTGCATGTGTATCATGGAAATAATGTAGGACATCCCCTTTATCCCCGAACCGCTGGCCAAACCCTGACATATATCGTGACTAGCCGTTCTACAAGCCTTGAGCCAAAATCCCAACTTATCATAAACCTTGACCCAAGGTGAGAATGTCAATCCTTGCCCTTGGAAGAAGACACAAAAAGAAAAGAAAATTCCCAATCCAAGAAAGGGAGAAGACACAAAACAGAAAGAAAATTCCCAATGAAAGAGTGGGAGAAAGCAAAAAAAAAAAAAAGAAAGAAAGAAAAATTCTCGATCAAGGATCGGAAGAAAACAAAAGAAATATGCAGAAAGGTCTTTGGACCAGAAAATATCTAAACAATACAGAATTGTCACCAAGTAAACAAAAAAAGAAAGGAAACCACGACCCAAAGTGGCCCTCTCCCTTTGATTGCCAACCAAAATCCTATGCGCTAGCGACTTTCTCGCCCCGCACTAAACAAAAACAGAAAAGGAAAAGGCAGAAACACTCAAAGCCAAATTTCCCACCAAGAAAAAAACAAACCATTCCCAAGAAAAAGTCCTATTGATCCATGATCACGCATGTAATCTTTGATTTGATAGGAAATGATTTGCAAAATTAAGTCGTGACATATCTATGGTTTGGAATTAGGATAAAACACTTACCTGTGTGAGATTGATACACTTTGAGTGATTTTCTTCTATAATTGTTGAACCCAGTGTTTCTTCTAAATGGTCGTTTAGAAATGAAATGCTAACATCCAAAATCTCATTTACGGTTATGAGAAAATTTCATCAGCATACTCTCCTTCCCCGATAGACACATTGTTTTTCATCCAAAAGCATATGTTGCTCTGATCAGTTGGAAGTTTTGTCTCTTTACTAAAGCATGTTCGCATTTTGGTGAAGAAAACACCGAGACTATTTTTAGTCTCACAGTTGGCAAGAACTACGTAGGTCTGAGTTCCTCATCACAAATTGAGGATACGTAGGAGCAAAAGCCCTGCTTTTGTCGACCACCCCACTTTTTGTTACCGTGACCCAAGAGTCCGGGGGCATGCGGAGCCACATGACCGTGGGATCCCCAAATTCGTATGCTATCTTTTGTTTAACTGAGGGACTAACGTTTGTTTCGTTTTGATTGACTTTTGTTTTGTGCATACATTTTGTTTGGACTATTGCGTTAGTACTTGTTTCGTTGTTGTCAATAGTGTTTGTTGAAATTCCAGAACCGTGTAGAGTTTTTTTTATTTATTTAGGGACGCCGTCCTAAAAATAATAAAATAAAATGAACCAAAAATCCTAATAAAAAGAAAGAAGCGCTGTGAATAAAAGTCGTGTTCATAAAGAAAAGAAAAAGGTTTTTTATTTATACATGTATGTAAAAGGAAAATGTGTATAGAAGATCTTTGTGTGTAAATGATGCGTGGAAAGGAATTCTCGTATGTGTGAGCAACGAGTGTATATGAAGAAACCTTTGTGTGAACCATAAGTGTGTGTTGGGAAAAATGAAAAATCTTTGAATGTAAATAGGGTTTGTATATAGACCGTGTGACATAAAAAGAAGAGGTCTGATGCGTGTACAGAAAAAGTTTGTCATAGATGTATAAAGAAAGGTTTTCCTCATAAAGGACCACAGGTGTATAGTTTTAGTGAACATATATAAAAATAAAATAAAAAGTAAAGAGAAAGAAAGACCGCGAAGGTCGACATGTTATAGTTAAGAAGTATAAATCATTCGTAAAGAGCAAACACATCTTCTGGAAACAAGGGACCGATGCTAAGAGTTTATTTTCTGGAATGAACCGAGATAAGGGTGGGTGAATTCATTGAGCTGAGGAAAGAACATAATTTGGAAACGTTGGGTCTGTCTGTGTAAATTCCCAACCGTAGTATCACAACGCCATAAACGGGATGCTTGAGTGCCAACCTAGCTGTAGCCATGACTAATTTTGCACGGTGTTTTCAAATCATCATCGTCACGCGTGCCTTATGGAAAAATACGGAAGTTCGGACCGAGGGCGACACCTCGACCCCTAAATTTGTCTTGCCCCAGATATCAAGATTGGGGTTACCACGATAAAAGATCCCATTGAGACACAACCTTAGACCTCTTTGAACCTTGGCCTATCAAAAGAATCCTCCTCCTTTCCCCCGAAGCAAAGGACAGTGAAATCTCCTCAAGGGAGAGCAAATAGAATGCTAAACCCGATTTCCCAAAGAAAGGGATGGGGAAGGAAAAGTGAAAAGAAAGAGAAGGAAGAAATGGAAAAAAAGAAAAGAAGAAGATGAAAATAAAGAAAAGAACAAAAGAAAGGAAAGAAGGATTCCCGATCAAAGATCGAAAGGAAGCGAAAAGGGAAAAGAAGCAATTCTCGATCAATGAAAGAAAGAGGATAGAAAGTCCCCAAAGCCAGATTTCCACTCAGAATCATTCTTGATTGGCAATATCCCACCCCACATGAACAAAGAGGAAAAGACCAAAACACCCAGCTTCCTCTCCAAAAACGCTGACCTCGAGAAAATCCTATTGGTCCGTGATCGTACGTTTGATCTATGATTCGATAGGAAGTCGCGTGCAAAATAGAGTCATGGTGCATTTATTGGTTTGGGAATAGGATAAGACACTTGCCTTGTGAGTTTTATACACCATGAGTGATTTATTTTCAGCTTAGCCCCATGTTTCCCCTGCGTGTTCATTTGAAAGCTAGAAGTTGACGTCCTACCCTTCATTCTCGGTTACAAGGAAGATTACCCTTGGCACAAGTATATTGTTTCTCTAAGATGTGGTGCTCTCGCGAATGATTTATTTTTCTTTGCAAAAAACATGTTATCCTTTTAGGTGGAAAAACCCGGTGGACCGTTCGGTCCCGCCAACATCCTGTTCCGGAGCCGCATGAATGTTATTGCTTAGGGCTGTTCATGTGTCCTCCACTTTCGAGTTTGGAGCTGTGTTCCATGATTGCCTAAGAGAGGACCCTCAAGGAAATCCTCCATTCTCATCCTTTTCCGGAGCCACATGGATGAATTGCGTTGTCATTCATGTGTCCTCCACTTTCGAGTTTGGAGCTGTGTTCCATGATTGCCTAAGAGAGGACCCTCAAGGCAATCCTCCATTCTCACCTTGTTCCGGAGCCGCATGATTGAATTGCGTTGTCATTCATGTGTCCTCCATTTTCGAGTTTGGAGCTGTGTTCCATGATTGCCTAAGAGAGGACCCTCAAGGCAATCCTCCATTCTCGTCCTTTTCCGGAGCCACATGAATGTTATTGCTTAGGGTTGTTCATGTGTCCTCCACTTTCGAGTTTGGAGCTGAGTTTCATGATTGCCTAAGAGAGGACCCTCAAGGCAATCCTCCATTCTCATCCTTTTCCGGAGCCACATGGATGAATTGCGTTGTCATTCATGTGTCCTCCATTTTCGAGTTTGGAGCTGTGTTCCATGATTGCCTAAGAGAGGACCCTCAAGGCAATCCTCCATTCTCATCCTTTTCCGGAGCCACATGGATGAATTGCGTTGTCATTCATGTGTCCTCCATTTTTGAGTTTAGAGCTGTGCTCCATGATTGCCTAAGAGAGGACCCTCAAGGCAATCCTCCATTCTCGTCCTTTTCCGGAGCCACATGAATGTTATTGCTTAGGGCTGTTCATGTGTCCTCCACTTTTGAGCTTGGAGCTGTGTTCCATGATTGCCTAAGAGAGGACCCTCAAGGCAATCCTCCATTCTCGTCCTTTTCTGGAGCCACATGAATGTTATTGCTTAGGACTGTTCATGTGTCCTCCACTTTTGAGCTTGGAGCTGTGTTCCATGATTGCCTAAGAGAGGACCCTCAAGGCAATCCTCCATTCTCATCCTTTTCCGGAGCCACATGAATGAATTGCGTTGTCATTCATGTGTCCTCCATTTTCGAGTCTGGAGCTGTGCTCCATGATTGCCTAAGAGAGGACCCTCAAGGCAATCCTCCATTCTCGTCCTTTTCCGGAGCCACATGAATGTTATTGCTTAGGGCTGTTCATGTGTCCTCCACTTTTGAGTTTGGAGCTGTGCTCCATGATTGCCTAAGAGAGGACCCTCAAGGCAATCTTCCATTCTCATCCTTTTCCGGAGCCACATGAATGTTATTGCTTAGGGCTGTTCATGTGTCCTCCACTTTTGAGCTTGGAGTTGTGTTCCATGATTTCCTGAGAGAGGACCCTCAAGGCAATCCTCCATTCTCATCCTTTTCCGGAGCCACATGAATGTTATTGCTTAGGGCTGTTCATGTGTCCTCCACTTTTGAGCTTGGAGCTGTGCTCCATGATTGCCTAAGAGAGGACCCTCAAGGCAATCCTCCATTCTCATCCTTTTCCAGAGCCACATGAATGTTATTACTTAGGGCTGTTCATATGTTCTCCACTTTCGAGTTTGGAGCTGAGTTTCATGATTGCCTAAGTGCGGACCCTCAAGGCAATTCTCCATACTCCACCTTTGTTCGGAACACCATGAATGTCATTGCCTAGCGCTGTTCATGTGTCTCCATTATCAAGTGCGAAGCTTCTGGTGATTGGGAAGCACGTTATTCTGTTGTTTTTTCCAGATCGGTTCCTTCGCCAAGTATGTGTATATGTGTATATATGTATTATATTCGTTGTTCTGGTTGTTGTTTGTATTTTTTTTTGTGCAGAAGAAAAAAGAAGAAGTAGAGATGAGAGTCGTCATCACGAAAAGGCAGGGCGGACGAAATCAGTGTCCTATCTTTGCTTTCCTCTTATCTCCGATGAGAGGTAAGTAAAGAGGGGCAACTGTCATACCCTAATTTCGTCCGGGGATTATTACTTGGTGACATGCAATAAATGAAGTCCCGAGACGTCTCAGAAATCGAAAGGAAGCGGGCTTGCGCGTTCCGTGAAATTCCGTAATATGGCGGAAATCAAAAAGAGTTGTTTTTGAGCAATCCGTATAATTTCCGTGACTTCTTCGAAAGATAAAAAAGGAGTAAATACATAATCCGTAAGGATTTGTAACCTTACGAAAGGAAAATAAGTATCGTTACAAAATTCGTAAAGTTTCGTAACATTATGGAAAAAGAATTACAAAAAAAATAGAAAAGGGGGTGCATTTAGTAAAAAAGGGGGTGTAAATAGCAATCAGGCCCACTTGGGCCCTCCAGAAGATTCCTCCAGAAGGCTGTTGCTTCTGGAGGAAGCAACCTAGCTCGCCTGGGCGAGCTGGGCGGCAAGCATCTCCCCTATTTTGCTATAAATAGGGGAGGAAGTGAGAAGGAAAAGGGTTCAGCCCCTTAGGCACTTCTCTCTCTTTCGAATTTGCTTGGAAAAATTGTTTCCGTGAAGAAAACTAAGCCGAGGCACTTCCGAAACGTTTCCGTAACGTTTCCGTGAGGAATTTCGTGAAGGTTTCGACCGTTCTTCGACGTTCTTCATTCGTTCTTCATCGTTCTTCGATCTTCAACGGGTAAGTACCTCGAACCAAGCTTTTCGATTCATTCTATGTACCCGTGGTGGTCCACATTGTGTTTCGTGTATTTTTATTCTCGTTTCATTTACTTTTTATACCCCCTTTTGACGTGCTTAAGCCATTTTATTTAAGTCATTTCTCGCTTAAACTAAAAATAAAATAAATTTCCATCGATCGTTTGAATTGTATTATCCGTTAACTTCGGTAAAAATGAATTCCGACTGTTCGGTCGTGCCGTAACCACGTTGAAAATAAAAAAAAAAGAGGTAAAATGATAATGTAAATAATAAAAAATGTCTTTTAGTAAAATAAAGCGGAAAATCAATCGGACGTTTTCTCTTTGGGATTTCTCATTCTTAATTGAATTGACTAAAAACTAAAGTGAAACTAAGGCTAAAATCAACTCGCCTAGTCAAGCTCGTCCATAAAAATAGGTTTTTGAAGTTTGTCATTTCAATTTCTTACTAAGTAAAATGGGTCATTTTTAAAGGTCCAACGCCTTAAAATGATCACCTCTTAAATAAAAAAAGAATCACTTGATAAGAAAGAACTACGTAGGTCTGATTTCCTCATCGCAATTGAGGAATACGTAGGAGCAAAGGGAAACACCCTTGTCGACCACAAAAAGAGAAAAAATATAAAAAGGGTATAAAGGATATAAAGACATAAAAAGGGAACATAAAAATCAAAGTCATGTTTGCACATTCGATTAAAGGCTGCCGTCCCTTGGGACGGACGTGTGGGGTGCTAATACCTTCCCTGTGCGTAAATACAACTCCCGAGCCTTTCACTTAAAAGTTCGTAGATCGCGTCTTTTCCGGTTTTTTCCGACGTTTTCCTCAAATAAACGTTGGTGGCGACTCCGCGCGTATTCCTTTCGTGGAACACGCATCCCGCGAGTCACGCGTCGCCCTCCCGCCGAAGGGTAGGTTGCGACAAGATCATCTACATATAAACAAACAATAAGAATTTCCCCTATAGCTTCAATTTTAATAAAAAAGTGTATGCTCATATGGGCATTTCTTAAATCCTTCTTTCAAAAAATATGTCTGTATGCGACTATACCAAGCTCTTGGAGATTGTTTTAGTCCATAGAGTGCCTTTTTCAATTTATACATTTTATGTTCATTTTCAAGTTTAATGTTGCCATGAGATTGATGAACAAAAACTTGCTCATCCAAGCTTCCATGGAGAAATGCTGATTTGGCATCCATTTGGTGGATAGGCCATGAATTATGAGCTATTACTGCAATCACTAATATGATGGTATCATGCCGTGCAACAGGAGCGAACACCTCTTTATAATCTATACCATATTCTTGTTTATATCCTTTGGCCACTAGTCTTGCTTTGAACTTGTCAACCTCACCATTTTCTTTTCGTTTAGTTTTGAAGAGCCATTTCACACCAACTGTTTTCTACCCTTGTGGAATATCAACTAGTTCCCATGTGTCATTTCTTTCTATAGCTGCAATTTCCTCATCCATTGCCTTACACCATTTTTCTTCTTTGACAACATTTTCAGAGGTTGTGGGATCACGATTTGCAAATAAAGCAAAATGAGTAATAGGATTATCAATTTGATTAATTCCAGTTACCTCAAAATCCCTCATCCAAGTAGGCCTTTTTCGAATACGAGGTCACGAGATTTAGCTTCTTTTTCAGTACTTTTCACCAAAGTTTCAATTATAGTTGGTGTTGTAATCTGATCCCCATCTTTAAAACTAGCTTCTAAAATATTTGGAGAAAGTTGTTGGCCACTCCAATGCCAAGTTCCTTCTTCATCAAAGATAATATCTCTGCTGGTCACAATCTTTTTGGTGAGAGGGTTGTACAATTTATATGTTTTGCACGCTTCACTTATACCAAGAAATACACATTTTTCACCCTTGTTATCAAGCTTCTTCCTTTTCTCGTTTGGGACATGCGCGTAAGCTATACAACCAAAGATTTAAAAATAATCTACAATGGGTTTTCACCCACTCCAAGCCTCCTCTGGTGTCATGTTTTGAACAGCAAAGGTAGGGCTTCTGTTCAATACATGGATGCTCCAGTTTGTTGCTTGAGGCCAACAAGTCTTTAGAAATCTCCCTTTTGCTAACATGCTCCTCACCATATTTAGAATAGTTCGATTTTTCCTTTCTGATACTCCATTTTGTTGAGGAGTGTAGGGTGTTGTGAGTTCTTTCCTAATACCATGATTGTCACAAAATTTTATTATGTTGAACAATATTCGCCTCCATGATCAATCCACAAAGTTTTAATGGTTCTTCCTGAATGATTTTCAACATGCACTTTGAAGCTTTTAAAAACACTCAAACCTTATGATTTTTCCTACAGGAAATAATCCAAGTTTTTCGAGTATAATCATCAATGAAGATAATAAAATATTTTTTTACCTCCATTAGAAGTGGGGTTTATTGGTTCACATATGTTGGAATGAACTAACTCAACAAATTGACCAGCACTCAGCAAATTGCTCTTTAAGTCATGAACATAGAATACATTAGAGATGGTTTCCACTAAACCATTCTTAGTTTTTATTTTAATATCACCTTGTCCCAACACATTTTAATATCACATTTAGAGATGGTTTCCACTAAACCATTCTCTCCCATTTCTTTGTTAGTAGGCAATTTAGTGTAGCAGTCAAAGGCACAATGACCAAACTTATGACTGCTGGATCGAGTGGCCTCAGAATAATTAAGAAGGGGGGGTTGAATTAATTATTCCTAAACCTTTACTAATTAAAAATTTACTCTTCTAAGGCTTTTACTAAATTGTTAAGAGAATGAGGAGTTGAAGAGAAACTTAACAGAAAGTAAAAGCGGAAATTAAATGCACAGCGAAAAGTAAAAGAGTAGGGAAGAAGGAAACAAACATACAAGAATTTTTATACTGGTTCGGCAACAACCCATGCCTACATCCAGTCCCCAAGCGACCTGCGGTCCTTGAGATTTCTTTCAACCTTGTAAAAATCCTTTTACAAGCAAAGATCCACAAGGGATGTACCCTCCCTTGTTCTCTTTGAAACCCTAGTGGATGTACCCTCCACTAGAACTGATCCACAAGAGATGTACTCTCTCTTGTTCTCAGTCAAACCCAAGTAGATGTACCATCTACTTGTACCACAAAGGATGTACCCTCCAATGTGTTAAGACAAAGATCTCAGGATGTTAAACCTTTGATACTTTGTGAATGGGGATACAAAAGAATTCTCAGGTGGTTAGTCCTTTAACACTTTTGTATAAGGGAATGGGAAGAATCAAAAGAATTCTCAGACTGTGTCATTTTGAATTCTTTGACAAGGGAGAAGGGAGACACAAAAAGAATTCAGGCGGTTAGTCCTTGGCGAATTCTTTTTGGCAAAGGGAGAAGAGAATGGAAAGATGAATAACACAAGTTTTCAAGGTTTAGAAAACCAGAAAACTTCAGAAAGCTTTTGGTACAAAGAAGAAGAAGAAGTTCAAAGAGATTCAAGGCTTGTAAAGGATTGTATGAAATAAATGTTCAAGATTGAATGAATGAATTCATGAAAAGCAAATCAAAGCCTTGCATTTATAGACTCTTCATGTCTGGCCAAGAGGACCATTTAAAAGAGTTATAACTTTTAGAAAAACTTAAAACCAATTTGAAAAAGTCAAAAACCTTTTGAAGAGTTACATCTTTTGATTTATTCAGAAACAGTCATTGGTAATCGATTACCAAATCAGTGTAATCAATTACACAAGGCTTTTATGTGAAAGGATGTGACTCTTCACATTTGAATTTGAATTTCAACGTTCAAAGGGACTGGTAATCGATTACCAAAACATTGTAATCGATTACAGCTTTTTGAAATTAATTAGAACGTTGTAAATTCAATTTGAAAACTTTTGCAAAACAATTTTGCTACTGGTAATCGATTACAACAATCTGGTAATCGATTACCAGAGAGTAAAAACTCTTTGGTAAACATGTTTTTGAGAAAAATCATGTGCTACTCAATTTTTGAGAAAAACTTTTCATACTTATCTTGATTAAGCCTTCTCTTGATTCTTGAATCTTGAGTCTTGAATCTTGATCTTGATTTTTGAGATCTTGAACCTTGAATCTTGATTCTTGACTCTTGCTCTTGAATTGTTCTTGATTCACTTGAGTTGTTCTTTGATTGATCTTTGATTCACTTGAGTTGTTCTTTGAGCTTTTTGTCATCACCTTTATTATCATCTTTTGTTATCATCATTGTTATCATCAAAACACCTTTGAATCACCTTTGATTCACCATGAAGCTTTGCTTCTACAATGACATCTATAGCACTCCACCCTAGACTTTTCAAAATCCCTTCCTCTGCCTTTACCTTGGAATTGGTCATTATTGCCTCTAAAATTTGTGTTGTCATCTCTATTTCTATGTCCATCTCTGTGTCTTCGATCCCCCTTTCCTCTTCCTCTTAAGTTGTAGGAATGGGTATTGGTAGAAGCTTTCGAAGCTTTTTCATCAATAGTATAACTTTGATTCATTTTTTGTTCATGGAGCAACAATGAACTATGTAATTCATCAAGAGAGAGGTCATCAATGTCTTTTGACTCTTCAATTGAGCAAACTACATAGTTAAATTCTCGCGTCATGGAATGGATTTTTTTTTCTACTATGGTAAGATCTTTAATTTTTTCCCCATGGCATCGCATTTTGTTAGCAATCTCCATAGTCCTCCCAAAAAAAATGGTGACAGATTCCCCTTCCTTCATTTGCAGCATTTCAAAATCCTTCCTCAAGGTTTGAAGCTTCACTCTAGAAGAGCCTTGATATTTTTTCTTCATTTAATCTCATATATCCTTGGAAGTATCTTTGCAACAAATTGTTTCCAATATGGGGCAATTAATTGCCTGGAAGAGATAAATTTTTTTTCAAGTCTTTGATTTTTCTAGCTTCAAATTCTACTTTTTGAGCATTTGTCGTTTCTGCACCTACTGATGGCACTTGAATTCTAGATTCAACAATTGGCCAATACTCTATTGACCGGAAAAAGTTCTCCATGGCATGTTCTAATGGTCATAGTGACCATCAAAACGAGGAATGGAAGCTTGCACAAAATTTGAATAAGTGGCCATTGAATATGAAAATTAGGAAGGCAGAGAATGGATGAAGGTTGCCTCACGTGTATCACTCTTAGGTCTCATAGGATCTCTAAATCTCTGCTACCATTATTAATAGTTTGAGAATAAAAATAGAGGTAAATATGAAGAGAGAATGAAGAAAAGATATGGGTGAAGTGTGTTTTTGTATTAACTGTTGCAGCCCTTTAAATAGACTTTTCCACAATAGAAACATTAAAAATATCCCTCTATCAGTTACATAAGAATTTGAGATTTGAATGTGATAACTTTATCCTAAAGTTTAGGCAAAATAGCCTTATTTTGATGAACCATAAAACTAACTACTAAAGCCTTATGACTTTATTGACCAAGTAAAAAAAAAGATAAACAAAAATATCTATTATCACCATTTCCTCTTCAAAAACCAAAACTTGAACCTTCATTTTCTTCTTCTTTCTCAAGACCTTCAAGGAGGAAGAGACCACCATTTTCATCTTATTCCAAGTTCCATACTAGGGTCTTGAGACTCCTTCTCTCAAAGCTTTGGAGACTTCAAGATTTAAGCTTTTTTTTCTTGACCATTTTGTGGAAGCTTCACTCAAGGTAAGGGGAGTCTTTCCACTTCTCAAACCCCAACCTGTGTCTTAGAAATAAGACGGGTTTGTCTCCAAACCCGACTTAGAATGAACAATATTCTACGACGGTTTTTGGGTCATAATTGTCTTAGAATGTTGTGCATTCTGAGACGGGTTGGGAGACAAACCTGTCTTAGAATGATCACCATTCTAAGACGGTTATGACCTAAAAATCGTCGTAGAATGCTGGGCATTCTAAGACGGGTTTGGAGAAAAACTCGTCTTAGAATGATGTGTATTCTAAGACGATCGCACAACTGTCATCGTAGAGTCTTCGATATTCTATGACAACCGCTTTAAAGACGGATGAAAACCGACGTGAAAAGTTTAAAATAACCGACATAAAAAGGGTCTTTTCTAGTAGTGTGTGATTTTTACATGTCATTATCACAATTTCTTCCTCAATTTCAGAGTCTTGTTTTCTAATTATTGTTATTTAATATATTATAGTTCATTGTTGGTAATAAAAATATTTAATACTCTTTTTAATTTATTTTTATTTATAAACTTATTTAAATTTAAAAACATTCTTGCTTGTTAATTGCTACTCAATTAACTAACGTGTGTTTAATATGCATTTGAAGAACCTGTTGTTCTATTATTATTATTATTATTATTAAGTGCTTGTTATTTTTAAATCATTTCATATTTATTTCATATATAAGTCACTCGTCCTCTTTACTCTAATTTCTGTTGTCTTAAAAAGTTTACCTTTTTTGTTTTTTTTACTACGTATTGGAAACTCATACTTATATGTCCGTACTTTTGTCTTTTGGTAAGACAAGGAATATATATATATATATATATATATATTAAAAAGAAAACTGACATGGGAGAGAATGCAATTTCAGTATATAGAAAATAAAATAAAATAACTTAAAAAATATATACACTAAAAGTTAGTATTGCATTTATATATTATTATAGATAATCTAACAAATATATGTAGATATCTGTAATAAAAAAATTAAGAGATTGAAGAGTACCAGAAACTATTGAGATACTTGAGCCAACATCTAAGGAGTAGAGTGATGATCCTTCCGATGAGACGTCTTTGTTAGTTTAATACTTCTGGTGTGATAAGTGATTTGCTCTAGTCCTAGTTTCCTTTACTGACTTTGATGCATTTTGAGAGATATTTTCTCCACAAACATGTATTTTGTTGTAGTAGAGATGTAAAATATATTTTGTTTATTATCACACTATTATGGTTTGTATCCGTATATTTCTTCTATGACACTACTAGTTTTATTTTATTTATATATGAAAATTGAATTACTCTTTATCTGCATTTATTTTAATTTGATGTATTGGACAAGTGGCCTTAATAACATAAGAGGGGGTAAATTAAGTTTCAAAATTTTCCACTAACAAACTTTTAATCCCCTTCTAAATGATAGGCTCAGAATGCAGAAGAAGAAGCAACAATCAATTTAATATTGTTCTTTAAACATGCAAGACAAAATTGATTGCAATAACATAAATGAGACAAGGGAAGAGAGAAATGCAAACTCAGTTTATACTGGTTTGGCCACTTCCCGTGCCTACGTCCAATTCTCAAGCAACCCACTTGAGATTTCCACTAACTTTGTAAAAATCCTTTTCACAACTTTTGAATACTCGAGAGATCCCTTTCCCTTGTGTTCAAGAAACTCACAATTCAAAAGACAAACAACCTCTTGATCTCAATAAGTCTTTAAAGAAAGTACAAATGTTTTTCTCTCTTTTAGAGAAAAAGATACAAGATGAAATTCTTGGATGAATTCTCAATAGATGTGCAAGTGTTTGCCCAAGAGATGTTGAGAGAGCATTTGACAATTAAGTTCTCTTAGAATATCTCTCTTACTTTTCGAAGTCAGACACACATATATATAGACCCTTTGTGTCTTTTCAAAATGGTTTGAAGAGACGTGTCTTTTCAAAAAGCTTTTTCTGAAATTCTTCACTGGTAATCGATTACACAGTTATATTTTGAAGGGTCATGACTTTTCAAATTGAATTTCAAGAGTTCTGTTGATGGTAATCAATTACACATCAATGGTAATCGATTACAGCTTTTAAATTCAAATTTCAAAACCCTTCTAAAAGCTGATTTCTCAAAATTGTCTTATGGTAATCAATTATACTGCTTGGTAATCGATTACCAGAGCCTTGAATATTTTGGAAACACTTTATTTTGAGGCAGAAATTTTACCTTGAATTATTCTTGAAACAATGTTTGTTTGTTTAAGCAACCTTGTATTAATTTTGAAGCAATGCTTACCTTTGAAGGTTTGTTGAAGTAATCTTGAAAGCAATCTTATTTGATTATTCTTTTGGCATCATCAAAATCATGTATTCATACATTTACATGATGCAACTATTTAACATCCTCCGATTAACGAGTTTTGTTTTAAAAAAAATACTGATGTTTTTATTATTTATAAATAATAGTTGAAAAAACAAAGTGACGCATATTTTTAAAATATATTAAAAATTATTTTCTATATGCTTATTAATAGGACATGGTAGTATTAGTGCACATAAATAAATTTGTTCAATTTTTTTTTATTTAAAAAATTTGGTGAATTGAATCCTAGAGCTAGAGCTTATAAGAGTTAGAACATATATCAAATTTAAAGAATATTTATAAATTATCCATCAATAATTTCTTCATATTAACTGTGAGAATTAAACCTATATTCTTATAGGATATAAATTTGTTTCTTACCAAACATAAACAATTTGTTCTATTATTGATCTATTTGGTTTAACATTAAAAATATTAATCCATAATCTTGACAACATTGTTAAAAGTTATTTCCAATATAACTTTTCTTACATTAAATAATTAATTTTTTATTTATATTTTTTATTTGATTCAAATTTTTAATATTGGTATATTATATTAAATTAAAGTATTTTAAATAAATAAAATTTTAAAATTGTTGTAATTTAATAAATCTTAATTTTAATTTTTAAAATTTCATATCAAAGATGGGATGTTGTGAATTTTACATATCGTTATCATAATTTCTTCCTCAATTTCAGAGTCTTGTTTTCTAATTATTGTTATTTAATATATTATAATTTATTGTTGGTAATAAAAATATTTAATACTCTCTTTAATTTATTTTTATTTATAAACTTATTTAAATTTAAAAACACTCTTGCTTGTTAATTGCTACTCAATTAATTGTGTTTAATATGCATTTGAAGAACCTGTTGTTCTATTATTATTATTATTATTTGCTTGTTATTTTTAAACCATGTAATATTTTGTTTCAATACTCTCTTTAATTTATTTTTATTTATAAACTTATTTAAATTTAAAAACACTCTTGCTTGTTAATTGCTACTCAATTAATTGTGTTTAATATGCATTTGAAGAACCTGTTGTTCTATTATTATTATTATTATTTGCTTGTTATTTTTAAACCATGTAATATTTTGTTTCAATACTCTCTTTAATTTATTTTTATTTATAAACTTATTTAAATTTAAAAACACTCTTGCTTGTTAATTGCTACTCAATTAATTGTGTTTAATATGCATTTGAAGAACCTGTTGTTCTATTATTATTATTATTATTTGCTTGTTATTTTTAAACCATGTAATATTTTGTTTCAATACTCTCTTTAATTTATTTTTATTTATAAACTTATTTAAATTTAAAAACACTCTTGCTTGTTAATTGCTACTCAATTAATTGTGTTTAATATGCATTTGAAGAACCTGTTGTTCTATTATTATTATTATTATTATTATTTGCTTGTTATTTTTAAACCATGTAATATTTTGTTTCATATATAAGTCACTCGTCCTCACTCTACTCTAATTTCTGTTTTGTCTTAAAAAGTTTACATTTTTTGTTTTTTTACTACGTATTGGAAAGACAAAAAAGTCATACTTATATGTTCGTACTTTTGTTTTTTTGATAAGACAAGGAAAATCAAACGTGTGTGTATATATATATATATATATATATATATATATATCAAAAAGAAAACTGACATTGGAGAGAATGCAATTACAGTATATAGCAAATAAAATAAAATAACTTAAAAAATATATACACTAAAAGTTAGTATTGCATTTATATATTGTTATAGATAATCTAACAAATAATATTTGTAGATATCTGTAATAAAAAAAATTAAGATTAACGTAGATGACCTGTTTGAAGATAATGCTAAGATGTAATTCTTCAAAAAGATTTATTAATATTTTTTAATCAGAAATTAATTTAATTTTTGATAATTTGTTTAGTAAAAATTTGTATTCAAAATTAACGTTGATCACCTATTTGAAATTCTAACCAAAATATACCTAAACATTTTAAGTTTTGTGGTAATTGAGAAAATCATCATAATGGTTAATATTATTTTCTATTATTGTTTTTATAAATTTTATATAAACTTCTTTTAATTTTATTTAGCAACAATTATCTCCCACGAGTAAGAAATGAATTCTTTATAAATAATTTTTACCTCTACGATTGCATATGATACTGACAAAATTCTCTTAAATTTGTTTAATTAAACACCAAATCAAACCATTCCTCTCCCTAACAAAATGTACATCAACCCAGATAGTAACAAAGGGAAAGAAACAAGAACACCCTTGTGCAATGAATTACACCCTTGTTTAATTTCTTCTTCTATAATGGTCTCTAATTTGACAAAATTTGATGATTTTCGAGATCGAGATATTAGAACAGCTGGTGCAACTTCACTCCAACAGTGGATCCATTTTGCCTTTCTCATCGTCATTAAATAATGAAATTCAAATATGAATGATCGTAGTAAATGGAGAAAAGCTAGAAGATAGTAAAATAATATTGAAGAGAGGAGTCAATCAACTGAATATGGTAGGACATTAGAAAACTTGAAATATATAGTTGAGGATGCTAGCTGCAAAGAATCTAAATATAGTTTCAGACCTAAAAAAAGGAGGACATTATCGGAGGTGCAACAATGGAAATAATAACTTCCCGAGAATCTAGTTTGAATATTTCTTCCATGACAACTAGATGTTTAGTGGCATTTCTAGAAATAAGGTTCCAACGGTACCCAATTCTCAAGGATTCCTTTGTTTGGTACTTAAAAAAAAATTAAAATACGACGAAAAGTTATAAATGTTTGAAAAAATATTAAGTTACAGAGTGAAAATCAGCAATAAAATAAAATAAAAACTAAACTGAAATTAAATTTAGCAAGTGAAATTACAAATTTTAATAATAAATTTATTTATTTAAATTATTTACTTTAGATACTTGCTTTCTTACATACTCAAAAAGTATGAAAATATTTTTTAAAAAAAGAATACTAATATTATAAATGCGGTGAAGGTTTATTATATTTTGAAGTTATTTCGTTCTAATATGTTATATTTTAAAATTTTCACTTTATTCTTTTAAATTTTTAAAGTATCTCATGATTTTTTCTTCCCGTCCTTGTTAAAAAGATTAATATTTTAAAATAATTAATTTAACATAATATATTAAATATCATCATTATCTATTTTATTTTAAAAATAAAAAATCCTCGAATTCCCCATCTCAATCCTCGCATAGTCAAATCCACCTTCCTCCTCCTTCTCATCTCCATGGCGTCCATTTTCTTCTTCCTCCTCCACTCCTACCCCTACTCCGTCGTGGAGATACACCAAGCCTGTAAAGCCACATGCTTCCCTATTATGACCTAGTATTCGAGAACTAGGAAAAACTTCAAAAAGAAGATTAAGAGAGAAAAGGTTTCTATTATTGCCTGCATTCTTTACATAATACATTCATATTTATAGGCACAAGAATGCTAATGTTGTTATTCTGATTCCTCTCTAGGCTTTATGCAGCAAGCAATTATGGGTTCGAAGCAACCATCAACTTCCCACATGGTCTGACTTTCTACAAGCTATAGAAGCTCGCTTCGCACAGTCCCCATATAAGGATCCAACAAGACTCCTCTTTAAACTAACCCAAAAAGGTTCAGTGAGGAAATACTTGGCTCAATTCGAAGCACTCGCGAATCATATTACGAGGTTGTCGCCTTCTTCACTCTTGAGTTGCTTCATCTCTAGCCTCGAATTGGACGTTAGGCGTGAAGTCCAAGCTCTCCAACCGCTCACGTTGGTGCATGCCGCCGGCTTGGCCCGTCTCCAGGAGAAGAAACTCCTGGAACACCGCAAAAGTCTCCGGCAATGTGCCCACCCTGGCCCTCAACCTTCTTCCCCAATTCCCCTCTCCGTAACCTCTCCCACCCCCAATCTCCCATTACTTCCTTCTCCTGCAAAGCCCCCACCCTTACCCGTCAAACACTTGAGCCCTGAGGAAATCACAAGCCAGAGGGAGTGAGGATTGTGTTTTAATTGCGATGAGAAGTTCACGAGGGGCCACCGTTGCACCTCACGGTTATTCCTTCTCATCGTAGATGAAGAACACGGGGAGGACACGCTGAACCATAATATAGCCCACTCCCACCCAATACCTGACCCGACCTTCCCCGGGATACCAAATAATTCCTCACTTACCCAAAACCCACCCGAACCACTCCAGGCCCAAATTAGCCTTCATGCCTTATCGGGCCAATCTGCACTGGAGACACTGCGGATGACTGGCCAGATTTCGAACCACCAGGTCGTGATCCTTGTTGACGGAGGCAGCACACACAATTTTGTGTAGGCACGCCTCGTCAAATCCCTCGGCTTAAACCTGCAACCAACACCAACATTACGAGTGCTTGTCGACAACGACAATAAGGTGGAATGCTTCCAATTATGTCTGAACGTGGCGGTACAGTTTCAGGGACGCATATTCACTGTGGATTTGCATGTTCTTCCATTGTGCGAAGTTGACATCATTTTAGGGGTTCAATGGCTCAAGTCCCTCGGTCCTGTCCTAACGGACTATAACCTCACCATGAAATTCATTCATGAAGCTAAATTGATCGAACTAAAGGGCAACTCAAACATGACCTTGATGGCGATCAGTCCCCCTCAACTCCGGCGCCTCCTTCAAACACGAAGTGTGAGTGAATTCTTCCTCATTCGCGTTTTTTCTGAAGCTTCGTCACCACCCACTACCCACCCCACCATACTCACCATCATTGACCAATTTTAAACCCTTTTTCAACCACCGACAAAACTCCCTCCGTCATGAACTACCAACCATTCTATCCACCTTCTTCCCAACATCGCCCCTGTCAATGTTCATCCTTACAGGTATCCTCATTTCCAGAAATAGGAAATTAAATCTCAGGTCAACATGATGCTTCAAAATGGAATTATTCATCCCAGTACGAGTCAATGAAGCATAGACACCCCAACCCCTTGCCATGTCCGGGTGTCCGACATGCACCCGACACCGACGCAGGTACGACATGCGTCAGACACGCCCTACCGGTGTCCTAATTGAAAAACCCATTCTTTCCGGCTCCGACACGACGATGGAGCACCGAACACGGCACTGGTACGCAAAGTTTAAAAAAGATGGAGTACGTATTCATTTATCCATTCTTTAAAGAGAAACAAGATGGCGCCAAATAGAGTTGAAGATTTAGTATTTGTTCATAGCAACCTACGACTTCTCTCAAGGAATACTCCACAATATCATCAAGAGGAAACTAAAATGTAGGATGTAGTTGGAGATGATTTTGGATCACTTGATGATTGTGATATTCTTGAAATTGCTAGTTTGTCTTTAGATGATCCAGAGTTAAAGGGTGTCTTTTTCAATGATGATGATCACCTAGGGGGTGAAAGGCCTTAGATTGTGGAATTCTTGAAGACTTGAAGTTGATAATTCATCATCTTGCTTTATAATTTTTTTTTGTAAAGAAACAAAGCATACAAATTGTATAATGAGGTCTCTTGGTATTTTTTGTGAGACTCATTATCATAGGAAAAGTTCTTTTGAGATGATGATGAATATATAAATCTTGATTTTTAATTTAGATCTTTTATGCATATCGCTCATATTGAATTTTTTGTTATTTTATTTTATTTAATTATATATATATATAGCTGTGTCTGTGTCCTATATTTTGGACATTACAGGTGTCCATGTGTCCATGTTTGTGTTGTGTCCAGTGTCCGTGTCAGTGTCGGTGCTTCATAGGTACGAGTCCCTTCTCTTCGCCGGTGCTTCTTGTCAAGAAGAGGGATGGGTCCTGGCATTTTTGCATCGACTATCGATCCCTGAATGCCTTAACAATTAAAGACCGCTTTCCAATTCCTACTATTGACGAGTTGTTAGATGAACTAGGCGGTGCGAGCTGGTTTTCGAAGTTGGATTTACTCCAAGGGTACCATCAGATTTTAATGGTGCCGAAGGACGTGAGCAAAACGGCATTTTGAACGCATCATGGCCATTACGAGTTTATGGTGATGCCATTTGGCCTCAGCAATGCCCCTTCTTCCTTTCAGGCTACTATGAACACTACCTTTGAACCTTACTTGCGAGAATTCATTATCGAGCTTTGTCCTTAAACTATCAAAATGTTCGTTCGCGACCCAACAGGTATAATATCTGGGTCATTTGGTCTCGAAACACGGTGTTGAACCAGTTCCTGAAAAGTTAGCTGCTGTACAACAATGGCCGAATCCACAATCAGTTAGAACCCTGAGAGGATTCTTGGGCCTCTCGGGATTTTATCATCATTTCATCAAGGGATATGCGACCCTAGCTACTCCTCTTACGACATTATTGATGAAGGACCAGTTCCAATGGACCCCTGAAGCTGATCAAGCTTTTTCCAGACTGAAGGAAGCTCTAAGTCAAGCCCCAGTTCTGGGCTTAGCAGACTTTACTTCCCCTTTTGTAGTGGAAACTGATGCATCAGGGATAGGCATAGGGGCAATCCTATCACAACACCATCATCCTCTCGCCTTCTTCAGCAAACCATTTTGCTCAAAGCTTCTCTGGGCATCCACCTACGTGTCGGAGCTCGCCACAATCATGGCGGCGGTAAAGAAATGGAGGCAGTATTTGTTGAGTCACCATTTTGTAATTCTCACTGATCATCGAAGCTTGAAAGAGCTAATGGCTCAGGCAGTTCAAACCCCAGAGCAACAAGTTTACCTTGCGCGATTAATGGGTTATGATTACACTATCCACTACTGCGCCAAAAAAGCCAACATGGCGGCAGATGCTCTCTCGCGGTTACCAAACCCACCTCAAGGACAATTTTTTGTGCTAACCATTCCTAATTGTATTTTCTTGCAGGAGTTAAAAACAGAGCTCTCCTCTAACCAAGAATTTGTGAAGCGGAGAAAAAAAATTCAAGATGAACCACATAATCACCCCGACTATGTTCTCTGGGATGACTTGATCTTGCAACATGGCCGTATCTGGTTACCACATGGGACTCAATTACTGCCGACAATCTTGGTTGAACTTCATTCCACTCCCACTGGCGGTCACATGGGGATTATGAAAACCTTGGCCCGCATTCGTGAAAACTTTGTGTGGGCATCTATGAAGCAGGACGTTTACCGCTATGTCACCAGCTGTACCACATGCCAACAAACAAAGTATGACCACCGACGACCACCTGGACTCCTATGCCCTCTCCCAATTCCAGCAAGGCCATGGGAGGATCTCTCCCTGGACTTCATCATGGGTCTTCCCTCCTATCATGGCAATTCAGTTATCCTGGTTATTATGGATCGCTTTTTGAAGGGAGTCCACTTGGGTATGTTACCACAACATCACACAATTTCGGGCGTGGCAAGTTTATTAATGAAGATTTCTGGAAATCTCCACGTCATGTCACGAAGCTTGGTCTCAGACAGGGACCCACTATTTGTCAGTCGCTTTTGGCAGGAATTATTCAAGTTGAGTGGCACCAAGCTCCATATGAGCTCGGCGTATCACCCTCAATCTGACGGTCAAATAAAAGCCATGTATCAGGTCATCGAACAATATCTGAGAGCTTTTGTGCACCAGAGACCATCCACATGGGAGCATTTCCTGCTCTGGGCAGAATGGTCATACAACACGTCTACTCACTCAGCCACAAGCATGACACCATACGAGATCACTTTTGGCAAGAAGCCGCCAAGCTAACCACAATACCTCGAAGGAACATCGAATGTCAAGGCTGTTGATGAGTGGCTAACTCAGCGAGATAAGATATTTATTAGTCTAGAAAAGAAGCTAGCTAAGGCATAACAAGAATGAAGAAATTCACAAATCAACGATGCCAAGATGTGAGCAACGAAGAAGGAGACCAAGTGTTGGTCAAGCTACGACCTCGCCGTCAAACCTCAGCAACATGAGGGACATACTCCAAACTCACAAAGAGGTATTATGGGCCATTCCAAATTATCAGGAAGATTGGGAGTGTTGCGTACCAGTTGAACTTGCCGCCAACCTCTAGAATCCACCCAGTGTTCCACTGTTCGTTATTAAAACCATATCACTCTCATACCACTGACGTCCCTCTCGAATTACTAGCCTTATCTGAAGAAAATGAACCCCTCATCACACCTCTCTCGATCTTGGATGCAAAATGGGAAACCACAACTGCCGACAGACAATTACTAGTCTTAGTTCAGTGGACCGAATTATACATCATGGAAGTAGTGGGAATCTCTTAAGAGAGACTACAACCTTGAGGACAAGGTTGTTTTGGAAGCCTGCAGGGATGTTATGAACCACCCAGAATCAGCAATCACAAAGCGAAACTCAGAACCAAGAACAAAACAAAATAAAGAAGAAGGACCAGGGGCAAAAAGGAGAAACAATAGGCCAAGATACCTAGATGATTAGATAGCAAAATGAAGCTGAGATTGCAGCCAGGTCAGCTAGGTTCTGGAAGCAATCCCAATCCAAGATTCCTTGAGCCGTTAGAAGCTGTCCTCTGCTAGTAGTGCAGTGCAATTTTCAATTCCTCCAAGGCATACACACAATGCCAAAATCCATTAGAATTGTATTCTCTAGAATAATCACAAAATACTTATAAATAGAGACTGAATGTAATTCTGATGGATATGCAAATAATACAAATTTTCCCTTCTCTTTTACCTTGCTCTAGAGGCCCTAGACCTCGAATTCTAGAACTGCTTCCTTGATCACAACATTGTCTGTATCTTGGATTGTTATCTATAATAACTACATATTTGGCATAACTTGGTTCTTTAATAATTTTGACTAATTCTTCTTATCCTCCATCAGTGTCATGATAGGACATCCAGTCATTTCTTGTCATTTCATTTACATCTTATTATTCACCTACCTTCATTTTATTATTCACCTGCCTTCATCTTATTATTCCTCCATCAGTGTGAAAAATGCAGTAGTGGAATAGTTTATTTGGGTATTCTTAGATAAAATCAGCTCTCATCAAAAGACTATTAAAGTGATATTTTGTGTTTGAGTTCCAATATACAATAAAAATTCCACTTAAAACAATCCCCTTCCTAATTTTGCCAAAAAAACAAGTTCAATTCTTCTCCTTACGACAACATTAAGAACCTATTTTAAAATTTTTTAAAATTGATTGTGGCAAAAAGTGATTTTGATTTTGGCATGCTAAGAAGTAAGCAACCAGGGTTAATAATGTTAAAACTGCATTGGTTTAGCTACCATAGGACTGTCATGTGATGCTGATTGTGGCCAAGGTGGGTGACACAATCCTACCCCGCAAGGGCATTGGATTGAAGAATCCAAGAAGATTGGACCGGAGATGCAAGAGAAGGTCCTAGGGTTCTCAAGAGCCTTAGGGTAGATTTTGGGCCCATGGGCTAAGTATGAGCCCGCTTATCTTTGTACATATTGGATTGAGGTTTCATTATTTTTTTGGCCTTGTATTTAGGGCTCCATAATATAAGTAAGGCACCCTAGAAATGTAGGATTTTTCAGCCCTTGTATTTTAGGACACCTAGACTAGTTTTTGTATTAGGGGTAGTTTTGTAATTTCACAAGCATTAAGTGAATATTTGATGTGTGTGATTGGAAGTAAATTTAATTGAATTGGGAGAAGCCCAATCCAATTAAATTTTAGAGGGGGAGGTGAGCATTTGCTTGCTACACCCCATTGCCACATCATATAGTCACACTTTGTGCATGTCCTTCATGCTTTACATGCCTCATGACACCTAAGCACACTTAGTGGAGAATCTTGGACTTGATCTTGTATTAGTGAGCTAAACCATAGCTAAAATTCACTAATCATAATTAGTGAAATTTTGGCTACAAAATTTGGCTCCACAAATTCAAGTGAAATTTGAATAGAAATTCAAATTTCCCTCCAATTTTGTGTGACACTTAGGTTATAAATAGAGGCCATGTGTGTGCATTTTTTTTTGGAACTTTGATCATTTGAAAATTAAACTTCAGATTTCAGAGCTCTTTTAGAACACAAAATTTCCTGCTCTTCTCTTCCTCTCCCTTCATTCATCTCCTTCTTCCTCTAAGCTCTTATCCATGGCCTCTTATGGTGGTGAGCTTCTTCTAGACTCATCTTCTCCTTGAAGTGGCATCTCCTCTCTCTCTTCCTTCTCCATTCCGCTGCCATTCATCCTCCAAGAAGCAAAGGAATCCATTGATGAAGAAGATCCTAGGCCTACAAGCTCCAATGGAGCCTACATCATGTGGTATCAAGAGCATCTTCATCTAGGTGATGTTCATTTGCTTCCTCTATCTTTTTGTTCGGTGAATTCTCTTTAATTCCTTGTTCTTCATCTTATTCTCCATGTATATCCTCCATTTTCTTGTGGTTTGGTGCTGTTTAGAGTAGATTAAAAAAAATAAACCGATTAAATCTTAGGTCTACACTTGTTCTTGCATTTCTATGGTTCAAATTTTGTAGATCTACTCTTGAATCATGTTTTTGTGATGATTTTAGGTTCTGTCATTTTTCATTCATAATATTCTTGTGCTGAAACTTTAGATCTAAATTTTCTTCCAAAATATTGATCAAAAAGAAAAAAAACGCAAAAATCTAAGTGTAAATCACTTAATCCATGTTGTCTTAGAGTCATGTTTAGTCATAGTAATTGTCACATTATGTTCTAAGTTTGTGTTGAATTTTTATTTTGTTGATTGAATTCTAGATACATTTGTTCATGTATTCTTGTCATTCTTAGCCTATCTTTTGAATTTTGAGTCTAATTCATTCATGTTATTTAGTTCATAACATGTTCTAAATCAATTCCTAGAAGTAGTCTTGTTGTTGAACTCTTTTTTGTTTTCTAAGTTTCCTACATGATGCCTATGATGAAGTTGAGTTGTGGTGCTGAGTTGTGGCTAGATTTGTGAATCAAAATAAGTCTTAAGATCTCTTGAATTGTGTTATTCAAGATAATTGAGCATAAGCAAACACAAATTGTAACTATCCAAGCCTTAAGCAACATAAACACTACTCTTGATTTCTAGGTTGAAATCGCTGGTGTTGGCAGCTTGAACATACAGACTTGTATAAATTACTGGGAATTGGTCACTATGTGTTTTGAGCTGAAATTTTTACTGAATTTTCTAGACATCTGGAACAATATTATGAAAAAAGAACCAAGTGATTTGGATTAAAGGAAAAAAATAAGAAAAATCACACAAGTTGGCAGAAAAATCAGTGTCCAGGAAAAAAAAGTGCAAGGGAAGTGTGCTTGTTGTTTTGGCTCAAAATTTGTTCTATAATTGGTGCCTATTTTATATCAATCTTAGTTCTGAAATTTCAATTGAAAATTAGTGTGAAAAGAAGTTCCAAAACTAGAGGTTTCTTGAGTCTTTTTTTTAGTTTTTTTTACTCTACTCTAGAGCCATTCTAAGTTTCTCTTTGAGTCCTAACTTGCTTTTATGTGCTTTCATTGCTTTAATTGTTGAATAATCCTTGAAAATTTGTCTTGTTAAAACTCTATTGGTTTAGCTTTCCTTTCATTTTTTTTGGTCTTTGGTTATTGCTTGTCTCTTTGTTTCCTTGTTTGTGAGTTGCCATATAGGGAATTGGAAAGGAGGATTGGTGCCATCCCTTGAAGAATTTGAGTCAAGAAGCAAGGGAAAACCACCTTAAGAGCTATTGGACTAAGAAGCACTCCAAATTGAGTGAATCACCAAAGAGAGAACAACCACCAAAATTAATGACCTTTTTGTAATTTTGTAATTGACAATTTACTTACTTTCATTGCTTTCAAATTTTGTAACAAAAAGGCCTTTCATTGGAAGTAAGTTGGGAGCCTCCAATAGGTCACTCTACTTCCATTTGTGTGTAATAATTTTAGGCAATTTTCCCTTAGGATTGTGAGTGTTTTGTTGGGAACCTTAAATGTGGTCATCCAAACACTCTTAGGATTCGCCTAGTTTACATTTCTTGCTTACTTTCATAGCTTATTTCCTTTACCTTCCATTGTTAAACCGCCTAGATAGCTTGCCTTTTACCAATTAGTTTTTACCTTATCTTTCACACCTCTTTTAGTGTTTATTTTGGCTAGTTTCAACCATAGTTTCTTTTACCTTTTGTTTTCAAACCCCCAACAAGAAAGAACCATAACTTAGGAACCAACATGAGTCTTTATTCTTCATCTAGTGTTAATGGTGAGGGTTCTACTCCTAAGGACCCCTTGTATAAGATATTAGATGAGTTGAGATCCCTTAAGTTGTGGAAAGAAAAACAAGAGAGAAAAGAAAAAGGTAAAAAAGGAGTGGAAGAAATAAGTCAAGATGAAAGAGAGAAAATAAGAAAAGAAGAAAGAAGAAAAATAATGAAAGAAATGAAAAGAGAAAAACATGCCTCCTATAGTAGTCATGACTCTTGCAAGAGTTTAAGTGAAGAACTTAGCGACTATTATGGAGGGCACTATAGTTCACATACTAAACATCACTCCCAAAGAAGAGAAAATGATAGAAGGCCTCAAGAGGTTAACATTAGCCTCCCATATTTCCATGGAAAAGATAATGTTGAGGCCTACTTTGATTGGGAAATGAAGGTTGAACAACTCTTTGCTTGCCATCATATTAGCAAAGAGAGAAAAGTTCCATTGGCTACCCTTAGCTTTCAAGGGTATGCCTTCTATTGGTGGACTTCCCTTGTTAGGGAACGAAGGATTCATGGGGATCCTCTAGTAGAGTATTGGAATGATCTTAAGAGTGCCCTTAGGAAGAGGCACATTCCTTCCTACTATGAAATGGAGCTTATGGACAAGCTCCAAAGGCTTAGAGAAGGGAGTATGAGTGTTGAAGAATATAGACAACAAATGGAACTACTCTTTTTAAGAGCTGGACTTAGGGAGGAGGAAAGAACAAGCATAGCTAGGTTCCTTAGTGGGCTTAATATAGAAGTGAGGGACAAGGTTGAACTCTTTCCATATAGGGACCTAGATGAGCTAGTCCAACTTTGTATAAGAGAGGAGCAACAACTTAAAAGAAAGCCTTCTTCAAAATCTTATGGCTCTCACTTTTATCCAAGGAAGGACCAAGCCCATGGAATTTAGGGGGCTGTACCTTCAAAACCGAAGGAAGATAAGGGTAAGACCATAGAGAAATACACCCCTAAGACTAGTTTCCAAGAAAGGACTAGCAACATTAAATGCTTCAAATGTCTTAGGAGAGGTCACATTGCCTCTCATGCCCCACAAAGAAAACCATGATCATGAGGAGTCAAGACATTTATAGTAGTCAAAAGGAGACTACTTCTTGCCCTTCCTCTAGTGGAAGTGAAGATTATGTAAGGGGTGAAGAGTCTAGTGAGGAAGTTTACCCCCATGAAGAAGGTGACCTCTTAATGGTTAGAAGGCTCCTTGGAGGTCAATCTTGTACAAGATGATTTTTTTATAGATAAAACTTGTTCTCTCATTGTGGATAGTGGATCTTGTTGCAATTGTTGTAGCACAAGATTAGTTTCCAAGTTGAACCTCACTATCATGCCCCATCCAAAACCTTATAAACTTCAATGGCTCAATGAGCAAGGGGAAATGATAGTTAACCAACAAGTGAAGGTACCTTTCTCCCTTGGGACATATAAGGATGAAGTTAATTGTGATATAGTTCCCATGGAGGCAGGACATATTCTTTTAGGAAGGCCATGACAATTTGATAGGAAGATCATTTACAATGGTATAACTAATGAAATTACCCTCACCCATCTTGGCACTAAATTTGTGTTGCATCCTCAAACACCTTCACAAGTGGCCAAAGATCAACTAACTATGAAAGATAAGAGGGATGAGGAAGAAAAACTAGAAAAACAAAAGAAAAAGAAGGTTAGTAAGGCCTTGTCTTCAAAGGCTAAGGGGAAGGAAAATGAGGAAAAGGATTCCTCCAAGAAGATTGTTAAGAAGGAAAATCATTTTGCAACAAAAGGTGATATTAAAAGGGCACTCCTTCTTAAACAATCTTTCTACCTTCTCCTATCAAGGGAAACATCCCTTAGCACCGCCATACCTCTTGAGCTTGAGGTTATTCCTCAAGTAAAGGAGTTGTTGGATGAGGGTTTGGTTCGCAAGAGCTTAAATCCTTGAGCTTTGTTGGTGCCTAAAATAGGTATTATTAGGCACCAAATCCCTATGATAGGTGGTATGATGAATATGTTGAGTGGTGCAACACTCCTTTGTAAAATCACTTGTGTACCCAACATCTTCATGATTTGTGTACATAGAGACTCATTAGGTAGGTTTGTTCTTATTTTTTGTTTCAATGCAAACCTAGGTTCTCATGTGGGACACCTTAGGTTTGTTGTAATTTTTTGTAGTAATAATCAACATGAAAATAAAGAAAAAGGTATGTTTTATTCCATTACTTTCCTTAACTTTTTAAATAGTGATCAAGGGCTTCCCATGGACCCTAAGAGAATAAAGGTCATTCCTGAGTGGCCTACTCCACCAAGTATAAGGGAAATTTGGGGCTTCAATATCTTAACAAACTTTTACAAAAGGTTTGTCCCATATTTTTCTATACTTGTAGCACCACTCATTGAGTTGATGAGGAATCATGTTCCTTCATGCCTAGGAAATGGGTTTTCAGACCTTACCTTACTTCAACATACCAAACACTACTAATACATATGTTTTTGTTCTTTTTACAGGTGTTGAGGAAAAAAGCCCAGAGTTTCATGAACCTCAGGATTTGAGGTCAAATCCTTTTCAAGGGGAAGGGAATGATACAATCCTACCACGCAAGGGCATTGGATAGAAGACTCCAAGAAGATTGGACCGGAGATGCAAGAAAAGGCCCTAGGGTTCTCATGAGCCTTAGGGTAGATTTCGGGCCCATGGGCTAAGTATGAGCCCGCTTATCTTTGTACATATTGGATTGAGGTTTCATTATTTTTTTTGGCCTTGTATTTAGGGCTCCATAATATAGGTAAGATACCCTAGAAATGTAGGATTTTTCAGCCTTTGTAATTTAGGGCACCTAGACTAGTTTTTGTATTAAGGGTACTTTTATAATTTCACATGCATTAAGTGAATATTTGATGTGTGTGGTTGGAAATAAATTTGATTGAATTGGGAGAAGCCCAATCCAATTAAATTTTAGAGGGGGAGGTGAGCATTTGCTTGCTACACCCCATTGCCACATCATATAGTCACACTTTGTGCATGTCCTTCATGCTTTACATGCCTCATGACACCTAAGCACACTTAGTGGAGAATCTTGGACTTGATCTTGGATTAGTGGGCTGAACCATAGCTAAAATTCACTAATCATAATTAGTGAAATTTTGGCTCCAAAATTTAGCTCCACAAATTCAATTTCAAATTCAAGTGAAATTTGAATAGAAATTCAAATTTCCCTCCAATTTTGTGTGACACTTAGGCTATAAATAGAGGCCATGTGTGTGCATTTTTTTGGAACTTTGATCATTTGAAAATTAAACTTCAAATTTCAGAGCTCTTTTTTATCACAAAATTTCGTGCTCTTCTCTTCCTCTCCCTTCATTCATCTCCTTCTTCCTCCAAGCTCTTATCCATGGCCTCATATAGTGGTGAGCTTCTTCTAGACTCATCTTCTCCTTGAAGTGGCGTCTCCTCTCTCTCTTCTTTCTCCATTCCGTTGCCATTCATCTTCCAAGAAGCAAAGGAATCCATTGATGAAGAAGATTCTAGGCCTACAAGCTCCAATGGAGCTTACATCAGTGGGTGACCTTTTGCATTGTTTTCTCCATCTTTAGTATAGCAATTGCTTTGTGATCCTTCATAGCATTTGGGGCTGTCCATTTTGCATTGCTGTCTAGATTAACTACTGTAGAAGTAGGAACATTGTATTGTGTTACGAGTTGCATAACAAAACCTTTTTTTTATTTTCCTTATGATATTATGCCAGTAAAAATTATAGGTTTTGTACTGAATTGTGCAAGTCTTTGAAAATATCAGAAGAATTAAATAAATATAGCAAGCATGGTTCTGTGTAGTTTCTTCTATCATTTGAATAAATAGGAGTTTGACCCAAAGTGTTCCTCTATTCTGTTCCTGACTGCAGATAATTTGCAACATAATTTTTAGTGTTCAAATTTCGTGGATAAAACTGGATTTCTTGGGAAGATGTATTTCAGTAGATAGTTTAATGACTGGTAGCCTGACACCATCAGTGGTTATATTTTTCCAACCATTCAATGCAGTCCAGAATTCGGGATTCCTTTTGTACAAATAAGAGTTAATTTTTAATATATTACTTAAAATTTGAATCTTCATTAACTTGATCCACACGTACAATTTCCTAATGGTTGATTTTGCTAATCCTAGAACTTATTTAGCATGTTCTTCAATATGCATCTGAGTTTATCGGGTATTTATGTATTTCATGTTGCAAATTTTTACTAGTGTTTTGACTAAGTGAAATTTATTTTGACTTAAAGGGTTCAACGAGTTGGTAAGTAAACAGTAAAAGTAGAGATGTAGGATCGTGTTCAGGAAAAATAATCCCTGCATCATGACTAGTGTACCATGTGAAATTATAAACAGAATGACAAACAACTAAACATGGTGGCATTATTTGTCGGAGAATCAACATTTGCGGAGTCATAATAATTGTATAATTGTTGTTTTACTTTGTCAGTAATATTGATATTGATTTCTAATTGGTCAAGCTTCTTAGATAACAACTTTTTATGGTTAAAATATGTATTGCTTGGATGATATTCTTGATTTAATTTTTATGTTAACAATGACAAAAATGGATTGTGCTCTTAGAATTTGAGCTTATGGTTTAATTTAATCTAAAAAAAACTGGCTTCTAGGATTTGTCTTAGTTTTATAAGGATTAATTTAACTTTATTTCTAGTTGTGAAATCTTAATACACTACCTCCATTTCCTGTATATAATACTATTTTTACCTACGTTCCCGGGATATAAGACTATTTTCACTTTATTGTTTGTTTTTTTTATTATAAAATTTACTTTTAAAGGTCTAATATATTAATTATTTTTATCCTATAAAATCCTTAATTAATTAATTATAATATTCTTTCTCCAAACATTAATTACCATTTAGTAAGAACACTACTAAAAAAAAGCTTTCTACATCGCTCCATTAACATCGGTTATTTCAAAAACCGATGTTAACGAAAGCGCGGTGGCAGTTTTGTAATTAAATGGAGTTACTTAACATCGGTTTTAGCAAAACCGATGTTAACTACTTCATGTTAACATCGGTTATTTATAAAACCGATGTTAACATGGTGTTAAGATGAATAAGGTAACATCGGTTTTGGCAAAACCGATGTTAACTTCATAGAGTTAACATCGATTTTGAGAAAACCGATGTTAAGGAGTTGATCTTAAAATTGGTTTTTTAAAAAACCAATGTAACCTATTTGATGTTAACATCGGTTTTGTCAAAACCGATGTTAACTATACTCAGTTAACATCGGTTATCCTTAAAAAACCGATGTTATTATGTTTATAAGTTAAAACATTGACATTTCACAACCCGCGTGCTCAAAAACCTTGCACTCGCTCTTCTCTTTCTCCTCCTGCCTGAAATCGCTCTTCTCTTTCTCCTCCCGCCTAAAATCTGCCGGAAACCGCTCCCTCAACACCCACATTGTCCCACCTTGTTTTCAATACTGCTAGAAACCCCTCGCTCGAACCCATAGAACCCCCTACACTGCTCTTGGAACTGTGGCTCGAAGAAAACCCTATACATTCCTCTGTTAGGTACTAGGGTGCTGAAACACTCGTGGGTGCTCAAAGCTCAAAGCTTTCTCCGCGAGGTACATAAGTCAACTTCGTGGTCTTTGTGGGTTGTTGTACTTGTGTGCACGATGGTAGAAGTATGCTAAGTTTGAGTGAGTGTTCATGTTTTATAGTTTTTTTATGCTAAGTTCCTACTTTTATTGATTTGTCTCTGCTTTTTTTTTTTTTGTGCATCCCATACCTAGCACAAGGCCACATAAACCCAATGCTCAAGCTAGCAAAACTGTTGATTTCAGTTACACTTAGATGCTCCACATTCTCAATAAACTACCCAAGTTACTCTTCTCACCAATGATGTTGGTCTAGTTCTGTTATGGCTATTCTGTGACGTATATTGCATTCTATTTTTTTTGGCTTTGAATTCAATAATTTTCATAGAATAGAATGACGAATGTTTTGAAATCTTTGTTTTCAACCTTGTTTGACTGATTTTTGAATGATAAAACATGTATAATTTTATTCCACTAGCACGGGTGATAAGTGCTGAGATATATTTCTTTATTTGGTTGAATTTAAAAAATTCACATCTAAGATTAACTGAAACTTGTATGGATTTAATGTTTAGAGGGAGAAATTTAATAATCGACACATTAGGGCTAGGTTTGGACTTGAAACTAGAAGCCCTGGATCAACAACTACTTTACTTGTTCCCCTTCTTGTTGAATCACTCTAGTCCTTAGCACCTGGTATGGCTGCAGTGTAGTGGATGGTAGAACTATGCTAAGTTTGAGTGGGTGTTCATGTTTTATAGTTTATTCCCTTTGCCCCTGCACCAACTCTACATACACTTGCAAGGTATTTGTTTTTAGCTTATTTTAGGATCCAATTGCAAGGTATGGGACTTGACTCCCACATTGGAAGTATGGGATTCCAATATAGGATTTATAAGGCCTTGGGCTCTCGAACTACAATAGCTAGCTTTTGTGGCGTGGTTCCCCCAAGGTTCTTACCTAAAAACAATGGAGCCTATCTCCTTAAAAGAACAGAAACTGCAAAAAATAAAAGATAGATCTATAGTTTTGTAGATGCATAGAACCTGTAGCCTAAACACATTCCCTTTTCCTCCCAAATTGATGCCTACCCTGGTGTCTCTATCTTTCACTAGAGTTCTGCCAATTTGTTCTTGCTTCACATGTGATTTGATGCCCCTAAATTCATTTGCCTATACTAACTCCATGTTGGAGCAGTTTGTTCATGCACAGGAACGAGTTGGCATGCAGCAAAAGTACAATTAAAGTTTGTCATTCACACTATAGTATATGTTTAAATACTATTAAGTATATAGATGAATTGACTTGACTGCATATATAATTTGTTTCAGTTTAATATGGATTCAAAGAATTATTACAAAATATTAAGTTACAAAATATGGATTCAAAGAATTGACTTGACTGGGATTGTAGTCAACAACTTCCAAAGCCAGTATAACCAGCCTTCTCAATGGCATCCATGAGTAAAACAAGCCCCTCCCTGTTATGTTGAACATTGGGAGCAAATCCTTCTTCGTCTCCAACATGAGGATTTCAAGTTAGGTGGTAATGGTTTTGAACTTGAAGTAGTAGGATGATGGGGGGTACTAGAAGCAAAAAAATTGGTAAACTTGTCCTCTTCCAATTGCTTGATTGGCTTGTAAGATTCAAATTAACAAGCTGGTGGTAGTTCAGATAAAAGGTTTGAACAAAAGTCTTGTTCCAATGGGTCCTAAAGTGGGAATTGGATCCATGGGGTGGCCTCTTCTTGATCCAAGTTGCTTGAGTTTCCATAGGGACCACTAGACCTTAATGTTGAATGATCAGTTTTCTGCGCTTGTCTCAAGTTAGATGAATTCCCAAGTGGCTTCCTATGTGTTTGGTTATGCCTCACTACTTGCCCATTTTGCCATACGAGCTGTACAAGTTCTTGGTCCAGCCTGTATAATTGACCACATAGAGAATTATAATCAAGGGAAAGTTAATAGGGACATTATATATCCTGCTTTGACAGAGATAGATAACATACACCCTATGAGCTTTGTTTGGTTGGTGAGACATGCATCAGTCTCAAAATCCCAACCAGGAATATTGTTCTTCATGGTTCACCAAACCAATTGTTTGTTTGAACAAGAGAGGAGAGAGAACTTTAGACTTAGAGCAGACTTTATAAGCAGAGTAAAATAGAATAATCTGCATAGTTCAGCTAATTGAGTAATCAAATAATCATATAGAATTTTTGAAGTGAAAGAAAAAATAATAAAGAAAGAAAGCATTCGGGTCAAGTGTATGCAACTTGACTTGCCAAGCGGGGGAAAACCAATGAAATGGTGGATTTTGCCATTGTGATCAATTGTGTGAATAAATAAAGCAAGGAATGTTTAAACTCGAAGAGACCCATAAAGGAAAATTATTTTCCTATTATTACAGTTGAAAGTACATGCAAAAATTGATTAACAAGAATAGAAAAAGAAGAAAACAATAAAGAAATAGTAGAACTGAAAAAAAATACTAAACTTTTAATCCCAACAAAGTGGGAAAAAATTGACAGAGTCAGTGTTTGTCTCTGCTTTGTCACTGTTTGGGTAAGCTATGATAGTGAAATTTATATATAACAGACTTAAAAAATGATATTCTGAAACTAAGGAAACTATGGATGTCCTAATTGGACTCCTTGTGGTTGCTATTGACCTATTGTAAGGTCCTCTCCACCTTGAAAGATCATTAAATCCTCCTTCTGAGCCATTTCCTCATCCTCTTTGTGTTCTGAACTCTGAATGTCTTTACTCTCATTATACTTTGACACCCTTCTCTTGCAATAAAACAAATAAACGGCAACAAACACTAAAAAAGTAGCTGAAGCTTGTCCAAGCACTAGTTACTCAGCTCATTTGTTTATCTTTCAAAAGCAAAATCAGAATTGGAACACCCCCTATGGTTCCAATTGCCACTCTCAAAAGCAAAATCAGAATTGGAACACCCCCTTTGGTTCCAATTGCCACTCTCAAAAGCAAAATCAGATTTGGAACACCCCCTTTGGTTCCAATTGCCACTCTCAATATCAAAATCAGAATTGGAACACCCCTATGGTTCCAATTACTAATGATTGAAAAAATTGTGATGTTTGCTGATATATGCTTATGATGTAACCTTACACAAATAGAAATTGCAAAAATTAAAAGATAAATCTAGGTATTTGCTGATGCTGAAAACCTCTAGCCCAAACCCATTCCTTCTTTCCTTCAAATCATGGCTACTTGCATTTCCTACCTGCATGTGTGTAACAGACAAATTTCATGTACAAATATTTTTCTTATGCCAAACTAGATAGATCAATTTATCTGCAAAATATTTCATTGACTTTTTTCTTCCACTGAATTTTTAGGTGACCACCACTATTCTTCCATTGACTTCTTTCTCATTAGTGATTCATACGCTAATAAATTGGTTGTGATTCATATAAGGCAGCTTCTTTTTTTGTATCAGGTGATGATCATTTGTCCAATATCAATGATGTATATATTTTAATTTGTGTATACTTGACAAATGAGAATTGATTTTAACTATAGCTGAGTTTTGTATACATATATATAGAACATACTTGTATGGAAGCATGATATGTCCCTGTTGTCTAGTAAAATTGATGTTGTCTGAAAAACATACTTGTTGTATGAAAATGCAAGACAGTGAATTTTAGTAACTTGACTGCAACTATTTTTAATTTTAAAAAAAAATTTATTAATGAATTTTTGAGTGGTAAAATTTATGAAGGAATATACCTATTAGGGAGTGTCCCTGTAAATTTGGGTGAGAATCAGAGTTCAAATGATATTTTTATAATATTACAAACTAATGAGATATCAGCTTACAGGAAAAGTGCAATTTAATTGAAATAATTGTCTTATATATGAATGAGTTAATTATCAGGATTCCATCTTAGAAGGAGGATATCCTCATTTTTTGTCCCAGTTGTTCCATATATTTTCTTATTGAACTTAAGTTTGTTGAAAAGTTAGTATAATAGTCCTTGCCTCTACAATAGGAATTCAGATTGTTTGCTTCATTGTGTTTTATTTTCGTCTATCCTTCTGTTCTTTGCATATGCATCATTATCCTAAGAATCTCCTAATTCTGGTGAACTTTTTATTTGTTCCATTAGTGTATTATCAATCATGGTGTACTCCCCTGCCTTTTGAACCTGTTGACAAATAATCATAAAAAAAGCATTAAGAAAGAAGCTTGTTGGACTATACCAAACATTACTACTGGAATTAAAGAACAGATATAGGTAAGCCAACAAATCCCAATTGTCACTGTATGTTTTTATAGGTTTTGTTTTTGGTAGTTTTGTTGTCTTAAATGTGCATACATGTTAAACTAAATTTATTTGTTGAGAACATTCAATTGTGGCTTGTTATTGTATATTTGCTTATGCTTCTGCCATTATGGACAATAAATAGTTAAGGTGAACATATGGTGGAATCGTAACCAAGATTTAGTTTGTCCTTTGATATGCCAACAGTAGAGACCGAATGATTGATTTAGTTCTACTATTGAGCGTGCAGCTCCTATCTTTGAAGCTACATCTACTTCTGTGCAAGCTAATTCTCCTCAGTCATTAGATTAGTCTCCTTTTGAATGAAACCATTTATATGTAGCAACCCCCTGGTTTGGAAAACCCCAATACCTCTCTAGTTTGTAAACTTAATAAGGCTCTATATGGGCTTAAGAAAGCACCAACATAGTGGTTTGACAGCTTAAAATCTACTCTCTTGCATCTTGGTTTTTCTGGAAGCAAGTGTGACCCATGTCTCTTTAGTTTCCTAGTAGAGGACTGAAAAGTACAAGGTCAATGATGAACAATTCTCACAATGGAACAAATAGATAAGAATGCTGACAAATGTCTCTTCAGCTTGTCTCTTCATTAGTTAGCAGTTGAGAAGAAAACAATTCTCATTAGAATCGGTATTGAAAATTAACTCTAGAATCAACCATTTTCAGCTCTATCATAAGCATTTGATTTATGCTTAGGAGCAAATGTAAAGCCATCTAGAACCTTGCCAAGTAGCATCTCTGATATTCGTATCTGTGTATGAAAAGGAAAATGTAAATTAAGAAGAAGAAAAAATCTTTAGCAGAGCACAAGGGACTGGGATATTCTGTTATTGTGCTATGAAAAGATGTTTTAATAAGAAATATGCTAAAAGGACAACATGCTGCATTAAATTTATAGCCATGACCAATTCCATAAAATGAGATATTATATTTGGCAAAAGCTTAGTGGTATTTTTCATTGTCTATTCACACTATTGCTTTCCTTAGTTAAACTTTTTTATACTGCACAACCAAGCCTTTTTTTTTTGCACTAGGAGGGGTCAGTTTAGATAGATCAAACCTCAATGTTCTGAATTATGTATATAAACTATTGACCTCTAAATCCTTCTTGGTATGACTTGTCAGTTTTTGTGAGCTCTAGCGATAAAGCCACCCTACATCTGATCTTTTTTTTTTCGTACTAGGACTTCTCTAGGTCTTCTCCATATATGCCAAAACAACCTAAGGCGAGATTCTACCATTTCTATCTACAGTGTCAGTAGGTCTTACCCCATCTTATCTCTAACCTATGCATTCTTAATCTTATCTTTGTTTAGTATGTCACTCATCCAACGCAACATTCTCATCCTCAACTTATATAAAAACCTTTTATATAAGACAAACATTAATTAATTATTATCCCTATTTGCATTTGAAGATAACTTAAAAGATTATAATTAAAATAAACCCATAAAGTGTAAGACTATAAATAAAGAATTAGGAAGTATTCTTAGTCTTAATCTTCATCTTTCACAAGACACATTTCTCTACTGTCTACATCCTGTATTTAATAAAACATTTTCTGCTATTTGAGGCAGCACATGTTAGAAAATACCCCCCTTGTTGGAGATTGTGGTCTCTTTCAAATCCCTTGTTGCAAATCTCACAAATGAACCTATTAGTTGCCAAGAGAGTCTTTGGAGACCACCTTCTCACTACTAGTGGGAGGGATTTCTCTTTTACTACCCACACTAGAATCCCATACTTGTAATGTGGGACTAGTCTCATACCTTGTTGGATCCTAACATCCGATCTTGGTTAGCATGTTGCTTTTGCTTGTATTATTATAACTTTATAAGGATAAAGCATGTCTGTTAGGAGCTATTCCCAGCACAACCAAACTTGTCCTTACAAATCAGCCCTCCAAACGCCAATCCCACACCAAGTTTGAGGAGAAGCATAAAATAAGACATGGATTTGGGGTTTTGAAAGAGAGGGTTCGACTCAACAAACTCCATTGAATCAACAATGGCCAAACACGACTGTTGCTTCAAGATCATCCCTCTCCAGTCCAAAAGCCTCAGATAACAATGAATCATAGATAAAATGAATCTGTCATACCTCTAACATATTCACAAAGGAAGACACACACCCAACTACAATAATAAAGCATAAGCACCCCCCAAACCCAGAATTCCAAATTAGTTACATAAAGAACTGTTGATGTCAATATTTGTCTGTAATCAGAATTTACATTTTGTATGTTGTTGTATGTCATGAATGTAATATGCTATACAAACAACTGTTGATGTCGATATTTGTCTGCAATCGAAATTTAGATTTTGTATGATCTTGTCCCCCATATAGATGTAATTTGCAATATAAACAACTATTGCTCATGCTGAGTGAACCTTAGATTCCTGTTTGAGACTGAATGCAATGATTCTTGCGGACAATTTGCATTAGTCATTGTATTTAGTCTTGAATTATCCGTTTGGACAGTTTGGGGAGACTAGTATTTTTATGTTAGATTCATTCGTTAAGGTTATTATTATTTTGATTAATTTGATGAAATTTTAGTTCAATGCATTTCAAGTTGTTCTCTAAGTGCATAGTTGATTATCAGGAAATTCATTTCACCGATGTCATGTCGTGTACTTGGAGACCAATGCGAAATGCTGCCAAAATTTAGTCAAAATTTTCAAAATAATGCTAACCCTGACGTTTGAAGCTAACATAAAAGACAATCTTCCTAAATGGGATAGGGCCACACCTACAAATAAAAAAGTGAGATTTTCATGCATGGAATTGCTTAGATGGATCGAAGTTGGATGAATGAAAGTCGCATGAGCCCAGAATATGAGGATGGCGTCGAGCAGTTCTTGCAATTTGCTTCAGAAAGAGGTCGACTGAATGAAGAAGGAAAATATTATTGTCCTTGCATCAACTGTTTGAATGGAAGATGACAACTACTAGACGACATACGAGACCATCTATTGTGTGATGGGATTAAGAAGAATTACACAACATGGATATGGCATGGTGAAGTGACAGACATGCAGAGTGGGTCCCAATCTGAATCGTTTGATGTAGAAATAGGAGATCGCTTGGAGGACATGATTCGTGACCTTGGACAAGAGTCTTTCCAGTAAGCACACGCCCCTGTGTATGAAGGATTGTAGAGTGATTCAAAGAAGCCTTTGTATACGGGGTGCAAGAATTCCTTAACCCTGTTGTCTATGGTGTTAAGTCTGGTTAATGTGAAGGCCAGGTATGGGTGGAGTGACAAAAGTTTCACCTCACTGCTTGAGGTAGAGCACAATCTGCTTCCAGAGGACAACACGTTGCCTAAATGTTACTATAAGGAGAAAAAGATATTGTGTCCGATGGGTATGGAGTATCAGAAGATTCATGCTTGCCCCAATGTTTGCATACTGTACTAGCATGAATTCCAAGAAATGTCGAAATGCCCTATCTGTGGGACTTCACGATACAAAGTGAAGGATGAAGAGGAAAGCAGTTCTGATGAAAACTCCAACAAGGGCCCCCCAGTGAAGGTTGTGGTATCTTCCAATCATTCCAAGGTTTAAGCATCTTTTTTTTTCTAATGAGGACGACGCAAAAGACCTTACATGGCATGCAAATGGAAGGATTTCTGATGGAATGGTCTGTCATTCGGCTGATTGCTCGCAGTGGAAGAAGATTGATGGTTTGCATCCGGATTTCGGGAAAGAGCCAAGAAATCTTAGACTTGGACTAGCCAGTGATGGAATGAATCCATATGGCACCTTAAGCACTCAACACAGTTCATGGCCAGTTCTGCTAGTAATTTACAATTTGCCTCCTTGGTTGTGCATGAAGCGAAAATACATGATGTTGTCTATGATGATATCGGACCCAAGACAGCTAGGAAATGACATTGATGTTTATCTAAGTCTGTTGGTTGAAGATCTAAGAAAGTTGTGGGATGAGGGGGTTATAGTGTTTGATGCGTTTCGCAAGGAGACGTTCGAAATGCGTGCAATGCTTTTTTTGTACCATTAATGACTTTCCAGCATATGGGAATCTCAGCGGTTATAGTGTTAAGGGTCATCATGCATGCCCCATCTGTGAAGAAAACACAAGCTACATACAACTAAAACATGGAAGAAAAACAGTCTACAGTAGGTATCGCCGTTTTCTAACACCCAATCATCCTTACAGATGATTGAAAAAAGCTTTTAATGGAAGTCAAGAGCACGATATTGCGCCGATACCGTTGTCTGGTGAGCAGGTATATCAGCGGGTTCAACACCTGAATACTGTATTTGGAAAGACCCAAAAGAAGGATAAAAGTAAGACTTGCATATGGAAGAAGAGGTCCATTTTCTTTGATCTTCCGTACTGGTCTGATCTAGACGTTAGACATTGTATTGATGTTATGCATGTGGAGAAAAATGTTTGTGATAGTGTGATTGGGACACTCCTTAACATTCAAGGCAAGACGAAGGATGACTTGAATATGCGTCAAGATCTAGCTGATATGGGGATACGATACAGTTGCATCCAAGGTGTGATGGGAAGAAAATTTACTTGCCCCCAGCTTGCCATACTTTGTCCAAAAAGGAGAAGATAAGTTTTTGTCAGTGTCTTCGTCGGGTGAAGGTTCCACAAGGATACTCTTCAAATATTAAGAGCCTTGTGCAATTGAAGGAGCTTAAGCTTGTAGGGTTAAAGTCTCACGATTGTCACGTGCTCATGCAACAATTGTTAGTCGTGGCTATACGAGACATCTTGCCAAACAAAGTCAGGTTAGCCATAACTCGCCCGTGCTTTTTCTTCCATGCTATATGTAGCAAAGTCATTGATCCTGTCAAGTTTGATGAGCTGGAAAATGAGGCCGCAATTATACTGTGCCAGTTGGAGATGTATTTCCCCCCTGCTTTCTTTGACATTATGATTCACTTTATTGTGCATCTGGTCAGAGAAATCAAATGTTGTGGTCCTGTTCATACACATAAATCAAAT
This sequence comes from Glycine max, assembly GCF_000004515.6. Lineage (NCBI taxonomy): Eukaryota > Viridiplantae > Streptophyta > Magnoliopsida > Fabales > Fabaceae > Glycine > Glycine max. The sequence continues at coordinate 36,392,938 of NC_038251.2, forward strand.
TCATTAATATGTAATGCATATATTGGATGAAAGCTTTGAAAATGGAACTTATGGCAGTTCATCTTAAATTGTTGCAGGTACTCTTACTTCTTCAGATACTGTTCATTCTTCCTAGCAGGTACTCTTCCTTCTTCAGATATTGTTCCTTCTTCCTAGTGTCTAATTCTTGACTCATTTTGTATGGTGTACTATATGATGATGTAAATGGGATAATGGTTTCTGAACAGTTTTTATACCCGTTTTTTGTTTATGTTCAAGATAATGCTACAATTAACCAAATGCAACCGATGGAAACCTGATAACATGACCAAATAATGAACTTATTAGGAAAATTAGGAAGAACGACAAACACTTTTGACATCATTCACGTAGCCATCATGATCTTACGAGAACTCAAATTATGGATAGAAAACAAGTAGCTCTCAAATACCTATGTCAATATAGTACAATATAGCAATGTGAGTGAAGTAGATAGCAAGGGAAGCCTATTTATTCTCTTAAACTATTAGATGCGATGGCTTTGCATTCCAAAATCATATTTAAGTATAATTACAGGTCAAAATGTAACTTGTTAATAAATTAATAATTCTTTTTTAAAAAATTACTAATGATGTCAAATTGAGTTTGTAAATAAAATATAATCAAAATGTGTCTGTGGGGATATGAACAGGCAAACATCCACTGGCACAATAATGATGTGTCCAAAGTATACATATCACTCCTAAACCAGTTCACTTTTCATGTACAAAAATATAAATTCAAAAGAAAATACATAGCAAGGTGAGGTCAACTGCTTCAGGTTTGAAGCCTTAGCAAAAGATAGCTTCACCCACGAAACTCCTAAACCAGTTCACGTTTCATGTACAATATTATTTAAAGTCAAGCCCAAGGGGTTAATTGTGTAGAGCAAGACAAGGTTTCAAACTTGATAGTTCACAGATTTCAACTGTCACTTGTCCCATTAGGATAAGATAAATGTAAGTATTCTACAAGAGTTATTTGAGTATTGTGACTTTTCCTACCTTAGACTAAAACATCATTTCCTTCTTCTCAATTTGTCACTACAAAAAAAAAAAAAAAACAGGTTTTTCTATTGTGTTTTATCTAAATTTAGTTTAGATCCTTTTTTAACGATTTCACTGGTCTTTCTTGGTTTATCTCTCTATCATAATGGATTGGATTATTTTTTATCCAATTTAATTTTTTAGCTGAGTCTTTCATTTATCTTCTCAAATGGTGATGCACAACAGTATTGGGAGCAGTCCAAGAATGTTATCTCTGGTAATTGGGAAGTTGGAGTTGTTTATGACTCAGAAATTCAGCTTGGTTAAAATGAAAAAGGCACTTTCTGATTTCAGGAATATAGATAGTGACTAGATTACTAGTGTTTTAATTGTTTATGTTTTGTGTTATTCTAAGAATGTTCCTTTGTTGTGAGTGGATCTAAGTGCTCTTTGTATTGGGGACTAAAACTATGGGGATTCATATATTTTCCGTATGAATCATCACAGAATATGAATAAATAAAAGTGATGCTCTGCTAATGTCATAAGAATTCCTTCAGCTTTGTTATTGTTAAGATTAAATTGATATCTCATGCATATAAGGCATAGGCAAAGAACTGTACTTCATTGGGTAGCTTAAATTAATATCTAGTGGCAATGCCTCCAATAAACCAAGCAAAGCCATCATTGGTTTACACTCAACAACTTTGACATACAATCAAATGCCTTCATCAAAGTCCCGTGCATCTGCACCCCCTCAGGACAACATAGGTCCGTCAATGCCTTCATGGCAAGGAAGTTGGTGGCCTTACAATTACAGAAGCCAAACTCAGAGATGACAAACATGTTCCAAAACAAACTCTTGAGAATACTTATGGTGTAAAATCCATGGCAAGTTACTTGCTTCACAATTTAGCAAAAATAGTCAAAGCTTTTAATCTGCAAACTTTTATGGCTTGATACAAAAAATTATGTGTAAATGAACAAAATGATGGATTAGGGATTCACGAAAATAGGGAACAAATGGAATGAACTACTTTCCAAATAGCTACCTGTGCCTACCGGATTTCACTTTCAAACTAGCCATTTCATCAATCACAAGCTCGTCAATTAAGTCCTTAAATATCTGTCTCTCAACATCCAACACAACCCCAGGTAATTGAATTGAGAAACCTGTCCAGTTTTCTGAGTGACACATCACATCTTCCCGTAGCATACTTTTCAGTTCATCCCCCTCATCTTCTAAGCTACAATCTGGCTTCACATATTGAAGTTTTTGTACCTCAAAGCAAAGTTCTTTAAGAAGCTTTTGTGCACTGACGAATTTCATTGCTACGAGTTCATTAGGCTTCAAGCATGGCTCAAGAAAAGAGCCTAGTTTTTCACCAGGAATCTCATTCACAGCATCAAAAATGAGTTTCCTTTGCCACTTCTTTGTATTTAGCTTCATGTAAGCAGCTTTTCCAAATCTGCTTTTGTCTTTCAAAAGCAAACTACTTAACTTGGTCTGCTCCAGCACAAGGAATAACTCAGGGTTAATGGGATGACCTGATGAGTGATGTTAAAATGTCAGCAACTCAGAACTCAAAGCTCTCAATAATAGACCTGAAGTTAATAGTATTTCAGCAATGTATCTGTGGTCTGGATTTGTATTTTCACAAAGGGAAGCTATGTAATCATTTCTAGTTTCATCATGACTCGAATTTAGCAGCCTAAGCTTTTGAATAAGACAATCTATGCTTTGCAATTTCTTGCAATTGATCTCGACAGAATGAAATGATGCTAATGAGGACACTTGTTTGATGTGAGCATGAAAATGTATGACTCATGCAATCCTATTTATAGATAGATGCTAGAATGAATTAATGCTGGTCCAATTAGGATATCATAAAATCACAACTTGTTCTTCACTGAAACAAGGATTTTTTATTAGTAGTACATGACAAAAGGGCAATGAAGAAAAAAAATACCTATAACCTATTACCTAGCTAGTAGCAAACACAAGTGAGAACATATATAGAAATTAAAGTATTAGATTATATTGGCATTTGGCATTTAAAGCAACTAACACAAATATTGGTACCATCGAAGACATTACTGTTGAATTTGATTTTAAGGCCTAAATTAAGTCTGATTAATTCTAGTTTCATTAATATTCATGAGTGTACGTTTGAGAATTCAATCAAATGTACTAGCTATCACATGAAAATTCAACAGTAACATGTATATTAATGTACTATGCGTTTTCATTGTTTTGTTCTGATGTGGCTAACCCAACTTATGTTTATCTCATTCTAAGAAAATGAGTGGAAATTTAATCTATGATTTATTATATATGAGACTTTAATTGTTTATCTAGAATAGTCATACAAAATTAGTTTATGAAATTATAAACATTGATCACATTTTATTTAAAGAACTGTTGATGTCGATATTTGTCTGTAATCGAAATTTACATTTTCTTGATGTATACAGGATTATAGCTTCTCCACCTGCCTCCCCTCCTCCTCCTCCTCCTTCTCCTCCTCATCCTCCTCCTTCTGACGCATCGGCTTCACTGTCTGTCGTGAAGCAGACACGCAAAGCCTCATGCCTACGATCATTGTCTACTAGACTTCCTGGTGCTGAGAGACCAATGGTCCATGTTGATCCTGCTACCGACAAGGCCGACGGTCCCCACAGGAAGAAATTAAGAACATATTTGGGGATTATGGCGCGTGATAAGGTGGACATCACCTACGAGAACTAGAAGGAGATCCCTACTGCTCAGAAGGACTTGATTTGGGAGGATATTCAGGTATTTTTCTTTTCTTATTTGATTTTGTTTAATTAATAGCCAAAAAATACATTATTGTAACAAATAAACCTTATTTGATGTTGTCAGGCGGAATTTGAAATCCCAGAGGCTTTTGACAGTAGGACGAAAAGGAAGTTACTTCAGACCGTGGGCGAGAGATGGAGGCAGTTTAAATCAGACCTCACGAGGAAATAGGCCCTTACAACCGATCAGGACGGTGTGGAGGACACTGTCTGTGAGAAATACGACATCAACAAGGAAAAATGGGCCCAGTTTTGCTAGACTCGCAAAGACCCTTCTTGGGAGGTATGTTCCTTGCCATTTAAGTTGTTTTTCAAAAAACATTAACTTGTTATACTTCATTCTAGCAATTTGAAATATTATTGTTTTATTTTTGCAGGATGTGCGCAAAAAGGCACAGACCATCCAGAAACAGAACACTGCCCCCCACGTTTTGTCTCGTGGGGGTTATGGATATTTGGAGCAGAAGCTCCTGGCTGAGAAGATGAAGAAGAAGTTGGAAGAAGCTGCATAATCAGGAAGCGTTGATGGCGTCATTGACCCTCCATCCCCGGTCAAACGCCACGTGAAATGGAAGATGACGGCTGAGGCCGCAAAGGAAATCGCTGAGAAGATCGTAAGTCATTTTCAACTAACCATTAGAATTATATTTCAATATTTTGTGAATGCCATGTACAACTGTGTGTTTTATGTGTAGGATTCCTTTGAGGAGCAGGCAACACAGGGATCCTTCGTCCCCCATGGACGTCAGGATGTTCTCACCACTGCTATTGGACGTCCAGAGCACCCTGGACGTGTCCGTGCTGCTGGAGCCGGTGTCACCATCAAGCAATACTTTGGATCGGCTCCAAGGACGTCCCGCAGCTCTTCCTCCCTGCCTACTGAAGAATTGTAGTAACTGACCCAACAAATCAGGGACTAGCTAGAGGAGTCCATCACAGAAAAAGTGACGCGGCAACTCATGGCATCCTTCAGCCTGATGCAGTCCCAGATTCAGTCCCAGATGCAATCTCAAGGACTTGCACTGCCTCCCGAGCCTCTGGTTGGTCCCTCCGATCCTCGAGTAAGCACAAAGGGGAGTTGTGTTGATCCCTCAGGAAATGATCCTGAGACGGGTGACTCGGATAGATACGGCTTGTACATCAAAGAAGATCTTGCCCGCCTGGTTGCCCTGGGGAGAGTTTATGAGGGATCCACTGTTGTTCACAACACTCCTTTGTTGCCTGACCAAGTAAAGGTGGGTGTGGAGGAGGTTACAGATGCAGATGCTCCAGTTCTTGTATCCACCGATGAGGTTTCCTTAGTGGGGCAGGCAATTCACACCTTCCTTGCTTGGCCGACACATCTGGTTAAGTCTTTATCACAGCAGGTATTTTACTCTTACTATATGTTTCTTCTTTTTGAATTAATTCATTCAGCGTGCCTCAAATTAGGCCATTTAACTTTGTTTCATGAACAGGCAGCTGTGTCTCCGACAAAACCACCTTAAAAGCCCAATCCGGAGGTCGATGATCCACTTTATCTGATGACATTGACCATCCTAGAGCTTTTCCTGAGTCCTTATCAGGTTACATGGGATGCCACCGTGTTCGGGGTCTTTAATCCATATTTCCCGCTCTACATAAAGCATGAAGACCTCTCCGAAATCGCACACGGTGGTTAATGCCTCAACATATCAGTGTTACAGTTGTGGATTCTGTAAGTCATTTTAGATTACTTTTAATTACCTAAGTTATTGCTTTTAATTCAGTAATATTTAACTTTGAATTAACATAAACATGCATCTCACTGAAACAAGTATGCGGGCAGGGAATTCTGATATCTATGGATTCCTCGAGCCACAGTCCATTCAGAGGTCTGGGCAATCGCAGTTTGAGTCTGAAAGTTACATAAAGACTTGGATGCAGAGTTCAAAACGGGATGTCTATCTTGGAGCCTACCTAAATGGGTAAGTCACACAAAATAATTGAATTTAATTAATGTTTACTAATATACTAACCCATATTCATCCCCACTGCAGCGGGCACTGGCAGATGGTGGTCATTGTGCCCAAGGAACACCTAGTTGTCTAGTTTTGTTCATTGCATAACAGGCCAGACAACTACCTTAAGGGGATAATTAACAGGTTAGTATTCTTTTCAATTCATTTGCATTCAAATACCTCAACAACACCACTTTTTAATTGTTACTCGCATGGAACAATGCTTTAAAAGGTCTTGATGATGCTCTACAGCCTAAATCAAAGGCTCCTGCTAGGTGGATTGTCGTCAAGGTACGTCATTTACATAAAACTTCCATTTATATATATTTCTTATGTGTCTGTACACTAATTGTTTAATTAATATCCAAATTTCATTATGTATTTAGTGTAATAGACAAAAAGGAAGTACTGAGTGCGGCTACTATGTCATGCACTGGATGTCCACCATCATTTTAGGAACTTTTAGGAATAACTGGGAAGCAGTACGTTTACTTCAAACAAATTCGATTTTTTTTTTATAATTTGTATTACATTATTAACTTATTATGATTTATTTCATCATGCAGTATTTTAACAATCCTAGACCATTGGAGCCAGAGAGATTAAAGGCGTTGCGGATCCAATGAGCACAATATTATCTTCGAGTTAGAGATCAGTCCAAGGATTTAGGGACATTAAGTTTAGCTTAATTTACTTTGGTTTAACATTTTTGACATTTCCTATGTAATTTGAACATTGAATTCATTTGTTGATTGTTGTTTATGATAAATCAATTATTCGATGTTTATTATGATTAAAACTGCTTGAAAGCAGAATAAAATGTTTATTTGTTGTGAATTGAGTCTGAAATTGCATGTAAAGTACAATTTTGGGTTTTTTGTAAAAACATAAAGTTTATATAAAAAAAACTTGAAAACAACATCGGTTATTAACAAAAACCGATGTTAATATAGTAAATAAAATTGGTTATTTACAAAAACCGATGTCAACGTACATCTTAACATCGGTTATACTAGAAAACCAATGTCAACGTTTACATATTAATAGTGGTTATTTATAAATAACAGATGTTAATGTTTGTATATTAACATCGGTTATCTATAAATAACTGATGTTATATACAAAGAACTACAACAAATAAGGCTATGCAATATCAACGTTGACATCGGTTTTCTACTGAAACCGATGTTAATGTAATATATTAACATCGGTTTTGGTCCAAAACCGATGTTAATATATTACATTAACATCAGTTTTGCTAGAAAACTTATGTCAATATATAACATTAACATCGATTTTACTACAAAACCGATGTCAACGTTCATCATGCATACACTTTTTTTTTGTAGTTCATTGTGTATAACATCGGGTATTTACAAAACCGATGTTATCGTATTTATGTTAACATCAGTTTTTTAAAACCGATGTTAACAATAATGTATTCAACATCGGTACTTTCAACATCGGTTTTAGAACCGATGTAGAATGTCGTAAATAACCGATGTTGAAAGTGTAATTTCTAATAGTGGAAGTAATTAAGTGGAGAGAGAAATGAATAACAATGTTAGAAAATAGTATAAATAATTAATAAATTTAATATAATTAATTAAATTAATTATTTGTTAAAAGATAACTGAAAGAGTCTTATATATAAAAATAGAAGTAGTACTTTCTATGTCCAGGACTAGATATCTTGAGTGTGGAGAAATGTGGGTGGCCTAATAATAACATCATATGCCTAGAAAAGACATCTAGGGGGCATTTGGTAGGGACAAAATTTTCTTATACATGGAAATCATGATTTTTGAAAATTATGATTCCTGAAAATAGTTAAAATACATTTGATTAGTCGTAGTATATTTTTTGGGAATTAAATATTCTCAAATTTGGTTATATTAAAACTTTCTTAGGTATCTAAGAATTTTTTTTACTAATATGACTTTCATTAAAATAACTTCATTAAATATTTGTTTTACTTAAATTTTATTTTATTCTTTAGGTGTATTCTCTCCTTAACTGCATTCACGTTTTTTATTTTACTTTTGACTTTGTATTCATAGAATTACATTATACAATCTAATGATTGAATGCTCTCCTAAAAAATTGGTATGACATTATAAAATGTTAGTTTTTTCAGTTTTGTATTCACAATATGTAATCATATTTTTTGTCAATTTTTTCTATTCTGACATTATGGGCAGTGTTTTGATTTTAAATAAAGAAATTGGTGTGTAGTATTTTTATATTTTTTTGGTAACCATGTTATTGATATAGAATATTCACCGGCTTTATTGATGATTAATCTTCGTTCACTTTAGTGGGATTCTTCTCTTTCAATCATATTTTTCATCCACAATACTTAACCCTAAGACATTGCTTAAGAGAATTAAGTTCAGTATCATTAGGACCAACGACTTATTGGTGTAGTGTTTTAATATTTTGATTCACTTTTTTGAATTAAGAATGCTTTGTGATTCATTTTGATGAGAAAGACAAAGGAATCTAAACAAGAGATAAAAACATGCAGAAAAATAAATAAACACAAAAATGGGGTTTCGAAGAGAAAGACCGGTAGTAGTACGTAATTGAGTGTGTAACGTTCAACAATAGAGAATGGATTTTTGGATAGAGATGAACCCTACCTAGTTGAAGATAATTTATATTTGGAAAAAGGATAATATATAATCTTTTATGTTATTAAAACATTCCCTCTTAGATTCCCAACTCCCTTCCCCCTCTTAAATTCATGAATTAGTGTATGTGTAGAAAAATAACTAGTTGAAAGTTAAATTAAATTATTAAGTATAAGTTAGATTAGATTGGACAATCGTGTTTGTATTATATATGCGGGCACATGATACAGAATTTTCTCATTTTATAGCTTGAAACGTGTAGTACAAATTGTTGCACGAAGTGTGCATTTCTTTAACACTTATCTCTCTCTCTCTCTCTTCCATTTTTGTTCATTTAATTTTTTTTATTTTTCATCCTTAAAGCAAGTATTTTAAACGGTTAAAAAATGTTTTGATAGTAAAAGAAAGTGTTATCTAAAACATCATAAAGAGAAAAAAAGTAAAACATTACATAGACAAAAATTACAAGCACTATTAGAAAATACACCTTCGACATCGGTTATTTACGGCATTCTACATCGGTTTTAAAACCGATGTTGAATGTATTATTGTTAACATCGGTTTTGAAAAACCGATGTTAACATAAAAATGCTAACATCGGTTTTGTAAATAACTGATGTTATATATAAAGAACTACAACAAAATAAGTGTATGCATAATGAACGTTAACATCAGTTTTCTATATAGAAAACCGATGTTAACTAATATATTAACATCGGTTTTTCTAGAAAACTGATGTCAGCGTTCATTATGCATACACTTATTTTGTTGTAGTTCTTTATATATAACATCGGTTATTTATAAATAACCGATGTTAACGTGTGTATATTAAATAACCGATGTTAACGTTTGTATATTAACATCGGTTATGTATAAATAACCGATGTTATTAGAAATAACCAACATCGGTTTTTGAAAAACCGATGTTAAGGTGCATGTTGACATCGGTTTTTCTAAATAACCGATGTTGTTTACTATATTAACATCAGTTTTTATTAATAACCGATTTTGTTTTCAAGTTTTTTTATATAAACTTTCTATTTTTACAATAAACCTAAAATTGTACCTGTAAAATGCAATTTCAAACCCAATTCACAGCAAATAAATATTTTATTCTGCTTTCAAGCAATTTTAATCACAATAAACAGTGAATAATTGATTTATTATTAACAACTATCAACAAATGAATTCAATGTTCAAATAACATAGGAAATGGAAAAATGTTAAACCAAAGTAAACTAAGCTAAACTTAATGTCCCAAAATCCTAGCTCTCAGCTCTAACTCGGAGATAATACTGTGCCCACTGGATCCAAAGCGCCTTTAATCTCTCTGGCTCCAATGGTCTAGGATCGTTAAAATACTGCATGATGAAATAAATGATAATAAGTTAATAATGTAATACAAATTATAAAAAATCAAATTTGTTTGAAATAAACGTACCGCTTCCCAGTTATTCCTGAAACTTCCTAAAATGATGGTGGTCATTCAGTGCATGACATAATAGTCACACTCAGTGTTTCCTTTTTTGTCTATTACACTAGATACATAATGATTTTTGGATATTAATTAAACAATTAGTGTACAGACACATTAGAAGTGTATATAAGTGGAAGTTTTATGTAAATGATGTACCTTGACGACAATCCACCTAGCAGGAGCCTTTGATTTAGGCTGTGGAGCATCATCAAAACCTTTTAAAGCACTGTTCCAGACGAGTTTTCTAGCTCCTGCAACTGTGATCAATGTAGGAGATCATCAAGATCACAATGTTAATGTTGTTATTGGTGGTCATACTCATCATCAGGACCTGATGGGAATGGATCCAATGGTGATGCCTTCACAGCAAGAACATTGGTTGCAAATGCAAATTCCTACAACTATTAACATACACCAACATTAGGAGCAACAACATCATCATCAACAGATGAATTTTGGGGGGTGTCAAGATTTCAGCGTTCCTAAGTCATTATTTTTCGAGAACCAAGTAATGGAAATTGTTTACTTAGAAAATTCAGCGATTCAAGGAACACATTAATATGTTAGAGAAAGAGAAGTGTCACTTGCAGAAAATGAATAGCCTACTCAAAAAGCTGAAGGTACACTCAACAATCCACTTCTCTATCTGCAATCCTTTTTCACCATATGTCTCAACTGCAAACGAGTGGTGTGGGTGGTAACTCTAGCATTGCATTGCTTGCCCAAAACTAATCAAAGGGCAAGTGCACAGCTGGCCAGCATAGGTGCCAAGGTTGAAATGCATGGTGGGGTGTTAGGATCCCATTTCAAGGTATAGAATGAGTCTTGCATTGGAAGTATGGGATTCTAGTGTGGATATAAGGCCCTGAGCTCTCCAACTATAACAAATGACTTTTGTGGTGCGGTCCTCCCAAGGAGAATGTCATAGGCCAACAAGGACACATGAACTTTTTAGCAATAAGATAAGCAGATATTTGGGAATTGATTAGAATGCTATAATTACTTGCAAAAACTGAAAGGCATTCAACATTAACATTCAGCAATACTTAGCACGCAGTAGGAGAAAAATAGGTTTCCCTGTAAAAGTTGGGTATTAGATATTTGGCTTCACAGTTGGGAAAAAATGGATACTCTCTTATTCCTTCAAATTTGTAAATTGCGTAGGTGCCTAGGTTTAAGGAACAAAAGATTTTATCCACACAGCATTACCCACTGATATACTAATTACTTACCTTTCTCAAAATTGATTTTTTTTTATTAGCATTGAGTTTTTGGTTTTCAGGGTTGTTTGTTAGAACTATTGAAATCTTAAGGACAGAGCTTCTTACATGTGGCTAACCATAAACTTGAAGGAATGTCTGTGTGAAAATAATTTACAAAACATTGAAGCCAAAGTCAAAGAATGGTCAAGGGAAGTAGATGAGTTGAAGACTGAACTACAGAAGTTTAGGAACGATGAAGGCCACACAAAGACAGGGTTGTCCAATGTTTTATTTTTATTTCCTTACTTTTGGAATAGGCATAGACTTGGTAGACAAGCTAAGAAGATGGCAGAGAGAGTTAAGAATCTAATAGATGAGTCAGCCAAGTTCAATGAAGTTTCCTACACAGACAACTTTTTTTTTTTATCAGCAAACATAATATCATATATTAATTGAGTACCAGAGGTACTGAAAATACAGATAACCATCCAGAATTGGTCCCAAGACATTTGGTTTTCTTTGAACCATAATTTGAAATATCATTTAGGTTATACAGAAATCTACGCTAATATTCTATCTTGTTCTATTTAGAACAGGCAACTTAACATCTAATGATTTCACTTCTACAACTATACAAGTAATGCTTACAAAAACAATTTCAAAGTATTTTTCGAATCAAAGATATAAATACCTGAGTTGGAAGCTTCTGCACAATGGACTTTATATAATGAGCGTAGGAACACTTTTGGAAATAGCAATGAGCGCAGGATCAACAATGGCTAAAATCACTCCTAGTGGAATCTGAAAATCAAATGAGAGTAGGCCTTATAATCAATTAACATAGGTAATAAGTGAGGTTGTTATGCATACAGGCAGAAGACAATGAGGTTGTTAAGCATAGTTGTAATATATGTTTTTAAAATCTGGTCCTAGTTACTTTCATTTTAGACAAAACTGTACATCATGTATTTGCATTCAATTAATATCTACTATTATCCCAAAAAAAATAAAAACAAAACCTTTTAGCAATTCAAAAACCTAGTCACGTAATCTAAGTCCATGGGTAGGTCAATTATTTCTAAACCCATTAATTATAAGGATAATGAAGATTTTTGTGCATCTCATAATGTGTCTGACATGTTATCTAGTGGTGTCTCTTAGATGATGACGAACAAACCAAGATCAGATATTTACATCAACCTCCCAACTTTGCAGAAGCACTTGAATGAGAAAAGAGATTGTGCTAATCAAATTCATAAAGCTGCAATGGCTATAAATAGCAGTGCTCTTGTAGAGATGGATATCCCATAAACATATATGTCTAATCTTCCCAAGGTCATTCCCATTCATCTTATTTATACAAGTGAGTAATTGTTTGATGTAGAATAGAAAGCATAAAGCACTAACAAAAAACACAAAACTCAAACAACAAAGATGGAAGCAAAGATCTGATTTCATTCTTCTTTTAGGCTTATAGTAACAGACCTTCATGCGACCCTTGCATCTTGTGCATCAATAAGCTAATCAAGTAATTATGAACAAGCTTAGATACACAGTTTTAATATTCCAGAAATGAAAATGAGTGTTAAGGTTGGAGAAGGAGAATTCATTGTGAGTGTGGTATCATAGCCTCTTTGATGTTACATACCATGCCAAGCACCAAGCTTAGATACAAAGTTTTAATTTCATTCTATATTTAGCTGGTAGATGTCATGCATCTTCCTTTTCAGTTTTCAACAATCTCAAAACTATCCAAGTTTGACTGCACAAAAACAAAGTTGCAGTTCTTTAAGTGTTTTTGTGATTACTAGCCTATGCTTAGGGTGAGGAGAATCAAAGAAGGTTGCATGTCTTGGCTCCAACTGCAGCTTGTGGTTGCCAGTTAGTTAGGATAGGTAGGATAACTAGCTATGACAAAGGTGTATGTTAGCTGTCAGTTAGTTAGGATAGCTAGGAGAACAAAGAGTTAGTTAGTTAAATTGGAGTATATGCTAACTGGGATTTGCAAGATTCAGGGAATGGGATGAGGTTGGGGTGGTGTAATCTGCCTCTACTGTGTAGTGACATATATCCCTCTACATATACTTATTCACAATCCGTTATGTTATGAGTGGGAAGGCTTTTGTAATCTTTTGGAGAACAATGTAATTTCTTCATCTCCATTATTATTTTATTACAAATTGCATTGTTGATCTTAATTCAGAAACTTTAAAGTTGAAAACCTATTTATGAAAGACTACCTTCACTACAAAGAGACTATGGCAAACAAGGTAGAGAAGCATAGTGGGCAACAAAATAGAGAACTCTTCATGGTCTTCAGCCACCTGAAATAGGCAACCTTTTCATTCGCAAGAACAGTTACAGGGAGTTTTCAGAGATTATTGATCAAGCTAAGAGACATGTTGAGGATGTTAGATAAGTCACAATATCTTGACTTTCAGTGTTCTATTGTATGGCATTAAGTTTGTGTGTGAAAGGATTTCTATAGGTATTTTTTATTTTGTTCTCTAATCGTAATTAGAGTTTCATCTCCGTAATTTGTATGCAAACATTTATTAAAGAAATTACTGAGATGAAACTCTAACTTTTAATTGGAGAACACTAAAAGCACCTACCAGATACTATATGTAAGTTGTGTCCTTCAATTATAATGTTGAGGGATGAGTTAATAAATTATACGTGTCATTCTGTCTTACAAAGATTTTTTAAATTGGTTCACAAGCTTTAGGGACCTTCATACTTTAAAACAACATGTTGAATCAGTGAAGCTGAAGACATTGATACAATCCAACAAACATTATACAATTTAAGGAGTTTGGACAAGCTTTAAGCACAACACACTTTGGTGCTTGTCCAAGAACTACAACAACAAATATAATGATATCAAGGTCACTTTAACGCTCTAAATTTTTTTTTTGTTGATGAAATTTTTTTATCTTCTATCTTAATTTTCTATCAGCATAAAGGAAGATGGATTCTGATACTGGCCTTTAAATAAATTCCCCAATTATACCTCACCAGCCCTAGTGCATCACATGGTCCTCATGTACTCTTCTTTTTCACTTTCATGGGCTAAGTACATGTTCCTCCCCATGATAAATTCTGTGTAAATAAGTATGACTTATATAAATGTTAACCATTAAAAGAGACAATATTAGAGCACTTGTCAAAATAAGAAACTACTTGGCAAGCCATGGCAATCTAAATTCCTTTTTGGTTTTGCCCTGCCCACAACCATAATGCATCCTAATTGTCATACCCTAATTTCGTCCGGGGATTATTACTTGTTGACATGCAACCTTTGGTTAGCCGCTTTGAGATACTTGGCGTCCTTTGTTGCACAATAAATGAAGTCCCGAGACGTGTTAGAAATCAAAAGGAAGCAGGCTAGCGCAATCCGTGAAATTCCGTGATGTGGCGGAAATCAAAAAGAGGTGTTTTTGCGTAATCCGTGAGTTTCCGTAACTTCTTCGAAAGCTAAAAAAGAGTAAGTATATATTCCGTAAGGATTCGTAACCTTGCGGAAGGAAAATAAGTATCGTTACGAAATTCATAAAGTTTCGTAACGTTACGAAAAAAGAATTACCAAAAAAATAGAAGGGGGGTGCATTTAGTAAAAAAGGGGGTACAAATAGCAATCTGGCCCACTTGGGCCTTCCAGATCCTTCCTCTAGAAGGTTGTTGCTTCTGGAGGAAGCAACCTTGCTCGCCTGGGCGAGCTGGGTGGCAAGCTCCTCCCCTATTTTGCTATAAATAGGGGGAGGAGTGAAGAAGAAAAGGGTTCAGCCTTCTTGGCACTTTTCCCTCGCTCGAAATTGCTGAGGAAAATTGTTTCCGTGAAGAAAATCCAAGCCGAGGCGCTTCCGTAACGTTTCCGTAACATTTCCGTGAGTAATTACGCGAAGATTCTCGACCGTTCTTCAAGATTCATCGTTCGTTCTTCGTTTTCTTCAGTCTTCAACGGGTAAGTACCTCAAACTGAGTTTTTCAATTCATTCTATGTACCCGTGATGGTCCACATTTTGTTTCATGTATTTTTATTCTCGTTTTCATTTGCTTTTTATACCCCCTTTTGACGTGCTTAAGGCATTTATTTAAATCATTTCTCGCCTAATCTAAAAATAAAATAAATTTCCACCGATCGTTTGAATTATATCATCCGTTAATTTCGGTTAAAATGAATTCCGATCGTTCGTTCGTGCCGTAACCACGTTGGAAATAAAAAAAAGAGATAAAATAATAATATAATAATCAAAAAATGTCTTTTAGTAAAATAAAGCAAAAAATCAATCGGACGTTTTCTCTTTGGGATTTCTCATTCTTAATTGAATTGACTAATAACTAAAGTGAAACTAAGGCTAAAATCAATTCGCCTAGTCAAGCTCGTCCACAAAAATAGGGTTTTGAAAGTTTATCATTTCAGTTTCTTACCAAGTAAAAAGGATCTTTTTTAAAGTCCAACGCCTTAAAAATGATCGCAATTCAAGTAAAAAGAATCGCTTGATTCACTCTTAAGAAAGAACTAAGTAGGTCTGATTTCCTCTCCAAAGGAGGGTACGTAGGAGCAAAAGCCCCACTTTTGTCGACCTCAAAAAATAAAAAGAAATAAAAGTTAAGATAACACAATTCCACAATTCTAAAAAATAGGCTGTTGTCCTTTGAGACAAACATGAGAGGTGCTAATACCTTCCTCAAACGTAAATACAACTCCCGAACTTAGAATTTTCATTTTGACCGGTTTCCTTCGGTTTTTCCGACGTTTTCCACAAATAAACGTTGGTGGCGACTCCGCGCATCTTTCCTCCTTTGGAAAGTGCACCCGTGAGCCTCGCCTCGCTCGCCCGCAAAAGGGCAAGATTTCGCCTGTGCCGCTGCAAAAAGACGAGTGTGGATCATGCGCACCAACATGACCACTTTTACATGGATATGGATGACGTTGCTATTTAGTAACATTCTGCCCGGCGACCACAATGCCAATCTCCCCCTGCAGATGTATCGGTTAGGCCCTATACCCGGGTTCATGGGAATTTAAGGAGTGGAGGTGAATCTATCATCATGCTAGGTCTCCGACTTGCTTGATAATAGTGAAACCTCGTGTAGAGCTTTCTCTCTTTATAATGTGTTGTCGCTGGTATTCCATACCGCCACAATATTATTATCTTGAGTGATGATACCTCTAGAAAACAGCCGTGTGAGTTATGAATTGTTGGGGAGTAGTTATTAGAGACCCCTAGATATTGTCCTATAGGTTCCCAAATAGGGGCAAAGAGCAAACATGCTCCGTGCCATTCGTTCTCATGCATTTTTTGGTAAATAGCACTAGTTTATAGTTTTGCTAGTGATGTTTGTTTTCTTTAGAGTAATACGTAACCTTTTTAATACTATGTTGAGGCGCCATCATGCCCAAAACGTAGCATTAAAGTTGGATCTCTACAGTCTCGTATGTGTGAATTACCCCTTTGTGTTGTTTTCTTTCCGTTTCATGCATGCGCATCTGCATCATACCGTCACACACGCGTTGTATGTGGGTCTCGTCTTTTGTCATGGGAAGCCGGAAGATCCATATCGTCTTCTTAACTGCACACATGGGGCACTGCGCCCCCCCAAATGCGCAATAAGGAGAGATAATTTTCCGGGCTCTCGTGTCCGTAAATGCATTCATATCATGCACCGCATAAACATCTCTTCAGCATCATAATGAACATATCGTTCCTGCATTTGTCCGTTATCACATTCCCATTTTGCATGAGTCATTGCATCATTATGCATATGCGTTCAACATACTTTTTGTTCTACATGTTTGCTCATACATGATCCTTGTATTTTCCTCTACAAAACAAAAACAAAAAAAAGGGGAAGCATGAAAATTCATGATGCATTCTTAGTTGCATGTGTTAGGTACCATGAGCCAACCATGTTGGGATCATAAACCCATTTCTAAAATTAAAAAAAAAAACACAAACAACAAAACAAAATGATTGAGCATGGTACCTAATGCGTGGTTAATTAAGAAAGGATGTCTCTTCGGGCATCTCAATCTCATAATTACATTTTCCATGCATAGCATGCGTATTCTCGAGTCTTTCATCCCTATGAAATGTTGTTGAAATATTGGCGATCAAAATTGCCATTCTCTGGGTTATGGGGTTGAACCAAGCTCGTGCTTTTACGAAAAGGTTCATTGAGTCAAGTTGAAGTATGGAAGTAACCATCTTGCAAAAAAATTGGGGCAAAAGATGGATCGTGTTACATCGCTCCTTCGTCTACTGCCAAACACATTTAGGGCTGTCGATGTCCCTGTTACTTCCAGTTTCACCTTGACAAAGATGTCATGGACCAAGTTGAAAATCTAAATTGATTCAACCCCATGTCCTGTGTAAAAATTCGCAATACTTCAACTATGCATCATTCGCATACATCCATGCTTTTCATTGGTTGCATTGCTCATTACATTCTTTCCTTGAAAAATAAAAAAAAAGGAGAACTTAATCATTGTTATAAAAAAAAAGAACCCGCTTTACGGTGCCCTTACCAAACCTGTGCTAGAGCTAGAGTAATGGGTAAAGCAGAGGAGGTGCAAGAGAAGGTGAAGGCCGACATGGAGGCTATGAAAGAGCAAATGGCCGCAATGATGGAGGCCATGATGAGCATGAAGAAGATAATGGAAGCCAATGCGGTTGGAATTGTCGCTACCAGCGTTGTTGCTAAGGTGAACCCGACGTCCCCATCCGTCATCAATGAATCATCCAACCTCAGATATGGTAGGCAAAGATTTGGGAAGTATGGGCGGCCCCCATGATGTGCAAATTCAAAACGAGCACGCCTTCCCGCCATATGGCTTGCCTCTCAACTATACGCCACCCAATGTGGCGTACACTCCCAATAAGAATGTCAATAACTCCACTCCTATACCCATTGAGAGCCAGCAACCCCAAACTGATCATGCACATGTCTCTTAAACCGTGGGGGAGACACATGAAATTCCCCACCACAATCTAGCCGACCTCAAGCCTTGCCTCGGACAGGCCACTGAAGGGCAAGCAGTTGGTGATATGCCCCTGCAAAACACTTTGGAGGGCCCTCAGTATCACCCACCACTACACCTCTTGCATTCCACGACAAGTAAAAACCCTCATGCTATGGTAGAAATGTGAAAGCTGGATCATCTAGAGGAAAGGCTCAGGGCCATTGAAGGAGGTGAAGATTATTCCTTTGCTAACCTAGAAAAGTTGTTCCCAATACCCAATATCATCACCCCTCTCAAGTTCAAGGTGCTGGACTTTGACAAGTACAAGGGGATTACTTGCCCCAAGAACCATCTAAAGATGTATTGTCGGAAGATGGGGGCATACGCAAAAGATGAGGAATTGTTGATACATTCCTTCCAAGAAAGTCTTACTGGGGTAGTTGTTACCTGGTACACTAACTTGGAACCTTCCTGAGTCCATTCCTGGGAAGACCTAATGGTTGCCTTCGTTAGGCAGTGTCGGTATAATGGCTTTGGATAGGATGCAACTACAAAATATGTGCAAAAAAGGGGGCACGAATCTTTCAAAGAATACACCCAAAGGTGGAGAGACCTGGCAGCTCAAGTGGCACCTCAATGACGGAGAAAAAATGATAATGATAGTAGACACATTACCAGTATTCTACTATGAAAAGATGGTGGACTACACACCTTCAAGCTTTGATGATATGGTCTTCACCGATGAAAGGATCAAAGTGAGTCTAAAAAGAGACAAATCTGATTATCATACTTTGATAAATGCCAAAAAACTAGGGCAAGTGAAGAGGATGAGAAGAAGGGAGAAACCTATGTTGTGACTGCCATTCTTATACGACCAAGTTTCCCACCAACCCAACAATGTCATTACTCAGCCAATAACAAACCTTCTCCTTACCCACCGCCCAGTTATCCACAAAGGCCATCCCTAAAATCAACCACAAAGCCTACCTACCGCACTTCCAATGACAAACACCACATTTAGCGTAAACCAAAACACCAACCAAGAAATGAATTTTGCAGCGAGAAAGCCTTAGAATTCACCCCAATTCCAGTGTCCTATGCTGACTTGCTCCCATATCTACTTGATAATTCAATGGTAGCCATAACCCTAGCCAAGGTTCATCAACCTCCATTTCTTCGAGAATACGACTCGAATGCAACGTGTGCTTGTCACAGAGAAGCCCCGGGGCGTTCCATTGAGCATTGTAGGGCTCTGAAGCGTAAGGTGCAAGGTCTAATTGATGCGGGCTGGCTGAAATTTGAGGAGAATCGCATGTAAATACTGACATTGACAAGAGATGCCACACATGGGGCAATTTTGAAAGCTGTTGTTAGATGTCTCTAATGACTCATCATAATTTTCAAGTGCAAGCCATTGGTCTGTTTGCTCAAGCGACCTGTGCTCTTGAGTTTGGACTTCCAAGACCGTTCAATCAGAGATTACTCATCTTGCACGTTGGTGGGGGTGCCGTAAAACAACGAGTAAAGTTCAAAACAAATAAGTTTCAAAATAAAAAAAAAGGGTTCAAAAAGAAAAAGAAAAAGAAAACATTTGATTGACTGTGTTTTCCAGACGTTCATATGACCTCATTCCGGAAAGTTTGTCTTTTTAGAGAGAAGTAAGTTATCAAGAATAGGATGTTGGACAAATGGCCTTAGTTACCTTCTGAAAATCCCCTCTGGTAATCAATTACACATTATAAATTTTGAATTCAAATTTCTAGTGACTGTGATAAACATTTTCAACTGCCGGTAATCGATTACCATAGAGAAAATCTCAATTTGAAATGATAGAATTCATTGGTCAAACCTTTTGTATTTTCAATTTGGAAACATCTTCCTAAAGATTCTAGAGATCAACTTGATCATATATCTTGATTTTCTTGGATTCTTGTCTTGAATAAAACTTAGAAGCACTTGATCCTTTAGCATCATCAAGACATCAAACATCTTGCTTCTACATAGGAGTCATTTGACTTAATCCATCAAACTGAAAAATCCTTCAACTATTTCTCGTCCTTGGAAAATTCTTTTTGCAAGAATCAGCTGCTTCTTCCTCACTATGAGGTTGTGAAAACAAGACAATAATTGGTACCTCTAAGCCCTACACTGGGACAATGAAAGGCACCATGCATAAACCTCAAACGAACCTAGGGGCAGATTAGAAGTTCTCATCCAATAGGTTCCTTGCTACAAGGTCATGACAAAAGACAACGATTCTACCTCAAAGCCTTACACTAGGGCAATGAAAGGCACCATGCAAAAACCTCAAACGAACCTAGGGGCAGATTAAAATTTTTCACCCAATAGGTTCCTAGCTACAAGGTCGTGACAAAAGATAACAATTGGTACCTCAAAGCCTTACACTGGGGCAATGAGGGGCATCGTGTATGAGCCTCAAGTGAACATAGGGGCAGATCAAAAGTTCTCACCCGTCGCTGTTTTTAAACAAGGAAAAAAGGGTGGGATACAAGCCCTGGAATTTCAATAGATGGATTAAACGTCAAACGGCTCCATTGCCGTCACTCCAAAATGGTCAAGTGACTAAATCAAACAGAACATACACTCTAAGGGAGTTCCTTGAGAGATTTGCAAAAGATAGGATAAGGTTGCATGAATTATCACCTTTTTCAAAAGGACAGTCAATTTGTGTTTTCCAAAAAGATTAAATCAAAATCAAAATCACAAAATAGGGAAAGAATGTCATGAACATTGTACAACTTTCCATTGCATTGCATTGTTTCATATGAGGTCAGCATTACCAAATTTCACAACAAAGGTTGCATGCGTCTGCATCCCTAAAAATCATGTTAACTGCATAGATTTCCTACATCTCGTGTCCAATTTTTTTGGATGACCGGCCCTCTCGATGAGTCGATCTCTTGCCTTCTCATAAAGGTGGACCCTTGGGTACTAGTACCTATCACCTTTAGAGGACTGTATGTCCTCGCCATCAGAGGACTGCACGTCCTCGCCTGCAGAGGGTTGCACACCCTCACCTTTAGAGGGCTACGCGTCCACATTTTCAATGTGCTCCATATCCACACCTTAGGAGAATATAAGGTCCTTTGCCCTTAGATGCTTCACCGAGACTTGCGCTCTCGGTTAAGGGGCCAGTAGTTTCCTTTTATCAGTTCCTGGGCCACCCCCTGATATTAGAGGGTGACCAACTGTGCGAGCACATCCAGAGAGGGAGGCTATCACGCATCTACTATGCATACCGGGGCAAGATTTCACCTGTGCCGCTGCAAAAAGACGAGTGTGGATCATGCGCACCAACATGACCACTTTTACATGGATATGGATGACGTTGCTATTTAGTAACATTCTGCCCGGCGACCACAATGCCAATCTCCCCCTGCACATGGTTCAATTGATTTCTGATGTCATCTATTTGTTTGCAGGGATCGCGCCCACAAGTCGCCCAGTGGGCCCGAAGAAGTCCAACAGGGCCCTGGGGTTTCCAGCTTTGGTTACGGGCCTCTGTAGTCCTACAGGGTGCCCGTTCCCCCCGGCAAGGTCACGTCATCATGACATAGGTAAGTATGCACATCGCTCAACTGATTTCTGATTTCATCTATTGTTTGCAGGGATCGCGCCTGCAAGACACCCAGTGGACCCGAAGAAGTCCAACAGGGTCTTGGAGTTGTCAAGCTTTAATTACGGGTCTCTGTCAGTTCTACGGAGTGCCTGTCACCTCCAGCAAGGGCATCAGGCCCCCTACTAATCGAGCTTTCATCAAGAAGTACTGTGTCCCTAGGCAGGCACAGGGCGGAATACCACAGCAGCCTGGGGATGGCCGGCAGCGGGCAACAGACACACCGCCATCACCTCTAGAGTTCATCTCAGCTCATCCACAAAAAGGTTAGAGCGTTGCTTACGACCCATGGCCGACCAATAGGCGACCAAGTCCAAAGCCAAAGGTAAGCAAAGTACTAGGTCCGTGACCGACAAGCCATCAAGCGTCCAGCTCAAGACATTAAAGAAGCGCTACTAGGAGGCAACCTAGTACCTTTTAAATCTCTGCTTGTTATTTGATCACCTTTGTTTCTCAAGTCATAGCAGGACACACCTAGTTGCTCATGATCCTAGGAATTTAAATAAAACAAGCACAAGCTCGGAAGGTAGTCATACCTCACAAAATATATATGTATGTTTAGGTAGAAAGATACCTTGGATATGCATGTATGTAGGAAAAATACTTCACAATATATATATATATATATATATATATATATATATATATATATATATATATATATATATATATATATATATATGTATGTTTAGGTAGCAAGATACCTTGGATATGCATGTATATAGCAAAAATATCTCACAAAACATATATATGTATGTTTAGGTAGCAAGATACCTTGGACACGCATGTATATAGCAAAATACCTCACAAAAATATACGTATGTTTAGGTAGCAAAATATCTCATGGAAAAAAAAGAGCAAAAAGAGAGCGAGCAAGAAAAGAATAAGATGGAAGAAAAATATAGAAAATAAAAAATAATAATAAAAAGTTGTCTAGCTAAAAAACAACATGCTTGTGAAAAGAGATAATTTCCAACTTTTCTTTGAAAGATTTTACTTATCTTAACCAGTTTTTTTGGAAAAAAAATGTGTGTACACATTTGAAGGGTAAATGCTGTGAAAAGTTTTTCGAACACCCAAGATAGACTCGGATGAATGCACAAATTGATAGAAGAACATATTTTGGAAATACTGGGTTGACTTAAAATAGGGAAAATAAATCCTGAGCCCTAGTGTCACATGACCATAAAAACTTGATGCTTGAGTGTCCACATAGGTGCATGCATGACCAGTTTTGCATAAAATTTCCTAATCATCATTGTTGCATGTGTATCATGGAAATAATGTAGGACATCCCCTTTATCCCCGAACCGCTGGCCAAACCCTGACATATATCATGACCAGCCGTTCTACAAGCCTTGAGCCAAAATCCCAGCTTACCATAAACCTTGACCCAGGGTGAGAATGTCAATCCTTGCCCTCGGAAGAAAACACAAAGAGAAGGAAAATTCCCAATCCAAGAAAGGGAGAAGACACAAAAAGAAAAGAAAATTCCCAATCCAAGAAAGGGAGAAGACACAAAAAAGAAAGAAAAATCCCAATCAAAGAGTGGGAGAAAGCAAAAAAAAAAGAGAGAGAAAGAAAAATTCTCGATCAAGGATCGGAAGAAAACAGAAGAAACATGCAGAAAGGTCTTTAGACCAGACAATATCTGAACAATACGGAATTGTCACCAAATAAACTATAAAAAAAACAAGAAAACCACGACCTAAAGTGGTCCTCTCCCTTTGATTGCCAACCCAAATCCTGTGCGCTAGCGACTTTCTCGCCCCGCACTAAACAAAAACAGAAAATGAGAAGGCAAAAACACTCAAAGCCAAATTCCCCACCTAAAAACCATTCCCAAAATAAGCCCTATTGATCCATGGTCACGCATGTAATCTTTGATTTGATAGGAAATGATTTGCAAAATCAATTCATGACATATCTATGGTTCGGAATTAGGATAAAACACTTACCTGTGTGAGATTGATACACTTTGAGTGATTTTCTCATATCTTTGTTGGACCCCGTGTTTCCTCTAAATGGTCGTTTAGAAATGAAATGCTAACATCCAAAATCTCATTTACGGTTATGAGAAAATTTCATCAGCATACTCTCCTTCCCCGATAGACACATTGTCTTTCATCCAAAAAGCATATGTTGCTCTGATCAGTTGGAAGTTTTGTCTCTTTACTAAAGCATGTTTGCATTTTGGTGAAGAGAACACTGAGACTATTTTTAGTCTCACAGTTAAGCAAGAACTACGTAGGTCTGAGTTCCTTATCACAAATTGAGGATACGTAGGAGCAAAAGCCCTGCTTTTGTCGACCACCCCACTTTCTGTTACCGTGTCCCAAGAGACCGGTGGCATGCGGAGCCACATGACCGTGGGATCCCCAGATTCATGTTCTTTTATGTTTCATCCTTTATCATTTACATGACTTGAGGGACTAACGTTTGTTTTTTGATGTCGCGATTGTCATTTGTTTTGTGCATATATTTTGTTTGGACTATTGCGTTAGTGCTTACTTCATTGTTGTCAATAATGTTTGTTGAAATTCCGGAACCGTGTAGAGTTTTTCATTTAGGAACGTCGTCCTAAAAAATAAAATGAACCAAAAATCCAAATAAAAAGAAAAAAGCGTTGTGAATAAAAGTCATGTTCGTAAAGAAAAGAAAAAGGTTTTTATTTATATATGTGTGTAAAAGGAAAGTGTGTATAAAAGGATTCTTGTGTGTAAATGACGCGTGGAAAGGAATTCTTGTGTCTGCGAGTAACGAGTGTATATGAAGAAACTTTTGTGTGAACCATAAGTGTGTGTTGGGAAAAATGGAAAAATCTTTGAATGTAAATAGGGTTTGTATATAGGCCGTGTGACGTAAAGAGAAAGAGTTCTAATGTGTGTACAGAAAAAGTTTGTCATGTATAAGAATGTGGTTGTACAAAGAAAAGTTTTCCTCGTAAAGGACCACAGGTGTAAAATTTTAGTGAATATATATGAAAATAAAACAAAAAGTAAAAAGAAAGAAAGACCGCGAAGGTCGACATGTTATAGTTAAGAAGTATAAATCATTCGTAAAGAGCAAACGTATCTTCTGGAAACAAGGGACTGATGCTAAGAGTTTATTTTCCGGAATGAATCGAGATAAGGATGGATGAATTCATTGAACTGATGAAAGAACATAACTTGGAAACGTTGGGTCTGTCTGTGTAAATTCCCAACCGTAGTATCACAATGCCATAAACAGGATGCTTGAGTGCCCACCTGGCTGTAGCCATGACTAATGTTGCACGTTGTTTTCAAATCATCATTGTCACGCGTGCCTTATGGAACAATATGGAAGCTTGGCCCGAAATCGACACCTTGACACCCAAATTTGTTTCGCGCCAGATATCAAGATTGGGTTCACACGATAAAAGACCCCATTGAAAGACAACCTTAGACCTTTTTGAACCTTGGCCTATAAAAAGGGAATCCTCATTCTTTCCCCCGAAGCAAAGGACAGCGGAATCTCCTCAAGGGAGAGCGAATAGAATGCTAAAACCCGATTTCCTAAAGAAAGGGATGGGGAAGGAGAAGTGAAAAGAAAGAAAAGGAAGAAATGGAAAGAAAGAAAAAGAAAAAAGATGAAAATAAAGAAAAGAACAAAAAAGAAGAGGAAAGATTCCCGGTCGAAGGTCGAAGGGAAGTGAAAAAGGAAAAGAAGCAATTCTTGATTAATGAAAGAAAGAGGACAGAAATTCTTCAAACCAGATTGCCACTCAAAATCATTCTCGACTGGCAATATCCCACCCCACATGAACAAAAAGGAAAAGACCGAAACACCCGGCTTCCTCTCCAAAAACACCACCCTCGAGAAAATCCTATTGGTCTGTGATCGTACGTTTGATCTTTGATTCGATAGGAAGTCGTGTGCAAAATAGAGTCATGGAGCAGTTATGGTTTGGGAATAGGATAAAACACTTGCCGTGTGAGTTTTATACACTATGAGTGATTTATTTTCAGCTTAGCCCGATGTTTCCCCTGCATGTTCATTTAAAAGCTAAAAGTTGACATCCTACCCTTCATTCTCGATTACAAGGAAGATTACCCTTAGCACAAGTATATTGTTTCTCTAAGATATGGTGCTCTCGCGAATGATTTATTTTTCTTTGCAAAAAGCATGTTTGCTTTTGTAGGTGGAAAGACCCGGTGGATCGTTCGGTCCTGCCGACCAATCTTTTCGGAGCCCCATGAATTGCGTTTTCGTTCATGTGTCCTCCACCTTCGAGTTTGGAGCTATGCGTAGTGATTGCTTAGTGCAATTCTCCATTCTCAACTCTTTTTCGGAGCCCCATGAATTGCGTTTTCGTTCATGTGTCCTCCACCTTCGAGTTTGGAGCTATGCGTAGTGATTGCTTAGTGCAATTCTCCATTCTCACCCTTTTTCGGAGCCCCATGAATTGCGTTTTCGTTCATGTGTCCTCCACCTTCGAGTTTGGAGCCATGCGTAGTGATTGCTTAGTGCAATTCTCCATTCTCAATCTTTTTCGGAGCCCCATGAATTGCATTTTCGTTCATGTGTCCTCCACCTTCGAGTTTGGAGCTATGCGTAGTGATTGCTTAGTGCAATTCTCCATTCTCAATCTTTTCGGAGCCCCATGAATTGCGTTTTCGTTCATGTGTCCTCCACCTTCGAGTTTGGAGCTATGCGTAGTGATTGCTTAGTGCAATTCTCCATTCTCACCCTTTTTCGGAGCCCCATGAATTGCGTTTTCGTTCATGTGTCCTCCACCTTCGAGTTTGGAGCCATCCGTAGAGATTGCTTAGTGTAATTCTCAATTCTCAATCTTTTTCAGAGCCCCATGAATTGCGTTTTCGTTCATGTGTCCTCCACCTTCGAGTTTGGAGCTATGCGTAGTGATTGCTTAGTGCAATTCTCCATTCTCACCCTTTTTTGGAGCCCCATGAATTGCGTTTTCGTTCATGTGTCCTCCACCTTCGAGTTTGGAGCCATGCGTAGTGATTGCTTAATGTAATTCTCCATTCTCAATCTTTTTCGGAGCCCCATGAATTGCGTTTTCGTTCATGTGTCCTCCACCTTCGAGTTTGGAGCTATGCGTAGTGATTGCTTAGTGCAATTCTCCATTCTCACCCTTTTTCGGAGCCCCATGAATTGCGTTTTCGTTCATGTGTCCTTCACCTTCGAGTTCTGAGCTATGCGTAGTGATTGCTTAGTGCAATTCTCCATTCTCAATCTTTTCGGAGCCCCATGAATTGTGTTTTCGTTCATGTCTCCTCCACCTTCGAGTTTGGAGCTATGCGTAGTGATTGCTTAGTGCAATTCTCCATTCTCAATCTTTTCGGAGCCCCATGAATTGCGTTTTCGTTCATGTGTCCTCCACCTTCGAGTTTGGAGCTATGCGTAGTGATTGCTTAGTGCAATTCTCCATTCTCAATCTTTTCGGAGCCCCATGAATTGCGTTTTCGTTCATGTGTCCTCCACCTTCGAGTTTGGAGCTATGCGTAGTGATTGCTTAGTGCAATTCTCCATTCTCAATCTTTTTCGGAGCCCCATGAATTGGGTTTTCGTTCATGCGTCCTCCACCCATGAGTTTGGAGCCATGCGTAGTGATTGCTTAGTGCAATTCTCCATTCTCAATCCTTTTTCGGAGCCCATGAATTGCGTTTTCGTTCATGTGTCCTCCACCCACGAGTTTGGAGCCATGCATAGTGATTGCTTAGTGCAATTCTCCATTCTCAACCCTTTTTTCAGAGCCCCAAGAATTGTGTTTTCGTTCATGCGTCCTCCAGCCAAGAGTTTGGAGCTATGCTTCATGATTGACAAGTGAGGACCCTCTAGTGCTATCCTCCATTCTCCTAAGTTTTTCATCGTCAAGGGTGGATCCTCTTGACTGGGAAATGTGATCGGTTATATTTTCCCGATTGTTTCCTTTCCCAAATGTGTATATGTATAGTTTGTTGTTCTTGTTGTTGTTTGTATTTTGTTTTGTGTTGTGCAGAAAAGATGAAGGAGTAGAGACGAGAGTTGTCATGGACTAATCACGGAAAGGGCAAGACAGACGAAATCAATGTCTTATCTTTGCTTTCCTCTTATCTCCGATAAAAGGTAACTAAAGAGGGGCAACTGTCATACCCTAATTTCGTCCGGGGATTATTACTTGTTGACATGCAACCTTTGGTTAGCCGCTTTGAGATACTTGGCGTCCTTTGTTGCACAATAAATGAAGTCCCGAGACGTGTCAGAAATCAAAAGGAAGCAGGCTAGCGCAATCCGTGAAATTCTGTGATGTGGCGGAAATCGAAAAGAGGTGTTTTTGCGTAATCCGTGAGTTTCCGTAACTTCTTTGAAAGCTAAAAAAGAGTAATTATATATTCCATAAGGATTCGTAACCTTGCAGAAGGAAAATAAGTATCGTTACGAAATTCGTAAAGTTTCGTAACGTTACGAAAAAAGAATTACCAAAAAAATAGAAGGGGGTGCATTTAGTAAAAAAGGGGGTACAAATAGAAATCTGGCCCACTTGGGCCTTCCAGATCCTTCCTCCAGAAGGTTGTTGCTTCTGGAGGAAGCAACCTTTCTCGCCTGGGCAAGCTAAGCTCGCCTGGGCGAGCTGGGTGGCAAGCTCCTCCCCTATTTTGCTATAAATAGGGGGAGGAGTGAAGAAGAAAAGGGTTCAGCCTTCTTGGCACTTCTTCCTCTCTCGAAATTGCTGAGGAAAATTGTTTCCGTGAAGAAAATCCAAGCCGAGGCGCTTCCGTAACGTTTCCGTAACATTTCCGTGAGTAATTACGCGAAGATTCTCGACCGTTCTTCAAGATTCATCGTTCGTTCTTCGTTTTCTTCAGTCTTCAACGGGTAAGTACCTCAAACTGAGTTTTTCAATTCATTCTATGTACCCGTGATGGTCCACATTTTGTTTCATGTATTTTTATTCTCGTTTTCATTTGCTTTTTATACCCCCTTTTGACGTGCTTAAGGCATTTATTTAAATCATTTCTCGCCTAATCTAAAAATAAAATAAATTTCCACCGATCGTTTGAATTATATCATCCGTTAATTTCGGTTAAAATGAATTCCGATCGTTCGTTCGTGCCGTAACCACGTTGGAAATAAAAAAAAGAGATAAAATAATAATATAATAATCAAAAAATGTCTTTTAGTAAAATAAAGCAAAAAATCAATCGGACGTTTTCTCTTTGGGATTTCTCATTCTTAATTGAATTGACTAATAACTAAAGTGAAACTAAGGCTAAAATCAATTCGCCTAGTCAAGCTCGTCCACAAAAATAGGGTTTTGAAAGTTTATCATTTCAGTTTCTTACCAAGTAAAAAGGATCTTTTTTAAAGTCCAACGCCTTAAAAATGATCGCAATTCAAGTAAAAAGAATCGCTTGATTCACTCTTAAGAAAGAACTACGTAGGTCTGATTTCCTCTCCAAAGGAGGGTACATAGGAGCAAAAGCCCCGCTTTTGTCGACTTCAAAAAATAAAAAGAAATAAAAGTTAAGATAACACAATTCCACAATTCTAAAAAATAGGTTGTTGTCCTTTGAGACAAACGTGAGAGGTGCTAATACCTTCCTCAAACGTAAATACAACTCCCGAAATTAGAATTTTCATTTTGACCGGTTTCCTTCGGTTTTTCCGACGTTTTCCACAAATAAACGTTGGTGGCGACTCCGCGCATCTTTCCTCCTTTGGAAAGCGCACCCGTGAGCCTCGCCTCGCTCGCCCGCAAAAGGGCACGTTGCGACACTAATATATTAGTATGAACTAAAGTGCGCTCAATTTACTTTTTCACTTTCCAAATATGAAAACACAAGGAGAAATCCAATCAATTAAAATGTCAAACCGAATGCGTCAATGCATGTATGTCAGTACTAGTATTACTCAAAAAAAAAATTGTGACTTGTGCTGTAAAATGTAAAGACAGTGATCAAGAAGGAGCAATCAAAGCTTAGGAGAAGCACAACGAGGGGTAAAGCAACATGTGCCAATGAAGGTAGTCTCTTTCAATGTTAGAGGCCTAGGGAGGTATGTTTGAAGGAAAGTTTATCTACAAAATCATACAAAAATAAGTTAAATTCATATGCATCAAAGACAATGTAAGTTTCATTGATGCTCCTCAAACACCTAAACAACTACAATCTGTAGTCAACTTGGTGCTTGGCATGGTATCATAGCTTCTTTGATGAAGTGGCTAACATTGCAATTAAAAGTCATACTAACTCTTGATATTAAACATCCAATCGGTTCCAAAATTTATCATCCATATAATAATTTAGCAGAAGTATCTACAAATCTTGCAAAGTAATTTAATTAATTAGTGTAAATAGAATCAGTCCTAGTGTGTCTCTTGCGAATACTTTTTCTAATACTGATCTTTCTAATAGCTTATACCTTGTTTGGAGTGTAATTTGGGTACCAATGGATTAAGAACATTTTACATCCACAACTATTTTATAGAAGTAGGATATAAAATAGAATCTCAAATGTAGAGATATATCCAACATGCTTAACAAATAAAAATCCATCAACACTCAGACACACTGTCTCTAGTATACACAAATTAAAATATATACATCATTGATATTGGAGAAATGATCATCACCTGATACAAAAAAAGAGGTTGGCTTCTTATCAAACCCAACAAAACCAATGATCACTATAGTATCTTCTTTGTCTTCACAGGATCCTCAATTGCTGCCTTCTTATCAAACCCATCAAAACCACCAACAAACACAAGTGGAAATGAGATGCCAAACCATAACAAAAGAAGCGCAAACATTATTTAAAATGGCACAGCTCCAAAAGACCTCTGGGTTAAATTAGAGCATTTAGCACAAACAATACAGCAAAGGCAGTGGCAGGAAATATAAAGGTTGTGCCAAATGAGATTTTCTTACTATAACAACATAATCTTGACCAGAAGACCTCTGAGTTTGAATGTCTCTTAAGAGCCATGAATAGATAATTAGAAGCCTAAAAACTTATAAATGAATCCTTTATTCAAAAATCTTAATGTGATATGTGATACCTCTGCTCAATTGATTGACTATGAAATTTTAAGAGCCATGAATAGACAATATACCTCTGCTCACTTCTTGAGAAATGACTATTTTATTGAGACTTTTAAGAGCTAATGTGATATGTTTCTTGCAAGATTAACTTATAACCACACAAGTGTTATGTTCATAAATATACCAAGCATATCCAAGTTGCAATGGCATCCATTTACTGTTACTTCTAATAGTAATTTGGTGCCAAACAAGCTAAATGTTAAGTTGTTATTAAAGGTGAAGGAACTTGGAGCAAGAAGCTCTATCAGTTGCTTTCAACTCCTTCCCCAATGCAAGCACAATGGCAGCCTTGATAGCATCCAAAATAACTTTCTCAAACATAAATATGTACGTATCCACAAAGGTTTAAGAGAGATAAACATTACACAACATATAGAAAATGATTCAAAACTTATAGAATATCACAAGTTTCCAATGGAACAATGAACTCACGAACCCACTCTAGGAGCTAAGACTGCGTCTAAAACCTATGAAACAACTAACTGATGAACACACCTAAACTATTAATACCAGTGAAGATACATTATTCAACATACAACAATGAACATACAGAACTTATTATTTACCTTAGGGTTGCACTATGCCACGAACAATGTGGTCGATGGCGGACACCAATGACGATGATGGCGAACACCACGGTGGGCTGGCGGACACCAATGACGACGATGGAAAACTTTAGTGGTTTGGGTTTTCGACGAGAGAGTAGGGAAGACAAACTCACGAGAGGAGAAAGAGATTTCGACGAGCGTGGGGAGAAAAGCAGGGGTTGTGTTTTTAATTTAACTCAAAATACAACATCGGTTTTTCTAACAAAACCGATGTTAACATATAATTATTAACATCGGTTTTATAAAAATCGATGTTAACTACGCCATGTTAACATCGGTTTTTAAAAAACTGATGTTAATAAATTGGTGTTAATTACAAAGTATGCCTCTGCATTTGTGTTAACATCAGTTTTTAAAAAAATTGATGTTAACAGTTTTGTGTTAACATTGGTTTTTAAAAAAACCGATGTTAATAAACTAATCTTAATTACAAGTATGCTACCGCACTTTTGTTAACATCGATTTTTCCAATAACCGATGTTAATCTAGCGATGTTAAATGTATATTTTTTAGTAGTGAAGAATAAAAACAAATAAAAAATGCTAAATTGATATTTAAGCCTTTTTTTATTGATATCAACACCCCCTCTCTCTCCCTCCCGGACCCTAAGCACCTATATTCTATAACACATGCCCAGTTTGTCACCCTTGTTTTATAATAGATTAAATGTTAATTTTGATTCGTTATGTTTTACAATTGTTTTATTCTATTACATTAAATTCACTCTATCTATAAAGTTTCTAAATTGCCTTGAAGTGTTCATGGGTATGGGTCACCCACGAACCCAAATTAATCCAAATTGATCCGAACCGTTTGAGTTAGGTTATTTATGTATTAAGGTCAAAATTGAACTGATCAAGACCGTTCATGTACAGGTTGGGTCATGGATTTAGATTTATAGATACGATCAAAACCAATAAAAAATTTTAGAGTTGTTTAGTTTGCCTTTAAATATTACTAATACTGAGACTCCAAGTGTTGGAACTTTAGGTATTGGGACTACTAGTGCTTAAACTTTAAAAATTTTATTTTCAGGTACATTATTATTTGTTTCACCTTTTTTCATATTTTCTTCTGTCATGCTTATAATATTAATGGATCATATTTTTTTTTCATTTATTTTAATAAATCTGGTTGCGGGAAAACTTATGGTAAGAAATTAGTTTGTAGGAAATAATTATGATTCATCGAAGAATATTTTGTTTTAATTTATATTAGTCTATTTTAAAATATTATGTTGATGATATTAAATGAATCAATTTTACTACTTTAAGATATTTGATAATATTGTGTTAATTATATTGGATATTTTGATGATAATATTGTGTTAATTATATTGGATATTTGGATGAATCATGATATAAAATAGTATTTTTAAGAAGAAGAAAAAAAGATAAAATTTAAATAGATTGGATTTAAAAAAAAATTGTGAAAACCGAACAAATCAAATTTAATTAAGTTTTGTCTTGAATTTGATCAAAACTGGCCTACAAACACCACTAAAAATGTCTCATTTTAATCCTTTTAATTTTCATTAAAAATGTTAGCATTCTAATAACTTTAAAATTTTAAATAATAGATTTAACATGATAATTATTAAAAGTTTTGAATATCTTTATTTTATTTATAAAAAATAAAAAACTAAAAAAACACCACCTTTGTAATAGATCAGCGCGTCTCTTTCTCCTCAGTGGCATCATGATCTGGGCCTCTCTCTCCTCCATGGTGTCATGCCTCTATCACCTTCCTGGGCACCATCACATATTGTGATCCCACCCCCAAGTCCCTCGGTATAGTAGACAGCTCCTAGAAACCGTCACCGACAGCCTCTACAACGCAGTGTTGTTTCGTACAAGATCGTACAAAACCATCATGCTAAGAGTGTTGCTGGAGAGAATAGTGAGAGTTAAGAAATGATACAGTTTTGCTTGGCGAGGAGGGAGGTGTGGTGGTATTTGAGGCCTTTCCACCAACCGTATTGATAGTCGAGGGAGGTGCTCATCCAACGCAGGCGAACTTGGTGGCTCCGCGGCGGGGGAGGGCGATGGTGGGAGTAGTGGAGGACCTGAAGGAGATAGCTCTTGTCGACGGTGGAATGGGTGTGGTTGTCTACAGAGGCATCCACGATGGAATGCACCTTGGATCACATGAGGAGGAGGTTGGAGGTTGAGTGTGAGGGTAGAGTGGCATTGGAGAGGGAATGTTATGAATCAACCCAAGGTGAAGCAATTCAGCACAGAGCAATCCAACATAGAAGAAGAAATAGTAGTAGACAAGGTGGAGACAACCACTAACCTCAGCACCAAAAGGAGAATATACAGGTTGCACTACCTGGAGGACTTAGTGACCAGTGCAAATCCCAAACGCTGAGTTGGCAGCTTGCTATTGGTGAATGGAGATACTTGTCTGCTACAAGAATCCATTCTATTAATCTGTTATTGTAATTGCTTGCTGCATAGTGCCTAGAGAGGAATCAGAATAACAACATTAGCATTCTTGTGCCTATAAATATGAATGTATTATGTAAAGAATGCAGGCAATCCTCTCTTAATCTTCTTTCTAGAGTTTTTCCTAGTTCTTGAATACTAGGTCATAACAATTTGGTGCTTTCATTGAGAGAGCATCAATGGCTGCCTTCGCTTCTTCCACGTCCACTATGGACCGCATCGAGGCCGCCACCGTGGAACTCACCTCTGATCAAACCATCTCCACCAAACTGGACGAAATTCTTCAGAAGTTGACCTTTCTTGAAATCTACTATTAGTTTTCCAATGTGCTTCACTCCCAACCTTCTTCGACCCCTTCATCTAAGAACACTGCTGCTGGCACGGTTCCTCAGTCGAATACCACAGACAGAGCCACGGAGTTCGAACTGAGCTTTGTTTGTTTAGACAAAAAGGTGCAAAGCTTCATGGAAGAGTCGCTGAACTTGGGTTCTAGTCAATGGAAGGGTGCGGAAAATCAAACCATGGAGGCGAAAGTTCATAACGACGGCACAATGTCTCGTCGCCAAGTGCCCCACGTGCCATCCTCTATCTTTAACCAGCTCGGCTACGCTTGTGGCGTTGTTCCCCTTGAAAACCCCTTAAGTGTCGTTGTTCATTATGGTTATGCAACAGCTCCGCATGACAAGCTTTTGGAGCATAGAGGCATGGCACGACTTGAGAGGGGAGTTGAGTCCTATGGCTCTGCCATGGTTGCACGCGAGCGCCAACCAGCTGCTTTTGCATCATTAGGAACGGCTACAAACCCAAAGGAGCCTTGCTAGTACAGACCTTGGGATCCCGGAGGACCTCGGCAGACTCGTAACACCTTGAGGACAAGGTGTTTTCGGATGGGCATAGGAATGTTATGAATCATCCCAAGGTGATGCAATTCAGCATAGAGCAATCCAACACAGATGAAGAAATAGCAGTAGACAAGGTAGAGACAACCACTAACCTCGGGACCAAAAGGAGAATATACAGGTTGCACTACCTGAAGGATTTAGTGACCAGTGCAAATCCCAAACGCTGAGCTGGCAGCTTGCTATTGGTGAATGGAGATACTTGTCTGCTACAAGAATCCATTCTCTTAATCTGTTATTGTAATTGCTTGCTACATAGTGCCTAGAGAGGAATCAGAATAACAACATTAGCATTCTTGTGCCTATAAATATGAATGTATTATGTAAAGAATGTAGGCAATAACAGAAACCTTTCCTCTCTTAATCTTCTTTCTAGAGTTTTTCCTAGTTCTCTAATACTAGGTCATAACAGGGAAGCACGTGGCTTTATAGGCTTGGTGTATCTCCATGATAAAGTAGGAATGGGAGTGGAGGAAGAAGAAGAAAATGGATGCCATGGAGATGAGAAGGAGGAGGAAGGTGGATTTGACTATGCGAGGATTGAGACTGGGAATTCGAGGATTTTTAGTTTTTTTTTGTTTTTTAAATAAAATAGATAATGATGATTTTTAATATATTATGTTAAATTAATTATTATAAAATATTAATCTTTTTAACAAGGACAGGAAGAAAAAATCATGAGATACTTTAAAAATTTAAAAGAATAAAGTGAAAATTTTAAAATATAACATAGAACGAAATAAATTCAAAATATAACAACATTAGCATTCTTGTGCCTATAAATATGAATGCTAATGTTCTCTAGGCACTATGCAGCAAGCAATTATGGATTCCTCTCTAGGCACTATGCAGCAAGCAATTATGGATTCCTCTCTAGGCACTATGCAACTTGGACTTCACGCCTGACGTTCGATTCGAGGCTAGAGATGAAGAAACTCAAGAGTGAAAAAGGCGACAACCCCGTAATACGATTCGCGAGTGCTTCGAATTGAGCCAGGTATTCCCTCACTGAACCTTTCTGGGTTAATTTAAAGAGGAGTCCTGTTGGATCCTCATATGGGGACTGTGCGAAGCGAGCTTCTATAGCTTGCAAAAAGCCAAACCATGTGGGAAATTGATGGTTGCAGGCCATCCATTGAAACCAAGCGAGAGCAGGTAGTTCCATGTGGAAGGACACGATGGTGAGTCACTCTGATTCTGGGATTGAGTGGTATTCAAAAAATTGGGTAATTTTGAATACCCAACCAGAGGGGTCAGAGCCATCAAATTTGGGTACGTCGAGTTTTTAGTCTGTGTGGGTTAACTGGTTGAAGTTGTGGTGTAGGTATGGCAGATGAAGAGGATGGTGATGGAAGTTTGCTTGTGGAGCTTCTATGGAGGCTGGATCTTTGAGCTTCAATGGTGATTTTTCACCATGGAGATGCAGCGGAAGGCAAAGGAGAATAGGAGATGGGAGACACCATCCACAAGGGAATAAGCCATGGAAGAAAGAGCTTCACCACCAAGAATGTGCCTCGAATAAGAAGCTTGAAGAAGATGCTTTAATGGAGGAAAAGAAAGAGAGAAGGGGGGAGCACAAAATTGAAGGAATAAAAGAGGGAGAGAAGTGGAACTTTGAAGTGTGTCTCATAAGACTTTCATTCATCAAAGTTACAACAAGTGTTACACATGCTTCTATTTATAGATTAGGTAGCTTCCTTGAGAAGCTTTCTTGAGAAAACTTTCTTGAGAAGCTTCTTTGAGAAAACTTCCTTAAGAAGCTAGAGCTTAGCTACACACATTCCTCTCATAACTAAGCTCACCTCCTTGAGAAGCTTCCTTAAGAAGATTCCTAAAGAAGCTAGAGCTTAGCTACACATACCTCTCTAATAGCTAAGCTCACCTCCTTGAGATGAGAAACTAGAGCTTAGCTACACACCCCCTATAATAGCTAAGCTCACCCCCATGACAATACATGAAAATACAAAAAAATCCCTACTACAAAGACTACTCAAAATGCCTCGAAATACAAGGATAAAACCCTATACTACTAGAATGGCCAAAATACAAGGCCCAAACAAAGGGAAAACCTATTCTAATATTTACAAAGATAAGCGGGCTCATACTTAGTCCATGGGCTCGAAATCTATCCTAAGGCTCATGAGAACCCTAGGGCCTTCTCTTGGATCTTTGACCCAATCTACTTGGAGTCTTCTATCCAATGTCCTTGCGGGGTAGGATTGCATCATTCCCTCCACCTTGGAAAGGATTTGACCTCAAATCTTGAGGTTCTTCATACTCTGGGCTCCTTCCCTCAACACCTGTAAAAAGAACAAAAACATATGTATTAGTGGTGTTTGGTATGTTGAAGTAAGGTAAGGTCTGAAAACCCATTTCCTGGGCATCTTCCCATGAAAGAACTTGGTTTCTCACCAACTCAATGAGTGGTGCTACAAGTATAGAAAAATATGGGGCAAACCTTTTGTAAAAGTTTGTTAAGTCATGGAAGCCCCAAATTTTTCTTATACTTGGTGGAGTGGGCCACTCAGGAATGACCTTTATTCTCTTAGGGTCCATGGGAATCCCTTGATCACTATTTGAAAAATTAAGAAAAGTAATGCAATAAAACATACCTTTTTTTGTATTTTCATATTGATTATTCCTACCAAAAAGTATGATAAACCTAAGGTGTCCCATATAAGTACCTAAGTTTGTATTGAAACTAAAAATAAGAACAAACCTACCTAATGGGTCCCTATGTACACACACCATGAAGATGTTAGGTGCACGAGTGATTTTACAAAAGAGGGTTGCACCACTCAAAACATTCATCATACCACCTATTTTAGGGACTTAGTGCCTAATAATACCTATTTTGGGCACCAACAAAACATAAAGATTTAAACTCTTGCGAACCAAACCCTCATCCAACAACCTCTTTACTTGAGGAATAAACTCAAGCCCAAGAGGTGTGACAATGCTAACAAGTGTCTTTTTACAAAAGAGAAAATGTGGAGGTTGTCTAAGAGGGAAAGTTTCTTTAATGTTTGTCTTTATTGTAAAATGAGTTTCCTTCTTAGCTAACCTCTTAGAGGAGACACTTACCTCCTTACACTTCTCTTTAACCACTAATGGTTGTCCTTCTTCTTGGGGGTAGATTTCTTCACTAGATTCTTCCCCTTTTGTTTTTTCACTTTCACTAGAGGAAGGTGAAGTAGTAGCCTCATCTTGGCTACTATAAATGTCTTGGCCCCTCATAATCATGGCTTTTGTGGTGGGGCATTGAGAAGTAATGTGTCCTCTTCCAAGACATTTAAAGCACTTTATAGAGCTAGTTTTCTCTTACATACTAGCCTTTGGGCTTGCTTTTCTATTGTCTTCCCCTTATCATCTTTAGGCTTAGAAGGTGTCACCCCTAAGATGCCTTGACCTTGGTCTTTCTTTGGATAAGAGTGAGAGCCATAAGATTTTGATGAAGACTCCTTTTTAAGTTGTTGCTCTACCCTTATTTCCCAAACTAAGTTAGCCTCTACATTGTCCTTCCCATGGAAGTATGGGAGGTTAATGTTAACCTCTTGAGGCTTTCTTTCCTTTTCTCTTCTATGGGAGTGAGGTCTAAGATGTGACCTATGCCTTCCTTCGTAATAGTCACAAAGTTCTTCACTTAGGCTCTTGCAAGAGTTATGACTACTATAGGAGGCATATTTTTCTCTTTTCATTTCTTTCATTATTTTTCTTCTTTCTTCCTCTCTTATTTTCTTTCTTTCATCTTGACTTATTTCTTCCACTCTTTTTTTTTTCTTTTTCTTTTCTCTCTTGTTTTTCTTTCCATAACTTGAGGGAACTCAACTCATCTAAGATTCTATATAAAGGTTCTTTATGACTAGTACCCTCGCCATTAACACTAGATGAATGATGACTCATGTTGGTTTCTAAGTTGTAGTTCTTTCTTGTTGGACGTTTGAAAACAAAAGGTAAAAGAAACTATGGTTGAAACTATCCAAAATAAACACTAAAAGAAGTGTGAAAGATAAGGTAAAAAAACTAATTGGTAAAAGGAGAAGAGGAGCTTTCTTGAGAAGCTTTCTTGAGAAGCTTCTTTGAGAAAACTTCCTTGAGAAGCTAGAGCTTAGCTACACACACCCCTCTCATAACTAAGCTCACCTCCTTGAGAAGCTTCCTTAAGAAGATTCCTAAAGAAGCTAGAACTTAGCTACACATACCTCTCTAATAGCTAAGCTCACCTCCTTGAGATGAAAAGCTAGAGCTTAGCTACACACCCCCTATAATAGCTAAGCTAACCCCCACGACAAAATACATGAAAATACAAAAAAAAATCCCAACTACAAAGACTACTCAAAATGTCTCTAAATACAAGGCTAAAACCCTATACTACTAGAATGGCCAAAATACAAGGCCTAAACGAAGAAAAAACCTATTCTAATATTTATAAAGATAAGTGGGCTCATACTTAGCCCATGGGCTCGAAATCTACCCTAAGGCTCATGAGAACCATAGGGCCTTCCCTTGGATCTCTGGCCCAATCTACTTGGAGTCTTCTATCCAATGCCCTTGCGGGGTAGGATTGTATCAGATGGTGATGGTGAATGGTTGGTTGTGGTTTCCAGGGTAACAACGCGGTTAATGAGGTCATCGAGCTTCTCAGTGAGATGAAGGTGTCTCGAAGCAAGCTTGGTGATAGCCTCTTCTATACGATCCATATTAGTCTTGGAGCGGGTGGATTTGGCCATGGAGCTCAATGAAAGCACCAAGTTGTTGTGATCAGGGAAGCAGTTCTAGAATTCGAGGTCTAGGGCTTCCAAAGCAAGGTAAAAGAGAAGGGAAAATTTGTATTATTTACATATCCATTAGAATTACATTCAGTCTCTATTTATAAATATTTTGTGATTATTCTAGAGAATACAATTCTAACGGATTTTGGCATTGTGTGTATGCCTTGGGGAAATTGAAAATTGCACTGCACTACTAGCAGGGGACAACTTCTAACGACCCAGGGAATCTTGGATTGGGATTGCTTCTAGAACTTGGCTGACCTGGCTGCAAGCTCAGCTTCATTTTGCTATGTAATCATCCAGGTATCTTGGCTTATTGATTCTCCTTTTTCCCCCTGGTTCTTTATTTTGTTCTGTTCTTGGTTCTAGGTTCATAACAGATAACAACATGCACCCACACCAACTGGTGTCGGATGCTTTAATGTTAGAATCAAGAGTCTTTACTCCAAAATGTAGACATGAATCAACGAAAATAGAATGCTTTTAAGAAGGGGAAAGGAAATAGTATTAGTTTAAAAAGTGTGTCCCTCATTGCAACAATAACTTTAATCAGCAGATCATGAAATGATGTATGTTCCTAGTTTCTCATTTTATTATATGTAAACAGTTTTTAAATTAAAACTTCAGGAATTATTAGTCTGTAAAGTTAAAATCATACCCCAGTTTAACATGACCACTAAGAACAAGATAGGGTGTGTAACATTCCATTTTTCGTAGACTAATTTAAAAAGGATTGTATTTATAAATAAATATTTTTTTAGAAAAATGATGAGGTTTTTATAATTAAATAAATAAGGAGAAATAACTTTATTAATTAAAATAATAATTTGATATAAAATAAAAAGGGTATTTTATTTATTCGTTTGATAAGGAATAAAATGTAGTTTATTTTTATAAAATAATAAAAATAAATAAATAGAGTAAATAATAGGTTGCGAGTACCCTAGCTATAAATAGAGACGTGTTAGGTCAGTTTTGACACTGATGATACCTCCTCTTTCTCTCAATTTTGTTTTCCCCGCTCTTCCTCCCAAAACTTTCTTTTCCTGCATACCACCAAACCTATCTTAGAAAAACGACAATCTCAAACTCGCTCACCGTTGGATCGTCGATAACTTTATGCACCAAGTTCACAACTCAATTCCGAGCATTCTTACCGTTGGGAATTATGAAAAGATGTCAGAGCTAAGAGAAATACACTTCGCATCGTAGCTTTTTTTTTTTCCACAGAAACCCAAAACCGTCCCAGTAAAACTACGATCCCAAATTCGTTAACCATTGGATTGTCATAAAATTTTAATGTGTTTTGTGATTCAATTCCACACACCTTCACCGTTGGGATTTGCGAAATAATATCCATGAGAGAGAAAACAGAATCACGCGAAGACAGTATAAAATGAAGGCTTCAATCCCTTCTTCTCTCTGATGTTTGGGAACCCTATCAGAGCAATCAGAGGAAAAAATTGAGGAATCTCAGGAACATGCTAAAGATGCCGCTATTGCTGTCGGAAGACACGTGAGCTTGCTTATGGGTAAGGGATGAGTTTATCGCAATTGGGGTTAGAATGAACATGTGTAGGGATCTGTCATACCCTAATTTCGTCCGGGGACCTTTGCTTGATGACATGCGACCTTTCTTTGGTCCTTGTGAGGTGCTTGGCGTCCATCATTAGGCAATTTGTGAAATTCCAGGACATGCCAAAAAACCAAAAAATATTGATGCACAATCCGTAAGTTTCTGTGACACACCGGAAATCAAATGGAAGCATCGGTGCATAATTAAGTGAGGTTCCGTAACATTCCGTAAGTCAAAAAGGGGATGATTATGTAATCCGCAAGGTTCCGTAACATTACGGAAAGAAAACAAGTATCGTTACGAAATTCGTAAGTTTCCGTAACTTTACGAAAAAAGAATCACCAAAAAAAGCAGAGGGGGGTGTACTTAGTAAAAATGGGGGTGCAAATAGCACCCAGGCCCACTTGGGCCCTCCAGAATATTCCTCCAGAAGGCTGTTGCTTCTGGAGGAAGCAACCTGGCTCGCCTGGGCGAGCTGGGCGGCAACCACCTCCCCTATTTTGCTATAAATAGGGGAGGAAGTGAAGAAGAAAAGGGTTCAGCCCCTTAGGCACTTCTCTCTCTTTCGAATTTGCTTGGAAAAATTGTTTCCGTGAAAAAAATCTAAGCCGAGGCGCTTCCGAAACGTTTCCATAACGTTTTCCGTGAGGAATTTCGCAAAGGTTTCAACCGTTCTTCGACGTTCTTCATTCGTTCTTCATCGTTCTTCGATCTTCAACGGGTAAGTACCTCGAACCAAGCTTTTCGATTCATTCTATGTACCCGTAGTGGTCCACATTGTGTTTCGTGCATTTTTATTCTCGTTTTGTTTACTTTTTATACCCCCTCTTGACGTGCTTAAGCCATTTTACTTAAGTCATTTCTCGCTTAACTTAAAAATAAAATAAATTTCCTCCGAACGTTTGAATTGTATCATCCGTTAATTTTGTTTAAAATGAATTCCGACCGTTCGGTCGTGCCGTAACCACGTTGGAAATCAAAAAAAGAGGTAAAATAATAATATAATAATCAAAAAAATATTTTTTAGTAAAGTAAAGCGAAAAATCAATCGGACGTTTTCTCTTTGGGATTTCTCATTCTTAATCGAATTGACTAAATAACTAAGGTGAAACTAAGGCTAAAATCAACTCGCCTAGTCAAGCTCGTCCACAAAAATAGGTTTTTGAAAGTTTATCACTTCAATTTCTTATTAAGTAAAATGGGTCATTTTTAAGGTCCAACGCCTTAAAATGATCACCTTTCAAGTAAAAAGAATCACTTGATTCACGCATAAGAAAGAACTACGTAGGTCTGATTTTCTCATCCCAATTGAGGAATACGTAGGAGCAAAGGGAAACACCCTTGTCGACCACAAAAAGAGAAAAAATATAAAAAGGGTATAAAGGATATAAGGAGATAAAAGGGAACGTAAAAATCAAAGTCATGTTTGCACATTCGATTAAAGGTTGTCGTCCCTTGTGACGGACGTGTGGGGTGCTAATACCTTCCCCGCGCGTAAATACAACTCCCGAACCTTTCACTTAAAAGTTCGTAGATCGCGTCTTTTCCGGTTTTTCCGACGTTTTCCTCAAATAAACGTTGGTGGCGACTCCGCGCGTATTCCTTTCGTGGAACACGCATCCCGCGAGTCACGCGTCGCCCTCCCGCCGAAGGGTAGGTTGCGACAGTTGGCGACTCCACTGGGGACTGTTTTTAGAGAGTTAGGCCATTTAATTTTGCGCAATGTTTTACCGTGAC
This sequence comes from Glycine max, assembly GCF_000004515.6. NCBI lineage: Eukaryota > Viridiplantae > Streptophyta > Magnoliopsida > Fabales > Fabaceae > Glycine > Glycine max. The sequence goes on from NC_038251.2 coordinate 36,435,763, forward strand.
TTACCCCTTTGTTGGTTTCCTTTCATTATGTTCTTGTGTATATAAAACTCTTTGTTGCTTTTAGTGCATTTTAAAATGTATGCAAGAAGTAAATATTTATTCATTTGATGCACACAAACACCAACACTATTTGCACACACTGTGAATGAAAAAGGGCCCTATACCCGGGTTCATGGGAGCATAAGGAGTGGAGGTGAATCTGTGATCATGCTAGGTCTCCGACTTGCTTGATTACAGTGAACCCTCATCTAGAGCTTTTCTCTTTGGAAACTTATTGTTGCTAGTAGTCCCTACTACTGCAATATGTTCTTCGAAGGGGATGATACCTCTAGAAACCATCAAGAGAGATATAACTACCTTGGGGATTATTGCTAAAAGCCTAGTTAGTTCTCTCCCTTATAGGTCCCTTAAATAGGGGCACGGAGCAAACACGCTGCGTGCCATTTTTCACACTGCCATGCATAAGTATCATATACCCTTTTGCTTATGTTCGGTAAATATTGTCATACTGTGTACATTCCCGCATTGTGTCTTTTGCATAGGCATTGCATATGGGTTCTGTCTTGATCCCTTCTGTAAACAAACCAACGGAGGGTCCGTGTCGCCTTCTTAAAAACGTGCGTTGGGGAATTTTGCTACCCCTAGACGTCGTATCTAAGAAGGGGACAAATTCCCCGGACCCCCGCATTCCTAGATTGCATCTATGTCATATGCATTCCATCATGCATTCATCCATCCCACCCATGAGATATCGGAGTTTTGATTTGCACCAGCTTTTGTCTCACTTTAGTAAGCATGGGAACAAATCAAACCGGCAAGAGGTTCTACCAAGTCAAGGTCAAAAGCCTAGATACCACCTGCATCAAGGAATTAGGGCGGTTGATGGAACCTCTCCAAATGCAAGCCTTCCGCAAGACTTACGGAAAGATCTTAGAGTTGACCATAGCAGAGGTGTCCATAGAAGCCATTGCATCACTTACCCAATACTACGACCAGCCTTTGAGGTGCTTCACATTCGGAGACTTCCAATTAGTACCAACCATTGAAGAATTTGAGGAAATTCTAGGATGTCCTCTCGGGGGAAGAAAACCATATCTTTCCTCCGGGTGTCTCCCCTCTTTGAGCAGAATCGCAACTGTGGTCAAGGATTCAGCAAGAGGTTTGGACCGCATAAAACAGACTCGGAATGGCATAGTGGGCCTACCACAGAGGTACCTAGAAGACAAGGCGAGGGGTATGGCCAATCAAGGAGATTGGGTCCCGTTTATGGATGTGTTAGCTTTGCTAATTTTTGGGGTCGTCCTCTTTCCAAACGTGGATGGTTTGGTGGACCTAGCAGCAATCGACGCTTTCCTTGCCTACCACCATAGCAAGGAAAGTCCGGTGGTAGCTGTCTTGGCAGATCTATTTGACACATTTGACCGAAGGTGCGAAAAGAGTAGCGCACAGATCATCTGTTGCTTACCCGCCCTCTGTGTTTGGTTGGTTTCGCACTTGTTCCAACAAGACACAAGACATCCATGTCCGCTCCTGAGCCATCGCTCGTGTACTGAAAAGAGGAGAATAGATTGGGACCAGCTCTTGGCCGGGATAGGAGGTAGAACAATCAGTTGGTTCCCCCGATGGAAGGAAGGAAAAGAAGGAGTCCTTTTCTCATGTGGAAGATACCCAAACATTCCGCTGGTAGGAATGAGGGGTTGTATTAATTACAATCCCGCGCTCGCTATAAGACAACTAGGGTACCCCATGAGGGGAGCACCGACGGAAGAAAGCATGTCTCCTTTCCTTGTGAGGGATTTCGGCGCACAAAATTCCAAGACTATACAAAGAATCCATAAGGCATGGGAAACCCCGTTAAGGAAAGATCAAGAACTTAGAGGCATTCGTAATGGCATCATTGGTGGGTACCACGAATGGCTGAAAGTTCATATACGAGGTTTAGATTGGCTCGCCAAGTTAAAAGTCGTCAGCGAAGAGAGTTTTGAAGCACCGGAAAAGGACGAAGAAGTCCAAGCTCTCAAAAGCGAGTTAGGAAAGGCGAAATTTGCCAAGGAGAAGTTCAAGTTGGCCGCAACACACATTCGGAAGGAGTGTGCCGGGTTACGGGAGGAGAATGCAATTACCGCAAGAGCCCTTGAACAAGAGACCAAGAGGGCTCGCAAGGAAGAGTATGGCCGGAACAAATTTCGCGGAGCTCTGTGGGGTAGCAATAGTGAACTCAAGTTGCGAAGGGAAGAAAGGGACCAGTCGCGAGCACATAGCATGGTTCTGAAAGAGGAGTTAATTGCTTGTTCGAGGTCCAAAAGAATTTTGTCTCAGCGCTTATGCGAGACGGAGACCAACATGCTAGCTATCATCGCTAAGTACCAAGAAGAGTTAGGTCTAGCCACGGCCCACGAGCATAGAATCGCGGACGAGTATGCTCAAGTATATGCGGAAAAAGAGGCTAGAGGGAGGGTGATCGACTCTTTACACCAAGAGGCAACCATGTGGATGGACCGGTTTGCTCTTACCTTAAACGGGAGTTAAGAACTTCCCCGCTTGTTAGCCAAGGCCAAGGCGATGGCAGACACCTACTCCACCCCCGAAGAGATTCATGGGCTTCTCGGCTATTGTCAGCATATGATAGACTTAATGGCCCACATAATTAGAAATCGTTAGGAAACTTGTATGGTCTCTCAGACCTTGACTAGATACGACTTCTTTTTTTGAAATAAAATGAGTTGGTCCCATGTTTCTACTCCAAAAAAGCTTGTGCAAATCAAATCACTCCTACATTTCATCTCTAGCATGCATTTTCTTTCTTTACCCACTCCTCACGTTTGGTTTTTTAGGGAAAAACACCATAACTAAACGCGCCGCAAGGTATCCCTATCGCACCAGATCCAAATCTAGAACGATGGGTGATCAAGAGGAGACGCAGGAACAGATGAAAGCCGACATGTCGGCTCTGAAAGAAAAAATGGCCTCCATGATGGAGGCCATGTTAAGTATGAAGCAGCTCATAGAGAAGAACGCGGCCACCGCCGCCGCTGTCAGTTCGGCTGCCGAAGCAGACCCGACTCTCTTGGCAACTACGCACCATCCTCCCTCAAACATAGTAGGACGAGGAAGGGACACACTGGGGCACGATGGCAGCCCTCACCTGGGATACAACCGAGCGGCTTACCCTTATGGATTGCCGCCCAACTATTCACCACCCGTCTTGCAAGAAGATGCGGGCCACATTGCTTCTCCCGTCCATGAAAGAGAGCCTCCTCAGCAGCCCGACGAAGTCCACAAAGACCCTCAAGATTATGCTCGAAGGGATGTCGAGTTCTATCCCCCGATCCCCGAAGGGCCGGCACCAGGCACGTTGCCTCAACCCAACATCGCAGCACCACCAATAGTTTTGTCCACGGAAGGGCCGCCTCCAGCAACTGAAGAAAGGAGGAAGCTCGATCTCCTTGAGGAAAGATTGAGGGCCGTGGAAGGATTTGGGGATTATCCGTTCGCAGACATGACGGATCTTTGCTTAGTACCCGATGTTGTTATTCCCCCGAAGTTCAAAGTGCCGGACTTCGACAAGTATAAAGGGACGACTTGTCCCAAAAACCATCTCAAGATGTACTGCCGTAAGATGGGCGCCCACTCTAAAGATGAAAAGCTATTAATACACTTCTTTCAGGATAGCTTGGCCGGAGCTGCGGTAGTGTGGTACACTAATTTGGAAGCTTCCCGTATCCGTACTTGGAAGGATCTGATTACCGCCTTCCTAAGGCAGTATCAGTACAATTCTGATATGGCTCCTGACCGTACTCAACTGCAGAATATGTTCAAGAAAGAGGGTGAAACCTTTAAAGAATATGCGTAGCGATGGAGGGATTTGGCGGCACAAGTAGCTCCTCCCATGGTTGAGAGAGAGATGATCACCATGATGGTAGACACTCTGCCAGTGTTCTACTATGAGAAGCTAGTAGGTTACATGCCGTCCAGCTTTGCGGATCTAGTGTTTGCCGGGGAAAGAATCGAGGTAGGATTGAAAAGAGGAAAGTTTGATTACATTTCCTCCACAAATGCGAATGCCAAAAGAATCGGGGCAACAGGGGCAAAAAGGAAGGAGGGAGATGTCCATGCCGTCTCTTCAACACCCGCGTGGGTCAAACCCCAGCAAACACCTCATGGTACCCATCAGTACGCGCAACATCACCCAAGCTTCTCGGCTCATACTGGGAACGCCTCTAGTTCAACACCCGTGCAGCCTAAGGCACCCACCCAGAGGGAAGCTCCCCAAGTTCCAACTCCGAACACGACTCGACCGGCCGGTAATTCCAACACGACAAGGAACTTCCCTCCGAGGCCATTTCCGGAATTCACCCCACTCCCAATGACGTACGAAGATCTTCTGTCATCCCTCATCGCCAATCATTTGGCCGTGGTAACTCCCGGAAGGGTCCTCGAACCCCCTTTCCCGAAGTGGTATGACCCTAACGCAACTTGCAAGTACCATGGGGGTGTCCCGGGGCATTCCGTCGAAAAATACTTGGCCCTTAAATACAAGGTCCAACATTTAATAGATGCTGGATGGCTGACTTTCCAAGAGGATCGGCCCAATGTGAGAACCAACCCGCTCGCCAATCATGGAGGGGGAGCGGTTAATGCAGTTGAGTCCGATAGGCCGCACAGATCTAAACCTTTAAAGGATGTGACAACCCCTAGGAGGTTTATCTTTGAGGCCCTACAAAAAGGAGGTGTGATTCCCCATAGTGGGTGTAAGGAGGATTCCTGTCTGCTACACTCCGGCGAGCTGCATGACATGGAGACGTGTTTGGGAGTAGAGGAATTGTTACAGCGGATGATAGATCAAGGTCGACTGGAAGTCGGCAGTGAAGGAAAAGAAGAGCAGCATATATGCATGCAGTCTATGGAGGGAAGCAGTGTTGCGAAGCCCAAACCCTTGGTGATATACTTCACTAAAAGCGCAGCTTCGCAAAAGCCCGGACACCCCTTAATAGCCAAACCTGTTCCTTTCCCATACCAAAATAGCCACGCGGTCCCGTGGAGATATACACCTCCGAGGGAGAAGGAAGAAGAAGCCACTGACGTCAGCTCGCTGTCAGCTAAAGTAACAAATATCACGGGACTGAGTGGTGTGACCCGTAGTGGTCGTGTGTTCGCACCTCCGGACCTACCAGTCCAACCCGCGGACATCAAAGGAAAAGGAAAAGTGGTGGAGGAACAAGATGGCGAAGCCCCCCACGCTTCGAATAAAGATATTCCGGCAAAGGGCCCCCCGGAGAAAAAGGATGGTAAAAAGAATGGTCGCCCATGAGGACCAAGAAATGAATCAAACGGAAGATGAAGGAAATGAGGATGTGGGACTTCCCCCAGAACTAGAAAGAATGGTCGCCCATGAGGACCAAGAAACGGGGCCTCATCAAGAAGAAACAGAGCTAGTAGACTTATGAATTGGCAGTGGAAAGAGGGAAGTAAAGATAGGTACAGGTATTACCGCACCTATCCGTGAAGAATTAATAATCCTGCTAAAAGACTACCAAGACATCTTTGCTTGGTCATACCAAGATATGCCCGGTTTGAGTTCTGACATTGTACAGCACCGATTACCTCTAAATCCCGAGTGTTCCCCGGTAAAACAGAAACTGAGAAGGATGAAGCCTGAAACATCCTTGAAGATAAAAGAAGAAGTGAAGAAACAATTTGACGCTGGATTTCTGGCCGTCGCTCGGTATCCAGAATGGGTTGCCAACATCGTACCGATTCCTAAGAAAGATGGAAAAGTACGAATGTGTGTGGATTATCGGGACCTGAATCGGGCCAGTCCCAAGGACAATTTTCCTTTACCACACATTGATATCCTCGTAGATAACACGGCCAATTTCGCTTTATTTTCCTTCATGGACGGTTTCTCTGGTTACAATCAGATAAAGATGGCGCCCGAGGATATGGAAAAGACTACTTTCGTCACCCTGTGGGGAACGTTCTGTTACAAGGTGATGTCCTTTGGACTCAAGAATGCCGGGGCAACTTATCAACGGGCCACGGTAGCTTTGTTCCATGATATGATGCATCAAGAGATCGAGGTCTACGTGGACGACATAATTGCTAAATCTAAATCCGAGGAAGAACACCTTGTCAACCTGCGGAAGTTGTTCGAAAGGCTAAAGAAATATCAATTAAGGTTGAACCCCGCTAAGTGTACCTTTGGGGTCAAATCAGGGAAATTGCTTGGTTTCATTGTAAGCCAGAAAGGGATAGAGGTAGACCCCGAAAAAGTGAAGGCTATCCTTGAGATGCCAGAACCCCGTACAGAGAGGCAAGTCCGAGGTTTCCTGGGGCGCTTGAATTATATTGCCAGATTCATATCGCAGCTCACCGCCATTTGTGAGCCGTTGTTCAAACTCTTGCGCAAAAACCAAACTGATCGCTGGAATGAGGATTGCCAAGAGGCTTTTGGAAGGATCAAAAAGCGCCTAATGAATCCTCCCGTGCTTATGCCGCCAGTACCTGGAAGGCCTCTCATTTTGTACATGACAATCTTGGACGAGTCAATGGGGTGTATGCTGGGGCAACATGACGAATCCGGGAAGAAAGAACGCACTGTTTACTACCTAAGTAAGAAGTTCACGACCTGTGAGATGAATTACTCCTTGCTCGAAAGAACGTGTTGTGCTTTAGTATGGGCATCCCATCGCCTAAGGCAGTACATGCTGAGCCATACTACCTGGTTGATATCCAAAATGGACCCAGTTAAGTACATCTTTGAAAAGCCAGCTCTCACGGGATGAATCGCCCGGTGGCAAGTCCTGCTATCTGAGTTTGATATAGTCTACGTCACCCAAAAGGCGATAAAAGGAAGCGCTTTAGCAGATTATTTGGCTCAACAGCCTCTTAACGACTACCAGCCCATGCATCCTGAATTCCCGGATGAGGACATCATGGCCTTGTTCGAGGAAAAATTGGACGAAGATCGGGACAAATGGACTGTATGGTTTGACGGAGCGTCAAACATTCTAGGTCATGGCGTTGGGGCAGTGTTGGTCTCTCCGGACAATCAATGTGTACCTTTCACAGCCAGGCTAGGATTTGACTGCACCAACAACATGGCCGAATATGAAGCATGTGCCCTAGCCGTCCAGGCAGCAATTGACTCCAATGTCAAACTACTCAAGGTGTACGGCGACTCAGCGTTGGTAATCCATCAGCTGAGAGGGGAATGGGAAACTAGAGATCCCAAGCTGATACCCTACAAAGCCTATATCAAGGAATTGGCTAAGACCTTCGATGAGATCTCCTTCCATCATGTTCCCCGCGAGGAAAATCAAATGGCGGATGCACTTGCTACCTTGGCGTCTATGTTCCAGCTAACACCGCACGGGGATCTACCCTACATTGAATTTTGGTGTCGTGGCAAACCCGCGCATTGTTGCCAAGTGGAAGAGGAACGGGACGGAAAGCCTTGGTATTTCGACATCAAGCGATATGTCGTAAGCAAAGAATACCCGCCAGAGATTGCCGACAACGATAAAAGGACATTGAGGAGGTTGGCAGCCGGTTTCTTCATGAGCGGAAGCATACTGTATAAAAGAAATCACGACATGACACTCCTGCGGTGTGTGGATGCCAAGGAGGCAAATCACATGATCGAGGAAGTCCATGAGGGCTGAAATTCTGATACCAGGGGACAGATGTCGTACCGGATGTCACGACATCACGCTTCAGAACATGCAGATTAGATGCGTCCGTATGAACAGATTAAACAAGTAAATAACACAAGAGGATTGTTAACCCAGTTCGGTGCAACCTCACCTACATCTGGGGGCTACCAAGCCAGGGAGGAAATCCACTCTCAATAGTGTTAGTTCAAGGTCTAACAGCCCCTGTTTACAACCTTCTCACCTAACCACTACCCGTGCGATCTCTACTTAAGAACCACTCTTAGATATGAGAACCTCTGCTCACTCCCTCTCACTCACACTCCCGTGTTTACAATTAAGTCAAATACACACCAGAGATCAACTCTGAACAAAAGAGATCAACTCTACACACTAGAGATCAACTCTACACACAAGAGATCAACTCTACACACAAGAGATCAACTCTACACACATAGGTCCAACACTTGATGTTAGGATACCATCAAGGTGGCTCACAAAACACTCAAGTCCCAAAACTCACAAAATAACTCTTCGATCCCGGACTTGGTACAGAACTCGTGCAGCCTCCATGTTTTTATAGCCGTGTACGATTCTGGACTGCAACTTCTTGATGCTGGATGAGATCTATCACTTTCCTGAAAATCTGCAGTTAAAGAACTAAAAGATAACTTTTGATCTTTTAGTTTGAATCTTTAATCTTTAATCTTTAATCCCTGAACGAACTCTTCTACTTTGAAATTCGAACTTTAATGATCTTTTAATTCGTTCCTAAAGATAGATCATCTTATCTCTTGCTAACTGCACAATAATCTGTTAAAGATATAACAGAATTATGTGTCCAGTATTATCGGGCCGGATGTCAGGACATCGTGTCCGACATCGTGGATCCTGCAGCTTCACTTCTGCACTTGACTTTTATCTTGCATTGTACAGCAACTCCAGTATTCTCGGGCAGGATGTCAGGACATTGTATCCGACATCGTGGATCCTTCAACTTCAATTCTTCATTTGACATTTTATCTTGCCTTGTGCATTGTGCAGCCCGATCTTATTCCTTGACATAACGTTGGACATCATGTGCAGCAACTCCAGCTTTCCTTCATTGTCTAAGTGCTTATGTTTTAACAAAATCTTAGCCAATCTTTTAAAGCTCAGTAGAGCTAAACACTAACAATCTCCCCCTTTGGCAAATTTTGTCTAAAACATACTTAGACACTTCCTGAGCAGGTATGAGCAGTTATGCAAGTGGGATCAGCAACTTTCATTATCAGAGTAATCAAGCACAGCGGAAATTCTTCAAGTTGCAAATCTACAAGTCTTCTCCAGGATGTCAAGACATCTCACATGACATCAGCTTTCTGCTTCTGCTCCCCCTGTCTCCATGCTTACTGCAGCATCTTCTATCAGCTACTAGTCTTTTCCAGGATGTCAAGACATCTCATGTGACATCAGCTTTCTGCTCCCCCTGTCTTCATGCTCTTACTGCAGCATCTTCTATCAGCTTCTAGTAGCTTACATCAGTCATCCTCAGCAGCAGCAGTCTCCCCCTCAAGATCATATTCATACAACTCCCCCTCAAAATCATGAATCATGCATACATCGTTTCCTACTGCCATACATCGTATCAATCATGCATAATAGCAAGCATAATACTATTACTCCCCCTTTTTAGACAGAATTTGGCAAAAGTAGAATGCATGAACTTAAGGTGCAAATATTACAGACCAATAGTAATCAATTGTTCAAAGGGACATGCCCCTTTAGCTAATAACAGTGAAAACAAAACGAAAGGTCTGATGATCATGGGGTGGCTTCAGAATCATCATCATCTGATTCTGTATCTTCTGCTGCATCTTCCTCTTCCTCAGTAGCTTCTTCTTCTTCCTCAGCTGCTTCTTTTTCTTCCTCAGCCGCTTCTTCATCATCAATGCCACTTTCTGAGAGCCTTTTGATCAGCCGTTCCAGCTCCATCTTCTTCTCTGTGGTGGCTTTGATGGTTGCTTCCAGCACCTTGCATGTGTCCTTGAGTTCAGCAATCAAGGCATCCTTGGATACAGCACCTGAAGCAGCAGCTTTCCCTGATGTCGAGACAATGTCTGGGACATGTGTCCCCTCAAACAGTTTGTAATGCAGGGATAGAGGAGATTCTCTCTTCATTACAGAGTCAATGTTGTTTAAAATATTTGGATGTTGACTCAACATAATGCCACACAATACAGTAGGGAAGGCAATGGGTAATTTGACAGCAAATGATTCTGAATGCTTAACAGTTTGATAAAAAATATAGTTTCCAAAATTAAATTTGGACTCGGTTCCAACAGCATACAGAAATTTACCCAAACCTGTGGCAACAGTGGAAGTATGATTGGTGGGTACCCAGTTTGCAGCACCAATCCTGTGTAGAATTGCATACTTCACACTTAGCTTCCCTGCTGAAAGCTTCCCTTTCTTTGGCCAAAGCTGGACTTGTTTGGCAGTGATTTCCTTGGCAATCTGATGCTCAGAAACATCAATATCCACCATTCCTTCAGTAGGTCTGCCCAGATATTTGTTGATCACAGCAGGGGAGAATCTAACACACTTTCCTCTGACAAACACTCTTTGATAATCATTACTTTTTCTGTTTGATATGTCAGAGGGAATGTTGACAATAAATTCCCTGACTAGGCTTTCATAACAATCTCCCAACTTGGTGACTGTCTTCAGTAGTCCAGCAGCCTTGATGAGGTCCATGATCTCCTTGCAATCCAAGACAGCTCTTCCCAGTTCTCTTTCCCAGGCAAGTCTCCGTTGATACACGAATTTCCACCTTTCTGCATTGCCAATGGAGTGGAAAGAGATGTTGTCCAATGGTGCATCAGGAACATTTCCAGGCACCTTCTTACCTGATGTCTTGGCCCTCTTAGATGTCGAGACATCTAGTTCGACATCATCATCAGAATCAGATGAGGAAATTTCTTTCCTCTTCTTGGAGGGCATAGCAACCTTGCTTCTTCTGGATGTGGCAGGAGTGATTGGAGTACTCTTCTTCTGTGCCATTGTCTTGATTCGTCCAGACCTCTTAAGGGGGGTTTTTCCCTTTCTGTTTTGAAGTCTTTCCGCAATGCCAGGTGCCAACCTGTTGGCAATGGGTTCTTCATCAGATTCGACTTCTTCCAGGTCAATGAGGTCACCTGGAGCAGGTTCTGGTGCCCTTGGTGCAGGGGTCTCCTCTGCGGCTTGATCCTCTTCTTCCGTTGATTCCTCTTCACTGGGTGAAGGGACGGCTTCAGCATTTGGAGCGGAAGATGTTGGAACATCTTTCTCAACATCAGGCACAGAAACATTCGGGGTGGAAGATGTTGGAACATCTTCATCAGCTTCAGGCACAGAGGCTTCTTTCAAAATGCTACTCACAATACTGCGGATTTTCTTGTCCATCTCCGTGTCTACTTCCCTAGGACTTGTTGCAGGGCTAGGGTTTTCAGCAATCTTCACTCCCTGTTGTCTTCGGGGAACCAGTTTCTCAGGGACTGAAGCTTGACCAGGAATTATTTGTATGGGTTGGATGTTGAATTCTGGTTGTTCCTGGTGCGGAGATGATGGTACAGCGGGTGAACCAGGAGCGGAAGTTTCTTTTGGTGAGGAAGCCATGGAAAAACAGAGCGTTTGGAATGATTTCGTAAATCTCAGAAAACTATTGGGAAATGCTGGAGAAAACACGAATGCCAAGCAGATATAAATTTGAATGAAGAATGTAGAGGGGCGTGTGAAGCAACGGTCGAATTTGCTTTGTGGTGAACGTGCTATTAATGTTAAGTGATTCGTTTGGGCACGTTCAGATTGCAGTAGCTGCTATAATTCCTCTAGCAGACAAATGCCCAGCTTGCCCCTCAGTTTTTCAAACTGATTTGCATCCAAAGCCTTTGTGAAAATATCTGCTATTTGTTCCTCAGTGTCAACATGCTTCAGTGTGATCACTTTATCATCAACAAGATCTCTGATATAGTGATGTCTAATGTCAATGTGCTTGGTTCTGCTGTGTTGAACAGGATTTTTAGAAATATTAATAGCACTCATGTTGTCACAGTACAATGTCATGACATCTTGTTCGACATTGTACTCCTTCAGCATCTGCTTCATCCAAACTAGTTGTGAACAGCTGCTTCCTGCTGCAATATACTCGGCTTCTGCAGTAGATAGGGACACACAGTTCTGCTTCTTGCTGAACCATGAAATAAGATTGTTGCCCAGATAGAAACATCCACCAGAAGTGCTTTTTCTGTCATCTGCACTTCCAGCCCAATCAGCATCGCAATACCCAACCAGCATTGAATCTGAACAATGACAGTACATAATCCCATAGTCACTGGTGCCATTTACATATTTCAGAATTCTCTTTACTTGAGTCAAGTGACTTATCTTAGGATTGGCTTGATATCTTGCACAAACACCTACTGCATAGGTGATGTCGGGTCTGCTAGCTGTTAAATATAGTAAGCTCCCTATCATGCTTCTGTACAGACTTTGATCAACACTGGTGCCTGCTTCATCCTTTGACAGCTTCAAGTGAGTAGGTGCAGGTGTCCTTTTATGACTGGCATTCTCCATCCCAAACTTCTTGACAATGTTCTTTGCATACTTGCTTTGAGAGAGGAATATGGAGTCTTCCATCTGCTTCACTTGGAGTCCCAGAAAATAAGTCAGCTCTCCAACAAGACTCATCTCAAATTCAGATTGCATCTGTTGAACAAAATGTCGGAGCATCTCATTCGACATCCCTCCAAACACAATGTCATCAACATATATCTGTGCAATCATCAAGTTTTCAGCATCTTGTTTGACAAAGAGAGTCTTGTCAATTCCTCCCTTCCTATACCCTTGCTGAGTAAGGAACTCTGTTAGCCTTTCATACCAAGCTCTTGGAGCTTGCTTCAATCCATAGAGAGCCTTCTTGAGCCTGTATACATGATCTGGATGAGTTGGATCTACAAATCCCTTTGGCTGCTCCACATAGACTTCTTCATTCAGGTATCCATTCAGAAATGCGCTCTTCACATCCATCTGGTACAGCTTGAATTTGAGGATGCAAGCAACACCAAGTAATAATCTGATGGACTCAAGTCTAGCAACTGGGGCAAAAGTCTCATCAAAGTCTACACCTTCAATCTGAGTGTAGCCTTGAGCAACCAGTCTGGCCTTGTTTCTGGTTATGACACCTTCTTCATTGGTTTTGTTCTTGAAGATCCACTTGGTGCCAATCACATTAGTTCCCTCGGGTCTCGGAACTAGCTCCCAGACTTCATTCCTTTTGAATTGCTCCAATTCTTCTTGCATAGCATTGATCCAGAACTCATCAGTCAGTGCCTCTTTCACATTCTTGGGCTCAATTCTGGAGACAAAGCATGAGTTGGAGGCAATCTCAATCTCCCTTGATCTTGTAGTGACTCCTCTGTTTGGATCTCCTATAATCAGCTCCTTGGGGTGCATCTTCTGGATTCTAATGGAGGGTCTCTTGTCAGGTTGGTTGATGTTTGATTCATCTGTAGCAGAATCAGAGTTTTCTGCATTTTCTCCACTTTTAGCTGCATCTGCTACATTGTCTCCAGATGTTCTGACATCTTCTTCGACATCCTGCTTTCTTGCTGGAGTTAAATCATCAACAACCACATTGATGGATTCCATCACTGTTCTGGTTCTGGAGTTGAATACTCTATATGCTCTGCTGTTTGTAGAGTATCCCAGGAATATTCCTGCATCACTCTTGGGATCCATCTTTCTCCTTTGCTCTCTATCTGCCAAAATGTAACATGGACTTCCAAAGATGTGGAAGTGCTTGACAGTTGGCTTCCTCCCTTTCCAGATTTCATACAGTGTGGTTGGAGTGCCTCTTCTAAGTGTGACTCTGTTGTGGATGTAGCATGCTGTGTTCATGGCTTCAGCCCAGAGATTATAGGGAAGTTCTTTGGCATGAAGCATGACCCTAGCTGCCTCTTGCAAGGTCCTGTTTTTCCTTTCAACTATGCCATTCTGTTGTGGTGTAATGGCTGCAGAGAACTCATGAGTGATGCCTTCAGATGTGCAGAATTCAGTGAACCTGCTGTTTTCAAACTCTCTGCCATGGTCACTCCTGATTCTCTTAATGACACAGTCCTTTTCTCTTTGAAGTCTTAGACTCAACTCCTTGAATACTTCAAAGGTTTCTGATTTCTCTCTGATAAAGTTGACCCAGGTAAATCTGGAGAAATCATCCACAACAACATAGGCATACCTCTTTCCTCCAAGGCTTTCAACCTGCATAGGCCCCATCAAATCCATGTGAAGTAGTTCCAGCACCCTGGAAGTGGTCTGATGTTGAAGCTTCTGGTGGGACATCTTGACTTGCTTTCCAATCTGACATTCACCACAGATTCTGCCTTCTTCTATTTTCAGATTGGGGATGCCTCTAACAGCACCTTTGTCAATGATTTTCTTCATGCCTCTTAAGTGCAGATGTCCAAATCTTTGATGCCATATTCTGACTTCATCTTCTTTGGAGGATAGACATGTGGAGGAGTAGCTGGTTTCTTGAGGTGTCCATAGGTAACAGTTGTCCTTTGATCTGCTGCCCTTCATTAGAACTTCACTCTTCTCATTTGTCACCAAGCATTCTGACTTTGTGAAGTTTACATTGAATCCTTCATCACACAGCTGACTGATGCTGATCAAGTTTGCAGTCAGTCCCTTCACCAGCAGTACTTTGTCAAGACTAGGAAGTCCATCATGGACTAGCTTTCCCATTCCAGTGATCTTTCCTTTAGAACCATCTCCAAATGTCACATAGCTAGTGGAGCAAGGTTCAATGTTCACCAGGAATTCTTTGACTCCTGTCATGTGTCTGGAACAGCCGCTATCTAGGTACCAATCTTCCTTAGCTGATGCTCTAAGTGAAGTATGAACAACAAGACTGACAGCCTTGTGTTTTGGAACCCACATCATCTTCTTTCTGCTGTTGCTACTTTGAGTTCCATGATGTGGATGGCCATGTAGATGATAGCAAAAGGGCTTTATGTGACCATACCTGCCACAGTAGTGACACCTCCACTTCTTTCTTTTGTTCTTTTTCTGCTGCGTTCCATGATGTCGAGACCGATGTTGTGACATCGTGGCTCCAGTGCTGGTTTTGGCAGGAACAAATTCTGTCATGGTTTTTCTGCCAGCAGATTTACGATTAAGGCCAAGTCCTCTCTGGTCTCCAACATTCTTCCCAAGTTGTAGCACCTCATCAAGCATATCTGAGCCTTTATTCAACATCTTTATTGATTTGGTCATGTTTTCCAGTTTAGAGTTCAGAAAACCGACTTCTCCTTTAAGCTCAGAGATCTCCTCTTTATGTGCCTCCTTCTCAGCCTCCAGATCTGCAATGATCTTCTTCAGTTGTGCTTCTTGCTGAAGAATCTTCTCACTTCTGATGCATAGTTCTCTATAGGAGGTAGCAAGCTCATCAAAAGTGATTTCACTGTCTGTATCACTTGAATCTTCAGCAGTTTCAAATCTCCCAGTGAGTGCATTCACATCTCTGTCAGAATCACTTTCTTGTTCACTCTCTGTATCAGATCGACATACAGAAAGTCCTTTCCTCTGCTTCTTGAGATGAGTGGGACATTCAGCTATGATGTGTCCATAGCCTTCACACCCATGGCATTGAATTCCTTTGATGTGACTGGGCTTTACATCTGACTTTTTCTGGTATTTACTGCCTTTCCTGATGTCAAAAGGGATGTTCTGGACATGTGGTTTCTGCCTCCTGTCCATTCTGTTCATCACTTTGTTGAACTGTTTTCCAAGGAGCACAACTGCATTAGTCAGACCTTCATCAGTATCCAGGTCATACTCATCTTCTTCTCCTTCATCATTGGACACGAACGCCACGTTCTTGCTCTTCTTTTCAGCCCCATCCGAGAGTCCTAGCTCAAAGGTTTGAAGGGAACCAATGAGTTCATCCACTCTCATGTTGCAAATGTCTTGGGCCTCCTCTATTGCAGTGACTTTCATGTCAAATCTCTTAGGCAAGGATCTGAGGATCTTTCTCACCAGCTTTTCATCTGTTATCCTCTCTCCCAAGGCAGTGCAAGCATTGGCAATTTCAAGAATGTTCATGTGGAAGTCATGAATACACTCTTCCTCCTTCATCTTCAGATTTTCGAATTTTGTAGCCAATAGTTGCAGTCTGGACATCTTCACTTTGGAGGTTCCTTCATGAGTGGTTTTCAGGATCTCCCATGCATCTTTGGCCACTGTGCATGTGTTGATTAGTCTGAAGATATTCTTGTCAACTCCATTGAATAGAGCATTCAAAGCTTTGGAGTTTCCAAGTGCCAATTCGTCTTCTTCTTTAGTCCAGTCTTCTTCTGGCTTCAACTCATCAGTGGGCTTTCCTTCTGTGTCCAGCATCTTGGGATGTTCCCAGCCTTTGATGACAGCTTTTCAGGTTCTGCTATCCAGTGATTTGAGGAAGGCCACCATTCTTGCTTTCCAGTATTCATAGTTGGTTCCATCAAGAATTGGTGGTCTGTTCACTGGTCCTCCTTCTTTCTCCATGTTCATCAGAATTTATCTCCCTAGATCTCACTCTGTGATTTCGAGTGTTGGCTCTGATACCAATTGAAATTCTGATACCAGGGGACAGATGTCGTACCGGATGTCACGACATCACGCTTCAGAACATGCAGATTAGATGCGTCCGTATGAACAGATTAAACAAGTAAATAACACAAGAGGATTGTTAACCCAGTTCGGTGCAACCTCACCTACATCTGGGGGCTACCAAGCCAGGGAGGAAATCCACTCTCAATAGTGTTAGTTCAAGGTCTAACAGCCCCTGTTTACAACCTTCTCACCTAACCACTACCCGTGCGATCTCTACCTAAGAACCACTCTTAGATATGAGAACCTCTGCTCACTCCCTCTCACTCACACTCCCGTGTTTACAATTAAGTCAAATACACACCAGAGATCAACTCTGAACAAAAGAGATCAACTCTACACACTAGAGATCAACTCTACACACAAGAGATCAACTCTACACACAAGAGATCAACTCTACACACATAGGTCCAACACTTGATGTTAGGATACCATCAAGGTGGCTCACAAAACACTCAAGTCCCAAAACTCACAAAATAACTCTTCGATCCCGGACTTGGTACAGAACTCGTGCAGCCTCCATGTTTTTATAGCCGTGTACGATTCTGGACTGCAACTTCTTGATGCTGGATGAGATCTATCACTTTCCTGAAAATCTGCAGTTAAAGAACTAAAAGATAACTTTTGATCTTTTAGTTTGAATCTTTAATCTTTAATCTTTAATCCCTGAACGAACTCTTCTACTTTGAAATTCGAACTTTAATGATCTTTTAATTCGTTCCTAAAGATAGATCATCTTATCTCTTGCTAACTGCACAATAATCTGTTAAAGATATAACAGAATTATGTGTCCAGTATTATCGGGCCGGATGTCAGGACATCGTGTCCGACATCGTGGATCCTGCAGCTTCACTTCTGCACTTGACTTTTATCTTGCATTGTACAGCAACTCCAGTATTCTCGGGCAGGATGTCAGGACATTGTATCCGACATCGTGGATCCTTCAACTTCAATTCTTCATTTGACATTTTATCTTGCCTTGTGCATTGTGCAGCCCGATCTTATTCCTTGACATAACGTTGGACATCATGTGCAGCAACTCCAGCTTTCCTTCATTGTCTAAGTGCTTATGTTTTAACAAAATCTTAGCCAATCTTTTAAAGCTCAGTAGAGCTAAACACTAACAAGGGCTCGTTTGGAACGCACGCCAACGGACATGCTATGGCCAGGAAGATCCTAAGAGCAGGTTATTACTGGCTTACCATGGAAAGTGATTGTTGTGTCCATGTGAGGAAATGCCACAAATGTCAAGCATTCTCAGATAATGTCAATGCCCCACCACACCCTCTGAATGTCATGTCCGCCCCTTGGCCTTTCTCCATGTGGGGAATAGATGTCATCGGGGCCATCGAGCCCAAGGCCTCGAATGGTCATCGCTTCATCCTCGTAGCGATAGATTATTTCACCAAGTGGGTCGAGGCGGCTTCATATACCAATGTCACGAGGAATGTGGTGATCAGGTTCATTAAGAAAGAGATCATCTGCCGATATGGTTTGCCAAGGAAGATTATCACGGACAACGGCACCAACCTGAATAACAAGATGATGGGGGAAATGTGCGAGGAGTTTAAAATCCAGCATCACAATTCCACACCCTACCGACCAAAGATGAATGGAGCCGTGGAAGCGGCCAATAAGAATATCAAAAAGATTATCCAAAAGATGACCGTGTCATACAAGGATTGGCACGAGATGCTCCCATTCGCGTTACACGGTTACCGAACTTCAGTGCGAACGTCAACTGGGGCAACGCCGTTCTCATTGGTATATGGGATGGAGGTTGTGTTACCGTTTGAGGTAGAAGTCCCGTCATTAAGGATCTTGGCAGAATCTGGATTAAAGGAATCAGAGTGGGCTCAAACACGCTATGATCAGCTCAACCTCGTTGAGGGTAAGCGTTTAACGGCCATGAGTCATGGGCGCTTATACTAGCAAAGAATGAAGAGTGCATTCGACAAGAAAGTACGCTTACGCAAGTTTCATGAGGGAGACCTTGTGCTAAAGAAAATGTCTCATGCTGTCAAGGACCATCGAGGGAAATGGGCCCCGAACTACGAAGGGCCTTTTGTTGTGAAGAGGGCTTTTTCCGGAGGAGCCCTGGTGCTTACCAACATGGATGGCGAAGAGCTACCTTCACCCGTGAACTCTGATGTCGTCAAACAATATTATGCTTAGAAGCTGGGGCAATTAAGGATGTCGCTGCATGTTCTTTATCTTTATGCGTTTTCTGGATTTCCCCCAGGGATTTCCGGTCTGTTGTATCTCTCGTTACAATCTTTCAAAGAAATGAACGTGGATTCGAGGCTTTAGTCCTCACGTTAGTTTCAAACCTTGCGTTAATCTGTGATCACCTGAGCCCTTCCGCTCAGTTCATGGGATGCCCCAAGCGCTTAATTAGAATTGAACCTGAACCAACTTTCCCTAAATTTGCTGCGTTTGAAAACATTCATGCATACGCATACGCATACGCATGTATATTGTTGTGGTAAAACAGGGGCAGGATCATCTTGGGCTACCTTCTGGGGTAGAGACAAAACATGAACGGCAGAAACCAATCAAGGTAAGGTAATGACGCGGTCAAGATTGGCCATACCTGGTTGTTTATTACTTGCAGGTACTTAAGGACGGATGCAAGTAGGGATGGGGTCACGACCGACCGATCGATGCCCCTTCTCTGCGCGAAACAAGCAGAGAATGTCGCTGCAAGGCAGCCCCGTATCCTTTGTATTTTGCAGCTTTCTTTTACTATTTGTTTGTTTTAAAAAGTAAAAATAAGTAATCAACACCTAATTCTAACCTAAGTAAGTTCAAGTTAGGCAAGATGCTAATCCATGAGAAGGGAGGGGGCATGGTTAATGTTCCCCTCAAAAAAAAAAAATGTGCAGGTTAGCTCGCCTGGGCGAGCCACCCCTGCACCAAATTATAAGAATGACGAAAGAGGGGACGTTTTTGCATTCAAAAACTTCTTTTCCCCCCTTTCAAAAGCCATACCCACGGGATTGACGAGTTTGCAGCTCTAGGGTCATCCTTTTTCGCATTTTTTGATTCCGTTTTGCGCTTTTGTTCATCACCAACAAGTAAGTGTTCCATCCCTAAGCTTTCTAGCTTTTCATTAGTGTATTGATCTCCTTTTGGTGCTCTAAATTGTGGGAGTGGGCTCAAATATATGGGGCAATTTTGGTTTGTTTTCTTGCTTGATTAGGTTGAATTAGGGGTGTGTATGGGATGGCCCTAGGCCTATAATGCATTTTGGAACAATGGGACATGCCACATTGTCCCCGTTCTCTTGCTATTGACGCCTAAACGCGCGCCCACCAAGTGTTCGGTGAAATGCCTCAATGGCATTAGCGCGTGACTTTTGTAAGGAAACAACCCATGGGGCATTTTGGTTTGTACATATTTTGTATTCATTCCCGAAAAAGGCTAGAGTAATTGCCCCACATATATCCTAGGCCTAGGAACTAAAATTTTATGCAAAAAGAACACAAGAGTAGGTGCATATTGGGTAAAGTTACCCTTTTTGGCCAGCAATCAGCTATGGGCCACGCTACAATAATTTCCCTACGCCTAGATGTTTAGGAATTTTGCTCGTCATGAATGTGTAGGTTTAGAATAGGTAGCAAAATACCTTTGGCAATTTACACTTTGGATATGATAGCAAAATACTTGGATGTATGTACATATAATTTTTGGTAGTCAAAATGTCTCACAAAAAAAATATATATATAAATATGTTGCATGTTATGTAAAGAAAATACATTACAAAAAAAATATATACCTTTTAATTTGAATACAATTTTAGTCAGCAAAGGAAAATATACTTGAATTTGCATGCGGCTTTAGGTAGCAAAAACTTGAAAAGAGCATGAAATGTAGCGCCTTATTGTGTAGATAGTCAAGATTCATCATGAAGTTTGTGTATGTATAGGTATTAGAAATACCAAGATGTGCACATGTGCAATTTTTGGTACCCCAAAATGCTTTGAGTATGCATGTATGTAAATTTAGCCAAGGAGATGTGTGTGATATAAGTAACAAATACACCTTGGAAGTACATGTAAATAATCTAGGTAACGAAGCTACCTTGATTGTATATGGGTGCATTTTTCTTAGTTAATAGAATGTCTTGTGCAAGTGAACGTTCGTAAGGAAATATGCGCATAAGCTTGCTCTGAATTTACATTGATGTTTGTATTTATGGGAGGAGGTTGTATGCCATTTTTGTTTTAAGAGTAGTGTCCCACTGGTAAAACTAACTTTCCAAATGTTTGCCTTCGCAGGAAATGGCTCCGAGGAAGCTTGCCTCAAAGAGGTCCAGGAAGGACAAGGCAGCCGAAGGAACTAGTTCCGCTCCGGAGTATGACAGTCACCGCTTTAGGAGCGCTGTACACCAACAGCGCTTCGAGGCCATCAAGGGATGGTCGTTTCTCCGGGAGCGATGCGTCCAGCTCAGGGACGACGAGTATACTGATTTCCAGGAGGAAATAGGGCGCCGGCGGTGGGCATCACTGGTTACTCCCATGGCCAAGTTTGATCCAGAAATAGTCCTTGAGTTTTATGCCAATGCTTGGCCAACAGAGGAGGGCGTGCGTGACATGAGATCCTGGGTAAGGGGTCAGTGGATACCGTTTGATGCCGACGCTATCGGCCAACTCCTAGGATATCCGTTGGTGTTGGAAGAGGGCCAGGAATGTGAGTATGGCCAGAGGAGGAACCGGTCTGATGGGTTCGATGAGGAGGCCATCGCCCAACTGCTATGTATACCGGGGCAGGATTTTGCCCGGACTGCTGCAGGGAGGCGAGTGCGAATCATGCGCACCAACATGACCACCCTGACCCAGATATGGATGACGTTGCTCCTCAGCAACATCCTGCCCACCGATCATAATTCCGACCTTCCCATGCCGAAGTGTCAGCTGGTGTACGCCATCCTGACACGGATGAGCATCCATGTGGCTCAGTTGATCGCTGGTGCCATCTATATTTTTGCAGGTATGGCGCCCACTAGGCACCCTTTGGACCCAGATAAGTCCAACAGGGCCCTGGGATTTCCCGCACTGATCACAGGACTCTGCCAGTCGTTCGGAGTCCCCATTGCACCTACTAAAGTGATTCGGCCGCCCATCACCCGGGCTTTTATTGAGAAGTACTGTACCCAGAGACAGGCTCAGGGTGATGCTCCACAGGCCGCAGGCGCGCCACCACCACCTCATCAGGCTGGCCAAGCTGGGGCATTTGACATGGAGCAGTATTTACGGCATTTGGTTCGCCAGCAGGCGGCCAACCACCGAGCACATGTACAGACCCATGATTGTCTGTACCAGATGAGCCTTAGCATGCAGAGCCAGGGCTTCGCTTCCTTTTCATGCCCTACCCCAGACCAGTTCAGGGCAGAGGTTGCATGGCCTGGAGATTGGCCCGAGGCCCAAGCAGGAGAGGCACCCCCAGAAGCTCCCGGCGATGGAGAAGAGGCCCACGAGGACGAGGAGATGGCCGATTTGCTTGACTTCTTGGGAGGGAGTGGAGATACGTGACTGGGAGATCCCCAGATTCATGTTTTCCTTCATATTTCTTTTATCATTTTTTATTCTATGTTATTGTTTTGACTTGAGAGACTAATGTTTGTTTTTGTTGTTTCGATTGTCATTTGTACAGCGCATGCATTTTTTTTTTTTAGATTGTTGCGTTAGTGTTTATATATCATTACTATCAATGATGCTTGAAATTTTGAAACCGTGTAGAGTTCTTCGTTTAGGAACATCGTCAAAAAAATATATAATAAAACAAACAAAAATCATGATAAAAATAAAAAGAAAAAAGGGAAAAAGAGAGAAAATAAGAAAAAGAGAGCAAATAAGGAAAAAGAAAGCAAGGAAAAAAGTGGAAAAAGAGAAAATAAGTTGACTAGCTAAAAACCGACATGCTTTTGAAAAGAGATGATTTCCAACTTTTCTTTGAAAAAAAAAATTCATTGATCATAACCGATTTTTGAAGAAAAAACGTGTCTACACCTGAAGGGTGAATGCTGTGAAAATTTCCCCGGACGCCCGAAATGGACTTGGAGGAATGCACAAATTGATAAAAGAACATATTTTGGAAACATTGGGTTGATTTAAAATAAAGGAAATGAATCCTGAGCCCTAGCATCACCTGACCATAAAAATTTGACACTTGAGCGTCCACATAGGTGCATGCATGACCAGTTTTGCATAAAGTTTCCAAATCATCATTTTTGCATTTGTGTCATGGAAATAATGTGGGGCTTCCCTTTTATCCTTGAACCAAACCAAGCCCTGACATGTATCATGTCTAGCCATTCTACGAGCTTTGAGCCAAAATCCCGACTCACCATACACCTTGACCCAGGGTGAGAATGTCAATCCTTACCCTTGGAAGCAAAAAAAAATAGAAGGGAAATTTCCAATCAAAGAAAAAGAGAAGGAAAATTTCCAATGAAAGCAAAAAAAAAGAAGAAGAAGAAGAAGAGAAAAGAAGGAAAATTCCCCAATCAAAGAGTGGGAGAAAGCAAAAAGAAAAGAAAAGAAATTCCCAATCAAAGAATGGGAGAAAGTAAAAAAGGAAGAAGAAGAAGGAAAGAAAGCTCCTGATCAGGGATCGAAGGAAAAATAGAAGAAATGTGCAGAGAGGTCTTTGGACCGGACAATATCTGAACAATACAGAATTGTCACCAAATGAACAAAAAAGAAGGAAAGGAAACCACGACCTAAAATGGTCTTCTCCCTTTGATTACCAACCAAAATCCCGTGCGCTAGCGACTTTTTTCGCCCCGCACTAAACAAAAAAACAGAAAAAGAAAAAGCCAGAAAAATCAAAAGCCAAAAACACACAAAAGCCGAAAAAAAACCACCAAAAGAACCCATTCCCAAGGGAAGTCCTATCGATCCATGATCACGCATGTAATTTTTGATTTGATAGGAAATAATTTGCAAAGTCAAGTCATGACATATTTATGGTTCGGAATTAGGATGAAACACTTACCTGTGCGAGATTGATACACTTTGAGTGGATTTCTTCTATTTTTGTCGAACCCAGTGTTTCCTCTAAATGGTCATTTAGAAACGAAATGCTAACATCCAAAATCTCATTTATGGTTATGGGGGATCCCATCAGCAGACTCTCCTTCCCTGGTAGACGCATTGTTTGTCACTCAAAAAAGCATATGCTGCTCTAAACAGTTGGAATATTTGTCTCTTTGCTAAAGCATGTTTGCATTTTAGTGGAGAAAACACCGAGACTTTTTCAAGTCTCACAAGTTATCCAAAACTGCGTAGGTCTGAGTTCCTCATTGGAGGATACGTAGGAGCAAGAGCCTCGCTTTTGTCAACCACACCGCCTTTTGTTACCATGACCCAAGAGCTGGTAGCCCGCGGAGACGCCTTACGGTTATCCGCACCTCGTCATTCAGTGACCCCAAGTGTGATTGACGAGCAGAGGCCAATGTGGTCATCTGCGCCCTTTCCGGAGATGTCAGCATTTTCCGATGGAGACTTTTCAAGTCTCACAAGTTATCTAGAACTACGTAGGTCTGAGTTCCTCATTGGAGGATACGTAGGAGCAAGAGCCTTGCTTTTGTCGGCCGCCCCATAATCTTTGTCATACTGACCCTGAGGTCATGTGACATGCACCCTTTTGTCATCTAGAGGCGGCGGGCCCGATGACAAGCAGAGAAAAAATTTGGTCATTCAGCACCCTTGTGTCATCCAGAGGCAGCGGGCCCGATGATACGCGGAGATACCTTACGGTTATCCGCACCCTTTTGTCATCCAGAGGCGGCGGTCCCGATGACAAGCAGAGACAAAATTTGGTCATTCTGCACCCTTTTGTCATCCAGAGGCGGCGGGCCCGATGACAAGCAGAGACAAAATTTGGTCATTCTGCACCCTTGTGTCATCCAGAGGCGGCGGGCCCGATAATACGCGGAGATACCTTACGGTTATCCGCACCCTTTTGTCATCCAGAGGCGGCGGGCCCGATGACAAGCAGAGACAAAATTTGGTCATTCTGCACCCTTGTGTCATCCAGAGGCGGCGGACCTGATGATACGCGGAGATACCTTACGGTTATCCGCACCCTTTTGTCATCCAGAGGCGGCGGGCCCGATGACAAGCAGAGACAAAATTTGGTCATTCTGCACCCTTGTGTCATCCAGAGGCGGCGGGCCCGATGATACGCGGAGATACCTTATGGTTATCCGCACCCTTTTGTCATCCAGAGGCGGCGGGCCCGATGACAAGCAGAGACAAAATTTGGTCATTCTGCACCCTTTTGTCATCCAGAGGCGGCGGGCCCGATGACAAGCAGAGACAAAATTTGGTCATTCTGCACCCTTGTGTCATCTAGAGGCGGCGAGCCCGATGATACGCGGAGATACCTTATGGTTATCCGCACCCTTTTGTCATCCAGAGGCGGCGGACCCGATGACAAGCAGAGACAAAATTTGGTCATTCTGCACCCTTGTGTCATCTAGAGGCGGTGGGCCCAATGATACGCGGAGATACCTTATGGTTATCCGCACCCTTTTGTCATCCAGAGGCGGCGGGCCCGATGACAAGCAGAGACAAAATTTGGTCATTCTGCACCCTTGTGTCATCCAGAGGCGGCGGGCCCGATGACAAGCAAAGACAAAATTTGGTCATTCTGCACCCTTGTGTCATCCAGAGGCGGCGGGCCCGATGATACGCGGAGATACCTTACGGTTATCCGCACCCTTGTGTCATCCAGAGGCGGCGGGCCCGATGATACGCGGAAATACCCGAGTGGTTATCCGTATAAACATTCTTTTGCTATCTGTAAGACAGAACGCTTGATAGCATGCAGAGGCTGACATAGTCTTCTGCACCTTTTGTTCCTCCGGGAACAAGTCATTTACATGCGGAAAATTCATGGTCGCCCGCGACTCTCGTCAACCGAGAGGAGTGAAATTAGTGTCATACACTAATTTTCGTCCGGGGACCTTTGCTTGATGACATGCGACCTTTCTTTGGTCCTTGTGAGGTGCTTGGCACCCATCATTAGGCGATTTGTGAAATTCCGGGAACGACAAGTCATGGTCACCCGCGACTCTCGTCAACCGAGATGAGCGAAATTAGTGTCATACCCTAATTTTCGTCCGAGGACCTTTGCTTGATGACATGCGACCTTTCTTTGGTCCTTGTGAGGTGCTTGGCACCCATCATTAGGCAATTTGTGAAAATCCGGGAACAACAAGTCATTTGCATGTGGAGATTTCATGGTCACCCGCGACTCTCGTCAAATCGAGAAGAACGAAATTAGTGTCTTATCTTTACTTTCCTTTTATCTCCAATAAAAGACAAGTAAAGAGGGGCAACTGTCATACCCTAATTTCGTCCGGGGACCTTTGCTTGATGACATGCGACCTTTCTTTGGTCCTTGTGAGGTGCTTGGCATCCATCATTAGGCAATTTGTGAAATCCCAGGACATGCCGAAAAACCAAAAAATATTGATGCACAATCCGTAAGTTTCCGTGACACACCGGAAATCAAATGGAAGCATCGTTGCATAATTAAGTGAGGTTCCGTAACATTCCGTAAGTCAAAAAGGGGATGATTATGTAATCGCAAGGTTCCGTAACATTACGGAAAGAAAACAAGTATCGTTACGAAATTCGTAAGTTTCCGTAACTTTACGAAAAAAGAATCACCAAAAAAAGCAGAGGGGGGTATACTTAGTAAAAATGGGGGTGCAAATAGCACCCAAGCCCACTTGGGCGAGCTGGGCGGCAACCACCTCCCCTATTTTGCTATAAATAGGGGAGGAAGTGAAGAAGAAAAGGGTTCAGCCCCTTAGGCACTTCTCTCTCTTTCGAATTTGCTTGGAAAAATTGTTTCCGTGAAAAAAATCTAAGCCGAGGCGCTTCCGAAACGTTTCCGTAACGTTTTCCGTGAGGAATTTCGCAAAGGTTTCAACCGTTCTTCGACGTTCTTCATTCGTTCTTCATCGTTCTTCGATCTTCAACGGGTAAGTACCTCGAACCAAGCTTTTCGATTCATTCTATGTACCCGTAGTGGTCCACATTGTGTTTCGTGCATTTTTATTCTCGTTTTGTTTACTTTTTATACCCCCTCTTGACGTGCTTAAGCCATTTTACTTAAGTCATTTCTCGCTTAACTTAAAAATAAAATAAATTTCCTCCGAACGTTTGAATTGTATCATCCGTTAATTTTGTTTAAAATGAATTCCGATCGTTCGGTCGTGCCGTAACCACGTTGGAAATCAAAAAAAGAGGTAAAATAATAATATAATAATCAAAAATATATTTTTTAGTAAAGTAAAACGAAAAATCAATCGGACGTTTTCTCTTTGGGATTTCTCATTCTTAATCGAATTGACTAAATAACTAAGGTGAAACTAAGGCTAAAATCAACTCGCCTAGTCAAGCTCGTCCACAAAAATAGGTTTTTGAAAGTTTATCACTTCAATTTCTTATTAAGTAAAATGGGTCATTTTTAAGGTCCAACGCCTTAAAATGATCACCTTTCAAGTAAAAAGAATCACTTGATTCACGCATAAGAAAGAACTACGTAGGTCTGATTTTCTCATCCCAATTGAGGAATACGTAGGAGCAAAGGGAAACATCCTTGTCGACCACAAAAAGAGAAAAAATATAAAAAGGGTATAAAGGATATAAGGACATAAAAGGGAACGTAAAAATCAAAGTCATGTTTGCACATTCGATTAAAGGTTGTCGTCCCTTGTGACGGACGTGTGGGGTGCTAATACCTTCCCCGCGCGTAAATACAACTCCCGAACCTTTCACTTAAAAGTTCGTAGATCGCGTCTTTTCCGGTTTTTCCGACGTTTTCCTCAAATAAACGTTGGTGGCGACTCCGCGCGTATTCCTTTCGTGGAACACGCATCCCGCGAGTCACGCGTCGCCCTCCCGCCGAAGGGTAGGTTGCGACAGGATCCTTAGAAAATTAAATTGGGTTTATTTTGAGATGTTTATTAAATTATAATTTTTCCTTTATTATTATAAATACAATATTGATGTCCTGATGCAAATTGGTTGATAAAATAGAGTAATCTTGGTGTTTTTATTTTTATATCTATGATTTTAATTAATTGATTTGGGTATAATTGTGTGAAATTATTTGAGAGGTTTTACTTCCCATGTTGTGATAAACTTTTTATATAAATTGTTATATTGAGATTATGAAATGGTGATTCAAATTGTGAGTATGTGATTATTTGAACTTGTGATTAATGGTGAAATAGATGTGTATTGAGATGTGTGTATTGAGTTGTGAGCTATGAACTGTGCAATCACACAATTATAAGACCCTTTAAGGACGACGAGTATTGTGATGAGATCCACTATGGAAACCCGACGAGTTAAAATGATTTTGAAAATAATTGAGTAGTTGTGTGTATTGCATATTTCATAGGTAAAGTGTATATGATTCATGAAGTGTGATAATGTGTTAATTGAGATTATACCATTGTGATTGAGATCAAGTGTATGTGATAAATCGTGTATGTATGTGATTGATATGTTGTGTGCATTAAGTTGTGAACTATGAATTATACAATCACACGACTATAAGACCCTTTAAGGGCAACGAGTTAATGCTAAGATCCTTTAAAGGCAACGAGTTAATGTTAAGACCCTTAGCGACGAGATAAACTATTTGAGAACAATTGAGGAGTCGTATATTTTGTACAGTTCATAGATAGAGTCTGTGTGCTAAAATGTTTTCTGTGTTGGACCTGAATCAGGAGGGAGAGGCCCTGACGGACTCTTCGAAGTGTAGGCCTTGGGGCTCACCCGATTTGAGTGCTCCTTTATGCCTATGTTGATCCCTTATGGTTAGAACATTCTTGCAAAACACCGTGGCCCTGACTGGTCTCCCTATGATCTTACCTAGTGAGAGTGACCTGACTTGCTAGTGTGTGGTTTGTCTTGTCATGTACTCCTAGGTGCTCGACGTGATTTTTTCACTAACATGGTACCACATTGCATATAGGATTGAGTCTTAGTGTATATGTTGCATAACACTTGTGTATTTGATCGATATTGATTGACTTGATGACATTGTGTTTTGATCCTTAAGTACGCGAATGTTGTGAAAATGAATGAAACGTGTTGTGTTGTGATGTTGGGCGACAAAATGTAAGTTTTATTTTGTTTATACGATATTTATACCTACATGTTATCTTATTTCTCTCTATTAGTTAGGAATGTGATAAATCAGTCCCTGTGTATTGTTTGTGTTTGGATCCTGTGATGATATTGAACTTTGGTGAATTTCTTTAAGGAACCTTATGCTGAAAGACGTCGGGACACAATGCTCTGATAGGATGTGACATTGGGGCATAAGTTCTATATTAATTGCATGATGTTAGTCTATTTTATTTTACCTCACTAATTTAACAAAACTTTTTTTGTAAATTTTGACGGCCTTATTTAGAGCCGAATATCATTTTGATAAGTTTTATTTAGTAATAGTGAAGTGAATGTGAATCTTTTATCCATGTGTATTTGTTTACCAATATTTTTATATATTTTATTTATTTATATATATGTCGAGGTAGAGGGTGTCACAGGATGTCTGCAAACGAGCCTGAACTTCCCTCATTCTCTCCACAGACAGTGATGGTGTATCTAAGCTCTTTATTTGCTTCATCTTCAATTCTTCGTGATATTGCTTCATACGCTTTTCTTGCTTCATTTTTCCAGGTCCTTTACCATGGAACTTATGAGAAATCATCCGAAAGGCTTCCTTTGGAGTCAACTGGAAGCAACAAAATTCAAACAAGGACAAGTGATACTACAATTCGAAAACTGAAACTTGCAAAGAATGATACTAAAACTGATTAAAAACAACGTTCAGCACCATTAAATATTATAATTATTATGCACACAAACCCACACACATTCTGCTCCTGTTTGTTATTAAATTAATATAGAAAAAATATTGCTAAAGTTCTCTCAAACAGGTGGCAAAAATAAGTTGGAGCCAAAGAAAATATATATATATATATATATATATATATATATATATATATATATAGGAGGGATCAAATTAAACTGGTGTAACTTTGACAACTATTGACATCACGTGCAAAATTTCATATTAATTCAAAATCATTTGTTACCTCGTTCAAATAGATTAAAATTGTTGTGATATAAACATTTCAAAATATACTGAAATATGAATCATTTGTTTATCTTCTTGTTGTTGTTCAATTTTGAAACAAACAATCTAGATAATATGTAGATATAATTCAACGGTTGGATCAATAAAAATCACATTTTATATCAAGTTATAAAAATGGTGTAATAGTTATCAAAGTTACATCGATGTAACTTGATATTACACCGGTGTAACTTAAGCAATCATTACACCATTTTATAACTTCATACAAACTGATTTTTTATCGATCCAACCAAATTATATTCACATATTTGTCTATGTCAAATTTTGTCAAAATTGAACATCAATAAGCAGGTAATCAAATGATCAATATTTTAGAATATTTTAAAAAGTTTATAGTACGTTGATTTTAATCTATATAAATGAGGTAACAAATAATTTTGGATTTTAATCTATATGAAATTTTGTACATATAATCTATGCAAAAGGAACTTTCAATCCTACAGTGGATTCTAAAACCCAAGACTTACATCAGCAAGAGATAAAGTTAAGATAGAATATATAAGCTAGGGGCAACCCTCACCCCATGAGTTAGCTTTTGGGGTTGAATTAGGTCTAAACTTATACAACAACAACAACAACGCCTTATCCCACTAGGTGGGGTCGGCTACATGGATCAACTTCCGCCATAATGTTCTAAACTTATATTCTAAGAATTTAAGATGATATCAAAGCATATTCAAATCCTCACCCACGAGCTAGTTTTTGAGGTTGAGTTAGACCTAAACTCACATTCTAAGATTCTATGAACCCTCCATAAGATTAAGCTCGTTGGACCCCAAAAATTGGACGATCATGCAAGTATGCAAGTAAACTCGCAATCCTGGAAACACTGCTACCACACACACGCAGCATATTTATACAAGTCTTCACGCATGTATCAAATTATACACCCTTAACAATTTGAATTTCTTACTCAGACTCAAAAGATTGATTTGTAATCAGTGCACCTAAAAGGTTAAACTCGGTCTCGGTAATTCACATAATATACAATATTACCATCAGCGCATTTAGCGCCTAACAATTACACAACTAAATCAATCCAAACAAGAAAAATGAAAAACAATACAAAAGTCAAAAATTAAATAGGAGATTAGGGGAAATGATGAAAGGTAAATAAAATTGATGAACCATAATTTTATGGGGAGGAATCTACCTACACCGGAAGTTTGGCAAACTTGCTCCACTTAACTAATTCTAGAATACAAATTCGAAAAATCCAACCGATGAATTATGTTATATTATCTTGATGATCATGCGTGTCAAATTTTGAATAAATTGAACATTCACATGTAGTCTTATAACCAACACTTACTTTCAATTTGAAACGTATATTATCATTAAAATAAAGTTGCTTAATGAATTATCAAATAATTTATAAATTGAAATTGTGTATACTTGACTTAATTATTGAGAACTCATAAAAAAACAAAAAATAAGAGGTGAAGAATGTGGAATACTTACAATTCATGGATAGTTTCATCAGGAACTATTTAATTTCCTCTTTGTTTTCTGTATTGCGTTGTTCATCTTCATTAGTTTCTTGAACTCCAGTCCATCCACCAGCTTCATTACTCTTTTCTTCATCAGGAACATTAGCCTCTTCATCATCATGCATGAAAACATCTTCACTTTCTGGTTTACGTGCTTCTGAAATGTAGAGAGCAACATACCTAAGTTATATCTACTTATCAGCTTCACCGTTATATACTTTATGGACTAACAAGCTAACAAAACATTTCTTTGTCAGAACACTACTATATTCAGCATCACAAACATTCAATTATTAGTGTCATTGACATAGATGTCAATAACAAGAGCACAACGGAAGTAAAGATCAAGCAGAAGATTGCCAAAAGAAACAACAAATTTCCAGCAATGCAAATGGAAAAAAAAAAAAAAAAAACTGATCCACTTTTACATTTAATCAGGACAATCATACTTATAATACTCTACCATGAAACTCATTATTTAGACAACCACACAAATAAAAATTACCTTCATCAATGTGGAGACTCCAGACAAATTCTTCCATCTCTGTGAAGACCACCTTGTTTTCTCGTGACTCTCCAGCTGTAGGGTTTTGATCATCAGTCTCATTATTATGATTTGAGGTGGCAAGCAATGCAATAGCTTGAGGACAAGATGCCCCTTCTCCCTCCTTTTTAAGAGCTAATCTTCTTGCTTTCTCTAAGGACTTACGAAGATCCTCATCATCATCTACAAAAACTGGAGTTTCATCTTCCTCTGTTTTAACATTGAGAGTTTGTTCCAGACGCAGCAATTTGGAGGCTTCGTCTGCTTTAGCATAAGCAGACTGGTAAGCATTACTTCTCATCTCAGCCTCCAATCTTTCTTGCTCATCTTTGATGGCTTGTCTCCTTACATCTTTCCGAGAACCAAGGTCACTGACACTCAATCCTGAAGAGACAGTTTCAACTTCAAGGGCATTGATGTCCAGCTTATATTTCTTCCGCAAAGATTTTTTCTTCTTGGGTTTCTTAAATTTTAGCATTTCTTCATGAGTATAGTAATCTGATGATACCTTTCCAGATGCAGTTAGATCTTCAAAGGTATTCGTGGACACACCCGTTAACCTTCTTCGCAGCTGGTAATAGGTAGAAAAAAGATACCTCAGGAAAAAAGCAAAACACATAAACATATGACCTTCATGTGACCAACTTAATGGAATTCACAAACAATATGACACAATATTCTGATCACAGAAAACTCAAACATGAAAAATTGGAAACCTGTTACTTTCTAGGAACATTATTTCATAAAGTAAGAGAAAACCATAACTAACCTCTTCAATTTTCTTCTCAGCTTCACCTGAGAATCGTCCCTTTTCATCCAAAGTTAAACCCTGAATAAAAGAATCTAATGAGTACAAGCATTCACAAAAACTACCTTACTCATCATCTGCTTTCCGAAATGTAAAAAGAAAAAGCAGCAAACCTCTTCTGCAACTGGATCATCATACTGGGGAAGCATTTTCTTCTCCGTGGAGAGGTCATCATTGAACCTGAAATTGAGAGCACAAACTTCATATGATTTCTTTCTATTCCATTAGTTCCTGTTAGTTAATATTTCCATAATACATTGAAAACAGTAATGAATGTCTTACTTATCATCATATATGCCAGTTTTTTTTTTTTTTGCAGCTTTATAAGCTTCATCTCGTCGTTTCTGTTCTCCAATTTCAATGTTCTCAAGCATGTCAACATCTGTCATGTGAGAACAAAAGCTGTTACAAAGATGTGCACTCACGGACTTCAAACTTGAATAATATAACAAGTGCAGCAAGCAGTTGTACCTTCATTAACATCACCATTGGCAAGTATGGGCTGATCTTTAATAGTTAGAACTACTGTTCCACCTTCCATAACTTTATCGAGGCCATGAAGAACTTTCACCCCCGCCAAGTTATCTGTCAGATATTCAATATACAAGTATATTTTACCAACCAGATTATCAAACAATCAAACAAAGATTCATAACCCCCAAGAAGTAACTTAAATGCCCTAAGCTGCTGGATAAAGTTTAAGGTTTTAACATCAGTTTCTCAGGTGGCATTTTATAGGAATATCAATCAGGTTGAACATCAACCATA
This sequence comes from Glycine max, assembly GCF_000004515.6. Classification (NCBI taxonomy): domain Eukaryota; kingdom Viridiplantae; phylum Streptophyta; class Magnoliopsida; order Fabales; family Fabaceae; genus Glycine; species Glycine max. The sequence goes on from NC_038251.2 coordinate 36,468,892, forward strand.
GTTGTCAATATCATGGCCAAGTGACAGACTCCACAACTGTTATTGCACTACTACAGTAAAATGTATAGCTGGATGTCCACACTATATAAAATGTAATGGATAAATAGTATATAACATAATAATAATAATAATAATAATAATAATAATAATAATAATAATAATAATAATAATAATGTTTACATTTATACATTGACACTTACACTGACATTTACATTTATATTTATATTACACACATACAAATGGTAAAAAAAATTACTTAAACCTAAAAACATATCCATCATTAATAATAAAAATTCAAAAGTCATAGTCTGCAAACAATCATCGTTAATATAAGGCATAAAAATTTGAAACCTGAGCTTGGAATGTGATGCAAACCAAATTAACAGAATAACAAATGTAGAGAAGATAGAAGAGAGAAAGAGAGAGAACAGGGATTTGTATTATTGAAGAAGAAGAAATACAAAGCCACTGAAATCTCTTACAAGAGCAGTATTTATACTGCAGAGATTCAGTTGTAACAGCAATCTAATAAAGCTAACTGTCAACTGATTACAGTTGAAAAACTAACCAGAGTTAGTTATTCATATACACTTACACTCCCCCGCAAACTCAATGGGGCTAAGAAACCAAAGGTAGCTCAGCTACATTGAGTTTGGAACTCAAATAGGTAAACCTAGTAGAAGACAAGGACTTGGTAAGTAAATCTGCCCACCGGTCTGTCCCAGGTATATGTTGAACCACTAGCTGCTTGGTGAGGACCTTTTTTCTAACGAAAGACACATCCAACACCATTTGCTTGGTTCTAGCATGTAGAACTGGGTTATGAGCTAGCTGCACTGCACTTGAATTGTCACAAAGCATGATAGGTGTAGTATGAGGAACTGCAAGTTCCTGGAGAAGAGTCTGAATCCAGAGAATATCAGCTGTGGCAGCAGCTAAACTTCTATATTCAGTTTCAGTGCTGGACCTGGAAACCACTTCCTGCTTTCTGGACCACCAAGATACTAAGTTAGGACCAACATCCACTGCTGCACCAGAAGTAGATCTTCTGTCATCTGGGTCTGAAGCCTAGTCAGAGTCACAAAAACCTCTAATGGAAAGGTGTTGATTAAGAGAAGCAGGATACAGAATAAGACCAGAATGAAGAGCACCTTTACAGTTGTTTGAACCCAGCTGTTTGAGAGAGAATGAGGCATTGAGTTGCTGAATTAACTTGTGAACCAAAGAAGATGAATTTACAGTTGTAATAATATCATCCACATATACTAAAATGTAGGTAATAGTAGAGGAAGTCTTGTAAATGAATAAAGAAGGGTCACATTTGCTGTCAGTGAACCCAAACTTCAGTGAAGTAGCTTTGAGTCTCTCAATCCAAGCTCTAGGAGCTTGTTTGAGCCCATAAATTGCTTTATTCAGCTTACACACAAGGGATTTATCAGAGGAATTGACTCATTAACAGGTAAGTGGTGGAAAATGATGCAGTAGGTACAGAACTGGAAGAAGGGGTAGAAAACAGTTTTATATAAGGAAATTGATGTTCATTGAAAATAACATCTTTTGAAATGAAGATTCTACCAGAAGTGGACATGCATTTATAGCCCTTGTGACTGGGTGAATAACCCAAAAACACACATTAAGAGAACCTAAACTCAAGTTTGTGAGAATGACAAGGGCGCAAGAAAGGAAAACAAGAGCAACCAAACACTCTTAAAAACTGGTAATCAGGTATAGTGTGAAAAAGAACAGTATAAGGGATATCAAACTTAAGAGAAGCGGATGGCAATCTGTTTATAAGATACACAGCAGTTTGAAAAGCATGATCCCAAAAGGAAAGAGGAAGGGATGCATGACTAAGAAGAGAAAGACCCAACTCAACTACGTGCCTATGCTTCCTTTCCACCACACCACTTTGGTGATGAGTACGTGGCCAAGTCAGCCTATGAATGATCCCCAATTCTGACAAAAAAGAAGAGAAAACTCAAAATTCCCCTCCCGAATCTGTTTGAATAGCTTTAATCTTTTTGTTAAATTGTAATTCAACAAGTGACTTGAATTGTTTAAAAACAGATAAAGCATCATATTTATTCCTTAGAAAATATATCCAAGTAAACCTTGAATAAGCATCAACAAATGACATATAATAGCGAAATTGACAAGGAGAATTCATAGGAGCAGCACCACTCAGATCACTGTATATTAATTCCAAAGGAGAATTGTACACAGTTTGAGAAAGTTTAGAGGGAAATCTATAAATCTTGCCCATACAAGAAGCAGAACAGAAGGGCAGTTCATCTTTTACAGGAAATTTGAAATTACAATGATTAAGAACAAGCTTTAAAGCCTGACAATTGGAGTGATCTAGTCTAAGGTGCCAAATATATGGAGTTAGGCACGGTATTATTACAACCAACAGAAGAAACAATGTTTATACAAGCAGGAGAAGACACAGCAGAGCAAAACTGAAGATTGGGAAACTGATACAAGCCATCAAATCCAATACCACCTCCTTGTAGAAGGATTTTATTGGAATCCTGAGATTTGACAAAGCAATGATTAGCATGAAATTCAAAGAAAACATGATTATTTTTGGCAAATTTACTTACACCAATCAGATTCTTAGTGATTTGAGGAACATGAAGCATATTTTTAAGAAAAAGTTTGACATTAGGACCGAAAGGGTAAACAAAATTGGAATGACCAGAGGCTGAGATATTCAGACCTTGTCCATTACCAATGAAGATCAGGTCTGGACCCTCAAAAGGAGAAGTTTGCTGGATATTCTGAGTTATCGGTCACATGAAAGGATGCTCCAACTTGAAAGATAATAATCTGAATATTATTGTAATTCTGAGTTATCCCTCACACAATTTGCTCACCCCTTTCTCTCTCTGCCACCTCATCATTCCTTCCCTGCCTCTTATTTTTCCTGGCAGAGACTCTCTACACTATGGGTTTCTGCTGCACTGAGCCCGTATCTTCGTTTAAGGTACTAACAGAATATACAGAAGGACTTGAAATTAAACAACTTTCTTTGGGGCACTTTCTGTCAAAATCAAATGACCTAATATCAAACATACCACAACAAAATGAAGCCAGAGAAATTCAAACGTAGGGCAGTGGTCTAGAATGTTCAAACAGAGAGCAGGGAAGAGGCCTGTGCAGTAGACCACAATTTGATAGGGTCAGGCCATCAGCACTTGGTTGGCAAAAGGAGGCAAACTGGCACATAAATCTTGGTTTTAGTTAGAAATGCCTGAGTTTGCGGATGCGGTTCTAGAAAAATAGAGTTTCTGCATTTTAGGTGCTGGTTTGCCAAACGGAAAAATTAACCCTAAAGAGGTTCTGAAGCAAGACAAGGTAGGATATCCTAAATGGAAACCGGGGGTGGGCAAAATGGATATTTTGCATGTTTTTGCATGTTAGTGTACAAGCTTCTATAGCTATGAATTGGCGATGAAACATCCTTGATTTCCACTCCAGAAAACACTCCTAAATGAGCCAGCCTCTGTAGCCAGTGACTGCAACATGACACATTGAGGCAACATTGTTGCTATCTCCCACTGACAACTATGGTGTCACTACTAAGGACAAAAAATCTAAATTATTGGAGTCTACATGGATGACATGGTCATCACAACCAACAGCAATCAAGTTGCTGCCATAGAACCTGAGCTTTTATTTTAATAATCAAGCCATCTGCAATCATATATGTGGCCAATCTATTTTACTTCTATTTAATTTAAGGCTAAATTAATTTGTAGGTTCCTATAACTTCATTAGATTTTTAATTAGGTCCCTGTAGTTTAAATACTTTTAATTAAATCCTGATAGTTCTAAAATTTATCAATATTGAGCAACCTCTTGGCTTTTTCATAAAACCTTGTTTCTTAAAATACATTTATTCATAAATCCCTAAATTCCCTATATATATAAAGGCGTTCAATAATAACTAAACCACTAAAAAAGCAAGAATATGATTCCACTTTAATTGCTAGGCACTGATAGATTAATTGAATTAGCCATTTAGTCTCTTTGGTTTCTTAGCCATTTATAGCAAATAAATCTGATTCAATTTGAGAGTTGTTGACTTTGGTAGTCCAGGTGGTTTCACATTTTGACCAAAGTCACCAAACTAATTTGTAAACATGCACAATGTAGAGTACATGTATACATTGTGATGTAAACCCATTTGCACAAGAGTTGAAGATGAATCTTCAAAGTTTTTCTTTCTTTTTTTAATGAAATTTATTGAATAAGAGAGAAAGTGACGAGTTTATGGAGGGTTGAATGTAAGGTATTTGGTTCAAAGTTTGAAGATTGACAGCCACTTTAACACAAGTTTGAGCCTTTATTTCAACTAACAAAATGCTAATAAAACCACTCAACAAAAGTGGCACCCTCTACTCTTCTTGGAACATGGTGCAATTAACAATATGAAGCTTCTCCACTTGTAACTTGGGCCTAAATTCAAATAGCATGGTTAACACTTGTTGAAGAGCTTCCTTGGCCTTTTTTGTTCTAGCCCTTGCCATAGGTCCTCCAAGTCCTTCTAAAGGTTCCTTGCCCTTATTCCTTGCCTTGTCCTCATCACATTGGCCAATAAAGACATCGATAGAGCACAACTGGAATTGGAGATTTAGGCACACTAATTGAATAGAGAATTATAGCAGAAGCCAGAGTTTTAACAACTCCTACGGAGAATAACCCTGAAAAAAGAACTTCCAATGCACTATGCTTTCCCCTACTTTCATACAGGGCTCATATACAAAAATTACACAACTGATCCTATAAAATTTAACTATTGTCTACCATCAGATGATACATAAAATAAATTTTCCTACAAATACATAACTGAACACTAATAACTGTCTATCATCACACCAAACATAAAATAACTGTTCCTACAGATCATATGTTCAGTTGAATGAGTAAACCTTCGAAAACCGTCGAAAAAGGAGGGTTTTTTAGGCTTGGATATGCCAACAGATCATATGTTCAGTTGAATGAGTATCAAACATGCCGACAAGTATCGCACTATACACACAAATAGCTTTATTTATGCAATAATGTTCTTTCCCAATGTTTAACAAAAAAAAAACAAGAGAGGCCTGACTAGAGAGAGTGAAAGAGAGCAAAGAATAATCAAAAGATAAGAAAGAAGATTTATAATATTGTTCAATTGTTGATCAACCAGTCCAACTCCAACATAACTTTTATGCAAAACTAGTATGGACTTTTCCTATTTTTTTACCCTGTAGTTATTCTTTTGTTAGAAATGTGGCATATATAGATCAAGATGTTGATTTTGAAAGAAAAAATTACGATGAAATGAAGGGAATAAATCACATTTCTGAAAGCATTTTCTCTTTGCCATTTCCAGCAATTTTGGGTACTTCATTTGTCCCAGATTTGAAGGAAGCATTCCCTTTCCCAAGGTATTTAGGTATTTGGAAATAAATGCACTCTAGAAAATAAGGTTATTTGAAAAAACAAGAGGGACAAGGCAAAGATGAGATGGAGGGAAAGGCAACAGGTTGGCACATAAAAAATACTATGTAAATGGTAAACAATAGTTAATGGAAGTTTAATAGTGTTAGCTTTTACAAAGTTAATTATAAAACTTTATATAAGAGAGTAGTATTTTACTCCCTAAGTTTTTTTTACTTAGTTTCTATATCTCTTGTAATCAAAGGTTAGTTAACTTAGGTTAGGCAAGTTTTTTGTTAGACAATTGTAAGTACAATTGTCTATAGCTTTATTATTTTGTTATGCAACTGTCTAACAACTTTAGCATTCTGTTATACAACTATCTATATGGTTGGGTCGAATCCTCATCAATACAAAAACATTTTTCTCTCTCTCTCTTCTCCCTAAATCTCTTTATGGTATCAAAGAGCTAGGTTAGCTCCTTGCTTCTAAAAATGGCTTTCACAAACAACAATTCATCTTTGCCACCACCTCCGCCTCCGCCATTGGTTCCAACGCTGGCACCACACTCCCCTATCTTGTTCTCGCACGCTGTAACAGCAAAACTCATGGATTCTAATTACCTTCTATGGCATTCTTAGGTTCAACCTATAATCATCGGGCATGGTCTTCTCGATTACATTCTTGCTCTGCAAATTCTGTAGAAATTTCTCACCGTTGAAGATCACGACAACAACATTGTTAGCGCTACCTATCGTTTCTGGGAGCAACATGATCAATAGATCCTCTCTTGGCTTCAATCAACTATTGCAGAAGCATTTCTTCCTTGCATCATCAATTGCACAACCTCATGGCATTTGTGGGATCGATTGCATGAGCACTTTCAATCCATTGCGCATGCAAAGAAGAAGTAATTGCATAGTGAACTTTTGCTCTTCTTCTCTTGAGAGTCATTCAATTATTGCTTATATATTGCATATTCAATCCCTAATTAATTCATTTGCATCAATTGGAGACTTGATTTCGAGGAGTGCTCACATCAACCTGATTCTTGATGGTTTGCCTGATGAATATCGCACCATTTGTACTTTTCTAAACAATTCATGTGATCCTCTAAGTCTGGATGATGTCACTCCTATGCTACTGGCTGAGGAATGTAGCATTGAAAAGTGTCACAAGAAGAATTTGGGCTCGTTGAATTTTGCAGAGGGTTTGAATTCCAATTCTACTTTTGAAGCTCAGGTTCATTAACTCACACACTCCTCTTCAAACTATGATTATGTGTATAGTAATCAAGGAAGGGGTGATGGTGGTCGTTCTTACAATCGAGGTGGTCATGGTGGAGCTCGTGGGAAAGGGCGTGGTAGATTCGCTGATGTTTAGTGTCAGATTTGTCACAAATTTGGGCACAAAGCGTCTCATTTGATGAGAATCATGAAACTGGCCAAATACAGGCTAAAGGCCCAAGTGGAGAAGAACAAAGGCTCAAGTGGAGAAGGACAAAGCCCCCGAGTGGAGAAGGATGAAGGCCCAGAGGCAGAGACACTATCAAGACTATTAATTGTTGCTGAAGGCCCAAGTTAAATATGTTTTTTAGTTATAATTTTTATTTATTGTAATTTTGGCTCAAACTATTTTGAAGGCCCATGTCTATTTTTATCTTTTGTTCAGATACACTATAAGTATTGGTTTTTGTTTTCAATAAAAAAACTTTTGGCATTTGATAAAATTTGGTGAGAGCTTCTCTCTGGGTTCCTTGTTGAACCAATCTCAGACTTATCAAGGTAATCCTTGTGGCGTCTACCTTGACTTATCTTCCTTCACTGGAAGTGGCGTCATCCAAAAACTCCATAGCCTGTATCAAACGATTCGCTCCTAGTCAGGTTCACATCATCTGGTATCAGAGCTTCGGCTCTTGATACAGGTTTTATCCTATCCAAATCTTTTTCGTTGTATTCTGTCCAGGTTTGTGTTTTTGTCCTTGTTCTGTTATTTGCATTCTTGTTGACATCTTGTTTCATTCTTGTTTGCGTCTTGTGTTTTGTTATTTGCGTTCTTGTTCTTGTTCTTGTCACATTCTTGTTCTTGTTGCTTGTGTCTTTCACACTTTGTGTCAAAAAAGAAAAAAAAAGTTGCAGAAATTTTTTTTTAAAAAAAAAGTGGGTGTTTGTTCTTTGAATACGAAATTGAGGCATTTAGAGGTATTTTTTTGGAAATAAAATTGTGGATCAAATCCCCTATTCTAGATTCTCCTCTGAATTCTGAGCGTTTTGATATATAGTGGGCCTCAAACGGACAACCGTAGCAAAAGTTATGAGCATTTGAAGTTTACTGGTTATATCTGTTATCTTATCTGTTATCCAAATTAAATTTAATTTGTTATTCATATCCTATCTAATCTGTTATCCAAATCAAATTTAATATATTATCCAAATAAAATCTAATATATTATCCAAATCAAATCTAATCTTTTATCCAAATCAAATCCAATCTGCTATCCAAATCAAGTCCAAGTTGTTATCCCAAATCAAATATGTTACTCAGTCTGTGATAATTATATTGTCTTTCCTTTTATTTTATATTACCTTGTGTGTTTAATTTGGTCCATCCAGGAACTAAAGAGGGAACACGAGTGGTAAAAGGCAAGAGTGAAAACATCACACAAAAGCCTATATTGAGAGCATCAAACACGAGTGAACTACCATCAGAGAGAGAAACACGTGAGTAGAGTGTGGTGAGGTCCTGAATCATTTTTTAAATTACTGCAAAATTCTTTGCTCCTTAATCATGGCAGGAGCGGGTGACAATGGTGGTGTATATCATCAACTGGATGGATCTCAACGCTTATTACTAGATGTAATGACTACACAAATGCAACGTTTGTTGAACCGTAACAATGAAGAGCTCTACATACGAATAGCCAAATCTTCCTTGTTTATTCTTAAACCTCTATCCCCTAGAGAAGTGTGTGATGACCAAATCAGAATGAGAGAAAAGAGAGAACAAGAGAAAGAAAATAGTGAGGCACCACAAAGGAATAGGAAAAAGAAGAGTGATACACCCGAGGGAAAGAGTGATGCACATAAGAAAGAGAGTGATACACATGAGAGAAAATTTAATTATTTTGCAGAGGCGAGTGAAGTGAGGAAAGTGTTACCTGGTCATGAACCACTCTGTCTACGGTATTGCAAAGACAGTAAAATTTCTACTGATAATTCTAATTAGTTTACTATTTCTATTTCTCCTAGTGTTCAACCCTTATTCCGGGAATTTAAAAATGTCTTTCCTAAGGAGATTCCTCATGGACTGCCACCTTCAAGAGGCATAGAACATCAAGTTGATCTCCTTCCCAGAGCTTCATTGCCTAACAGGCCAACTTACAACAGCAAGCCCCAAGAGAATCAGCATAAGGATGCACAGGCCAAAGTTGAGTATGTGAAAAAATTGTATGACCAAGTGAAGGTGCAAATTGCAAAGAAGAATGAAAGCTATGCCAAGCAAGCCCACAAGAAAAGGAAGGAAGTGGTACTTGAACCCGGTGATGATCCTGGACATTTGAGGACAAATGTTTTCCAAGAAGGAGGGAATGATGAGAATCATGAAATTGGCCAAATACAGGCTAAAGGCCCAAGTGGAGAAAGACGAAGGCTCAAGTGGAGAAGGACAAAGCCCCCGAGTGGAGAAGGATGAAGGCCCAGAGGCAGAGACACTATCAAGACTATTAATTGTTGTTGAAGGCCCAAACTAATTTGAAGGCCTAAGTTAAATATGTTTTTTAGTTATAATTTTTATTTATTGTAATTTTGGCCCAAACTGTTTTGAAGGCCCATGTCTACTTTTATCTTTTGTTCAGATACACTATAAGTATTGGTTTTTGTTTTCAATAAAAAAACTTTTGGCATTTGATAAAATTTGGTGAGAGCTTCTCTCTGGGTTCCTTGTTGAACCAATCTCAGACTTATCAAGGTAATCCTTGTGGCGTCTATCCTGACTTATCTTCCTTCACTGGAAGTGGCGTCATCCAAAACTTCATAGCCTGTATCGAACGATCCGCTCCTAGTCAGGTTCACATCATCATTGCTGGTATAGAAATGATGCAAGCTACTCCTCCAAGCCCTCTCAACCAAATTCCCAAACCAATTACCAATCCAATTACCCCAAACAGAATCCCAATTCACCCTATCCTTACTCACCTTATCCATTTTGCCCATACTTCCCTTTCATGCCACCATTTGGCTTCCCACCTCTACCCCAAGATCACTCTCCTAAACCCAATTCTAACCCATCTCCTCAAGTCAATGTAGCCAATGCTACCAGCACCTCATCAAGCAGCTGGTATCCAGATTCTAGAGCATATAACCATGTTACCAATATCTCCCAAAATATGCAACATGTCACTCCTTTTGAGGGTCCAAACCAAATTACCATTGGTGTCCAGATTCTGGAATTATAAAAGTTAAATGATTTAAAATAATAAAATAATTCCATAAAAAAGATTTTATAATAATTATTTTATTATTTTAAATCATTTAACATCCTTTCTAATCCAATCTAGTCTAATGTAATCTAATCTATATCCAATTTCTTGTTAAAGAAAGGTATAATTTTGTTGTCCTTTGATTTATTTTAAAAGTTCAATTAGGTTTTCTATCAGACTCCTGAGTTTTCACTCTCCCCCATAGTGAGTGTTATCATCTTGTCAAAATCCCGTTGCCGCCTCTTTCTCTTTTCAGTGAAAGCGTAACAGATTGTGACAACTTCCAATCCAAAGCATTTGTAATAAGTGAAATTAGAGGCTTGATTAGCAAGTTAGTTGTCATTTTATTTTAAGAAGATAATTAGTTATTAGTAGTCAAATACAAAAGAAAAAAGTAAAGGATAGGTTGCTTAAAATAGGAGTAGCAGTAATTGGAGGAAAATATGGAATAAGATGGTATAAATAAACGCTCTTATGTACATTCTTATTCATTCATGAATAAAGTTCAGAGTTGTTCCTCTTGTACCTTGAGGGAAGACAGTGAGTGAGGGTTCAATTGGGTAATTATATTCCCAATTGTTACAATTGGTATCAGATTAGTTCGGTGACGATGGTGAGCACGAAGGAACTCGAGACTTGCATGGAATTCTATGAAAAGAATCTCTTTGATCATCAAGAATCAATGCAGAAAATGTTGGAAACAGTGCAGATATCGATCGAAAGCCTCACAGTAGCAATCGCAGCGATGAACGCCGGCAAGAAAATCATGAACGACGAAGATCATCACAGTGAAATGCCAGAAACGGTTCTTTCAATAGTTGATAGAGCGCATATTCCATTTCTGTCCTTTGATGGCTCCAACTTTCGAGATTGAAAAGCAAAAGCAGAACAATTTTTTGAATTGGAGGGTACCCTTGAAGAACAAAGAAGTCGTTTGTTATTACTATCGATGGATGGTAAAGCCTTTGCGTGGCAAAGGCACTACATGCAGAACAACAATAGCAGAGGGAATTCTTGACAACAAATCATTCACGATACTGGAAGCAAATTCGACACAGGTGCATTTGATGATCCAATAGCAAAAATTGCAAGATTGAAGCAAGATGGCCCTTTGATCGATTACATGCAAAACTTTGACACATTGTCAGCTCGAGTATTAATTACAGAAGACTTAGCATTAAGTTTCTTTCTTTCTGGTTTAACCCCTGAGCTTGAGAAATCAGTAAGGGTTCATAGGCCAAAGACAATTCAATAAGTTATACGAATTGCAAGATTACAAGAGGAGGTCCTTCAAGAAATGGCAAAGAAATTCTCACTAGCAAAATTCGTAAGTTTCGAATCTCAAGTCAGATATACAAGATCTTGGTCTTCTACATCTCCACAAACTAAAAGTTATGCAATCACCACCTTACAACAATGTCAATCTCAGAATCCTACATTTTCAACACTTCCAACAGATTCTAAGGTATCATCCACAAATCTCAGCTCTAGGAAGCAAATTAGTGAACTAATTGCAAAGGGACTATGTAGATTTTGTGGTGAAAAATGGGATAGGGATCATAAGCAACGATGTAAAGTATGGGGTAAACTAACTGCTATTTTCAGAGCACAAGATAAAATGATTGCTGAATTTACATCTGAATATGAACGGGAGCAGGAAACTGAATTAGTAGAACAAAGTCTGGATTTAATTAGGGATGCAGATGTTCATATATCCCTTAATGCATTACAAGGTGTAGCTGGGGGGAACACCCTGCAAATGATAGGCTTAATTAAGAAACAACCAGTGCCTTTTTTAATGGACACTGGAAGTACACACAACTTCATTAGTGCCAAGTGGGTAAAATCACTCGAACTTAAGTCTCAAAGCATAAAAAAATTTCCAGTTATGGTTGCATCTGATAAACAAATGGTTATTACCAAAAGTTGTACTCATGTAGAATGGCGGTTTGGTGATCATATTTTTCAAGCTGATTTTTTAGTTTTGCCTAGCAGTATTTTTGGGGTGATTCTGGGTATGCAGTGGTTCAAGACACTAGGTGATGTCAACTGGAATTATGCTCAGCTAACAATGCAGTTTCAACATCAAGGAAAACTGGTCTACTTACAAGGTGAACAAATTTCAGAGAACATCATGGAATTGGAAGGTAAATTAAAACTAGCTCATTGCCAGGCCATGTTAGTAGCACTACAAGGACCAGTTTGCTATAATGAGATATCGGTGGAGGATCACAAGTTGACTCAAGAATAGGAATCTAAATTGCATCAGTTGTTAGAGACATACCAGCAACTATTCAATGAGCCCACAATGTTGCCCCCCAAAAGACGGTATGATCACAAAATCTCCTTGGTTAGTGATAAACCATTCTATTTGAAACCATACAGGTATCCACATGCTCAAAAGGGGGAAATAAAAAGACAAGTTAAGGCTTTACTCAACACTGGGTTTATCAGAGAAAGTGGAAGTTGCTATACATTGCCATTAGTTTTGGTTAAAAAGAAAGATGGCTCATGGAGATGTTGCACTGATTTCAAAAAATTAAATGCTTTGACAGCAAAGAACAAGTTCCCTATGCCTTTAATAGAAGATCTATTGGATGAATTAAATGGTGCGAGTTATTTTTCTAAACTGGACTTACGAAGTGGATACAATTAAGTTAGAATGGTAGAGGAGGACATTCATAAAACTGCCTTTAGAACCCATAGCGGGGACTATGAGTGGGTTGTGTTACCTTTTGGACTCAGCAATGCACCAACCACATTTCAAAACCTGATGAATGATATTTTCAGGGAGCACCTTAGGAAGTTCATTTTGGTTTTCTTTGATGACATCTTGGTCTATACCAAGACATGGTCAAAACACATTCACTGCCTGCACACTACACTACAAATATTTACAAGAACACATATTGGCACTCAACTTAAAAAAATGCAGCTTTGGAACGACCAAAATCAATTACCTGGGACATTTGATTTCTGCCAAAGGTGTGCATCCAGATCCAGATAAAATTAAGGCAATCCAAAAATCGCCAAGACCTGAGACAGTCAAAGAATTAAGAGGATTTTTAGGTCTCTTAGGCTACTATAGAAGATTTATTCAGAACTATGGGAAGCTTGCTGATCCACTTACACAACTGCCGCAGAAGGACATTGAGTTCAGATGGATAGAAGACACTGAATCAGCATTTGCTAAATTGAAATAGGCCTTGACATCTGCTCTAGTATTAGCTTTACCCAAATTTGGTCAACCTTTCACAGTCGAAACAGATGCTTCGGGAGTAGGTATTGGTGTTGTACTTCTTCAAAAAGGCCACCAAATAGCCTACATTAGCAAAGCCATGGGCCCAAAGTATCAATTACTCTCAGCCTATGAGAAAGAATTCTATGCTATATTATTTGCTGTGAAGAAATGGCAACACTACTTCCTTGGACAACACTTCATAATCAAGACTGATCAAAAATCATTAAAGCACCTTCTTGAGCAACCTCCAACAACCTTGATGCAGAATTGGGGATTAAAGAAACTCATGGGATTGGATTTCAGTATTGAGTATAAAAAAGGAAAAGAAAATGTAGTAGTTGATGCACTGTCAAGGCAGAAACAAGGAAGCATAGCAGCAATCTTCCAAGTCACATCTCAGTTACTGATGGAGGCCAAGGATTCATGGAAAACTGATATAAAATTACAAAAGATAGTGGACAAAATCAAGATAAATAAGGGTTCTTACAAGCAATACACATTTGATGGCACATTTCTTAGAAGAAAAGGAAAAGTGGTAATCGGGGCAGATCTACAAATGAAAGAAAGGGTCCTGCATCACTACCACAACACTGTAACTAGAGGACATTCAAGGGACGATCTAACATATAGAAGGATTAAAGAACAATTTTATTGGAAGGGATTGCAAAGGGAGGTCAAGAAGTGGGTGCCGGAATGCCATATCTCCCAGAAAAACAAACCATTGTTACAAATGCCTACTGGATTGCTTCAGCCATTATCTATCCCAAATAGAACCTGGAAGTCTATTTCAATGGATTTTATTGTGAGGCTCCCTAAATCCAATGGAATGACAGTTATCTTTGTGGTTTATGACAGATACACAAAGTATGCTTATTTTATACCATTAGCTCACCCTTTTGGAGCAGCTAAAATAGGACAAGTATTTATGGACACCATTGTAAGATTACATGGTTGGCCATCTGAGATCATTTCTAATAGGGATAACATCTTTATGAGTGCTTTTTGGTATGAGTTGATGCAACAACATGAAGTTAAGTTGCTTAACCCCTCAAACTGATGGACAAACAGAGGCATTAAGCAAGGCTTTAGAAGGATACTTGAGGTGTGTTATGGGTGAATTACCTAAGAAATGAACAGAATATATAGCCTTGGAAAAATTATGGTATAACACTAAGTTTCATACAGCTATCAAGATGACACCATTTGAAGCACTATATGGTTACCCTCCTCTTATGCCAAATATTACAATACAAGGAGAATCATTAGTAGAAGCAGTAGCTTATACGGTAAAAACCAGATAACAAATAACAAAGCTTCTATAGGACAATTTAACAAAGGCTCAAGAGAGGATGAAGAAGTATGCTGATCTCAAAAGGGCAGACAAAGAATTCAACTGTGGAGACTTTGTTTACTTGAAAATACAACCATACAAGCAACTAAGTTTGGCAAATTCAGCATTCCACAAGCTGGCTACAAGGTACTATGGACCTTTCAAAGTAATAGAAAGAGTGGGAAAAGTAGCATATAGACTTGAGTTACCTGCTGGAACAAGAATACATGATATATTTCATGTTTCCCTGCTAAAAGAACATCATGGTCCTCACATAGCATCACAAGAACTACCACTGTACAATGAGGAGGGTGAATTTGTACCACAACCACTAGTGGTTCTGGATAGAAGAATGAAGAAAAGGGCAACAGAGCTGTCATGGAGGTACTGATTCAATGGCAACATACCAACCCAGAAGATGTAGTTTGGAAGGAATTACTCAGTATGCAACACCAATTTCCAGATTTCGATTGGAGAGCTAACAGGCCTTGAGGACAAGTCCTATTTTTGAAGAGGGGGAAAGTTGTAATAAGTGAAATTAGAGGCTTGATTAGCAAGTTAGTTGTCATTTTATTTTAAGAAGATAATTAGTTATTAGTTGTCAAAAACAAAAGAAAAAAGTAAGGGATAGGTTGCTTAAAATAGGAGTAGCAGTAATTGGAGGAAAATATGGATTAAGAAGGTATAAATAAATGCTCTTATGTACATTCTTATTCATTCATGAATAAAGTTTAGAATTGTTCCTCTTGTACCTTGAGGGTAAAGAGTGAGTGAGGATTCAATTAGGTAATTTTATTCCCAATTGTTACAAGTTTTCCTTGCAACAGATTTCAGTGTAAAACTTTCTCATCTCGACAATAACATCACATATTCAATCCAGTGTTGTGAAAACCGGATAGGTGACCTGTCCGATCCAGTTTAGTAGTGGATCGGTTAAGCAAGTGACCGGCTTTAGACCGGGCACATACGATGAAAACCCATTGATTTGACCGATTTTGAGAAGCCGGACCAGGTTGGGCACATTCTGTTTTTAAAAGAAAAAATTCATCGTTTCAACTAAAAATGGTGCGTATTGTTGGAGCAGCACTTTGCCTCAAGCCCTCAACTGACTCACGAGCCACCAAACGAGCAACTGAGCAAGGGTTCTCTTCACGGTTTCACCCTAAAACCTCGCCCCTTTCTCTTTAGTGTTTGTCGCTGGCGCATTCCATCATGATTCTGGCCAGAGTGAAGGTTCGAGGAGGGTCGCAACAGTGTGGGTGTTTGGTTTTCATGGAGGCTGTGTAGTCACGGAGGCCAGAGGAGCAGCGCATCGCAAATCTTGCCCTTTTCTATTCAGTGTTTGTCACCAAGGCAGTCCACCGTTATTCTCGCTGAAGTGAAGTTTCGGGGAGCATCGCAGCAGCATGGGTCTTTGGTTGTTGCGAAGGCTGGGGGAGCACAGCGCGTCGCAGCTAAAGATCTCCAAATCTCCATTCTCCAATATTCTATTTCGGTTTCATTCTTTCAGACTTTAATTTGGTAATAATTTAATTTAATATTTTTCTTTCGTATGTGCATTTATGCAAGCTGAGATTGAAGTTTGAAGAATCACTGTTGTTCAGGCCTTCTAAGAATGTGTGTTTGTATCAATTTTGTGTGTTTGATGTTTTTAGCTAGAAGCCTAGAAGTGTTGGATACTTGGATGCAATAGCTTATGTAGTTTTGTTTATACTTTTTGAACGTTGAAGTAAATTTGTATCTTTGTATCTATCAATGAATGTATCTAAAATGAAATTCTCTTGGAGAATGGATAGACTTCTCTTCATTCTAGCATTGTTTTGGATGTTAGGTACTTCAAATATATATATATATATATATATATATATATATATATATATATATATATATATATATATAGGGACCAAATAGGACTAATTATTGATCCACCGATTCAACTATTAACCCACTTTCTCGACTGGGTCGATGATCGGGCCGGTTTTCACAACATTGACTCAATCTCCATCTATTATTATTATTATTATTATTATTATTATTATTATTATTATTATTATTATTATTATTTTATTTTTGGAAAAAATGTGTTTATATACTCTATACTTTTCCTTTTGGTGAGTGAATCAAGTAAGGTACTCTCTAACTAACTTCCACCAAATCTTCCTTCGCAATCCTATATCTCCAATTCTCCCTCTATTTAATTGCCTCTTTGCTTTCAATCAAATCTTGCTTTGCTGTTCCAGAATATCATCTTCTGCTTATGATTTGTTTCATGCATTTCGTCTGAACTTGTGGTGGTAGTTACTAGTTTGTTGTGACTTTGGTTTCCGTGGGTTGGATGCGCGTTAGCGTTTTAGTGCATAGCATGGCCAAGAATAGGAAATAAAAATAAGTGTGCTATTTTTAGAGGTTATTGGGATTTGGGATTTTAGTACCTTTGTGAATGCTGCTGGTAGTGGTTGATAGCTTGCAACTAGCAAGCTTGAGTCATCCTTAAGTTCAACTTTGCGAGGCTGATAATAGTTGTATTGATTTAGTGGTTCTAGTTTTCAAAATTAAGTTGAAGGTTTATAATTTGTAGTTTCTAAAGCATTAGAAATTAGAAAAAAACTGTCTTGATCTATTTTAATCCCAATTTTTGTAGTTGAATAAATTGGTTAAACTATTGTATTGATTAAGAAAATAAATAATAAAGAATTTATAGCACACAAATTTTTATATCTGTGTAAATTCTTATGTTTACTTCTTTTATATAGCAAATGTAAGAAATAAGGATAAATTACTTACTTCAAGATGCGTTCTTCAAGTTTTGCTTAAGACAGATGTGTTGATGTTTGACCATCTTGATTATCATTGTCAAGCTTTGAATCCTTTGCCTGCTTGCCAATCTCCTCATCTCTCTTGTCATGGTAGTCTACTTTATCATCAACATTATCCAGTTCATAATCTTCCTCATAAGTCTTTCTGCTCACTCTATCTCTTGCCCTTTTCTTTATCTCGATCCGCCTCTCTCTCCTTCTCTCTAATTTTATCTTTCCCCTTATCCT
Source organism: Glycine max (assembly GCF_000004515.6). Lineage (NCBI taxonomy): Eukaryota > Viridiplantae > Streptophyta > Magnoliopsida > Fabales > Fabaceae > Glycine > Glycine max. The sequence continues at coordinate 36,486,411 of NC_038251.2, forward strand.
TGTCCCCATCTCTAGAGCTTTCTCTCTCCTTCTCTCTATATCTATACTTCTCCCTCTTTATTTCATTTGCTTTATCCCTTTCCCTATCCCTGGTCTTCTCTTTACCCCTCTCCTTCTCTCGCACTCTATCACTGTCTTTCTCCACCTCTCTCTCCTTTTCACGCTCTTTATCCTTACTCTGGTCCTTCTTATCCCTATCCCTCTCACGCTCTTTCTCCCTATCTCCTAACAATGTTGTTAATGGCGGACGACGGTTCATGGCGGAAAGCCAAAAATTCGCCATAAAAATATGGCGAATGGCGTAGCGGAAAATGGAGGATGTCATGGCGGATGGTTCAGCCATTTAAAAGAGGACTAAACAGAAGAAAAAAAATGTGGTGTCAAATAAAAAAAAATAAAAATGGGACTGTCAAAAATAAAAAGAGGGTGTAAAATAGAAAAACAAAAAAAAGTTGTAAACATAAAAAACGGGTGTTAAACAGCAAAAAAAATAAACAAAAAAAAAAAGCACACCACACTGAAGCTGCGCCGCGACGTTCGCCTTCGTGAGGGTGCAAGGTGCGGGGTCGGTGTGGCGTCGCCTTCGCGAGGTCGTCTGCCGGTGCTGGTCACCGTCGCGGGGTCGTGTGCTGGTGCTCGTCGCTGCTGGGTCGTGCATGCGGGCCGCAGGGTCGTCGCTGCTGGGTGCACGGTGGCTGCTGCGTGCAGCGTCACTACTGCGTGCGGGGTCTCGCTCCTAGTCGCATGCTGCGTTCTGTGTTGTGTTTCCCCATTGTGCTTTTGAATAACATAACGGGTAGGGTTGGTTCGGGTCAGCCCAACTCCTATCGTGCAAAAAAAAACAAAAAAAAAACCCACTATTTTTGCAATTTCCACTATACCGCCATGACCGTCATGGCTATGGTGGCCGCCATGGCGCCGCCATTGTAAACCCGCCACACAAAACTGCCATAGCGCCGCCATTTCCGCCATTTGATAACACTGTCTCCTAATCATAATCCTTCTCCCTTGCCTTATCTTTACCATGGTCCTTCTCACGCTCGTCCTTATCTTCCTTCTTCCATTCCCTTACTTTTTTTGAAGCATCCTTTTGTTGTTCACGATGTTGCTCCTTCTTCCTGTCCTTGCCTCCATGATTGCTAGATTTCTCCGCCCCATCATCGACATATTGCTCCCTCACCGGGGAATCCTCCTTATCATTTCTACCATTGTACCGTGAATCAGACCATGCCACATCCATCCGAACACTAACAAACCAAAACCATTATTAAACTAAATCAGAAATCAACTAATTAACAAACAAACAAACATCGTACCATGATCAAATAAGTAATTAACCCTAATCAAATAAACACTAACTATCATACCAAAACCATCGTACCCTCATCAAATAACTAATTAGCTACTAATTAACAATAAAACCAGAAACCTATATCATCCTCACAGTGAAAAAATAAATAAATTGAACTAAAGAAACAACTCCTTTGTTACAACTCAAGGCAATGAAAAATCTGAAGTTGATATTCGAATACAAATCAAAGCAATGAAAACATTTGTCAAACACCTTAAGGGCCAACATCAAACCCTAGAAGAGAACGCAAACTCGGACAATTGAAAAACCGAATTCACGAATTCAAATAACCAAAAAGAAAAAATATGGTGAATTGAAATTGAAGATTTGGAAAAATGAAGAGTTTTGAGAACGTCCTAAAAATATTGAAGAGTGGATTAGAAGAGAGAAAAAGCAAGAAGCACCTTCAGAGAGTTTTCGAATTGAAATGAACCCTTCAGAGAGAGTGCAACGTGAACGAATAGAGAGTTTGGTTCAGTGCAGAATTTAGGTGCCACTACTGACGCTCTCAACGCAACGCTTCGTCTACCAAATGAAGCTTTAGTTCATGGTGGAAGGAGGAACACAGACTACACGGTTTTCAAAACCACCGGACCAGACCAATAACACACAAAACTGGAGGTTAAATGAATCGGTAAGGAACCGGCTAAGCCGATCAAAATCGGAAAAAACTGGCAATTTCACAGTTTAAAACGATTTTTGTAAATAACGAGTGTTTCAATTCAGAGTAAGTAGAAGAAGAAGTTATCTCTATGACACAATATAACTACTCTTTGCCTCGTTTTCTTTATCTTCAGTAATGAAATAGCTTAGCTTTGTTGTCGTGACTCGTGAAAAAAGAAGAAAAGCTTTTTGTGAACATGCAGAAGAGAAAATGTTACAGTGATGATGATGATGATGATGAGATCGAAAACGCATATGAATAGCATTGTGTCTGTGTGACTGATGGTCAAACTTCACTTGTCTCAAAATTTTATATTAAATTAAAATATATTTTCCGCCCGATAAAATACTCAAAGTTTGCTTTTAGTTGCAAAATTTTTATCTGGTTGTCCTAGCAAATTTATAATGGGTGACTTTCTTATCTCGTGGTAGGATCAAACCTAGGAGGCATTTGATTGTTCACAGAAAACTTTGATACGAGAAACATTTGCAATTCATTATCTTAGAATTTTATTTTAGAGGATTATAAAATATAAATAATCAGAAACACATTAGGATAGATTATCAAAAGGAATTAAAGAATATTTGAATCCATAGTATGCAACGAAATTTATAATTTGGTGATCTTCCTCTACCAAATTACCGTTTTTCTTGGTTGGGATCTTCATTTTCTCACGAGAAAAAAGAATAAACCAAAATCGTGCTTTAGATTTTTAACATGTTATAGTTCTTATTATTCTCTAACAAATCAAACTAGTTTTTTCTTATTATGCTCATATTGAACCCATAAGAAAATTATAAATAACTAATATAAATATTATAATATAACATATAGTGCACATCAATTAATTAATTAATTGCAAATTATAAAATTTTTAGCATATATTTCTTTGATTCCCACTATACTGCAGGGTTAGGGAACAGTTCAGGTGACTACCAAATGTTGAAGCAAGCACCGAACGACAAGTACGACATGCCCAACGTGGTGGCTAAGGTGTAGAGGCTTGATTGGTTCTGCAATGCTGCTAATTTGATTGATCGCAATTAATGGTTCAACACTCATGAACCCAAACCCGTCCTCGATTGGTATTTAGAGAGGGTTCACGATGTTATTCAAGTGGCTAAGGCAAAGAAAAGTGGAACTATGTCTTTGAGTGAGCACTCAATATGAGGATGGCTTGCTCATATTTGTATGGAAGAATTTGGAGTGTCCTATGATGGGAATGGATCTCCTCAATTTATAAAAAATATGTAGAATCTCAATTTAAACAAATAATAACCGTTAGATTAAAATTAATGGTTAGGATGAATTTTAACAACACTCACTATTTTACTTTTACAATTTTAACAAACCCTTCTGGAAGTGGAAGTGCTTCTTCTCCATCTCGACGCTTAATCACCCAAAGAAAAGGTTTTCATTGTTCCTAAGAGCTCTTGCTATGCTCTCCAATTGTTTAGCGGTAAGCACAATAATGCTCTCAAAGGAAACGTAGATAATCGAAGAAGGAGGTTACTGGTTGAGCCACTCCATGCACGAGTCTTGTGGCTTCCACATTTCGATTTGAATGTCTTCTTCATTGTTTTCGACTTGCCAGAGTAAGGATGGAGGGACTAGTGGGCCCACCATTGTTATGGGGCATAACTTAGACATGGAGTCTATTACCTCTTTCCTCTAGCTCCTGGAACGAGTTCTTGAGTACCCACTTCATCTTGCTCATGTGTTGGAACATTGAAGACAACACCTTGGGCATGCTTCCATGGGGGTTTGATGGGAGAACAAAAGAAGGAAGGTCTTGGGGTTGTAGTAAGGGAAGAACTGGTAACTCGACATTCATTGAAAGGTCCTCACTAGAACCCATCATCCTGTGAGGTAAAACTATAAAACTAAAACAATGAATTTTGTTAAAATTCATCCTAACCATTAATTTAAATCCAATGTTTATTATTTGTTTAAATTGAGATTCTACAGTTTTTTATCAATTGAGGAGATCCATTCTCGTCCCATGATATATCCCTCATATTGACTCTTGGAACTCCTCATCCTTATTCCTTAAGTATATATTTATTTTCTTTTCTTTCTCTTCTCATTCATTGCATCACATTATCAACTTAATTATCCACCATCTTTAAAAGGCGTGCAAGGTGTAATTGATCAAATGTAGGGTCTCCTTGATTATGTTGAACAAAATTGTTCCAAAATGGTGGCTGCAAATTTTCTTCCCTTATAATTTGTGGCAGCTATAAATAGTTTTAATTTTTTAATTTAGAATAATTTTTAACCACCGAAAATTATATTCTAAAATTTAAATTAAAAAAGATCGCATGCAAGTATAGATTTAATCAAACTGATGGAACTACCTTTTGTTTCCAAGTAAGTTAGGTTATTTTATTGAAGTTTTCTTTATATTATAATGTTGGATGGTTGTGGTCCCTTTGTGGGGTTTGTTTGTTGATGTGGTCCATGGAGTGTTTTCCAGTGTTGATTTTTTATTCAGGTTTTGGGCTCCACAGGGTGTGTGTTGTTGTTTTTTTGGGTTGTGGTGGTCCCTTAAGCCTTCCTTAGTGGGGTGGTCCCAATTTTGTCTTCCACGGGGTGTGTGTTGGTTTTTTGATCAAAAACCCTTCAATGGTTATCATTTCATCTAGAAACATGAATGCTACTTTTTTTGTGGTGGTCTCGATTTTGGCTTTTGTTTTTGTTTTCTTGTGGGTTGTTTGGTTGGTTTCATTTTTATTCATTTTTTGGGCTTCCTTTTCATTCATTTTTTTTATTTATTTAATTCACATCTTCAATGGGTTTAACTATATAAAGGCATTTTGTTATGTTATTATTGTAATTTTTTGCAGGCCAACTGAAGAACAAATAGTGAGGTTAAATATTTACCATGGTGGGATGTTCATTTATCAGTCATTTACTCTGTATATCAATGGTCCAATTGAAGAAGAACAATGGGATTGGGATGTGGATACTATGTGATATATTGACTTCATGAAGTTGATTAACTCTCTTGGGTACAAATCATTTAAGTGCTTATGGTATAGGGACCCCCGAAAAGCACTCAGTAGAGGGTTGAAGCCACTTAATTGTGACTCTGATATTTTGTAATTCGCTGAAGATGTTTTTGGCTTCGATGTGGTTGAAGTCTATGTGGACCAGGGAGTGATTGACAAATCTTCAATAAAGTTGAATGATGTTAATGAAGATGAGGTTGTTGTAATTGATGGAGTGGAGGCTGAAGCAGTGGTGGAGGGTGAAGTTGAGGTTGAGGGGCAAGTTGGTGGACAACCTTTGGTTGAGGTTCAGGTGGATGAATAAGGTTTGGTGGAGGTTCAGGTGCAGGGTGAAGATCAGGTCAGTGTTGTAGGTGAGATAAAGGTTGTTGTTGAGGGTGGGTGGAGGATGATGTTGAGGTTGAGGAAGATGATGATGATAGCAGTGATTATAGTGAAGTTTCAGATAGTGACTTTGAAGAAAACTCGGATTGGACAAATCCTTAGACCCTCGGACATTTACACAAAATAGTCAACCCACATTCGAGACTAATCAAGCAGACTCAATAAATTCTGATTATGGTGATGAAGATGGATATTCTGATGAGTTGGATACTTCAAATGGAAGTGATGATGAAGGTCCTCCAAAAGTCAGATTTCCTCGTTTTAAGGTGCCTGAAAATGATGAAGATATAAAGTTTGAGGTAGGGTTGCAATTTAGTAATAAGAAACAAATTCTAGAGGCTATCAAAACCTTTGATGTAATGTCTAAGAAGAATCTGAAGGTTAAAAAAATGATAACAAGAGAGTCATTGCAATCTATAAAAAAAAGGGTTGTCCCTTCTACTAACGGGATAACAAGTCCATTCAAGCTACTTATTGGCAGGTGGTGACATTCAAAGATCAACATTGTTGTTTTAGAACTGTCAGAAACAACCAAGCTACACCTGAATGGGTGGCAAAAAGGTTGATGTCTTTATTAATGCACACTCCTGACATGAAGCTAAAAGTCTTAATTACTTATACTATAGAAAAATGGGGAATCAGGTTGACTATGGATCAAGCATACAAAGCAAAGGTTAGGGCAATGGTAAAAATTGAAGGTGCAACCATCAATATAAACATTTGAGAAGTTATGCTGTTGAGATAATAGAAAAAAACAAGAACAATATTGTGAAGATCAAATGTGACTTAACTCCTCATGGTTCTGTTTTTAAACGTATCAATGTATGCCTAGATGTCTGTAAGAGTACATTTGCAACCACTTGCAGACCTTTGATAGGATTGGATGGCTGCTTTCTCAAAGGAGAATATGGTGGCCAATTATTGTCAACAGTAGGTAAAGATGGAAACAATCAAATGTTTCCTATTGCTTATGCTGTTGTGGAATCTAAAAATTATTTGTCTTGGAAGTGGTTTATTGATCTTTTGATAGTTAACTTAGATGGTATTCGGGAAGGATGTTGGGCATTCATTTCTGACCAACAAAAGGAAAATATTAAAATCATGTTTGGCATTTAATTTTTACTATTATTTAATTTTTACTATTATTTAATTTATTCACTGTTATTTTCAGGGGTTGGTTGAGGTAATCAAGGAGCTAGGACATAACATGGAACATAGATTGTGTGTCAAACATTTGTATGGTAATTGGAAAAAGAAGTATCCGGGAGCACATTTGAAAGAGTTGATGTGGATGGCTGGTTGAGCAGCAACTATCCCTGATTGGGAGAAAGCCATGAATCAAATTAAGACTTATGATGCAGAAGCTTGGAAGGATTTGGAAAAGTTAAACCCTGCTGCTTGGACAAGATATGCTTTTAAACTAAACACAAAATGTGATTTGCAAGTCAATAACATGTGTGAGGCATTCAACAATGTAATAATGGAGTACAAAGACAAGCCAATAATTACTCTGTTGGAGGGAATCCAATTTTACATAAGTTCCAAAATTGTCAAGTTAAGGACTATCCTCATGAGGTATGAGGGTTCCATCTGTCCCAAAGTTTAGCGGATCATCGAAAAAAACAAAAAAAAAACTTATGAAGCATAGCGACCACATTGGTCTGGTGATGTTGATTTGTCTTTGTTTGAGGTATCAAAGGGCATAGAAAAGTTTGTTGTTAATCTTAAAGAAGAGACATGTTCATGTAGAAAGTGGCAGTTAAATGGAATTCCATGCATTCATTCAATAGCATGCATGTGGACTAATGGTGTCGAACCTAAACTTAGTGTCATTTCTTATTATAGGTCTTGTTTTCTGTAATTGTTATATTGTTATTTTGTTGTTTTGTGGTAACTGATTTGAATTGAATATGTTTCCATTGCATTTGACAGGAAATCTATTGTGTTGGCAACATATTCATTTATTGTATTTTCATGTAATGGACCAAACTTATGGCTTTACAAACACCAGTGATGCTTCCACCAATGATGAGGAGAGCACCTCGAAGACCAAAGAAAGCAAGAAACAAGAGAAATGATGAGCCTAGGAACAACTTTAAGCTGCCAAGACAGTCAAAATAAGTTGTTAGCATGTGATTATAGATCTATCCTCTGAAAGAATCAAATATGATAATTTTTCATCTTCCGACTTGAGCACTAATCAAAGATTTCAAATATATCTATAGAAAAAATGTATGTGTCATTCACACATATATGAGGATTCTATGTTAGAAAATCAACTAGTATTTTAATCATTCAAATTACAACTATTGTATCTAAATAAACTTTTAGTATGAGTTTTCGTGTTCTCAATAAGTACCAAAGTCCTTACATAGAATGTTTAAGCTTTGATATGCACAAAAAATTAATTCCTCGAATTTGATGTGGAAGGTAAATAATACACTTTTACATTGAATTTTATTTTGTCTTTTAAGTTTAAATTAAACCTTCTAATTTATTGTGATTTATTTATCTTTTATGATGAGTTATAGATGAAGTAGACAAACCTTTGGACATAGGGAGAATGGATGAAACAACTACATCAAGGATGGGGTCAAACATTGTCAATGAAGAAGATTGATGATTTGATGTTATGTACTTTTTTTGTGCAATTAAAATTTGCACTTGACTTATTTGGATTTAGACTCGAGGCACTTTACAAATTAAGTACTTTCAATATGCTTGGATTTTTTATATTTTGATTTAGACTTGCGAAAATCGATATTTTGAGTATTGATTGAGTAATATGTTTGATGATGTTTATTGATTATTCGAGATATTTTCCTTCAATAGTTATTGTTGTAAATTGATTGATGGAGCTTTGTGATTTGAATGCTCTTAAAAAACTATGATTCAAGTATTTTTAATTAGAAACTTGATTGATCAAGCACTGGATTTTGAAGGACTTGAAGTTAATTTAGACTTAAAAAAACTTAAACAGGGTTGCACAAACAAAGCTCATTTAAGATGCAGGCTTAATATGAAGGTTATGCAGATTGCGAGTTATGCAGGTATGAGCTTACTCGTATGCCCAACTCTACATAGAATGAATTGGTATTGTAACATCTTGCATTTTAATCAAAATTAACAACAATTATTACTTATAATTGGTAATATTTTAATAGTGTGGGCAAAATTAAGTAAATGAACAATTACAAATAATAACTATTTAGGCTTAAGTAAGGGAAAATAGATTAATGAGAGAGAAAGCTCATTAGAAGCCCAACAAAAAAGTGAGGGTTAATAGAGTTAGACCTAGAGGCACTCTACAAAACCTTTATATTCGTCAAAAAGAGAGAAAAATATAGACAGGACAAGAAAGGAGGAGAAAGGAAAAGAAGTCTAAGTTTCCACGAACCTCTAGAAACACTAAGAGGTGAGTGCAACTCCTTACATGTCATGTTTTTCCTTCCCTATAATTGTAATGATTCCTTCAAATTCACTCCTAATAAGTTTTTCCTCCTTTCCCATTATGCTTTCGTTCATCTTCTTAATATGCATTGTATGAATATGCCATGATGAGGTTTAAAAAGGGGTTTTTACATTAATGTATAGTTGATTTGTTGAGAATGGGGGTTTTCTTGCTTGTGAACCATATTAAAATTTTCTTGTATGAATTTTGTAATTTTTGGTGGATTGATGAACCTTGTTTTTAAAATTAGTGGAAAAATTCAAATTTTTGCGTCAGTTGTGCGTCATAGACATTATGCATATTGTTATACAATTTGAAATATGAAGTTTGTCATGGGTCACATTCATGATCTAATCACAGGTGTGAACCATGATGTCTAAAAATTTCAAAATATGAATCTTGTCATAGATTATAGGTGTGATCCACACATCACAATCGTGACCCACATTTTCTAAGTGAGAAGATGATGAATATACGTGCACTATCTACTATAATTGTTATATGTCAATTACGTGAATGTGAATTACTTGTATGAGTTTTGAGGGGTCTCCTTTGACAAGGGAAGGGTAATAACCCCTTCAATCCTGAAAAGAATGACCAAAAAGTTTAAAGAAAATGTTTAAGACTTATCACTTCCTTTGACAAGGGAAGGATATACATCTCCTCTTAGTGAAGGAAGGTTGCTTGGCAAAAACAAGGGGGAGGCTCCTTAGATTATGTGTTCAAACCTGCCATAGGGATGAAAAAGAAAATGGAAAAGGAAACATGTTAAATTAAAAAAGAATGTATTATATAGGTTGTGATGGTTTGATGAAGATTTAATTCCTTAAACATAGAATGAGAATTGTATGCTTATGTTATGTATATTGCTTAAGATTAATTGTCATTATTTATAAGGTTTAGTAACTACTAATAATGTATTTAATACTATAAATGTTTTATGTGATGTTGTGCCTATCTAGGGAACTCACTAAGACATTTTGTCTTATTAATTTAAATTAAATGTTTAAGATTAAGAAGGATGTGCAACCAATCAAGGTGTTTTATTAAAAATTTCTATGAATTAGTCTTATTGTTTAGTCTTATTTCAAGTTTTGTAAATTACCTTTGGTACCCATTGATGCAATCCTATCCCCCAAGAGCATTGAATAGAAGACTCCAAGAAGATTGGGCCAGAGAGGCAAGAGAATGCCCTAGGATTCTCATGAGCCTTACGGTAGATTTTGGGTTCGTGGGCTAAGTATGAGCCCACTTATCTTTGTACATATTAGATTAGGATTTCATTATTATTGGGCCTTGTATTTAAGGCTCCATAATGTAGGTAGAGTACCCTAGAAATGTAGGATTTTTCAGCCCTTGTATTTTAGGGTACCTAGACTAGTTTTTGTATTAGGAGTAGTTTTGTAATTTCACATGCATTAAGTGAATATTTGATGTGTGCGTTGAGAAATAAATTTAATTGAATTGGGAGAAGCCCAATCCAATTAAATTTTAGATGGGGAGGTGAGCATTTGCTTTCTACACCCCATTGTCACATCATATAGTCACACTTTGTGCATGTCCTTCATGCTTTACATGCATCATGACACCTAAGCACACTTAGTGGAGAATCTTGGACTTGATCTTGGATTAGTGGGCTGAACCATATCTAAAATTCACTAATCATAATTAGTAAAATTTTGGCTCTAAAATTTGGCTCCATAAATTCAATTTCAAATTCAAGTGAAATTTGAATAGAAATTCAAATTTTCCTCCAATTTTGTGTGATATTTAAGCTATAAATAGAGGCCATGTGTGTGCATTTTTTCAACTTTGATCATTTGAGAATTAAACTTCAAAACTCAGACCTCATTTGAGACACAAAATTTCATGCTCCTTCTCTCCCTCTCCCTCCACTCATCTTCTCCTACCTTCAAGCTCTTATCCATGACTTCTTATGGTGATGAGCTTCTTCTTGACTCAACTTCTCCTAGAAGTGGCGTCTCTAATCATCTTTCTTCCTTCTTCATTCAGCTGCCATTGATCTTCAAGAAGCAAAGGACTCCATTGATGAAGAAGATCCAAGGCCTACAAGCTCCACATGAATTATATCTTTTTTATGATTTAATATTTTATTTTGTTTTATTTTTCACAAGGGAAGTAAGGTTTTTTTATTATTAACGGGAAGTAAGGTTTTTAGTGATGGTAATATCCTCTAGGGTGTTATAGGTATGATCTTATTTTAATTTATAAAAAATAAAAGTATAAATTTTTATAAGATAGAAAACAACTGCATCTTTAGGAAATAAGATGAAACACAATAGAACAATGTCTTAAAGCAATGGTCCTTTTGTGTATTTGTTGTTTCATTTAGGATATTTATTGAATAGAATGTGTTTGTTATTACTAGGAACCTTTATAGTTTGGAACCAATTTTTCAATTTCTTCAACTTTGTTTTTCTTTCTTTCATTCATTCACTTTCTTTTCTCTCCAAATCCCTAATCTCAATTGTAATTTTTTCCTTTCTTACATGTCTCTGCTTACCTGTTATTTGATTGATTTCCATTTTGTCATTGATTTTTTTCATTCATTTTGTCACAGTAACTCGCTCACGCAAGTACCAAATTTTGTTCTCCCTAAGCAAATCTATTTTAATTATTTTGTGAGATTTAGTGAATAAAAAGAAAATTCCACTATTGTAGTTAATTTGTTGCAAGATTTTTTTTTAGAAAATGATTATTTTCTTTGAAATTTTAATATTTGTACCTTTGTCCTACTTTTAATTGGAGACCTTGTGCTTGAGATGAAATTGTAAGTTTTTTTCTTGTTTTTTCTAATTCATCATTATAATTACAATTATCAATATTATTGTTTCACGACAAGAAAATAGGTAAATAACCAAAAAATCAGTCTCTATGATAGGTAAATCAGTCACTATCTACATGGACTAATAGAATCTAGACTATTGACAAAAAAAACTCTATATAAAACAAATTATAATGTATGATTTTGTTATCTATAAGAATAGAAGAAAAGTACCAAGAGATTGGCACTAACTCATGTATCATGTTCAACTAACTATGCTAGACCCATTTGGTTATAATGTATGGTTTTGATACATTATAATAATTTTAATATAATAATACTACTAACAAAAAATTATAGTTTAATTGCCTAAAAGACTTTTTAAATTACCTAAAGTTTGACCTTTTTAATTACATAAGCTTTTATAAAAGTCTTGGCTTGGTTTAATTTTGAAAAAAAATTGGCTTGACTTAGGTATGATGTATGGTTGATGCATAAAAATAGTACTCGCATAAGGACAAATGTACTCTACCCAGTAGTAACAATGAATTAAAAGTCTGGATATCAAACCTTAGAAACTAATTGTATTCCCAAAATAGTCAAAATTATTAAACTAAACTGTCAAGATAATTGAAAGAAGATTGAAGTAATTTTATGGTTTTGGTTTTTAAAAGAAAAAAATAAAATATTATAAAAGACAGATTTAAGTGATATTAAAAGCGACCAATTCACTAGTACCAATTTTCCCCTAATCCCAATTTTAATCAAACTCCTTCCCCAGTTAGTTATTGATTCTCAAGGTCAACTAAAGCCTATGATCAAGGTCAAAGGATGTTTTCTTGCCTTAAATCAATACTCCAATGATCATAGATATATTCATTTAAGTCAAAGGATATAACCAATTCCAAGGATGATCAATTAAGGATTAATTAATCAATTGAAAATTATCCAAATAGTTTGATCATGAAATTTGATGTAAAACATTGTCTACCTAAGTCCACCAAACATACGTGGATGATCACCACAGTAAATTTGATAAAGCATAGGATTGATCAATTCTCAAATAAATAATAAAAATAAGGAAGATAATTAATTAATCTAAAACATTGTAGAATTCTATTAAGAATAGATAAAGGGGTACAATTGGGCAATTGTATCATAACCCCCATCCTAGGGTGACTAGCTGCTGTAACATCTCAATTTTTCGTAAATAAATTTAAAAAGCTTTTTAGTAAATAAATAAATATAGAGCAAATAATAGGCTGAGTACCCTAGGTATAAATAGTAATGTTAAGTCAGGTGCCTTCTCTTCCCCTCATTTTCGTTTTTCTCTTTTCTCCACTTAAAACTCTTTCTTTTTTCCGCAGCCCATCAAATATGTCTCAGAAAAACAACAATCTCGGACTCATTCACCGTTGGATCGTCGTGAAATTTGAGCACCACATTCGCAACCCAATTTCGAGCATTCTCGCCATTGGGAATTTCAATATCATGTTTGAGCTGAGAGAAATACCTTTCGCATTGCAGCCTTTTTCTTTCCCGCAGAAATCCAAAATGGTCTTAGTAAAACTACAACCCCGGTTTCGTTAACCGTTGGATTTTCATGAAATTTTGATATGCGGTTCGTGATTCAGTTCTTCACACCTTCACCGTTGGGATTTGGGAGATAATAATCACGTAGAGAGAAAAAGGAATCGAACCAAGACAATACAAGTGGAGGCTTCAATCCCTTTTCTGTCTCTCTGACGTTTGGAAACTCTATTGGAGCAATTAGAGGAAAAAAATTGGAGGAATCTCAGGGAATTGCTAGAGATGCTGCTATCACTGGCTGAAGACACGTGAGCCCGCCTAGAGGTAAGGGATGAGTTATTCAAAATTGGGGATTAGTGAGAACATGTGCAGGAATCCTTAGAGATATCAATTGGAATGAGTTTTAGGGTATTTTTGCAATTTTCATTTTATCATTTTAATTATTACAGTGAATTATATATGTTTGATGGATCAGTTGATGTCCCAATGAGAAATTGCTATGAAATTGATGTGTTTTTGTGTTGAGTGTGAACCCCATAAAAAAAATTAAGCTATTTTTATTAACGTAAATTATATTTTAAATAATATTATTCAATGCCTTATTTTATATAAATTATTATCTTGTTCTAATTTTTTTACGACGATGATCAACATGTTATGTGTATATAATTATTGTAATACTAGAATAATAAATTAAAGAAAATTGTAAGGTTAATGTCTAGTGGTAATTTCTTTTGATGTAATATTAAATTAATTGTTATAGAAATCCTTTGATTAAAAACAATGTAGTTTAATTTATTATATACATATACATATATATGTTTTGTATCATGCAAATATTATTATTATGTGATGTGTATGAGTTATAAGGTGTAATAAGTTATTATAATGATATTATAATATTATAGTGAAGATTGAGTAGTACAAAGTTGAATGTGTCAATTTGTGAGATACATGTAAAAATGAGATGATTCATGTGATATTATGAGATGTTAAATTGTGGACATGATATTTGATTGTGAATAAGTGTGTGTGTTTGACACTTGATGTGACAATAATTATATTGTGAGCTATGAATTATACAATAACCCGATTAGTGTTATCTTGAGAAAAGCGTTGATGCGCAGTGTTTAAGAGAAAATGTAGGTTTCCTATTCAGGAACCAGTGTTAAATTGTAGCGCAATGTGTTAAGTGTGTTTGAAACACGAGTGTGCGGTCGGGGGTATTGTATAATTCATGAGTAGTGCTTATAAATGAAATATGTGATGAATTGTGGAATAATATATTGCCTTGAGATTATAATATTGTTATTGAGATTGAGTAAAAGTGGAAAGTAGAACAGGTGTTAAATTGTGAGATACGTGAAAACATGTGATGGTGGATTGTGACATTATGAGATGTGAAATTGTGAATGAGTTTTGGTTGTAAATAAGTGTGTGATTAACTCTTGATGTGACATTATTTGTGTTGTAAGCTGTGAATTGTACAATAACCCGACCAGTGTTATCTTGAGAAAAGTGTAAATGCGCAATGTTAAAAAGAAAGTGTAGGTTTCCTATTTAGGAACCAGTATTAAAGAAAAAGTGTAAGTTTCCTATTTAGGAACCAGTGTTAAATTGTAGCGCAATATGTTGTACGTGTTTAAAACACGAGTGTGAGGTCGTGGGTATTGTATAATTCACGAGTAGTGTCTGTGTGCTAAAATGATTTTAGGGGTTGGACCTGAATCAGGAGGGAGAGGCCCTGACGGACTCTTCAGAGTGTAGGCCTTGGGGGTCACCGGGTTTGAGTACTCCTTTAAGCCTATGCTGATCCCATATGGTTGGAGCATTCTCGCAAAACATCGTGACTCTGACTAGTCTCCCTTTGATCTTACTTAGTGAGAGTGACCTGACAAATCCATTGTGTGGTGTGTCTTGTTATGTACTCCTAAGCGCCCCAGGGTGGTTTTTCACTGACATGGTACCACATTGCATATAGGCTTGAGTCTTAGCATAACTATCTCATGCGCTTGCTAATTGTTTATTATGAAATTGAGGTGTTATTATGTCTTGATCAGAGCGTGTGATTCTTGTGGAATGTGATTGATGATTGAAAAGTGTGATTGATGGATGAAAAGTGAACTTTGGATGACAAAGTGGTGGAATTACGTGAATTAAGTGTAAGTAAGTTTTATTTGGTTTATATGATATGTATATCTAGTTGTCTTGTTTCTCTATTAGTTAGGAATGTGATAACTCACTCCCGGTTTGTTGTTTGTGTTTGGATCCTGTGATGATCTTGAACTCTGTGTTCGGGGGAGCAGATGACTAGGTGAACTGCTTTAAGGAATATTGTGCTAAAGGACGTCGAGACACAACGCTTTGATAGGATGTGACATTGGGGTATAGGGTTTTATATTAATTGTATGAAGTCTCAGACGGCCTTGTTTGAGCCGATGACTTTATTATTTATTTGGACAAGTTTGAATATGATGTAGAAGAAAGTGATTGTGAACCTTTTATCCCTTTGAAAGGCTTGTATTTAAAAATGTTAAAAAAATACTTTTAATTAATATTTGAATTTTTATTCCTTTGTTAGTATATATGTGAGGGGTAGAGGGTGTCACAACCGCTCATGGTCAAAGCAAAACTAGAAAGCCTATAAGAAATTATCATTGACATACCACAAGGGAAGAACAATGATCATGATCCGTTCTCACAGTGTTGCCTTCGCCTTACAACTCTCAAAACCCTCAAAATTGCTCTCTAATTTGCAAAAATGGCAAAATGTATGTTTTTACATACCTCAGCCCCCTATTTATTCTTTCCTAAGAATACAAGCTCGTTTAAGGTGCATTATGGCTGTGTTGAAATCCACCACGATTGTAGTCGAAAACTATGACACTGAAGTTCTAGGGCGTGATGATCCGACTACGGTCGTCATGATGTGACTACAGCCGTTATTGGAAGGTTGACACTGCTTATAGAGGGGCATCATCATATTACCATGGTTTTCATGCTTACTATCGTTGTGTCGGATGTACTACAATTGTGATTAAGTGACAGAGTCTTCAAATCTTCAGGTAAAAGTTCAAATTTTCACTTTTTCCATAATTGAGCGACTATGCTTTTGCAAGACAAAACTAGCACCCGAATGTGAGTTCTGCTAAGAAAATGCATGCAAATGGCACAAAAACTCACATGAAATATCACTACAAAGTTAATTTATCAACCTCCTCACACTTGACAATTGTTTGTCCTCTAGCAATTGTTCTAGTTCGCTAATCAAAATAAATTCTCCCAAGTCAGAACTCATTGATAAAAAATCTCCATTTATTCAAGAGTAAAAACTCACACAATGGGGCATTAGAAATTTACTCAAAAGTTCATTAGGTTTATAATCAACATGCAAACAGTCTTAAAGAGCTTCAAGTTCACTCTGGTCACAAAAGGTGGGTTGGCCTACTCGTATAATCCTGCATTGGCAGCGAACTATGCTAGCCTGCCCCACACTCTTATACGGACTCAATACATTGGTCCGATCCCACCCCACGAACCAGAAAAAAATTGCAACTTCAAAATAAACATATTTTTTTCTCTTAAAAAGCCTTAATTAATCTCTAACAAATACTCAATTACAAAAGTTTTAACACAACCAAATAAATTTTCAACATAAATACAAAGAAATTCTCAACATTCAACAAAGTCTCAAACAAATAGTCAATGACACCGCTTTAATAAAGTTTCAACACAAATGTAAATAAAATCTCAACAATTAGTCAATTACATCAATCAAATAAAATGTCTTAACAAAAGAAAATTCAAACATAAAATCTAAAATATGAAACTTAAACATCTCCAACAACAAATGATTTCATCTTTGAAGTATCTTGATCCTTCTTCATCTCCACATCTTCATCTTCATTTCCTAAAACTCGAAACAACAACAAATATTAGAATCAACTCAAGTTAAGTGATTAAAAGGCAAAACAATTATTACACATTATTTACTTTGCACGTCAAATCCTAGCAACTAATTTTTAGTACATATTGTTAGTCGTCGTTTACGACTAACTTTTGTATAGAAAAGTTTTACAAAATGTATATAAATCTCCCAATTTATGGTTCTTTTTGGTAGGATTGTAAATAAAATTGCTTTCTTTGATCTCTGCTCAGTAGAAGCCTCTTTACATGGAATTAATGTTAAATTTTCTTTAATTTCAGGCAAAAATGAGCTATTTTGAAGAAGTGCCAAAGGAGTCATCGCGCCAAGAAGTGCCAAAGGAGTCATCACGCCAAGCAAGCTCAATGCGCTTAGCGCGCATCAACGACTAAGACCAGCACCAACGCACTTAGCTCAATGCTATGCAAGCATGCGCTTAGCGCATTATCAGCTCATTAAGCGAGTCATTTGTTGCTTTCTAGGCTTAGCGCGAGATTAGCACTAAGCTCAAATTCACTTACTCGAGCTAAGCGCGAGAATGGCGCTAAGCACGACGTCGAGATCAGGAAGCCCGTTTAAGCCTGATTTGCACAAAATTAGAGGGAGCCAAGAGAACTGTTCACTACTGAGAGGCCTGAAGAGTGTGAATTTCAGAGAGAGCGTAGAGTAGAGCAAGGGGCCAAGTTTTCGTCTTTTAGGGAGATTAGTGAGTTTTTGAGTGATTGTGAGATTCCTAGAGGTGGAGGAGACATCCCCACTCCTTTGTAAGCAAGCAATTTCTCTTTATTCCTCTTCTTCAGTGTAAAAGGAGCTTCCTTGCCATGAAAGGCTAAAACCCTCAGTTGGGGATTCTTATTGAGTAGTTGATGCAAACTCTTTTTCATATCTAATTAAGGTTGTTTTATGTGTTCACTGCTTCTATCTATGCTTATTGTATGCATGCTTGTGGCTTGATTACCCATTTGTGTGTGCTGTTAGGGACTTTAGCATTGAGAAATGTATTGTTTCCTTAGAACTTGATAGAGCAGGGACTAAATAACTGCATTGCTAGGGATAGTATGCAGGGTTTTAGTTTTCTTTATTATGATGTGAGTATAATGCTGCTTAAATTAGGCTAAGTTCAACAAGAGGGATTTGCAAACAAAGTTTGATTTAAATTAGTCCAAACTCTGGAGGAATCGGTGTTTGGTATTTTTGTCCTCAACATAGAACGCAGGAACATTTTTAATTAAAAAAACATCTTTAATTGCATCAACTTACTCAGTAGGAGGACCCAACGCCTTTAGATATTTGTTTTCACACTTACTTGTTCTCGTTTATTGCTTTTACTTAGGATAGAACATACTTTTGCTTTAATTCACAATCATTAATTTCTGTTTGCAAATGCCTACTTACTTAACAAAACTTTGCTAAATGAACAAGTTTCCTGTGTTCGATACTCGGTTAATTCTGTTTTAATTATTTTACTTGGCGACCCAGTGCGCTTGCCGGTAAGACCACTCCCATATAAAAACAAGTAATACCAATTTGAAAGAGGGAGTAAACAAGTATTCTGATCGAACACATATCAAGGCTTGCACGTTATCAGCAAGAAGCCTAGTTTGATATTTGTTAAGCCCCTGTGAACCAATACTAAATGTTGATTCAGAAGCCACAGTTGTAATTTGGATACTTCAAATATCGCAAGCCAACAATGAAAGATCTGGAAACCTAGCTTGATTGTCCTTCCAATATTACAAAACATTAAGATTAGGATGATATTTATTTGCAAGATGTGCCTCTTCCAAATATGTATCCAATAGAGATTTACCCACTTGTGACATATCTTCATCTTCAAATTGCATAAACTCCTACATTAATTCCACAAAAATAAAAATAGTTAGTCAAAGAAAATAAGAATAAATTATTGATAGTAAATAAAAAAAATTAAGTGAAACCTTGCCTTACATCCATAACATTGTTCGCATCCTGGTACTACCTGTTTTTGTGGATGTGAAATCTAATCGGCAAGTGCACTGGGTCGTCATGTAAATATTTAAAATGGTGTGAACCGAATATCGAACTCAGGGAACTTGTTTTACTTGGCAAAGCATCATTCAACAAATAGGCATTTGCGTAAAGAATTGATTATCATGAAGTAAAAATAGAAGTAATTCTATTCTAAGTAAAAGCAGTAATTGTGAGCAAGTGAGTGTGAAAACATATATGTAAAAGCATTGGGTCCTTCTACTGAGATACTTGATGCAATTAGGGTTTTTCTCTACTTGAAATTATTTTTGTGTTCTATGCTGAAGGCACAAATACCAAACACCGATGTCTCACGAGTTTGGCCTAATTCAAATTAAACTTCGTTCTCAGATGTCTCTTGTTGAACTTAGCCTAACCGAACAACATTACAATTACAGCATGATAAAAACTAAATTACCGCACTCGGTGTCCGACAGTTCGATAACCTAGCCCTGCCCTATCTAGTTCTAAGGATGCAATACATTTTCCAATGCTAAAGCTCCTAACCTTACACACAAATGGGTGATCAAGCCACAAGCATGCATAACATAAGCATAAATAAAAACATTGAACACATAAAAACAACTTCAAATAGATAGTAATAATATTTACATCAAGTACTCAACGGAATTTGCCAACAAAGGATTCTAGCCCTCCAATACAAGGGAGTACCTTTCACAAATAGGAGTGGAGTTTCAGAGAAAATACCATATTACAAAGCAGTGGGGATGTCTCCTCCACCTCTAGGAATCTAGGAATCACTCCTAAACCTAAAATCTACCTAAAAGTTAGGGCCTTTTTCTTCCTTGCTCAGCTTTTCCTCTGTTCTTTGTTCAGCACTAGGCTCACGTAGTCTATTCAGACCTCCCCCCTCTTTTCATTCTTCGTAATTCAGGCTTAAAAAGGGCCTTTTGTCCTTGAAGGCACGCTTAGCGCCATTTTCGCGCTTAGCGCCATTTTCGCGCTTAGCGCGAGTAAGTGAAATTTGGCTTAGTGCCATTCTCGCGCTAAGCGCAGAAGAGACAATCTTCTCGTTGAATGAGCTGATGACACGCTGAGCGCGTGATGACATGGAAGATTCTCTTCAATATTCATCTCACTCGCTAAGCGGCTGATGTCTCGCTTAGTGGTTGATTCTTGCTAAGCGCACGGTCCAGGCTTAGCGAGACAACAGCTTTTGCCCTTCAAATTTTTCTCCTTTTTACCTGGAATTGAAGTGAAATTTACATTAAATTCATATGGAAAGCTTCTACTGAGGAAATATAAAAACTAAATAAGAAATATTTATAATCCTACCAAAAAGAACCATAAATTGAGAGAAATATATACATTTTTAAAAACTTTTCTATACAAAAGTTTGTCGTAAAAAACGACTAACAAACATCAACTTGTGATGTTGGTGAGTTTCCTTGAGCAACACTACTACTAGTAGTAGCCATAGTCTCTTGTGATAAACCTTGACTTAAACCAACATTGCTTGTTGTTTTTTTGGAATACATTTGAACATACTCATTATATAGAGTATACAACTTGTGCTCCACAACTTTCAACTTTGCTAGGCAAGATATTGGATCAAGACCAAGTTTTGAATACTATACTTCAAAAGTTTGACTTTAAAGCATGGATCTAGAATGCACCCAAAGGAAAGCACATTTCTATAATCACTCCAATATTTATCAAACTTTTTTTTCATATCAATTGCCATGGTTCTAATCAACTCATTTTCATCACTCAAATTTTGAAGCAACAAACATTCAATTTTCCACACTTGCATGAAATACAAATTAGATGTTGGATATGAGGAACCAAATATCAACTTTGTGATTTGAATGAAAGGACACAGAAAATTACATATTTTTTGTCGTCTCTCTCATTCTTCATTAGTAGGGCAACTTCAATAGCTCTCATCTTCAAATGCAAGACTACAAAAAGCATGTCGATATACAAGGGTACTCTTAAGCATCAAAAAAGTGGAATTCCACCTAGTAATGACATCTAAGCGCAAACCCATCTTTGTATGAATACCACCAACTTTAGCAACACAAGCTTTAAAAACTTTCATTCTACCCTTTGACCCCTTAACATACTTAATGCTTTCTCTAATTTTTTTTACAGCAGGACCAACTACTTTCAACCCCTCTTGAACATTAAGGTTTAAAATGTGAGCACAACATCGGATATGAAAAAATTCACCACCACTAACTAAACCATTATTATGCAAAAGAAGTCTTTCATTCAAATAGTCTTGTATTTTATCATTAGAAGAAGCATTATCCAAAGTTAATGGAAAAAAATTCCACTCAATCCCCCATTCTTCCAAGAAATCATATGTAACTTTAGTCATCTCACATCTAGAGTGTGGAGGAGGAAAATGAGAAAAATTAAGCATTTTACTATTCAACTTTCAATTTGCATCAAGATAATGTACAGTTAATGAAACATAACCCTTAGAAGTACAAGATGTCCAAACATCATATGTCAAGCTTATCCTACTGGGGACTTTAGACAACATGTATTTCATTTTTTTTCTTTTTAAAATCATACAAATTGTTCACATTAGTGGTAGCAACACGCCTAGAAGGTACCTTAACATCAGGATGCAAATACTGTAATAACTCTTTAAACTTATTATGCAAATACCTTAATATCAGGATGCAAATGCTGCCCTATCATGTTCAATAGACATCATAAATATCATCTCACATACCACACTTTGAACAAGTCTTTTAGTTCTTAATCTCCCAGCATGATCAATAATAATTTTTCCAACGTCACCATTAGAACGCATCTTCAAATATACATCACATTTCCCCATATGACGTTGAAAGGTTGAAATCCCATTCTTATTGTCATTGCCCATATAACCTTTCAAACAATATTTGCATTTACACCTCACTTTCCCATCACTATGTAAAACAAGTTTCTCAAAAAAATTTCACACAAGTGACGAATAATTCCTAGCCCTCTTATTTGGCATTTTAGACTCATTGGGTTCATCTTCAACGATAACATTTTCATGCGCATCCACATCAATATTATCATTCTCATTCTCATCATCATTAACATTAAATAGTCCATATTTGAAAGCTGAAATAATAAAATTAAATGAACTCAATTATAAATTCAAATAAATCACACAAATACATACTCAAATTTGAACTCAAGTAATTTATATAGAATTTTACACAAAACAGACCCTGACTAACAAAATCTGTTCAACCAAAAGCCCAATTTAACACTGCCAGTACAACACACACAATTACACAAATATAGACAAATCAACATCTTCTCATCATTTTAATTACCTAACTAAATCACATTCACTTCACAAAAATAATATGTTCATTGTTTATCATCAAAGCTTCCCTAGGAAAATACTTTTTTGTGATCATCATATTTATAACTTAGCAGATAAAGAGAAAGAAAACTCAATCTCAATGCAACAAAAATCCGGGTAAAATGAGTCACCTCATATAAAAGAACATTATGAAGTTATTATAGAAGAAAATTCAATGAAAATTCATTTGCTACACTTGGTCTAAGTTTAGAATATATTGCGTCATGTAAAACCTTACAACATCTTAAAGACAAAAAAAAATGCTTCTTTTGAACATAAAAAAAAGGTTATTATTCTTTCTCCCCCACACTTTTTACTTCTTTCATTTCATTGATTTTGTGATTTTATAATACCCTAGAGAACTAGAAGAATTCAAACAAAGAGGATGACAAACAAAATGGGAATGAACAAAAGCAAGATTCAAGATCACAATGTCAATTTAAGACACACCCAACAAATTCAGAATGAGTTGTGAATTTAATTGAGGAAGAACATGTAGCGAAGATATTCTAGGAAGAAAAATAATGAGCAAGTGTCAGATAAACAATAGGAAACAAACAAGACCACAATAGGACAAAAAAGTAAGAACACAAAAGAAAGATGGTAACAATGACTTAGGATCCCTGTATTTTCGTAGCTATCTTCTAGTTATAAAGAAACATGTGGAGACTAGCCATTTCAATTTTCACTTTGGTTCCTTCACTTCCTTGGACTAGAAAAATACACAAAGCTAATTCAACTATTCCCCAAACATCCAATTAGCTCGAGAAAATTCATGAAACCGCAATGAAATGCCTTTCTAAAATATGTCTTTCATGGCTATGCCTTAAAATTTGTATAATAATTAATAAACTCCACCATTGAAATCCATAGAGAGAACTTTGAGCACAAAAATAGAAAGAAACAAAAACAAATTCTAGAGAGAGAGAAGGACCTTGCGTGGTGGCGTAGTGGTGGCACAACGAAAAAGAAATGACCCGCACGATGATAACAAATGCTGCACACGCATGACGATGTGAGGAGATCCGTGTGGGGAGAATAGGTGGCACGATGATCGGCGTCGGCGTGGCAGTGGCTGTGGCTGTGAGGCGTGGCGGCATGCGACATGGAGGGATTGGCATAGGGACACATGAGGCGCGTGTTAGACAAATGGCCTCAGTTATCTTAAGAAGGGGGGGTTGAATTAAGA
Organism: Glycine max; assembly: GCF_000004515.6. Classification (NCBI taxonomy): domain Eukaryota; kingdom Viridiplantae; phylum Streptophyta; class Magnoliopsida; order Fabales; family Fabaceae; genus Glycine; species Glycine max. The sequence continues at coordinate 36,510,045 of NC_038251.2, forward strand.
TAACAAGAACTATTCCCCAATTTAAAATTTCGCTCTCTCTTTTTAGATTAACAATGCACCCTTAACATGAATTACTCAAAAGGCAATTCAGAATAAACTTCTCAAAAGATAAATAGCAATAATTAAAAGAAGTTTAAGGGAAGAGAGAAATGCAAACTTGATTTATACTGGTTCGGTCACTTCCTGTGCCTACGTCCAGTCCTCAAGCAACCCACTTGAGATTTTCCACTCTCTTTGTAAAATCCTTTTACAAAGTCTGAATCACACAGGGACAACCCTTCCCTTGTGTTCAGGAATCCTTTACAACAAGAGACCCTCGGTCTCTTAACCCCTTTTCAAAAGTAAAACGAAAAGAAGAAGAAATCTCTCTTGAAAGAGACAGATTGTACAATGAAGATCAATCACAATTCCTTATTTGAATATGCAAGTGTTTGACCAAGGAATCTTTGAGAGGATAAGACATTTCAATTTAGAAAAACTCTCTTAATCTTTTGAGAGGATAAAACTTTTTGGGCAATCAAAAACTCTCCCTTTAATTCGTGTTTCCAAGTCACATATAAATAGACCTTTGATGGCCATTCATAAACCATTTGAATAGATGTGACTCTTGAAAGTTATTTTTCTGAAAATCTCCTCTGGTAATCGATTACAATATTTGTGTAATCGATTACAGGCTTTAATATTTGAATTAAAACGTTTATTAACTGCTGGTAATCGATTACCAATATGGTGTAATCGATTACACAGTCTAAAATTTGAATTCAAATATTTAGTAGCTGTTGTAAAGCATTTTTGGCCACTGGTAATCGATTACATCCTCTGGTAATCGATTACCAGAGAGTAAATCTCTTGAAAAACACTTTTTAACATGCATTACTTGGTCAAACCTTTTGCTATATCAATTAGGAATTTCCTTCCTAATGTACTAGTGACCATCTTAATGTTTGTGTCTTGTATTCTTGAATCATTGTCTTGAATTTAAACTTGAAAAGCGCATTTGCATCATTTGCATCAAATCATCATGATCATCATCAAAACACCAAAGGCATTTGCATCTACAGCGCGACTGTGAGGAGAAGAAACATTGAGTGTACTATGTTGTGCATTCAGGAATTAGGAATTTAGGATTAATTGGGTTGGTGCCTAAGAGCTTGGCTGGTGGTTGCAGGTCAACCCATGGACCCCACGATCCAAACCCACGCAACTCGTTGATTATGCGGGGCGAGCCGAAAATCCTGCATAGCCATGGATTTTTTTAAAAAAAATTAATCCTTGGCCTGCACGGACCGCGAGTCAGTCCATGGACCTAAGCTTGTTTACTCACCCATACTAGTCACCAACTCTCAGTGTTATACAAATAGGAAGTCACACTCAAGATTACAATTCAATGAACAAGTTCACAACTTTGTAGATAAATCAACTCTACTCAAATAAATCGCAAAAATCCAGAACAAGCAAGACATATTAGGTTGTAATGTAAGTGCTATACTTTATTATTTTTCAATTTTATTATATAATAAGAACGAAAGTATCTTTAACATTTGTATGATAAAAACTATTTTATATTATTTTACAAAAGTTAAACTTTCCCATGCTAAACTCACATGTTTCGAAAATTTTTAATTTTAAAATTAAATATTATTAATGTAATGAGTATATATTCTTATTATATAAATTTATAGGTATTAAGAGCACCAAAAAAAATTAAAGGTGTTAATAGCATAATAATTTTTTTTGCTCAGAATATTGTTAATAGGTATTAATGTTGTTCACAAGTTTAGTTAAAACATTATTTTCTTTTGCTAGCTAGAGTTGAAAGCTTTAATCATATTTCAAGTTGTATTTACTATGTTATTTTGAATCAAATGAAGTAAATTTCTTTCTTAAAAAAGCATAATATATCTTTTATTTTTATTTTTCTGCCCAAGTTTTATAAATATTAATTCTATGCACGACTATGTTAGTATTTAAGAAAATATACTTTATTCTATTAACACCTATTCATAAAATTAAATCGGTATTACCTTATAAAACAATTTATTATTCTATTATTGTATTGTTGAATTAACTTTTTATAATAATGGATATAATAGATAATTTTTTATTTTATTCATGAATGGCACATTAGTGAGCATGTTGTTGACTGAGTTTAAGGTGCACAACTTCGCCTGTGGGTCTTGCACTAAGCGTGAGTTTCGTAGGCCGCTGTTGAGGTAAGGAAGCATGGTGCATATCTTTGGAATAGATTCCATTTTGAGGGAAGTCTCACATTTGTATGGTTGTGATTAAAGTATGTTTACCGGATGGAAGGGTAAGTCAAGTACATTTTTATTTATATACTAGTTATTTATTTTTATCTATTTTTTTAAATAATCAATGTATATCACAATTTACTTAAAAATAAAAATAAATATTAGATATTAAATATATATATATATATATATATATATATATATATATATATATATATATATATCAACCACAATAATTGTTGGCCTAGTTAATGTTGCATAAACTGTGTTAACATATTATTAACCTCCAAATAGTTTATCTAAACAGTTGAGCACATGCCCTATTGTCAGCTCCAAGATATTCTGCTTAAAAGAAAAATTTATCAGAAAAAAGAGGGAATCAAATCAGGCAAGCCATGATTAAAGCCAATCTGGTTAATTTATGATATTAAATCAATTCATCAATACAGTATAAGTGTTATAAAAACTAGCTCAGAGCAGCAGTCAAACCAGTCTAACCAACAATCAGCAATACAAATGGTTTGAGCAGGTTGTTGGATATATAAAAAATGTTATGGAATTGATGATTCGGCCAAGTTTTTAGTCGAACCTGTATTAAAACAAGTTAGTCTCAATAACAAATGTCTCTAGAAGTTTCAACAAGAAAAAAATACCAACAAAAGTAGTACAAGATATGTGTACACATGTTTGAAATACACATGTTATAAAAAAATTTATATTGAGGCAAATGTAATAAATTGTTTAAGTTTTTCAAAAATGCATAGAGTTAGAGTATTCAAGTAAAGAAAATATATTTAAAAATAATTTCATAGATATTTCTTATTTTATTTAATACTTGTAAAATTGCATGTATGAGATATTTATGTTTAAAATTTTTAAAAGGGTTTAACTCATGTTTAATTAAAATAATTTTATAATTTTGAAATGTGAAATGATAAAATAATTCAATTATTTTATAACTATATTGTGAATAAAAAATTATTAATTTTATATTCTTTATATATAGTTTATAAACAATGCTTCGAATAATTTATAGATTTCCCCCCTTTTTTTTCTTTTTTTCTTCTCTCTCTTTTACGTTTTACCACTTTCTTCTTTTTTTCTCCCTTAGTGGGCTCTCGCACCATAATGGATAACTTTTTTTAATTTTTTTTATCACAATGGACATATTTTAAAAATATTATGAAAATGAATAAATTGCGCTTTGAAGTACAATTTTATTATGAAGAAATCCTACTTCAAAGAATGATTTTACTTTCCAAAAAATTGGAACATTAAAATCATATATGCACATATAATTTCAATATTTTTTTAATTATTTTAAAAATCATGTATTTGAACACAATTTTGTCAGAAAAAAAAAATTTACACGATTTCATTAGGAAAAAAAATTGAAATCGTATTTTGACATACATTTTCAATTTTTTTTTTAAAAAATAATTTTAAACAAATCAAAAGTAAAATCGTGTTTTGATATACAATTTTTTCATTGTGAAATGGTATATCAAAATATGATTTATTCATTTTTGTAATTTTTTTAAAAAAATACCCATTATGATAATTTTTTTTAATATGTCCATATTGGTAATTAATCCCACTTTGTCTCCACCACCCTTCATCTTCCTCAAAAGAGACCCACACCAGCAAGCTTTGTGTGCGACCCAACATCATCATCAACAACACACACCACAAATCAAACCCACAAACCACAAACCATCACCAGATCTAACTATGCCATGGACAGAATGAAGTTTTATTTCAAAAAAAATAAATTAAAGAATAAAAGAGAATAAAAACACAAATTCCAAATTACAGATTGTTATGCATGCAGATTTGGGTCTTAGTTTCGAGGACTAAGGGCCTCCAGAATTAGAAGGGAAGGGGAAGAAAACTGATAATTTTTTCATATTCCCACGAGCTGTAGCTAAATATGTATATATAGTATTCCTAAGTACTAAAAAGATAAGAATCAAGCAACAATTAATGGTCCTATGCCACTATAGACAACATTACTTTTAATTATAACATAATTGCTATCAGACAACACTACTATTGTTATAATAGAATATCAGACAAGATATTCTTTCTAATTGGTGCTAACCAATCCTAGCAGGCCAACACATTATTCCCTTAACTGAATTTGCAACTTGCTTCAAACATAATCTTTCAGATACAGGATTAGTTCTTCTTATGGTCCTGCTCCTTGTGTCTTCCAGGTCTGTATCCTTTGGCCTATCATCCACCAACCCTTTGAACAACACCTTGTTCTCAAGGTAATAAGTATCTTTCAATGTTTTCCAATCTTCCCATGATGTATCGTCTAGATGCAACCCTTTCCATTGCACAAGCACCACAAGTCGTTGACCGAATTTGATGATGTCCCAACAAGTGTCAATTATTGCTAGAGGAGTAATCAATGTGCCAGAACTGACAGCAACCAAAATTTCAATCTAGAAATCAAGAGTAGTGTTTATGTTGTCTAAGGCTTGGATAGTTAAAATTTGTGTTTGTTTATGCTCAATTGTCTTGGATTACACAATTCAAGAGAGCTTAAGACTTATTTTGATTCACAAATCCAGTCACAACTCAGCACCACAACTCAATTTCTTCATAGGCATCATATAGAAAACTTAGAAAACAAAAAAAAGTTCAACAAGACTACTTCTAGGAATTTATTTAGAACATGTTATGAACTAAATAACATGCATGAATTAGACTCAAAATTCAAATGATGGGCTAAGAATTGCAAGAATACATGAAAAAATGTATCTAGAATTCAATCAACAAAATCAAAATTCAACACAAACTTTGAACATTATGTGACAATTATTATGACTAAACATGACTCTAAGACAACATGAATGAAGTGATTTACAGATAGATTTTTTTGTTTTCTTTTCTAATCAATATTATGCAAGAAAATTGAGATCTAAAGGTTCTGCAGAAGAAGATTATGACTGAAAAATGATAGAACCTAAAATCAACACAAAAACATGATTCAAGAGTAGATCTATAAAATTTGAACCATAGAAATGCAAGAACAAGTGTAGATAAGATTTAATCGGTTTATTTTTTTTTTTAATCTACTTTAAGCAACACCAAACCACAAGGCAATGGAGGAGATACATAGAGAAGACGATGAAGAACAAGGAATTAAAGTGAATTGACCGAACAAAAGATAGAGGAAGCAAAAGAACATCACCAAGATGAAGATGCTCTGATACCACATGATGTAGCTCCATGTAGAGCTTGTAGGCCTTAGATATTCTTCATCAATGGAATCATTTGCTTCTTGAAGATCAATGACGGTGGAATGGAGAAAGAGGAAAGGTGATTGGATACGCCACTTCAAGAAGAAGATGATTCAAGAACAAGCTCACCATCATAGGAAGTCATGGATAAGAGCTTGAAGGTAGGAGAAAATAAGTGGAGGGAGAGGGAAAGAGAGGGGGCACGAAATTTATGCCTCAAATGAGGTCTGAACTTTGAAGTCTAATTTTTCAAATGATAAAAGTTGAAAAAATGCACACACAAGGTCTCTATTTATAGCCTAAGTGTCACACAAAATTGGAGGGAAATTTGAATTTCTATTCAAATTTCACTTGAATTTGAATTTGAATTTGTGGAGCCAAATTTGGAGTCAAAATTGCACTAATTGTGAATTTCAACTATGGTTCAGCTTACTAATCCAAGATCAAGTCCAAGATTCTCCACTAAGTGTGCTTAGGTGTCATGAGGCATGTAAAGCATGAAGGGTATGCATTAAGTGTGACTATACGATGTGACAATGGCTTGTAGCAAGCAAATTCTCACCTCCCCCTTAGGCTGGTCCAAAATTTAATTGGATCGGACTTCTCCCAATTCAATTAAATTTCTCTCCCAACATATGCATCAAATAGTGCACTTAATGCATGTGAAATTACAAAAACTAGTCTAGGTTCCCTAAAATACAAGGGCTGAAAAATCCTATATTACTAGGGTACCCTTCCTACACTATGGAGCCCTAAATACAATGCCCAAAATAATGAAACCCTAATCTAATATGTACACATATAAGTGGACTCATACTTAACCCATGGGCTCAAAATCTATCATAAGGTTCATGAGAACCCTAGGGCCTTCTCCTACATCTCTGGTCCAATCTTCTTGAAGTCTTCTATCCAATATCTTTAGGGGCGTAGGATTGCATCAGGATCTCTGTCAAAGACAAGACTTCGAGGCATCCCATGATGTTTGCCAACAATCTACATAAAGAGAAGTGCTACCACATGGGCAGTATAGTTTGTTGGCAGCATACCCAAATGTATCCCTTTCGAAAACCAATCCACTACTATCAGAATTGTAGTATTTCCCCGATAGACTAGAAAGCCCACCATAAATTCTAACGAAAGGTCCTTTCATGGCCAGAATGGTACCAGAAGTGGACACGGTAGACCGACGGGTTTGCATGTTTCATACTTTGTATGTTGACAGTCACTGCAAGAAGCAATGAATTGCCGAACATCCTCTCTGATGCTAGACCAAGTGAAATTTTCTCCCAATTGTGTTAATGTTTTCTTAATACCCATATGACCACCTGTAGAAGTAGTGTGGAATTCTTCCAACATCACCGTGATGAAGGGCAATCCATTTGGTAGCTAGATGCGAGCCTTGTGTAAAATTAAGTCCTGAGTTAGCATACAATCAACGTGATCCACTGGATTATCTTGAATGTGTTGTTGCAGTGCAATGTATTCTGGATGAGTTGACAACTGGTTCTTGAGTTGCTCCATAAATGTAAAGTGGGGTACTGATAATAGCAAGAAGGATCCTTGCTGGTTCTCCTCTATTCTGGACAACGCATCTGCAGCTCAATTTGATTTCCTTGTCCTATATTGTAGTCGTACCGCATGAGATGTGACAAAAAGAGTTGTTGCTATGGGGTTTGAACCACTTGATTCATGAGCTCCTTCAAGCTACGATAGTCTGTGAGAATGGTAAAAGGATGGCCCCATAAATATTGTCGCCATTTCTTTACAACTATTGTGATGGCTACTAGCTCCCTAACGTATGTTGATGCAAGCCGTAACTTGAGGCAAAATTGTTAGCTGAAAAGAAAATGGGGCATCCTAGCTAAGATAACATAGCCCTCATGCCTATTCCAGACGCATCTGTTTCTAAAACAAAAGGTAGGAAGAAATTAGGTAATTGTAATATCGGTGTTGAAATGACTACTTCCTTTAATTTCTAAAATGTCGTTTGAGCCTCCCCTGTCCATTCGAATTGAGGTGTGGTTAACAAATGAGTTAACGGTGCGGCGATTGTGGTGTAATCCTTGATAAAACAACGATAAAACCTTGTTAATCTTAGAAAGCCATGAAGCGATTTGAACAATCAAGGTGTTGGCCACTAATGGATGGCCACAACCTTTTCTGGAACTGGTTTGATGCCCTATATCGAAACCAAATGGCCCAAATACTCGATCTGTTGTTACGCAAAGGAACACTTAGACATTTTCAAGAAGAATCGGCCATTTACTAAAGCTTGAAACGTACACTCCAAATGAGGTAAATGATCTTCCTAGGTTCTATTGTAGATTAAGATGTCGTCAAAGAAGAGAATGACAAATTTTCGCAAAAAAGCTCGAAGTGTGTCGTTCATGGTGGCCTGGAATGACGATGGTGCATTACAGAGTCCAAAAGGCATCACTCGAAATTCATAATGGCCTTAGTGTGTATGAAACACTATTTTGCTAATGTCTTCTTCCTTCATTAATATTTGGTGGTAGCCCTACAATAAATCAAGCTTCAAGAACCATTTTGCATTCCCCAATTCATCAAGCAATTCTTCCACTATTGGAATGGGAAAATAATCCTTGATGGTAATGGCATTCAGAGCTCAATATTCTACATAGAAGCGTCATGAGTCATCGCGTCATGAGTCATCGCGTCATGTGCTAGGCCTAATAATCCCATTATGCAACATTGCTAAATTTTTTCTAGCTACCAAAAAAAAAATTTGACCCAACCTAAAAGAATATTTACTATCTTAGAAAATTTTATGGCATTATAAAGAAACCAAAGCAAATAACAATACTTCTTTTATTCCAAAATAATTGTTGTCCTAGGTTGTTTTACATAGATAAAAAAAAAGAGTAATAAATAGATGAAAGAGAGTAGCAATTTTACAAAATTAACCTTATAAATTTTGTAATTCCTCATTAATTCATTTATAGATTTTGTAGTCCATCATAAATATTATTAAGTGATATGAACAAAAGAAATAATTAATGTTACATTGATAAACTAAAATGATGGACTACAAAATTTGTGTTGGAATTGTGCTTTATCTTCCGTAATTTAGTTATTAATCTTATACGACAATTATAATGAGACCGAAGGAGTATTATAAAATTGGAATTGTGTTTTACCTTCTATAACTTCGTTATTTTATGTATGTTGGAAATCGTGTTAGTTGGTTAAATTTATTCATGCCACCAAATTTTGTAAGCAAGAGTTATGTGCTCCGTTAGTTTTCATATCGAACTCATTGGTTGACATTTCAACGGATGAAACTAGTTCAGTTGGTTGAGTAGAATATGTGAGTTGTTGTAAATCTTCAAATACTTATTTTCTATTCTTACAAATAAAAAAATTGGCATTTTAATAAAGAGAGAAAAGTGGATACAATATGATATTTGATATGGTATAATAAAAAAAGAATTTTAAAAAAAAAGGAGTCTTAATGAGTTTTTATGATACATATGAATATTACTCAAGTAAGGAAAATTGCATTCGACAATTTGGAAAATCGAGGGAAAATAAAAGTAAAATTTGTACAAAAATGGTATTTGTTAGTATAAAACATACTCTTCAGTATAAATAATTAAGTAGAAGTTTTAGTACAACTAATTAAATATATTTTAAAATTAAAGAATCTATGGTGTGAAGTCTTGTTTTTATGATGATTGTATGAAGTCTATATTATTGTGAAAGTTTATAACAACTTATATATATGATTGTCAAATTTCCACTCATTTGATGTAAATCTTAATATATTTTTATACTTTTACCCAATGTAATGTAGATATTAAGAATATCATTCTCAAATGCATAAGTGTGTGGTGCAATATATAAGCAATCGAGAAAGTACTTGGCTCAAGTCCTCTTTCAATAATTGTGGGTTTGTGTATCAATATTTGAACCAAAGACCTCTTTACTCTAGTCATATTGTCTCCTAAATAATTGTGGGTTTGTGTATCAATATTTGAACCAAAGACTTCAAATGTCTCAATCTGCTAATTACACCACAGCCATGAGCCTCTCAAAATTTGCATGTCATCTAACATTAGAGCAACAAAACTAACATAACAACATTAGTAACATTTACAAAAATTAACGAATAAGTTAAAGAGCTGAATGGTGAATTGTTATACATGAATGAGTAATGTATTTTCTTCTTTCCCGACGCTTTCCTCATTTTTCTTGTAGGAAAATTTTGCCTATTTGACTCTGTAGCAATGTAAGTTGCTTAGGCTTGGTCCAGCATAAAACTGCTTTACAAGAAATCAATGTCATTTTCTTGATTTTCAAGAACAATAGAGGCAAGAGCAAGTCTATATGCTGTAGATCCTAAATTCCTAACAAGTACGTATATTTCCCTCCTCTTCTTCATAGGCATCTCCTTCCACTGTTCCTCTCTCAAATGAGATAGTAAAACAGCCTCACAAAAGCCCTCTGCTACTAGACTCTTGCTGCAATGTCATTGCACTTGGTAAGATTCTCCACAATGAGACATTTATATTATATATTAAAGTAAAAAATGGATAAGATTTCACAACCTTCCTTGAACAGAAGCTGTTGTGACAAAGCCAATAGGCCACCGCTGAGACTTGCTAGCAATTGAATCATCTGGTATCTGCATTCCCCATTTACCAGAGGAATGTTCTTTGAAGTATAATCGCATAGCAGATTGAGACATTTGAAGTCCCTCTTCTCTTTTCTCACAACTGCAATGACAACATATATAATTATATTTAAGATATTGATATTATTCTGCATTATAGTTTTTAAATTTAATGTCTACTTCAAGCAACAGTAGAAGAATCTTTGCTGTTTTGCTAGTTGCTATCCTTCCCCACATTCTAGCCTACATTTAATTGAGAAATTCACAAAAGAATAACTTTTACAGAAAAAATAGTTACACATCATATTCTATTACCCTGTACCCGGACGAAACATAGGTGTTGGCCAAAATCCAAATCAACAACAAAGTTGATGAGAATAATGAACCATATCCAACCAAGAGAGGAAATTAATATTATTAAGAAAAGGAATTTGTAATTTCAATGTTAATTACCTTGAAGTCCATAAAGATATGTCAGAAGGATATGGTGCACAAATAACTGCACCCTCTTCAAAACATCCTTCCTTGAAGGGACGAAGATGAACTCTTACAAAACATAGCTTATGGTCATAAATGTCAGAGCTTCTATGCCTTGGATCAAGCTTTAGTTCACCATTAATAAACTTAGAGATTCTAGCCTTTCCATCTGCTGCATAAGGAAACAATAACAATTGACCAGTTTTGGTTTCATTGAGGAAAGTAGTCAGCATACAACCTGTCCTCACTACAGTTCCATCAAACGAATTACTCCCGGAGTCAGAATTAAAAATTTCAAAGTTTCCATGGCAAGGGTTTGGTAATGAATTAGCATTGGTCAAATCTTCCCTAGTTGATAGATCATGAGTCTCCATTGCATTAATCACTTTGTCAAAAGTAATGCGAACAATACCCCATGGAGGCAGTATGGGAACTCTTAAATGCCTTATCACAGGAGGACGGAGTTCTTCTTTTTTATTAAATGCAGCAGCTTTAGCTTCCATTAAGCAAGAGTATGCCTTACAATCTGGGGAATCTGAAGGGAAAAATGGTAGCCCCATCTAGATAAACAGAAAAAGGGTTTTGTGCAAGATTTATTAGTTACATAAGATAGCAGAAAAAATGCATTTTTATGCAGTAGAGGGTGCAAATACTTACTTCACATGAAATCCAGTGCTTCTCTTGCAAACCTATTGCATGTGCCCCATTAGAGATGAGCGGAATCCAGAAGGCTTTGACCCAACTTAAGGGAAGTATAACAGACCATCTAGAAGACAATCACAGAAGCATTTATCAGACAGTACATAATAAGGAAGGTTTTGACATAAATACTTCATGGCTTCATGCATTGCAAGGAATCATGTTCAATCTAAGCAGGGAATTAAAACATAAATTATGATTATTATTGTTCTAGTATATCTTAAGCAGGAGATCACAAATACCTATCATTTGTTTTCAAGAATACAAGCCAAGCAATACTACTAGATAGAGTTCATAAACAAAAACAGTAATTTCAAACAAATTAAAAGGAAAAATAGATTAAAGAAGTTACCCTATAATCAATTCCTTCATATCATTTTTTAAAAGAAGAATAGGGCAAGATCTCGAGCACTGCACCTTAGTTGAAGAGTTGGCCTCTCCAGAATCTATATCATCAAGGCAGAAATTAACCATACGTTCATGGTGTTTCTCCTTGGAAAGGACACTGTCTTCCACTGGAGGCCTCAACCCTCTGGTGGTAGCATACCATAGATCGTCAATATCAAACTGGCTGTCTACAAGTTTAGACCTTGATAATGAAGATAAATCTCTATTCTCTTCCAATATTCCTCCCAACTCAGCAAGCTCTTTGTATTTCTTTTCTTGGGCATCACTCGGAGTCTTAGTTGAAATGGACTCCACTGGAACAACAGTCTTCTTCCATGGCAATTCTCGAGGATCCTTGACATTAAGAGATAGCATAGCACATGAAGAAAAATAATCCTCATTTCTCAGTATGGATGAATTTCTGATCTGAGAAACAGACTCTTCTTCGATAGGCACATGTTTCTTCAATTGCCAATAATTCTCTGAAATACTGTAATGTCATGAAGAAAAATAAGCCATTTCAGATCATTAATGTTTAAAAAAAAGACGGAAATGTTTTGTCTAATTTAAATAACAAACCTTCCAACACCATGCAATACTTTTTGAAGAAGTTGAAATGTCCCTAATCCAATTAATTCTAATTTTGCAAGTTGACCCTCAAGGGAAAAGCAATTAATTGAGATGCCCCCCTTCTCCATCTTAATAAAACAAAGCATATATTGTGAGTGAGTTTATATATAGTTTACAGTTCTATTCTTCAACTTCAGCAGGGAAATTAAAACCTTGGCCAAGCAACACCAACCAAATTAGTGATGATTCATCTGACAAGAATTTTTTATCTGAAAAATAACATTTTCTCAACTTTAACATTTAAGCAGTTGTCTAGCAGGATTAATATTAATTGTGATTTCAGACAAAAAACATTTCATATTAAGTTACATCTTTAAAGAAATAGTGACAAGCAAGTGAGACAGATGGACCTATGATCATCTGAATCTTTACACTGTCAGCTCAGATATAAATCCATATTAGGTCCCACCATCCACCATGCTCATTGTTGTAATGAAATATGACACTGACATGAAAGCCTTTCAAATGGACAATGAAAGAGAATGCAACAGTAAAGTGAGATTACTTGTAACATTAACCTATGGGAGAATTGGTTTCACAAATTTTTCCTTGTTTTTATGTTTATCAAGTACACATAGTAACATATTGATAGACTCATGAAGGACACGACAGAAAAATAAACAAAAATAAGCCAAAGTAGTTAGAGTAGATGTATAATCAGTTAGGGTTGGTTTAACAGTAGTTTAGTTACTGAATTAGTCTGGTGTCTAGCTTAAATAGTAGAAAGGAAGTATAAGATCACTCGTTCGGCATTGTCACTTGGCATTTAGGAAAAGAACATTAGCTTCATTCGGAAGGAGAATCCACTTGTTTGTACTTCTGTTATTGACACAAATATGATTTCTCAGTCCTTTCTATCTAATCTTTCAGACTCTGATTTTGGGTTTATAACCCAAACTACAAAAAAAAAAATACAATACAAAGGTCCATAGAAGAAGCTAAAGAAGAAAGTGAACCTCTTTCTGGCAGGCAATTTTTAGATTATCGTATCCTTCTTCAAAGGCAGAAGCATGTATCCACACCCATAGGCATCTAAATGAAGAACCGTGCTTCATTTTGCCTGATTTTTCACTTAACTCCACACCATGTTTGTTTGAATCATTACCAATGTCATGTTGTCCAAAAGAAGTACAATGATTTCTTCCATCTAGCTCTGTACTCATATTTTGTTGGGAACTTGGTTGCCACATGTAGGTTACAGGAGCAATTGGCTGAGAAACCGGTGCTCCACATTGATGCAGCTGTCAAGAAAGAAAAATTAGTTTAGTTTAATCAAACCAACCAAGCAGTTACTGGAGTCAGCAACAGGTCACCTACCATTGCTTTTCCATAGGTTACACTGTAAAGAACAGAGTCATCATGATTTCCAGGATGTGGTGTTGTTGCTGGATAGGGTTCCAGCACCATTCTTAATACTGACATTAATGAATCCTGTATACAAGAGAGCCTTAAATAAAACTAATAAAATTAAACCATCTCAGCCCACAATAATTATTTGATGCATGCATTTCAATATGTTTGAATCAGAACATCAGTTTAGTATGTCTTTTAGACTCAGATGTATAACAATGAAAAAGAAGAAAATTCCAACAAAAAAGCTAAAACTAAAACTAAAATAAACTACCTCTGGACCCTCCAATTGGACGGCAGTATAATAGCTTGCATCATGTACAAGCACCCCTTGTTTGAGCCTTTTCAAGAGCGCCCTCGAACCTTTACCCCTGCGTAAGCACATGCACAATCCTTGTTAGTGTTTCCAAGGGAATGTTAAAACACTCACAATCTTGTTGCATCAAGTTTCCATAATCCAATTCAAAAACATCCCAACAAAATCAAAGTATCAAACAACCCTACACCATGAAATTAATTAGCTTCAAGTTCCCCCATAGACTCTTTCATAAGCTTTTAATTTAACCCAAAAAGACCTACCTTCCTTGAAGACACAAAGGAAGGTGGTAACCCCAAAGCTTGGTCATAGCAAACCGCTTTGCATGCCACACATGAGTTCTCAGCCTCTTGGTTCCATCCCCAGAAGTGCAAAAACCATTCTCTGGGTTTTTCTTTAGTTCATATCTCCGACGAACACACCGAGGAAGCTTCTTTAGGTGATTCTCCTCCAAACCTGATTCGGCAAGGGCTTTATCAATTATTCCCAGTTTCTGCCTCTTTCTTCTGCACCCTTTTCTTGCAATTTGGTTATCAAACGCAGTTGTCCTTCTTCTCTTGTTCCTTTGAGACCTATAATCACTGTTTACTCTATTTTCTATGATAGATTGAAGACTCTGGAGTTCAAGAGCACGGGATTCAGCATATTTCTGCACATTGATTTTTCGAGGTGGTGGTGGTGGTGTAGGTACTGAAACTTGAGGCTTTTTGGTTCCATCAGTAACCATGGTAAAGAACTAAGCAAAACCAAAAAAATAAAATAAAATTAGTTTACAACTTTGCATTGTACTGACACAAATTATGCTGTAAAGCGTAAATAAAACCCTTGGTCTAATTGGGCGATTCAATCAGAATAGAATTTACACCACCATAGTCCAAAAGGAACTAGATGGGGCATATAGAGATATTGTAAATGAAATATACTTTAGCAAGGCTCCTATTTGATTGGTTAAATAGTATCATTTGTCTTTAGGAAACATAACAGGCAAACCAAAACTATCATAAAAAGTTTCTCAATCCCTAATTCTCAGATTCCCACATTGCCGAACTAACCAAAAAATGGAGATAACCAAATCACTTGTCTCCAACAACAATAATAAAAAGAACAAATGCACAGCTTCCAGGTTAGTAGGGCCTGATGGTGTTGGACTGTTGGTACTGGTAAAGCTGTGCAACTCAAATGAATAAATTTTTTATCACCTAAATGCAAAAATGGGAACTGCAAAGACATATCATGGAATACAATAGTTTAACCAATTTATTCAACTACAACAACTGGGATTAAAACAGATCAAGACAGTTTTTTCTAATTTCTAATGCTTACTTTAGAAACTACAAATTATAAACCTTCAACTTAATTTTGAAAACTGGAACCACTAAATCAATACAACTATTATCAGCCTCGCAAAGTTGAACTTAAGGATGACTCAAGCTTGCTAGTTGCAAGCTATCATCCACTACCAGCAGCATTCACAAAGGTACTAAAATCCCAAATCCCAATAACCTCTAAAAATAGCACACAGATTTTTATTTCCTGTTCTTAAAATCTTCAGTCACTACCTAACCTAGGATACTGTCATATTGCATCACAGCGATACAACGATAGAGGCAGTAGTGGCTGGCGCGGAAGTAACAGCATGAGGCAGTTAGACCAAGACAGAAAGAGTGATTAACAGTAATGTAAGAGTTAGAAAAAGGGGTGGTTATTATTAGTGTTCTCTGTAAATTTTCTCTTTCTGAGTGTTATTTTCCCTGTCTTGCACTAGTTCTTTATCCAGCTTGTATCACACTTCATAGTAAATAAAGGCTAAAATTCTATTTTCTAGCTTCAATGTCTGTTTTTCTTGCAGGTAGTCACAACAGACACTCGTTAGTTTTCCGCCTAAACGACATATCAATCCTAACGTATGGTAAAAAAGGGAAAAGCAACAAGAACGAGTATGCATCACATTCAAATTCAAGCACACAGGCTCGAAAACAAACGAAAAATAACACAAATTAGGTTGAAAAACAACGACTCAAATTAAAATCACAGGAAACATGTTAAACCCTAAAAAAGACATGGAAGGGCAGAAGCATGGTAGGGTTGGGAGAAGACTCACGAGTGGGTGAGAAAGAGAGCTTGGAGAGCGAAACCCTAGAGTGGAGCACGTGATTCTGCCATGTCGAAGCTGCGAGAGAAACTGAGCAGCTTTAGCTTTGCTTGTGTGTTCCCAAACAAATATCTGTGCTGGATTGGATTTGATTCTTTTTTTTCTGTTTTTACTCTCTCTCTCCTTTGTTTTTCCTATCGATTCTTCCTTTCTCGTTTTATACTGGTTGTGACATTGCGGAATGTGGACCATTTTCTTTTGTTTATCAGCAAAAAAAATAAATGCAATTTTGGGTCTTTTAAAACGAAAAGAAAAACAAGTTTTCTTAAAAATAATTGAACTTTTAAAATAAATCAAAGGACAAAAAAAATTATACCTTTCTTTAACAAGAAATTGGATAGATTAGATTACATTAGACTAGACTGGATTAGAAATGATGTTAAATGATTTAAAATAATAAAATAATTATTATAAAACCTCTTTTTTACGGAATTATTAAAGTTAATAATTTCAAATTATGTAATAATCTTTAATTAGATGAAAAGTGTTTAATTTTCGAAAGTTAGTATTCTTTATTATTTATTTTCTTAATAAATACTTTTAAGTATATAAAATAATTTATTTAGAAGGAAAATTTATGTTTAATTTTTATTGTATGTAAAAAAAAATTGAATCAACGAAAATCAGGCATGATAAATGAGATTAGTTCTCTTAAAGACATTTATGATTTCTAACCTAATATATATATATATATATATATATATATATATATATATATTATTGTATAATTAAATTTTATAATAAACATAAATAATATATATTGATATAAGATTATTGTTAATTATTTAATAATTTTTTTACAAACAAACTAGTGCCTTGTACCATGCGATGCACTAGTGAATATTTTGGTGAGAGGCAGAGTAATTTTTTTAAATTTGTATCTAACAATATATAAGTAATTATTTGTGTAGTTTAGTGAAAAAAATAATTTGATATATGATAATGGTTTTAAAACAATTTAAGTATTTTAAGGAATCATGAATCCATATTAAAAACTATAGGAATATAATAGGAATATAGGATTACTTGAGTAGAATATTTATAATTTCTAAAGAAGAAATTCGGAGTAAAAAAACTTGATACCCCATTGCCCATATGCTCTTCACTATGCGAAGGTATAGGGGAGGGATATTTATAATTTCTAAAGAAAAAATTCGGAGTAATATATATAAAATATAGAAGGAGATATAAGGTGATTTGATGGTTAAGGGAAGATGAAAGATGACAAAAGTTGCAGGATTTTGATGTCTCTACTAACAAAAATTAATATATTTTTTGATAAAAAAATGCATAGAAAAAATATTTTATAAATGTCAAAATTATATATATATATATATATATATATATATATATATATATATATATATATATATATAATTGTATGACAAATTATAATACATAAATAATTTAAGTAAAAAAGAAAAGAAAAATAATTGAAATTGAAATAGTAATTAAGTTAGAATAAACATTGACATTTAAATTCAAATAGAGTGGTAATAAAATCAATTTCCTTATTTAAGGAGGTTTGGATTCGAGTGATTTAAATGAAAGAAAATAAAATATGATTGAGAAAGGAGAATCTACTAATGATCTCCAACCAATTTTTCAAATACACAAGATCAAATGTATTTGCACACATAAACCCAATTAAATTAATTATAATTTATATTAATCTGCCATAGCTACCATTTTTTTTGTACATATAACTACAATGTTGTATTAGACTTCGTGAATTTTTAGGAATTTAATTCAATTATGACAATATAACATTAATAAAAAAAATTAAATCCAAATAAGTTACAAATTAGTAGGTTGGGCCGTGTGATGCAAATGATTAACTTCTTACTCTAAGGTACAGTAATTTTTTTAATTTGTATGTAATAATATAAAAACAAATTTGTAATTTTAAGAATTCATTTATATTAATTTGTAATTAATTAAAATTAGGAAATATGAATTTATTATTTAATCCCAACTATTATCACTTTCAAAAATCATATTTAAAAAAAATTAAGAATGCATTTATAAATTTTTTAATAATTAAAATAGTAAAGTTAAGAAGACTCCACAGGGAATATATAAGAAAAAAAGGTCGGAGAAGACTCTAAATCATTTCCTTGTTAGCATTTTAGAAGAAGGATTGTTATGTTAAATTTTTTTGAAAAAAAAAAAAGAAGAGTTATTTGGGAGAAGAGAGAAACCTGATTGAAGACATATTTCAAAGAGAGAGAGTACTTCATCCGAATATTTGAAATTGAATGTACATGGTAGGCATGAGTAATTATGGCATGCGTGTAATTTCAAATTGTCCTATTATAACGTAATATTATTTCTGATTAGATATTTTAAAATATTATTCTATATATAAGATTAGATTAGATTAACAATTAATGATGATTCTAATCAATCATTTAATTATATTTTAAATTTTAGATTTTTGTTACTTTTTTATGCATTTGAAATTACCTAATTATCCCTTAAAGTTTTAGGGGGGAAATTTTTATGCTTTTTTTATGCGCTGAAAATTTTGTGCTTATATGAAAATTAATTTAATATTTTATTAATCAAAACAATATATTATAAACTCAAAATTAGATTCAAATTGATTTCAAAAGTTTATAGATTAATAATATGTTAAAATTTTTACTATATTAAAATGGTGCCTACCAACGTGTTATATTTATTACATTTCGGATAATTTTTAGTTATACCTTATAATTATTATATTTACATTGAGATATTTTTAAAATTGACCTATGAAAATATTTATTGATTTCCTTCGTGATTACATTACAAGGTATATTAAAAATCCTTCGGAATAATTTAATGTTTTCTTTATTTTTCAATCTCCAATTTAAATAATTAACTGTAGAAATAAAATCACTCACAATAGACCGTAACTAGACTCAAAATTATAAGGCCAAAATTAACGTGAATTGTGTAACAAATTAAGGTTGCAAGTATATCAGTTTGATTTGGATTTAATAAGAAGTTATGATTCAATCCAATTAAATTTAAATAAAAAATAAAATAAAATTCAAATTAATATATGTGTGAATGATTTGATTTAGGTTGGGTCAATCGGTCAAAATATTAAACTTTGTCTATTTTTTTCAAATAATTTTTTTTATAAATTAAGATTTTTATTAAATGAATCAAACACAATTATTTTTTGTTAGATTTTTTATTAAAAAGAATATTTTGTGAGTTGTCACATCTCACTGTGACTTTTATGTATCTATCCATGAAAGATGACAAATTAAGCATACCAAAAGGAGTTTCAATAAGTATAGTGCATATGAGTCTCAAATATTTTTTTCTACCAAAATCAATGAGACATTAAGATGTTTACTTTTTGTACATAGATTCAAAATATTTTTATAATCTCATCTGAAGTGATTTCAATCAATAAAATTCTTGTTACTTTGATTATGAAGATTAAGGATGCATTGATGCTTACTTCAGGTTGATAAGTTTATGTAATCAATAGTATTTATTTTTAAAAAAATTTAAAAATATATATTATAATAATAATAATAATAATTTAATACAAATTAATGAGTCAATAAGTTCAATTATTACAAAATTGATTGGTTCAATTTAGGTTTGATATAAATATAAAAGTTATCTCATACTATGTAGATTCATAGGAATGAATTAAGTTTCTGGGTGACGGCTTGCAAATATCAAATCAATAAAAATAATAATAAATTAACCAATCAATTTCATTCAATTTGAAGAATCACCTAAAAAAATTGAACTTTAATCCTGCTTGATAAAGCGGTAGTGGTTATTACATTTAACCAAATTAATGTGTGATTACCAAGCTATCTCATTTAAGCGTGCTCAAAAATTGAATTTTGGATTACCAACCTATCAAATTTACTTTAATCTAAGGCTTAATTGTAAAATTTGTGTCCCTATTTTTTTTATTTCACCAAACCGGTCATCCTATTTTTTAATTTACTATTTGAGTCTCCTATATTTTATATTTTACTATTTGAGTAGTTGATTATAATTATGGATGGATAAGCGGACTCAAGTCCATGGATTGAACTGCAGGGTTCATGGTCCGCATGGACTATAGACCAATTGTTTTTAAAAATTCATGGTTATGCAGGATTTTGGGTCTGTCCCAGATAATCCGCAAGCTGTATAGGTTTCGACCATGGAGTTTGTGGGTTGGTCCGCAAACCCACAACCACTAATCAAGGCCAACCCAAACCCAATTAATCCTAAAAGTCTAATCCAAAATTTCTTTTCATTTATGTTAAAAATTTATTTGATTGTGTTAAAACTTTTGTAATTGAGTATTTATTAGAGATTTATTAAGACTTTTTCTTAAAAATATAATTGAGTGTATTTGACGTATTTTAAGAGTAAAAAATATATTTATTTTCAAATTGAAGTGTTTTTTTAAAATTAGGTGCACGAACTAGTCCTTTTGACCAATGTATAAATTTCAAGCGTTAATTAGAATAGAAAGTTTACCAACATTTTCTTAAAAATAAAGAACTATGATTTTTAGAATGAGAAAGACAATTAGAATATGTATATTTATATAATTTTTTTTATTTTATATATTATATTTATCTTTTAAAATAATACTTGTGATTTAGTGATAATTTTTTATCTATATTAAAATATTCATATTATTTATTGTAATATAGATAAAAAAATAGTCAATAAATTACATATATAAATATTTAAAAAAAATATTATCATTTTATTTAATTACGTTTATTTACCATATAATTTAATTCTTTAAAAAAATTACCCACTTGATTAAATAAAGTTAAATATAAATAAAAATATATTATTATAATAAATAACAAAAATGTTTTAATATATATATAATACTATCATTAAATCCTTATAGTATAAAATAAATTTTAAATAATGTAATAAAAACATAAGATTATAAATTTATAATATACTAGTTGGTAACCCGTGCATACGCACGGGTAGTTTCGCTAAATGATTTTCGATGAAAGAATTAAAAGAAAGGTATTGTAAAAAAAGCAAAAAGACTAACATTCATATATTATTATTATTATTATCATCATCATCATCATTATGTAGGCTTTGAGTTCCTTAAAAAAAGGATGCACTTTGGGACTTTATTCTTCACCCTATGAATCATATTGTTGCAACCCTTGCATGAGCAAAGCACCATCACCTTCAGCACCGCCGTTGTTACTATAGACTGTCCCAAAAATCAAACCACAAAAAAGCAAACTAAAAAAAGTAAAAGAATCGTAATCAAAATCGCAAAAAATAGAATGAAGATCAGAAGAGAACTCTATCAAAAACAAAAAATCCAACACACATAACACATTCCAATTTTCAAAGCAAACTCACTCATTTGATATTGTGATTCTCTTGCTCCATTGTGTCCGCCAAAGATGCAACACACTTGTTGGGAATAACAACCGTGCCTATTTATTTATGAAAACATAATTAAAATGTCAAAATAACGAAAACAGTAGATGGATGAAAGTCGAAGAAAGAAAAGATTAATGAAAAGAGAGAGTAATGAGGAAGAAAAAGAGATAAATGGAAGAAGAGAAGATTCAGGATTTGAGCCAGATTATTAAGCAAAATTAAATAGGAAATTGAAATCCACCAATTAGAGAATGACACACACCAGGAACCTCAAAGAAAAATATCTCAATGTTCATTCCCGGCATTACAACATAAAAAATAATAATAATAATAATAATAGTAGTAGTAGTAGTAATAATAACAACAACAACAACAATAAAATTAAATAAAATCTTAATCCAGCTTCCTGCAACAACAATAAATTTTATGATTTAAAATGTAAAAATTGCAGTATGATATAAACAGTATAAATAGCAGCATGCTTTTGGAGGTTCCAATAATTGTTAATAATAATAATAATAATAATACATCATTTCAGGTATGGGCACAACAGGTACATCTCTTTTGTTAGATAGTTTGTTGTAAGAAGCTGGATTAGGATTCTATATTTTATTGTTGTTGTTGTTATTATTATTATCATTATTATTTTTATTATTATAATTATTATTATTATAATGATAATAATTATAATTATTATTATTATAATGATAATAATAATAATTATTATTATTATTAAATTTCATTTTATATGATGTACATGTTGTGCATGAACATTTTTGTTTTTGTGATTCTGATGGTTGTGTGATTATTTGTTTGAAAGGCTGCATTAGGTTCTCCTGAGGACGACGTCACGACTTGCGAGCTCCGAGCCTCACCTTTCCGGCGACGGAGGTGGCGAGATTCCGACAAAGCGATGAGAGAAAAAGTTGAAATTGCGCTATTTAGAGAGAGAAGTTTCGTTTTGGTTTTGGAGAAGGAAGAACACGCTTCTGAAGAAGGAATAAGTAAACGATAATACAAAAAAAAATGGATTTTCGGACATGGGATGAAGTGTGTTGCACATCCAGATCGACATGATTGGAGAAGCCGGGACAGCGAGACATATGGTAGAGGTAACAAGGGAATTAAGTGAAATTAAATGGGGAGTTAGAAATCTGTCAATCAGGGAGTCACCAAAAAATGGATGTAAAACAAAGTTATTATTTATAGTATTTATTTTAGGAAAAGATATAGTATTACAATTATAAGTTATTTTTTTATAATATTATATTTATTTTAGTATTATTATATATTTATTGTTTTTTAGTATTTAATAGTTAATATTATTAGTATATATAAATAAGATAATATTAATAAATAAAACTAAGTTGTATTAGTATAAATAACTTATTTAGTAGTAATAAATATATGTCTTTATAAAAATTAGTCATTAATAAAATTGATTAATATTTTATACTAATGCAATGTTATGGTGACTAAAAAACTAAAAAAAAAAATCAAAACATCTCTATTTTTAAAATTATTGTATAAAATAGATTAAAAAAACAAAAACACAATCAAACATGTCTTGAAATTTCCTTTTTAAAAAAAATTGATGTAAAACCATTTTGAAAGAAAAAGTCGAGTAGAAAAAGAACTTGCTAATCATGTTTTAGTGCAGAGAGAGAGAGACGAAACAACAATGAAAAAGAAGTGGAGTAGGAGAAAAAGGTTTGGTCTTGGAGAAGTAGTGCAAAGAAAGAGATGAAGTGTATTCATTTGTGAGAAACTTCCCTAAGAAGCTAAACTTGCCTTCCAAAGTTGTTGCAGTCTCCTCGGTAAGTGCAGAAGAAAAATATGCTAAAGTCAAATCTAATCAATTACTGTACCACTACATCTTTCATAATAATAATAATAATAATAATTCACTTATCTATTCTGAGTATTCCTTTTTAACAGAAAAGTCTCGAATAAAAATGATCTCTTTTCAGTTTCTTAATATATATAAACTACTTCATCCAAATCTAGCTAGAGGCAATAAACCATCTTACCAATGACATAAACCACATTAAAATATGTAGACTTACATCCATTTTAATATTCATTTTGAAAAGGATTTTAAAATCTTCTTCCCCTTCACCTAATATTCATTCAAACTTTATCAATCATCATCATCAAATTTAATGCAGGATACATTATACTTGGAGAACATAGAGGAAAGGGAAATTGGGGGCACGCTTCCATTAATCCAAACAGCGAGAGCATGGGACCTGGTATTTACGGCCCCTCCACACATTATTTTTCTATATTTTATCATCTCAACAGAAAAATTGCTAATATATTTTATCGTCTCAATAGAAAAATTGCTAAATTCAAATTAATGTATAATCAGAGGAGGGAGAGAGAGACAAATTTTGGTGGGTGAGAATACATGTCACTTGGTCTATTTTCCTCCTCCTAAGAATAAAACCAAATATTATTAAAATAAAATATATAAGTAAAAGATAAATCTTAATTTACAAACTGATATTTTAAAGCTAAATTAGACCTAAATCTACATTTTTAAAATTTTCTTGAAGTTTCTAACGTTGATGCATTGTAGAGTTCCTGATAACCCTCAACCAAAGATAAAATACTGGATTTGCCTTGACACGAGTGCAATTATTTGTAGATTAAGGAGGTCAAGGAGAAGATGAAAGGAAAGGTCAACACTTCAAGCATATTTGGAAACTGAGACACCAAGTGGAGCCATGATCTATTTTTTCTTTCAATTTCTTATAATTTATATTCGCTAGCCATAGATACACAAAAAAAGAGTACAATTAGCCTTGGTATAGTTTGGTTGTTTGTACCTATATTTTTTATTGTTTGAAGAATCTTGTGGTAACATTACCTCACAACATATTTGAAGAATGTTGTCATTTTTTTGTTGTGTACCGAGCAATAAAATGACCAAAATTCAAGGCAGTGACAATGAAATTAACCTCAATTGTATATCAAATAAACTAAGAAATTATAGAAGAACAAAGTCTACATAATAATAATAATAATAATAATAATAATAATAATAATAACAATAATAATATAAATATTCTTTTTAGCCGAGCTTGTTATCTTCTTGGCTCTTTCTCTCTCTAGGAATTGCCGCTACCTATTTCAAAACCCAAGAATTGAACAAATAATAAAAAAAATTTTAACATTTATAATATAAATGTTTACAACAAACAGAAATTAGGCAATTGCAGATCAATATGCAGCCAGTGTAATAGAGCATGTAATTTTTTTTTAAAAAAAATTTAAGTTAAAAAAGAGAGGAACTCTAACATCTTCAAATCCCGTGGTTGCCCTGACCTCCTACTGATGGTGGAGAGAAGAGATCACAAAAGCGAATGACGAACAAACAAAAATGAGAATAACATGACTGCAATTGTAAAGAAGAAAATGAAACATGAATTAATAAGAATGAAGAAATAAGAGATAAATCCATAGCAGAATAACATGAAATTTGAAGTTGAAGTACCTCTCAAATAGCTTGAACCTTCCATCAAAATAATAATAATCATAATAATAATAAACATGCATAAAACAAAGCACAAAGAAAGAAACTTGTCGGCTGGATGTTTTTTCATGGATCACCTTGCGAGCGGGAAAATCAGAAAGGAAAAAAAACATGAAAGATCAGTAAGGAAGGAAAAACATGAAACAAACTAAATAATAATAATAATAATAATAATAATAATAATAATAATAATAATAATAATAATAAAAATAATAATAATAATAATACTAATATTGCCTTTTGCTAATACTGCGCCTCCAATTGTACATCCACTCAACAAAGTATCAATTTATTTTCTTCCCTAATCCTTTTTATTTATTTTCTGATTAGAAAACAAACTAAGAAACTATAGGAGAATAGAACTTACATAATAATAATAATAATAATAATAATAATAATAATAATAATAATAAACATGCATAAAACAAAGCACACAGAAAGAAACTTGATGGTTGAATGTAATCAAATGTAATAATGACAAAAATATGATACAATGATTCAACAATTAATTACGTGTATATTAGTAAATAATGAATTGTTATATATAGTAATCAATTATTATATGCTAATAAATGTAACGAAAGTCATAATTTTTTTATGCTGAATCATCGTATGTTACGATGATTTGATTGGATAACAATTAAAATAATTAAAAAAAAATCAATTGGAATAATATGTTTACTATTACTATTAGCATCAATATTGAATAAATTAAATAAATATTAATTGATTACATGTTAATAATTTAATAAATAAATTAATAATAACAGTTAAAGTATTATATATTAACCTTAATGATATGATAATTCAAATTCAAATTAGAAAATTTAAAATCTTGCATGATTTCAGTTTCAATTTTATAGACACAATAAGGAAAAACATGAAACAAACAACTATAACTAAATAATAATAATAATAATAATAATAATAATAATATTTCCTTTTGCTGATACGGTGCCTCCAGTTGTACATCCACTCAACAAAGCATCAATTTATTTTCTTCCCTAATCCTTTTTATTTATTTTCTGATTAGAAAACAAAGTAAGAAACTATAGAAGAACAGAGCTTACATAATAATAATAATAATAATAATAATAATAATAATAATAATAATAATAATAATAATTTTTAGAGAATGGCAAGGTGGTGGAGTCTTGGGATGCATGTAAATCAAAGGGGAGGAAGAAGAAGAAGAAGGGGGATGAAGGGGGTGCGCCCGAGGCTGGGTGTTGGGTTAGGTTGAGGTTCATTGGGAGCTGCATTTCTTCAAGATCCAAGGTTGATACCTTAATGAGTGGCAGTGGCACCAGCACTCATTATGGTAAATTCATCACTATTTTACTCTTATTTCATGTTTTTATTTATTTATTTTTATATACATCTATTGGTTTTTTAAAGTATACATTGAATATTTTCCTTGTAATCAAAGGATCATATGCGTGGAATAATGTTAAAGTTGAAAATATTAATGTTTTATGACTACTATTATGAATAACCTTATGACAGAAACTTGATGTAATGTGTAGGATCCAAGCGCCATGAATACAGAGAAATTTCTAGTCCTTTCCCGAAAGTTGATATCCAATTCCAAGCTTTGGATTTAATAGCAACTATAATAAAATCCAGATTACATCTTTCTTGTTTGAAAATAGTTGCATTTCTATCCATTTCCAATCAACTTGTTGGTTACTCATGTTTAAAGATAGAAATAAAGAGAAGTAATCCCGCAAAGTAAATAATTCTGCTATAAGATTATATAGTTTTTTTTTATCAGCGCTATAAGATTATATATAATTTGTAGTATAATCAAATTTTAGTGTTAATTTCATTGCTATAACAGATTTGTAATTCCTTTTGGGCTATTGAATAACTATTCAAAGGTGTAGTATAAGATGCTAGCAAAATGTGTTTCAACCATAAAGTTAAAATAACAATCACATTTTAGATCATGCTTCTATTGAGAAAATAATCAAGATATTTCAATTCTGATCATAAGGTTCAAATGACATGTTCATGTTCAATTATTCCCTAATAAATCCCCTAGCTAGCAGCAAATAACTCCAAAAATTAAAATTATATAGCAGTTAGTCAATTATAATCAACTAAGCAAATGCCTCTTTAACATGATCTCATTCTAATTCTTCCCTGGTGAATCCCATAGCTAGCAGCAAAGGTTGTTTACCACAATATAATGAATATCATCCCCTGCAAGGATAAAGAAGGACAATTTATCAAAATCGTGCCCACAATATAATGAAGATCATTAGGAATGAAAAAATTATTATAGATGTAGATATACATCAACATCTTCATTTTCTATACTGCTACTCGCCTACCTTGTTCAGTATAAAATAATCTATATACTATCTACTATACTTTTCATCCCTTACACCCTTACACAGGGCATATACTAATCAAAATTCTGATTCTAAAAATCAAAATCCATCATTCCCTTAACCAACATGTGCTACATTATACAACTCACTCATTTCACCAACCAATAATATAATCTGCTATTACTATAAGCGAAGAATAGGTTGTTTATTTTACAAAAGTGAGAATAAAAAAATGCATAATCTTGAGAAGCAAAAATTGAGTAAGAATCAATGACTTATTTGTCATATAAGAATAACAAAAAACAAATAGCTTCCGATCATTGGTTGATGGAAGAGCTACAATAACTTCAATTTTGTGAATATTGAAGCGAGAATCCTATCCTTGCCGGAATGTGAAAGCCTAAAAATTGATACCCAAAGTGAGAATAAAAAAATGCAGAATCTTAGAAAAATAAACATTAAAACACAAAAAAAAAGAAGAATATTGTTTTAATTAATTTAATTTTCTGTTTTCATCAAGCAAGAGCTATGAATAGATTGCTACTTGAGAAATTCTTCTTCCACCATCTTAGTAACTATGCATGCAGCTTAATTCTCGATCTCGATGACAAACCAAATTTTCTCCTTTTGGCTTATAAGTTCTTCATTGTTAAGCGGTCAATAATGGATCAAATGAGGGAAAAAAGGGAGAAAATAGAATATTAATAAGATAGAAAAAGAAAAGAATAAACTCACCAGCCAAGAGGAAAGAAAAAGATTGACTTACTTTTTTATGGAGACCAGTGATGTCCTAATAGAACCTCCAAGTTAGAATTAATTGAAAATGAGTCTTTTCTTGAAATTTGCTAAGGGAAAATATGGATAGGGAAACAAAAAACATTTTACACTGTTTATCCTTAAGAGAAAGAATATTCACTTTTTTTTTTGAAATTTCAAAGTGGAAGGAAACATTCACAAATAGATAAAATAAATACATGAAAGATAAAACCATAAAAATGACAAAAAGGAATGAACTTACCATATCAAATCGTTGCATGAACAAAGCCCTTCACAAATTCTTCAGCCATAACGAAAAATGCTCGTAGAGAAAATGAAGGTTGGGAAAAAATAAAAATTAGATACCAAACTACAGGGAAAGAAAAAGAAAAAGAAGCACGTACGTCATATAAAATGGAAATTAAAGGTTGGAAAAAAAATAAAAAATAAAAAATTAGATACCAATCTACAGTGAAAGAAAAAGAAATGTTGGTAATTTTTTTTATCTACATAGATAATATTTGATAAAATGTGTGGAAATAACAAATTTGTTTTTGATATAAACGGAAGGTCTGTTCTTGAGAGAATTAGTAGTCCAAAAACTCGCCATCTTAGAGTAATTTCTTGAGTTACTAAAAAATAGTTATTTTCAGAAAAAAAGAGAAAACATTTACTCTAAAGCCCTTTAATAGATTTTTTTTTTCTTTCTTTCCTCTTCTTCAAATAAGCGTATCCAAATTATGGCTATTGCTTCTTACACTTCTCAGTTGTTTTCCTACACTTTCTTTTGTCTTTCATAATTCATTCTCTTTTTGGCTCCAAGAATGATCAATCTAAAAGATTGAAAAATAATTTCAAAAAAATGCAGGAAGCAACTTGAAGATTGGGAAGTGCTAGGACAAACATGTTCTATTCTACTTTTGACAATTAAGAAGAGAAGTTTTAAATCGACAACAACATTAAGGATATTTGCAAAAACACGTTTTGAAGAACATCAACACTTTTCTTCTTCTGAGATTTGGGTGATAAGAACACAGGTTATAGCAACAACTGGTAGTATGATAATATGGAACTTACACTACCTGGTGGTTGTTCCAGAGTATGGAATAGGTGTGGTAGTCCTCTGTGGGGTCAAACCAAAGCATGTGCCTCATCTCACGCCCACCAGTCCCATTCTTGTATACATTAGTCTCAGTCAAATAAGGCTCTCCTGTTTTGTTCCCCAAAAACTCAAAATCAAGCTCATCTCTTTTTGGTCCTGCACCATTTTCTGAGCACATATGCAACAATTCCCCACTCATCACAATGGAATCATAGAAACATAGAGGGAAACTCATTAAAAAATAAACAATGTATAAGTGGATAAAACATAGAAGCATTCTCAAAAAAAAAAAAGGCCCTAAATAATAAATAAATTGAAGCCAGCAGTTTATCCTTGTACCATGTAAATATACTAATCATTCAAAATTAATATACATTGTCAAAGTTAACAGCAACACACAAAGTATTAAAAAGTTATTCATATTCACAAAACTTATCCATAAAGCTCGACCCCTAAAAACAAAAATGATCATTTTTTCAAGAACATTGCACATATCACAACCAATATCAGTAATCGTGTTACTAAAAAATGTGTTCCACCACAAACGTTCGAGACAAAAATGATGCAGAAGAAAGCCACAACAAAGAAGCGGAATCGCAGAGAAGAAAGACAAATAATAATAATAATAATAGAGAAGAGACATCATAAACCTGAAAGAGGGATTCTGCATAATCATTGATACTGTTCATTACTCTGTGTTTCGCTTGCACCCTTCTAAACCTTCTAGAGGTATGGTTGCTCCCTCTCTACAATTAAACAATTCTCTGTAACAAAACATGTAAACAATACTTTCCACGTAACCAAATTACATCGAACCCCCACACCTTCTCATTAATTCAATAAAAAAAACATTGTTGGGTTACACAAAAAGTTCCCAGATTGCAAAAAAAAATGGATACAAAATCAGAAAGAAACACAGAATTGGGGTGGTGAGACCCATAATTAAAAGAGACAAAAATTGATATAAATCAAGAGAAGTTGTTGAATCAAATGACAAAAAGATAAAGGGAAGGGAATTGAGAGACACTAATGGAGTCCCAATGATTGCGGCGTTTACGTTGTAGGGAGGGGTGGAATGGAAGAGTGCGGCCTTGAGAAAGGAATGAAGATTAATAATAATAATAACAATAATTAATCAAAACAAAAAAATAACAAAAATTAAGAAAGAGTACAAAGAAGACATGTGTTTGTTCTAAACTTCATTTTTTTGCCCCACTGAACAAAGCAACAATTAATTTTCTACCCTTGCTTTAAAAAAATTGAGATTTAAGGGTAAAAATGTTGAATCTCAAGTACCTATGAAGATTGAAAGTTACAAACCTTTGCTGATGTGCAGGAATATGAGTCAATGTCTGGATACTTTCTCGCGGGTGATGTTGCAAAACCATGGAGCAGCGAAAACTACTTTAACTTGGAGCAACAAAACCAACAAAATAACAAAGAAAAAAGCATTCAATAGCAAAAGAACATTCAATAGGCAAGATCAGTGTTACTACCAAAAGGAAGCAAACATGCATAACAGCAAAGCAAAAAAAAAAAAAACCTTGCCTGCTGGATGCTTCTTCATCATCACGTTGCACAACCACCAAGCTGAAGAAAACTGAAGATGGAAGAGATGAGTTTTCTCAATAGGAAAAGAACATTCAATAGGCAAGATCAGTGTTACTAACAATAGGAAACAAACATGCATAACAACAAAGCAAAAAAAAAAAACTTTCCTGCTGGATCCTTCTTCGCGGTCACGTTGCACTACCACCAAGTTGAAGAAAATTGGAGAAGAAAGAGATGGGTTTTCTCCTGCAAGTATGAACGAAACAAAAACAAAACCACAAAATGGAAAACCTCAATAGCCAGAAACTCAACAGAAAATAAAAGCAAAAACTGAAAGTGAGGATGCAAGACACGGACCACAAAAATGAAGAAGAAAGAAACCAAACGGAGGAAGCAAGTCGGTGAAGATGGAAGAGATGAAAGCAGGTTTCAAGACGGGAGAAGACTGCAGAAGAAGACACGTGGAGCACCCACAGAAGAAAACAGGTTAAAAAATTGGAGGGACAAAATGACCAAAAAACCGAAAAAAGTGATATGTGTCGCAATTCTAGGTAGGGACACAATAAGCTTTTCCAAGTATTTCTCTTTTATTAGATAGTATATAGATTAAAAAAAAAAAAACTTATACACGTTTTGGATAGGAATTTGCTGCACGCGGTGACCCAATTCGGTTTCAGTTCATCTTCTCTTTTCCGCAAGCAAAACCCCACATTCTTCTTCATGAACCCTAATTCACTCTTTCCATTCCAAATCTCAATCACCTTTCTGATTCAATCTTTATCTCCTCGCCAATCTCTTCATTTGCCTCGCAAATCAAGGTTAGCACATGATTTTGATTCTATTTTTCTTTCTCTTCTCTTTGATCCTAAATCATGTCATGTTTTCTCCGTATCGCTGAATATTAGTATGTTGCTTTAGTTGCGTATGCTTTTTCTTTTGTTAGCATGGTTTTATTGTATGGAACACATTAGTGGAATAGGATAACCATATAGTGAGATACTAGCAGAAATGAGGGCTTCGTCGGGCTTTGCGTATTTAGGAAAGGGTGTAGGTTGTAGGGCACCAGGGAGTTGTCTAAACAATCTAACGCAAAAGTGAGTGGGTCTGGCTATAGATATGAAAGAGGTGTATGCACGAGACAAAGATTGATGCATTTTGCAAATTGTGTCGGTCATTTTTCATACTTTTTAAGTTTTAACCGATGCTAATAAACAGCTCTGGATTTTTAAAAAATTCGAATGTGCCACATGACTAGTTCTAGAACCCTTTTCCAGTACAAAAAGTAATAACTATTCATCACAATTGATTATCCATTTGCCCTTTGTACGGTAAAAAAGCTTCTAATAATAGCATTTAATAATATTAATTGGCATAGTTACAAAGTGGAGTTTCAATCTGTGTAAAGAAATTCCACGAGGACCTCCTAGCTCAAAAGAGTGCAGGCTCAAGATGGGTGATATATGTGTGTATTCCTAAAATAATTTTTTGGTTTCTTAATAAAATTACAGCCCACCAAAAACTCTTACTCTTGTATAATCATACTCAAATTGAGCTCCTATATCATCTTCTGCATAACCTTTAAAAAGAAAAGAAATTAATAAGCATTCCATGGCCATGTATATGAAATGTTCTAATAAATTTTCTGGTAAAATTTTTTTAATTTAGTAAATTCCTTAAGTTATGATAAATATTTATCGTTCAAAGTTTTCTATTTTATAATATTGCAATTAGACAATAAATTTTCCTCAAATGTCATACTAATGTAGTGCATATATTTGGCAGTCGGTTATTTTGGAAAATAATAATAAAAATAATTATTTTTACAAATTAAGCAAGTCAAAACATGTGTGTATATTAATAGTTCATATGAAAATCTCACTAATTTTTGTCAAAAAATCTAATTGTTCATTTTTAATAGGATTCTCTTCATTTTATTACATTTTTTCCGTTCATAAATTTAAACTTGAGACCTTATTTAAAGAAATCAAGTCTAATATTACTCATATATATATATATTAATAGCACAATAATTACTTAATATGATTTAAGGTTTGAAAATTAATATAAAATCGAATGGAGGCAAACTAACGGGTTGGTTTATTACATGAGATGTGATGATTGATTGTTATTATTTGTTTAATTATGTTAATCGGAATTCTGAAAAGAAGATAAAAGAAAACAAGAACATGATTTTGTGGATGAAAAGATTAGGTAATTAGCCATACAAACCAGGAAGGTGAACAAGTAGGATGTGTGAATCTGGGGTGTCCTTTGTTTCGAATTTAGGCTGACAATTCTCATAGTTAAGGTTTGGTTGCAAGTTGGACTTTTCCATCATCAATTGTTTTTTGTGTTTCTATTTCCTCGAAAGTATGGAAATACTTTATCGGAACTTACTGGATTTGTGGGTTTATATATTTATAACTACTCAAATGGTGACGTTGGATTTCTCAAAAACGAATCCTTTTTTATTGCTTAATATTATTATGTCATGACCGATCTTTCAATTCCCCCTAGCTAAGCTCTGTGCATAACTTCTGGGATAATTAAAGTTAAAATTCTTTGGCTCATGCACTTTAATCTATAACAATAAAGAAATGGTTTGTAGAGGAACGATTTGATTATTTAAATTACTGGTATGATACTAGCCCTCACGACGCTTGAATTATCACATTTTTCTAATGTTATTTAATCATTAATTTACATAAATACTTTTATAATAATTTGACCATTTTCTATTATAGGTTATAAGTGTAAAAAAGCATGAAAGTGTAACCGGATATGTTTGATTGAAAAAGATATAGTAAAATAGTGATATAAAAAAATCATGTAAAATTTAGTATGAAAATACATGAAAGAATGAAATATGTATTCACACCTAAAAACCATGATGAATAAATTGTAAATCTTTGAGAAGATTAATATGCAAAGTTATTTGTTCGAACCATGTTCGAGATGTTATCATTTAATTAATTTTTTAACTTTAATTAATATGTATAATATAACTTATTTATTTAAGTAATATGTATTAATTGCATTAATATATAATATATATACGACATGTGGGTCGGGGTGGATACTATACAACCCGCATTCATATAAAAAAGAAAAGAACTGTTTATATTGTATATATTTTACATGTACAAAGTGAAGGTTAAATAGTTGCTCATTAACAATAAACGATAATCCTTAGCCAAAATCAAGAAAAAAATTGAAACAAAATTAAAGTAATAATGGTAGAGCTTAATTTTCTCCTATAATAAGGAAACAACATGCACGTGATTATAGGGATCATAAACCAATTAATTTTGAATTAAATCCTATGTTTGCATTTATTACTAATATGCCCTTGCAAGATGGAGGAGGAGTCAACGACGCCAATCTTGGTGATGAGAAACTCATGGCGTGGCCGAGAGAGCGGCTTAGTTAGCAAGTTTGCTAGTTAATGACTGGAAGGAAACATGAGACACTTTGAGTTCACCCTTGGCAACAATATCATGAACAAAATGGTATTCAATAACTAAGTGTTTCATCCTTGAGTGAAAAATTGGATTTGCACAAAGATATGTGGCACCAATGTTGTATGAAAAGATAGTTGGTTGCTTGGTTAATTTGATGCCAAGTTCCAATAGTAGTTCTTGTAGCCATAAAAGTTTAAAAGCCATTAATCCAATGGTGCGATATTCAACCTCAGTTGAGGATCTTGCAACTATGGATTGTTTCTTGCAAGACCAAGATATAGCATTTGGACCAAGATAGACAATATAGGCACCTGTAGACTTTTTGTCATTTGTATCACCACCCCAATTTGCTTCACAAAAGGCAGTGAGGTCAAGGTTTTTGGTTGCAACGAGTTGTAGACCATGTGAGATGGTATGCTTGAGGTAGCGTAGGATACGCTTAAGTGCCTGCATGTGAGTAGTCTTAGGTGCCTGCATGTATAGCGACAACTTGTTTACGGCGAATGCGACATCTGGCCTGGTGATGGATAAATAGTGTAAGGATCCAATGATGTTGTGGAATAAAGATGAATCACAACTAGGGGTATCATCGTGTGAGCTAAGCGAACAGGTAGTAGACATCGGAGTTCCAACTGGCTTTGCATCAATCATGTTACCTTTTTGCAAGATATCCCGAATGTAGTGTTGTTGAGATAAGAACATGACATTAGTGGTAGGAAGAAGTTCTATACCAAGGAAGTGGCTCGACGTCCTAGGATCTTTGAGAGAAAATTTTGTAGCAAGAGCTGCTTTGAATTTGGCCAGGAAACTGACATCATTTCCCGTAAGAAGAAGATCGTCAACATAGACTAAAAAATAAGCAATGGCATGATCTTGTTTATAAATAAAGAGTGAAGAATTAGATTTAGGATTGAAAAATCCAGAGGCAACAACAAAGGACTTTAATTCCTAGTACCATGCCCGAAGTGCCTGCTTCAAACCATATAATGCTTTATGGAGCTTGCATATATGATTTGGAAAATATGGATGAATAAAGCCAAAAGGTTGAGACATGTAAACATCCTCATATATAACTCCATGTAAAAAAGCATTATTGACATCCATTTGTGTTAAGTTCCAACCTTTAGAAAGCGCAATGCACAAAACTATTTTGATTATTTGAGGTTTGATAACTAGACTGAAGGTGTCTTTATAATCAATGCCTGGTCGTTGATGAAACCCTTTAGCTACAAGCTGGGCTTTGTAACGAGCAATCGATCCATCTGGATTTCTTTTCAAACGAAATACCCATTTGTTTCCAATGACATTAAAATGAGGTTGACTAGGGACTAGAGACCATGTACCATTGTTCATGAGAGCGGTAAATTCTTCCGACATGGCTTACTTCCATTGATGACCTTGTAGTGCTTTGGATACACTGGTTGGTTCTTCAACTGGTAGAATTGGATGTTTGCTCACAGAGAATAATTTCTTTGGTTTGAATATTCAAGCTTTTCCATGAGTGACCATGGGATGTTGAGATATAGTTGACGTAGAAGACCGAGAGAGTGATTCCACTGCAAGTGATTGAGAAGAAGATGAAACATGGATAGGTTCGAGAGAGGGTAAGGAAGGATGTTGAGGTGTGCCATCTAGTGAGTTAATGGTGGGTGGGGTGGAAGCTTGAGTGAAATGAGGGAAGTTAGTGGGGTTATCGTTGAATCAAGTGGCCTCGAAATAATTAAGAAGGGGGGGGGGTTGAATTAATTATTAATGTGCCTTGACTAATTAAAAATCTATCCTTCTTAATGTTACTAGATTTAATTAGGCTTTTACTGCTAAGTTAAGAAAGTAAAGAATAGAAAAAGAAACTTAACCAAAAGTAAAAACGATAATTAAAATGCACAACAGAAATTAAAGAGTGTAGGGAAGAAGAAGACAAACACAAGAATTTATACTTGTTCAACAACAACCCGTGCCTACATCCAGTCCCCAAGCAACCACCGGTTCTTGAGATTTCTTTTCAACCTTGTAAAATCCTTTACAAACAAAGATCCACAAGGGATGTACCTTCCCTTGTTCTCCTTGAACAACCAAGTGGATGTATCCTCCACTTGAACTGATCCACAAGAGATGTACCCTCTCTTGTTCTCAGTTACAACAACCCAAGTAGATGTACCCTCTACTTGTACCACAAAGGATGTACCCTCCAATGTGTTAAGACAAAGAATTATCAGGCGGTTAGTCCTTTGAATCTTTGTAAGGGGAAACAAAAGATATCTCAGGCGGTTAGTCCTTTGAAATCTTTTGTTTAAGGGAAAGAGAAGAATCAAAAGAATTCTCAGACTGTGTCCTTTTGAATTCTTTGAAAAGAGAGAAGGGAGACACAAAAGAATTCAGGCGGTTAGTCCTTTGTTCTTTTGGAAAAGGGAGAAGAGAGACACAAAAAGAATTCAGGCGATTAGTCCTTGTTGAATTCTTTTTGGCAAAGGGAGAAGAGAATGAAAAGATATAACACACTTTTGTTTTTTGCAAAAGAACAAGGTTTGGAAAACAGAAAACTTAGAAAGCTTTTTGACAAAGGAAGAAGAAGAAAGATGAAAAGCAAAGGTTTCAAGATTTCTCAAAAGTTGTTCAAGAAATTCTAAAAGTTGTAAGAGTTGTGTAAAAGTTGTTTGAATGCAAGTCAAGGTCTTGCTTTTATAGACTCTTCATGTCTGGTCAAGAAAACCATTAGAAGAGTTATAACCTTGAGAAAATCTTGAGAAAACCATTGGAAGAGTTACATCTCTTGACTTTTTATTCAGAGCTTGTCACTGGTAATCGATTACCATAACCATGTAATCGATTACACAAAGCATTTTATGAAAAGATGTGACTCTTCACAATTGAATTTGAATTTCAACGTTCAGATACACTGGTAATCGATTACCAATATATTGTAATCGATTACACCATTTAAAAAACATTTGGAACGTTGCAAATTCAGTTAAAAGCTTTTGAAATCAAACTTTACCACTGGTAATTTATTATAGGTAATTGGTAATCGATTACCAGAGAGTAAATACTCTGGTAAGTTAGAAAAATTTGGAAAAACTTTTCTTGTAAAACAAAATTGTGCAATGTTTGGTTTTTGAAAAATCTTTTTCAATACTTCCCTTGTGAAATCTTGACTTGTTGCTTTTTGGTTTCTTCTCTTGAATCTTGAATTCATCTTCTCTTGAATCTTGATTCTTCTTGATATCTTTTCTTTAATCTTGATCTTGAACTTGTTGACTCAATCTTGACATCATTCTTTTGGGCTTTTTGTCATCATCAAAACTACTTGAATCATACTTGATTCATCATCATGAAGCTTGCTTCTACAGTTATGAATATGGGACACTTGTTCAATTGTGACGGGTTGGCTAATATTGGGTGAGGGAGTGGTGGTATGAGGTGAGTTATTATTGGGAAGAGAAATGACTTGACTCAGGGTTGAATCACGTGACTGGGGAAGGTTAGGTGGGTTTTCATTTGGAGAGGGAGGAATGAAGATTAATGGAATTAATGGAGGAGAATTGGAGGAGGTTGGTTGGGTATTTGAATTTGAATAAATGGATGAGATGTTTGAGTTAGAGGAGTATGGATAAACATCTTCCACAAATTGAACGTGCCTAGAATGATAAAGTTTATTATTTTTAAAATTGAAACAAATTTAGGCACTTTGTGTTGGACTATATCCAAGAAATATACATGGTTCTGACCTTGGTTCAAGTTTATTATTTGTGTACGGTTTCAGCCAGGGAAAGCAAAGAAACCCAAAGATTTTGAGTTTGTTGTAATTTGGAGGTGTTTTGAATAGAATGTGATGTGGTGTGGTCATATTGGGGCCTATTGTAGGTAAGCGGTTTATTAGATAGGCTGCTATTTGGAAGGCAAAAAGGTCCAGAAAATGGGAGGAAGGGATGCATGGTGTAGTAGGCAACGAACAGTCTCAACTAAGTAACGGTGTTTACGTTTAGAAATACCATTATGTTCAGGGGTATGAGGTGGGGTTGTCATGTGAGAGATGCCATGATTTTGTAAAAATGGTTGAAGTTTAATAAATTCGCCTCCATTGTCAAAGTAGAGAGTTTTGATTTGGGAGTTTAATTGTAT
Organism: Glycine max; assembly: GCF_000004515.6. Taxonomy (NCBI): domain Eukaryota; kingdom Viridiplantae; phylum Streptophyta; class Magnoliopsida; order Fabales; family Fabaceae; genus Glycine; species Glycine max. The sequence goes on from NC_038251.2 coordinate 36,548,440, forward strand.
TTCGACCAAGTTTTTAAAAATTGGGAAAATTATTGAAACATCAGATTTTAATTTCAATGGATAGAGCCAAACATACTTGGAGAAATGATCCACAAAAATAATAACGAAAATCATCAATTGAATTTATTGGAACAGGCCCCCAAACATCAGAGTACATAATTTCTAATGGATACGAGCTATAGATAAAGGACCTAGAAAATGGAAGCTTATGACTCTTATTGGAAAGACAATCTAGACATTTATCAAATGAACCAGAAAAGGAAATATGGTTGGATTTGAGTGCATGTAGGAGAGTAGGGGATGCTGGGTGACCAAGTCGTTGGTGCCATAGTTTGATGGATGAATTGGAACAAATGAAGGAGGCATATGGGCTGGGTGCAGTTGGGTTAAACATGTACACATTGTCTTCATTCAATCCTTGTAGAAGAAGCTCCCTCGTTCGTAGGTCCTTTACCTCAAAATGCCAAGGAAAAAATTCAATGGAAACTTTGTTAGTTTGGCATAGTTGAGAGACAAATATCAAATTTTGAGTGACATTTGGAACATAAAGAATATCTGAAAGCCTTAAAGAAGAACCATTAGTGGGAATAGTGGTGGAGCCAATGTGAGTAATAGGAAGTTGATTACCGTTTGCAACTTGAAGATTGTCATTTCCATGGTAGTCATCCTTGAGAGTCAAGTTTGTTAGATCATTGGTGATGTGATGAGATGCCCCTAAGTCAAAGAGCCATGAGGGTGGAGGTGAGAGAGATGAAGTTGTTTGCGCAACATTAGCAGTTGGTTGGCGTGGCTTGTTTGGATAGCCATGAATCTTATATCATTGCTTTGCTGAGTGACCAGGCTTTTCACAATACTGACAAGTGATTGGATTGGTTGGTTTCTTGTTGCTAGAGGAAACGAAATTATGAACATGATGGTTGTGTTAACGGCCATGGGAAGAGCGCCCACGACCTTGACCATGTTGATAACGCTGAACAACATTGGTAGTGACGGGGATGGGAGTTGAGAGGCATTCTTCACACTGTAAATACATCTCGAAATCCACCAATTTATCATATAACTCATTGAAGGAAATTGGTGAATCACGAGTTCGAATGGAGGCAGTGAACTCTCGAAATGTTGGTCCTAGACTATTCAGAGTATGTATGACCATTTCAAGGTCGTCAATTGGATGGCCAATGAGAGCCAACTCATCAGCAATATTGCGAATCGACAGTAGATGAATGGAAACTGAGGAGGTGCCTTTGGTGATAGAACTGAGACGTTCTCTGATAGACATGATTCTAGATTGAGATCGATTAGAAAATGCACATGCAAGGGCTACCCAAGCATCGCGAGAAGTGTCGGCAACAACCATGACAAATTGTGCTTCAGAATTGCACGACCCAAGAAAAGCAAGATAAATTAGCTTATCTTGCCGAATCCATAAGGAATATATAGGATTTGGTGCTGTAACATCGCCAGAACCAATGGTGGCAGGTGGACAAACAATTTTGCCAGTGACATAGCCTTCAAGGTCACAAACAATGAGTAGAGCATGAACCTGTTTGTACCAGGAAGGGTAATTGGTAGCAGTAAGCTTGATTGGAAACTGGAAATTGTTGTTGAACTCCATTAGTTCTTTTAACTCATTGGTGGTAGTGGAAGTGATGGGTGCCATAGAAGGATCGTGTGTTAAGGTGTTGTAAGGCAAAGGCAAATCTGATACCATATAAGAAAGAAAAGAACTGTTTATATTGCATATACTTTACATGTACAGAGTGAAGGTTAAATAGTTGTTGCACTAACAATAAGCCGCAACCCTTAGCAAAAATCAAGGAAACAAATTGAAACAAAATTAAAGTAATAATGGTAGAGTTTGGTTTTCTCCTATAATAAGGAAACAACATGCATGTGATTATAGGAACAATAAACCAATTAATTTTGAATTAAATCCTATGTTTACATTTATCACTAATAATTCATCCCCACAAAAGTTTGCATGTAAGCATATTCCTATCTAGGTATATTTTACTATTATGAAACATACACACGCACAATTTTGATAGTTTAATAAAACAATTTAAATCAATGTTAACTTATTCTACACATTTATTGAATATTATATATCATAATTTAGTAAGTTTTAAATTTATCACAATTGTGTATATAAAATATATTCAAATGTTTATTAACATATTTACTGATATATATTTATTAAAATTTAAATTAGACAAAGTATTAAAATTCAAATAATATAGAAAATCACTTCTATAAATTATAAAATTTAATTTGATATTCTTGACACATGAAATTAAGCTAATATATCAATTTTCAATATATTATATAAAAAACTGTTTAAATCAGAGTTTAAAATTGAAAAGTAATAATGCATTGTCAATATTGATTCCAATTGATTTGTTTTCATTTAACCCAATTATATCTAGTTATGTATAAAGAGATTTTTCAGTATCATTTATGTAATTTTTCACTCAAAATAGCATTAAAGTTATAATACTTATGTTAACAAAATATATTAGTTAATTGGATATAAAATATCATGTGGACGTTTTAATATATTAGTGTTTGATTACATTTTTATTAAAAGAACCGCACCTCATGAGTCATAACCTCCCTAGCAAGCTGCCATGGTTTCTAAAGATACTATAAAATAACGAAAATAATAAATATTCAACCAAATTAAATATATATTATTAATAGTAATTACTTGTTTCAATCAATAACTAATAATGAAAATGTTTTACAAAATTAATATTATCACATTTTTTATTTTTGATGTAGAAATTTTTTGGAGTTTTAATCGCATTTTTTTTTTAATTTCAAATGTGTATATGCAGAATATAATAAATTGTTTTAGGATTTTTGAAGGTGAATTATCATAAATGCATTGGAGGGTTTTTGTGGAGCAACTTATGTGGTTTTTAATTTCTATTTGTTTTCAAATTTTAAATGTGTATATGAAAATATTTAAAAACTGAATTAGCCACAATATTTCTCATCATCCTTTGCTTCAATATTCTTCGGAAATCTAAACACTCCTTGACGTAGGTCTATGTGGAGCTTGTAGGCTTTGAATCTTCTTCATCAATGGAGTCCTTTGCTTCTTGAAGTTCAATGGCAACGAAATAGAGAAGAAAGAAAGATGATGATTGGAGACGCCACTTCAACGAGAAGATTAGTCAATAACAAGCTCACCACCATAGGAAGCCATAGATAAGAGCTTGAAGGTAGGAGAAGATGAGTGGAGGGAGAAGGAGCATGAAATTTTGTGCCTCAAATGAGGTCTGAACTTTAAGGTGTAATTTTCAAATAATCAAAGTTGAAAAAATATACACACATGACCTCTATTGATAGCCTAATTGTTACACAAAATTGGAGGAAAATTTGAATTTCTATTCAAATTTCACTTGAATTTGAAATTGAATTTGTGGAGCCAAATTTTCACTAATTATGATTAGTGAATTTTAGCTATGGTTCAGCCCACTAATCCAAGATCAAGTCGAAGATTCTCCACTAAGTGTGCTTAGGTGTCATGAGACATGTAAAGTATAAAGGACATGCACAAAGTGTAACTATATGATGTGACAATGGGGTGTAGCAAGCAAATGCTCACCTTCTCCTCTAAAATTTAATTGGATTGGCCTTCTCCCAATTCAATTAAATTTATTTCCCAACACACACATCAAATATTCACTTAATGCATGTGAAATTATAAAACTATCCATAATACAAAAACTATAATCTAGGTGCCCTAAAATACAAGGGCTAAAAAATCCTACATTTCTAGGGTACCCTACCTACATTATGGAGTCCTAAATACAAGGCCCAAAAATAATGAAATCTTAATCTAATATGTACAAAGATAAGTGGGCTCATACTTAGCCCATGGGCCTGAAATCTATCCTAAGGCTCATGAGAACCCTAGGGCCTTCTCTTGCATCTCTGGTCCTATCTTCTTGTAGTCTTCTATCCAATGTCCTTGGGGGTTAGGATTGCATCACTCCTTCTCCATAACCAAAAAATGATTCAAAATCTCCTTTTTCTAGATCAGTGTGTGATCCTATGGTCTTCTTTGCTCTCATTATTCACAAGAAGTTTATGCTATTTTGGTATGTTTGAATTATCTTATTAAATTTGAGCAATTCGTCCTTTTTATTTCACTATTGTTATTTTATTTTTTCTTATTAAAACTTCTACTCTTATTTGTATTAATGTTATCATTTACTCCTCAAAAGATGTGATTTTGATATTATTTTTGCGAAATAAAAATCATATGACCCATTGCTGAAAAATTAATATTTTCATTTATTTGTCTTATGGTAAAGGTATGTTCTTTACTAATGTAATGTGATTGATTCACTAAATAAAAATAAAGGTATGTTGTCTAATATTATGCCTTTTATTATATTTTGTGTATACAAATATCTTCCCTGTTACTCTTTTGACTTTTTTTTTTCATTTTTATAAATTTTGTAGAAAAAATATGATGTAACATATATGATTGCGAGATGGAGATGTAATCAAATAAAGGTATGTTCTTTACTTTTCATGCACAAAAGGAGAATTGCCAGATGGAGATGATGATGACATTGACACCTTATCATCAACTTTTACTATTCAAACTTCTTACTTTTTTCATTTTTGTTATTGTTTATAAAAAAAATCCTAAACAATGTGCTTGATTTACCAAATTAAGAATTTCTCTTTTTATGCTACTCTGAACTCTTTTTTTTCTTCAAAAATTAAATCATTGAATGCATCATTTATGCAATTTTTAAGCTTTTTGAATATTGCTTATGATTGTCTTATTTTTGTGCTATATTTGAATATGGGTATATTCATATTGTTATCTATCATTATTCATTGTAAAAGGTTTAAAAAGAGTTCTTTTATATCTATGTTAATAGAATCTTATATTTTTAGTCTAAGGAAAAATATTTTTTCATAGGAAAAAGGTTGCTCCTATTTTTCATTGAAAATTCTTAAGGTATGTTTGGTCTAGCTCTTAATCTACTTATAAGTTACTTTTGAATTTAAGCTAAAAATATGAACTCAAAATAAGAGGTAAAAGTTGTTTGCCCTTTTTATTTTATTTTTTAGCTTAATAGTAAAAAGATGATGAAACTCACAAACTAGTGGGGTGAATTGGCTTTTAAATCAAATTAAATTTAAAAAATAGAGTTTTGAAAAACTTTTGCTTCCAAGAAGCGTATCACAATGTTTTGTTAAAACCAATATCTAATCAATCACCCGTACACAATCACATTTGGTTAAAGTTATTTTCAAAAAGAAATTTTCTTTAAACTTAACAAATTGATGAAGAATATAATGAGAGAGAGATAAGATCAAGATAAGATGTACACCAATTTTTATATTGGTTTACTCTATCTCTAGAAAAGCTATTCCAGTTATCTAATTCAATCTAGAGGTTGGCGTAAAACTCCTTCACAATAGCGATGTATATGCTACTGTCAGAAAAATCAGTCAGCTTCTCATCCCAATGTCTTCTCTCGAGTTCCTCCTTGAACTCGTCAAACTCTGTGTAATAAACTACTACATTCCTCTTCGGTAGTAGTTTTCTAGGCACCACAATGTTAGTGTATCTCTCCCAAGCCTCTTGGGATGTGGACCTGGATCTCTCAAATTTGGCCTGGGTAGGTGTAGAAGGAGCTTTCCTCTTCTTAGATGCCATCTGCAAAATATAAGACAAACACAAGAGATTAGCACAAGTTATTTTCACAAAAACATAAAAATAAAACTGAAATTTTGACTGGGTGCTTAGCGCAGCAGGCTGAGCTTAGCGCGCCTTATGAAATTTTACTCAGGCGCTAAGCGCAGCAAGCTGGCGCTTAGCTCGAAGACACATAAAACATTTTTTTTTTGCAGAATATGCTTAGCGCACAACTGAGCTTAGCCTAAGTCTACAATTTTCAAAACCGAAGAGAGTTGGAGCTTAGTGCAGCATGGCGCGCTTAGCTCAGCCTCAATCGAATAACATTCAGGCTTAGCGCACAGGGCGCACTTAGCCTGACTACAAAAACTTAAAGGACAGTGAGAGAGTTGAGCTTAGCGTAGCAGGGCACTTAGCTCAACACACAACCAGGGCTTAGTGCACAGATGCGCTTAGCCTTATTCAAAGGAAAACTTACAGAAGCAAAGTGGCGCTTAGCCTGACAGGTCAGGCTTAGCGCTGAACAAAAATTTCCAAAATCTTAATGTCTGAACACTGGTCCCGCTTAGTGCACAAACACGCTTAGCAGGCTCATCACTTATGTTCATCAGCAGGGATGAACGCACTTAGCCCGACATGGTCTGCTTAGCGCATTCATCTGGAAATCCAAAATTTTAACAGTTGCGATGAACAGGCTAAGCACACAGGCGTGCTTAGCGCGATCATCAAGATTTCCTGATAGAACCACAGGGGTCTTCACCCCGTTTCAACCACATTGCCCCTAATGGGCTTCTAAGTTACCTAAAATCCTACATTGACTAACCCTAAAACTAATAACCTTAACTTAACATCATACAACTAAGAAAACAAAAAGTCATCTATCCTAAGGTTTGAAGAATGAAAAATAAAAATAGAAATGGACTAACTTACTTGGATTATTCTTGAAATGAAGCAATGAAGATGTAGAGAAATAGTACAAACGCAGCAGAAAATACACAAGTGCTCAAGGTTAGGAAGGTGCAAAGGTTTGGGTGCAAAGGTAACACCCAAAGTGCCTCTGCCTTTGATTTTTAAAAACTGAAATTCGTATGGCGCGCTTAGCGCACAACTGCGCTTAGCGAGCCAACGTGACGTTTAAGTTTAAAACCCTAGCGCTTAGCCTAACCTCGTGCTAAGCCCAACTTGAAGTTGTAAATCCCATAAGCATCTGGGGCTTAGCGCGGCAGGCTGTGCTTAGCACTTTCTGCAACACAAAATATTTTTGCAATATGCACTTAGCCTAAGATGTGAGTCTTAGCGTACCATCAAGCTTCAACTTACAGAGAGTAGTGCAAGCTTAGCCAACAGGTGCACTTAGCGCACTTCTAAGAATTCAAAACCCATAAGAGATTGGAGCTTAGCACCTCTTGGCCCACTAAGCCCAGCTTAAAAACTCAAGTTACAGAATGGATCTGGGGCTTAGCGCAGGATAGCGTGCTTAGCGGTGCTACAATAAAATTTTTCCTGAGAAGAAGTGGCGCTTAGCGCATCATCCATGCTAAGCCCACTAGTTAAAGTTCAATTACCGTAATGATGCAGGGCTTAGCATAGTGATGTGCGCTTAGCTGAACTATTCAGCCAACCAATCAGGGGTCTCTGTGCTTAGCACGAGAAAGCTCGGCTTAGTGCGTGAAGACTGAGCGCTTAGCGCAAGGTCTGCGCTTAGCGGATAAACAATTGCAAAAAAATTTATGAGTCTTTTTCTGTCTATCTCTTCACACAAGCTTAAAACCCCTTGTTCATTACCAAACAAGCTGAAATTAATCACAATCACAAGCAAGATATCCTAACTACATGCAAGAGATAAGAATGAAAATTAGAAAATGGAAAGAAAAGCTGGGTTGCCTCCCAGTAAGCGCTCTTTTAACATCACTAGCTTGACGCATCGTCCTGTTATCCAGGATCCAACAGAGTTCCTACTTCTAGGACCTTCTTCTCATGTCTCTTTTCCTCCATCACATGCACTTTAAGACAAATATTTTGGCTAGGTGGATCTTTGTCCTCCTGGAACAAATCAAAGCTGATCTTTTGATCTTCTATGCCTATCTGCAATATCTTCTTTCCCATGTCTACCATGCAGCTTGCAGTAGGCATGAATGAGCAGCCAAGAATAAGAGGAATGTTAGCATCCTTTTCTATATCTATGACAACGAAATCAGCTAGAAATATAAGGTGTTTAACCTTCACTAGAACATCTTCTATGACTCCATATGGCCTTGTGATGAAGCGGTCAGCTAACTGGAGGGTCATACGTGTGGGCATTATCTCTATCTCTCCAAGTTGCCGACACATGGAAAGAGGAATTAAATTGATACTAGCTCCTAAGTCTATGAGAGCTTTACCTACAACAACCTCACCAATAGAACACAGTATTGTGACAACTCCCGGATCTTTGTGCTTGGGTGGAAGAATGCGTTGAATAACAACACTATAGTTACCATCCACAACAATTCTGTCACTATGGATGTACCGGTTCTTCTTTGTTAACATATCCTTAAAAATTTTGGCATAGAGGGGCATTTGCTGAAGTGCTTCTCCAAATGGCAAAGTAATTTCCTGTTTCTTGAAGATATCAAGAAATCTGGCCAAATGTCGCTCTTTATCTTTCTGGGAGGGTACCAATGGATAAGGTAACTCCTTGCATTCAATAGGAGTAACCTCTTTCTTCTTTTCTATGTTAGCCTCACTCTTGCCTTTCTTCTTCTCAATCTCAACAACCTTATCTTTTTGTTTTTCATTTTTTAACTTTTTTTCTTTTTCTTCTTCTTCTTTTATTTCTTCTTCTTTTTCATATTCTTTTTCTTCCTTCTTCTTTATTCTCTCTTGACAATCTCTTATTGGTGTCTCTCCTCCTTCATCACCTTCTGCTTCCTCAACAATTTCTTCAAGTTCAACTAAATCATCAACCGGCTCTAGTGCCAATTCATCAGCCAGCTGTTGTTTAAATCCCTCCACCTTCTGATCAACTATACTTTCCTCTGCTTGAATCACCATTTTGCTTCTATCATCACAGCTTTACACTCTTCTTTAGGATTTTTCTCTGTGTTTGCTGTAAAGCTGTTTGATGATCTTTCAGCTAATTGCTTTGCAAGCTGGCCCACCTGGACTTCCAGATTCTTTATTGCAGACTCAGTGCTCTTTTGGTAAGACATTGACACTTGCATGAATTGAGCTAGAGTCTCTTCCAACTTCGTTGTTCAGTCATAGAGACTTGGCATCTGCTGTTGTGGCCTTGTAGATGAACCACCCTGGTCTCTGTTGAATTGGTTACTAGGGTGATTTTGCCACTGTCTCTGCTGTTGATACTACTGGTTGTTTTGAAATCCTGGAAATCCACTTGTATTGAAATTACCTCTGGGTTGATTCCCCATATAATTGACTTCATGTGCAATTTGCTCTTCATTAGGGATACAACATCCAGATTCATGAGTTCCACCACAAATTGTACATCCTGCAACCTGCAAAATAGAAGAATGTGAAGTTTGTGCAGAATGAAGTTGAGATGGCAACTTACTGAGTGTTTCTATTAGTGTCTCTAGTTGCTTGGACAACAACTTGTTTTGTGCCAACAGAGCGTCCTATGAGGTTAGCTCCAATAAACTCTTCTTGGTAGGAATATGGGCTCGGTCTCTCAAAATGGCAATGCCACTAGCAGCCATGCTTTCAATTAAGTCCATTGCTTCATCAGGGGTCTTCATTTTGATCTTACCCCCAACTGAAGCATCCAAGAGCTGCTTAGATTATGGTCTTGACCCATCTATGAATATGTTGAGCTGTATTGGTTTTGAAAAACTGTGAGTGGGAGTCTTCCGCAATAAACTTCTGAATCTTTCAAGTGCCTCACTCAACGATTCATCTGGAAACTGGTGGAAGGAAGAGATGTCAGCTTTTCCTTCTGCAGTCTTTGATTTAGGGAAGTACTTCTTTAAGAACTTTTCTACCACTTCATCCCATGACTTCAGACTATTTCCTTTAAAAGAATGAAGCCACCTCTTAGCTTCTCCAGATAAAGAAAATGAGAACAGACTCAACCTGATTTCATCCGCAGGCACACCCGCCAACCTAATAGTATTACATATCTCTATATAGGTGGCCAAGTGAGCATAAGGGTCTTCATTGGGCAGACCATGAAACAAATTATTTTGAATCAGCTGTATCAAAGAAGGAGGATACGTAATTGTATGAGCTTGAACTTCTGGCTGTGCAATACTAGTGAAAAATTGTGGCATAGTAGAACTTGAATAATCCTCCAGGGTTACTCTTCTTGGCTCTTCAGCCATGATTGGGTCTTCAACAGATTCTATATGAGAATGCCCTGCAATAGGAAAACTAGAAGATGCCTCGAAAGATCAAGGTTCTTCTTCTGGAGTTGCTGCTGCTTCTAAATCTTGCAAAAAAATTTTGATTCTCTCTGAATTAGGCCTTCTACAGGTGGCATTAATTTCCAAATCAATGGGAATCAAATCACCTGCAGTGGATCTTCTTTGCATACAAGAAAATAGAACAACAATTATCCAGTCCAAAAGAACTATAAATGTACGGTAACTAAAATATGAACAAAAAGAATCAATGAATTAAAGAGAAAAATATAAAGCAATGTCGTAAAACTGAACTAAACTCTTCTTGAATCTAGTTCCCTGGCAACGCGGCCATAAATACTTTGTTGGATTTTCCCTGCAGTTACTTTTTGGTCCACTTTTTCTTTATACAAATATGTTCAAGGGAAATCCGGTTTGCCGGAAAGCGTATTGGATCGTCAAGTATTTAAAATTAAAACAGATGAATCCGAGTATCGAACTCAGGAAACTAGTCTTAGACAGGGTTAAATTTAGAAATAAGGCATTGTTGAAAGAAACATTGATAATGGATGATTTGGAACAAAGTTAAACCAAGTCTAGGCTAAAAATAGTAAAAATGCAAGTAAGTAAAATTGACAGCAGTAGGTAAAGATGTTGGGTCTTTCTAACAAACCAGTTGATGTATATAAAGATATTTCTCTAATCAATCATGCTTTTGTGTTCTATGTTGCAGCCTAAATTACTGAACCTCAGTCCCTAGTTAGACTGAATCAATCCAAGCTTCGTCCTCAGAACCCTCTTGTTGGACTAGGCTCAATTTAGACAACCCTCCTAGGTTTAGACTAACTTAAAGTAAGCTTCATCCTTAGATCCCTCTTGTTGGACTAGACTCAGCTTAAATAGCTTATGAAAGTTTAGACTAATTTAGACTAAGCTTTGTCCTCAGATCCCTCTTGTTGGACTAGACTTAGACCAAACAACATTATTGTGACAACATATTTAAAACCAAAACTTAATCCACAGATCCCTCTTGTAAGACTAAGTTTCAATTCTGCTTCATTCAAGTTCTAAGGCAACAATACATTTCCCAATGCTAAAGTCACCTAACTATGCACACAAATGGGTGATCAGACCAAGAGCATATGAAATTTAAGCATTGAAAGAAGCATTGAACACAAGAAACACAATCAATTAGATATTAAAATAATTACATCAATTGTTCTTTAGAAATCCCCAACAAGGGTGTTTAGCCAGCCATTACAGAAGAAACCCTAACAATAATGAGATTACAAAACCTAGGTATCTCTGCAAAAGTTGCTCCTTTTGCTGCCTCCAGAGCTCTTTTCTCGAAATAGGCACTGTGGTGTGCTCTGGAATTCTATACTCAGGGCATTGCACCCTAATTCTGCACAAAACAGGCTTTAAATAGGCTCTAAATTTGCGACATTGCGCTTAGCGCCACCCTCATGCTTAGCGCGAATAAGTGGATTTGAGCTTAGCGCCAGTCGTGCGCTGAGCTTGGCTGAAGACAACTACTGCGCTTAGCGCGCAACCTTGATATTGATGCTCTGCCAGATTCTTCTGTCGCACTAAGCGCCCTGAAGCTACGCTTAGCGGTGGATGCGCGCTTATCCCACTGATGAGCTAAGCTAAACTGTCACTTTTAGCACTTCATGACTTAACCTCTTTTTTCACCTGAAATTGCACATATTTCATCATTAAATCCAACAGATATATTCTAGAGATAACTTTAATCATAAAACAAGATTTATTTACAAAAGTCACTACAAAATAACCATAAATTGGGGAACTATACAAGTTTTGGAAAATGTTTTCTATACAAAAGTTAGTCGTATAAGACGACTAACAAACTTCCCCAAATTTACAGTTTTGCTTGTCCTCAAGCAAAGAAAGAACAATTCACTTGTCCTCAAGTGACAAGCTACAGTGATCACTCAAAAATGGTGTTTGCTTCACAGTGAAATTCAACCATATGAATTGAATATCATGGACATGCTTCAATCAATTTCTTTTCACAAACATCCAGCTTTTCAAAGATAGGAACAAACACATTAGAGTCACAACTGAAATAAGCTAGTAAGGATGGCAGAAATCAAGGAAGGATCCTCAACCAAAACCTCACAGTCATTGTTTCACTCAAGCTCAAGTGTTTAGGCTCATTCCATCATAAACAACTAACACAAGTCCCAACCTTTGCATTTCATCTCATATCATACATCAATGAACACACAAAATGAACCCGAAGGACTTTCTAGGCTTGTAATGGGGTTAGGCTTCCAACAAATCATGGTTTTTCTAGGATTCAAAAACTTAGGTTCTAGGAGAGCATTCATCCATAGATAAATCTTTAGTTTTTCATTCATTCACACCCCATACTTGCCTTTTATTTATGCACTCAGCTTCATTTCATTATTTTGCAGCACACACACTTATGAATTTCATGGTTTTTTTTAACATAAGATATACAAAGACATTATGTGTATATACAAAAATAGTGTGTGTATGCTCTTTACTTTGACCATTTCAATTCTTACCCAGTGCCTCCCCCAAATTTGGGACAAATTTGCTTTGAACCGCGCTTCCTGTGGATGATGCTCTCTTACAACCTAAGTCAAGGTAGCAGGAGATAACACTGTATAGGCTCAAGGTTCAATCAATCAATAATTCATTCAGCTCAAACTGGGTACAAGGGATAATTCATTCAAGCACATGGTCAGCTTTTTGGCTAAGTGGCTATCACAATCAAACATGGCCATCATCATCCTCAATTTCATGCATTCAGTCCATACTTCAGAGATTCACGCAAAAATCAGTACTAAATGATAGTCGCTTCTCTCAAAATTTAAGGATCACACTTTCACCGGGATCACATCCTCAATTTCATGCATTCAGTCCATGGTTGAAGACAATTGCTACGCTTAGCGCACTGATCTCGCGCTTAGCGCGCGACCATGATATTGATGCTTTGCCAGATTCTTCTGTCACGCTAAGCACGCTGAAGCTGCGCAAAGCGGTGGATGCCCGCATAGCCCACTGATGAGCTAAGCTCAATTGTCACTTTTAGCACTTCATGACTTAGCCTCTTTTTCACCTGAAATTGCACATATTTAATCATTAAATCCAATGGACATATTGTAAATCGTGAAGACTTTGATGATGTCAAAAAGATAAAGCCATGGATAATGGTTGTCATTATCAAAAAGGGGGAAAATGTGAATCATGCAAGCTTTGATGATGTCGAGAAGAAATCACATGTTTGTCATCATCAAAAAGGGGAGAATGTGAATGTATGTATACATGATTTTGATGGTGAAGAATCAAAACAAGGCTTATTTGCTTCAAGATTAATACAAGATTGTTTCAACAAACAAAGCCTTGATTCAAGATTTCTTCAAGATCAAGCCTTACCTCAAAACGAAAGGTTTCAAGTCAACCAAGGCACATGTAATTGATTACCAATACATGTAATCGATTACCAATGGTTTGAAAGTGTGTAATCGATTACCAGAGACTTTGAACGTTGGGAATTCAAATTTTAAATGAAGAGTTACAACTATTCATGAAAAATAACTGTGTAATCGATTACACTAATGCTGTAATCGATTACCAGAGAGGATTTTCAAGGAATATCGCCAACAATCACATCTTATCATTTGGATTTTGAATGACCATCAAAGGCCTATATATATGTGTGACTTGGGACGAAATTGGCAGAGAGTTTTGCTGGTCCAAAATGTCTTATCCTCTCAAAAGAGAATGAGAGAGATTCCAAGAGAACTACATTGCCAAATGCTTTTTCAAAAGAAACTCTTGGGCAAACACTTGCAAATCCATTAAGAGTTTCTCCATGGACATCAATTGTAATATCCTTCTCTTCAAGAGAGAATTCTTCTTTCTTTCTTCTCATTCAAAGAGATTGTTTAAGGGACCGAGGGTCTCTTTAGTTGTAAGGATTCCTAAACACAAGGGATGGGTTGTCCCTGTGTGGTTCAAACTTTGTAAATGGATTTTTACAAAGGAAGTGGAAAATCTCAAGTGGGTTGCTTGAGTACTGGACATAGGCACAGACTTTGCTGAACCAGTATAAAAACTATGTTTGCATTCTCTCTTCTCTTATCTCATTCATTTTATTGCAATCAATTTTTGTCTTGCATGTTTAAAGAACATTATTAAATTGATTGTTGCTTCTTCTGCATTCTGAGCCTATCTCTTATTTTAGAAGGGGGTTAAAATTTTGTTAGTGGAAAATTAATTCACCCCTTCTTAAGATTTCTAAGGCCACATGTCTAACAAGTGGTTTTAGAGCAGTATTCTTGTACAAAGTTTAAAAACTTCAAGAATAGATATGGCCTCATCCAACTTTCCATTTTCTGAGGAAATTCTATCAATAGGCTCTTATGTTCAATGGTGAGGGTTATCATTATTGGAAAACCCGAATACAGATCTTTAAAGAAACCATTGATTTAAAGATATGGGAAACCATTGAATTTGATTCCTTTATTCCTACAATGGTAGAGAGAAATGCAACTACATAAAAAAAACTAGAGAAGAAAGAAGATGATGATGAAAGAAGAAAGAAGAAGATTCCTCCTTAGCCCAAAAATGTTGAATGCGACCAATCTAGGCATATGAGATTCAATTGTCCTGTCTTCAAAAGAAGAATGAAAAATCTGACAAGAGGAATTTCAAAGAGAAGAAAGAAAAGAAAGGATACATCACTTGGGAAGATAATGTCATAAATTCTTCAAGTGATTCAGATAAAAAAATCATAAGTCTGGGTATCATGATGAAAGACTATGAAAACGGAGAAGAGCAAAGTCGATACATTGATAGAAATTTCTCCAAACACATGGCATGCATCAAAGTTTATTCATATTTCTCCCTAAGATAAATGGATATGTTATTTATGAAGACAACAAACAAAGGCCACATTTCTCCCCAAGAAAAGTGAATATGTGATTTATGAAGACAACAAACAAAGGCCACTTGATCAACAAGCCCAACAAGTAATATCAAATGATACCAACAGGTCACTTGTCTTTGATTGATTACTTTTGATGGTTTTTGTCTATGATTGTTAACTTTTGATTGAGTTTTGATGCTTGTTTTCTGCTTAAATTTTTATCATCATTGATGATTATGATTGATAGTTATATTGATTGTGTTTGATAGTATTTGATGATTGTCTTTAATAATTGTTTTTGATTGTATTTTGTTGATTGCTTTTGATTGTGTGTTTGATTGATATTTTATTGTACTTTTTTTTGCTTGATTAATATTGAATGATTGTTTTAATGCCTTTTGGTATGACTTGATTCTCATACATTGCAACAAGTGGTAACATTTTTCTCCTCTCTATTCATGATTTGTTTTTGATGTTGACAAAGGGGGAGAGAAAGATAAATGATAAAATAGTAAGGAAAAATTATCTATTCTTTATGAGAAAACTTTTTATATGAAAAAAAATATGAAATCTTCAATTGTCTCATATAAGTAATCATTGCAAAACCAAGGGGGAGTAAACTATATGCAAATAAATATTTTTTCTTTGTTGTTGCTCCTAACCTACAGGTGGTTGTCATCATCAAAAAGGGAGAGAATGTAAATCATGAAGATTTTGATGATGTCAAAAAGATCAAGCCTTGGATAATGGTTGTCATCATAAAAAAGGGGGAGAATGTGAATCATGCAAGCTTTGATGATGTCGAGAAGAAATCACATATTTGTTATCATCAAAAAGAGGGAGAATGTGAATGCATGTATACATGATTTTGATGATAAAGACTCAAAATAAGGCTCATTTGCTTCAAGATTAATACAAGATTGTTTCAACAAACAAAGCCTTGATTCAAGATTTCTTCAAGATCAAGCCTTGTCTTAAAACAAAAGGTTTCAAGTCATCCAAGGCACATGTAATCGATTACCAATGGTTTGAAAGTGTGTAATCGATTACCAGAGACTCTGAACGTTGGGAATTCAAATTTTAAATGAAGAGTCACAACTGTTCAAGAAAAATAATTGTGTAATCGATTACACTAATGCTGTAATCGATTACCAGAGAGGATTTTCAAGGAATATCGCCAACAGTCACATCTTATCATTTGGATTTTGAATGGCCATCAAAGGCCTATATATATGTGTGACTTGGGATGAAATTGGCAAAGAGTTTTGTTGGTCCAGAATGTCTTATCCTCTCAAAAGAGAATGAGAGAGATTCCAAGAGAACTACATTGCCAAATGCTCTTTTAAAAGAAACTCTTGGGCAAACACCTGTAAATCCATTAAGAGTTTCTCCATGGACATCAATTGTAATATCCTTTTCTTCAAGAGAGAATTCTTCTTTCTTTCTTCTCATTCAAAGATATTGTTTAAGGGACTGAGGGTCTCTTAAGTTGTAAGGATTCCTAAACACAAGGGATGGGTTGTCCCTATGTGGTTCAGACTTTGTAAACGAATTTTTACAAAGGAAGTGGAAAATCTCAAGTGGGTTGCTTGAGTACTGGACGTAGGCACGGACTTTGCCGAACCAGTATAAAAACTGTGTTTGCATTCTCTCTTCCCTTATCTCATTCATTTTATTGCAATCGATTTTTTTCTTACATGTTTAAAGAACATTATTAAATTGATTGCTGCTTTTTCTGCATTCTGAGCCTATCTCTTCTTTTAGAAGGGGGTTAAAAATTTGTTAGTGGAAAATTAATTCACCCCTTCTTAAGATTTCGGAGGCCACATGTCCAACACATATTCTAGAGACAGCTTTAACCATAAAACAAGATTTATTTACAAAAATCACTACAAAATAACCATAAATTGGGGAACTATACAAGTTTTGGAAAATGTTTTCTATACAAAAGTTAGTCGTATAAGACGACTAACACCCTTGCACATACAACGCCATGAAGAGCAGATAACTCATCGACACCTTTTTGTCAACCGTATCATGGAAGTCGAGTTTCCTTTAGGTTGGAAACCTCTCAACCTAGAGCGCTATGATGGAACTACAGATCTAGACGAACATCTGAATGCATTCCTCACCTAGGCTAATCTCTACGCCAATGAAGATGCAATCTTGTGTCGAGTTTTCCCAACGTCCCTCAAAGGGGCAGCATTGACAAGGTACGGATGACTCTCTCCATGGTCCATTGATAGCTTTGACACCCTTATCGAATGTTTCAGCTCTTAGTATGCAACCAGCCGATCATATCGTATAACTTCTGCGCCCTAACTAGTTTGCAGCAGGCAGATGATGAATCACTCCATAAGTTCATGGACATGTTTGGATGAATTGTTGTCCAAATCAGGAATCTGAACCTTGAAGTTGCACTACAGTCCATGCTACTTGCCTTACGGCCTGGTAAGTTCGTAGACAATCTATGAAAAAAAGTCTATGCAAAAAAACTCATAACAACATGGACGAGTTATGCAAACGAGCCAAAAACTATATTCAATTGGAAGAGATGTCAAGGTTTAGAAATGAGGCCCGAAAGGGTGGACAAAAGCTTGATAAAAAGGAAGGAGGTAGTAAAATTGACTCGTACAAATCAAACAAAAGGCATAAACAAGACAAAGGCCAACCTCTCCCAAGGGGACCCAAGTATAAGTGTTACACACCCTTGATCGCAAATCGAGTCACTATTCTTGAAAAGGCCTTCAATGTGGAGATACCCATAAAGTTACGTTTGACACTTCCTCCCAGACCTGGGTTAGACAGAACCAAACACTACAAATAAAATTAAAGAACTCATACAGGCAAGATACCTAGCCCAAATTGTGAAGAGGCTTAAAAACCCAACAGAAGCAAGACCCAGAGGCCACCAAGAGGACCATCATAGAGGATATGATGTCGATAGAAGGAGGGACATAGCAGAAGATAGAGGGAGACAAAGGAATCACCAACAGAGACATGAACATCAACCCCAACAAAAGCACGATAACAAACCTGCTCAATAGATTGAGGGAGTCATCAACACCATTGTAGGCGGATTTTCCTATGGAGGACTGTCTAGCCAATCCTGTAAACACCATCTTTATGCAATTAAAGATATTGCCATCAACTGCGTCGATATTCAACACCAAGGAGCCTCCCTCCCATAATGTTCATTGACAAAGATTTCAAAGGCATTAATCCCGTCAACTGGGATGACCCTATGATCATCTCTATTGTTATTGCCAATTTCATGGTGCTTAAGGTCCTTCTTGACCAAGACAACTCCAAAGATATACTTTGCTGGAAGACTTTTTCAAAGGCTCAAAATATCATCTGACATGATTCAACCACACTCTGGACCACTTTTTGGTTTTGCTGGAGAGAGAGTAGAGACTAGAGGCTACATAGGCCTAATGACCACCTTCAGTCAAGGTAGGCTCTCAAGGAGCTTCACCATCAGGTATTTAATTGTTGACGTAGATACCTTTGTTAAACAATTGGCAAGTGTACCAATTTTATCACAAGTAGTAAAGTACTCAGAAGTTTGAGTGTCGAATCCACAAGGACTTTGTTTGTACTTAGATGGATGCAAACCCAATTTAAAATCAAGAGATAAAGAAATAAAATAATAGATAAAGAAAGATAGAAGATAAGATAAAGATTTAAAAGAAAAGATAAAAGATTTAAAGATAAAAATAGAAGATAGAAAAGATAAAATATTTGAATTAAAAGATGATAAAGATAAAAGAAAATAGAAGATAAAGCAAGATAAGATAAGAAAAGTAAAAGATAAGATGAAGATAGAGGAAGATAAATTCTCATAATGTGATAATGTTGGGATCTAGCCTATCTTATTTGCCTAAGATGTATTATTTTAGATTTTTCTCTATCAATTTGGTGAATTTTTCCTACCCACATCTATTAATATGCTCAACCCGGATCCTTCATGATGAAGAGCCTAATTTATGTATTCTCTCTCCCAAATCCCTTTGCAAAGATGGAATCGTAAATAACATTAAGTATAAAGATGTATGCAGAGACACAACAAAGTAACTCTAACTCTATCCCTAGAAATGCAATGTTGAGATATCATTTCCTAGTTTTGTAGACATTACCATTTCCTAATGAATAACCCCTAAAACTAATGCATGTAAGACCTTCATTGTATTTCTATTAAGGATTACCTCTCCCGAGCGACTAACCCCTAAAGATGATGGAAAGATGAATGATACATGAAATTAAAATAAGAAAGGATAATAGGAAAGAAAACAACTGATTGCATTGATAGATATAAAGCATCACAATACATCTGTTAGCTTTTTAGGCCTGCCAGGCCCTAACTAAGGGGGGTTTTAGCCTCTCATTGTCATGAGAGACTTTTATACTTTAGGGGGTTAAGGTGGATAGAAGAAGATGATGGATGACTAAAGAGAGGGTTTTCCCTAAGGGATAGACCCAATGCGTGGGTTGTGAGACTCCGTGTCTTTTTCTTCTGCTTCCTCCTCTTTATATAGGCACTAGGTAGCTTAACTTTCACGCTGACTTCGGGCTTAGCGCGAACTTTCGCACTAAGCACGCCTTTGGGCTTCTTCGTAGGCCTTTTTCGCACTAAGCGTGTGTTGCACGTTGAGCGAGAATACACACCGGGCATATCTTGCGCGCTAAGTGGGCTTTCCAATTTTTCTTCAAGGCTTTTTCTTCCAGTTTTTGCATCAATTTTTCCTCTAAAGCACTTGAAATCTTCTTCTTTTAAATTTTGCTAATAAAAAATAGCAAAGATGTTAATTTCTTCATTATTTCATTAAAAACAATAATAAAGTAAAGAAATTACACCCACTTATTAATTCAAATTGACTATCAAATTAGCTTATATTTCACAGTCATCAAACTCCCCCAAATTAAAACATTTGCTTGTCCTTAAGCAAAAGACAAGTTCTGAATGTATCAACACATGAGATAACTGCGAAACCTTTTCAAACCTTTCACCTACTAATCCTGAGCTTGCATTTGTCTTGATCTTGTGATGGAAGCATGAAGGAATACACATGGAGAGGAAAAGGGTTAGCAAGTAAAAACTTTAGCAAGGCAGACTTACCTCACTTCATTCCTCACAAGGTCAGTGTTTCCCTTAGCGCACAAGTGTCGCGTCTAAGAGTGTTTTCAATCTAACAAATGAAATTAATATTCCCAACATTGCACTTCATCTCAATTAATGTAATTATAAACAAATATTGTGGATCACTAAGGACTTTTTAGGCTTGTAACATGGCTGGGCTAACAAGTAACTCATGGTTTTTCTTTGGATTCAAAGTTAGGTTCTAAGAGAGCACCTACCTCATATTTTTCTGATAATCCATGGCTTTATATTTCACAGCCCCAACTTTCATGTCTTCCATTCTTAACAACACATTTTTATTTTTTTGTACATAGTTGCTATTAGTTTTTTTATTTAAAGCATACCTTTTTTCTTTTCTTTTTTCTTTTTTTCCTTTTTTTTTGAAACTAAATTGGATTACACGGGTACTGTAGCAACTTATCACAATTGAGTATATGCTGTTATTAGTATTCATAAAACAAAAATTTCACCCAAGAATCTTCCTCCCCCAAATTAAGGGTAAATTTATCTTAATCCGTGCTCTCCTACAACCTAAGATAAGGTGGTCAGTAATTTCATTCGGCTCGGGTTTCAAAGACAATTTATTCACATTAGGCGCAATAGGGTGCAAGGATTTATTTTAGTAACAGGTTGGCTATTTGGCTCAGTGGATAAGAAAATCAAAACAAAGCCTTCATCATTTCCACATTTTGTATGTACTTAAACAATCTAAGAATCATGAAAAATTAGGAAATTAAGAACAATTGTTCTTTCACAATCAAAGGTTCGCACAACTCACCAGACATTTATGAAGAACTTGGCTTACCATACCATGTTTTATGTTCAGACATGCTAACATCTTCACTCTTGTGTTTTCGATTCATACTTCATCACTCACAATAACGTCTGCTCACACAAAAATCATAATTTTCACAATCATCTCATTAGTACACATTATATCTCATTCATCAATTCATCCAAAACATGTTGTAGCCAATTATTAATTTCTTATGTCTCTATCATGCAATTTTGATTGAATAACTAAAATTAAAGTACTGGAATTAAATTGCTGAAATTAAATTGCAAGAAATCAAAATAAAGAAAAGAAATAACACAACTATCCTAAAAAAACAAAAACACACAATGCAATTAACTAAAAGAGAGATAGGGTAAGAAATTCTGGGTTGCCTCCCAGTAAGCACTTCTTTAACGTCATTAGCTTGACGGATCCAATGCCTTCAAGGTGGCATGAAGGTCACATAAAACACATCCTCCTTGCATTTTCGCCTCTTAGCTAGAGACTCCATGAAACTCATGTATCCCGGAAACACCTTCCATATTATTGCAAGAGAAGTGTTGGTGATCAAGGAAAGAATGACACTTAAAGATTTATCATGCTCTCCATGCCTTTCTTCCTTGAAAGTCAGTTGATGAGGAGGGGTATTGACTTGGAGAATAATTTTTTGTTGAATTTCTACTTGTGAGCACTTCTCCCATTGTTGTGTTTTCTCCTTATTTCTTTCTCTCTCTTCTTTCTTTTCTCCTTCCTCATCACGCACATCCTCCTCAGTTTTCTTTTCCTTCTCTTCTCTCTCAGTGAAAATTACCTTGCACTCCTCTTTGGGCTTCATCTTAGTATTGACCCCAAAGGTTTCGGTGGGCCTTTCAGCAACTAGCTTAGCTAGTTGGCCTATTTGTACCTCTAGATATTGCTGCATTGGTACTCTTTTGATGTGACTCGGTCCTCTTCATGAATTGTACCAGCAATTCCTCCAACTTAGTGGTTTCCTCCCATAGGCCGGGCTCTTGGCTAGGAGGCTGATAAGATGAACCCCCTTGGTTGAAGTTATTCCCTAGATGGGATCTCCAACCTTGGCCTTGTGAAAAATTACCTCTCTGATAAAAGTCTGGTGGTCCTCCTTGATGGAATCCTTGATGATTCTGGCTACCCATGTAATTAGTTATGTTATCTTGGACCATGCATGAGCCTCACTCATGAGTGCCACCACAAATGTTGCATCTCACAATTTGCATGACTAAAGATGAAGAATGTTGCATTGCATGCAGTTGTTGAGAAAGATTACTCAAAGTTGTTGTGAGGGTCTCTAAGGTCTTGGCCAAAAGCTTGTTTTGAGCCAACATAGCATCCTCAGAAGTGAGCTCAAGAAGAATTTTATTTGTAGGCCTGTAGGGTCGATCACGGAGAATGGCATGATCACTGGCCGCCATATTCTTTATCAGCTCCATAGCTTCTTCTGGAGTCTTTAACTTGATCTTCCCACCGACTGAGGCATCAAGGAGTTGCTTGGAATGGGGTTGCAAGCCATCAATGAAGATGCTGAGTTGGATTGGCTCGCTAAACCCATGTGTAGGAGTCTTCCTGAGTAACCCATGGAAGCGATCAAGGGCTTCACTCAACGATTCATGAGGGCGTTGGTGGAAGGATGAGATTTCCACCTTTCCCTCAATGGTCTTGGACTTCGGGAAGTACTTCTTCAGGAACTTCTCCACCATCTCGTCCCATGTTCGCATGCTATTCCCCTTAAACGAGCGAAGCCATCTTTTTGCTTCACCGACCAAGGAAAAAGAAAATAAGTTGAGGCTGATGGTGTCTTCAAGCATTCTTGCTATCTTCACCGTGTTATAGATCTTGATTTATGTGGCCAGATGTGTGTACAGATCTTCACTCGGTAGGCCATGGAACAAATTCTCTTGGATCAGTTGGATGAGGGAATATGGATATGAAATGTTGGCTGCCCGCACATCTTGTCTGACTATGCTGGGGAAGTATTGAGGTATAAAAGAGCTAGAGTAATCCTCTAGTATCATCCTTTGTGGACAATCTTCTGCCATGATGCGTTTTTCAATGAAGGAATGTGAACTGTTCACAAAAGAAACAACTACCGTGTACGTTATCACAGAATAAAAATTAAAACTTAAAAATATTTTTTTAATTTTTTTTAAAAAAGAATAAAATAAGAGCGAATAAAGAAACAAAATTTGAAAAATAAAATAAAGAAATTAAAAAATTAATAGATAAAACAAAATTTAAATAAAATAAAAAATAATTACTCTCAAATTTGGATTTGTAACAACCAAGTACGAAAACCAAAGTCTTTGTCAATGGTGCCAAAACGATTGACAAGTGTACCAATTTTATCACAAGTAGTAAAGTACTCAGAAGTCTGATTGTCGAATCCACAAGGACTTTGTTTGTACTTAGATTGATGCAAACCCAATTCAAAAGCAAGAGATAAAGAAATAAAATAATAGATAAAGAAAGATAGGAGATAAAATAAAGATTTAAAAGAAAAGTTAAAAGATTTAAAGATAAAAATAGAAGATAGAAAAGATAAAATATTTGAATTAAAAGATGATAAAGATAAAAGAAAATAGAAGATAAAGAAAGATAAGATAAGAAAAGTAAAAGATAAGATGAAGATAGAGGAAGATAAATTCTCAGAATGTGATAATGTTGAGATAGAGGTGTTCAAAACCGAACCAACCCAAACGGAAAGTCGCAAACCGCAAAAAAAAAAAAAACTGAAATCCAAACCAAACTGCAAGTTTTCGGATTAGTTTGGTTTTTTTTTTATAGAAATTGAGCGGTTTGGTTCGGTTTCAGTTTCTAGCTGAAAATCTAAACCAAACCGAACCAAACTGCATATTTACATATTATATATATTTTTTAATTTTTATTTTAGTACGTGTGACATTGCCCATTAGGTGCGGATTGCGTTTCAGTTTCACTATTTGCATTTCACTTATTTCTGTGTTGCATTTCACTTACACACTACTGGCTACACAATTCACGTTTCACTTACCATTACCCTAAACCCTAATATTCTTCTTCTTCTTTCTACAAGTACCAGCGGGCAGCGGCGCACCTCAAAACCCTAATTGAGTATTAAAAGAAATATTAATTCTTTGATTGTTTTAATTTCTGCAGAATGAAGAATGAAGGCTTGGATTGTTTGACATGCAATTATTGGAGACTAAGGATGAAGAATTGGAAGATTGGAATCATTATTCATATGTTTTTATGTTTTACTTGAATTATTGTTGTAGCAGATTTTTATGAATTATTTGGATCTATTGACTGTTTTATGTTTTTATGTTTTACTTGAATTATTGTTGTAGCAGATTTTTATGAATTACTTGAATTATTTGACTGTTTTATATTTTTATACTTTATTTTCTTAAGGAATATTTAGATCTACAACATGTTAATTTTTATTATGATTATAAACAAGATTTTATAATTAAAAAGAAACCAAAAAAACCGCCCAAACCGCACCGCATAGATTGGTTTGGTTTGGTTTGGATTTTTTAAAAAAAAAAAATCCAAATCGAACCAAACCGCATGTTAATTTATTGTTTGGTTCAGACGTAATTTTGAGAAAAAAACCACCCAAACCGCACCGCGAACACCTCTATGTTGAGACCTAGCCTGTCTTATTTGGCTAAGATGTATTATTTTAGATTTTTCTCTATCAATTTGGTGAATTTTTTCTACCCACATCTATTAATATGCTCAACCCATATCCCTCATGATGAAGAGCCTAATTTAAGTATTCTCTCTCCCAATTCCCTTTGCAAAGGTGGAATCATAAACAATATTAAGTATAAAGATGTATGCAGAGACACGACAAAGTAACTCTAACTCTATCCCTAAAAATGCAATGTTGAGATACCCTTTCCCAGTTTTGTAGTCATTACCATTTCACAATGAATAACCCCTAAAACTAATGCATGTAAGACTTTCATTGTGTTTCTATTAAGGATTACAGTCTCCCAAGTGACTAACCCCTAAAGATGATGCAAGAATGAATGATACATGAAATTAAAATAAGAAAGGATAATAGGAAAGAAAACACCTGATTATATTGATAGATATGAATCATTACAATACATCTGTTGGCTTTTTAGGCCTGCCAGGCCCTAACTAAGGGGGATTTTAGCCTCTTATTGTCATAAGAGACTTTTACACTTTAGGGGATTGAGGTGAATGGAAGAAGATGATGGATGACTAAAGAGAGAGGGTTTCCCCTAAGGGATAGACCCAATGCGTAGGGTGTGAGACTTTGTGTCTTTTTCTTTTGCTTCCTTCTCTTTATATAGGCACTAGGTAGCTTAACTTTCACGCTGACTTCGGGCTTAGCGTGAACTTTCACGCTAAGCGGACTTTCCAATTCTTCCAATTTTTCCTCGTGCTTAGCGTGTGTTGCACACTGAGCGAGAATGCGCTCTGGGCCTGTCTTGCGCGCTAAACGGACTTTCCAATTCTTCCAATTTTTTTTCAAGTTTTTTTCTTCTAGTTTTTGCATCAATTTTTCCTCTAAAGCACTTGAAATCTTCTTCTTTTGAATTTTGCTAATAAAAAATAGCAAAGATGTTAATTTCTTCATTATTTCATTAAAAACAATAATAAAGTAAAGAAATTACACCCACTTATTAATCCAAATTGACTATCAAATTAGTTTATATTTCGCAGTTATCAACCTCCTACTTTGCTTTGATTGGCAAGAAAATGCTGAACGAACTCAAAGCCATCGCCTCCACACCACATGTCAAGATAAAATTTCCAACCTTGATGGGAGAGATCATAACTATCAAGGAAGACCAGAAGCAGGCCCGACAATGCTATGTTGAAAGCTTAAAGGTGATATCCTCTTATTCAAGATCCAAATAAGCCTTATCTCACATCTGGTGGTAGCAGTCAAGTCATGAGCATGGACGACGGGTCCCCAATCCGAACCCCGACAATTTACAAAGCAAGTATGGGAGATCAAGATAACATATTCGATGTGGATTTGCGTGACGACACCATTAACAAAGGCCCAAAGCCTATTGAGGAACTTGTCAAGCTATAGCTCGGACCCAAACCTAGGCAATGTACACAGCTTAACACGAACCTTACCAGTCATAAGTACAAATGTATAGCTGATGTCCTACGCAGGAACACAAACCTATTCACATGCCAATCATTTGATATGCCAGGTATTCACCTTACCATCATATGTCACAAACTGCCTATATGCCCTCATGCTAAACTAGTTTCACAGAAGAAGAAGAAGAAGAAGTGTTAGAGATAGGGGAGCAACATGAACAACATGAAGACTAAAGCTTGGAGCTTGGAGAAAATCTTGAAGATGTTTTGTCTTTTACATGCCTAACTCCCTTGAGTGGTATTTGTATTGGTTGTTATATTGAATGTTGCATCTTAGTCCATATCATATATTTTGTGCATAATGCATCATCATGAGTAAGTTAGAAGAAAAATTTCTAAGATAGAAAAGTTTCTTCAGAAGGAAAAACTCTTTGTTTTAATCGATTATAACCTTATCGTAATTGACTACACAAGTTGTCTGAAGCTTACAGTATGTCTCGTATTGGTTTAATTGATTACAACCTTATCGTAATCGATTACATAATTGTTTTTGAGACAGTGACTGGTTTATTTAGG
Organism: Glycine max; assembly: GCF_000004515.6. Lineage (NCBI taxonomy): Eukaryota > Viridiplantae > Streptophyta > Magnoliopsida > Fabales > Fabaceae > Glycine > Glycine max. Next base: position 36,574,957 of record NC_038251.2, read on the forward strand.
AGTCTTTGCTTTCATCGATTACCATGTGATATAACCAATTACTTCTCTTTCTATAAGTGTTTCAAAAGTGAACAAGAACACTTTAATCAATTACTTTGAGTATCTAATCAATTACATTGTTCTTGAGCTGTTTCCAAGTTTTCGGAAGAACACTTTAATCAATAAAAAATAATCTTATTGATTACTTGATTTAATCAATTACGGGTGATTATAATTATTTTCTCTATAAATAACCAGCTTGTGTTGTCTTCATAACACAAATGAAATAAACTTATGAATGAGCTAAGATCATGTGTTGTTATTAGTTAAAGAAAGAAGAGAAGAAAAGTGTTTAGAAAAAGTAACTCACACCTTCAAATCTTTTTGATTTTGAAGATCTTTTGTGACAAGTGAGTTGTGTCACTTTCTAGAGTTCAAGAAGAACACCTCTTCAGTCAAGCAAGATTTTGCAGAAAAGATTGATCAGGTTGTATCTATCTTTACTCTTGATTTTCGTGTATGCTTTTACACATCTTTTTTGTTTGTGCATGAATCACTGAAGACATGCTAGAATAGGTGTTTCTAGTTTGGGCTAATGGTAGGTTTCTCTTAGATTCTTATCACAAAGGACCCTAGTATTGAGTGCCTAAGTCTCTTTTTTCATGGCGGGAATCGAAGATTGATTGTGATTGCTTGTAAGGATTCTATATGCATGGTGAAAATCAAATTTTGATTTTGGATTAGATAACTAGATTAGCTTCTCTAATGTTAGAGGATGAACCCGTATAAAAAAGTTGTGTAATTCTACTATTAACTTGAGGCTTTTAAGAAAAACCCATTTTTCCTAAAAAAAATCTTTTGGGGGATTTTACTGTATTTTGTTTGAATGTGTAAACATAGTGATTATTTGTAGCCTTGTTAGAGCATGTTGAGTCAAATAGGTATTCATCAAGGACTCAGATGTTGAGTGTATCTTTATGCATGTGAAATGTTGTGATTGGTTTATTTTTTATCATCGCTTTTTTTTTTTCTATAGGGAAAGTCTACTTCCTCAGTGCCTAAAGAAGAGCTTGGATGGTGTACTTGGACTTATCTTCACATTTATGCAGCTCAGGTTTGATCACTGCAATTTGTATTACTGATCTATTGATATTGATCTCCTCCGTTTCTTTTAATCATCTAGTTTTGTCATGTATTCTGCTCCCCAAAAATTGCTCTTCCTTGTTGCATAAGTATTGAATTATTTTATGTGAGGAGACAAATGTACTAGCGAGTGCTGACCATTTTTAAATATAGAGTTCTGAATGATCTTATTCTCTTTTCAGTATCCGGACAAACCTATAAGACAATAGAAGAAGGATGCAAATTAAAGAACGGTTATCTTCCTTCGTTCCTTCCTTTGTCCCTAGTTATAACATACCCATATTTCTCTGAAATTCCCACATATTGTATGTATTTGCAACATTACGAGTTATTTATTTTTTTAACCATCCTACTGTATGTGAATATGATTTGACATGGCATAAGGTCAACATGTTCTATTACTAAGTTTTGACCTTAATCGTCTCTGACTCTCCAATTTAGCTCTTATGGATCTTCATATAGTAGCCTTTTTCAAAGACTCATGTTTTTTATAAACTACTAGGAGTTGAAAAACTAAAAGCTTATAAGCTAGTTAAATGAATTGAAATTATTTTGTAAGATTAAATAATAAGTTAGCAGTAAAAAGAGTTTACAAATAAATCAGTGAGGATAAAAATGTAAAAAAAAAAGCTAATAACATAAAATCTAACTTATTTTCATATGGTAGTTGAAGTAGTTTATGAAAATAAAATAAAAAATACTAAAATAAGTTTATGTAACAAACAAACTTAGCTAAATTAATTAGCTTATAAGCTAGTCAAAATAGTTTATAAGTTACTAGAGTGACTTATCAAACACACTCTTAATGAATTATTTGCTTCAATTTTCACATGTTGCAGTACTATGTAGTCTTCCAAAATTTCTACTCTACTTGATCTGTTTTACATAAGTGCTTCTTTACATGGTTGGCTGACAAAAGCTCATGAAACCGTCTTTGGCTTGTGGGTTTTGTTGGTGTAAGCCATTTTTAGTGTATTAATGGGTATGTCCTGTTAAAACTTGCTCGAAATATACTTTTATAATGGGAAATCTAGAGTTTAGAAATGCTCCAAATATTTTTATTTGTTTAAAATTTGCATAGTATACAACAGTTTGCTAGTAGTTAAGAAGACATTCTTATGTTTTTTCATACCTGAAAAGAAAGTGCCCCTTTTGTTATACATAGCTTAAAAGCTGAATCAGTTGATATAGGCTTGGTCAAACTTTTTGGATTTATTTTCAGTGTTACTTTATATAAGTCACAATATTATGGATGATCCTTGCAGCCCATTCTTGTATGTTGAATTTTAACAAGGTAAAATGGATTTGTGCATTGTCCACACATTATTCTTAAAGGGCTTTTACTAAAGGGATCTAGTTCAATTAGTTGAATAGGGTAAGTGAGTTATTGTAAATCCCTGTACGGGTACTTGTCTTCGATTTCAATAGATCAACTAAAAATTAAAAAAAAAGAAGCTTAAAGGGCTCTTGCTCGAGGTGTTTTTGTGTTATATAAAACCGATTATAACTTTATAAGCCTCCTCTTACCAACTTGAGCTTTTAAATGAGTTGGCCCTTGACAGTTTATACTGAACTAGCTGCTGTTTTTAGCCTTAGCAAACTAACTGGTGTACCTGCCATAATTTCCGATTGACAGTTGATGTTCTTTTTAACAGCCTTGACAACGAGTATTCCCCTGTGAATGAGTCAATGCAAAGTGGGGCAAACTGGAATGTGAACACAACGCATGTGAAATTACTGGAAGTACATCAATTTTTGGGAAGAGAAAGTAGAAATCTATTTAAAAATGATAGCTATTATACATACTATGTGAGGTGTGTTAAATTTAGAGATGTAGTTGGCTAGTTGCGAAAGCTTGTCAAATTTTTACATGAATTATCCTGTCTCTCCTATAATGAATTAAGCTGTTTTTGTGTAATGTTGGTAACATCACTTGAATTACCAAAATTTCTTAAAGAATTTAATTGAACTACATTGACAATGTGATTTCTTCTATTATTATTCAAGATTTGAATGCGACCGAAGAGAGTACAAGATTTGGATTCAATAATAAAATAGAAAACTATCAATAACAATATTTTTAAATTACAAATTCATGTCAAATCCAAAGAAATTCCACATCTGCGGTGATATATATAGTTTAAATTCATATATATAATAAAATATGAATATTTACCCACTTGGTTGCCGTTTGTGTAGAACATGAAACATGAATCATAGATTGCATGCACTCTTTATTCCACTGAGATTTGAGTCACAGTTTATGATTCATGTACAAGTGTGAGAAAGGAAACGTTGAGTATTACATGTTTTAGGTTCTCCCTCAAGAGGCAAACCTATAAGATACATAGTATCCCAATGCAGTAATGACCAGAACAGCAGCACCAATATTTGCAACTATTTTTTTCTCTTCCTCATTTAATATCCCTTCTGCTATTTTGGTGAAAACCTGGGACATAGGACCCACCTTTTCCATTGCATTCTCTTCACTCTTCCCTTCCCTTTTGGAATCACTTCTGCTGCTGGATTGTTTTTCCTTTTTCTTCTGAACTTTTGGGACAGAACTTTCTGCTTCCTTGGCTAATAATTTCTCTGTCTTGGTTTCTTTCTCTTCAAAATCCTCCTCCTCCTCCTTATCTTTCTCGGGCTTTGTTAACTCAGAAGGTTCGTCTTTAACTTCCTTCTTTGAGATCCTTTCCTTCTCTACATCTTCAACACTTTTTTCCTTTGACTTATTTTCCTCCCATTGCTCCTTAACTGATAGCTTTCTAGTAACATTTGTTATTGCAGGTCTTGACTCACGTTCCTCTTCACCCTTTTGGGGTCCTTCAGATGTTTTGACTTTGGTTAGCATTGTTGGTGTCGATTTTGCTTCAAATTCCTCTTCATCCTTTTGGGGTCTTTCAGATGTTTTGACTTTGGTTATTATTGTTGGTGTTGGTTTTGCTTCAAATTCCTCTTCACCCTTCTGAGGCCTTTCAGCTGTGTTGACTTTGGTCAGCATTGTTGCTGTTGGTTTTGCTTCAAACTCCTCTTCACCCTTTTGGGCTCTTTCAGCTGTTTTGACTTTTGTCAACATTGTTGGTTTTGATTTTGATTCAAATTCCTCTTCACCTTTTTGTGATCTTTCAGCTGTTTTGACCTTGGTTAGCATTGTTGTTGTTGGTTTTGACTCAACAACCTCTTGACCCTTTTGAGACTTTTCATATGTTTGCATTGTCGCTACCCTTGGTGGTGGTGTTGGTTTTGGCACCAATTCCTCTTTCAGCTTTTGATCCTTAATTGGTTCTGAAAGGATTTGAGAATCCTTTTTTTGTTGTGCCTTTAAGTCAGGGCTTGGTGGTAAAACACTTTTCTTCTCTTCAATTGGTTCTTCCACTTTACTAGTAGTTATTGTAGGTTGTGGTGGAGTGGTGTCTTGTACATTTTCTGTGGGCTTTGCTTCACCTTTCTCTTGGGATGTTCCCACTTCTTGTTGTTTAGGAGCAACTTGAGAAGTGATCTTCTTTGGCATTGTAAGGGTGAGAATTGGAATCTCAAACTTGCCCTGAAGTGCCTCAGGCTCACAATAGTCAGGAATGGGATATGATTGGTCCATTTTGTGCCATTTGTTGCCTTGAAGTGGTCTTTCTCCTGTAATCCTCACCGTTCTTGAAGAGGCCACATATGTAATCTTTACATTCTCTCTTGGAAAACCTATAAAAGCAAGAGAGAAAATTGGTTTTAGTTTGACACAAATGTTAAGATGGTACAAAAAAAGGGGGAAAAATGAAAAATAGATTTATAAACCACCCAATTTTAAAGATGTAGCGTTGTTGAGTTACAATTTGGTAAAATTGATTTTAATGAAAACGATTTTGAACTGTTAAATGTGAACTATATATTCAAATTGAAAATCCCCCCCCCCCTAGTGACAATCAATGTTGTAAATGAATGAGCAGGAGTTGAATTGTTAGAAATTACTATATTTGATTATTCAGAAGTAATTTAACAATTACAACTTACTCTCACAACAATATCTATACATATCTAGACATGACAATGAGGCGGGGCGGGACGGGTACGGGTATTGTTTCCCCAATTCCTTATCCCGACTTCCCAATATATCTCCGTATCCGTACCTAATATCCGACGGGTTTAAGTTTATTGTACCATCCCCATACCCGTCGGGTATTGGGTATCCCCGATTCCGTCCCATACACGATTCAAATTAGAAAAATATTTTTTCTCTAAAAAAAATATTAAAAATTTAATTTTTGAAAAAATAAATTGATTGTTAAACATATATTTTTAACTACTTATATATCAATAAATTTATTATAACGCGTGTGTCTACAAAAATAGTTAAGAAAATAATATTAAATTATGTAATAATTCTAAAATAAAATTAACTAATAATAAAAATTCTATGTCATTTGATTAAATTATGCAAAAATCCTAAAGATTTTAAGTGGCGGGGCGAGTTCGGGTTTGGGGTCAGGACAGGTCTAATAATTCCATACCAGTATCCGTATCCGACTTTTGGTTATCGGGAAAAACCCGAATCCGAACCCATACCCGGTCAACTCAGGTATTATCCGTCAAAGTCGGGACGGATTTGGACGGGTACCCACGGATACAGATTTTCTTGTCATGTCTATACATATGTACATGATGAACAAGCCAGGCATTTTGTGATCATTAGCAACTTTATTCATGAAATTGTATGATATTATTTTATATGCATCTTACTAAATAATTAAAGAGTAAACTCAATGTATATTAAAATAAATTCCATAAATTTCGCATAATAATAATAATAATGTGCAAAAATATATTTTTAATATTTTTGTGCCATAATATTTATTAGAATACAAAAAGGGCACTGTATTTTAAATCGCCTTCCATCAATTGAATTAATTTTATAGTTCAAAATTATTAATGAAATATTCCGTCAAAATTAAGTATTGTCAATATACATTTCTTTTGTTATTTCTTAGGATATAAGATGATAAACACAATTAAAGAATCTCAAATGAAACGTTATAATCGGAATTCAGATATGGAAGAAAGCATTTAATAATAATAAAAATGAAGAAATACGTACACATATTTATTGATTTATAATTGAAAGAAAAGCATCAATTAAGAAAAAAAAGTATATAAAATTTGCAAACCAGGAATATAAACACGCAGAATGTAAGCTTCTGGGAGGTCTTTTGTCTCTGATCGTGGCTCCAAAGTCTCGTACACGCGACGAACAGAAAGTTGTGGACGGAATTCTCTTTGTCTGAAAGCCATAGAATCTGTGTTGAGGCTAAATAGTAATTTCTTAGTTTTTATATACTCACTAAATAATTGCGGCTGAATGTTTTGAATTGAATTAGTTTGGTTTTTCAATTTTCGTTGCATCTATGTTTATATAAGGTGTGGATATTGATTGTTATGCTGTTAACCGGTTTTCTTGTCAAGGAGACAATTCCTTGTTTGCATGTATGCTGTGGTTTGTTGATGAAATTGGGTTGGCCGGGTTTTCCTTTTTCCTTGCTGAGCATGAATTATACAAGGAATAACTTCTTTGGCCATGAAAATAATATAATTGTTCTTTGTTTTGCCCACACACTTGCAATGCTAGCCATGCAATATTCACGAATAATATTTTTTTAGTCATAAGAAAAGGGCTGAATGAATTTTTATTGGAAAAAGGCTATAATATATTGCAGCACTCACTTACGTATCATCATAATGTGAAATAGAGCTGTACGTAATTGTTTATTGTTATAAGCATTGTTGCCAGCAATCGCTATTTAGTTATATTCCTATCATCTATGTTATATATTATTTTCTCTGTACATAATTTGGTAGTTTTTTTTTCTTTTAATTTGTATTCCATCGGGATTAGCATAAATTTTTTGTGTCGGTGACATCTATTTATCTATTTAATTTAATTGAAATCTATTTATCTATTTAATTTAATTGAAATTAAATTATACTCATGTAACTTATAAGTTATAAGAATTAAATAGAATGTGATTAATTTCTATTGATTCAGCCATTTAATTATAATCATACATTTAAGGTTAATTAAAATTTTAATTCTGAACTTTTTCAAATTTTAACTTTTAGTCCCCGAATCAGTACTAAACATCCCCTGTAATTATACATGCTCCCATAGCAATAACATATTTAGCTTTGGACATTTGTTCATATAATTGAATTAAAGAAGGAGCCATTTTCATAGTGATTGTGCCCACGGTTAAAACTAGGTCTGCTTGTTGAGGATTTGATCGTGATACTAGTCCATAATGATCAAAGTTAAATCGTGATCCTATTAATGAAACAAATTCAATGAAACAACAACTAGTACCATAAAGAAGTGGCCGAAAATTGGATAATCTTGACCAATTTGAAAGTACATTTAATATAGTTGAAATAACTGAATTTTTGGTTGATAAAATATTGACTGGTTAATGGTAAGTAAAGTTTGGGGAGGACTATGCTTTTGTGATTTTCTGTAACAATTTTTGACCCACCTCATGTTGTGTGTAGAATTGGAAAAGTTGGGCAAGGAACTTAGGTTGATCAAAGGATACCCCTATAAGGAGCAAGGGGGTTCAACATCCACATGGGACAGGGTGTCAACAACTTTATTGACTACGTTTTTTTGCCAGAGTTTGAATGGTAGATTCAAAAGTGCTTCCCAAGTAAGTAATGATGCCATTTTTGAACTGTGGATGTGATGGCAAACATATATCTCTCATATGCGGATGCCACTTGCATTTGGGATGACAATTTGTGACTGAAGAAGGCGATGGACTGATCTTTTTTTGATACAACAACCCCTACGACCATACTTGAAGCATCCATCTTAACATCAAAGGGCAAAGTGAAGTCAAGAAGGCCCAACACAGGTAAGGTGATCATGGTATTTTTTAGCGTGTGGAAGGCATCTATAGCCCTGGCATCCAAATCAAATGAGTTTTTCTTGAGAAATTCTATCAAGGGCCCTACAATGGAGGCATACTATTTGACTAATCATTTGTAAAAGCCAATGAGGCCAAGGAAAGCGTGCAAAGTAGAAGCTCAATGTGGAGGAGGCCAAGAGGCAATAGCCTGCAACTTCTCATGGTCAACGATGACACAAGTAGGTGAAATAACATGCCCTAAGTCACTTGGAAAATTTAAGGTATAATTAATGTTTCTGTAACACTTTTAAAACTTGGCATAGGTGGTCTAAATGAGTGGATGGATCCAGGCTATAGATATGGGGGGATATCACTAAAACACACCAAGACAAATTTGTGAAGGTAGGGTCAAAAGACATCATTTATGGTGACTTGAAAGGTTGAAGGTGCGTTCATTAAGCCAAAAGGTTCCAGAAGAGGATATTACTAGCATTAAAACCAGAAGAGGAACTCAAAATGGCCATCAATCATGTTGTATGTTGTCTTAAACACATCATCTAGGTGAAGTATGATTTGTTGTAACCCTAACCTCAAAGAGATCGAATTACTAAAGGTTCCAGGAAAGGATATTACCATCATCAAAACCCACCTTGGGTAAATAGGAACATGTTAAAGACACAATGGAGGAGACACTATAGGTTGAGAAACACTACAATCATGGAGCACCAATGAAACAATGGTGGAAAGGAATCATTTTTTAAAAGGATTACTAAGGGACCTCCCCTGGTTTCGAAAAGAAAGTGTTGGTAGAAATGGAAGATGATAACGATGTGGTGACTGATTGTTTTGAATCGAGTTTCGAAGATTCCATCAAAGATATGTGTGGAATTGTTTCGATTTTACATGTTGAATTCACTAAGGAATATCCAGCTTGTATAATCATAGCAAATTATGCTCAAGAGGATTGTTTTGTGGATCCCAAAAGCTATTTGGGTGACCCAAGTTTCTTACTTCACTCCTCAACACAATATTGTTATTTTCAATCCTCCCTCGGACAAAATGAAATCACACATGAAGCCACTTAACCTGACTGCCATGGTAGAGGATCAGATTGTTAACAAAATTTTGGTAGATGGAGTAGTTACCAATATCCTACCCAAATCCATGCTTAGGAGATTTGTTGTACACTTGAGATAGGCAAGTGCACCTACTCCACTTGTAGTAAGAAACAACGTATTGAGTTATCATGTCCACAAAGACTTGTATAATAACAAAGAAATTAGATATATTTTGTAATCCATGTTAAAATAAATCAGTCTTCACCACCACCGTCATCGTCGCCACCATTTCCATCATATCAACCACCACCACCTTTACCAGCGTTGTCACCACCACTACCTTCGTGCCACCACTCACTGCCATTGTCATCCCCACAACCACCACCACCACCCCATCACTTTTGTTGCCACCAACACCATCTCCATCAGGTATTGTCTAGTCTATTTATGCATCTTTGTTTGTAATGCAAATTATTTAATATAACTCTTAAGGGATTAGGAGCAATATTAGGTGATTTAGGCTCTCTCAGTTGAGGGATCATGGTTAGAGTAGATTAGTAGATACGAGCAATAATCATATTCATGTTAAAAAGAGAAAAAATCTTTTACCATTGCATAACAAGAAGTTCTAGCAAGCGGAGCCCCCAACACGTTCCATAACTCATCACCAACACCATCTCACAACTCCTAGCATTTTTTTTCTTACTCTTTCATGTTCCTCGCTTTGTAGTTAATTTACATTAATTTATATTTGTACTTAATCAATGAACAAGATTCGATTTGAGTCATAAATTGCTTAAACATTAGATATATATGTAACTCTGAGTTCGAGCAAAGTCCTTGTGGACTCGATACTCCGTCTTACCGTTTTATTACTACTTGTACGAATTGGTACGCTTGCCAAGGAGTCAACAAGTTTTTATGGTCGGATCCTTGAATTTTTGTGGCAGAATTCTTTGAATAACAACACTATAGTTTCCTTTTATCACAATGCTTTCATTATTGATGTACTTCCCTTTCTTTGTAAGGAGATCTTTTAGGAATTTGGTGTACATCGACATCTATTGTCAAGCTTCACCAAAGCGAATGATGACCTCCAGCTTCTTGAAAATGTCCAGGAAGCAAGCAAAATACCGCTCTTTTTTCTTCTTGGAAGGCACCAAAGAGTATGGGATATCCTTCACAGGCACAGATGGTGCTTCCTTCCTCGCCTCTCTAGCCATCTGGCTCTTGGTCTTAGAGATTAAGACCTCACCATCAATCTCCTTAGAATTTTTTTTCTTTTTCTACTTCTTTATTTTTCTCTTCTTCTAAAGCTCTCTCGTTATTCTCAACCTCTTTCTTTTTTCTCTCATCCTCTACTTTCTCTTTTCTCACATTTTTTCCTACTTCCTCAACTCTATCTTCCTTTTCTAGACCCTTTTTTTTTCTCATACTTCTAGTGAGGACTGCCTTGCACTCATCCTTTGGGTTTTTCTTTGTGTTAGCCACAAATTTCCCATTTGATTTCTCAGCTAACTGCTTAGCAAGTTGGCCCACCTGCACCTCCAGATTCTTAATGGTTGACTCAGTGCTCTTATGATTGGAAATATAGACTTGCATGAACTGAGTTAGAGTGTCCTCAAGCTTGGTGGTTCTCTTATACAGATTAGGGGGTCGATTGGACGGACCGCACCTTGGTCCTTGTTGAAGTTGTTCCCAGGATGGAACCTCTAAACTTGACCTTGGTTCTGAGAAAAGTTACATCCCTAATGATAACATGCATTCCCTCCTTGATAATACCCTTGGTGGTCCTGATTGGCCATGTAATTGACCTCTTTTGATGCTTCCTCTTGAGCCATGCACATAGCTGACTCATAAGCTCTGCCACATAGACTACATCCCCTAACTTGGATCACAGAAGATGAAGCAAGCTGCACAGAATGCAACTATTGGTGAAGTTTGTTCAATGTCTTTGTAAGGATCTCGAGTTGCTTAGCCAGGAGTTTGTTTTGAGCAAGTAATGCATCTTGAGAAGTGAGCTCAAGAAGACTCTTCTTTGCAGGCGTGTGGGATCTATCACAAAGAATGGCATGGTCACTGGTTGCCATATTCTCTATAAGCTCCATAGCTTTATCAAGAGTCTTCAGTTTAATCTTTCCACCGACAAAAGTATCTAGAAGTTGCTTTCAATGGGGTTGTAAGCCATCAATAAATATGTTTAGCTAAACTAGGTCACTAAACCCATGAGTGAGAGTTCTACGGAGCATACCACAAAAGTGGTCTAGAGCTTCACCCAATAACTCATCGGGAAACTAGTGGAATGAGGAAATTTTTGCCTTCCCCTCTGCTGTTTTGGACTCCTAAAAGCACTTCCTCAAAAACTTCTCAACTACCTCCTTCTAGGTTCTCAAGTTAATTTGAATGAGTGAAGCCATCTTTTTGCTTCACCAGCCTAGGAAAATGAGAACAGATTAAGGCGAATGTCATCTTCTGAAACTTCTTCAATCTTGACCGTATTACATATTTCTATGTAAGTGGCCAAATTAGCATAAGGATCTTCACCGGGCAGACCATGGAAGAGGTTGCCCTAAATCAGCTGGATGAGGGAATGTGGATATGAAATGTTGGCCGCTTGTACATCTGGTCGCATAATACTGGAGAATTATTGTGGTGTTGAGGAACTAGAGTAGTCCTCTAAGGTCATTCTTGGTGGCCAATCTCCAACCAATGAGTGCTCCTCAAAGACAGGATGAGGGGTGGACACCATCGGGTCCTCCAAATCAAAGGGGAATGTTGGGGATGACGCAAAGAAAGAGGCTCCTCCTTCTCCTTGATTAGCCTACCTTTCTTATTTCTCTCTTTTTCTCCTACTTGTTCTCTAGTGCCTCAATCTTCGGGTTCAATGAGACAAAGTCTACCTCTGAAGTCTTACCTCACATACAAGAAGGAAAGCACTAGAGACCAGGTTAACAAATCAAAGAATTAAATGTACTAACAGAATTAAGATAAAGAATAAAAAATAATTGCTTAAAATCGGAATATATTCAATTACTGAGTACAAGGGACAAAGTCCCCGACAACAATGCCAAAAAATTGTTGACTTCTTGGCAAGTGTACCAATTCATACAAGTAGTAATAAAAGCTAAGACCGAGTATCGAGTCTACATGGACTTTGCTTACTCAGAGCTATATATATATATATATATATATATATATATATATATATATCAAATTTTTAAGCAATTTGTGACTCAAATTGAATCTTGTTCATTGATTAAGTACAAATATAAATTAATGTAAAAGCGAGGAACATGAAAGAGTAAGAAAACAAAAGCTCGGAGTTATAAGATGGTGTTGGTGATGAGTTATGGAATGTGTTGGGGGCTCTGCTTGCCAAAACTACTCTTTATGCAATTGTAATAGATTTTTCTCTTTTTAACATGAATATGATTATTACCCAGATTTACTAACCTACTCTAATCATGATCCATCATGTGAGAGAGCCTAAATCAACTAATATTGCTCCTAGTCCCTTAAAAGTTATATTAAATAATTTGCATTACGAACAAAGAAGCATAAACAAGCTAGACAATACCACTCTATCCCTAGATATGGATCACTTGGATGTTCTTCCAAAGTTCTTACCATATAAACATTTCCCAATGTCTAAATCCTAAACTAGTACATGAAAATGGATTATCAAACCATAGACATGTGAATGAGCACAAAAAAGAATAATAATATCAACATCATATTTATAGACAGTTTAGAATCATTACATCAAAGAGAGTTTGGTTTGCAGAACTCCCAACAAAGGGTGGTTTTAGCTTGTCATTGTCATGAGAAACTTACAAGTATAAAAGGTGGAATGAAATGAAAGAAAATGGAAGAGAAATGGATCAGCGACAGCTCCAAAAATTGGATTTCCTTTAACAATAGCTTCCTTGAGCTTTTCTTTTGCTTTCCTCTACTTCTTGCATTCTTCGTGTTGAAGGAATTGAATAAATGAATCCTCTTTTTAAATATCTTCACCAATTGATTGGCTAATCAAAAATTCCTTGTGCCCTTAGCACAATGCTCGTGCTAAGTGCACATGTCCAATTGGATTAAGTGGACACGCACTAACCCGCAGGATGTACGCTTAGTGTGCTTGCACGTGATAGTTGTCTTCCAGTGTGACTTTGTGCGGTAAGCGGACTTGCTTAGGCTGAGCGGTTTTGACTTACGAAGCAAGGATGTCGTGCTGAGTGAGACACTTCAGTTCTTCAATCCTCTTTCATACCTCCTTCTCTATAAAAAATACAACCAAAATTACTAGAAAATCATTAATTTAGCATCTTTTGGATAAGAACTCAAAAGAAGGTAAGTTCTTGTTGTTTTAACACAAAAGTAGCAATAAAAGAGAAAAAAAAAAGATAATTGCTATGTGATTTTAATATACAAATAACGTATGCATAACATTTATCAACAATGTTTGTCGAAATAACAAAATCACAAAAATTGGCAATCAATTGCTTACAATGTCTTTTGAAATGGCAGAAAGTGCCTAACTGAGAAATTAAGAGAATCAGCTAGATTAAATAATATTTAATTTAATAAAGATAAAAAATATTCTCCATGATTTTTTTGATATTCGAATTGCTCTCTTAAAAATAGGAAGCGATTTCCATTTTGTTTAGGCAAAATTGTAAAATTCGTCCCTCACTTTATCTCTAATTATGGATTTGATCCCCCTATAATTTAATTCACAAATTTGGTCCCCGGTTTTATAAATCCCTGCAAAATTGGTTTTGGAAGCCCAATTTGGACGTTGACTGTTAACCTCAGACGTTGACTGCCACGTGTCAACGTCTGAGTGATTCCCTGTAAAGACTTCATTTTTTAGGTAAAATTGCATTTTTGGTCCCCCAGTTTTACTCCAATTTCGATTTTGGTCTCCCTATAGTTCAATTCACACATTTCGTCCCCGAGTTTTATAAATCCCTTTATAAATTGTTCCTGCAAAATTGGTTTTTTTGAATGGTTTAGCCACTGGTGCTAAAGACATGGTAGGTCTTGATAAATCTCACACTTCTTTTTCATTGCAAGTTTTTCACTCACTTGGAACCCAGAGAAAAATCACTCTTTGTCTCTCTCCCACTTCCGGGATTGTTCAACTTGGGAAAGTGGCGCATGAATTCCAACCTGGGTCTGAAATTTTCAGATCTCTTACTTTAACAGGTTCTGTAATAACCTCCTATTTTTTTTTCTTTTTTTGCTCCTCCATGCGGTATTATGTGTATACGACTGCTTAAGTGACCTATGTATGACAATGTTATTTTTGTTTGAAATTTGAAATACAACATCTCCAATAATGAAATTTGACTGAATTTATAAAGGGATTTATAAAACTGGGAACCAAATGTGCGAATTAAATTATAAGGGGACCAAAATTGAAATTGGAGTAAAACTGTGGGACCAAAAGTACAATTTTACCTAAAAAAATGAAGCCTTTACAAGGAACCACTCAGACGTTGACACGTGACATTGACATGTGGCAGTCACACGTGACATTGACACGTGGCAGTCAACATCTGAGGTTAACGGTCAACGTCCAAATCGAACTTTCAGGACCAATTTTGCAAGGATTTATAAAACTGGGGGCTAAATTTATGAATTAAATTATAAGGAAACCAAATCTAAAAATTGGAGATAAATTGGGGACCAAAAATACAATTTTACCTTTTATTTAAGATTTGAAATGCAAATCAGTTGGTTTGTGGATGAGGAGAACGTGCCAAGAATATAGGAGCAGTTATCAAAAGGTGGATCAGTTATAATATACAATTGTCATCTGATTTCAACAACCAAAATCGAAGGATTGAATGTAAAATCAACATATGGTTTTTGGAAGAGGATAACATGCCTAGAATATAGGAGTAGTTATCAGAAGGTGGATCAACTAAAATATACAACAGTCTAATGAATTTCAGCAATTGTCAGTCAATTTGAGCATCCAAAATCACTTGATTAAAAAATAACGTCATGTCATGTTCTAGGTAGTTAGTAAGTGGGAAATAACGAACTGGTTTAGTAGTGGATACAAGTTCTTAGTCTATAATAGACCTTATACTTTAAATTTAAGAACAAAGTGAATCCAAAACACAAATCTATTTTATCTTTCATTCATTTTACTTTTCTTTACTATTTCTATCTTTATCACTTTAATTTAAAGCTTTCCTTTATTTATAGCCTTTCCACTTTTACTTTTTTAGCAAATCCTATCTTTTTTTCTTCCTTTTCTTTTCAAGTACATCAAATATTTTCCAGATTAAATTAAGAACTCATTATTGAGAAGCAAATTTACACACTTTGGAATCATGTTGAAGCCGTTAATTAACCGATTCAAATGATTGATTTTCACGAGACAACATAAAAATCGCGAGATTTTGTAAATTTTGAAATAAAAATAATGAGCAAAGTTTTTGGATAAGTTGAATTGTTAGGAATTATTTGTTTGTTTAGAAGGGATTAAACAATTACAACGTACTGCATATCTATATGATAAAATAGGCAATTTTGTTATCGACTATTAACTTTATTCATGAATTGTATGATATATTATTTTTAACACATTCCTCGTCATTAAGTAAATTTTATTTCCAGTAAAAAAATAAATTTTATATCTATCTTACTAAATAATTAAAGAATAATGTTTTTCTTAAAGATAATAATAATGTGTTAAAATATATATTTCTAATATTTCTGTGTCATAATATAATATTTATTAGAATACAAAATAGCACTGTATTTTAAGCCGCCTTCATCAATTGAATTACTTTTATAGTTCAAAATTGTTAATAAAATCTTCCGTCAAAAATTAAAAAGTATTGTCAATTTACATTTCTTTGTTGTCTATTAGGATATAAGATGATAAGCACAATTAAAGAATCTCAAATGAAACATTATAATCGGAATTGATCATATATGGAAGAAAACATTTAATAATAATAAAGAGAAGAAATACACATATTTATTAATTTATAGGCTAAATAGTTGGGGAGGGAAAGTTAGTGCTCTTTGCCTCACAGCCACACATAGCTCTAGAATATGTGTTATAGGCTAAATAGTAGGTATTTTGTTCCTCTAAGTCACTAATTTATGGCTGAATGTTTTGACACTACAAGATAATAATAATAATGTTAACAGTCTATAAATCAATCAGTCCTGTCAGCAACTATAAAAATAATAATATTAACAATAAAAAGGAAAAATTATTTTAATTGATCAACTGACAACAAAAGATAAAAAATAAAATATAAGAATACAATCATTAATATCTATATACTAAAATTGAAGTATGTGGAAAATACTAAAATATCCATGGCTGAGAGCTTGACAGCTGTCCAATTTTTTGGTTTTTTGGTCAAAATACCCATAGCTGAGAGCTTGACAGCTGTCCATTTTTTTTTGTTTGTTGGTCATTTTATAGCCCTCCAGCTTTGTTGTGGTTTTGTGCCACCTCACTGCCATGTGTCTTCCTATGAACTTTTTTTCCTGCTGCCAACTCCATGTATCATTTCCTCCGTTTATCTCTTCCTCTTTTCTCTTTTTTTTTTCGGAAACTGAAATTTCCCCGGAATGCTGAAGCCACCCGCTTTTTGCAATGCATTCTTTGTTCTTCTTCTTCTTCATTTGTTGCTCGCTTTGGTCTCTGCACGAGGATCTCACAGAACCACTTGGAACATTCTCACCCGTTCGTGTTGTTTCCTTTCACTCTTCTTTCTATTCCTTTTGTGTTTTTTTCGCTTCTTCATGTTTTGCTTAGAAAATGCACCCCAGAAAAAGAGAAAGCAAAAAATTAACAGGTTTTATTTTTGGAACAGGCTACAGTAACAACAGCGGCTTTGGCAAAGAAGTTGTCGGAGAAATTAAGAGGAAGATAGAGGTTCTTTTATTTTGATTTTATTAAAATGGTGTTTATGTTTTTTTTGTCTGATTTTTTGTGGTTTTTTTGGATACTTCGTTGTTATTTTTTCCTTAAACTCATATTTCTGATATTGTTCAGAGTTTTATGGGATAATCTACGAGGTAAGCTATAATTTTTATGTATTTTCCTCAGTACTTAATTATCTGGATTTGCATGCAAGGGTGTCTATGGCTCAGTGGTATTTTTAGTGCTCACAATTATGCATTTTTTGATCATGTTCATTAGGACATTTATTGGTTGCAGGTTATGTGTTTGATCAAATGTCAATATGATATTTTTGGGTATGTTTTCTTATTTCTTATTTTAATTTTAAATTTGTGGCACTTTTAAAATTATTTATTTGTGATGCATTAGTACAGTTTAGAACTTTTAATTGCTCAGCTCTTGCTGTTTGAAAGAGTGAGTTTTTCTTTTATGAAATTAGAGGCTCTGTGCCTTGGATTAGGAGTAAACATCTCTATAGCTTGGAGTTGAAGCTCATAATCATGATCTTACAACCTCTTATTGATCTGATTGGAACAAATATCTAATTCTCTATTATCTTAGGTTTTTTGGTTTGTTATCAAGATGCATGTGTGCCCCTGATGATAAATCCTCTTTTGACATGTCTCTTCCCATTGTTTGCAAGATTATTTTTAGTGCTCACAGTTATGCATTTTATGATCATGTTCATTAGGACATTTATTGGTTGCAGGTTATGTGTTTGATCAAATGTCAAGATGATATTTTTGGGTATGTTTTTTTATTTCTTATTTTAATTTTAAATTTGTGGCACTTTAAAAATTATTTATTTTTCACATGGGATATATTTTCATTCCAGCATTTTAATAGATTTGTATTTAGAATTGTATATTTATATGTGTATAGTTTCTTTTTTAAATAACACTGATATTCGAGCACTATGAATTTATATATGAAATCCTCTTTTGACATGTCTATTCCCATTGTCTGCATGATTATTTTTAGTGCTCACAGTTATGCATTTTATGATCATGTTCATTAGGACATTTGTTGGTTGCAGGTTATGTGTTTGATCAAATGTCAAGATGATATTTTTGGGTATGTTTTCATATTTCTTATTTTAATTTTAAGTGTCACTTTTAAAATTATTTATTTTTCACATGGGATATATTTTCATTCCAACATTTTAATAGATTTGTATTTAGAATTGTATATTTATATGTGTATAGTTTCTTTCTTAAATAACACTCATATTCGAGCACTATGAATATATATATATATATATATATATATATATATATATATATATAAATTATCTCGCAGCAACACGTTTCCTTTTTTTTCCACTTTTTCCTTTTATTTTTCTTTTCTCACTTTAAATTTTTTAAAAATTGTGCAAAGCACAGGCCCACACCTAATTTTTTATTATAAAGTTAACAAAAATAGAAATAACAATATTTTCTTATACGTATATTTTTGGATTCTAATGATATTGTGTATTTGATTATATAAATAAAATAAAGAAGACATGTACAATTCTTTTAATGTAATAGGAATTACTGATTTATCAAGTCTATTTTTGTTATGTTTAGTCTGTTAACAATTACCATAAGTAATTACTGATTTTACTCCTTATGATATTGTGTGTATATGTAAATTTGTTTGGGCCCCTTGGGTGGAGTATCCTCAGGTATAGGGTATTTTGTTTTTCTGAATTATGATGGAAAAAACACTGACTTGACTGATGGTTAAGGTTGTGTTTGCAAAAATTGATTGTTCAAGTGCTTGCGGTGTGAAGAATCCATGATTCACTTGGGAAGGATATCACATTTTTGTGTTAATTCCTCACAATGTATTTGATTGTGCAAGTAGAAGATTCGCTTTATATTAACTACAATTTTCTTTAATATCGCATTCTTTTTCTTTATTTTCTTTTAGGTGGATTTGACATAATGCATGCTGCAGCAAGGTAATTTGAATTTCGTGATTAGGTGTTTTTGGTTTTGTTTAAGCGTAAGAAATATTTCGTATTATTATTATTATTATTATTATTATTATTATTATTATTATTATTATTATTATTATTATTATTATTATTATTATGTTTCAGGGCTTATGATCGAGTTGTGATCAAGTTCCGTGGTGTTGATGCGGATATCAAAAGGAAATCGACCTTTCTAAAATGTCAACGATGATTCAACAGGTCTCTGAATCATTTGTAAATTAGTTAGTAATTTAACATATTATTGTAAGATAAAATAAAATTATTGTATCATTTAATCATTTTAAAAATTCACAAATATTTATTGTTTAAGAAGTTTCATTCTTTTTTTTTTTTACGATTTTGGTTTGGCTTTGAGGATGGGTTGGGTAGCCATGCTTTATCTCGTCGTCGTTCCTGCCCTCAATCGAGTTTCCCTTTTTGTGCTTAGCTTTAGACTATAAATTTAGCCTCCGAGTTTAATTTGGGGTTTGGTTTGGTTTCAGCGATTATCTGAACAAACTTCTCCTAATCGGCGACTGTTCCATTGGAAAATCTTGCTTGCTTTTCAGATTCGTTGTGAGTTATCACTTTATTTGCTTCTCCTAATCTTTCTTTTTGTTCACTTCCTTTGTTTCTTCGTTTCGTTTCAGGATGACTCCTAGGTCGATAGCTACGTAAGTACTATTGGAGTTGATTTCGTAATTATCACTCTTCTTCTCTTTTTTTATTTCTATTTATGGCCCAACACTCATTTTTATTTTATTTTCAGAAAATCAGAACCGTGGACTTGGAAGGGAAAACTGTCAAGCTGCAAATTGTGAGTATTCTCAGGTAGTGGCATTGTCAACGATCATATAGCAGTGTTAGGACTTTCCAAATGTTATCCCTCCCATGATTTGATTTATTATTATATTCAATCCCAGTAATTTACTATTATATAATTATTTCCGTGTCCTTTCTGGCCATGAAGTCATGAACATCCAAATTGAACCGATAAATAGCGCCTTATTTTACATTTTACCGGAAGTATATAATACAAGGTTTATAAGTCTGTAATTGATTGTTTATGATTACTTTATTGTGTTGAAATTGAATTGCATTTGATTTTTTTATGTTTCATAATTAGATTATAGAATGTATTTAAATATTGTTTAATGAAAATAAATGTATGTTTCATAATAATAATTATTACTGTTTGTTATGGCTGAAATAAATAAAATTTGTTGGCAGGAAGTCCGAGATTCCGTCCATGTCTCACTTAGACTCTCAATGAACAAAAGTAGCAAGCCTTCATTTAAATGGCGAAGGGTTTTGCTCAAAGTTAGCGGAGAAGCACTTGCTGGAGACCACTCTCAGAACATTGACCCTAAGGTTACATACCCTGCTTTGCTTTCCCACTCTATTTCTCTATTGAATTCTTTTTTTTTTTTTTAATAACTTCTCACTTGCAGGAGCTGCACATTTTTCTACTATTTTATTGTGTGTTACTGCCTTCATTATTTAAAATTAGTTTTCTAATTGTTAATTACAAGTTTACATAGATATAACACTTGCAATAGATCTTTGCTATAGCTTGATTACTTAAAGGGACATACATTTTAGGGAAATGAGAAAACAAGTTAATTAGAGTAGAGTGACAATACATAATTCCTGAAAACATAATAATTGAAATGAAATGAAATATTTTGATTCGTGTTGTTCTCGGCATCATTTCTGAAATTATTGTTTTATGGTTGGATACTGATAACCATGGCCATTGCAAGGGAGGTGGCAGCAGTGACTCGCCTTGGCATTGAGGTGACTACAATGGATTCTTTTATTCTAATACTTTTTTGGTTTCTTTTCATATTCATGATTATGGCCACATGCATGCCAAGCTTGGAGTCATTTGTTGTGTTTTGTTTAGTGGGATGGAGCTGGACAGGAGCGATTCAAGACTATAACAAGCAGTTATTATAGAGGAGGGGATACCAAAGATACCAGTAGATCATCAGAGAAAAATTCAATTGAAGAAGAGATTGAAACTTAAACTGCTGAAGCACAAATGTAAGTTTATTATGCATATAATTTCAATACCATTTTTGTTATATGATTTTGATTCTTGGGTATGACAGATTTTCTAGCAAAAATTGGGGAAGAAGAGAAAGCAGTGAGACAACTCATGATGAGGCACAGTCAGAAAATAAATTTCTTTGACTTGCTTTATTTTGCCCTTTTTTTTCTAAATCATGCGCACATCTAGGTTTGATTCGTGCCTTAGCTGTACGGATAATTTGCATGTGTTTATTTTGTTATCAATTTATAAAGCTTTAAAGCGAATTGTGGTCATATCAAAACAATCTCTTCTTAACATTAATCATTAGAAGACCGGTTTATATTTTTTTAATAGGTTTAATTGATATAATGTTCCTAATTAATTATGCATTGCGATGTTTGGTTACTTTAATACTTATTGTACTTGGTAGTCAATCTCAATGTTCTCTTTTTCTTGGTAATGCATCACTGTTCTATTGCTTACATAATCTCTAATTTTTTGGCAGCAAAATAGAAACATCATCTCTCGCTCCTAAGTTGTACATTTTTTTTGCTACATAATTAGTACATACAATTCAATAAAAAATTAAAATTGATTTCTTACATGATTCAATGATTAATTCGTAATTATCAATAATGCAGGTTTGATAACTTGCTGTCTACCGTGCGTCACCTTTGGCCAAATTGCAGAAATTGTGGATGAAGGGTGTAGTAGTTAGATCAGCGAAATAAGAAATAAACAAAATATTATATATAATTGCTATTTTACAATATATATTGTATTGATCATATATAAGTTAGTTTGGTCTGGGAGAGTGAAAGAGAGTTTCATATTGCAATGTAGTTTTTCGTTTTCCGAATGAAAATGAAATCATCAAGAGGGTGTTTGTGTAAGTTGATTATGATACTTAATGAGTTATAATTAAATTGAAAACCCATGTTTTGGTAAACTGGATGTATAAAATAGGATATGTCAAGTAGTTTTTTTTTTTTTTTTCTGGTGGGGTTTGAAAATTTTTATATAAAAAGAATAAAGGGTTAGTCACCTTTTTCTTTTTCAGTTAATTAATAATGTTTTTATTTTAATCTTGCTGATTTTAGTTATTTCTCTTTATATTTATGGGTGAAAAAAAATTATACTCTGAATTTCTTATTTATTGTAATTAAAAATACTCTACCAACTTTAATGCTGAGATTCACACGGGAGACAAATCATGTCGGTAGTGCAATGAAAATTAGAAATTTTCCTTACTTCTTCCTTTTGCATTTAATTAATTAATTTATTATTATTATTATTATTATTATTATTATTGCTGAGATTCACACGGGAGACAAATCACGTCAGTAATGCAATGAAAATTAGAAATTTTCCTTACTTTCTCTTTTTTGTATTTAATTAATTTATTATTATTATTATTATTATTATTATTATTATTATTATTATTATGTGTTGTTGATTTAACTTTAGCAAGTGTGTTTATTTTTTTATCTTATTAACTTTTCAACTTATTATATATCGTTTTTGATGTTTTATTTTCTAAATCACCTTTTTCTTTTTCAGTTAATTAATAATGTTTCTATTTTTATCCTGCCGATTGCTTCTTGCATTTTCATTTACATAATATATTTCTGATTTTCTGTGTATTTTAGTTATTTCTCTTTATATTTATGAGTGAAATCAAATTATACTCTGAATTTCTTATTTATTGTAATTGAAAATACTCTACTAACTTTAATGCTAAGATTTACACGGGAGACAAATCACATCGGTAGTACAATGAAAAGTAGAAATTTTCCTTACTTTCTCTTTTTGTATTTAATTAATTAATTAATTTCTTTTGTTATTATTATTATTATTATTATTATGTATTGTTGATTTAACTTTAGCAAGTGTGTTTATTTTTTTATCTGATTAACTTTTCAACATATTATATATCTTTTTTGATGTTTTATTTTTTAAATCACCTTTTTCTTTTTCAGTTAATTAATAATGTTTCTATTTTTATCTTGCTGATTGCTTCCTGCATTTTTATTTACATAATATATTTCTGATTTTCTGTGTATTTTAGTTATTTCTATTTATAGTTATGGGTAAAAATAAATTATACTCTGAATTTCTTATTTATTGTAATTAAAAATACTCTACCAACTTTAATGTTGAGATTCACATGGGAGACAAATCACGTCGGTAGTGCAATGAAAAGTAGCAATTTTCCTTACTTTCTCCTTTTGTATTTAATTAATTAATTTATTTATTTTGTTATTATTATTATTATTATTATTATTATTATTATTATTATTATTATTATGTGTTGTTGATTTAACTTTAGCAAGTGTGTTTATTTTTTATCTTATTAACTTTTCAACTTATTATATATCCTTTTTGATGTTTTATTTTTTAAATCAGACATATACAATAGTGAGTAATTATATAAAAAATTATCTATTTGGCACTTTAAAAATTAATAGTGAGTAATTTTAAATTTGTGGCACTTTAAAAATTATTTATTTTTCACATGGGATATATTTTCATTTCAGTATTTTAATAGATTTGTATTTAGAATTGTTTATTTATATGTGTATAGTTTCTTCTTTAAATGCAGTTAATAGAACATGAACATTGATTTGAAATTGATAATTTCTCTCTCTTATTTCAGGTAATTAGAGACAATAGTGTGGTCACTGTTGAGGTGCTTGAAATTCAAGTGTTTAACTGTAAATTAACAATTATTATGTGACCTGACAAATGTAAATATAGAGTAATTTATATTATAATTGACATGCTGTGATATATTTATAAAAAAAACTATTTGACTTATTTGAAATTTCAATTCGCAATTTAATTACACTTTCTTTTTACTTTTTAACCCTTTTAGTTTTAAGCACTTATTTTGTTTATTATGTTTGAGTCTTATGAGATTCATCTTAATATAGTTTGTTAATTTTGTGATCTGAAACAATTGTTTTGCATGAACATCAAGTTTCCTTAATCAGGTGATCTATGTGTATGCACAGATTTTAAATTCGCATAAAGATCAACCTTTGAAGTCTCTAAATCAAGTGACCCATACGTATGCACAGATTTCAAATTCACATGAACATCAACCTTTGAAGTTTGGTTAATCGAGTGACCCGTGCGTACGCACGGGTTACTGACTAGTAACATATATTTTAAGAAGAGTAAGCATGGAAATAAAAACTAAAATGTTAATAGCTACGAGATCAAACCAACATTAAATTGAGTGATGGTAGCAAGACATATTATATCTGGTTTAAATGTGCAAGCATACATTCCCGGGTGGAGGAAAATCTCCAAAAGCAAAAATCAGACTCAAGACTGCAACAACTACTCCTACTCCAATCTGAATTATGATTACATTATATACATACAGGTTTTTTTTATATTAAACTAGTCGGTAACCCGTGCGCATGCACGGGTCTTTTGTCTAAATGATTTTCGATGGAAGAATAATAAAAAAGACATTATAAAAAGATAAAAGAAGCAACATTCATATTAAATTGTTGTAATGTCAAATTGTTTGAAAATAAATATAAAGGCGTCTGAAATAAACATAAACAAACATTGTTTTGCAAAATGACACCATAGATTTTCCTAATCTATATCACTATCATCCCAATCAATTGCACGCCTGATGACAACCTCCTAGATCTTCTCAGCACGCCTATAATAGAATGAGAGCTCGTCTCCATGGCTAAAATCACCTTCTTGAAGGAATTTGTACCAAGGGAGAGTGACATACTTGTCACCGATGCCTTTGTCGAGCACAACTACATTCCATTGCAGTGGAGGTCCGAATCTTCTGAGAATTGTCATATGATCACCACAGTGGATTAGGCATTGTGTGACAGAGGTTGAAAGTTGCTGCAGGGGAAAAAAGAGTTAGGCATTGAAATTAATATTTGTATGGAAGATATATATGGATATGAATATTTTACCAGTGGATATGGTGCGCCTAGCATTGATTGGGTGATTTCATATGTCCAGATGTGTTTTCTTGTTGCACGACGCCTTTTGCATTTCTGCTGGTCTAATGGTGGAGTGAAGTGGAGGTCAAATTTTGCAGGGTGGTCGCAGGCCAGGAAATTTATCGTGACAGATTCATAAATCTGCAGTTCTGTCCTCAATCTTGTTAGGCCATCAGCAAAGTAAAGTTTGCCTTTGTGTTGTCTGACTTGAATTTCGTAGGTTTCCCCATCATACTTAAATTCAACAATTTCAAGATAATTTGGTAGCCATTGGTGCTGATAGAAGCCTGGTATTTCTATGGCGTCCTGCAATGGGGAAAAAGTGTTTAAAAAAGGAAAACAATATCAGAAGCACAAAGGATAAAATATGGAAAGGAAGGCTTTGATTTAACCTTGTCACAATGGAAGGCAGCTTTAAACTGCAATATCAATGGTTGTCTGATAGCAGACAATCTCAACTGCAGTGCAATGAGGAAAAAAATGGACTTAGCATTTAAAAAACATGCATATTGACTAATTCAATTGTTTGTAGGTCTAAATTGTTGTGTTGCTGCAATGTGGTAGTAATTGGATTTAACAGTTCTAATTTAGGATAATTAAAATAAGATAAGAGAAGATGCATATAATATAAGACGCAGGAAATTAGATGCAAAGCATGAAAATAAGGAATACAGAACATTGCAGAGATCAGAAAATGCAGCAAAAGCAAATACAGATATCATATGATCGAACAGATAAGAAAATGCATTTCATGATTCGAATTAAAGGCCTAAAGCAAGAAACTTTGAAAGAGCAGAATCAAGATTATAAAGAGAATATAATAGATGATGTATATCAGAGATGATATGATCGAACAAATAAGAAAATACACTTCATAATGGTAATGAAGGACCAAAAGCAAGAAAGTTTGAAAGGGCAGAGTCAACATCATAAAAACAATGTAATAGATGGTGCAGATAACTGAACTACTTAGAATCTTAATACAATAGTTCGAAATAATGGTAATAGAATGCTACGAAATTTAATAGACATTTAAAAAGATTTAACTTAATATTGTATCTGTTTTGTTTTGGATAGGGTATAATCACACAGGATATGCATAGGCTGTTTTTTCCTACATGCATGAATTAAATGTTATTCTAGATGACATGCTACCTAGGGTTCATTGACAGTGACAATATAGTAGCATCATTCAAAATTATTGAATAATTTTCTGGATTTGTTACCAATGAACAAAAGTAAATTAATATATAAATTTCTGACTATGTATTTAATAATAGAAAATCAGAATGAGTGGAACAAGTTTTTGAACTAGTATCAACAAAATGTCCAATTTCAACATGGATTGCGATAAAAGCATAACATGAATGCAAAAAGTGTGAGGGACAAAAATAACATTTAAATGTTACTAATATCTAAAGGGTAAGATAGATGATAACGTAATATGCAAGAAACCTAACACAATGGGCACAAATAAATGAAGCAGAAGCAGGGAAAATTGAATTAGGGCTTTGCCACAGGAAAGAAAGTTGAGTTAGACAATGATGGATTCAAAAGCAGGATTGTTCAATATGTCTGTCATAAATTGGAATTCGAAAACTTAAGAAAACATAGATGGAAAGATGTTGAATTTTGGTTCGGGATATGGATGAAAAATGTAACCAAATGCAAGAGAAAAATCAGGAAATGAATGAACATGCAGTCAGGTTTGGGTTTAGGCTTACCTTGCTTGAAGCGGTGGATGAAGCGGGAGACATGGTGGTAGTCGCTTTGAGAGAAAAATTTCGTTAGAGTTGAAATGAAGGTGGCAGAGAAATGAACCGTGGTCTGATAATGTAAAGTAGTGGGTGATGGAAGGGTCATTGCTTTTCGGGGGGGGGGGGGGGGGGGTAAATGACGGCAAGATTGAATGTTCCGTTCAAAGATTGGATGTGAATTGACAAAATGATAAGTATGAAAGACTGTGGTGGTGGAGGCAGGTGAAGAGGTATTTTTATTGCTGAATATAACAAAAAGTAAGTTAATTTTTTGTATTGTTATAAATACAATTTGCATCATCAGATGAATGACCTGTCTAATGCTGAAGTCGATAATGATTTGGCATAGATAATATTTTGCAAGACCAATTGATTATCTAAGAAAAGATAAATGGTTCTACTAAAAGAATAATAATAAGTGTATCATGTTAGGAAAACAGGCAGAGTAACATATAGAATTCATTTGTTGAATGGTAGCATTTAAATTGAGATAAGCATTTTATTTTCTTTCGTGCAATTCATGAAAGAAATGGTTAATTTGGAGTTTATGAAAAGGGATGAAAATTTAAAATGCAGCAAATAAGAAAATGCACTACATAAAGGAAGACTGATTTGTTAAAATTAATGAATTATAGATTGACTCATTTGATGATGTTTTAACTGTATATCAGAGATCATATGAGTAAGAAGCAAATTCAGTTATGGTTATAATTAAATTTGTAATCAGAAATAAATTGGATTTACCTTCTAATATTTGTAAAGACCTCTTTGAAAACCACATTCGTGGTTGAAGTCATTTTTTTTTGTCCTGATCATGTATTAAAATTCAAAGTCCTTTCTTTGACTTGACTCTTGATAATGCAACATATAGTTGGCCATGTGAAAAAACTGGTTTTGGCAAGTAAAGTCCAACTGAAGATAGTGATTGTCCTTGGGATTTATTAATTGTCATAGCATAAGAAAGCATTATCGGAAATTGTCTCCTCAATAACTTAAAAGGCCATGGTGATTGTGAAGGCGACATAGACATTCGTGGGATATAAACATGATCTCCGATATTTGTCCCAGAAATTATACCAGCTGCAATAACATGCTTTGCTAGTCTTGTGATAATTAACCTAGTACCGTTACACAACCCTTGAGTTTGGTCTAAGTTCCTTAATAACATTATTGGTGTTCCAATCTTGAGTTTGAGACAGTGATTGGGTAAGCCAGATGTTGTCAATGAATTCAGAAATTCAGTTGTCAGTGAGCCGAAATGACAACTTTCAATGGTTTCGGATTTGTCAACTGAATCAGAGCTTAGATATTCCATTTGTTCACCTATCAATATTTTAGACATAAAAAGCAAATTCATCAACCAAAAATGTAAAATCCAGGAAAGTTGATTAAAGATGAAAAACAAAATAAGATAATCTACTATATGATTACCCGGTATCATTGTAAGCATATAATCATTAACTTGTTGCACTGTTTCATTTGTGGAAGCTAATATTGCTCTGGTTTAGAAGTATTCAGGATCATTGTGATGATGAGATAGATTTGGAAATGTAGAGCTAATTATACTATGAATAGGATCATTATATTCTGTGATTAATAGTTCCTGTGGAATTTCAATAGTAGCATAGCCATCATTTTCATCTCCAATAATACCATCACCAATATCTATAATCCACTGTGCAAAAGCTGTAGTTTCTTCTTGATCTGTTGCTTGCATGTTGTTTTGTAAACGCATGTTTTTTGTCAGTCTCAAGATCTGACAGTGATCTCATAGATAAGAGGAATTAATTGTTGCGTTAACAATATCAGAGCGGCTGCCTCTTGGAATGACTGGCAGGATCTGCTGGAAATCTCCACCAAAGACCATGACTTTACCTCCAAAGATTGTATTGTCCTTTGAGTTGTATTTGATGATATCTCTAAGATTGTGATCAAGTGCCTCAAAACAGAATTAGTGAGCCATGGGTGCTTCATCCCAAATGATTAGACTTGTCTGATTTAATAGCTCAGCTAATTGAGTTCCTTGATGGATATTGCAAGTTGAGTCTTCAAAAATTGGAATTGGAATTTTAAATTTTGAATGTGCAGTTCTACTTCCAGGCAATAGCAGAGAAGCTATGCCGCTAGAGGCCACCATTATTACAATTTTATTGTCAGCTCTCAGTGAACTTGCAAGTGTTTTCCAAATGTATGTTTTTCCTGTACCTCCATATCCATAGAGAAAAAACATACCACCTTCATCTTTATTAACAGCTTCAACAATCTGGTTGTAAATTGAAGCTTGTTCATCTGAAATCATCGATATGTGGTGTTAGATTTAAAGATAAATGAATGAAGTTAAAATACTAATTTATAGATGAGAAAAGCTAAGAAGGAAATGCACATAATAATTTTCAGAGGGGTAAATTGCTCTTTACTTAATGTACCTGTCATGTGAGAAAATAGATGTTCAAACTCTGATCTAAGTTCTTCATTGTTGTAGTTCAGTTCAGCTAATATAAGGCTATTATCTAGATAAGCTGGACAATTCGCATCCTCTGGATATGGCATTGAAGGATAGTCTCTTAGCGATCTTTGATTTGCTTGCAGCAGTTGTTCAATTTCAAGCAAGACCAAATTTTGAAGAGTTCTATCATCAAGTTGCAATGCTAATACACAAAAGAGAAAAAAGTCAAATTATGTGTCGTATCAATATTGATTTGTATGATGGGAAATTAGCACAAACCTGGACTTGTTGATGATTTTTTATAATTATAGACAATGTCATCAGCCATCCAATGCCAAGTTTGGTCCCAAACTTGTTCAGGTTTGCTCATTGTTGCAGTTAAAAGTAACAACACAAATAGCTTTCTTATATAATGTGCTGAACCCCAGTCTTTTGCTTCTTTGATTGCCTCAATAAATTCTTTATCATCTTGTAAAAATCTCATAGCAAAACATGCTTCTTTATATGTAGAATACTGAACATTATCAACTTTTCTTAAATCCTCAAATGAGGTAGGTCCTTTACAAACAGTAAGCATCATTCTCAAATAAAATAATTCCCCTGTAATTGGTGGAACCCATAGTAATCTGCCAATGGTATAGCCTTTCTTCCTAAGGTGCCAACATCTTTTCTTCTGATTGTATACAAACTTAGAAACAAATTCTGCATAAGTAAGATTTCTCCCTTCAACAGAATTTTGGTTGGTGTTCATCCATGAAATAAACTTTGAATAAGAGATACTTGGCTTAGACAATACATCATCAATATCATCATGGTCTTCATAGAGAACACTATGTTGGCCTGGAAGATGGAAGTGTAATCTTTCAACAGCAGGTTTTCTGCCATGTATTGGAAATCCAAAGATTCTCCAAGTAGATTCACAGGGACATATGTATCTGTTAGGAAGATAGAATTAGTTGTTATAACAATGATGATCAGATAAATTAGAGATCAAGTTTTAACAATACCTGCAATCTAGATATTCTTTAATCTCATCATTATGGGTGCCACCATTCTCAGTTTGATCGTTATCTTCATCAATCAAAACAGCAGTCACTCTATCATATCCCTTGTTGACGTACTTAAATAAATATTTGATAGAAGTGTTTTGGTTACACCATTCAATATTGATATGCGCTTGGTATTTTCTGAGCAATCTTGGATTGTAAGGTACAATATACCTGTTATCAACTATAACACCATTTTTCTCAATTGCATTACCGTTGTTTCTTCTATGATAGACTGGAAAACCATTAGCATCTAAAACAGTATGCGACTGGAACATTTTAGGATAGAAACGACTACACTTGCCTTTTTTCATGCATGGAGATCCAGGATTCAGACTTCCACATGGACCATGAACCATATGGTTTTTTACTAATGAATACAGTTCTCGATCATCTTGCCGTGAAGGTATCTCTGCTGATATAATTTGATCAGTTTCATCTGAGGATGGGTATTTGTTATCAGGATGTAAAAAAAGCAACAAATGGACATGAGGTAGGCCTCGTTTTTGAAATTCTATTGTATACATATCTGCAATTTATTAGTAAGTCTGTTAATAGAAAATAATTAAAGTTATTAGATATGATTGTGTGATTAATATTGGCAGTGTAAAATAACAATGTCACACATAATATAAATTCAACAAACTTAGAATCAACTTACATGCAATAACTTTGCCTAGCATGTGATTCTTTGTCAGGTCCATAAGCATTTGTTCATACTTTAGTTTGAAGACTCTCGAGATTAGGTCTAGCCTATCTGCTGCTTTCAGATTCAACGGATTCAGGAATCTATGGATTTCAGGCCAGTTTGGATTGCAGGTTAAAGTAATTAACAGATTTGGGAAGCCCACATGGCTACATATGGCCATACCATCAAAATAAAGTTGATCCATATAGCGCGGATTGCCAACAAAAGTTGAAGGCAAAATGACTCTTTTACCTTTATTTAGGCCTCTCCTACTTCCATCATCCAATGACTGTTGTAAGCTACAAAACTTGTCAACTCGAAGTTTTTTTTGGTTGTTTCTGATGTAAGAAAGCCTTTCTGACTCAACCATAGTATAGCCGTCAACAACAAATTGTTGGAATAGTCTCCTAGAATTCAACAAAGTCATAGATTCATTTGATCTGCATTGTAGCCTATAAGAAAACCACTCCCTCATTGTAAGACGATTTCTTTTCCTTTTCTTATCATCTGATCGACTGCTATGTAGAATATCAGGTCTATATCCATCTTCCCCGTAAGGAAATAAGAGAGGGTATTGTAGAGCTAGATAGCTAGAATGTAATTCATGGATCCTTTATAGTTGTCCATGCTGAGTTTCAATAATAATATCTCTTTTTGAATTTGCATCAAAATTGCCTACTATTAGTGCTGCAACTTCAAGAATAGTAGGCACATTATAAGTACGACCATCTTTCTCACGATTAACAATCAATTTCAACTTGATATTATTCACTTGAACATCTTGTAATCTATCTCTGGCCATCCTGAAAGTTTTTGCATGCACGTTGTATTCATCTAGCATCTCACTAAGTTGTGAAACAATGTGTTCTTGAATTTGATTATGTGGACTGCTGACCAAAATAAACAATTATATATACGATGATTGGAAGATTAGTAATACAGAATAAACAATTGAATCCTGTTTAAATGTAAGATTGTTGATCAATGTTGTGCATTTATAATAATAATAATGAAAGACTAACTACCTTATTGCATTAATCCTATTCTGCACTTCATTTTCTGTGTCAAAGATATACAATTGTGCAAATTTTGGTTCTTTCCCAGGCATCGGTAACATACTACCTATTCTATGACATGGTTGACCTTGAATTCTTATTGTAGGAGGTCCTCTTGAATGATTAATTGATTTGTCAAACTTAATACCAGCAGAAGTAAAGGCAAACATCATGTTATATGTCCTTATGTTCTGTTGGTAATTTTTACTATCAGATGTACCATGATCATACAAAAGTTGGTAGAGATATTTAGGTGGATTCTGTAACAATGGAAGTTCAACCTTGCCATTTCCACAACATAAACTGAATCTTGGATTTGTAGTTCTTTTATCTTTTGAGACTCTTTCATCATATCACATGTTTGCATTACAATGACTACTGCATGAGCTGATCACCAAGATCAGAATATCCTGAAATAATTTAATGATATATGGAAAAGTGAAGTTGGTCATTGAAAATGTTTTAGGAAAACATGTAAATTGAAACACGATAAACAAAAGCAGTTTTGTAGAGTGAAAGATATTCGACAGTGAGCTAATAACATAGTGTTTATGAATATTAATCGTTACCTTCTCTATTAATTGCGGGCTCATTAGCTGAGGACATATAATTTTGGTTCTCAGGTGAAGAAACTGAAATAGCCCATGAAAATTGCATTTAGATTAGATTATAGCATTATAATGTTGAGAATTAATTTGATAAAGTCTATTTTAATTGGTACCTTGTGTTGATTCAGATCCTCTGATGAATCACGAATATTGACTAAAAAAGTGAATTGAATCTAAGTTTAGTGGAATTTATTTAATGTGGAATGGATTCACATAATATTGAATGTACCTTACAGTTTGCTTGTCCTTGTGTGAAAAAAATTATGGATATTGTATTACTAAATCAACAAACTAATTAAAATTATTAACTGTAATTTGGAACATAATATTTTGAATTGCTTACAATCAATATTTTGAGCCTGATCATTAACTTTGTGCTGCCTGATACCTTTATTCTTTATCCTGGCTTGTGCCGTATCACGATGATTTGCATGCTCATGGTTATCCATGTTCTTGATGGTTGTTGTTAATCTTGACTGAGTTATAAAATTTTCACTGACTTCTTGTTTTAATATATTACAATACATGCAAAATTAAAATTGCAAAAGTCCATGGACATGCAGAAAAGGAATGCTATTCCACTCGGACCAATACATAACTTGACTTGTTGACTAAAATTATCAATGTTGACACCTGGTTAAATGGATCATACTTTGATAAAAATGATTAGACATGCATGTATAGCCATGATTATAGTGATGGTTTTGACAACCACATTAAAACTTGAAAAGTAAGTAATCAAAAGTAAGCATAAGGAAAAACACTAAAATTATGAATGCTGACAGCTAATTAAATGCACTAAAATGATTAGACTTGCATTTATAACCATTATTATACCTATGCTTTGGCGCCATCGATAAGAAATATGATATCGAAAATGTTATGCATGGCAGAATTAGGATGTCAAGCTAAAGAGAAATTGTTTTTTTACTTGTCTTATTAATTGTACATCATATTGAGACATATGATGAAAGATGGAGTAAATTTATCAAACATCCGATTATGCATTTGTGAAAGCAAAATCAAGCAAAAAATGCTATCTAAAATAACAAATCATGCTAAATGATGATTGATAATAAATAAACACTTAATTACATATCATTGATGATCCAAGATCATGTTTCTCAAGACTCCAAAGATGATACTTTTGTCTTGGTGTGTATATTCTGTTGTTAGAAAATTAATCAGATATGAATGTTGATTTAGTTGTGCTAGTGATCAATATTTCCTGAGCATCATTTCTAACATTTTAATTTTTTTCCCGTGAATACTTTGTGCTCAGACAATTAAGGATGCACAACATAAAATCAGATGAATTAATCAGATATTAATGGTGATTTAGTTGTGCTAGTGATCAATATTTCGTGGTAATTATTTCTAATATTTTAATTTGTTTCCCATGAATACTTTCTGCTCAGACAATTAAAGATGCACACCTTAAAATCAGATGCTTTAATGGCCGGTTAAAACTTTAATTGAATTTTAACTTATCATCATTGTGAAGAACATGTTTTCTGAACTTTCTGTCTGACAATCTCTAATTTGTATTTTCAAATCTTACTTGTTCTATCTCTCACGATATATTTCAATTCATAACATTTGCATAGCTCGATTTCTTTAAAGATGGCTTTATAACCATTAATATAAGCATGGTCTGTCGATAGTTATTTTAACAATTGAACAAATAAGGATTTTGAAATATAGTGCAATAGTTAAGGTGACATCGGATAAGCCACAAAACTAAAATGCCATGATACTCACATAGAAAATAAGATTAAAATTTAAACAAAAGTTCTAATCAGAGTTCAAAAGCAACACCACCACAACAGAAATAAGGTAGAAGCCAATGTACAATATACAAATACCAAGGGGGCAAAAATTGTTCAACACAACTTGGAAACAACCAAATGCACTAAATTCAGGCATGTTTCTTTAATTGGTTGGATGAAAGTTATGCAGGTGAAATTTGAGAGGTCCCTGGTTCATCATCACAATCCTGAAATGCCTGCCGCTTTGTAGGCGTCAAGGGGAGTCTAAGTAGGGGATCATGATCTGCTGTCACAGAGAGGGATTGCTAGATAAAACAAATGGCAATCAATAAGTTGGATGCTAAGTTGAAAGTCATGAAGTGTCAAAATGCAAGAATTGCAAGGAAGATCATATTTAAAAATGAGAGCAGTCATCAAAACTCACAGATTCATGTTGAGCAGAAGATTGGAACCAGAAACCGGGATATCCATTTTTGAAGATGTCTGAATAAGACATACATTGAAGATAACACAACCCATGGAAAACAAATAAATTTGAATAGAATACATACTTTTCACAATAGTTAATGTCAAATAATTTGCATTGAACATTACCTCAGCATTAGCTAGCATATCCATTACAGCATTTATCAAGCTCGAGTCAGCTGAACACTTCAAAACAACAAAATTCCTGAACTTGGGTTGCACCTTTATCTTGAAAGCAAGTTCATGACCCAGCAGCTTATCAAGTGCTTGGGGTGAAACATTCAAATCAACATCACCATCCTTGTTCAAAGAGAATAATTGTATTACACCAACAAAAAATAACATATCAAACATAAACAGTTACGGTTGAATCCAAAAACACACTTCAATTTTAAGCTTATTAACTGCATCAGCTGATT
This sequence comes from Glycine max, assembly GCF_000004515.6. Classification (NCBI taxonomy): domain Eukaryota; kingdom Viridiplantae; phylum Streptophyta; class Magnoliopsida; order Fabales; family Fabaceae; genus Glycine; species Glycine max. The sequence goes on from NC_038251.2 coordinate 36,610,191, forward strand.
GGCCAATTAATTCACTGCATTCACGGTCCCAAAGCAGGAATTTTGTGCTTTCATTTCCCTGGTTGATCATCACCTCAAGCCTATACCTGCCACCATATGCACCAATAGTCAAAAAATGATGAAAGCATAAAAAATACACAACATTTTAAAAGATCACAATCACCTAAGCACAACTTCCTTATTGTATTTGTCGCATGCACATGTAAAGGGCGCCATCTTTGTATCACTTTTTTTATGGCACTGAATGCAAGCTGTATAACACCATGAATGATTGTCAAGAACAATCCTAGTAATTGTGCCAACAGTGACACAAACAATTTCCTGCATGAAACAACATAGACATCAAATAAAAAACTTCAGATAATGCACGACAAAGAATTAAAATCTATATAAGATCATTACTTCAGAGATGGTGTTAATCTCAACAATAGTCTTTGCCTCAGCCTTGCCAAAGAATGATTCTTTTGATGATAATTGGATAGAACCTGAAAGCTGTGTACTCCCTTCACCATGGGATTTAAAACCTGACCGGGCCTCAATGCCCAACTCTGCAAGCCTACAAATATACAATGAACAACAACAATAAGACAAAAAATAATCACCATATATTACATAACACATACAAAAAATACCGTTCATTGAATTCTTGAATCTCCATCACGGGCTGGTTAATAATTAACTTTGAAGCCTTGAAAGAATTGCTGATCGATGCAAGATAAGATCCTGAATCATTTAAAAAACAGAACCATAACATTAAATAGCATAAACAGAGAAATCAATAAATTCAAGATGAGGATATACCTTGCGCTTCCTTGATCCTACAATGGCTTAATAGAACTGTAATTGGGCCATCACCTTTATAATCATCTAAGAACTTCAAAAACTGTAAGCAATAATCATCCCACAAAGTGCAAGATAGCAAGAATCGAACTTCACCTCAAGTCCTTTAATTTGAAGACTACCCTTCTACCTTTTCCTGAAACTTGCCAAAAGGCAACCTCCTCCACAACACCAATAACATCTAAAGCAAGTAGAAAAATTAGGGAATGTTATTTAATTCCAAAAACAACAGAACTTTCAAAATAAACTCAATTGCAAAAATATAACTTAACATACCAACCAATAGTCCACGTTCAAACTGGCCAGCCACAACATCTGCAAATCCAGCAAACCTGTATTTTCTAAAAGGGATGTCCCCTAGAACACACTCCCTCACAACAGTAACCCCAATAAACACCAATTTAAATTGATGATCACACACTCTGTACTGACCATTGTTTTTTAGCACTTTAAAATTGTGCATGACATAAGTACAATTTTCTTTCAAGTCCATTTTTTTTACTTCAATTGGTCTTGTTTACAAACAGCGTGGATCTCATCACCCTGGATTGCATTAAGGTTACAACACAATGAACTGAACAATGAGTAATAAGTAATAAACCTACAAAAAAAACACAGAATTGAAGCATACATCGGAGTCCACAAACACCATTTCAGCTTGCTCATATTTGTTAGGCGTGCCAATAAACCATAGATCACTGATCCTCACACTGAGTTTAAGAGTTTCTTTTGAGCCATCAATGCTCTTTATCTTGTCTGGAGAACGTGCCATAACACTGCAAAAAAATATAACAAAGCCACCATCAAAACAGAAACACGATAAGCTAAGCAAAAATCCAAAACCTCGTTCAACACACAAAAATGAGAAGCTAACATGCATGTAAGAAAACACACATGAAAATAGCACCAGAACAGAACAGCAGAAGTACCACCAACCCTAAACCAAACATGCAAACCAAACATCGTCCAACACAACAAAATTAAAAAATAACATGCATGCAACAAAAACAAACATAAAAACACCACATAAACAAAAGCCAAAAACCCGAAAGGTAATATGCATGTAAGAAAAGAAAAGCCAGAAAACCATAAGCTAAATCGAATGTAACAAAACATACATCAAAATAGCATCAAACAGAACCCAAATTAAGCTGGTCTGTATCTGCGAAAATGAAAACAAAAAACGCGCAAACTGAAGAATGAAGATTGAAATGCAAGAAACCACGTAAAGAAGCAAAGGCCAGCACATGCACAACATGCAAAATAAAACACGTGTAAATGCCACAATTAGCAAAATTAAACACCTGTAAGCATCAGAAGAGTGGAAAATTAAGGACTTAAAGACCAAAAAACTAACAAAATGGATAACTGTCACAATCTTAAGCAGGGGTATTTTAGTAATTTCCAGAGGGTTCTCTTTTATAGATAGTATATAGATAGGACAGACTTTTATATGAAAGAATTGTACCTTAAGTACCATGGCCAATTTTTTTATTGTCAAAAGGAATTCATTTCTGGATGAGCTATAATTAACAACACAAGTAAGTTAAAGAACTACAAGTAATAAAATCACATCTATTGTTTCATTACCTATCACTACAATTAAAAACTAGGAACATTGATAGCACTAATACGATATATTTACTAAATAAATATAAAAAAAATTGTAGGCAAGGAAAAACAGGAAAATGATGAAATATATGCCTCAGCAACGAAAAATGAATCCAAGTAATTTAGGGCAAAAAGCCTAATAGAAAACACTTCAAAGACAAACAAATCAAACCATATGCTATCATCACTACAGGATCAAACAAAGAAAATAAAGCTAATCGCTACACTACAATGTGACTCCAGATTAAAAGGTTTATTTTTGCAGAGAAAAAAACACATAAAAGAAGGAGAAGTAATAAAGTCGCAGGCGTGTGAGAAAATGATGACTAGAAAAATATGAAAAAGGAAAGAGTGATGAGACGTGAGATATGTAAAGGAATGGACTGTTGATTCAGAGAGGGCTCCTCTTTCTAAAGTCTGAGAGCCACTGATTAGGAATGTGAATCCAATAAAATGTTACTTTTAAATTAATTTGATTCATTAAAAAAATTAATTTTGAAAAGGGGACACTACTCCTTATTCGTGGAATGTGCATCCAAGAATGTTTAAACTCTAGGAGGCCAACGTGATGGACGATTCTGTTGGAGGATGTTTGTGTGATATGTACAAGATAAGGGTGATGACAATTATACGATCCATTTCCTTCTTTTTGAGTGGGGAGGGCAATAGATTGTTTCCATTTTTTTGAGGGCTTCTGTTTAATGTAAGCATAGTCTGTTGGGTAGGAGTTCTTGGTTACTCCTTATTAATATTTATTGACTATAGAGTGTAATTGGATTAGTTGAAGTTACTCAACTTAGTGCGTGTTTGAATCTCATATCTAAATACAGTCTTTAAACAAGTTTCTACTTTTTTCTCGTTGGTAGTTTTCATACCAGTGGTTTATTTTTATATATATATATATATATATATATATATATATATATATATATATATATATATATATATATATATATATATATATATATATTACTGATAAAAAAATTAAAAAATAATTTTAATTTATAAAAGTAATTAATTGTATATGTAAAAATAAATTACCCCACCGTACTTCTACAAGTCAAAATGTTTATGCTTGTACTTGAAGCAGTAAAAATTAAAAAAACTAACCCGAACCCGCCCTCTTTTTGATTCACGCCGCTAAAAAATTGAAGTTACCGCCTCAATAACATCAAATCTTAATGATACAAGATGTTGTGTTTCTTATTACCTTTTATTTACATTACATATAATAAAATATGAAAAACTTAATAAATTAAGGAAAGGTATTGACGGTGGAGGTAGAATGGTAGTTGTTACAATTTATTCATTGTAAAGGAATCAAATGCCGGTGCAGGAAGGAGGTGCAAATTATTTTTTTTAGCTTGATTTAATTTTTACCAACAAGTCAACAACAATAAATCTTAGGATAATATTCAGCTTTCTTCAACAAGGAATAACAAAACACAAATGTTAGGATCATTCAAGACACAAAACATCACAAGACGAAAGGACATGAACAACAGTGAAGCATTTCCAAAAGCAGAAAACCCTAAACCAACAATAAGCCTTGATTAAACGGTGAAACAAACACTGAGAACGAAATAAAAGGAAGAAAAAAAAAATCAGAAAACAGCAAATGCAGCATGTGATCATCACAAAGAGCAACGAAAGCAAGAGAAAAAAGAGAAAAAAAAAACAAAGCGATATTCGTGAGGTAAGAAGAGTAGTAGGCTGTTTTAATTTCCTCAACAGAAGATGAGTGACAGAAGCATGCAGCAAGCACAAGCACAAGCACAAACCCTAAGAAGGCACAGAGTAAGGAGAGAGAAGAAAATGGAATGAAAATGATTTGAAGTGGGTTCTATTACTCGCTCTCTCTTCACTCTTCTCAGTTTTCATAATGGCAACAGCGAGACTGAGTGAGTGTGAATGAGTGAATCAGCACCGGTTCTTTTTATTATTTTTTATTTTTTAATAAAGAGTAACTTTGACCAATTCTTCCTTTTTTTTAATTAAGTAAATTTCATAAAACTTTACACTACTCCTTGATAATATCTATTTTTCCCCTCGCCTTCACCTCCTTTTTCCTGCTTTTACCCGGATGCTTTCCACTAAAACCAAATAAAAAATTCTCACACTAAAGTAAAAGCTCAAAACTTGGTACATATTACATAATACAGTCAGAAAACTAAAACTAGTTTAATTCTTCTTCTTTTTTTTTCTTAGAGTTGATAATACCTGATTCCGTGAGAGTAGAACTATTTTTTTTCCTTTTATTGTTCTTGTGATATTTTTGGAAATATTTATTTTAATATGTTAAAATAATTATTTTAATATGAGAAAAAAGTGAGAATAATTTATGTTGTTGAACCTCTCATAAACTTTCTTAAAATAATTATTTTAATATGTGTTTGTTTTATGGAATTTTACCTACACTATTTATTTATAGATAGAAACTTTTTAAACTTTATCTATACCAATGGACTGTAGATATAAGTTTTATAAGATTTTACTAACACCAAGTAATCGTAGGTATACGTTTTTTAAAATTTTACCAATACTAAACATTTATAAGTAGAAGTTATTTTGAGATTTACCTACACCAAATAATAGTAAGTACAAATATTTAAATTTTACCCATAACAAACAATTATAGGTAGAAGTATTTTTTGACTTTTACCTACGGTAATTTATACTTGTAGGCTAAAGCCTCAGTAGATATATGTCATTTTTCTTGTTGTGTGAATTAATTTTTTTTTTGTTTCAATTTTTGTTGTATCTATGTTTATATAAGGTGTGGATATTGATTTTCTTGTGAAAGAGACAATTCTTTGTTTGCATGTATGCTTTGGTTTGTTGATGAAATTGGGTTCGGTTTTCCTTTTCCCTTGCTGAGCTTGAATTATATACAAGGAATTACTTCTTTGGCTATGAAAGTAATATAATTGTTCTTTGTTTTTCCCACACACTTACAATGTTAGCCATGCAATATTCATGTTTTTTTAAAGTTAAATGTTTCACTACTAGAAAATAAGCTTTTAACATTTGTTGTTTTCGACTTTCAACATTCATTTTTAACCAATGTTGAAACTATCGATGTTAACATACACTACACAACATCGATTTTAAAGAAAACCAATGTCTTATAATAAGCAATAAACCAAAAAAAATTTAAAATATGCAAAAAATAATATTGGTTTTTCTAAAAACTGATATTGTGGTGCATAAATCAACATTAGTTTTTAGAAAAACCAATATTGTAATGCACCATACAAATCCATTTTGGCATAACCGATATTGTTTTGCTATTATGCAACATCGGTTTTTCTAAAAGTCTATGTTGTATGGTGCATTACAACATCGGTTCTTCCAAAGCTGATGTTATTTTTGCATTTTTTTTAATATGTTGTTTGTTTTGTTAATTAACCCAAACCTATAAATTAAAAATACAACAAACTATGTATATCAAAACAAAAGAACTACTCTTGACACTAGGTTCGCTAGCCTTCATGAAACATTAGTTTATTGGTTCTAAGTTCTAACTACCACTACTAGAAAATTTGTCCAAACTTATACTAGGGCAAATAACTGACCACACATTAAGAGCAATTCAGTCAAAAGTCTTTCCATTAAAAAGTAATACAATTAGTGCTTGCTTATGTTATGGGAATAGCTATCAGTGTTGAGTATGATCGTAATCTTCCACAAGTAGTTGGAATTTGATGACAATGAAGGCATTCTAGCAGGATTTGAAGCACTAAACTACTTCAATCCTTAGGTAGCATTTTACGTGTAGACCAAAAGGAACAAGATGAAATCCCATAGAAAAATTCTGTTCAATATTCCCTGATTTCACTCTCATTAGTAGAATCGTGATGTACTACATTTTAATCTCATGTCCTATGCTGTTCTAGTTTTAAATCAAACCTATATCAGAACTTCATATCATGTAGTGTCCCATTCCAACATAATGTTAGCCTACAAGTGAAACAAACAAAGGAAACTCAAAGTAAAATGAAATATTTACTTGGCTTTGTCGTTGTTCTAGACACAACTTTTCTAAATTTTCCATGTCATACTCCCTATTTTCCAAATGCCTTTTGTAACACCCTGAAATATTACTAATTATAAATCGATGTTTAATTGTATATATTTGACTACATGGTTGACTTGAATGAGTTGAGGTATGTCTTGAATTAGTCATGTGTGAATTTCTTGATATGGATGTTGAGTTATGTAAAGTTTTATTGAGCTAAGTTGAAATTATGAGATTTCAAATTTTACCTAAACCTATTTAAGTAAAATTGCGATCCCAGATTCATTAACCGTTGGATCATCTTCAAAATTTTTGCTGGATCTTCCTAAGACAATTTTTCAACGACTGACCGTTGGGATTTTGAAAATAACAACTTTTTATGTCTCTCTAAGCGCGAGGGGCGCGCTAAGCACAATTTGAACCCAAGAGGGAATTGCGCTGAGCGAGCATTAGCCCCCTGAGCGAGAATTAGCATATAGGGAGTTGCGCTTAGCATGAATTGTCGCGCTAAGCGCGAAAAGTGGAATTCCACTTAGTGAGACGAGCTCTCTAAGCGAGATCTGCAGATTATAAATACGTTTTTCAGCGTGAAAAACACGATTTTTCCCCTCTCTTCCTCTCCAAATGCCACCCAAATCCTAACACCTCCTTCTTCACCACCCATGACCACTGATGGCCACCACGAGCTACCGTTGCTTGCCGTTGAACCTCCACACCAAGAAGAACGTTGTAATCGGTGGAGAAAATTTCCCCAATCCTTCATTTTGTACCTTCTCTGAGATAATCTTGACTTCTATGCCTTTCTCCTAGTTAGTTTGAGTTTCTCTTAGTATCTCTTGTGTTTTGGGTTGTAACGACCCGCCTCGTCGCTACGATATCATCACTCTAAATTGCAAGAAATTTTAATTTTTTTTAAATGAAAACTCTGTTAATTTGCTTATGAAAAATGAAAGTAAATTTTTTTTTCGATATACATTCACCAAATGATGCATCATTACTTAAGTAAATACACACACACACACACACACACACACACACACACATATATAGGTATAGTAACCTAGTACACAACATTCACATAATGGAAAATAAATTTGTTTATACATATAATTAAATTTGTGATTTATATCTTCAAATCAACAAAAAGAATTACGAAACCAGCTATGGAGGAGTTGATAAAAAAATACAACTCTCTCCCAAAATAATCCTAACGTCATCGCATCGGCTCGGTGGCTCCACAAAAGAATCTCACTTTTCGTCCACTATTGCTGTCGTTCTACTCCCACGAACAAAGGTTCACGATCATCACAGGTACCAACCACACGGTACAAAAATTATGAGGGGTGAGTTTATTATAAAAGAAATTAATATGATGCATGCACTTGACCTCAACTCTCATATGCAATGTGGTACCATCTCCAAGGAAATAGCCTAAGCGTGTCCACGACACTCTCACTTAGGAAAACTAGGCAGTAAGTATCGAGGTCACCCTGTCATGCACATGCAACTCCCTCCCTCACGGTGATCAGCCTGAGTCTCAAGGGAGTTCCAAACCGAGTGACATGCCCCCTAGTACAAGTATTCCTCCTTAAGAGAAACTACAAGTACTTACAGACAAAGTTTATACTATTTCCATGTCATATGAAGTATGAAATATGGGCACCATCAAATGCACTGACCGTGGATAATTAAAGATTCTAAGCCATCCCCCTCCAAAGATGCTTAAAACTCTTTAACCACTCTGTTAAGGTCACTACACCCCCCATGAACATACACAATATACAACATATGAAACATGGGCACCATCAAATGCACTGACCGTGGATAATTAAAGATTCTAAACCATCCCCCTCCAGATATGCTTAAAACTCTTTAACCACTCTATTTCCCCCACCAGGGACATCTAACAAGGTCATTGCACCCCCCCATGAACACACACATCACACAACGTATGAAACATGGGCACCATCAAATGCACTGACCGTGGATAATTAAAGATTCTAAGCCATCTCCCTCTAGAGATGCTTAAAACTCTTTAACCACTCTATTTCCCCCACCAAAGACATCCAACAAGGTCACTGCACCCCCCCATGAACATACACATCACACAACGCATGAAACATGAGCACCATTAATGCACTAACCGTGGATAATTAAAGATTCTAAGCCATCCCCCTCCAGAGATGCTTAAAACTCTTTAACCACTCTATTTCTCCCACCAGGGACATCCAACAAGGTCAATGCACCCCCCATGTACACACATAACATACATCATCATAGTGCATTTTCAACATTATCAACATTTCATCTCAATATCACTCTCAACATCAACATCATCTCATCTCAATGACATTATCAACAACAACAACATCATCTCATATTAACATAATCATCAATAACAACATCAACTCATATTGACATAATCATCAATAACAACATCATTTCATGTCAATATCATCACAAACACCAACCTCACCTTATATCAATTAATGTCATCAATAGCAACATCAACAGTAAGTCACATTCCGCATATACATACATCTATAGTTCATGCCTGAGATTCACACTTCTCAGGTCTTCAGACCACACAAGTCTAATAGTAATGTTATTAATCAATAATAGTATATCGCATCCCATTAGTCAAAAACATTGTTTTCTTGAAAACCAGCATGCAACAGGGACAAGCATACATCCCCATAGTTAGGTTCCCTGACCCCAACTATGACATTAAAAGTTGTAAACTATAATAAACTCCCCTCACCTATTGTGAGCTCTCCTTCAGTTACTGGTGGTGAAGAAGGAGGTGTTAGGGTTTGGGTGGCATTTTGGAGAAGAGGAGAGTGAAAAATTGTGTTTTTCACGATGAGGAACGTATTTATAATTTGTAAATATCGCTTAGTGAGCTCGTCTCGCTAAGCGGGAGTCCACTTTTCTTGCTTAGCGTGCAAATTCTCGCTTAGCGCAACTTTCTTTGCACTATGGCTCGCTCAACGGGCCAATTCTCGCTCAGCGTAATTCCCTCTCGGGTTGGAATTGCGCTTAGCGCGCCCTTCGCACTTAGTGACACATCAAAACTTGTTATTTTCAAAATCTCAATGGTCAGACTGTGAAAAAATGTCTTAGGAAGCTCCAAAAAAATTTGAAGACGATCCAACGGTTAACGAATCTGAGATCTTGATTTTACTGGAATAGGTTTAGGTAAAATTTAAAATCTCATAATTTCAAATTAGCTCAACAAAACCCCCACATAACTCAACATCCACATCAAGAAATTCACACATGACTAATTCAAGCCATACCTCCACTCATTCAAGTCAACCATATAGTCAAATAACACAATAAATACAATTAAACATCGATTTATAAATAGTAATATTTCAGGGTGTTACATGGGTACTGTAATAGGGTGTTTTTACACTTCCTTTGAAAAACCCTTGAAACTGAGACATTGTAAAAGTTATCTTTTAATAACCTTGATGTTATTTTTGTGACCTTTGCTGAACCCCAGTCACGTTGGCGTGAGCAGAATTTCAAAATGATGTCTCCTTTTAGTAGAATCCGAAACACCCCTCAGCCCATTATGTTTTGACAGAGGTATTTGACTCCAAATATTGTTATTAACCTTGTTTTTGAAATCTATACTAAATTTCCTTCAATTTGGTATATAGAACCATGCGTTTGGACTGACGAGCTTGAACAAGAGGGACCTTTGAGCGATGCAAAGAGGAACTGATGGGGAGCTCACAATAGGTGAGGGGAGTTTATTATCATTTACAGCTTTTAATACCATAGTTGAGGTAAGGGAACCTAACTATGGGGATGTATGCCTGTCCTTGTTGCATGCTGGTTTTCAAGAAAACAGTGTTTTTGACTAATGGGATGCGATATATCTATTATTGATGAATAACATTATTGTTTCTATTAGACTTGTGTGGTCTGAAGACCTAGGGAGTGTGAATCTTAGGCATTAACTATATATGTATGTACATGCGGAATGTGACTTACTAATGATACTATTATTGAGGATATTAATTGATGTGGGATGATGTTGTCATGGATGATTATGTTGATATGAGTTGATGTTGTCATTGATGATTATGTTAATATGATATGATGTTGTTGTTGTTGATAATGTCATTGAAATAAGATGAGACAATGTTGATGTAGATAATGATGTTGAAAATGTCATTGTTATGATGTATGTTGTGTATGCACATGGGGGGTGCAGTGACCTTGTTGGATATTCCTGGTGGGGAAAATAGAGTGGTTAAAGAGTTTTAAGCATCTCTGGAAGGGGGTAACTTAGAATCTTTAATTATCCACGGTTAGTGCATTGATGGTGCCCATGTTTCATACGTTGTATGATGTGTATGTACATAGGGGGTGCAGTGACCTTGTTGGATATCCCTGGTGGGGGAAATAGAGTGGTTAAAGAGTTTTAAGCATATCTGGAGGGGGATGACTTAGAATCTTTATTTATCCACGGTTAGTGCATTGATGGTGTCCATGTTTCATACTTCATATGACATGGAAATAGTATAAACTTAGTCAGTAAGTACTTGTAGTTTCTCATGAGGAGTAATACTTGTACTTGGGGGCATGTCACTCGGTTTGGAACTCCCTTGCGACTCAGACTGATCACCATGGGGGGGGGGGGGGGCAGTTGCCTGTGCACGACAGGATGACCTCGACACTTACTACCTAGTTTTCCTAAGTGAGAGTGTCATGTGGACACGCTTAGGCTATTTTCTTGGGGATGGTACCACATTGCATTTGAGAGTTGAGGTCAGGTGCATGCATCATACTGAGCAAGATTGATTGGAACTATGGACAGATGATGACTATTTGTTGAGTGTGTGTTGGACTAATGAATGTTTATTTGTAAGCTTATGATATTTGTTAATGTTTTCTTACTAATTGTGGTTATTTGATTTTTGCATTAATTTCTCTTATAATAAACTCACCCCTCACAATTTTTGTACCATGTGGTTGGAACCTGTGATGATCGCGAACCTTGTTCGAGGAGCAGAATGACAGCAGTAGAGTACGAGAAGTAAGATTCTTTTGTGGAGCCGCCAAGCCGACGTGATGACGTTGAGATTATTTTTGGAGAGAGTTGTGTTTTGTTAATCAACTCCTCCATAGGTGGTTCTATAATTCTTTTTTTTTGAATTGAGGATGTAAATCACAGATTTAATTATATGTATGAACTAATTTACTTTCCATTATGTGAATGATATGTACTGAGTTACTATATATATATATATATATATATATATATATATATATATATATATATATATTCATGTAAGTAATTTTGTGGTTTTTGGAGAATGTATATCGCAAAAAAATTTACCTTTATTTTTCATAAGAAAATTAATGGAGTTTTCCTTTTAAAAGTTGAAATTTACGCTACTTAGAGTGGTGATATCATAGCGATGAGGCGAGTCGTTACAAACATCTCTACATAAACATCGGTTTTTGAAAAATCGATATTAACATCATCATGTTAACATCAGTTTTTGAAAATATTGATGTTAGCAAAATCAGTTCATTTACAAAAATGCTATCGCTCTTTCATTAACATCGGTTTTATAAAAAATTGATGTTAAAGTAGCTATGTTGAAAGCGTTTTTTCTTGTTGCCGATAGCGTATAGGGTACCGATATTGGGATGCCGATTGAGATAAAGTATTGGATCATAGACATGTTGAGGCCCAATTTACTAAAGGAGTCGATTAACTACAGACTCATGGAAAGATAAAGATTAAAGGGGTCAAAACTAAGTGGAGCGATTAGGATATAAGATCCCAAAACTTAAGGAGCACGACTTAGTTATCGGGTTAAGCCGCTTTCGACAGAGAATCCTGATTAAAGTGATCATCTTGTGATGAAAGCTCCATTGGAGCTTGTAGGCCTAGGATCTTCTTAATCAACGGATTCCTTTGCTTCTTGGAAGATAAATGGCAGCGGAATGGAGAAGGAAGAGAGAGAGGAGACGCCACTTCAAGGAGAATATGAGTCTAGAAGAAGCTCACCACCATAGGAGGCCATGGATAAGAGCTTGGAGGAAAAAGAGATGAATGAAGGGAGAGGGAGAGAAGAGCACGAAATTTTGTGCTCTAAAAGAGCTCTGAAATCTGAAGTTAATATTCAAATGATCAAAGTTGAAAAAAATGCACACACATGACCTCTATTTATAGCCTAAGTGTCACACAAAATTGGAGGGAAATTTGAATTTCAATTCAAATTTCACTTGAATTTGAAATTGAATTTGTGGAGCCAAACTTTGGAGCCAAAATTTCACTAATTATGATTAGTGAATTTTAGTTATGGTTCAGCCCACTAATCCAAGATCAATTCCAAGATTTTCCACTAAGTGTGCATAGGTGTCATGAGGCATGTAAAGCATGAAGGACATGCACAAAGTGTGACTATATGATGTGACAATGGGGTGTAGTAAGCAAATTCTCACCTCTCCCTCTAAAAGTTAATTGGATTGGGCTTCTACCAATTCGATTAAATTTTATTTCCCAACACACACATCAAATAGTCACTCAGTGCATGTGAAATTACAAAACTATCCCTAATACAAAAACTAGTCTAGGTGCCCTAAAATACAAGGGATGAAAAATCCTATATTTCTAGGGTACCCTACCTACATTATGGAGCCCTAAATACAAGGCCCGAAAATAATGAAACCTTAATCTAATATGTACAAAGATAAGTGGGCTCATACTTAGCCAATGGGCCCGAAATCTACCCTAAGGCTCATGAGAACCCTAGGGCCTTCTCTTGCATCTTTGACCCAATCTTCTTGGAGTCTTCTATCCAATGCCCTTGGGGGGTAGGATTGCATCATTCCCTCCTCCTTGAAAAGGATTTGACCTCAAATCCAGAGGTTCTTGAAACTCATGAATTCTTTCCTCAACACCTGTAAAAAGAATAAAAACATATGTATTAGTGATGTTGGGTATGTCAGAGTACGGTAAGGACGGAAAACCCCTTTCCTGGTCATCTTCCCATGAGAGAATATAGTTTCTCACCAACTCAATGAGTGGTGCTATAAGTATAGAAAAATATGGGACAAACCTTTTGTAAAAGTTTGTTAAGATATTAAAGCCCCCAATTTCCCTTATACTTGGTGTAGTAAGCCACTCAGGAATGACCTTTATTCTCTTAGGGTCCATGGGAAACCCTTGATCACTATTTAAAAAGTTAAGGAAAGTAATGAAATAAAACATACCTTTTTCTTTATTTTCATGTTGATTATACCTACAAAAATTTACGACAAACCTAAGGTGTCCCACATGAGCACCTAGGTTTGCATTGAAACAAAAAATAAGAACAAACCTACCTAATGAGTCCCTATGTACACAAATCATGAAGATGTTGGGTGCATGAGTGATTTTACAAAAGAGTGTTGCACCACTCAACACATTCATCATACCACCTATCATAGGGATTTGGTGCCTAATAATACCTATTTTAGGCACTAACAAAGCACAAGGATTTAAGCTCTTGCGAACCAAACCCTCATCCAACAACTCCTTTACTTGAGGAATAACCTCAAGCTCAAGAGGTATGGCGGTGCTAAGGGATGTTTCCCTTGATAGGAGAAGGTAGAAAGATTGTTTAAGAAGGAGTGCTATTTTAATATCACCTTTTGTTGCAAAATGATTTTCCTTCTTAACAATCTTCTTGGAAGAATCCTTTTCCTCCTTTTCTTTCCCCTTGGACTTTGAAGATAAGGCCTTACTATCCTTCTTTTTCTTTTGTTTTTCTAGTTTTTCTTCCTCATCCCTCTTATCTTTCATAGTTAGTTGATCTTTGACCACCTGTGAAGGTGTTTGAGGATGCAACACAAATTTAGTGCCAAGATGGGTGAGGGTAATTTCATTAGTTAGGTCATTGTAAATGATCTTCCTATCAAATTGCCATGACCTTCCTAAAAGAATATGTACGGCCTCCATGGGAACTATATCACAATTAACTTCATCCTTATATGTCCCAATAGAGAATGGTACCTTCACTTGTTGGTTAACTAACATTTCCCCTTGCTCATTGAGCCATTGAAGTTTATAAGGTTTTGGGTGGGGAATGATAGTGAGGTTCAACTAGGAAACTAATCTTGTGCTACAAAAATTGCAACAAGATCCACTATCCACAATGAGAGAACAAGTTTTATCTAAAATTTTTCATCTTGTATGAAAAATGTTCTCTCTTTGGGATTGAGATAGATCCCAAGATTGACCTCCAAGAAGCCTTCTAACCATTAAGAGGTCACCTTCTTCGTGGGGGTAGACTTCCTCACTAGACTCTTCACCCCTTACTTCATCTTCACTTCCACTAGAGGAAGGGCAAGAAGTAGTCTCCTCTTGACTACTATAAATGTCTTGACCCCTCATGATCATGGTTTTCTTTGTGGGGCATTGACAGGCAATGTGACCTCTCCCAAGACATTTGAAACATTTAATGTTGCTAGTCCTTTCTTGGGAACTAGTCTTAGGGGTGTATTTCTCTATGGTCTTACCCTTATCTTCATTGGGTTTTGAAGGTGCAGGCCCTAAAATTCCATGGGCTTGGTCATTCCTTGGATAAGAGTGAGAGCCATATGATTTTGAAGAAGGCTTTCTTTTAAGTTGTTGCTCCACTCTTATACAAAGTTGGACTAGCTCATCTAGGTCCCTATATGGAAGGAGTTCAACCTTGTCCCTCACTTCCATATTAAGCCCACTAAGGAACCTAGCTATGCTTGTTCTTTCCTCCTCCCTAAGTCCAGCTCTTAAAAGGAGTAGTTCCATTTGTTGTCTATATTCTTCAACACTCATACTCCCTTGTCTAAGCCTTTGGAGCTTATCCATAATCTCCCTTTCATAGTAGGACGGAATGTGCCTCTTCCTAAGGGCACTCTTAAGATCATTCCAATACTCTACTGGAGGATCCCCATGAATCCTTTGTTCCCTAACAAGGGAAGTCCACCAATAGAGGGCATACCCTTGAAAGCTAAGGGTAGCCAATGGAACTTTTCTCTCTTCGCTAATATGATGGCAAGCAAAGAGTTGTTCAACCTTCATTTCCCAATCTAAGTAGGCCTCAACATTATCTTTTCCATGGAAATATGAGAGGCGAATGTTAACCTCTTGAGGCCTTCTATCCTTTTCTTTTCTTTGGGAGTTATGTTTAGTATGTGAACTATGCCGCCCTCTATAATAGTCACTAAGTTCTTCACTTAAACTCTTGCAAGAGTCATGACTACTATAGGAGGCATGTTTTTCTCTTTTCATTTCTTTCATTATTTTTCTTCTTTCTTCCTCTCTTATTTTCTTTCTTTCATCTTGACTTATTTCTTCCACTCTTCTTTTACCTTTTTCTTTTCTCTCTTGTTTTTCTTTCCACAACTTAAGGGATCTCAACTCATCTAATATCTTACACAAGGGGTCCTTAGGAGTAGAACCCTCACCATTAACACTAGATGAAGAATGAAGACTCATGTTGGTTCCTAAGTTATGGTTCTTTCTTGTTGGGGGTTTGAAAAAAAAGGTAAAAGAAACTATGGTTGAAACTAGCCAAAATAAACACTAAAAGAGGTGTGAAAGATAAGGTAAAAACTAATTGGTAAAGGGCAAGCTATCTAGGCGGTTTGACAATGGAGGGTAAAGGAAATAAGCTATGAAAGTAAGCAAGAAATTAAAGTGCAAGAAATGCAAACTAGGCGGATCCTAAGAGTGTTTGGATGACCTCATTTAAGGTTCCCAACAAAACACTCACTATCCTAACGGAAAATTGCCTAAAATTATTACACACAAATGGAAGTAGGGTGACTTATTGGGGGCTCCCAACTTACTTCCAATGAAAGGACTTTCTGTTACAAAATTTGAAAGCAAAACAAATTGCCAATTACAAAAAAAAAAGTCCTCAATTGTGGTGGCTATTCTCTCTTTAGTATTTCACTCAATTTGGAGTGTTTCTTAGTCCAATATCTCCTAAGGTGGTTGACCCCTTGCTTCTTGACTCAAATTCTTCAAGATATGGCACCAATCCTCCTTACCAATTCCCTATATGGCAACTCACAAGCAAGGAAACAAAGAGACAAGCAATAACCAAGACCAAACAAAATGAAATGAAAGCTAAACCAATAGATTTTTAACAAGACACATTTCCAAGGATTATTCAACAATTAAAGCAATGAAAAGTACAAAAAAGCAAGCTAGGACTCAAAGAGAAACCTAGAATGGCTCTAGAGTAGAGTAGAAAAAACTAAAAAAAAAAGACTCAAGAAACCTCTAGTTTTGGCACTTGTTTTCACAGTAATTTTCAACTGAAATTTCAGAACTAGGATTGGTATAAAATAGTCACCAATAATAGAACAAATTTTGAGCCCAAACAACAAGCACACTTTCCTTTCACTTTTTTTTTCCTGGACACTGATTTTTCTGCCAACTTGTGCGATTTTTCTTATTTTTTTTCCTTTAATCCAAATCGCTTGGTTCTTTTTTTATAATTTTGGTCCAGATGTCTAGAAAATTAAGTAAAACTTTCAGCTCAAAAAACGTAGTGACCAATTCCCAGTAATTTATACAAGTTCATATGTTCAAGCTGTCAGCACCAGCTATTTCAACCTAGAAATCAAGAGTAGTGTTTATGTTGCTTAAGGCTTGGATAGTTACAATTTGTGTTTGCTTATGCTCAATTATCTTGAATAACACAATTCAAGAGAGCTTAAGACTTATTTTGATTCACAAATCCAGCCACAACTCAGCACCACAACTCAACTTCATCATAAGCATCATGTAGGAAACTTAGAAAACAAAAAAAAGTTCAAGAACAAGACTATTTCTAGGAATTGATTTAGAACATGTTATGAACTAAATAACATGCATGAATTAGACTCAAAATTCAAAAGATAGGCTAAGAATGACAAGAATACATGAACAAATTGTCATACCCTAATTTCGTCCGGGGACCTTTGCTCGATGACGTGCGACCATTCTTTGGTCCTCGTGAGGTGCTTGACACCCATCATTAGGCAATTTGTGAAATTCCAGGACATGCCGAAAAACCAAAAAAATATTGATGCACAATCCGTAAGTTTCCGTGACACACCGGAAATCAAATGGAAGCATCGTTGCATAATTAAGTGAGGTTCCGTAACATTCCGTAAGTCAAAAAGGGGATGATTATGTAATCCGCAAGGTTCCGTAACATTACGGAAAGAAAACAAGTATCGTTACGAAATTCGTAAGTTTCCGTAACTTTACGAAAAAAGAATCACCAAAAAAACAGCAGAGGGGGGTGTACTTAGTAAAAATGGGGGTGCAAATAGCACCCAGGCCCATTTGGGCCCTCCAGAAGATTCCTCCAGAAGGCGGTTGCTTCTGGAGGAAGCAACCCTGCTCGCCTGGGCGAGCTGAGCTCGCCTGGGCGAGCTGGGCGGCAACCACCTCCCCTATTTTGCTATAAATAGGGGAGGAATGCAAGAAGGAAGGGGTCCAGCCCCTGAGGCACTCTTCTCTCTTTCGAATTTGCTTGGAAAAATTGTTTCCGTGAAGAAAATCTAAGCCGAGGCGCTTCCGAAACGTTTCCGTAACATTTTCCGTGAGGAATCTCGCAAAGGTTTCAACCGTTCTTCGACGTTCTTCATTCGTTCTTCATCGTTCTTCGATCTTCAACGGGTAAGTACCTCGAACCAAGCTTTTCGATTCATTCTATGTACCCGTAGTGGTCCACATTGTGTTTCGTGCATTTTTATTCTCGTTTTGTTTACTTTTTATACCCCCTGTTGACGTGCTTAAGCCATTTTACTTAAGTCATTTCTCGCTTAACTTAAAAACAAAATAAATTTCCACCGAACGTTTGAATTGTATTATCCATTAACTTCGGTTAAAATAAATTCCGACCGTTCGGTCGTGCCGTAACCACGTTGGAAATCAAAAAGAGGTAAAAAATAATATAATAATAAAAAAGACATCTTTTAGTAAAATAAAGCGGAAAATCAATCGGACGTTTTCTCTTTGGGATTTCTCATTCTTAATCGAATTGATTAATAACTAAAGTGAAACTAAAGGCTAAAATCAATTCGCCTAGTCAAGCTCGTCCACAAAAATAGGCTTTTGAAGTTTGTCATCTCAATTTCTCACTAAGTAAAATGGATCATTTTTAAGGTCCAACGCCTTAAAATGATCACCACTTAAGTAAAAAAAATCACTTGATAAGAAAGAACTACGTAGGTCTGAGTTCCTCATTGAGGATACGTAGGAGCAAAAGCCCCGCTTTTGTCGACCACCCCAAGAGATCGTTAATGGTCCAATGCCTTAACGTTTCTCTCCTTTCAAAAACAAGAGATCGTTAATGGTCCAACGCCTTAACGTTTCTCCCCTTTCAAAATCAAAAGACCGTTTAATGGTTCAACACCTTAAAAGACCTTTTGTTCAATAAAAACATATTTTGCAAAAAAAGACAAAAACAAACTTAAACCAAACACTTTGTTCCGAAAGAACTACGTAGGTCTGATTTTCTCATCCCAAATTGAGGAATACGTAGGAGCAAAGGGAAACACCCTTGTCGACCACAAAAAGAGAAAATATAAAAAGGGCATAAAGGATATAGAGACATAAAAAGGGAACGTAAAAATCAAAGTCATGTTTGCACATTCGATTAAAGGCTGCCGTCCCTTGGGACGGACGTGTGGGGTGCTAATACCTTCCCCGTGCGTAAATACAACTCCCGAACCTTTCACTAAAAAGTTCGTAGATCGCGTCTTTTCCGGTTTTTCCGACGTTTTCCTCAAATAAACGTTGGTGGCGACTCCGCGCGTATTCCTTTCGTGGAACACGCATCCCGCGAGTCACGCGTCGCCCTCCCGCCGAAGGGTAGGTTGCGACACAAATGTATCTAGAATTCAATCAACAAAATAAAAATTCAACACAAACTTAGAACATAATGTGACAATTACTATGACTAAACATGACTCTAAGACAACATGGATTAAGTGATTTACACTTAGATTTTTGTGTTTTTTTTTTCTAATCAATATTTTGGAAGAAAATTTAGATCTAAAGGTTCAGCACAAGAATATTATGAATTAAAAATGATAGAACCTAAAATCAACACAAAAAACATGATTCAAGAGTAGATCTACAAAATTTGAACCATAGAAATGCAAGAACTAGTGTAGATCTAAGATTTAATCGGTTTATTTTTTTGAATCTACTCTAAACAGAACCAAACCACAATGGAGGATATACAAGGAGAATAAGATGAAGAACAAGGAATTAAAGAGAATTCACCAAACAAAAAGATAGAGGAAGCAAAAGAACATCACCTAGATGAAGATGCTCTTGATACCACATGATGTAAGCTCCATTGGAGCTTGTAGGCCTAGGATCTTCTTCATCAATGGATTCCTTTGCTTCTTGGAAGATAAATGACAGTGGAATAGAGAAGGAGGAGAGAGAGGAGACGCCACTTCAAGGAGAAGATGAGTCTAGAAGAAGCTCACCACCATAGGAGGCCATGAATAAGAGCTTGGAGGAAGAAAGAGATGAATGAAGGGAGAAGGAGAGAAGAGCACAAAATTTTGTGTGCTAAAAGAGCTCCGAAATATGAAGTTAATATTCAAATGATCAAATTTGAAAAAAATGCACACACATGACCTCTATTTATAGCCTAAGTGTCACACAAAATTGGAGGGAAATTTGAATTTCAATTCAAATTTCACTTGAATTTGAAATTGAATTTGTGGAGCCAAACTTTGGAGCCAAAATTTCACTAATTATGATTAGTGAATTTTAGTTATGGTTCAGCCTACTAATCCAAGATCAATTCCAAGATTTTCCACTAAGTGTACTTAGGTGTCATGAGGCATGTAAAGTATGAAGGACATGTACAAAGTGTAACTATATGATGTGGCAGTGGGGTGTAGTAAGCAAATGCTCACCTCCCCCTCTAAAATTTAATTGGATTGGGCTTCTACCAATTCGATTAAATTTTATTTCCCAACACACACATCAAATATTCACTCAGTGCATGTGAAATTACAAAACTACCCCTAATACAAAAACTAGTCTAGGTGCCCTAAACTACAAAGGCTGAAAAATCCTATATTTCTAGGGTACCCTACCTACATTATGGAGCCCTAAATACAAGGCCCAAAAATAATGAAACCTTAATCTAATATGTACAAAGATAAGTGGGCTTATACTTAGCGCATGGGCCCGAGATCTACCCTAAGGCTCATGAGAACCCTAGGGCCTTCTCTTGCATCTTTGGCCCAATCTTCTTGGAGTCTTCTATCCAATGCCCTTGGGGGGTAGGAATGCATCATTTTGTTTATCTATAAATATTCAAATTGTAACCATCAGAAAAGGCCTTGAACTCAAATTCAAATTAGTTTATCTTTTTTTTTTCAGTTATTATCTTTTCAGAATTTACCAATTTTTTGTTGTTTCTAGCATTTATGAATTCCCTTTATCGTTTTCAAGTTAGTTTTTTGTTACTTCACCTACACCAAGTGCTCTTTGGATTAACTTGGGTACCCATTGTTAGGAAGAAAATTTACCTTTCTAATGGCAATCGCTTGAACATTATTTTGGAATCATGTTGGAGCTTTTAACTGATAGAACCGGTTTTCTTTCACGAGGCAACAAAATTGTCACACCAGTGGGACTTGAGTTGGTGAATCAATTAATCAATTTGAATCTAAAGTCGAGTTGCATTGGCTTATGCATTTAGGCTTTGATAAAAATACGAGAGATATGGAACCACAACAAAAGAAAGCATACAACAAGAAGATGAATGAGGGAATGACTTTGGGTATGTCAACGTCACTAATGCTAGCAACAGTCTATTTCGACGATGTTGAAGTCCATTCCTTTGTCATTTCTACTATTGATACCATGACAGTGGCAACTGTTAGAAATAATGGCACATGAAACTACAAACAAAGAAGGGGGAAGGGTGAATTGGTTTGAAAACAATTTTAGACATAAATCACAGTTTTTCGCAAAACTTTTTCCTTTAATCCAATTAATCCAAGAGAGTAACATATGTTGTAAACACCTTTATGTTTTCTTTTAACACAAATTATGGTTCAAACAGAGATACCAAAAAAAAAACCAAGTGTTAAGAACCTTAACCAATAAGAAATGAAGAGTTGAAGGGATAGAGAAAAAGATGCACAAACAATTTATACTTGTTCGATTTCTAGGAAATCTACATCCAGTTGATCCATAGTAATCCACTAGAATCTTTCCACTATAATGTTTGAGTTACAACCAAACTTATAAGCAAATGCACACAAGAAATGCCTAAACTCTTGAAAACCTATCAAAAATAAAATATACATGTAGAAAATCCACTACATGAACTGTGACATCCTAGAATTTCCACCCGGATTTTTGAAGGCGTTACATTTTAAATAAATATATATATGTATTATTCAGTGTATATATATATATTCTTGGTAGAAGTATGTATATTGGGGGAGAGATACGCGGGTTAGACTAATTAGCGAAGAGAAATCCATAACTGGACAGTTATAGATTAATTCTCAATTAATTAGTCTAAAAATTATCATTTTGCGTGCAACTAAAAATTTAACAAAACCAACATTTGAACCACGCTCAGGGTTTCATTCTGAGCATTTTGATATATATATTGCCTACTTTCGAAAACGGGCCCCGACTGATGCTGAGAAACATGAGGAACTGGAACCAGAGAAGCGGCATGCAAACCGAGGCAGGATTTAGCATTCAAAAGGTCAAATTTTTCTCTTCTTGTGGCTGAGTATGAAGTCACATCAAGGGGAAGAGGTGGGCCCCTTTTGCTCCACTCAAAATGAGACATGTGGCATTGCTTTTAGAAAAAGGAAAGAGAATATCTTTTTTTTAATAAAATCCAAATTCTCTCTCTTCAGCAAAAAAATTCAGAAGCTTTTCCTCACCTTCCCATGTTGCTTTTCTGTTCTTCTTCCTCTCCATTGAAGCCTCCATTAAAGCTCCAAACTTTGCTCATCATTTCTACTCCAAATTGCAAAGGGAAGCCATTTTCAGAGTCGTGAAGCACACCTCTACGTTGTGGGACTTCGAATTTTAGGTATGTGTGGACTTCTTCTCACGTGAAATTCGTGGGTATTGGGTTTTTGGGAGATATGATGGGTAGTTCTACTAGATTTATGCCTCATGGTCGTTATTTGTGAAGGAATTTGTTGAAAGCATGCTAAACTTGACATGTTTGATGTGAGTAAAGCTACCCATTCTGTTTTAGGGTTTTATGATGATGCTTTGTGATGTTTGTGTGCTGAAATTGTTGGTAGGAAACTGGTAGAGATGATGGGGAGAGTTAACCTAAGGTTAAATGTGAGAATGGTAGTGATGTGAGTGGTGTCATACCCTAATTTCGTCCGGGGACCTTGGCTTGGTGGCATGCAACTTGTATTTGGTCATTTTTGGGGTGCTTGGCACCCATCATTAGGCAATTTGTGAAGTTCTGTGATGTGCCGGAAACCGAAAGAAAGTATTGATGCACAATCCGTAAGGTTCCGTGACACACCGGACGTCAAAAGGAAGCATCGTTACACAATTCGTGAGGTTCCGTAACATTCCGTAAGTCAAAAAAGGGATGATTATGTGATCCGCAAGGTTCCATAACATTACGGAAAGAAAACAAGTATCGTTACGAAATTTGTAAAGTTTCGTAACGTTACGAAAAAAATCACCAAAAAAAAGCGAAAGGGGGGTGTATTTAGTAAAATGGGGGTGCAAATAGGAATTTTCGAATCTGGGCCCTTCTAGAAGTTTCTGGGCAATTTCTTGCTTAAGGTTGAAGTAACCTAGCTCGCCTGGGCGAGCTAGGTGGCCGCCACACCCCCCGTTTTGTTGAAAAATGGGATTCCGGGGCTCCCGGGACACCCGTAATGCTTCTGTAAAATTCCCATAACTCTAAATAAGCATAATTAACTTAATACGGGTGAGACGGAAGAGAAAGAAAGAAGAAAATCAAGTCCTATATGCCTCCGTAAGGCTTCCGTAACTTTTCCGTAAATTACGAAAGAAGGGGGGTGAACTTATCAAAATTGGGGGGGGGGGTGCAAATAGCAGTTTTGAAATTTTGGATTGGACCTTCCAGAGTGTTATGAAGCAACCCAGCTCGCCTGGGCGAGCTAAGGTCGCCTGGGCGAACTGGGCGGCAACCTCCTCCCTTTTTTTCCTATAAATAGGCTGAAGGGGGCTGTTCTAAGGATCCTTCAGCCCCCTGGCTATGTATTTCAGCTGTTTTGGGTGAAAAAAATTGTTTCTGTGAAGAAAATCCAAGCCGAGGTGCTTCCGTAACGCTTCCGAGATGTTTCCGTAAGCAAATCCGTGAAGGTTTTCATCCGTTCTTCACCGTTCTTCATCCGTTCTTCGTTCTTCAACGGGTAAGTTTTCGAATCCGAGACTTTCAATTCATTTCTTGTTTTTTTTAAGCTTTCATCTTTATTTCGTTCATTTTCAATTTCTTTTCTTCGGTCTTTAACGCGCTTTTACCGTTTATTTAAGCCGTTTTCTCACCTAATAAATGATAAAATGAATTTCAACCGATCATTTGTGTTGTAATCTCATTTAATCACTTTTAAAACGAAATCTAACCGATCGTTCACGCTATAACCTCGGTTAAACCAAAAAAAGTAAAATAATCAAAATATCTTGAAAAATAATAATAAAATAATCAAAGTATGCTTGAATAAAATAACCAAAAAAATCAATCGGACGTTTTTCTTTGAAAGTTTCCTTGAATGAATTGATTAATAACCAAAGTGAAACTAAGACTAAAATAGACTCACAAATCAAGTTTTGTCCGAAAAATCACTAAAAACCGTTTTAAGGTCCAACGCCTTAAACGGTCCTCTTTGCTTTTATCGGTTAACATGGACCGTTCAAAAGCATAAAATCAACATGTAACTTTACCGCTTTTGCAAGAACTACGTAGGTCTGATTTCCTCATCGCAATTGAGGATACGTAGGAGCAAAAGCCCCGCTTTTGTCGACCACCCCGAGAGATCGTTAATGGTCCAAGTGCCTTAACGTTTCTCTCCTTTCAAAAACAAGAGATCGTTAGTGGTCCAACGCCTTAACGTTTCTCTCCTTTCAAAATCAAAAGACCGTTTAATGGTCCAACACCTTAAATGACCTTTTTGTTCAATCAAAATATATCTTGCAAAAAGATAAAAAACAACTTAACCAAACACTTTGTTCCAAAAGAACTACGTAGGTCTGATTTTCTCATCCCAATTGAGGAATACGTAGGAGCAAAGGGAAACACCCTTGTCGACCACAAAAAGAGAAAAAATATAAAAAGGATATAAGGACATAAAAGGGAACGTAAAAATCAAAGTCATGTTTGCACATTCGATTAAATGCTGCCGTCCCTTGTGACGGACGTATGGGGTGCTAATACCTTCCCCGCGCGTAAATACAACTCCCGAGCCTTTCACTTAAAAGTTCGTAGATCGCGTCTTTTCTGGTTTTTCCGACGTTTTCCTCAAATAAACGTTGGTGGCGACTCCGCGCGTATTCCTTTCGTGGAACACGCATCCTGCGAGTCACGCGTTGCCCTCCCGCCGAAGGGTAGGTTGCGACAGTTGGCGACTCCACTGGGGACTTTTTTTAGAGAGTTAGGCCATTTAATCTTGTGCAAAGTTTTGCCATGACTTACTCCTTTGTTGGTTTCCCTTCATTATGTTCTTGTATATATAACTCTTTGATGCTTTTAGTGCATTTTTTTGTATGCTTGAGGTAAATATTTATTCATTTGATGCACACAAACACCAACACTATTTGCACACATTGTGAGTTGAAAAAGGGCCTTATACCCGGGTTCATGGGAACATAAGGAGTGGAGGTGAATCTGTGATCATGCTAGGTCTCCGACTTGCTTGATTACAGTGAACCCTCATCTAGAGTTTTCCTCTTTGAAAATATATCGTTGCTAGTAGTCCCTACTGCTGCAATATGTATGACCACCTTGGGAATTACCACTAAAAGCCTTGTTAGCTCCCTCCCATATAGGTCCCTTGAATAGGGGCACGAAGCGGACACGCTGCGTGCCATTTTTCACACTCCCATGCATAATTATCACGTACCCTTTTGCTTATATTTTGTGAATATTGTCGTACTATGTACATCCCCGTATTGTACCTTTCGCATATGCATCATGTGTGGGTTCCGTCTTAATCCCCTCTCTTGGGGAAACCAACGGAGGGTCCGTGTCACCTTCTTAAATACATACGTTGGGCACTTTGCTACCCTAAGACGTTGTATCTAAGAAGGAGACAATTTCCCGGGCTCCCGTATTCATAAATTGCATCCGTGTCATATGCATTCCTTCGTGCATTCATCCATTCCACCCATGATAGATGTCGGAGTTTTGATTCACACTAGATCTTGTTTCACTTTAGTAAAACATGGGATCAAGTCAAAAGCCTTCGCTTAAAAAGAGGTTTTATCAAGTCAAAATCAAGAGCTTAGAGGTCACCGGTTTACGAAAGTTGGGGCAATTAATGGGTCAACTTCAACGGCAAGCCTTTTGCAAAGCCTATGGTAAGCATTTGGGACCTAGCTAGGGTAGAAGTCTCCATGGAACCAATTGCATCCCTTGCCCAGTATTATGACCAGCCCCTAAGGTGCTTCACATTTGAGGACTTCCAGCTAGTGCCGACTGTGGAAGAGTTTGAAGAAATCCTGGGATGCCCACTGGGAGGAAGGAAGCCATATCTTTTCTTTGGGTTCTATCCCTCCATGACAAGAGTTGCCAAGGTAGTGAAAATCTCAGCACAAGAGTTGGACTGTGTAAAGCAAAACAGAAATGGAGTAGTCGGAGTACCAAGGAAGTGTTTGGAGGAAAGGGCAAAGGCCTTGGAAAATCAAGGCAAATGGGCTATCTTTTATTGACATCTTGGCGCTTTTGATCTTTGGAGTTGTCCTCTTTCCGAATATGGAAGGGTTAGTGGACCTAGCAGTGATTGACGCTTTCCTCGCCTTTCATCATGGCAAGGAAAGCCCGGTCGTCGCCATTTTGGCCATGTATGACACGTTCGACCGGGGATGTGAAAAGAGTGGCGCAAGAATTGTTTGTTGTGCACTGGCTCTCTATGTGTGGCTGGTTTCACACCTTTTTCTCCAAGAAGGTAGGCCCGTCTATCCGCTACAAGGTCACCGCTCGTGCGTCGAAAAAGGAAAGGCGAATTGGGACCAACTCTTGGCTAGCATGGAGGGGCGTCTGTTAATTTGTTTCCTCGCTAGAAGGAAGGAAGAATCAGGATTCTATCTTCATGAGAAGGATGTCCAAATGTTCCCTTGATGGAACAAGGGGTTGTATTAATTATAATCCCGTCCTCGCCATAAGACAGCTTGGCTACCCCATGAGAGGAGTGCCATCAGATGAAAGCATCACGCCTTTCATCGCACGGGGTTTTAGTGACCCCAATGCGAGGGTACTCTAAGGAGTTCACAAGGCATGTGATGCGGTGTGAAGAAAGGACAGAGAGCTTAGGGGAAGCAGTAATGGGAGCATCGGCGGCTATCATAAGTGGCTGAGAGTCCGGACACAAGGATTGGATTGGCTCCCAAATCTAAAGACTATGAGAGATGATGAGGTTAAAGCTTCGGAAGAAAGTGATGAGGTACAAGCCCTAAAGGCAAAGCTTGAAAGAACCCGGGTAGTCAAAGAGAAGTTCAAGTCCATAGCCATCAAAGTCTGAAGAGAGTATGATGAACTAAGGGACGTCAATATGGCCACCGATGAAGCCTTGGAATGAGAAACCAAGAAGGCCCGAATGGAAGAACACGACCAAAACAAGTTTTGAGGGGCTTTATAGGGCAGCAATAGTGAGCTCAAGCTCCGAAGAGGTGAAAGGAATCATCACGGGTCAAAGGCATGATCTGGAAGGACGAGCTAAAGGCTTGCCTTAGGTCGAAAAGAAATTTGTCCCAACAATTAAAGTGAGACTGAAGGGAATATGTGGGCCATCATCGATGAGTGCAAAGAGAAGCTAAATCTAGCGGCGACTCACGAGCAAACGCTAGAGGATGAGTACGCCAAGATATCAGCAGAAAGGGAAGCAAGGGAAAGGGTACTTGATTCATTGCACCAAGAGGCAACAATGAGGATGGACCGATTTGCTCTTACTTTGAACAGGAGTCAAGAACTTCCCCGATTGCTAGCCAAGGCCAAAGCAATGGCAGACACCTACTCCGCCCCCAAGGAGATCCACGGACTTCTCAGCTATTGTCAGCATATGATAGACTTAATGGATCATATGATTAGAAACCGCTAGGAAGTTTGTATTGTCGCTCAGATCTTGACTAGTTATAACTTTTTGAATAAAATGAGTTTATCCCACGTTTTTACTCCAAAAAATCAGTGCGAATCAAATCACTCCCGCATTTTATCTCTAGCATGCATAAGCATCTCTTCATGGCATCATAATAAACATATCGTTCCTACATTTGTCCGTTATCATATTCCAGCATTGCATTTTGCATGAGTCATTGCATCATCATGCATATGCGTTCAACATACTTTTTGTTCTACAAACTACATACCTTTTGTTTTCATGTTTGCTCATGCGTGATCCTTGCATTTTCCTCTACAAAACAAAAACAAAAAAGGAAGCATGAAAATTCATGATGCATTCTTAGTTGCATGTGTTAGGCACCATGAGCCAACCATGTTGGGATCATAAACCCGTTTCACTTAAAAACAAAATGAGTGAACATGGTACCTAATGCATAGTTAACTAAGAAAAGATGTTTCTTCGGGCATCTCAATTTGATAATTACATTCTCCATGCATAGTATGCGTATTCCCGAGTCTTTCATCCCTATGAAATGTTGTTGAAGTATTGGCGATCAAAATTGCCATTCCCTGGGTTATGGGGTTGAACCAAGCTCATGCTTTTTCGAAAAAAGTTCATCAAGTTAAGTTGAAGTATGGAAGTAACTATCTTGCAAAAATTGGGGCAAAAGATGAATCGAGTCACATCACTGCTTCGTCTACTGCCAAACATATTTAGGATTGTTGATGTCCTTGTTACTTCCAGTTTCACCTTGACAAAGATGTCATGGACCATGTTGAAAATCTAAATTGATTCAACCCTATATCCTGCGTAAAAATTCGCAATACTTCAACTGTACATCATTCGCATACATCCATGCTTTCCATTGGTTGCATTGCTCATTGCATTCTTTCCTTGAAAAAGAAAATAAAAATAAATAAATAAATAAAATAAAATAAAAATGAACTTAATCGTTATTATCAAAAAAGAAAAAAAACACGCTTTACGGTGCCCCTACCAAACCCGTGCTAGAGCTAGAGTAATGGGTGAAGTAGAGAAGGTGCAAGAGCAGATGAAGGCCGACATGGAGGCCATGAAAGAGCAAATGGCCACAACGATGGAGGCCATAATAAGCATGAAAAAGATAAGGGAAGTCGATATGGTTGCAGTTGCCGCTACCAACGCTGTTGCTAAGGTGAACCCGATGCCCCCATCTGGCCTCAACCAAATGAATCATCCAACCTCAAATATGGTAGGCAAAGATTTGGGAAGTACGGACGACCCCATGATGTGCAAATTCAAAACAAGCACGCCTTCCCATCATATGGCTTGCCTCCCAACTATACACCACCCAATGTGGCATACACTCTCAATGAAAATCTCAATAACTCCACTCCGATACTCGTTGAGAACCAATAACCTCAATCTGATCAGGCACATATCTCTCAAACCATGGGGGAGACACATGAAATTCCCCACCACAATCTAGCTGACTTTGAGCCTTGGCTTGGATATGCCACTAAAGGGCAAGCAGTTGGTGGTATACCCTTTGAAAACACTTTGGAGAGCCCTCAGTTTTGCCCACAACCACAACCATTGCATTTTGCGGTGGGAAGAGCCCCTCCTGCTATGGCCGAAAAGGGAAAGGCGGATCATCTAAAGGAAAGACTCAGGGCCATTGAAGGAGGTGAAGATTATGCCTTTGCTAACCTAGAAAAGTTGTTCCTAATACCCAAACATGGTCATTCCCAAGTTCAAGGTGCCGGACTTTGACAAGTACAAGGGGACTACTTGCTCCAAGAACCATTTAAAGATGTATTGTCGGAAGATGGGGGCATACGCAAAAGATGAGAAACTGCTGATACATTTTTCCTAAGAAAGTTTTACTAGGACAACTGTCACCTGGTATACTAACTTAGGAACCTTCCTGAGTCCATTCTTGGAAGGACCTAATGGTTGCCTTCGTTAGGCAGTGTCAGTACAATTCTGATATGGCTCCGGATAGGATGCAACTACAAAAAGTGTGCAAAAAGGGGGCACGAATCTTTCAAAGAATACGCCCAAAGATGGAGAGACTTGGCAACTCAAGTAGCACCCCCAATAACAGAGAAAGAGATTATCACAATGATAGTAGACACGTGACCGGTGTTCTACTATGAAAAAATGGTGGGTTACACACCTTCAAGTTTTACAGATTTGGTCTTTGCTAGCAAAAAGATCGAAACAGATCTGAAAAGATGCAAATTTAATCATCCTGCTTGGACGAATGAGAAAACTGGGGCAAATAAAGAGGGTGAGGATGAGGGAGAAAAGAGGGTGAGGATGAGGGAGAAACCCATGCTGTGACTGCCATTCCTGTACGGCCAAGTTTCCCACCAACCCAACAATGTCATTACTCAACCCTTCTCCTTACTTACCGCCCATTTATCCACAAAGGCCATCCCTAAATCAACCACAAAGTCTGTCTACTGTACTTCCAATGACGAACACCACCTTTAGCACAAACCAAAAACACCAACCAAAAAATGAATTTTTGCAGCGAGAAAGCCTGTAGAATTCACCCCAATTCCAGTGTCCTATGCTGACTTACTCCCATATCTACTTGATAATTCAATGGTAGCCATAACCCTAGCCAAGGTTCATCAACCTCCATTTCTCCAAGAATACAACTCGAACGCAACGTGTGCTTGTCACGGAGAAGCCCCGGGGCGTTCCATTGAGCATTGTAGGGCTCTGAAGCGTAAGGTGCAAGGTCTAATTGATGCGGGCTGGCTGAAATTTGAGGAGAATCGCGTATAAATCCTGACATTGACAAGAGATGCCACACATGGGGCAATTTTGAAGGCTGTTGTTAGGAGTCTCTAATAACTCATCAGGATTTCCAAGTTTATGCCATTATTGTAAACCACAGTTACAATGTTAAATGAAATGGATAAAGTTGATATTTTTGTCGCTCATCCTCTCACAAACGCATGTTTGCTTATTCAACTTTCACCGGAATGTGGGTGCAAGCCATTGGTCTGTTTGCTCAAGCAACCTGTGCTCCTGAGTTTGAACTTCCAAGACCATTCAATCAGAGATTACTCGTCTTGCACGTTGGTGGGGGTGCCGTAAAACAACGAGTAAAAAACCAATAAGTTTCAAAAAAAATAATAATAATAATAATAATAATAAAAAAGAGTTCAAAAAGAAAAAAAAAAGAAGTATTTGATTGACTGTGTTTTCAAGACGTCCATGTGACCTCATTTTATCATTCTGGAAAGTTTGTCTTTTTAGAGAGAAGTGAGTTATCAAGAATAGGATGTTGGATAAATGGCCTCAGTTACCTTAAGAAAAATGGGGGTTGAATTAAGATACGAAAACTATTCCCCAATTAAACTTTCACTCTCTCTTTTTGGATTAACAATGCACCCTTAACATGAATTACTCAAAAAACAATTCAAAGTAAACTTCTTTAAAGCAAAAGATAAATAGCAATAAATAAAAGAAGTTTAAAGGAAGAGAGGAATGCAAACTTGATTTATACTGGTTCGGCCACTTTCCGTGCCTACATCCAGTCCTCAAGCAACCCACTTGAGATTTTCCACTCTCTTTGTAAAACTCCTTTTACAAAGGCTGAACCACACAGGGACAACCCTTCCCTTGTGTTCAGGAATCCTTTACAACGAGAGACCCATGGTCTCTTAATCCCTTTTCAGAAATAAGAAGAAGAGAAGAAGAAATCTCTCTTAAAAGAGATAGAATGTACAATGAAGATCAATCAAAATTCCTTACTGAATATGCAAGTGGTTGACCAAGGAATCTTTTTGAGATGATAAGACAGTTCAGTTCAGAAAAACTCTTAATCTTTTGAGAGGATAAACTTTTTGGGCAATGAAAACTCTCTTTAAATTCGTGCTTCCAAGCCACCTTTGATGGCCATTCATAAACCATTTGAATAGATGTGACTCTTGGAAATTATTTTCCGAAAATCCCCTCTGGTAATCTATTACAAGACTTGTGTAAACGATTACAGGTTTTGAAATTTGAATTAAAACGTTCAAAAAACTGTTGGTAATCAATTACCATCCATGTGTAATCAATTACACATTATAAATTTTGAATTCAAATTTCTAGTGACTGTTATAAGCATTTTCAGCTGCTGGTAATCGATTACCAGAGAGCAAATCTCAATTTGAAATGATAGAATTCTTTGGTCAAACCTTTTGTTTTTCAATTTGGAAACTTCTTTCTAAGATTCTAGAGATCAACTTGATCATATATCTTGATTTTCTTGGATTCTTGTCTCGAATAAAACTTAGAAGCACTTGATCCTTTGGCATCATCAAAACATCTTGCTTCTACATAGGAGTCATTTGACTTAATCCATCAACTGAAAAAATCCTTCAACTATTTCTCGTCCTTGGAAAATTCTTTTTGCAAAAATCAACTGCTTCTTTCATTCTCCCTTGCTACAAGGTTTTGAAAACAAAACAACGATGGATACCTTAGAGCCCTACACTGGGGCAATGAAAGGCTCTATGCATAAACCACAAACGAACCTAGGGGCAGATAAGAAGTTCTCACCCAATAGGTTCCTTGCTACAAGGTCATGACAAAAGATAACAATTGGTACCTCAAAGCCTTACACTGGGGCAATGAGGGGCATTGTGCATAAGCCTTAAGTGAACCTAGGGGCAAATCAAAAGTTCTCACCCATCGATGTTTTTTTAAAAAAAATAAATAAATAAATAAATAATAAAAAAAAAGGGGGAGACAAACCTTGGGATTTCAATGGATTGATTAAACGTCAAACAGCTCTATTGCCATCACTTAAAAATGGTCAGGTGACTAAATCAAACAGAACATACACTTTGAGGGAGTTCCCGGAGAGATTTGCAAAAAGATAGGATGAGGTTGCATGAATTATCACCTCTTTCAAAAGGACAGTCAATCTGTGTTTTCCAAAAAATTAAATCAAAATCAAAATCACAAAATAGGGAAAGAATGTCATGAACGTTGTACAACTTTCCATTACATTGCATTGTTTCATATGAAGTCTGCATTTACCGCATTTCAAGACAAAGGTTGCATGCATCTGCATCCCTAAAAATCATGTTAACTACATAGATTTCCTACATCTAATATCCAGTCGTGTGGATTTGGGATGACCGACCCTCTCGATGAGTCGATCTCTTGCTTTCTCATAAGGGTGAACCCTTGGGTACTAGTACCCTCACCTCTAGAGGACTTCACGTCCTCACCTTTAGAGGACTACACGTCCTCACCTTCAGAGGACTACACGTCCTCGCCTTCAAAGGGTCATGTACCTTCAACTTCAAAGGACTACACGTCCTCGCCGTCAAAGGGTCATGTACCTTCACCTTCAGAGGACTACACGTCCTCGCCTTCAAAGGGTCATGTACCTTCAACTTCAGAGAACTACACTTCCTCGCCTTCAAAGGGTCATGTACCTTCAACTTCAGAGGACTACACGCCCTCACCTCCAGAGGACTACACGTCCTCGCCTTGAGAGGGCTACCCGCCCTCGCCTTGGGTACTAGTTACCCTCACCTTCAGAGGGCTACACGCCCTCGCCATCAAAGGACCACACGTCTTCACCTTCGTAGGGCTACACGCCCTCACCTTTAGAGGACCACACGTCCTCACCTTCAGAGGGCTACACGCCCTCGCCATCAGAGGACCACACGTCCTCACCATCAGAGGGCTACACGCCCTCGCCATCAGAGGACTGCATGTCCTCACCTTCAGAGGGCTACACGCCCTCGCCATCAGAGAACTGCATGTCCTCACCTTCAGAGGGCTACACGCCCTCGCCATCAGAGGATCACACGTCCTCACCTTCGTAGGGCTACACGCCCTCACCTTTAGAGGACCACACGTCCTCACCTTCGTAGGGCTACACGCCCTCACCTTTAGAGGACCACACATCCTCACCTTCAGAGGGCTACACGCCCTCGCCATCAGAGGACCACACGTCCTCACCTTCA
Source organism: Glycine max (assembly GCF_000004515.6). NCBI lineage: Eukaryota > Viridiplantae > Streptophyta > Magnoliopsida > Fabales > Fabaceae > Glycine > Glycine max. The sequence continues at coordinate 36,643,962 of NC_038251.2, forward strand.
GAGGGCTACACGCCCTCACCTTTAGAGGACCACACATCCTCACCTTCAGAGGGCTACACGCCCTCGCCATCAAAGGACTGCACGTCCTTGCCAACAGAGGGTTGCACGCCCTCACCTTTAGAGGACTACACGTCCTGGCCAACAGAGGGCTGCACGCCCTCACCTTGAGAGGACTACACGTCCTCGCCAACAGAGGGCTGCACGCCCTCACCTTTAGAGGGCTACGTGTCCTCATTTTCAGTGTGCTCCACATCTGCACCTTAAGAGAATTTAAGGTCCTCTGTCCTTAAATGCTTAACCGAGACTTGCACTCCCGATTAAGGGACCAGTAGTTTCCTTTTAATGGTTCCTGGGCCACCCCCTGATATTGGAGGAGGGCCAACTGTGTGAGCACAACCAGAGAGGGAGGCTATCACACAGCTACTATGCATACCGGGGCAAGATTTCACCCGTGCCGCTGCAAAGAGACGAGTGCGGATCATGCGCACCAACATGACCACTCTTACACAGATATAGATGACATTGCTACTTAGCAACATTCTGCCCAGCGACCGCAATGCCAATCTCCCCCTGCAAAAGTATCAGTTGGTCTGTGTCGTCCCGACATGGGTAAGTATGCATATGGTTCAACTGATTTCTGATACCATCTATTGTTTGCAGGGATCGCACCCACAGAGACACCTAGTGGACCTGAAGAAGTCCAACAGGGCCCTGGGGTTTCCAGCTCTGGTTACGGGCCTCTATCGGCCCTACAGGGCGCTCGTTCCCCCCAACAAGTTCATGTCGTCGTGGCATAGGTAAGTATACACCTCCCCCAACTGATTTCTGATGTCATCTATTGTTTGCAGGGATTGTGCCCGCAAGACACCTAGTGGACCCGAAGAAGGCCAACAGGGTCTTGGAGTTGCCAGCTCTAAATACGGGTCTCTGTCAGTTCTAGGGAGTGTCTGTCGCCCCCAGCAAGGTCATCAGGCCCCCCTACCAATTGAGCTTTCATCAAGAAGTACTGTGCCCCCAAACAGGCGCAGGGCGAAACACCACATCAGCATTGGGATGGCCGGTAGCGGGCAATAGACACACCGCCACCACCTCTAGAGTTCACCTCAGCTCATCCATAAAAAGGTTAGAGCGTTGCCTACGACACATGGCCGACCCATAGGCGACCAAGTCCAAAGCCAAAGGTAAGCAAAGTACTAGGTCCATGACCGACAAATCATTAGGCGTCCAGCTCAAGACGTTAAAGAAGCGCTACTAGGAGGCAACCTAGTAACTTTTAAATTTCTGCTTGCTATTTGATCACCTTTTGTTTCTCAAGTCATATTGCGACACACCTAGTTGCTCGTGATCCTAAGAATTTAAATAAAATGAGCACAAGCTCGGAAGGTAGTCATACCCCACAAATATATGTATGCGTGTTTAGGTAGTGAAAAATACCTTAGATATGCATGTATGTAATTTAGGTAGCAAACAACTACATCACAAAATATATATGTATGTTTAGGTAGCAAGATACCTTAGATATGCATGTATGTAGCAAAAAGATACCTCACAAAATATATATATGTATGTTTAGGTAGCAAGATACCTTGGATATGCATGTATATAGCAAAAATACCTCACAAAAATATACACATGTTTAGGTAGCAAAATACCTCATGAAAAAAAAAGAGAAGAAAAAAAAACAAACAAGAAAAAGAAATAAACAAATAAAAAAAAGAAAAAAAGAGAGAAAAAAGAAAAATAAGTTGTTTAGCTGAAAAACCAACATGCTTTCGAAAAGAGATGACTTCCAACTCTTCTTTGAAAAAAAATTCGCTGATCATAGCTAGTTTTTGAAAAAATATGTGTACACCTGAAGGGTGAATGCTGTGAAATTTTCCCGAGTACCCAAAATGGACTAGGATGAATGCACAAATTGATAAAAGAACATATTTTGGAAACATTGGGTTGATTTAAAATAGAGGAAATGAATCCTGAGCCCTAGCATCACATGACCATAAAAATTTGACACTTGAGTGTCCGCATAGGTGCATGCATGACCAGTTTTGCATAAAATTTCCAAATTATCATCTTTGCATTTGTGTCATGGAAATAATGTGGGGCATCCCTTTTATCCTTGAACCAAACCAAACCCCGCCATGTATTATGTCTAGCCATTCTACAAGCTTTGAGCCAAAATCCTGACTCACCATAAACCTTGACCCAGGGTGAGAATGTCAATCCTTACCCTCGGAAGCAAAAAAGAAAAGAAGGAAAATTTCCAATCAAAGAGAAAGCAAAAAGAAAAGAGGGAAAATTTCCAATCAAAGAGAAAACAAAAAGAAAAGAAAATTCCCAATCAAAGAATGGGAGAAAGTAAAAAAGAAAGAAGAAGAAGGAAAGAAAGCTCCTGATCAAGGATCGAAAGAAAACAGAAGAAATGTGTAGAAAGGTCTTTGGACCGGACAATATCTGAACAATACAGAATTGTCACCAAATGAACGAAAAGAAGGAAAGGAAACCATGACCTAAAGTGGTCATCTCCCTTTAATTGCCAACCAAAATCTTGTGTGCTAGCGACTTTTTCGCCCCGCACTAAACCAAAACAGAAAAGGAAAAAAGCCAAAAAAGGGCCAAAAAAAAGAAGAGGTCAAAAGCTGAAAAACCCCCCAAAAGAACCCGTTTCCAAGGGAAGTCCTATTGATCCATGATCACACATGTAATCTTTGATTTGATAGGAAATGATTTGTAAAATCAAGTCATGACATATCTATGGTTCGGAATTAGGATAAAACACTTACCTGTGCGAGATTGATACACTTTGAGTGGATTTCTTCTATTTTTGTCGAACCCAGTGTTTCCTCTAAATGGTCATTTAGAAACGAAATGCTAAAAAATCTCATTTATGGTTATGAGAAAATTTCATCAGCATACCCTCCTTCCCCGGTAGACGCATTGTTTTTCACTCAAAAAGGCATATGCTGCTATAATCAGTTGGAATATTTGTCTCTTTACTAAAGCATGTTTGCATTTTAGTGGAGAAAACACCGAGACTTTTTCAAGTCTCTCAAGTTATCCAGAACTACGTAGGTCTGAGTTCCTCATTTGAGGATACGTAGGAGCAAAAGCCTTGCTTTTGTCGACCACACTGCTTTTTGTTACCATGACCCAAGAGATGGTAGCCCGCGGAGACACCTTACGGTTATCCGCACCCCGTCATTCAGTGACCCCAAGTGTGAGTGACGAGCAGAGGCCAATGTGGTCATCTGTGCCTTTTCCAGAGATGTCAGCATCTTCCGGTGGAGACTTTTTCAAGTCTCACAAGTTATCAAGAACTATGTAGGTCTGAGTTCCTCATTGGAGGATACGTAGGAGCAAGAGCCTCGCTTTTGTTGGCCACCCTCACAAGTTCTGTCATACTGACTTTTGAGTCATGCTGACGGGCGGAAATACCCGAGTGGTTATCCGTATAAACATTCTTTTTTGCTATCTGTAAGACGAAAAGCCTGACAGCACATAGAGACTAACGTCGTCTTCTACGCCCTTCGTCAATCGCGGCCGGCAAGCCCGTTGACAAGCGGAGATTTACGTCATCTTCCGCGCTTACAAGATCTGTCATACTGACTTTTGAGTCACGCTGACGGGCAGAAATACTCGAGTGGTTATCCGTATAAACATTCCTTTTTGCTATCTGTAAGACGAAAAGCCTGATAGCACGCAGAGACTAACGTCGTCTTCTGCGCCTTTCGTCAATCGCGACCGACAAGCCCTTTGCATGCGAAGATTTTATGGTCACCCGCGACTCTCGTCAACCGAGAGGAACGAAATTAGTGTCTTATCTTTACTTCCCTTTTATCTCCAATAAAAGACAAGTAAAAAGGGGCAACTGTCATACCCTAATTTCGTCTGGGGACCTTGGCTTGGTGGCATGCAACTTGTATTTGGTCATTTTTGAGGTGCTTGGCACCCATCATTAGGCAATTTGTGAAGTTCCGTGATGTGCCGGAAACCGAAAGAAAGTATTGATGCACAATCCGTAAGGTTCCGTGACACACCGGACATCAAAAGGAAGCTTCGTTACACAATTCGTGAGGTTCCGTAACATTCCGTAAGTCAAAAAAGGGATGATTATGTAATCCGCAAGGTTCCATAACATTACGGAAAGAAAACAAGTATCGTTACGAAATTTGTAAAGTTTTGTAACGTTACGAAAAAAATCACCAAAAAAAGGGAAAGAGAGGTGTATTTAGTAAAATGGGGGGTGCAAATAGTAATTTTCGAATCTGGGCCCTTCTAGAGGTTTCTGGGCAATTTCTAGCTTAAGGTTGAAGTAACCTAGCTCGCCTGGGTGAGCTAGGTGGCCACCACACCCCCCGTTTTGTTGAAAAATGGGATTCCGGGGCTTTCGGGACACCCGTAATGCTTTCGTAAAATTCCCATAACTCTAAATAAGCATAATTAACTTAATACAGGTGAGACGGAAGAGAAAGAAAGAAGAAAATCAAGTCCTGTATGCCTCCGTAAGGCTTCCGTAACTTTTCTGTAAATTACGAAAGAAGGGAGGTGAACTTATCAAAATTGGGGAGGGGTGCAAATAGAAATTTTGAAATTTTGAATTGGGCCTTCCAGAGTGTTTTTTGAAGCTGGGTTGCTTCTGGAGGAAGCAACCCAGCTCGCCTGGGCGAGCTGGGCGGCAACCTCCTCCCCCTTTTTCCTATAAATAGGCTGAAGGGGGCTGTTCTAAGGATCCCTCAGCCCCCTGGCTATGTATTTCAGCTGTTTTGGGTGAAAAAAATTGTTTCCGTGAAGAAAATCCAAGCCGAGGTGCTTCCGTAACGCTGCCGAGATGTTTCCGTAAGCAAATCCGTGAAGGTTTTCGTCCGTTCTTCACCGTTCTTCATCCGTTCTTCGTTCTTCAACGGGTAAGTTTTCGAATCCGAGACTTTCAATTCATTTCTTGTTTTTTTTAAGCTTTCATCTTTATTTCGTTCATTTTCGATTTCTTTTCTTCGGTCTTTAACGCGCTTTTACTGTTTATTTAAGCCGTTTTCTCACCTAATAAATGATAAAATGAATTTCAACCGATCATTTGTGTTGTAATCTCATTTAATCACTTTTAAAACGAAATCTAACCAATCGTTCACGCTATAACCTCGGTTAAACCAAAAAAAGTAAAATAATCAAAATATCTTGAAAAATAATAATAAAATAATCAAAGTATGCTTGAATAAAATAACCAAAAAAATCAATCGGACGTTTTTCTTTGAAAGTTTCCTTGAATGAATTGATTAATAACCAAAGTGAAACTAAGACTAAAATAGACTCACAAATCAAGTTTTGTCCGAAAAATCACTAAAAACCGTTTTAAGGTCCAACGCCTTAAACGGTCCTCTTTGCTTCTATTGGTTAACATGGACCGTTCAAAAGCATAAAATCAACATGTAACTTTACCGCTTTTGCAAGAACTACGTAGGTCTGATTTCCTCATCGTAATTGAGGATACGTAGGAGCAAAAGCCCCGCTTTTGTCGACCACCCCGAGAGATCGTTAATGGTCCAAGTGCCTTAACGTTTCTCTCCTTTCAAAAACAAGAGATCGTTAGTGGTCCAACGCCTTAACGTTTCTCTCCTTTCAAAATCAAAAGACCGTTTAATGGTCCAACACCTTAAATGACCTTTTTGTTCAATCAAAATATATCTTGCAAAAAGATAAAAAACAACTTAACCAAACACTTTGTTCCAAAAGAACTACGTAGGTCTGATTTTCTCATCCCAATTGAGGAATACGTAGGAGCAAAGGGAAACACCCTTGTCGACCACAAAAAGAGAAAAAATATAAAAAGGATATAACGACATAAAAGGGAACGTAAAAATCAAAGTCATGTTTGCACATTCGATTAAAGGCTGCCGTCCCTTGTGACGGACGTATGGGGTGCTAATACCTTCCCCGCGCGTAAATACAACTCCCGAGCCTTTCACTTAAAAGTTCATAGATCGCGTCTTTTCCGGTTCTTCCGACGTTTTCCTCAAATAAACGTTGGTGGCGACTCCGCGCGTATTCCTTTCGTGGAACACGCATCCCGCGAGTCACGCGTCGCCCTCCCGCCGAAGGGTAGGTTGCGACAAGTGGAAAAGTGTGAGATTTTGAGGTTTTGAAAAGCAAAACTTGGGGTTAGTGGTAATTGGAGTCTAAAGTGAGTTGATTCTAGTTTAGAATGTCAATTAGGACTCGTAGGTAAGCTTGGGCAGAGCAAATGAGGAAGATGAGTGACTGAGGTGAATGAAAAGAGCCCTTTTTAGGTTAAATTGGATGTTGAGAGGTCAAATTTTGAATGGCTGGGGTTTTCACCTTAAAATCAGTCTGAGCAAGTCTAAATTAATGTTATAGAATTGTTTGAGATGAGAGTTTACTCCAAAATTACCCCATTCTCATTTTCACTTCTCAAACCTGGAAAATCCACTAAATTGATGGGTTTTGGATACCTAGATTTTGATTTACCTTGATCTGAAGCTTGTTTTTGATTGAAATATGATTTATACATGATTTAGGACTTGTAGGATCTAATTTAAGCAAAATTGGATGTGAGCAAGATGGATTTCGAAATCTGCCCAATTATGCAGAAAAATGCTGTTGAATTGTGCAGTTGAATCGTGCAGCAAAATTTTTCAACATGTGCAGAAAATGCTTGTGCATTCCTGGTTATGGGAAAGGTAGTACATATTGAGTTCTAGACATTTTCTAGAAGATCCCAACGGTCAAAATGTAGATTTAAGTACTAGGAACCTCCAGTAAAACTTTCAAGTTGATCCAATGGTTAATGAATCGGAACGAAGAGAATGCTACTGGGGTATTTGAGTAGGGAAAGCTGTGGTATTTGAATGTGTTTTGGGCATAGTTTTCTGCCTCTACCCTATTTTCTTGGTTTAGGGTAGATTCATGATAAATGAAATTGAATTGCTTGGATATTGTGGAAGCTTGGAGGGATTGATGGGGACCCGGTGTTGCGAGGAATGAGGATAAGGGCAACGTGGGAGTGCGTGAGCTCAATTTGAAGGTGGGAAACTGGGGATGGTATGCAAATGTTTGATTTGTGGAAGTGGGAGAGTTGATTTGCGCCATCGCCCGATCGCCACCTAGTACCACATATGACGGGTACACTATAATCCACTAAGCTTGAAGTGAGAAAGCGTGGAAGAGTCAGTCTTCCTACTTTTGTTTGTTGACCACATAGTGGTATCTGGAGATATGTCGCGGGGGTCAGGAGACCTTGGGGACGTCAGGTGAGGTGCTATTTCCCAAAACCAAGCTTGACCAATCCCGACCCAACTCGGGCATAGTCAGTCAGTGAGAACCTGTGACGTACCTAAACAGGCAAGCTCCTGGCAGTCAACCAATAAACGAACAAAGTCCACAAAGCAAGGAGGCTTGTGTGGCGGCTGGCCAACTATGAATCTTGAGTGGTATCTGGAATTTGGCCTCTGGTAATCGATTACCATGGGTGTGCAATTGATTACAAGGCATAAAAATGGAGACAGGATGTTAAAATGACCTCTGGTAATCGATTACCAATTGTGTGTAATCGATTACACAGAGTAACAGGGCACTGGTAATCGATTACCAGTTGGGTGTAATCGATTACACAGGGGGATAGGACACTGGTAATCGATTACCATTTAGGTGTAATCGATTACACAGTGTAATTTGTAGGTTTCCATGTGCAAAAGCAGTGTAATTCGAGTTTGGACACTGGTAATCGATTACATACTTTGGTAATCGATTACCAGAGAGGAAATCCCTTGAGAAGGATATTTTGACTATGCGTAGCCGTTATGGGATTGAGTCTACAACCTGTGTAGTTAGATTTCTTGTGATCGAGTCTACCCTCTTTCTTTTATCTCTTGTAAATCGCGATGGCAGCACAGTTAATCCATGATCGCGTGGTGATGGTGTGTCTAGAGGGAGTTTGGGAGACCCTTGAAGGCAATGAGAGGTGCCGATTCCGTGGCACAATTCGACTCACTGCTACTTCATTAGTACATCTGGAGGAACCCACACGCACGCTTCAGCAGCCTGTGGAGTGGATACTACCTACACCTACTCCATATCGACTAGTGGAGCCATTTCAAGTGATAGAGGTGTCATCCTCTGAAGAGGATCCTGAAGAGGACCCAGAAGAGTTACCTCCTGAACCTGTTGTGGATGCCCTTGACTTTCCAAAGGATGATGAGGACCCACTCCCTGAGGTGGATTCTCCAGAGGATATCATGTCAGCATCTGAGGCAGACTCTACAGAGGAGAGCGACCCTTGAGGGACAGTGAATAGTGAAGACTCTTCATCATAGCAAACAACTCCTTAGACTAGGTTTACATACTTTTTGTGGGTGGGTGTATCTAGTACAGACTGTTAGGTTTACTCTTTTGATTTTTGGGTGGGTAGACCTATTGTATAGAAATCTTGATGATTGTATATATGTGGCTGAAGCCACCACAGTTGATACCTTTGCTCTGGATGTCACTATGTATTTTGCAAACTCCTATATTTTGGACAGTTTTAGATGATGAATGTAATTATGTTTAATCTTGTTATTTGAAAAAGAAGTGTTAACAAACTTTATTGAAAAGAGTTTATTGACCGCATTTTATTATTTTTCACGTGACGACCTAAAATGATGGCTGGTATATTTTTCTTTTTGAAAGAGCAAAATAGTTTAGAGGTTATGAGTGATTAGAAAGAAATGACTCCGAATAGAGTTGTGAACTGGCCATTCAGGACTCTATAGTGATAATTTTCCTTTTGAATTTAATTAGTGTGAAAAAGAGAGAGAAAATAAAAAGAAAAAAAAATTCCCATGGTTTTTGCTATTTAATTTATTACTATTAAACCAGTCATTATTTAGGGACGCCACAATTGGTGGTATCAGAGAAAAAGTTGGATTCTAGTGAACCTGTTCATGGTCTTACTGTGTGAATGTTGTGTATCTCTGAAACTTGGAAGTAGGTTTCGGGGAGTGACGTTAAGTCACAAATTGTGTGTAATTCTACTTTCTTGTCTTAAGCAGGAATGTGCAATTGATTCAGTAGAATTGTTGTGTGTGTGTATATATATATATATATATATATATATATATAGAGAGAGAGAGAGAGAGAGAGAGATGGATATTGTTGTAACTGTCATAGCCTATATGGTACACTCTCTCAGTAGAATTTCTTGGATACTAATAGCTTCCCTACAGGTTAGGTATGGTAGGACATGGTAGGAATCAGAATCGTGATGTCCTAGACCGCATCACAGCTGTGCTGGAAACTCTAGTGTAGGAACGTGATGTGGAACCGGCAGAGTATCGGGGACTCATGGCTTTCTGTAAGAACCACCTGTCGAAGTTCAGTGGGGACTATGATCCGGAAGGTGCTAGGTTGTGGTTAGCTGAGACTGAAAAGATTTTCGAGGCGATGGGTTGCCTCAAGGAGCATAAGGTCCCTTATGCAACGTTCATGCTCCAAGGAGAAGCTGAGAACTGGTGGAAGTTCGTGAGACCTACATTTGCTGCACCTGGAGGCGTGATTCCTTGGAATGCCTTCTAGGACAAATTCCTAGAAAATTATTTTCCACGAGATCTCAGGAAGCGAAAGGCGAGGGAATTTCTGGGTTTGAAGCAGGGAAACATGTCCGTTGGAGAATACATGGCCAAATTTAATGAACTTCTACAATACTAGCCTCAATACCAAGATGCTCGGAACGAAGAATACTTATGTGCTCAGTTTGAGAATGGGCTTCGACTGGAGATTCAACAGGCAGTTAGCTACATGCAGATCACGGATTTCAATCAACTGGTGACAAAGTGCAGAATATTTGAGGACAAGATGAAAGAGAGGCAAGCTAGGGGTTTTGGAGGACCACAGAGAAGCCACCCTTTTAGAGGAAACGGTAATAAGAGGATGAAGCCATATTCTAGCAACAAGGGGAAACAACCTGTGGCTACGTCCAACATGAGCTTGTCAAAGGGGACTGGGGTACAGTGCTTTCAGTGTGGAGGACCGCATCTTAGGAGGTATTGCCCACAACTCCAGTAGACACAGGAGAATCGTTGTTATATTTGTGGCAAGGTAGGCCATTATGCTCGAGAGTGTAGAATGACTGGGAGACCAACGGTAACTGCCAATTCTAACACCATCAATCATGGATCTACTAATCCCACAAGGAGCGGTAATGTTAGCAACTACAACAACACTAGTGGTGGAAGACCAAAGGTACCCTCCCGGGTATTTGCTATGAGTGGATCAGAAGCTGTTGCCTCCGACGATTTGATACAGGGTAAGTGTCTGATTGCTGATAAACTACTAGATGTACTCTATGATTCGGGTGCCACGCATTCGTTCATATCTCATGCATGTGTGGAGAGGTTGGGGTTATGTACGACGGAGTTACCATATGATATGGTGGTGTCTACTCCGACTAACGAGCCTGTAACCACCTCTCGGGTGTGTTTGAAGTGTCCTATAACTGTTGAGGGTCGATCTTTTATGAAGGATTTGATTTGCCTACCTTTAGCTCATCTAGATGTGATCTTGGGGATGGATTGGTTATCTACTAACCATATCCTTCTAGACTGCAAAGAGAAGATGCTAGTATTTGGTGGAAATTTAATTCCAAATGAACCATTGAAAGAGAATGCTGCCACCGATGGAGTGGGGGATGTTCGAACTTACATGGTGTTGTTCTCCATGAATGTGGAGGAGGTCTCTGAAGTTAGTAGTATACCGATAGTGTCAGAATTTCTAGAAGTCTTTCCTGATGACATTTGTGACTTACCACCTGAGAGAGAAGTGGAATTCATTATTGACTTGGTGCTTGGAGCGAATCCAGTGTCGATCGCACCCTATAGGATGTCTCCAGTGGAACTAGCAGAGGTGAAAGCACAAGTGCAAGATCTATTAAGTAAACAATTTGTTCGCCCAAGCGTATCACTGTGGGGAGCGCCGATCTTACTGGTTAAAAAGAAGGATGGAAGTATGAGAATGTGCGTAGACTACCGGTAGCTGAACAAAGTCACTATTCTGAGCAAATATCCTCTACCGAGGATAGATGATTTGATTGATCAATTGAGGGGAGCGACGGTATTTTCGAAGATAGATTTGCGATCGGGGTATCATCAAATCCGAGTTAAGAAGGAAGATATCCCAAAGACTGCGTTTCGGACTCGGTATGGGCATTATGAGTATTTAGTCATGCCATTTGAAGTGACTAATGCTCCGGCTATCTTCATGGACTATATGAACCGTATATTCCATGATTACTTAGATCAGTTCGTGGTTGTGTTCATTGATGATATCCTAGTGTATTCAAGGAATAAGGAGGAGCATGAGAAGCACTTGAGACTTATGTTGCATATCCTGAGGGATAGGAAATTTTTCACCAAATTGTCAAAATGTGAATTTTGGTTAGAGAAAGTGCAGTTCTTGGGACATGTGATTTCTAAAGACGGGGTTGCGATGGATCCGATTAAAGTGGGGTCGGTTATGGAGTGGCAACAACCGACAACTCCAACAGAAGTTCGAAGTTTCTTGGGGTTGGCCGGCTATTATAGGAAATTCATTGAGGGATTTTCTAAGTTAGCGCTACCCCTAACTAAATTGAATCGTAAGAATGAGAAGTTTGTCTGGAATGAGAAATGTGATCAAAGCTTTCAAGAGTTGAAGAGGCGGTTGACAACAACTCCAGTGTTAACTTTGCCCGACCCTAAGAGACCATTTGAAGTGTATTGCGATGTGAGCGAGCAAGGCTTGGGGTGCGTATTAATGCAGGCGGGAAGAGTAGTGGCTTATGCTTCACGCCAATTGCGTCCTCATGAAGTTAACTATCCGACCCATGATTTGGAACTAGCAGCTGTGGTCTTTGCCTTAAAGATTTGGAGGCATTATTTATATGGTACTCGTTTTGAAGTTTTCAGTGATCACAAGAGCCTCAAATACTTGTTCGATCAGAAGGAACTCAATATGAGGCAACGAAGATGGATGGAGTTCCTCAAGGATTATGATTTTGGTCTTTCCTACCATCCAGGAAAGGCTAATGTAGTAGCCGACGCGCTAAGCCGGAAGTCCTTACATGTTGCGACCATGATGAGTCTGGAACAGAGATTGATAGAGGAATTTCGAGATCTGAATCTAGCGATCGAGATGCGACCCAAGAGCTTATTTGTGGGAGCGTTGCAGATCACCAATGAATTCGTAGATCACATACGCGAGGCTCAAGAGAATGACCCGTTTCAGCAAGGCAAAGTGTTAGATGCAATGAGGGATAAGGATGTGGAGTTTAAGAAGGACACAAACGGGTTAATTAGATTCAAGGGGAGGATATGTGTACCACCTTTAGATGATTTGAAAGTTAAGATCTTGGAAGAAGCACATAAAAGCCGTCTTAGTTTCCATCCAGGAATGACTAAGATGTACCAAGATTTGAAGAGAAGTTTTTGGTGGCATGGCATGAAGAAAGATGTAGCTGAATATGTAGCAAAATGTTTGACATGTCAAAAGGCTAAGGCTGAGCACCAGCGACCATCAGGAGAATTAAAGCCACTAGAAATTCCGGAATGGAAATGGGAGAGCATATCTATGGATTTTGTATCTAGTTTACCCAAGACGAGTCGTGGACACGATGCTGTGTGAGTCATAGTAGATCGACTCACCAAATATTCTCATTTTATTCCGGTGAATATGAAGTATAAAATGGAGAAGCTAGTAGAGTTGTATATCAAAGAAGTAATAAGGTTGCATGGAATTCCTTCCAGTATTGTATCAGACAGAGACCTGAGGTTTACTTCGCGATTTTGGACAAGTCTACATGAAGCATTGGGGACAAAGCTAAAGCTCAGTTCAGCTTATCATCCTCAAACAGATGGTCGGACTGAATGAACCATTTAGACTCTAGAAGATCTACTCCGGGCATGTATTATAGAGCAACAAGGCAGTTGGATGGAATGTTTGCCTTTGATTGAATTTACTTAACACAACAGCTACCAAGCCAGCATTGGTATGGCTCCTTTTGAAGCTCTATACGGACGAAAGTGCAAAACTCCTATTTGTTGGTACGATGATGGGGAAGTAGTACTCCTTGGGCCTGAAATGCTACAACAAATTACCGAACAAGTGAAATTGATTCGAGAGAAAATAAAAGCATCCCAGGATAGGCAGAAGAGCTATTATGAAAGGAGGAGAAAGCCATTAGATTTTCAGGAAGGAGAGCATGTATTTTTTAAGGTTTCTCCTATAACTGGAGTCAGGAGAGCTCTCAAATCTAGGAAGCTGACGCCCAAGTATTTAGGTCCGTATCAAATTTTGAAGAAGGTTGGGCCTGTAGCCTATCAAATCGCTTTACCTCTGAGTTTATCGAATTTGCATCCTGTGTTTCATGTCTCTCAACTGAGGCGATAGAACCCGGATCCATCACATGTAGTTGCACTGGATGAAGTACAAGTGAAGGATAACCTCACCTATAAAGCACAACCTCAGAAGATTACTGATCGAAGAATGAAGTCGCTGAGAGGAAAGGAGATCGCATTGGTGAAAGTGCAGTGGGGACTCGATGAGGGTGATTCAACCTGGGAGTTAGAGAATAAGGTGAGAGAATTGTACCCAAGTCTGTTCCTAGAGTAGTTAATTTCGGGGACGAAATTCCTTAAAGGGTGGGAGTATTATGACATCCTATAATTTCTACCCGGAATTTTGAAGGCATTACATTTTAAATATATATATATGTATTATTCAGTGTGTATATATATATATTCTTGGTAGAAGTATGTATATTGGAGGAAAGATACGCGGGTTACACTAATTAGCGAAGAGAAATCCATAACTGGACAATTATAGATTAATTCTCAATTAATTAGTCTAAAAATTATCATTTTGCATGCAACTAAAAATTTAACAAAACCAACCTCTGAACCACGCTAAGGGTTTCATTCTGAGCCTTTTGATATATATATATATTGCCTACTTTCGAAAACGGGCCCCGACGGGTGCAGAGAAACGCGAGGAACTGGAACCAGAGAAGCAGCACGTAAATCGAGGTAGGATTTTAGCATTCAAAAGGTCAAATTTTCCCTCCTTGTGGCTGAGTATGAAGTCACATCAAGGGGAAGAGGTGGGCCCCTTTTGCTCCACTCAAAATGATGTTAGACAAGTGGCCTCAGATATCTTAAGAAGGGGGGGGGGTTGAATTAAGATATTCCAAACTTTTCTCCTAATTAAAAATCTATCTTACTTTTTACTTAAGTTATGAATTCCCTTAATGACAATCTTCTTAAATATTAATTCAAATGAAGCAACTTGAATTATGAATATAAAGCAATAATAAATAAAGGAGATTAAGGGAAGAGAAAATGCAAACTCAGTTTTATACTGGTTCGGCCACACCCTTGTGCCTACGTCCAGTCCCCAAGCAACCCGCTTGAGAGTTCCACTAACTTGTAAATTCCTTTTACAAGTTCTAAACACACAAGGACAACCCTTCCTTTGTGCTTAGAGATTCTTTACAACAAGAGACTCACAGTCTCTTAATCCCTTAGAGAATGAGAAGAAGAAGAGGAACAAATCTCTCTAGAAAGAGATGGATTTTACAGATTGAGCACTCAATTAATTCCTTAATGAATTGCAATTGAATTGGCCAAGGAATTCTTTAAGAGGATAAAATGAAATTGCTTTTTGAGAGGATAAACACTTTGTTGTTCTGAAAATCTCTAAGCAATTTCGTGTTTAAGTCACATATATATAGACCATTGGTGGTCATGAGTAAAGCCTTTGAAAAGTTGTGACTCTTGAAATTATTTTTCTGAAATTCCTGTCTGGTAATCGATTACAGTAATTGTGTAATCGATTACATCTTTTAAAATTTGAATTAAAACGTTTACTAACTGCTGGTAATTGATTACCAAAATTGTGTAATCGATTACACAGTCTAAAATTTTGAATTCAAATTTTTATAGCTGTTATAAAACGTATTTGGCCACTGGTAATCGATTACATCCTCTGGTAATCGATTACCAGAGAGTAAAACCTTTGAAAAACACTTTTTATTTTAAATTACTTGGCCAAACCTTTGCTAATTCAATTAGGAATTCCCTTCCTAATATTCTAGTGATCATCTTGATGTTGTGCCTTGTAATCTTGAAGTATTGTCTTGAATTTTAATCTTGAAAAGCCCATTTGCATCAATTGCAACACATCATCATGATCATCATCAAAACATCAAAGCCAATTGCATTTACAATCTCCCCCTTTTTGATGATGACAATACAATACCTGAAATCAAGATTCAAGCAAGCAACAAACAATTGTATATAGATAAAATGTGCATCAGTTTTTCTCCCCCTATATTGCGGAATACATGATCACTTGATTTCTAAGTTTGTTAAGCTTTTTCTTAAGCTTTTGCTACAACCTTTTTCTCCCCCTTTGGCAACATCAAAAAGCCAAAGAACTCGGAAATCAACACAGTTATAACAATGAAGTAGCAAGATATAAGTATCAGAGTATTAAAGACAATAAGCCAAACTCATAATCAAGAAATAATCAAACCAGAATTCAAATAACATAAAATGTCAACAACCACAAAATATCCAAGACTGAAATTTAAAAACACAAGATAAATAAGCAAAGTACTTAGCATAATAATGTAAATTCTAAGAAACTAAAAGCCAAAATACACGGCTTATAAAAGATAAATATTCAGAATCTAAAATCTAAGAAGACGGAGGAGGTGGTGGAAGATCGAAACTCTGACGAATGTATCCGACATCCTCTTCAAGCTGTGTAAGACGAATGTCCATACCGGCAAAGCGTGAATCTAACGAGTCAAAGCGGTCACCAACATACGAACGAAGACCCCGTAATTCGGAGAGGACTTCATTCATGAGAGCGGAATCCTCACGTTGAGGAGGAGGTGAAGGAGTACGTTCATCTTGAGGAGGGAGTGCATCCTTCTTCAGCCATTGTCCATTCCGATCTTTACGATACCCAAAGGAGGTCACTGCACCAGCACCAATTGCAAAGGAACGCTTGACTTGAACAAAGGGTTCATCATCAAGCGGAATTTGAAAATGACGCAAAAACAGAGTAATCAAATGTGGATAAGGAAGAGGTGCATTGGCCCGTAATGCCTTATGCATTCGGTACCGAACCAAATGGGCCCAGTCGATCTGACGACCGGTTAGAAAAGCCCACATAAGAATCAAATCCTCCTCAGAGGCTTGTGCTAAATTTGAAGACCGAGGTAGCAAAATTCTAACAATGATATAATGCATGATGCGATTATCAAAAGTTAATGACCCGGCCAACAATCTACCGGTCATGTCAGCTTGATCATTGCAGACCATGCGACGAGCATCATGACTCGAATAATCGAATTTCCAGTCATCAACAATGGTGCCCTCAAAAGGTGCACCTTGACTGGGTAAATGAGTCAAAGAAAAGAAAAGTGACTGATCAATGACCATAGAAGTACCATGCACCTCAGACATAATAATACCATCCTGAATTTTTAAATTGCAGTAGAAGACCTTTACAAGTTCAGGATAATATGGCAATTTAAATGACATGAAATCAACAAGACCAGAATTTTGAAACACTTGATAGCAATCAAACGTTTCATCATTAAAGAACTCTACGTCTAGGTACTTAGGGTCTAAGATTATTCTAGAAGAAAACTGAGAAAGGTACCGTAGACGTTGATCATCGGATGAAAACAGTGTTGATGATCTTGGAGATGACAAAGAAGGAGGAATAGGTGCTGTGGGTGCTCCGGATGGGCCGTGACGGCGATGGGCAGCAGCGGTGGCGGTGGAAGATGATCCCTTTCTCTTCTTTGATGGCTCTGCCATTTGATGAAGTTTTTCTGGATTTTGATCGGTGGAAGTGAAAGAGGAGTGAAAAAGAGGAAGATTGGGCTTTACGGGACGTGATTTGGTGAAGAATCGAGTGAGAATCGAAGGTTTGAAGTTCTAAGTATGGAGGAAAACGTGGAGGAAGCTTTGGCTGCGCACGAGCTCCGATTTCGTGAGTATTTATAGAAGATGACGCATTGTAATCGATTACAGGTATTGGTAATCGATTACAGGCCCAATAAGCCTTCTGGTAATCGATTACAGGATGTTGTAATCGATTACAGGCTGCCTGTTCATGTGTAATCGATTACACTGATGGGTAATCGATTACCAGAGCCTATCCTAGGCTAGTTTCTAAGAGAATATCTATATTTATGCTCAAATACATCCTATATGTCTAATTTTCACTACTAATACACTAAATTCAATCATTCAATTACTATATACACAAGAAATCATAAATTCTATCATAAAAACAAGAATTCAAACAAGATCAACCAAAATAATCTACAATCAAAAGGTAAAAAGTAAATCAACCAATCAATCAACCAATCAATCAACCAATCAATTCCTATTTTTCTAAATCTCTTACATCTAAGAGACCTAATTCTCTTCTAATAGAGAAAAACACTTCCTTGGGGAGAGGTTTAGTGAAAATATCAGCAAGTTGATTCTTAGTATCAACAAATTCTAATACACAATCTCCCTTTAAGACATGATCTCTAAGAAAGTGGTGTCTAATCTCTATGTGTTTAGTTCTTGAATGTTGAACTGGGTTTTTGGATAGATTTATGGCACTAGTATTATCACACTTAATAGGTATGCGATCAAGAATGATGCCATAGTCAGATAATTGTTGCTTCATCCATAAAATTTGTGCACAACAACTACCGGCAGAGATATACTCCGCTTCAGCAGTAGATAAAGCAACATTGTTTTGTTTCTTACTATGCCATGAGACAAGAGCCGATCCAATAAATTGACAAGTTCCACTTGTACTTTTTCTATCAGTTTTAGATCCGGCAAAATCAGAATCAGAATATCCTATTAAGTTACATGTTGAATTCTTAGGATACCATAATCCTAAATTGATTGTTCCTAATAGATATCTCATGATTCTCTTTACTGCACTTAGATGTGATTGTTTGGGGTTGGATTGAAACCTAGCACACATACATACACTAAACATAATATCAGGTCTACTAGCAGATAAATAAAGAAGAGATCCGATCATACCTCGATATTGTTTTATGTCTATAGACTGACCAGATTCATCTTTATCTAAGTAACAATTAGTGCTCATCGGTGTAGACATGTGTTTTGCAC